>NC_140702.1:54715997-56098497 GCF_054131305.1 Coturnix japonica | reverse complement strand
TCCAAAATCTCCATGTCCTTACAGAAGTCAAGACAGATAGGCATTGGTGACTCTTCCCTTGTCTATTGATGCAGTGATGCAGATGGGGCCTCACAGGAGGGAGACAATCACTTCCCTTCCCCTGCTGGCCACCCCTTTTCTAATTCAGCCCAGGATATGCTTGGCCTTCCAGGCTGCCTAAGAGAACAGAAGCTATGGTCAGATAAGTTGGATTGACCAGAAGCTGCATCAGCAGTGCAAGAACCCTATTCTTTCCATATGCACAGTGTGGCCAGTGCAAGGGAGCTCTTTGGTGGCTGCCTGTGCTGGGAGGGCAACGGACGCTATTCTGCAGCCTTGGTCATCCCTGCTTCATGCTGCCTTCCCCATCCCCATCCCCACAGACCAGGCTGGGATGACTCCTGGATCACAGGCCAAGGTGACCAAAGGACTTGCCTTGCAGCACCTCAATGTGCCAGCCTGCAGAAGGAGCTGACAGGCTGTTCCTGGTGCTGTGGGAGCCTGCAGTCCCCTTGCAGTGTCAGGACTTGGTGCTGTGCCTCCAGATGGGTCACAGAGCCCCAGGCTGCACCCAGGGCACGGCCACAGGGGAGGAGAAGCTCCAGCCAACTTGCCGGGGCTTGTCCTTGTCATGAATTAGACCAAATCCGCTTCCAAATCATAAATAATTTATTTAATTTGAGTAAGCTATCGCAAGCAGCGCTGGCCGGCCTGGGGAGCCAACAGCCCCCCACCGGCTGGCCACTTGCTTTTATAGTCATTTCTTCCGAGTGGCCGGGCTCTCGTGCTTCTGCGACTGCGCAGCAACATCCACCTTCCCAAACATTCACAAACTTTCTACAACCAACACAATGAACAAACATTTACAAACTTTTTGCAGTCCTCATCTGCATCCTCACCATCGATCAGCGGTGCAGTGATGGGTACCAGGGCGTGCTCTATGCACTGCACCTGGGTGTCCCTGTCCGGCCCCACCTGGCACAGGAACACCAGGATCACGCTCCTCATGGCATAGAGTTTGGATCCTGATGATCTCTGAGGTCTCTTTTTGTCCAAGCCATTCTACGATTCTATGATAATAGAGGGCCTCTGCCACACATGAATGGCAGGGGCCACTCATGGTACCTTCTGAAAATCACTGGGCACAGTGATAACCTGCAGCTGGAGATGCCCAACCACACTTCCAGCTGCAGGCCCTTCACCTGTCTGAGCAGCCCCACAGGGGTTGCGCACGAGCCAGGGGGCAGCAGGGCCACGACCTGTGCCAGGTGCCAACCATCCGCACTACACCACATTGCTACTTACTACTGTTTCTGCAATGGCAACATCCTAGAATGAAGTTCTCCAGGGGAACCTCCCTTATATAGCAAACGGTCTGAGTTCCCAACTAAGGGAGGCACAGGCCCAGTCAAAAAGGCAGCTTTTAGACATGAGTCTGCTGTCAGTTTGGTAGATGCAGAGGGTTTGGAACATGCTCAGTGAACTGCTGCATTTGTTGAACTGCTCTATTGGAGCATCACTACCTGCTTAAGCCACACTAATGTGCTTTCAGTTCTTGAGAACCGTTCTTTCATTACACCTTTCATATTAATTAGGTATAGCAATAGCTTCCTTATTTACATTCTGCACACTGCAGTTAAGTCAGCAAGCAGGTAATCTCTGAAAGGATGATGCAGATAAGCACCCCAGGCATGGTGACTGCAGCACCACACCAGCAGGGCCAGGTGGGCACAGCACATGCCGGTACAGCGAGGATGGCTGCACCCGCACGGCACCACAGCTCTGCACATGCTCCGTGTGCCAGCACAATCCCATTCACACTCTGAGGCTTGTTTGTCTACAGGCAGCACTCTGCTGCTGAGGCTGGGCGAGCTGCAGCATCTCCCGGTGATGCTTGCAGGCAAATTCACTTGCTGAAGGTGTTCTGTAAAAGCTAAGCTTCCAGGGATGTCATTTTAAGGGCGTCCACAGCAAACAGAAAATACTATTTCTATCAGGCTGATGATAACATCCTTGCCTTAACAACAACCTGCAGCCAAAAAGGAAGTTTAATGCTCTGACAAGAAGGTTGGCAACACTACCATTGTTTACTGTAATATATGGGATTGAAAACCCTGGAGATGGTGTTTGCCTGGTCCAGTTGTAAATATTGAGATAGACCACAATGGATTTCAGTTCCTCATCTGTATTTGACCAGCACAAAGGTAAGTCACTGCTCCTGATTTCTAAACCTCTGGTGCTCCCATGCAGATGTACTAAGATTCCCTGACAGATTGAATGGCAAGATTTTTTGGAAAATATCAGGTCTCG
The DNA here is from genome assembly GCF_054131305.1 of Coturnix japonica. Lineage (NCBI taxonomy): Eukaryota > Metazoa > Chordata > Aves > Galliformes > Phasianidae > Coturnix > Coturnix japonica. Next base: position 56,096,187 of record NC_140702.1, on the reverse strand, counting down.
TGGAGATTGATTTTGCTTACACATAAGGCAATTTCTTCTCTCAATCTCAGAGATTTTTCAGCCTATTGCTGTAGTTATCTATAAAAACAAAATACTTCAACAGATAAGCTACAGCATTTGGTTGTTGCTACAGTCAACATCAATAAACAAACTCATATATTTATTGCTTATGTGGTATATTTGTGCTTTTGTGAACATGCATATTTATAAAGACGCTGAAACGTTAGCAAATGAAGTAATTTAAAATGGAGAAAAAGAATAAGAAAAGCTTGTTTTCTTAAATTTGCTGGTTTGTATACACTGAAAGGACTAGGACTGTGGTGATGAGTGATTGACTTTACTTCAGTGAATGTTAGCCGTATAGGTAAGTACTGCCATAATTATGAATTTAAAATGTCCTTAAACACCACAAAGTGAAGATTTCCTACATGACAAGGTTGCTATGGAAATACTACTGCCTCTTTGCTGTCTGTTTTTAAGTTAAATGAATGAATGTCATGTATTTATTTGCCTAGACAAGCTTTTCTTTCTTGCTGTTTAATCCACTATCAAGAATATAGCAGTCGTTCCTTTTACATTCTCAAAGCAGAAAGCAGTCACTGCTTATCTCTGTTGCAATAAATTTCTCTTGAGATCAGCTTGCAAAATGATTTGTTTTGCAGCAGCCACTGATTCCAGCATACTCTCACAAAGTGCCCCAGCCAATGTGGCCGCGCTGGCCCCACACCGAGGGTGCTGAGGGGCTGTGCACCACAGAAAAGTGGACAGGTTCTCCTGGGTCGTGTTCAAATGACATCCGAAACATTTCCTCCAAAAGTACAGGGGTGTGGGACTGACCGAGCTCCAGCAGCTCCAGTCGGCATTCTGGAGCTCCCCTGCAGCCGCTGCGGAGCTGTGTGCTGCTTAGAGCACGGGGAGCGCACGGGGACACTGTGAGCTCGTGGCGCTGCGGGGCTGGTGGACGGGGAGCTGGTGGATGTGGGGCCAGCAGACAGCATGGAGTGTGAGCAGGGCTGGTGAAGGAGCAGACGTCTGGGGAGCGGACAGCAAGTGCAGAAACCTAAACCACCTTATCTGGATAAAACTGAGAGAGCGGGGAGGCAATAGCTGCCAGGACCTTCCTGACTCCTGCTTTCCTGCTGTCCTCTCGCTGGGACATTTTCCACTCTGATCCCATCGCTATTCCCGTACAGCACCATCTCCCAGCCCCAAGTCCCGCTGCGCGTGCAGCACCTTCCCAGCAAACGGCGCCCGAACGCTCCGTCCCTCCGCCCCGCAGCCACGGAGCTCACGGAGCTGCCCCGTGCCCGTCCTCCTGCCTGCTGCGAACGCACCCACAAAGAAAGCTCTGTTTAAAGCGTGCAGGGGCATGGTGGAACTAGCTAAATGGCATTGAGTGCCTTGACAGATTGCCGATTTTATTTAAGGGAGAGCTTTTTGCAAGGAGTAGTAGCATGTTATTCACTGGAGCAATTTCTAAGAATGACAGAATGCAGAGCAGGTATTAATCACAGTGATCAACATCCATCAGTCTGATAAATCTTCCCCTACAACCCCATCTAAATCCCAGTCATCAGAAAATTCCTCCAGTAGGTGAAGAAGGAAAATCACACTGTCTCTGCAACAATTCCTTTGATATCCCTCTTTTCTAGCTTATATTATTTATGAACAGCAATAGTAGTAGCAGTGTGAGACTTCCAGAAACCAAGCCTTCCCTCTCCTCTCAGTACTGCTCAGTGCCATTCAGGTGTATGCTGTGCCTGGCTTGAGATGTTTAACAATTAAACAAAAGAATCAGACAATGGTCTGCGTGGCCGCATTCATATCCAGCTACACACAGGTGTTATTATTTTGTTGAACAATCAATAAACCTTTAATATTATAGAGTGAGTTGTGGTTTCCAACATTCGCACTCCTCCACCCATGTGCCAAGCCCAGGAGGGGCCCACTGTTGCTGACACAGATTACCCCAGTACAGCCAGAGTGGCTGTATTATTTGAGATATCAGAGAACGGGGATAAGAAGATGCTCAGTGCATGCAGACCTTCATTTGTAACTGTAAATTGCAGCAAAGTGAGACTGCAGTGTCACACCAGTCACTGTCAGGGATTAGTTGTGTTTTGGTGAAAGCAAGCAGCACCTTCTTGCTGAAATCACAGAACTGTCTGCATCTGCTGATAAGCAGTGGGAAACCATATATGGAACTTGGTTAGGGGGTGTGGGGCAGGAATACAGCATGTCTGCTTATTGAAAGAGGGCAGACATTTTTATGTATAAATGTTTCTTCTTCCTGGTGAGCATAAGTTTTTCTGTCATCCAGCTTTCAGCTCTAAAAGCCCATTAATTTTACCAGGGTCTAAATCTATTATTGTCAAGACTATGTAGAGTCAGCTAACCCGCAGTAAAACTATTAGGATCTCACAAATCCAGTGCAGTAGAAAGCAGGCACTTATGTACACCTAATAGCAACTTCGTAAAATAACAGTTCAGCCAACATCACAAATTGAGTAAAGCATAATTTCTTCACATGAAAGTCAGAGGAGTGTTAATTGCATAGTGAGTATACTTTCATTGCTGTGAATCCTGTGATTTTCTGTATGTTTCTTTATGTACTTCATTTCAGACCAAAAGACTTTTATTGTACTTGGGACAAACGATAGGCTTTTAAAATATTGCAGCTTATTTCAAGTAGGTTGGCTTTTAGCTGTGATTCTTTCTGCAAATTTTAGCTATGAAAGAAAGCTTCACAGCAGTTTTTCCCACAGCTTGCTTCACACACAGGCTGTAAGATGGACTTCCTGCCTTCCTGAAGATTGTTTTCACTAATGGCGCAATATTTTCCACAATATCATGTATATAAGGCAGCAGAAGCGCTCCTTGGCATTTACAAGGCAGCAAAACCACAAAAGAAGTATAGCTAACATGTCTGCAGATGGAGGCTAGGCCCCCTCACTCCTGGGATGAGGAGGCTAAAGAAGGATAGAACAGGAGACTCCGTCACTTGCAGCCTGGTGCAGCCAGGGGAGTGACACCCTGGAGCTCATGACATTCCCTAGTCACTGCCATATCAGTGACCATATAACCATTTCCTCTTCTCTCCCCATGAGAGCCACATAGGTTGTGTTAGAGAGCCCCTCTCCCCATCCTTAGTCGTGCTCCAGAACTGAAATTAGTGTCTGCCCATTATTATGCCAGATGAACCACACAGTTCTCTCTAGCTCTTGCTGGCCCAGTGTCCCCTGCCAGAAGGGGAACACCATGTCTCATGCACCTCACTGCTCTGACAGCCAGGTCTCCCAATGGGGAAGGGCAAAACTTCCCCATGAACATGACTTCATGCCGCTATCCCCTAGCAGGACTGGAGTTCATGCTCTGCTAGAGCAGGTGTGGGGCACAGTTATTCAAAGGCTCATCATTCATTCAGCTTTGCACCCTCTCACCCTATGGGAGGACAATTGCTCAGAGGAAAGCAAAGACACAGGGGAGAAGGCATTTGAATCAAAAAGGGGAGAGGGAATCTGTCCCACATTCAGGTGTGTATCCATGCCTTCAGCTTGTTTGTCAGAGATCTGACAATTCAACCTTCCCCAGGGTAAAGGCCGATTGCATTTCCATGGCAGCCAAGTTTTACAGGAAAGGGTGATGATTGTGTCCTAGGGAGAGAAGGCCGCCTGTGGGTGACTGCACAAAGCCCAGTGTGGAGTTAATGCAGATTCTCTTTCCACATATGAGTGGGGTGGCAAATATTTTAAAATCAACCTTAAGGATATTTTACCACTCAAAAAGATATATATAAGAAAATCAATACAATTCATATCAATGTGCTAATATTAACACTGGTTAAGAAGGAGACCTTTTCTCCACTCTTTTTAAAATCTCTTTAAAACACCTACTCTTTTGTTTTGTTTTGTTTTGATTTCCTGAACAGCTCACAAATTCATACTTGTAGAAAACAGAAGCATAAGGAAAAGTCCTTAACCTGTCTTTCCTTCAGTCAACTCTGTGCTGTTATTTAGGAACCAGCTTTACTTCTGCTAACACAGAGGTGCAGCAGCAGGGCAACAGTTCTGCTCTATAGTTCTGGCCCGTGGCCATGGTGAATGGTACAGCTCACTCACATTGAGTCAACAGCCATTGGAAATTCCTCTTCTCAAAGCTAAAAGTGAGATGAGCTGACCAGCAATACACACCAGAGTATTTTATTGTAACATCAGATTTGAACACACACACACAAAAAAAAAAAAAAGAAAAAAAAAAATCAACTCATTTGACTGCTGGATTTAAGAGGCTGAAAACCCACCTGAAGCCAAAAAAAAAAGTGTAGGCATGTGGAGCACAGGATGTGCAGCCTGGAAGGAAGTTACAAACAAGAATTTGCCACCACGACAAGTCACCTCATTCACTCCTCTGGAAACAAAAATCTCTTGTATTAACCTGTAAAGAGGAAAGGTTGCTTGGAATCCAGGACTAAGGCTTGTGAAGTCTGCACTTCCATTGAAAGGGCCATATAAAATAATCACTTGTGTAAAATGTCACTAGATGAAAGATCATAAAAATAGTGCAGTTTCAAACTCAGGGATCTCTACAAGGTAACGAAGGAAGCATCCTGCTCTACACTGGTCATACTCACATGACCCACAGAGCTGAAAAGCATATACAGAATCCCAATCCCAACCAAGAAAGTACTAACAAAAGTTGGCAGCTAATCATTTTGACTTCCAATAAATGTTTCTAAATCATAAAATGCCTAATAAAAACATATATTTATATATAAACATGTTACTAATTTACTCTAACAAGAAAAAGTAGGACTTGTGTCACTGATTTTCATTGCATCATGGACTGCTGAGTGCCTAGGAAAGACTCTGCAACAGGCAGAAGCATAATTTCTCCATAAATTAACCATCTAAGTGCAGGATGTGTTTCATTTTCTGTGCCTCTGAAACTGATTTCAAGCAGTCGGGCTTTCCCCAGACCTCTCCCTTTGTCTGCCTCACAGCCAGGTTAGGGATTTCCCTGCCTTCTCTGAAAACCCACCTGACAACAGCTATCTTCATGTTTGTGAGCAATATATTTGGATAGATGCTTAAATACATATTGACACATGACTGACACATCTGCAAAAAGAAACCCTTTCTTTTAATACCAGTTCACAATCTCATGAAATGCCAATGGCATTTTCATGCATATATATAAATACATACTCTGTCATGGAACTGTGCCCTTCTGCCATTTCATTCTTCTCTCATGCAGGTTGCTGTACTTTTATGTAAGTGTAGGGGACTGACAAAATGCCACATAAGCACAGATTCACTGAGGGCATTGGGGGACTGCATGTGTCTTTGCATCTCTCCTCATTTTAAACAGGATATGTGTCCTTTTGGCACAGCCTGTGTAATTTCAAGCAGCTTTCCTTTTTGTTTTATTTTATGTTTGTCCTGAAATCTCAGAAGCCAATGAGTAAGATAGTTTTATAGCACTTTGTCTATGAGATATCATTCAGAATATGGGGCTTGGGGCTTTTTTAATTAGCCGTAGCTGCCCAACAGTAGTAGAAAATGTGCAGAACTGTGCCCTTCCAACCCACTGATGGCAGTCTCATTGATGATTATTGATACTTTCTATGAAAAATGCATTTGAAGTCAGTGAGCACTGTCTTTAGCCAGACCTTGACTGGTTCTGTGGCAGAACTGTGGCTCTCATTGGAAACAGCACTCAGAGGGATGAGCTCAGGGCTGACTGAGCTCCAGGGACTGGCTGAGAAATGCCTCCCAGCCTGACAGTGCCAGCCTGTGAAATCAGAGTCCAACATCAGTATTGGGAAACAGAGGAAAATGTTTCAAACCAAAACTGAAAATGAACATTTCTGTGTTTGAAGTTCATAGCCAGTTATTATAATAACTAGAATATGTGACCAGGTCAGTGTAAAACAATTAATGCATGGTTAATGGGGATGAATTCTAACAGAGTTTTATATTATTTCATTTCCCTCTATCCATGCAAGTAAAGTTTCAGAGCAAAGAGAAATGTGCTCTGCACTATACAAGAAATACGCCTTAGTCCTGAGTTCCAGGAAGAGCTAATTTCCTTTGCACAGGCACTGTTAACAGAAGCCAGAGCTGCATTCCCCAGACACCTCAGGGAGAGGGAGAAATCCTCCATCTTCTGAGCTCTGCAAGGACAGCACAGGAGCTGAGAACACCTGTATTTCGATACCAGACTCTCTCATGGAAGTGCAGTCAAGCACACAATGAGCCAGTTCAGTTCTTACTGCACCACACTTTTCTCCAGTTGTGTTACGTTAATATTCTTTTGATTTCTTATGAGAAGTGAAAGCTTTAAAGAAGTTTTGCTATGCCATTTCAACATTTACATCCAACAGTTTTAGGAAGAAGAAAATGATGAAAAGGTTTCAGATGACTAACAAAAGCCACAATGCTCTCTGGATACAGTTTGTTCCATCTCAAGTTATACAGTCATTCCATTCCAGTGAGATGTGTTACTATTTTCACTGTTAATCATCTGTACTTGCTCTCGGCTTACTCAAGGGCACACTCCTCCCTCTAGGTGATGCTGCAGAAGAGACTGACTTGACTGTGGTTTACCAGGCGGCAGCTAATGGTGATGTGAACACACTGACTGCAGTCATTCGAGAAGATCCCTCCATCCTGGAGTGCCGTGACAGTGAGGGTAAACTAGGCTGAGTTTTTTCTCGGGGGAATCCCTGCTTTGGATTGCCATCAAATTTTCCATTTTAAGTCCTGATTTTTGTGCTCAGAAAATTATATTTAGTAGCAGGACATGAGAAACTTGTGTTATTCTTTGGAACATCCCCTAGAAATGTATAATCAAGATACTCTTTTATTCTGTGTTTGCATGATTGCATATAAATGAGCTGTTTCTATGTAATCAGAACATTAACAAGAAGCTATTTTATCTCCTTTTAGAAGACGCTGAGAAATTTGTGTCATTGTAGTTTTTATCAAAGCCAAATGTTACACATTCCACGCATCCTTAGAGCAGAGGGTTCCAGTAATTTGCATTTTAATAGCATGTGCACAGACACTCACCAAAAAAATGAAATATTTTGCCTTGTGGTTCTTTGCCCATGGGTAAACCATACAATGTGTGATGATCTAAATAACCAGATTTATCTGAGACTGCACTCCTTTTCCTTTTTGCTTGGTTCACTCTGCAGTGTTCCTACAGAGCACTCTCCTGGGGCTGATTTTTATATGCATTTCCCATGTGATTTAAAGCTGCGGATCTATGGAAGCTTCTCTCAAGGAAGTCTTTGTTTATTCAAAAAAAATTTATTGCAATTTCCTTCAAAGGGCTGAGATGAACCCTGTATATTCCAATCCTTGCCAGTATGAAGGGCAATTAGTGGAGGAAGACTGATCAGGAAAGGGGAGCACTTCAGCTTTTCAGCTGTTTTCTGGTTTGTACATACAAATGCAACTAAGATCAGTCTTGCAAGACAAAACATATGTCTGTGTTCTGCAGATACGGCATAACCTTATCTTGAGTAGTGTATATTTGCTCAGCGTCTCATTGAATTAAGAAAGGATAATTATTCTTCACTTGTGCCTGGTTGCATATTATGTTTTCTAACATCCAGATTTATTCCCAGCTTAGTAATTTTAAATTGCTCTCTCAGATTCTGCAGGAAAGTCTTTGCTGTTATTCAGCAGTAAAAAGAATGGAAGGAAGGGAAAGCAATTAAGTAATATCATAATACTGAGCATTAAGAAAATCTGCATATTAAGTCTGAAGGTGGATTTCAGTCTTTTTCCTGCACAGAAGTGGTTCGCTAAATATAACATAAATTCTTACCAAGAGAAAATTGTCCTAGGGCAAATACAGTCATTAAAATAATTTGTTAAAAAAACAAACAAACAAACAAACAAACAAAAAAAACATCACAAACACACACGACTTTGCACGAGACAGGATTTGATTTTCTGAACACAGGAACACAGAATGCAGCTGGGTCTGAGAAAATTAGCCGAGCATGACCTGGTGACTATTCACTTTGAAGAATATCAGCTTTCAGTGTCCGATGCCAATAGTTCATACAGGAATTCTGAGAGTAGAAAATGGATATTCTCTCCAGACGCAGAGTTAATGAGGCAGTGTTTTTGCTATGCTCTTTTTTGTAATCAGTGGTAATCTGCCGAGTTACCGCCTGCCTGCAAGAAGCTGAGTACAGCTGTTGGACACCAGTGAGAGAAAGGGCTTGTTAGTTTGCCAGTGCTAACCTCAGGAAATAATGAAATGCCTCTATCTTATGGCTTTGACTAAACAAAAATCATAAAAGAACAGCCAACCCCTACAACTCTGTGGTTCTGTGACTTGACTTTCTTCCCCAGGTTGCACACCTCTGATGCACGCCGTGTCAGGGCGCCAGGTCGACACAGTGAAGCTTTTACTGAAGATGGGAGCCAATATTAACACACAAGATGCATGTGGACGTACCAGTTTATCTCTGGCAACTTATCTGGTACCAGGACTGGGGGGTGGAGAAGGAAATGGGTAGAGCAAATAAGATTCCTATTTGTATTATTGAAAGAAAAGGGGGGGAAAAAAAAGGACAAAATATTTTAATGGGAAATACTGGTGATGTGTGGACAATTGGACTGGATGATATTAGAGGTATTTTCCAACATTGGGGATTATATGATTTGGTTCTAGATAGCAGTGAAAATGTAAACTTTTCCATAATACAAAGCTGGGAGCTCTGTGGGATTCCCATAAAAGGATCAGAACTCCTTTCAGAGTGTCCTTCATCTTTTGGGTTGCAAAATCAGGGTGTGGTGTGTGGGAACCTCACTACGTCCAGGGTCCTCTGCATGGTTTCAGAAAAAACAGTGGTTTCCTGTGCAGTGGAAAAGAGCTCAAAGTAGCCTCTTGTTTTTAATAGGCTGATTAACTTCTCCCCTCTTCCTTCAAGTATCAGATTTTTACAGTTCAGCAGGGAGAATACTTCAGTCCCAAGTCTGGTTGGTCAGCTGGCATGTTTACCTGCACACCTGGGAATTGCTTTTCCCTTCGCTAAAGAGCTGGACTTGCGATGGCCAGATGCAAGGTGCTGCAGGTGTCAGCGCAAATCTTAAGTGATCCAGTCCCTCCAATTAACACACTTGCAAGCAACTGTAGAGGGAGACATCCCAAGAAGAAGTTGGGGAAGAGAGACAACGTGCTCTGGTGCTCTCCACCTGAAGCACACAATTATTGTCCTCTTCTCCTTGGTCTTCTGCTCCACTCTGGAAGATGATATAGTGGCATCTTAATTAAATCACATCCCTTGCATCTAGTTTCTTCCTTTCAGTATGAAAACAATGCTTCTCCTCAGCTATTAGACATTCAGCCAGAAAATATGTGTAGAAAGTAGCAAAACAGACCATTTCATTCAGTGCAAGGAGCATGTCCCACTTACTTAAGCACAAACATTTCCTCTGCCAAATACTTTAAAAAAAAAAAAAATCCTGTAATTAGTATCACGCTCCTTTTTTTCCTCCCTCTTTTCCCACAGGGGAAAAATATTCTTTGGGAAGGAAAAGAAATGACTGGAAAGGATTTAAGCCACCCAGGCTTCAAAGTTTCCATTTCTGTTTCTGTGATGGATGTAATGAGAGGTCTTGAGAGCATTTGGCTGTGATGTCTGTCCAGAGAACTGAGTTCAGCAGAGCTCTGTGTTCACAATCCCATGCAGAATTTGGTAGTGTCAGACTTCCACCAGGAACCACAACAGAGATGTTCTGATTCCACCATTCTTTTTCTCTATAAACACTGGTAATGCTGATCCTACATAGTTAATACAGGAGGGAATGGTCTTTATTGATTGCTTGCAAAGGTCTGAAGAAAATACTTAAACACACACTCATTTTCCCTGGGACTGAACATATGCTGAAAGACTTATGCAATCACAACCAGACTGTTTATTTGTTGTTTAGTTGTGGTGATCAATACAAGGTTTTAGTCCAAGAACTGATTTATCCCATCTGTTTTGGTGCTGTTTTCAGTCAAACACTGTCCCTGATTCAAACTTCTGTAACAATGCTTATAATACTACACTCTAAGGCTTTTTAGTATTGACTTGGCAACCCAGCTAAAATATCATAAAGGAAATTTGATTAAAAGTGCTCATGCACTTGGTTTAACCTGGTATACTTAAATTAACTCACAGGAATATGTGTAGCATTTGTTAGAGTTACAGGAACTAGCAGGTTTTTAATGACTGTTTACACATTCAGTACTTGCAACAAATGCAGAAAAAAATAAGAATGCGGTGTAAATAAAACTTCATTTTAATGGATGAATTAGTTTGAGACAGTCTCCAGAGGGAAACCATTCCCAGTGCTGAGACCCGTGTTGGAGAAACCAAAGACCATTTCCTCAGCTGGCTGAAACAGCTAGTGACATGCCAAGGCCAGAACCACCAAGCAAAGATCTGGCCTGATATAATTTACTTTCCTCTTTGACATACTATAATTTCTTTTTTAGGGCTGGTTGGAAGGCTGTGTCAGCTTGCTCAGAAATGGTGCTAAGCAAAATATACCTGATAAAAACGGGAGGCTGCCACTACATGCTGCTACTGCAGAGCCTGACGTGAGGTATGTCTGAGGATCCCGCAACTTTTGATGATTGAATCTCAGCAGGTAGTCCTCGATTCAGCTACACAGGCCAAAGGAGAGATCAAGCCGCATGGTTAGCCTTGACAGATACACTTGTGACTTGCTTTTCTGTTTAATCGTTATCATAAAGAGGAGAGGGTAGAAAGAAGGAAAAGCATTGCACAACACTTCCATAACAGATACAACCAAGCAAGGTGAGGAGACAAATACAAAGTCACAAAAGCAAGAAAAAGATATATGTATAATAGAAGCTGAAATTCTAGGTTTCCCTCAGCCCTTCTCCACCTCCCAGGATCAATTTACAAGAAGCTTCAGTTCTGGATGTCTCCTCCAAGCAGTACAGCATATGTGTGAAAAGTTTTCATACGACAGTCTCTCTGACAGCCCCAGCTGTAGAGGGGAAACTGAGGTCTGGTGGACTTCCTTGATTTTAAGCTGGAGGAGGGCATATTTAAACTAGATATTAGGAAGAAATTCTTTATTGTGAGGGTTGTGAATGTCCCCTTCCTGGACACATTCAAGGCCAGTCTGGATGGGGTTTTGAGCAGCCTGGTCTAGTGGGAAATGTCCCTGCCTATAGCAGGGGATTGGATCTAGACAACCTTAAGGTCCCTTACAACCAAATCCATTCTATGATTCTGTGATTTTTAACTACTCTTACTGACAATGGTGTAAATACTAAAGGATGCATAGATCAGAATTTGTAAGAAAGACTCACTGTCTCATTCTCATCTGTGACGATGGGAAGTGTTTTTTTGAGTCTTGATTTGTACATTTGAATAAATTCATTCAAAAATCTTCCTTAAGTAAGCCATGTCTGGGGACACTGGAGGCAGGTAAAACATTCAGCAGATGTAACATATTCACGTGACTTAATCATGGAGGCTATGGCTTTATTGTTGTAACCGTATCAGACCAGGGCTCTCTGCACTTCTGCTGATAATACTTCACAATCCTTTTGACAGCTTTATTCAATTTCCACATTAATCACTGATTTTTGTGCATCACTTTGAGGAAATAGTTTGAAGCTTCTGCAATAGTATGAGTGCATTATCGTATTTCCACTGAAAGAAAACAGCACTGCTACAATTCTGCCATGCTGCTAATAGAAAGGGTGCAACTGTAGTTTAGCAGCAGCACACAGGACTCCCTCAACATTTTTCATATTCTTCATGGACACAGAAAGACCTTTTCTCTAAACAGGAATTTGTCACCAGTTCAAATCTTTTGCTTATGCCCCACAGATGAGCCTGGAGGACTGGGAGAGAGGCCTTTCCATTGTGGCCATTGCCATTCTACTGAATGCAGTGTCCTTACCAAAAGGGTATATGTAGTGTTGTGTTAGAAAATGCTTTTTCAGCTAAATTTTAAAATCTGGCAATGCTTTGCTGGCCCCTGTGTGTTCCCAGTTCATGAACCACACAGAATGCCAGAGACTGTGATCAGCTCATAGGACTAGCTAGCTAGTTTGGACTAGATGATCTCGTAGGTCCTTTCCAACCTTGTGATTCTATGATTCTACATCTTAATGTCATAATGGATTCACTTGCATTAATGCATGTTCCACAAGGTCTAAGAAAAAAGGTGGAAATGGAATCCATGAACTTTCTGATCTCTAGCTGTAAGAACAGATAACAGAGAAATCTCAGTTAGGATGGCTGAATATCTACACATTGACTGCTAATGCTGCTGTTGCTATGGAGAATATAAGGGAGCTAAGATTTGTTGATAGATCCTTTACACTCAAAGAGTGACATGTCCTTCTCCACACTGGTTTCCCTTAAGATATCTGGCATTAAGCTACAGAACCGTGCAGCTTATAGATCATAAAACTGTGATGAAGGGGTTTTACAAGCATATTGTGGTAATCTCATGTTATCTCTTCCAAGTAGCCCTTATTTACTTTGACTTGTTTTCAAATATCAAATTTATTAGATTCTGGTTGTAGTTTATCGAGCCAATTGACCATAAAATGTCTGTTTTACCACTTTGCTTTTTTCAAACTAATCACAACAAATATAAAAATTCCTCCCTTTCTGTTTCCATATTTTGACTCCACAATACCATTCATTCATTGTGTGATTAAGAAAAGCAGGCGTAACATCCATTTACTACAAGTGAATACATTCATATGGAAATGGCCTTGATGTCCAGATAAAGTTCTGGGATCTACACAGTCTTCACCATTTAGAGATATGCCAGCTAGAAAAAAAAAAATAAAAAATTTGGACTTCCTGCAGCTGGGGATACCACTGACAAACAGTTAAGACTTTTCCCCAGCAGAACAGACAAATCATCCCTAAGCAACAGTAAATTCTTTCAAATAATGCCTAGTTGTTTATTTCTGAGAAAAGAAAAAATAATTCTCATGCAACACTCCCAACTTGGTCTGATGAACACTGTTCCCTCCACCAGAGGGGAGTGTTTGTAGTCTGATCTTCCATAACAAAAGCAAATCAGTGCACTGCTATATTTTACACCATGACAATGGCTCTATCCCAGCAAAAATATTGTTAAGCCTTGGCAAATGCAATTGGTTTGTGCATGTGTACTAGTAACAGTATGCATGTATGTATACAAACACACATGCAAGCATATACACAATATAGCATGACTCTAAGAGTTATGGAGTACTACAAATCCTTTTTGTAAACATTAACTTTTTTTTGTTTAAAAATTTACAAAAATAGAATGAGGGTGAATTTCTTTTAAAAAACTGAACACATTTAGTGTTACATACTCTGTTTCATCCTGACAATCAACATAAGAATATTTCCTAGGGGATCTGCTTTTGATCCCCAGAACAAAACTTCTATTGTTGCAGTAAGCTATAAAGTCTTAGCTGCTTTTCTAGCCCAGACCTAGGACTCTGATCTGCACCCATCACTAAGACTGTTTTGACTTCAAATTGCACATCTTCTTTCCCAAACTATGTCAAAATTTCAGGTTTAGTCAGTAGTATTGTACACTGATTATGTCATTGCTTCCACAGGCTTCTGAACGTGCTTCTGCAGCAGTCAAATCTTAGTGAAATTAATCATCAGGACAATGAGGTGAGTGACCTTGTGCCATAAACCATGGCCTCAGGCTCTGGGATCATGCAGTTCATACTGTTCAGAAAGAGTCCACTGAACTTTATGATGAGGGTATGCATAAGCCAAATATTTCTATAATGCTTTTGCTGAACTCTGCAGAGCCCTATCTCATTTTTCCCACCATGCATGATGCATCTTTAGACTAATAAAATTTCTCTATGTACTGCCAGTTATTTTAACCTGTCTTTTCTCTCACTTGCCAAGATATAAACTGCTTTTGATTCTCCTTAAGTTAGACAGTGGGCTCAATCTCCATCTTTTCCAAATGTCCCATCACCGAGAACTAACTTTTCTCAAGAAAAATATCAGAATCCTGGTATAGCACAGGATAATTACAGAAAGACAAAAATTTGTCTGATCTTCAAATAACTGCACTCATCATGCTTGCATACAGCATGCACAGGAGAGTGACAGCTCCCCTGATGTATTGTCCAGATAAAGAAACCAAGAGAGACTCTGCATGTCTTTCCATGTTTTTCTCTTCACACCAACGAACACTCAAAGATGCCTGTTTTCATTGTGCCAGACCCACCACTGGGATGCTGATTTTCCCCCTTCACATGAGCCTTCCATGTCCACAGGATGGTTTGCAGACCCTGCTTACAACAGCCCAAACCAGACATCTGGTTTGTCTTGGCATAGAATTAAATTGCTAATGAGTTGCATGGAATCATGGATGATTTCAATCCATAGTGATTGCTGCAGTGCATCACTGAATGCAATTTACAGCTTTTAGTCCTGCTCGCAGTCACCTGGCACAGGAAAGGCATCTGTACAACTGTCAGTATTAATCCCTGACTATTCATGTTTTCTGAAAAGTGTGGATCCCCACAGATGACTTCAGCTAACAGAGCTGTTCTCTTGAACAAGTAAAGTACTCCAGATCTCCCATCTTCTACTTTAGAAAAACACACTGATCAATGCATGAACATGTATTGGTAAAAAATGCATCTGAAAGTTTCATTTGGTTTCCACAACCACAGCTTTCTGTAGATTTACTTATGAAAGGCCACAGTGGGAAGAAACATTCCCTGAAAAAGCCTAGAATCTGAATAAAACTGGTATCACACTATACTTTCCAGAGGCAAACATAGCTGCTGACTGCTTCAGGTCCTTATTCGCTGGATTCTATTTGTCTGTGGTTGTGAAACTGTTGATCAATCATCCACATCTATTTCTTTTTCTCCTATTACGTATCTCATTGCTCTATATTTTTTTATAAATGCACAATTTGGGAACTTTATTATTTTAATATTACATATTTCTAGATCTTCACAGCCCTGTGGCTTTGAATATTTCTGTTATCACCTCTATGCTCTCTCTCAAAAACACAGATGACACTGAAGGGTGCACAAACCAGAAGGGTATGAGCTGGCTGGCCCTTGCCCCCTGAAGCAGGCCCACACCTGGGTATGCCACTACCACCACTCAGTCCTCTGTGCTCTTGTGGGCACACTGAAAGGACACGTGGAACACACAAATTACTAGAAAACAAGAGAACAAAACAGGAAGCAGCATTGTGTTCTTTCTCAATCCTTGGCATGACCACACCTTTAATGCTCGCTGCAACTGTCACCTGAAAAAGGATGTACAACAAAAGGAACAGAAAAGAGCTGCAAAGATTATTATAGAATGGCTTCCTTTCATGGGTAGGTCAATAACTAGAACAAACAAACAACAAAAGGACATTCAGCTATGTCAGAGGGCCAATGTAAGTCCACAGCATCATAAATGCTATAGAGAAGATGCAAAGAGTATGATTATTCACTGTATTTTACATCTAAAATGATGGGGACATCCAAAGAAATCATCTGATAGCAGTTTTACTGAAAATGAAAGAAAATGCTTAGGAATTTTTGCTTAGGAATATGCTGGGTGGCATAGGAAGTCTTTAGCGGGATTACCAGATGTTATATTGCTGTGCATCACTAAGCCTTATTTCTTAATGCTTCTCTTTAAGTATTTCCTACTGACCCTGAAGTAGGGAAAACTTTGATCTCTACCCACAGTACTTACAGTCTCATGTTATACCTGGCCCAGCTGATAGAAATAGTAAGAACAGAAATCTGATTTATCAAGAATCTTGACTTTTGCCCAGATTGACATACTGAGAGTAGATGACAAAAATCTGTCCTGATACACTGCAGCTTCCCCTCTTTCGATGATTGTTCTGACTGTCGAGAGCTGGGTGCAAGGATGCATTCCCAGCTGGAGATAACTTCACTGAATTCTCACTTAACAGAACCCACAGGGTTTGTGAGCCTGTCAGTGATACTAGGTCCCCAGTACCAAAACACATATCTACTGACGTCAATGGTGGAGCTCTCATTAATTTCAGTGAGACAGAATCAAATCCTCATTTCTGGTTTTACTAAATGAAAACCCCCATGATTAAGATTTGCAGAATCTAACTAAAAACAAAACTGCTCTTGTTCAATTGTTTTATTTTGTCATCACCCATATTTAACCCATCCAGGGACTTGAAAACAATTATGATATATCTGATAGTTCAGAGAAATTAAAGTTAAGGGGTTCAAGCTTTCACTTAGAACATTACTGCTAACCACTTCTTGTACTAATGCACTGATAAGCTGTCTTCATGCATGCTTTATAGCTTGTGTTCAAACTGTTGTTAACAAGATTTATGAGGTTCTACTGAAGTTGCACCAAGGTATGTGATTAGTTGGCATGGTGATGGTGGGCTGACAGTTGGGAAGATATTAGAGGTCTTTCCAACGTCAATGATACTGTGATTCTATGATTCTCCGAAACTAACCTGAAAATATTAGATGTTTACATTGTGAGTCTTTTTGTTGACATCCCTGGGGCAGTTCTTTAGCTTCCTGATTAGCGTCAGCTTATATCATTTATTTTGAATTAATGGTAAGGCCTGAGTTAAACATCACACTATATTATGACGAAGCACATGCCTGAAACAGGCCTTTCTCATAGGACCCAAGCTTAGCAGTGAGGAACCACCTCCCTGGCCATCATGGTTGTGACCACACAGCATTTAAGACAGTTACAATCAGGTATGAAAGAAGCCTTCATATTTTTACTGATTGTCTGCAACGACATTAAAAAGATGATTGCTAGGTTCCCCATTATGTCTAGTTAGGAAGTTGTAACTAATCATTTCAATTCAAGGCAAAGAGGAAAGAGTCAGTCCATCCCAAATGGTTTCAGAGCAGCCTAACTTTCCTACAGCTACAGGAGACGCAAAGGGCATTACTGCGTGTGACCTTTATTTGCTCTCTTGGTTTGTGGCTTTCAGGGAATGACTTCACTCCACTGGGCTGCTTTCCACAACAGGCCCCAGCATGCACAGACCCTGCTGCACAAGGGAGCAGACCTGACTCTAGTGGATAAAGACTTCAAAACTGCTCTGCACTGGGCCGTGCAGGTAAGCTACAACCGCAGTTTCACTGGGCCATTGCTTCAACTGAATCAATCAAAACAAACAAAAAACAGGTAAATGAATGCACACAATATTAAAACACTGTTATGCAAATGGTAATATGTGATGTAGTAAGTGATATAAAATACAGTGTCGTTTTAAGAAGTTGTGCATAAACCTTGCTGCAAAAAATTATCCTGGATGAAAAGGGGAGAGGAGTCACATTAATTTGTTCTTACTTGCTTACTTGCCTTAGCAAGTTCTGGTATCAGTATTCAAAACACCTG
Source organism: Coturnix japonica (assembly GCF_054131305.1). Taxonomy (NCBI): domain Eukaryota; kingdom Metazoa; phylum Chordata; class Aves; order Galliformes; family Phasianidae; genus Coturnix; species Coturnix japonica. The sequence goes on along the minus strand of NC_140702.1, from coordinate 56,078,771 downwards.
CACAACGGATAAGCAAAAACAGAACTTAAACTAAAATTCAATAACATTTTCCTACAGTGACTAAGTATTTGCATCCTCACCTGATCCAAGTCCACTCACCTTAAAATGTATGTTACCAAAGAAATCGAAAAGCACCAAATTGCTGTACACTGTAAATGAGTGAGGACATCCAGAACAAATAAACCATTTGCTTTAAGTGCAGACTCACTCTGATGGTTCATGTATAATTACACTTTATCCTCTGTAACTGATGTTATCCCAACAAAAGTTTCGTTCATTACTCCTGAACAGCCTGAACCAGTGTTACTCCCTTTGCTACTGTGCCTTGAATGCTCAAGGTATCTATTCTAAAATCCAATGTGCATTTTGTCTAGGCTTGCTCCTGTGCAGGCAGCTTCCATTGGGGCCCTCTGAAACTCATTGCAGGCACCTGCAGGAAGGACAGTGATCTGAATCAGAGCTCTGGGTCTGAGCTGCATAACAAACAGAAAGACAAAGGCAAATCCCCTTCTCTTCCGGACCCTCTGAGTGACACTCATCTTCAGCTTTTGCTGATTCTGTTTTTTGCATGTCATGATTTAACTCCTCCATTAACTCCTGCCTCCAACTGTCCCACAGATTTACTCAAAGTAAAGGGGTAAAATTGCAAATGCACAAAATCTCTGTTGGTTCAGTTGGAGGCAAATTACAAATCTCTTTTCTTTCTCCCCTTAAGCTGCTCTTCTAAGTCAGAGGAAAGAGGAGGAGGACTCCAGTTCTCATCTTCCTGCCAGATTCCTGCTATGAACCCTTATAAATCACTTATTCCATTCGCATTTTACTCTGTACAACAGGTCAAGAAGGGCTGGTTCAAATACCAGAGCATGGAATAGATCTGTGAGCATTTCTTTTACACAGGCTTTTCCAAGAGAAAACACCTTCAGCCAGTGCTCTCTGTTGCCTTATTAGGTTCAGGAGAAAGAGGTTCTATGGACAGCCATGGCTCTCTCTGGTATTACACCTCTGTTGCATGGGATCATCATTCTCACATATGCATTTTAGTATGCTGAATGAGCATTCAGTCCAGGATGAAGGCAGGATCATGCTCTTTGAAGAGACTGTCAGAAAATGTTTAATAACCTCTCCCATAGCCACTGGGAAGAAGATATTTTTCCTTTAAGAATTGCATTTGTAGCTCCAGAGCACAAGAGCCTCACAGAGCTCAGGCAGTAACAGCTGCAGGGCCTGTTTTTGGCTGAATAGAGCCTTGTGTTTAATTTCATTTTTAAAAAATGCAGAAAAGGGGAAGGCCAGGCACAGCACAGAAACTTGTTTCAGAAGCTGCAGGGCAAAGGCAGTCAGTGCACACTGGGCTGAAACAGAGTAAACTACATAAAAACCATCATCCACTATTGGAAGCCCAGTTCCCCTGAGTGTTCTGCACAGAACAATTGCTCCACGCTCCATTTCCAAGAACATACGTTTGTGCTTGGTGTCCCACCAGGCAGACAGGCCCTGCAGAGACCTTGCCCACCCGAGGTCTGCTCTACCAACTTTCTGCTGCCAGAGCTCACGCCTTCAATGCAAATGTTGTTATATTGCTGTTGGAAACACACATCATTTTGATCTGAAGTGAGAAAGACTTGTGTCAAATATTTCATGCATAAAATATGATTTGGTATGGATAGGGATGTAGTAGGAGTGTCTCAGGTGCTCCTCTCCTCTTTACTCCAGCCAGCAAATGATGGGATCCTGTAATCATATTTAAAATCAGAACCTGCTGAGTGGTATTGAAATGAGATTTAAAGCCTATTCAAGTCCCGAATAACAATGCCATTGAAATCCTAGTAAAATATAATATCTACAATATCATTAATAGTAGCATACTACATGCCAGTATATCATAATAGTTCTATCAGCATCTCAGAAACAGTATGGGAAGACTTGGAGGCTTCCTACATTGTCTTGCCAGTTAGTATGAATTTTATCAGAAGTTTCCTTGTCTCTTTCTTAAAACCCTGGCTCCCAAAGTCTTATGATTATGTAAAAATATCAGCTTTCATTTTAAAAACAAACAATGAAACCAAGATTTCTAGCGATCATTTCTTGTTAGGCTAAGAAATGTGAAACTCTAGGATAAAAACAAAGCGGCAACTACAAGAAGTCATCAAAGATAATTTTCTGCCATGAGGAGCTGCAATGCTGATGCTTTTTAAAATATTTTTATTTGCAGCATTAACATTTAAAAAATTACAAACCTGGAATATTTGCTCCACAGAAACAATGCAGTTATTTCATTCCCCACTTTCTTGCAAGCAGAAAGTACTACCAGAATATCTTACACGTACTGTAAAAGAAAAGCACAGCTACTCATTTGCCTTCAGCTGGAAGGCACAGCAACATCTTTGTATCTCTTGGAAGGTGTGAGTTCAAGGGTATACCGGGATGTCTAGGAACTAACCCACATTGCTTCAGGGCATCTCAAATGGCTGTTTAAAATGTATGAACTAGGCTCATTTCACAGTCTGTGCAAAAATAGATGTATTCCCTTCACGTTACATGCTGTTTCCTGGAGACAGCTATTAAGGGACAGTAGCAATTTCTTTTTTTCACGTCACTGACATTAGAAGGTAATTTACACTGCTAAGAAGCAAATGAAAAAGTTTCATTTTATATTTTTTTGTTTAGTTGTTTTCTTAAAAAATCCCTTTCCTGAGTAAATATTGTCATTCCAGTGATGGTAAAGCTGTTCCTCATGCATGGCAGCAAGGCTCTGTAGAACAAGCTGTCAAGCTGCAAAATGAGGAGAAAAAGGAATTGCAAAAAGGATACCTTTGAGTAAGAAACAAACATACTCCAGGACTATCACTTCTTTATTTGGAGGTTTATAATAAATTTACAGTATGGTCAACTATCTTCTGATGCCCAGGATCATTCCCCAGTGCTATTCCTTTTTACCTTCTTAGCTAGCATGTACTTCTCCACTTCTGTTTATGCCAGTTTGTAAGCTGAAGCACCCTTTGTGACTTGTAAGTGGTACTGAAGTGCACAATACTGACATACTAGCAATGCCAGTACGGTCAGACCAACAGAAAAAACTGCTCTTACTTGAAATCATTGGCTGTTAAGCAGTAGATTCTTCAAGCACGAACATGCTGTTGACAAGGTAATTATTCATGCCAATCAAATTTCTATGGAAATCAATTGCAGAACTCCCACTTAGCTTAGCAGGAATTTGGGGGGGGCGGGAACAAAAGCCACAGGGAAGCACGGAGTCATTCCCAGACGTCTTCTTAGCACACACTGTATGTTTAACTTTGTAAGTGGATGCCAGACCGTGAGTCATGTGCCTGCACCACACCTTTTATTTATCTGTAAATGTCCTAATTTCCTGTGCTTACAGAAAGACTCTGGAAGGTAAAGGTTTCCATTTCTCTGATAGCAGAATGGGATAAATCCTTCTGCTGGAAAAAAGATTACCTGTTTTTCAAAGCACATAAACAAATAGCTCGTACAGAGAAATTATTCTTCACAACAACGCACTAGCAGAGGAAAGCTGCCAAGTAACTTTAGTCATAGGCATGGAACACAATAAATCATACACACTTATTATAGAAGAATCCAAGTGAAAATAAATTCTCAGAGAGACTCAGCCAGTATGTCATGCAGGTTTTTGTTTTAGCAAAGAGAGGGCAAGAGGGGCAGCAACGTAAGGTGGCCATGCTGGTATGCCTCTATGTCTGCCACCTGGCAACTTTATCTAACACCCAACAAGGGTACCGAGAGCATAAATATTTTAGAAATGCCATGTACCCTTCTTGTACCAGAGGCAAGCAGTGCTTTAAGGACCATAGGACAAAGTATTTTGTACAACAATACTTTCTCTTTCTCTGTGTCAGGAAGGAGCACTGTCTCAGTGAGTGTATGAGCCTAAAGTACCAGGGTTAGGGGAAGACAAATGGGCTGCTCTGTTAGCTGGCTGCAACCCACAAGTGTAACTACAGCGGCGTCAGTAGAGTTGTTGTTAATTTATGTTGGTTGGCCATCAGAAACACACCCTGTGAAGTGCCTGGGCTGCTTCCAGGCAGCTCCTGGCAAAGCATCACTGGCAGGAAGAAAGCCGAAGATGGTATTATGGGTCACTCCTTTCCTCAGCATGAGGCCTGGTTGATTCTGTCCAACTAGACTTTTCCTCGCTGTTAAAGCAGCACTGGGTTTGTCTTGCACTTATTCTAAGTTGAAATTCTGAACTTGTGCTACAGAAGAGGAAAAGAAATATGTATTTTTATATATGATATATATAAATATGTGTGTGTGTGTATGATATATGTGCTATATATATATTTATTTATATGATATATATATGTGATATATATATATTTGTGTATATTATATGTATGTGATATATATATGTGTGTGTGTGTATTAGATATATATATATATATATATTTATGTACATATATATACACCCAGCCATAGTACTCTCAACATAAACACCAGGAAAACTGCATTTCAGTTACATCAGCCCTATAAGGGAAAAGATTACACTCAAGGAACAGTTCTGTTTTATTTGTATAGCTGTAACTGAACAAACAAGTTGTGACAGCAAAGCCTTGAGTCAAAAATCAAGACTAAGCCTGAACTAGCAGGGTGATGTGGGAAAAGTCTTTGGAGTGGTTTTTTGCTTTCAGTAAACTGAATTTCAAAATCTAAAAATGTGACTTTGAGAGATAAGGTGTTTTTACCAAGGTAATAATCTCAACTGGTGTTGCAAACTATCCACAGTCAACCTACCTGGTCACATTTTGCTATGGGCCACTTAACAAATCCTTGTGGTGGCTCACTCGTCTGTATCTCAGTGAAGGAGAGAACATTATTTGCTCTTTTCTTCAAGGGCCCTCTTGGTGCTACAGTCAGCTGCATATTAAAATACACTATATGTGTCTGTGAGAGATAAGAGGAAAGATAAAAGCATTGGGAGACCAGCCAGCATTCTACTACACACAACTCAGACAGCACCAACGATGTACAGGGATGGTTTCCAGGAGGAAGCTGGAAGTGCTACTAAAATTTTTATTTAATCCACAGTCATTTATAGCACTTCTTTATGAAAACAAGTTACCTTCAAGAGTTGCAGTTAAAATACTATTTGCTTGCTGCTATGTACAGGGGTGAAATGATAGTTAAAATGTCAAGTTGTTCAAGGTCAGAGGAGAAGGACATCAAAGAGAAAGTCAAAGCTTTGGAGTTACAGATGCAGAGGGAAGGTGGAAGAAGAGGAAACACAGCCCTGAATTGAAGTGCTAATGTTAAGAAGCAAGATCAGTGGTGGGGAATTTCCACGCAGCATAAATGGATAAAGATATTCTAAAGTGCACATTAGAGGCAAAGAGACAGAAAATAGAGGCAAACTAATACAAACTAACCACATAATCTCCAGAGACATTCACTTGGAAGAAAAACACTTTGTGAGGATTTCCTGAAAACAATTAAGCAGCTCATAACTTGTTTCTCTCTACTTCCCATCTGTATATTACCAGTAGCCACAAGCCAGTTTTGCAGTACCCCTCACATTACAGTTCTCTCTTTGACACTGTATCATCTACTTCACCAGATGTCTGACAAGGTGAAAACAATAACCGTCTATACAGTGCACTGAACATTGAAAACACTGTACTATGTATAACTGAAGATCTGGAGAAGAAAATGTAATGTTCTGACAGGACACTACATACATGCCAGTAGAATACCCATTTTAGCTTCACATTATCAGTTGGGCATATGCAAGCATTGAGTTATAAGAAGGGCAGTAGCAACAGTGATGACAAACTGAGTTGACACAGGTGGAAAAAAATGTCAAAGCAAGAAAAGCATCTGGAATATTCGGGATTTTCTTTGTGGTATTTCATAGAGAGGGTACTTCTTGAAGTATTGTTTCCTTACTTTGAAAGCAATACCAGAAGCTGGACTTCATCTTTTTCTACCCAAAGAGAAAGGAATTGTAATCAAGTGAAAGTGATAACTAACAAACCTTATGTTAGTGATATTTTTGTTAGCCACTGTCTCAGATAAAAGCTTGCATAAAGTACAATGAGAATTTGCCTTGCAAAGAAAAGCTTTAGAACATTTCTCCTTTGTGAATAAAGTTTATCAAGATGAATGACCTAAGAAAGTTTGCTTAGGAGAATGAATAATGGCCAGGAACTGATAAAGATGTGAGTAAGAACTTAACTGGGGAGAGCCCTGGGAAATGACATAAAAACATAAAAACAAAAATAATTAATAACATCAGAAAACACTGCTGAAAAGAATTTGAATATAAAAAGAGGAGAATGAAATGTAGGGATAGACAGAAAGGTTGCAAAACCATGTAATTTTCCTATGGTAAATTTGCCACTGAACACCCCAGTCTAGCAATAATACTGTGGGTTTGTGCTGAATTTAAACAGGAAAACTAAATTTTTTGTGACCTCAGCTTGAAGCTATCCATCTAAGAATTAGGGCAGTATAAGCATTTCAAGAGAATTTCATGTGCAACTTAAAAAAGCCATGATAAATGTAACAATAAGAAGGCGTTCCTAAAAAGGAGGAGCTGAAAAGCCACAGACAATTTTTTTATGTCTGTTCTGAAAGCAATGCCTCCTGTTTTATTATGGGGGTCTTCACCATCAGAGGTTGATGTTGGTGTTATGGCGGTAGTGGCTGAATCTTCCCATCCATATTCTGTTAGATTTTGTTTTTGCATGACAGATGGCAGCAGAGGAGCAGTCTGACAGAATGGCATCTGACATGGAAGTGCAAATGAAGCAAAGGTGTGTCACTGAATTCCCCCATGTGGAAAAAATGGTGGTGGCCAGCAATGCTGATAGCAACAAGAAGGACACTCTGCATCCTGGGTGGTGGCACACAAATGACACACCACAAAATTTAGGGCATATCGTTCATCTCATCCATATGAATCAGGGCATTATGACTGTGGAACTGTGTAAAGAGCCGAACATCAGCTTCAGTGCATTGAAATCTGGACAGATCATCAACTCTGCTATATCATGATGCTGACTAAGCTGAAAGCTTGAACTTCCAGAGTCAGGCCAGAGAAGATCTTTCTCTTGCAAGATAATAATGCCAGACACCGTACCAGCGTGAAGACTGCGGATCACATTTCCAGTCCTGGCTGGACTGCGCCACCTCACACATCATAAAGGCTATATTTGGTGCCTTCTGTCTTTCATCTGTTCAGCTGATGAAAGATGGACTTCATGTGCAGCATTGTCCTAGCAGTGATGCTGCCACAGCACCTGTGGGTCACCTCTCCTGGTGCAGATCTTTACTGTCGTGGCATTCAAGCTCTTGTTCATCACTGTCGTAAATACATAGTTAATGGTGGTGACTGTGTTGAAAAAGAGTGTTTTGAAGCTAAGAATTGCTCTATAAAGTAGTGTTATTGTACTCTCTGTATCTGTTGTTGTTTCTATGAAAATAAATAGGAGGCATTACTTCTAGAGCTACCTACATAAAACAGTACAGAAGGCTAATAGCCATCTTCAAAGCTATTATTGTTTTTCTCAGAGAAAAAGCTGTTAAGAGTAAGTTTGAATGCCAGAGAATCGAGGTAACACCTTAATAGGGTATCCTAGTTTAGCAAACATGGAGAGATAACATAAAGTCGTCCTGAAAATTTATCTTACACATTATATAGTCCATATCATCCTCATCCAGGACATATCAAATACTCTTTTGTGGGGGACAGCTCATTGATAATCCAACAAAATCTTCAAAGAACCCCAGAATGGTTACTCTTGGAAGGACTTGTGGAGATCTCCTGGTCCATCTCCTGCACAAGCAGGGCCACCCAGAGCAGGCTTTCCAGGATGATGTACAAGTGGCTATTGAATATCTTCACAACTTCCCTGGGAATCTTATGCAGTGTTCAGTTTCCCACACACTACAAATATTCTTCCTGATGTCCAAACAGAATTTCTTGTGTTCCAGTTTGTGCACCACTGAAAAGAGCCCAGTATCATCCTCCTGGCACTCTTCCTTCAGGTATTTATAGACATTCAAGAGATTCCCCCCAGTCTTCCTATTCTCTAGGCTGAACAGTCTCAGTTCTCTCAGCCTCTTCCCACAGGAGCAGTACTCTACAACCCTCGGCATCTTGGTGGCCCTCTGCTGGATTCTTGCCAGTATGTCCTTGTCTCTCTTATACTGGGGAGCCCAGATCTGGACACAGTAGTACATGAATGGCTTCACCAGTGCTGAGTAAACAGGATCACCTCTCTTGTCATGTTGGTGATGCTGTGCCAAGTGCAGCCAATAACACCATTAACCCCCCTAGTAGGAAAAGCACATTGCTAGCTCATACTCAGCTTGGTGTCATCCAGTACTCCTGGGTCCTTTTCAACAGCAACTTCTCATGAGAATGTTTTTATTTAATAAGGTAATGAAATATAAAACCTGTATATAACCCAAAGGTAAAACGCCAAGCACAACGGGACTTGCTTGGTAGAACCCAAAATCAAAAATGGTTTTGATAAATTCTAGGAATGAAGAGAAATTAATAAAATAGCACTCCACACAGATCTGTGAAAAGCAAAAGATGCTAAAAATGAAGAGTAGCAAATGGGTGGATTATACATTGAGTAGGGTTTAAATTTCAGTGTTGGTAGAAAACAAAGAATCATAATTCTGAGACATACTAACAAAAGTGCAATACACATGGGGAAGAGGAAGTGGCAGTTTCCTTTTTAATGGCAGAATGAAGGCCACGGTGGAACAATTATGTAATCTGGAGTGCCATGATTGAAGAAGGCTGAAGATAAATTGGAAAGAGGAAAAGTATGTAAGTGGTATGAAAAGCACGACCCAGGAGGAGAGGTTGAAATGGTTTGTTTAGTCTAGAAATGAAAGACTGGTTGGAGAAAAATGGATAAAATGACAGTAAAAAGAGTGGATTTTTCTTTTTTTATTTAAATGCTGAGTTGTACAAGAATATTAAGAGAGTGAACCTGATGTGCAGAATGTAAAATTTGAATTTATATAAGTATGCTTCTAAATTCAGATAGCCCTGAATGTGACAAGAGATTTCTCTGATGCAAGTGCCAAATAAATGTATCCAAGAATCATTTTAGCATAGAAAACACTGATAGTTAGCATAGGAACTGGGGAATGAAGACAGTTACTGTTAATAAGATCCAGGTGTTACTGAACACAAAGACAAATACTTCTTTTTCATCAAATATTCAGACAGTCAAGAATTAATACAAATTTTAAGATGGTTAATGATGTTATAAAGTGCCTGATGGTAGAAAATAAACTTGGATGGCATGACCATAAGTAGGCTATACATTGAGTAGGTGAGCTCTGAGGTTAACAGATTCCAGCACCCTGATTTTTTTTCTACAAATGCTGAGAAATTTATCAGGAATCTGAATCATAAAAGAGATAACTAAATGTGCAGAAGAGGCTTCAGATATGGATGTCTAACTATATTTCAGCTATATATTTGGAGCAAGCAGACATTTTTGAAAATAATGGGAAAAGATACAGAGAAGCAAAGTTGTATCTTCAAGATCAAGAAGTAAAGAGTAATTAATAATTAATGTAGAAGAGAGGCTGGAAAAATTTACTGGCAGCCTTGAAATGTGTCTTGCTTGATAATGTTTTGATAACTTGGCATAAAGTACAGAGCGTTTCTACTGAAATCTGACAATAAGAAAAAGCTGGAAGACGTTTACAGGAGAGAATTGAGATATCACACAAGGAAAGCCACATCATTCTGAAATCTTAAATAATGCATGTAGGATAAATTGTATACAAAGACCATTTCAGTCTTGTACTTTGGTAATAACAACAAAACTTCCTAATAGAAACAGGAAAATCTACGTTTGGAATTGTCCACAGAAAAGAAGAAGGTAGACATAAGCAGTTATTACAAAACAATTAGGAGGTTCTAGTGGGGTACAATTGTAAAAAAAGCAAATGTTGTTCTGCATATCAAAAGACATACTTCTGACAGATACAGGGAAGAGCTAGAGCTAGTACAAAGACATGAGAACAATGTCTATGTATGACTAGGTACAATTTTAATTACCATTCTCCAAGGATACACAATTAAAACATAAAAGGACAGAGGTTAGCAGGTTGATGAGAGAAACAGAAAGAATATTTTACAAGCTAAATTAGAAAGGCTTTGCTTTATTAGAGTAGCAAGAGAATAGCTAAGAAGGGATATAATGGTTGATTGTAAATACATCTGAGGAATAAATAATAATTAGAGGAATTAAGTATTTAATCTAAATAATAATACTGGCACAAAAACAAAGAGACATAAATCAACCAGGAGTGCGAATAGAAATCAGAGATACTAATCATTAAAGCAAAGAAGTATTTGAACTGCCTTCCACTGGAAAGAATGGGGACAGAAAAACAAACTGCTTTTAATGCACACAGTGTGCTTAGGGAAGGGGTGTTGGTAACAATTTCATGGTCTAAGAATTTTCCATCATAGTGTTTCCAAGTTATTATTTTTTTTTAGAAATCATGATCTTTTTAATCTATTTCCACCGAGATAGGACATGAAATGTTCGGTTTTATTTGGGTGTTAGAAAACAATGTAAACTTTTTATTACGATACTAAAGCACTGGAGCAAACTTGCTAAGAAAGTTTTCAAGAACCACTTGAACAAATATTTGGTATGGCTTGTCTGGGTATACTTGGACAGGAGTGAGTCTTTTGAGGTCCCTTCCAATCCTGAATTTCTGTGAAATATGTCAGCTCATATTGTTCCACTCTTTGCCCTAGCAAAACAGCTAAAACCCCAAGCTATTTCAAAGAAACCCATTGAGTAATTTACACTCTGTAACTTTTGGATATATTTGCAGTGATACATTATTTATTATTTTTGCAGCTAGGAAATTCATAAGGCAAATCCTGTTCTCAGCAGGAGATTGGAAGCTTTTGGTTTTCATATTGGAATAGGCTACATATACATAAAACAAAATACTATTATTTTGTTTAGTTTTCTCTAGCAGAGAAAATGCAGTTTGATGTGAGCTCCTCTGTAAAACGCTTTTCTCGTCTGAATTTCCTCCTAGAGTGGCAACAAGATTCTGTGTTCCATCATCTTGGACCACTACCAAGGACCATCAATAATAAACTACGATGATGAGAATGGCAAAACTTGTATGCACATTGCTGCTGCTGCAGGCTACAGTGATATAATCAGCGAGCTGGCTAAAGTCCCAGAGTGCAACCTGCAGGCCCTTGATGTAGATGACAGGTAACCATGGAAACCCTGAAACTGAAATTGCTGCTTCCTTTCTATTAACCTGAGACTAGGTCTGTTTATTCTATAATCACGTTTCCTGTTTCACAGGCCATGGCCTAGTTAATGAACCACACTTACAGAGAACTGTGTTTGCTCAGAAGCCCTGCAAAGCAGGCCTACTCACATCTATCACACTGAGTACAACAACTGGCTACTAGGAATGTTTTTTAACTTTGTGTTTCTGGTAGGAAATGATAAGATTATATATGAAAGGACTTTGTCGCCACTTGACTTAACCTCTTCCAATCAAACTGAACATTCTTCTCAAAACAATGGAACAGGATCCTGCTGCTGGAGCTGTGATCCGCTGCTATTTGCATTCAAGAAATGTCAATATTTCCTTCTTACAGTTCAAATGCTAACACAGTATTCTGAAAAGATACCATCAGGAGTCCCTCCCATTCCATTCTCACTCAGTCGTTACCATGATTAAACCCTTCTGTCATATATCCCTGTATCAAACCACACTGGCCTCCCACAGAATTTTTCTTCTAATTTAATTAATGCAAACAGACTCAACTGACCACTCTGAGTTGAGCTTTGTGGAGCGAAAGCCAAAGTTTTCTTGGCTTAAGTCTTTAGGTACTTAAAATAATATCATTCTTCATGGAAAAGTCCAATGAACTGGAACAGAAATAAAATCAACACCGTTCTGGAGGCATTTCTAAACATCAGAAAAATGTAAAAGAGAAGCTTCTGTTTCTATGAAAAGGAGGAAGGGAGGAGCTTAAGTACACCTAGCAGTTCTAGTAAAAAAAAGAAAGAGCCCTCCTATTACATGTTTTTAGCTATTTCCATAGAGGGTATCACACTTGGAGAAGGGAAAAGATAAGCTGTTAACTATAAATGCATAGTACATTTCCATTCTATTATGTTTCCTACTGCATTCAACTGAAATCACTGGGACTGCAACAGGCAAAGAGAAGTCATTTTTATTCTTTCTTGTAGTTTCCCTGTGGTGCTTTCTGTGCTTTTAGAAATTTAGCAAGTAATACTACAGTTCTGAAACTGGACAGAAGTTTCAATGGTGCGCATCCTCTGCCAATGAGAAAATCAGGGTGATTCACCCACCAAATTCAGGACAACTATATCTGGTCCAGTCTGTGCCCAACAAAGAGCACAGAAGCTGTTGAAGGGCTAATTACAGCCTGGTAGATGTCCAGTTCTTCTCATTGTTCTAGGGACGCTTCTTCAGCTATTACTTTCCTGGAAAGTCCTAAGCCAGCCACTGTTAATTGTGTTTGGTGTAAGAGTGAGAAGGGCTTGTCACTGTGCAGTGCACAGTACATAGAGTTCTTTCAAATTCTGCTCTGAAAACTTCAGGTGCTCCTTCTACTCTACAACCCCATAAATGAAACTGATGCTACTATATACCGCATACAGGCATCCTACAGCCTCATATCTACCTTTAATACAGCTAAATAAATGCATGTAGACAGACGCTGATCTTTGGTTTTACTCCTTTTAATGGGAGATAAACCAGTGCAAAGCAGTATAGATACACGCCTCACTGTGTCTTTAATAGTTTCAATAATGTATTTATTAATCTGTTTTAATGATATTCTCTTTTCCCTAGGACACCTTTGCACTGGGCTGCAGCAGCAGGGAAAGCTGACTGTGTGCAGACACTTCTAGAGCTGGGGATAGACAGCAGCCCTCGAGACATCAATGAAAACACTCCTCTGACATATGCCGTGTACTGTGGTCACACTGCGTGCATTAAACTGCTGTCTCTGGAGAGCAGGTAAAGCAGAATCTTGCATCTTGCTCACATGTTATTACTGACTAGAAAAGAAATTAATAATGTTTATTAGTATTATTAGTATTAGCAATTATTATTTCTGTATGATACTGAAGGATTTGAGCCCTATGTGATGGTTCAGTTCACATGCAATACACAACCCAAATTTTCCACCAAAATAGCAACACTAAAATTAGTCATCTTCTGAAGACTCATCTCTGCGGTCACGGTGCTAGTCTTCCAGTCAGCAGAGGGTTCTGAACAAAGAAATTGTGGGCATAGATGTTGCTCAGTCACCTTTGTGCATGAAATCTGTATAGTTTCAAACTTCAGACGCATGCTTTCCACATTTTTGAAATCTATATACATTAGCTGTGTATTCGTATAATCAGAGAGACAGATTGAACAAAAAGCAGCTTTGCCAGACAGACAGTGAAATAAATTTCATGTTTTCATCCTCAGAATAAGGGCTTCCAAATAATTTCCTAGCCTTCCTTAGCTGTCTACTTCAATTATCTCATCTTAACCAGTTTCCTTTTTTTTTTCTTTTTGCTGTTAAAAAATATAATTCTTCTGCCATTGCTTGTGATTTTCCTCTTTTTTTTATATTTCTCAACTGCTGTCATTTAATTCATTTCAGTTTTTCAATGTTGGCAAATGAGAACACACTTACAAAGACACATTGCATTTCTTTGAGCTTGCTCCTGCTTTTCAGTCAGCCGTCAGTATTATTTCCTGTGTTACAGAATGGTGAGACACGGGTAATATTACATCTCCTCCTCCTTCTCCCCCTGCTGTGCAGTGCTCTGTTTGTCTGAGTAGGTCTGCAGATTTTATTAGTCAAAATCTCATCTAAAAATCACTACAGCAACACCACTGTAGGTAATTATCTTGACAGGTCTTCTGGAATTGTGCTGGGTCTGTTCAGTACATGGGTTAGAGACTTCGAAAAATAATAATGATAATAAAAGCAAGGCAAGGCAAGGCTAGGAAAAGAAGTGAAAATAAAGGAAAAGAATGTGACGTAGTGTCTTTTTCACAGTGTTAGCAATGACTGTGCTGCTGGAAATCATGTTTTCTGAATATGACAGAATACATTGACCACTTGGTTTCAAAGATCCAAGGGTGTTCTTATTATTGGATCTTGCTTTACTATTTGGAATAATGATTTTGCAGCTGGTAGATGCTGAAGCCAGAATAGTTTGTTTTTATTTCTGACAGCTGTGCTGAGCCTGCTTTAAGGTAAGTGTAAGGCGACAACCCCATCAGAGTCAGTGAAGTAATGTTCTATCATTTTCAGTCTTTGTTAACTATAAATTTGTAGTCCTCATTTTCTGCCTCCTTGAACCACCCCTAGAAATGTATCTGAACAGTATGTACCCCATCTCATAGGCAAACAACACAGGCAGTACTTGATTAATTATTTGGTGAATAATTGCATCACATTTTGATTTGTACTTCCACTAGATCTGAGTTAGTTCATCAGTTTCCTCCTCAGAACAATAAACTCTTTAAGAAAGAAGGAAGATTCAGTATGCTGAATCACATCTTCTCCTGCAAAAAGAAGAAAGAGAACCAGAAAACCGTTCAGAAAGACAGAAGCAGAGACCAATCTACTACAGAGGAGACCTCTGAAGTAGATGACATCATCACCACTTTTGATTGTATTTTGGATACAAGCTGCAAAGACATTCCAGATGAGAATATGACCACTACTGACTTTAAAAGAAGGACCGCAGACACAAAGTACCTCATACCAGAAAAGAAACCAGCAGAATGTCGTGGACTTCTGCCCATCAGAACCCAGAGCCTTCCCCCAATCACTGCTGGCAATTCCTTCCTAACTGCTGCCCAGAGCACAACATCAAGCACGTCCTTCAGCACCAGCACTCACCATTTTGCACACAAGTCTCAAAAGAGTAGGAGTGAACATGACTTGCTGGATCACAGAAGCAGCTGCCAGGCTTTGCTGGATAACCCTTGGAATACTAAACCTAACCAAATACTCTCCCATAAAGCCTGTATTAAAACTCCTGCAGACAAAGCGATAAATGGCTTAAACTCTGATAGATCTCATCATGTGCTTTTGTGCCCTCCCCACCTTCCCTCACTTCCTAGTTCTCCATCAGGTAATTTCCTTCTTCTATTTCTTTCTTATCGTATAATCCCTACTGATATGGCATTCTGGGAAAGACAATAATAGGTAAGTCAGCCCTGTGTCTTAATGCTTTTTCAGTTTCTTCTCCTTGTACATGCAGGAAATGGATTCAGTGATCCTTATGGGACCCTTCCAATTTGGGATAGTCCATGATTTTAAGCAGTCACAACTGCAGATAACATATGTACAGAAGATCAGCTGACAGCTAAAAGAGAGAAGTTTAGGTGTGGGAAATCAGAGATCTGAATAGATATCAGAGTTCTAATTATGAGAACTGGAGATCTGATTATGCCTAACAGCGAAATTACAAGTAGTTAGGAAATGTGGAAGGTACCTGAGCAAGCTAAGTGTGTGCAGATCACATAACATGTTTTGTGAATTGCAAGTTGATATCTGCTGGCCCACTCATTGCTTTATGTCCGCATTTAACCCTGGAATTGGATATGCAAGGGAACTGTGCTGTATTCAAGTCTCTAACTGTGCCAAGAGCTGCTTCTCAAACCAAACAGGTAAGCCCATGTGTGCAGTGTCATGCAACTTTACAGTGTGTCCTTTTCCTCCTACAGGCATGTGATAACTCCCTGGCACAGCATCATCCCTTTCCTCTCTCCCAGCCCAGACAGCCATATCTTTGGTTAATGTGCCATGCCTAGGTTTATTCTGTGGCTGAATTCAAGTTTCTAAATTTGCAGAAAGAGTAAATGCTTTTTATACTGTGGTTTGGAAACAATAATGTACCAATACTGAAGCAGAGTAAAAGAATTCTGGAAGAAGCTTGAAACCGGGGCCTGGGGTTTAGTACTTTGACTCATATCCATGTTTGAATGAATCTTGATGTATGGCCTATATGTGCTGGAGTTCACTTCGGTGTATCAGTTTCTCAAACTTCATTTCCTTTGAGATTAGTCACATGCCAAAATTAAACACATCTAGCATGCCTTCCAACTACTGTAATATCCAGATGAAAATGAAGCAAGCAAGAGCAGCTGCCAAACTTACCAGTACATCATTACAAGGAGTAAACATTACATAACAAATTAATCTAACCTTCTCTCAGCAAACATGAGCTGTTATGCTCCAGAGCAGTGAACAGAAACCCATTCTGAGAGGAACCCGCATTTAAGTCAGGTCACCATTGAGCTCTGCGTGGCATGGCAAACTGTGCTAACTTAAGAGTGGAGAGAATGATAGAGTGGCAAATTTAGATTGAATTCTCTAATAGTAAGAGAAGATAAGGCAATTTCAGAACTTCAGGTAATGTTACATTGTGCAAATCGAGGCTGGAAATAGTTTTCCAGCATAAAAAGAAGCTATTCAAAAAGTTCCACTTCCTGAACACCAGGCCAAGTTCCTGAAAACTAAACAGACCTGGTTTATAGGCATAACTACTTTTTTACTGTGCATTCTTCAGCTGTTCACTCAGCCATACAAACCCCAACCTCCATATGGCCGTCAAGGAATGTTCCATCAAAATTCTTTCTGTGCTGGGGTCCACAAGCTTCAGCTCACATGTAGAACACAAGAAAACCTGCAGGGCTTCCTTGCAACCTAAATCTAATTAAACATTTGTGGAGGAATGAGCTAAAAGTGGATAAACCAAACCTGAGGATGATTATGGGGAACGTTTTTTTGACAAAATCAGTTAGACTATGAGTACATTTGATGGGAAAACACTGACCATGGTATTTAATACACGATCATAGATCATTCTTATGACTTTAGCATACCATATGATTAAATCCTTGCTTGCTGTGGATAGAAGGACAGGTGATTTTCTATGAATATCCTATGGAGAAATAAAAGCAAAACACAGCCAGACAAATGACTGAGAACAGACACTCAGGGCTTCATTCTTTGCAGTAGGATTCAGTAGAGGAAAAGCAAGCTGTATGCATGAATAAGAGCAAAAAGCTATAAATTGCCTTCTAATTATTGCATAGGGAGTTGTTTTTCTATGTCCAAAGAAAAAACAGATCTCTGAGAGTTTATTATCTGCCTCTGAAGAAAAGAAGCCTGAGGCTGCTGCTATCTCAGTCCTCTGTGTACCTGCTTCCTTTAACAAAACTTTCCAACAATGAAAAGATTCCTACAGGCAGCATGAAGGACCTCCATTGAAGCAAGTGCAACAAGAGCATGTAAGGAGGTAGAGAACATTTGGCATATGTGCACTGCACAACCCAGATACTGGCTAAATTTTTTTCACAATAAAAGGAACAGTGTACTCCTTTTCATGCTCATGTGTGGTTTAAATCTATCTGCCCTTGTAATTAAAGCAACCTCCCTAGCTGTGAATTAGAGCTACAAGGGCCTTTATGAGCTTCAAGGCCTCGCAGTCTCCAGCACACACATAAGTGCTGTGCCTGCATGGATTGCAGAGATCGGGAGTAGAGTAAGCCTGGCTCCCACCCAGCCTGCAGTGCTGCACAGGCAGCTCTCCCAGAAAGAGATTTCCTCATTGCTGTTTTACTGCAGGAGGCCTAGCTGAGGGGAAAAACAACATCTGGTCTTTGATGGACACTGAAGTCTTAATACTCTGTTTCTCAAGACTGTGATGTGTCCATGTAGTCTTCTAATCATGATATATCCAGAAAAGGATCATGGGCATAGGTACTCTAGGGGAACTCAATTTAAAAATTATTTTTTCAGCTGACACACAGTGTTAATTGTCTTCCATAACCATGCCATAAAGTCAAAGCTCTTTTTTGTGCATATTGCTGCTAAGGCACTTGACACATAGGTGGGGATTTCTGGAGGATTTTTTTTCTGTTTTCTGTGCTGCTGGAAAGATGAGTCAATTTACCAGCTGAGTCCTGATGAGTACTCAAAGGAGAGAGGCTGTTGTGGGTAGAAGACTTACATACCGTGATCTGTCTTATTATCTGCTGAGGAGAACAAAGACCAGTTATACCAAAAGCTACTGCCAATATTTGCAAGCAGAGTCCTTGTAAGCCACATGGCTGAGCTGGCATCCACTATCTGAAGCATATATATTTACAAGTATTGCAGTTATCTCTTTTTGCAAAATGCACTACCACCTACTTTTCATTAGAAAAATTGTATAGATGGAGATATTCCAAGTGACAGGGACAAAAGGAGGCAGCTAATAAATAAATAAATAAATAAATAAATAAATAAAAAGGAAAATTAAAGAACAACCTGTGAATAATTTTGCATTTTATAATCAATGTTTTTCATTTAAAATGCCATCATAAATATGCACTTACAGTGACAAAGACAACGTCTAAAGAAGGAAAAGCTTTTGTTCTCAGATATTATGTAGAGCATATAGGAAGGAAGAGCAGAAGAATAGTTCCTCTTGATGCCAGAACTTGCAGACAGGGTTTCTTTTCCAGATGTCCACATCAATCTTGCAAACATAATTATGCTTCATACTTTTGTTTTGCTGCCAGATAACCCTGTTTATGAAATAAACATGTTCCTTTACAAAAAAAAAAAATGACTTCGCCCTTATCAAGGCCATTATGATACATATGTAAAAAGCCATTCGTTCTCAGAGTAAGCATCACAATAAAACCAATGTAACTTGAATTGCCAATGGGAGCAGCTGACTTGAGTTTCTGCTGTGTATTTATTTGTGCAGAGGATTCAGTAAGTATAAAAGACATTTACTGATTTTTACACGCACAGTGATTATCTTGGAGAGGTATTAAAGTGTAACTAAAAAATAAAACATGGGAAAAGGAGAGCAAAGACTGTGTATGTTAGACACAGATCATCTGTAGCATGAATTTCATCATGCATTAGCCCAACAGACATTAGTTTTATACATAGGAGCCAATGGAATGATACAATGCCTAAGCTGCCATGGACTTTGGACCAGAATCTTATTCCATTCCAAGCTGAAGACTGCACTGTTATATGGCAGTTTTGACTGGTAAACACCGCACTAGCTCTTTTTGCACAGAAACCATTTAGCTAGTAACACTGTGGTCTTCACAGTTACTTTGGTCCACCATAGGAAACTGTTCTGTAACTTTTTCTGAAGGTTTATCTTGCACAACCCATATATATGTAGTGCCAGCTACAAAGTCATCAGGGCAATTTACGTCATTTCATCTTTGCTGTTTCTTAAGATGTTGTTTTAGATCCATTCTCTGTGTTCCCTCATCTCTGCACGCCAGCAGAGCATATGCTTATTCTGCAGTGAGCCATGTTGCAATGGAATGCCCAGCAAGCAGTGATTTGCCAAGACAGCTTGAGACTCCTTACAAGATTCACATCAGATTTAGAAGTAACAAAAAGTGAAATGTTGAGGAACTCAGACAACACAGAATATAATCAAGACAGGGGAAGGATGTGGGAAAAAATGTTGAGTTAGAAGTTGATTTCCTACTTTTTTTATGATATTCAATGTGACATTTATAAAGTGAAATGCCCTATATCACTTAATACATTGTGTTTTCTTTTAGTACTATGCCAAAGTTAGTTGTAATCATAGTAAAAAAGCACAATTAGACATTTTCATTTCCCAGCATCTATTTTTCTTGATAAAAACAAATTGTCATAAAGCATTGTTTAATAAGAATCTGTATCCATTTACAACAGTTCTTATATATTGCACCTGCAGCAAAACCCTCTTAAAGCCCACCTTTACTGCTGATAGACTACCACTACCCTGACTTTCCAACCAGGAGCTGAACTCTATTTGCATAGAACTGCTTGCATTGGAAGGGACTTCAAAGATGGTCTAGCTTCAGTCCACTCCCCTTTATTCAATCTCCATCTGCCTGTGTAAAAAAAAAAACTATTTTCCAAATATTCTTATGTAGATCTGGCTACTGCAATGTGGCTATTTGAACACCACTTTGTGTATCATGCAAGAGAGAGGGTAAAGCTTATGAAAGGTTATACTAAATCAGTCATTATTTAAATGTGTGAAGAGATATTTTCAGTTGGTGATATCTTCTTATCACTTATTTTTGAGAATTACTAGATTCCTTTTTTTTTTTTTTTTTTCTTTCCAGAAACCAGAGATCTGCTGTGTATCTTACGGCTTACAATTATTTTCACATAATAATAGAGTATCTTTTTCTTCCACAGGTAAAAATTTTCAGAAGATACCCATAGACCAACCCAAAATTAAAGAACTTACCCCTGTGAGGAGCAGCCTGGCTCCCCTACCCCACCACTGTGCTCACAGACGTAAGTACAGACAAACCTTCACTACAATATCATGCTGCTTGTCTCCTTAACTGCCACCTCTGCATTTGAAGGAGCTCACATATTCCCCTTCTTCACAGCAACACAGAATGGGTGATCATGAAGGTGCTACTGGATGCTCCCTACCCCATCCCCCCTGCTCACAGCAGTGTTACCTACAGTAGATTGCTCTGGACTGCAGAGTTGATTTTTATTATCTCATTCTCTCTGGACAACCTTCTCAAGTGTTTGATCACCATCAGAGTAAAAGCTGCTTCTTCTGTTTAAATAGAATTTCCCATATTTAAATTTGTGCTCCCTGGTCTTTTCCTGTCATGGATCTCACTTATTCTGGGTCCCTCTTCCTTACTTCACCCTGCCAGGCATTTACATATATTGATAAGATTCCTCTGAGCTGCCTTCTCTTCTCAAAGATAAAAAGTCACACTTTTCAGAATGTCCTCTGATATCAGGTGCTCCAGTCCCTTAATCATCCTGTTCCCCTTCAATGGACTTGATTTAGTTTGTCCGTGTCCCTATGGTGGCAAAGGCACCAGCACTGAGCTCTGTAATTCAGCTGTGGATGCCCCACCTCCCTCAACCCGCAGGCTACACTTCCTGACACAGCCTGGGTTGTTGTTGGCTGTCTTTGCCAGAGTGGCACATTGCTGGCTCTTGTTCAGCTAGTTGTCTATCTGGACACCATGTTCCCTTCTGACAAGCTACTTTCCATGCAGCTGATCCCCACCCAGCATGTAATGCATGCAGGATGCCATTCCTATCCAGGGGCAGGATTTTGCATTTCACTTTGTTGAGCATCACAAGTCCCTTGTCAGTCCATATCTCCCGCCCATCTAGGCTCTCTGAATGGCAGCACTTCCACCTGCTCTATCAGCCATCCCTCAAGGCTTTTTATTGCTTGCAAGTATGCTGAGGATGCACTCTGTGTCATCATCCAAGTCATTAATAAACATGTTTAGGGGTATTGGCCCCCATATCAGCACCAGGGCTGCTTCACTATTGACTGGCCCACTTCCAGCTGGACTTTGTGCTGCTGATCACAGCCCTTTTCTCCACTTCATTTAATAGAGTTCATCTAACAGAAGTGATCTGTATCAACAGAGAGGAGAGTTTGGTGCTACATTTGCTTTCCAGAGCAGAGGAGACTGGAATTCTCACAGACTTGGGATTTTTCACTATCAGAAAAGATTACATTTGCCTGTCAGTCAATGGCAGCATTTAACAGGAGCAGGACACGATATAACAAAGTGACCTGCAATACGTAGTCACTAGAGACGGATGACAACACCCTAATAAATACACACCATAGGAAGGTTAGGCATGTGAGATGGAAGTCAAAATAAGGAATGACTCTTCTACAGACAGAGTGAAAAATGTCATAATGGACACTGATTCTTGTGGTTTTTTGCTAGTGAATATTTGAGGGAAGAAGATTAGATCAAGACCATCAAGTTTCCAAAATAGAAGCTCCTTCTTAATTTCCAAGACAGATCCCACTCTGTCCTAAGCACTAGACTTGTTCTTACTTGAGGCTGGGAATCATTCAGTTCCCTCATTCTAACAACAGTAGTTTCAGGGAAGCTTCTATAACACTGGAGAGGGGGGGGGGGGAAAGGGGAAAGAAGAAAAGAAAAAAAAAAAGAGTAGAGAGAGCAGCAACCTTTTTTCCTTTGCACTGTCAGCCAGATTCTCATTCCTAACTCAGTTATAAGCCGTGTCCTACCCAAAGGCAAAGGAAAGCCTCACCCTGCTCCCACAGCCCAGGCACAGTGTCAGAACTCAGTGAGTGTCTCAGTCCGGATCTAGCCAGGGATTGGTATGTCCTTTGCATGCAAAAACTACTACATGTCCTCATTTCCTTGTGTTCAACTATCCAAATCCCCTGGTGGGTTTTGAATAAGGATTTGTATTTTACTATTTGTCATTCTGCAGAGTAGCCAGATCCTAAAGCATTTCGCCTTCAGGGCTAAATATAAAATCCTTTTCTCTCGTGATCTGAGCTTATGAAGCAATACTGCACTGTGACAACATTACTAAAAATGAAACAGCAGAGGTAACTTTTTAGAGAACATCAGATTGTGTACAGGAACCACAGAATCCTCCTGTGCTACTGCACAGTAAATGCAAAATGCTGTTGAATACTGGAATTCTCTGTCTCCTTGGGAGAAAGAAAGTCTTCCATCTGCTTTGGAAACCTCAGCTCCAAGTTTTCCTTCTGTTTTTCAGCTTTCCACTGACATTCTTTGTCTTCTACTCAAAATATCGTTGTTATCAAAAATCTAAAAAACAAAAGTAGTTTTGAATACTGGTATTTTTGCAGAAATTCACACAAGAAACCAAGATTTTAGTTAAGATTTTAGTCTCATGCCAGAAAACATGCTCTGCAAACTAGGCATGCTTATTAGAGTTAATAATTGTCACATTATGAACTAACAAACTACATTTATACAAGTGGCGCTATTGCCCAAACAGTGGTTCAAGATAATAAAAGTTATTTAAGTTATACCTGGATTTGTGCAAAGCATTTGACATTGTCCCACATAACATCCAAATCAGAAAAAAAATGGATTTGATGGATGGACCTCTTTCTGGGTGAGGAATTGGATGGATGATTGCATGCAGAGAGTTGTGGCCAAAGGCTCAGTGTCCAAGTGGAGATGGGTGATGAGTTGTGTTCCTAAGGGATCAGTGTTGGGACCGGTGTTATTTAACATCTTTGCAGACACCTTGGACAGTGGGGTTGGGTGCAACTTCAGCAAGTTTGCAGATGGCATCAAGTTGAGTGGTGCTGTTGACAAACTAGAGAGAAGGGATGCCATCCAGAGGGACCTGGACAGGCTTGAGGGGTGTGCCCGTGCCAACCTTATGAAGTTCAACAAGGCCAGCTGCAAGGATGCACATCTTAGTTAGGGCAATCTGAAGTACTGATACAGGTTGGGCAGAGAATGGCTTGAGAGCAGCTCTAAGGAGAAGGATTTGGGAGTGGTGATTGATGAAAGATTCAACATGAGCCAGAAATGTATGTCTGCAGCCCAGAAGGCCAACCGTATCCTGGGTTGCATCAGGGGAAACATGACCAGCAGGTTGAGGGAGGTGATTCTGCCCCTCTACTCTCATGAGACCCCATCTGGAGTACAGCATCCAGTTCTGTAGCCCCCAACATAAGAAGGACATTGAGCTGTTGGAGCAGGTCCAGAGAAGGGCCATGAAGATGATCAGGGTGCTGGAGCACCTCCCCTATAACAACAAGCTGAGAGATCTGGGTTTCTTCAGTCTGGAGAATAGAGGGCTCCAAGAAGACCTTATAGTGGCTTTCCAGTATCTAAAGTGGACCTACAGGAAAGCTGGGGATGGACTTTATATAAGAGCTTGTAGTGACAGGATGAGGGGAAATGGCTTTAAACAGGAAGTGGGTATATTTAGACTAGATATTAGGAAGAAATACTTTGCTGAGAGGGTGGTGAGACACTGAAACAGGGAACTTACTCCCAGGAGTACTCTTCGAAAAGGCTGATAATAGCAGGACTAGGGGAAATGGTTTTAAGTTAAAAGAAGGAAAATTTAGGTTGGATGTTAGGGGGAAGTTCTTTACTAGGAGAGTGGTTAGGCCCTGGAACAGGCTGCCCAGGGAGGTTGTGGATGCCCCGTCCTTGGAGGTGTTCAAGACCAGGTTGGACAGGGCTCTGGGCAACCTGATCTAGTAAAGGTGTATGTTTGGTGGCCCTGCCAGGCAGGGGGGTTGGAACTACATGATCCTTGAGGTCCCTTCCAACCCGGGTCATTCTGTGATTCTGTGATTCTGTTGTGAATGCCCCTTCCCTGGAAACATTCAAAGCCAGGCTGGATGGAGATTTAACCAACCTGACATAGAGTGAAGCATCCCTGCGTATAGCGGGGGGGTTGAAACTAGATGACCTTAAAGATTGCTTTCAACCCAGACCATTCTATGATTTTGTGATTCTATGACTTTATTTTCAAATACATTTTCTTTTTTGTTAACATAAATGACCCATTTGATCCTGGGGCTTTCCAAATATCTATTTCAAAGCCAAAATTTCAGCCACCCTCTGTCCAGCCCTAAAAGTACTACTGTTCCCATCACATTACTCAGGCAAGTGGCTCCAGCAATGAAGTCTGAGTATAAACATTTGTGTTTTTCTGCTAGTTTCATTACAGTAGATGTGTGCTAAAAAGCATGCAACAAAATCAAGGGAGGGGGTTTGGGAGGTGGGAAGCAATCAGGGAACTGGAAAGATAAAATAAGCAAAAATTAGAAAGAGAACTGAAACTTGTCAGAAATAAATAAAAGAAAAAGGAGGGGGAAAAAAATCTCCTAGAAAATGAGGAACAATGAAAAAAATGAGATGCTTTCACCTCCAAGTAAATACATCTTAAAATTCATGTTAGGACAATATTAGTAATGGACTTCAGTGACCTTAATTCATAAGCTCCCATGCTGCAGATGTTCCCAGAGCTGAAGAGTTACTTTAAATGTCTTTATTAGTAGCCTTGTCATGAACTGGCATCTCTTTTACACTGCACACAAACACCCTTCCTACCTCATCACAGAGCTCTCCCAAAGACTGCTGGACAACACACTTAACAGCAGTTACACACCGCTAACACCATGCTAGAAGCATTTTCCAAGCAAATATGGAACTTCAAGAGAACTCTCTGTTGCTCTCACTTCTTCATGTGGTGAGAAAGGTCTGAAACCATTGTGAGGTTATTACTTGTTGAGGGGAAAAAAAAAAAAGAAAAAAAAAAAAAGGAAGATCTATTTCTGCAGGTCATTTAACAGTGTTATCTGGGGATTAGTAGGTGCTTTTACTTTTATTTTTATTTTTCATGATTTGAAATTTCTTCTCTTCCAAGTTAGCAGCAAAGCATTGCATGAAGCATCTTTCTCTCTGCAGGGGGTCACCATGTTTCGCTGTTTGTAATGGGAAAGTGTCAAAGATGATCCCCTCACCTGGAAAGCTCATAATCCTCCTGCAATGCCTTCCTGACAGTCCTATTCTAGACTCTGAAGTTCATAACAACAACTGCTCCAGAGTCTCTTCTGAGTGAAAAAGACTTTCTGAATTAGTAGATCTTTTAGCATCATTCCTTCCTGGGTAACTGACTGCCTTCTGAACACAAATAATTACCAGTGCTTTTGCTCTGTATTATTTCAGGAAGTGTGGTGACTTGACTGAATGGTTCTGTATCTCAGGGACTCCAGTACTGGGTTCCCTAGCCTGTGTTTCAATACAAATAATAATACTTCTCTTGACATGTATTATTTCAAAATCTTCAGGGACCTGGTCCTGAAATTCTGATAGCATATCCTAAGCCAAAGGTCCTGAGTGTAGTATGTAGAAGTAAGTAGGCAGTATGGATGTTTAGATGCTGTTTTTCTCTTCACTGAAGGAATACAGGTTTGTGATGGCTACCTAGTGCATGGGGGTAAAATTAAGATAAAGCTTTCACCCTGCTTCACCCTAACTTTAAGAGTTTATCTAGTACATAAAGCTTTCTGGAGATTTTTCACACAGCCATAAACACTGAATGCACGAACATAAGGAAATAGTTCCTCTTACTATGCATTTGGCTTTCATGTCAAAACTTCAATGAACACAAGGTGTTCTACCATGTGTTGCACAGCATATGAACTTATATCTTGTGTTTACCCCTGACTCACACACATTCAGAATAGACTAAAGCAAAGTATTAATTGTGCATTTTTTTCCTCTTTCTCACTAAGAAAGGTGAACTAAGCTATTTTCTGAACTTCTGAGCATAAATCAACCATGAATATGATCAGTGAATTAAATTAAATTGCTGAGAGCCAGGCAAGTCTCATACAGTGTTGCCTGCCAGCCAATCACAATTTGAATTGTACTAAAAATAGTTTGAAATGGAAAAATGTCTTCCAAATTACTAAATTCTGTGAAGATTCTGCTTTGCCACAAATAAATTCCTGGTGAGTCTTGATAAATAAGTAATAAATGTTGACATGATTATATGGCACATCAGCACAAGGGAGACAGTAAGAACTTTAGTCTCTTTTACAATGTACAAGGAACACTCCAAAAGTAATTCTTATCTTATTATGTTGGCCCACAATATCAGAGGAAGATGCTGGGGGTGAGGCAGTAGAGGTGGAATCTTCTCACCAGTTTTCCATTCTATTCTGTTGCTGAGTGACAGATGGCAGCAGAGGGGCAGTCTGACAAAATGGAATCATTCCTGACTGCCATCTTGACCCGCTCATTCACACAAAGTGGCAGATTACAACCAGGAAACTGTATATAGAGTTGAATATCTGCTTCGGTGCACTGGAAACAATGGTGGCAATGCTAGAATATCACAAAGTTTGTACGTGGTGAGTCAGACCAGTGCTCACACAGGAATACAAAGAACACTGAGTGCAAGTTTTTCAGTATGTATTGAACAAAGACAAGGCTGAAAATGACAGTTTCCTAGGTCACATCATTACCAGCTATGAGATGTGGTGCCACTACTATGAGCTGGACTGAAGTCTGCAGTCCAAGGAGTGAGAAGGTGTGAATACCCCATTGGAAAGGAAGGCACAGCCCTCAGCAGCTAAAGAGATGTGCACTAGCTTTGGGCTAGGAAAGAGCTGGTCCTTCTGGATTTCCTGGAAAACTCAGACAATATGAACTCCGATTACTACATCATGATGCTGACTGAGATGAGGGATTGAACTTTCAGAGTCAGGCCAGAGAAGACTTTTCTCTTACAAGACAAGAATGCCAGGCCCCATACCATCATGAAGACCATGGATCACATTTCCAGTATTGGCCTACCACACCCACTGTATGGGCCTTATTTTGTGCCTTCTGACCTCCACCTTTTCAGGACAATGAAAAAATGGCTGCATGTGCAGCATTGTCCTAGCAATGATGAGAGTGCAGCAGTTGTGAAGCAGTTGGCCACCTCCACTGGTATAGATTTTTACAAGGACTACACACAGGCTCCTTTTAATCTCAGGCAAAAATGCATAGCTTATGGTGATTACTGTGTTGAAAAGGAGTGTTTTGAAGCTAGAAACTTACTCTATCAAATAGTGTTATTGTGCTCTTCGTTGTAGTTCGTATGGAAATAAATAGGAGGCATTACTTTCAGGATGACCCAGGTGCACAGTGAAAAAATTCATAGATGCAGAATTTTTCCAGTGCCCACTGAAGACATGTCTACATGTAAATTTCTGATTTCTTAACTGCATACTTGATAAATCTACAGGCACATAAGTACTTGTATAACAAGACTTTTGTGCTTCCTCTTTGATGAGGCATGGAAGGTTCAGAGTTTCTGTTTGAAATTTTGAAGTGTATTTTTTCACTTGAGCACAGACTGCATCCTGTTAGCTGTGCTACTGCTGCTGACCTAGCCAATTACTTCCACTTTTCCTGTTGGCTTTGCTGGCTTAGGATTTGGGTTGGTTTTTTTTTATTATTATTATTTGTTTGTCATAAATATCCTGTCTAAAGTATTTTGTATATTCCTTTGCTGAATTTCATGATCTGAATTTCTTGCCATTTCTCCAATTTATCCTGGCAACTTTACATTATAAACCTGTTTTCCACCTCAAGAGCCTTTTTCATCAGGTCTAATGGATGAATCTTATTCTGAAAACTTGTGACAAAGTTAATGTTCCTTCCTTGTTAAAATTACATAATTTCTCACTTCTTCTGCATCCACTGTGCCAGTGTCCCAGTGACTGTTTACAGCATTTCTTGATGAACAGTGAGAGCTTCACTTCATATGTTCAAAGACTCGCTTCTGAGAAACACCTGACATGGAAAGTTTTTAGGTACAAAAGTTGTGTTAACTTATCTGTAATGTCTTATGTCCTGTTTTCTTGTCTTTTTAACTGACAGCACATGAGACACTCCATGCATTATTCTGTCTGTAAGTTCCTCAAGTGTATTAAAGTTTTAATTTGCTCGGAGGGAATTTTAAGATTAAAATTAACTTACGAGGTCCATCTTAACCTAGGTGCATTGACTGCAGTAGTTACCCATTTCACACCAACTGATGACGTGGCCTGTTATATCTAATAAAAATTAGTTCATTTAAACCTCTTTTAAAACATTTTAAATCAATATTAACTTCAGATATTTTCCGGGAATTATGCAGGCTTCCTATGAAACTGATTTAGAATCTCCTACTTGCACCAGGAAAATTCTCTTTATGAGGAAGGCTGAAGAATTTTTTTTTTTTATTTTTTTTTTTTTTTGCTTAATAGCAAAATTCTTGATGCATGTTAAGTGTCAGGACACAAGTGTGATACCAATCACAGAATGGCTTTGAATATCTGATGGCTAGGAAACATTTGTGGCTTATTTCAAAGGATGAAGTCAACAAAAAAGACAGAGAAACAAAATAACTTCCTGGAAGCTGCTATGAATATTAGGATAAAACAAAAAATAGAACATCTCAGATGTAAACATTAATAGACTCTTGTATGACTGATGAAGATGGAAGGAAATTGCTGATAGATCGAGACAGCGATCAGGAAAATATTGATGTGAAGAACAGCAAGGAAGAATCTGTAGCCAAAATAAGTATGGTGTTAACTGCTGTTGGAAACTCCTTACATGGTCAGAATAAAAAACAAAAAAACAAAGAAGCAATACATGTTGAAATTAAAAGAGTTTGAGAAAAAAATAAAGTCAAAGGTGGAGGAAAATAGGTCTATAATTAAGGTCTTGAATTCTCCTTTTAAAAACTTGTGAAATAAATTAACAAGTTGCCTGAATGAAGGAGCTGGAGGATTCCAAAATACAACACTGTTACAGTGCTGTAAGGTGGAAGCCACACATGCTCTAAATCCATATCTTCCAATGCTCCTGAAATACATGAAACACACAATAGCTGTGGCTCTTGTGTTTCAGTATTGATCTTAAGTGTGCTGAGGGTATTAGGCTGCTTTTGTGGCCTGTGACATGCAGAGCATACATTTATTTGGTCTTACATTCATGAGTGACCTACCTAAAAACCCTATGCAGCATCCCAAGAATTCATTTCATCCCCCTAGAACTTTTTTTTCTGCAAATTCTCTTAAAAAAAGAAAGCATCCCTCCACAACATTTTTGTTAAAACTGATATATTAGCATAGAACAGTTCTGTTTCAGGCAGAAAGGAAAGATATCTTGTCTCTCACAACAAATCTCCTTCAGAAAAACTGTGGATTCCATGTTTATCAAAAGTAGATGATAGAAATGTTTGGGTCTTACTGATAAGTGAATCTCCTGATACTAGGATTCATTTTTGCAGCTGAAGAATAGACCTGAAAGGCCCTGGGAATTTTTTACTCTATTTTTATTACTTATTTCAAAAGCAGATCTAGGTATACACAGCACAAGACAAAATAAATACTTTAAAGAAAAAGCAAACCTAGCATTTGTAGAAATGTCCCACTTCTCACTTTCTGTGCTCTCTTTCTCTCTCTTTATTTATTTATTTTTTTTCCTGTAGTTCATCTACCACTTCAGGGTGCTGAGAAGTTTAAATCCCTGCCTTTAAATTCCCTAAGGACCAGTGCAGTTGTTCTCCCACCAGCGCTATCCTCCAGATCTCAGAAAAAGGGACATTCTCACAGTCATCTGCTACATTCTTTTTTGCCTGATCTGTCAGGAGAACCTCTGAAACCAAGCCGTGTCCTACCTGCAATCCCAAGCCAAAAGAAATCCAGCTCTGCCGAACAGCTTGAGAAATCCCTCACCAACACAGACACTGAAAATTAATTCATTGCACTGGCTTCAAACACGTCAGCTGAAATATATCTCAGAGCTTGTTACAAGATAAGTATACAGTAAAAATTCATTAATTTGCACAAATGATGCTATTGTAAGCTGGAGTGTAAAAGTGTAAAAGGAGTAGCAAAGAAAAGAAAAGATTGCACATAACAGAAGCTGTGCGGTGTATTTATATAGTCACTTTCATTACAGTTTTCATTTCTGATGGAAATACTAAGTATTTAATGTGCTGTAAATCTATTTTGTGAATGAAATTCTTAAAACATGCAATTGTGTTGCAGCACTGCACTGTTAAGCCCTCCACTGAAAACAGGAAGAAAGAGTAAGATTTTCTGTGCAATTTACATTTCAGAATTAAAGAAACACAAATTGATGGGGATTCTCTACATTTTGTAAAGGTGCTGATTCTGAAGCTGTGTGCTATCAAAATTATCTTTTTAAGATTAAAACAATAATCTCAAAATAAAAGAGAAAGTTTTAGCAAACTTTTTTTTAGCTCTTTATTTCTCACATATTTTCTGCATTTCAAGTTTGTGGGTTTTATGACTTCTGCAAACCAGAAAAGTATAATGAAACACAAATCTTTGTGGAACAGGCAGGGATATAGCACATTCTGTTCAAAACTGTACTTTGCACTGACAGATGGAAACATTTTTCTTTTAATATTTAATATTCCTCAGTTATAAAAATGCAGTTGTTCACTGTAGTTTTCTTGAAACAAAGATTGTATGGTACTGAGTTATTATGCATCATTTTAGTGCTTTGATCCCCCAACTGGAGGAAATCTAACTAGACAGCTGTTTAGTTCAAAAGCCTTGGCAAGTGCCTTTGATTGAACATTTCGCAAGGCTGTCTTCTAAAGGCCAGCAAAGTCACCAGCCTTCTCTTACCTCAGAATTCTTATCTAAGCATTGCTGCTATTACCCAGGAGGCCTCTCCACTTCTGATTATGGAGGAGGTTGCTAGGACCAACCAAAGACCACTGGGGAAAGAAAAGTGTGGGCAGCACATGGGGGAGGGTAGTTCCCTTTTATCATGCATTCTTTATCACTGTTGCTAGTAAATCTGTCCTGTATCAACAGTTCCAACCAGAATGTGGTGTTTCTGTCTGTCTCTAGATAAACATTTTATTATCTGTGCAAATGTTTCTTTTGCTGTGTCACGGTAAAAGACATGCCTAGCAAGACAATCATGTCTCTGTAGCTACAGTTTACAACTGTCTTGAGGAAATGAGTTTAAGTAGAATGGCTGGTGATTGTCATAGGCGGTCCCAGTAAGTAAAAAGCTCACAGCTGCTCCGAAGCAACAAAGAGAAAAGGGAACTTTTACACACAAATAAGATTATGTTTTATTTATTTCTAAACATCTAATTAAAGTAGCAAAGTAATGTATGCAACTAGCTTCTTGCTGAAATATGCGTGAGCTTGTGTGTTTGTGCCTAACACGCAACCTGGTCCCTGGGGCCAGATGGAAAAAATACTCCATGACAAAAGCATACCCTGTCAAAGGAAAAATCCGGCATGCTCTGTGTTTGCACATGACCGGCATCAGTCCAGCTTCAGTGGAAAATCTCAGAGTTGCTCATGCAGACTGGTGCCTGTTCCACAGAGCCCCTACCTGATCTCCAGTGCCCCTAAATTTCTCTGCTTGGGAAGACCATCAGCTGCAACCCCCAAAATCTCTATTCT
The DNA here is from genome assembly GCF_054131305.1 of Coturnix japonica. NCBI lineage: Eukaryota > Metazoa > Chordata > Aves > Galliformes > Phasianidae > Coturnix > Coturnix japonica. Next base: position 56,046,927 of record NC_140702.1, on the reverse strand, counting down.
GGACTCCAGCCTCTTTACACTTATCTCTGCCACCTCACATGAGAGGCAAGTGGTTCATAAGTCACATTAAAACATCATAGAATACTCATATTTCAGTGCAAGTGTTAGGGCACTATCAAAGCTGAAAAATCAGTGGCACAAAGCGCATGGTTTTGGTGCAGACAGCAATGATAAGAAGGAAAACATAGTTCATACAGCACTGAATGACATCAAGTAACCTCTGTATTAATCCTAAATGTCAACATAGGCATTACTATTGTCAATGCAACATGTGGGGACAAACCTGAATAAGGAGCTATTTTTGATCAAGGTTAACGCTATCTTTCAGATGAAATTCTTTAAAAAACACAGAAATTCAGATGCAATCACTTGAAGCAAGAAATACATTAGCACTGCCTCCTATCTACACAATCAACTTGTGTGAACAGCTAGCAGGAGACATCTGCTAGCTGCTTTGTTTGTTTGTTTTCTATCATATCCCATTTCTTTTCTGGAAAGAAGTGGTGTTTTCCTTTGGGTCATTAACTCAGAAAATAGACTGTTTTGAGGAAAGGAATGAAAAACTAATTGCCTGTAGACTGCAGTATTTCCCTGAACGATCTTAAATGTGTTGTAATCAGAACAAGGATTCAGGTCACTTTTCTAACACATTTCTTTTCTAAAGCATTAGTAAAAAGATGGTTCACAGCTTAACAAATATAAATCTTTTTTAAAAATAATGCTTAGAAAACACTGAAAGTTATTCTCCAAAACGTTCTCACCCTAAGCTATTTTTGTCTCTCTACTTGGATAACAAAGTTCCAAGTTCCATAGCAAATAAACTTGTCAAACAATGTTAAGTCTTTCACCTTCAGAGGAATGTGAAGTGTTCACTGCAGCACACTGCACAGAAGATAACAAATGAACCAATCCCTACTTAAGCTATGTTGACCTCTTGCTCTTTTCCTGACTGATAGTGGCAGCATAGATAAAAAGAAGACTAAGACAGTTGATTAGCAATTACCAAGAAATGTCTGGTCAGTAGGTAATAACAGAGATGTTTTCCTTCTGTCTGGGGATTAAACATCTCTAACACACTCTCTTGTGGCACTAGTCAAATGTTAACTCCCAGTGCTGCAGTACTCAGTTGTCTGGGGAGTTTGGCTTGGCACAATGTTATGAAAATAAATATACGTACAGGATATATTTTCTGGCCAAAACATAATACACTTCCTAACTGAAACATGTTGTACCTATCATATATCACTAACAGGAGAAGAATTTGAAAATGCTATTGAAAACAGCATAGACATTATCCCAGTGGACAATTTAAATATAGGTAGATACTGAATGCAGTGTTTTACCCTTCCAGAAAATTGTGAAGGAGGTTTACATTGTTCCATTATTTCAAAGGGAAATGATCATAAAGGAAAACAAAAAGATGTACAATATTATGGAGATCTTTCTAATCTATTCTACCAATGAGCAGAGTATGTGATGAAAATGCCAGTCTTCCAGTATAAGTACCTAAAGTGTAAGCTATATTGTCTAAAACTCAGTTCTAATTAAGTGTTCCCTTCCTTCTAGAAAACACTGTAAAGGCCTGTCTTCTGAAGCTACTACTGAGTCTAGTCTCTGCAGATACCTACCTGGTACAGCCTCCTGCTGACTTCCCATTCCACATGTCATGATTAGGGGTTTTCTAAAGATACTTGGACCACAGTCTGACCTTCCATTGCACTACAAACACCAAATTTTAGAAATATAAATTGTAATGATTCTAGACCTGTATATACTAAGTATACAGTGGTACAGGTAACATTCTGTAATCCTAAAATTTGCCAGTCATGTTCTGTTTCTGTGACTATGCATAGTAGGCTCTGGGAAATAAGGCAGAGATTTATTACTGAGAACAACTACACCAAATTCTTAAAATGATGAATTTACCCATAGGGAGATTCTGTCTCCCATTCTGTCCCACTCTTAACATCAGATAGCTGTACTTTGTTCCAATCTGGGAGTCTGGAGCTTCTTAAATGTTCATTCACCCTCTCACTGTGTATCCAAAACATCCTGTGTAGGGTATTTATCAGAAAGGGCTTGGATGATTTTGAGAAATTGTACTTGAAACTCTAAAAATACTTTTGTGCTTTGACCTTTCCTTTTAAAGTGTTGTTTCCACAGCTGACTATGTTGAGATCGCACTCACAAAGATTATCTCTCTATTGCTGATATGGGTGTCTTTTCATTATGTCCTAGAAACTACAGACAAAAGCCACTTAAAGTTTGTCTCTGTCCCTGAAGTCTTTTTCTCTCTGCTATACATTCTTAAAAAATTGGTTTCCCTGTAAATAAGCCTCTTCTCTACTGTTCCTGATGCAAAGTTCAAAATACTTAGTTTCAGAAATAATAATAATAAAGAAATCAGTGTGTCGGGACTTACAGCTACATTGCTACTACCCTCAGAACAGTCATTAAGCATTCAGGTAGCAAGTTCTCAACTGGGATAATTGTGAGGTCTTCAGACTCTTGGTGTACAACAGCAAGAAATTCTTCTCTGGATTTTTTTTTAATATGAAAATTTTATCCACTGATACTGTCAGATCTGCTGCCATCAGTTTTCAACATTACCTTTGTAAATGACAGATCAGGACATGTCTGACAAGCATCAAGAATGGTCTCTGAGGTTGCTGCAGAAACTGGTGTAAGCTCTTTATCTAAAAGGAAAAAGCAAGCACCCACCAGCTTTGAATTCTTCTGGTACTAACTGGTAAGGTGATAAATAGGAAGACAGTCTGCTCTCAAGGGGGCTTTATTCTCCTCTGAGCTTTTATATGATGATAGCACCTGTTTTCCAAAATTCACAGACCTTGTAGCAAGCTGTAGGTCTCGTTGTATGGTCTAGTGAAATTTAGCATTTGGCAATAAGTAGCCACTCTGTCACTGCAGATTTCCCAGTAAGCCAGTAAATAATAACATCCTAATGTTACATACAAGGAAACTAAAACAGAAAGATTAGACACTAAGCATGCAACAGTGGCTTCTGAAAACTTGGGAAGGAGAGCCATCTTCAGTGCCCAGGTGTTAACCATCTGAAACATAGCCTCTTTTATCCCAGCTTATGGGAACCTCCTTATGAATGTTCAGTATTTATAACAATCTAGGTGGAGAACTGCAGGAAGCAAATTAAGGTCTGAAAAATATAAAGATTATACATGGCTCCTCTCAGTACACAGTGCAGAGACTCAGAGACTGAAACTAGATCCTCACCACTGGCCTATGCTTGTACTTGGCCAAAAGCCACCCTGACTAGTCAGCCGAGGCAGCTCAGCTGCAAAGCTCCTGCTGGGGAACATGTAGTAGTCACAGTGCTGTCACAGTTTGAAAAACAGCGTTACCCACGGCTATAGACTGTTTGTGCAGGACTGGGGATCCTAGCCAGAAACCACAGCCCCAGATCAGTAGTACAGGATTGAGAAAAAGCCTTAATTTTCAGGAAAATTAGATGACAGTCTTCTTCACAGCAGTTACTTTTTGTGATTTCTGTCTGGACTAGGAGAGGCCTAGAGCAGCGCTGGATAGATTAGCTGCTAGACAAAATTAGCCCTTCTTTTGTATCTTTGATCTCCTTGGAGGAAAGAATAGCACAAACAGAGATTTTGGAGTCGCAGTTTCACTCTGCTATCCCAAATAATAGAAAAGAGATTAAACAAGTTCATATCTACCAGCTTTCAGCTGCTCTCTAGACAGGTTTTGTGAACTCCACCCGAACTCATCACCTAATACGCACAGCTTTTCTGCAGTGATGAGCAGTAACTATTAACACTGCAGTGGTTCTCACTGAGAATGGTTTTGCTTCTCACTCTTTAGCTCATCCAAAACTGCCCTCTGATACTGCCCATGGAGATACACCAAATATGGCACACAAAGTCTGCACAACCTTTTCAGGGCATCATCACTTGGTAAGTACCTCAGCACATCATTTTCACCCAGACATGATGGTATATGACCAGCACTCAGGAATGCAGATCTGTATTTACAGCTTAACCATTGGAAAGTGCTGAGGAGAAAAGTGTAGTCATGTTCTCCTGTTGTAACAACTGGAAAATTTCTGCAGTAAAATCTAAATCATGAGTCTCTTTGCTGTCTTCTTTGACTTGTCCTTAAAAATTAAAAAGCTAATTTAGCAATGCCTAGAACTGTTTTCTGTGAGCTGAACAAAAATCATCAACTCAAACAACTGTGTGTTGACGGCACTGGCTGAAACAAACACTGTTTCAGCCAGCAGTCAGTCTTGAAAATCAACGTGTATTACTGTGCCACACAGAAACATGTAGCTATGGAAATAAAATCCACATTGCCACAACTATCCTGTTTAGTGTTCTAAAACCCATAATCCTAATTTAGTAACCCAGATGTTGGGTTATGTTCAACAGTTGGACTTGTTAAAATTAACAAGCGTGAATTGTTTTAAACGATGGCTTAACTTATACTAATTTAAAATGTGAATAAATCCTGTAGACCTTCCTCTCTGCACCAGTCTTCACTTATTTATAGTCTCCTTTGAATATGCTATTAAATGTGCACAAGCTTTACTTATATTTTGATCCATCCTTACCAACTTTGCAAAATCATGAAGTAAATTGTCACATACATGTGTTTTCTCAAAGTTTACACTCTGGGGAAACTGATTTTGCATTCTACACAAGAGAATGTTGTTGTTGTTTTATTTTTCTGTTGGTTGCTATGCCTAAGCATAATGTGTTATGTAAGACATCAAGTAGACTTTTCTACTTCAAATATTCATCAAGGAAAAAGAAATCTGTCAGCTGTCTGCAGCTGAGATGTGTCAGAAATCTGTGTCAAAATGCTCTCCTTATTTACGACCTTCAAATAAATGCTGCCGCAGGTGTGAACTACATCCTTTCAAGCACATCTACCAACAATCTCAACCCAGCAGTTAGTCTGAGAAACCAACTCTGAAGCTATTTTTAAATATATTTTCATAACAGAAATCACAGCTCAGCTCAAGAAAGACTTTTCAGAGAGGAAAACACCCCAGTGAACTTTTTGATTTAGCAGTCGTCTGGACTTCTTCAAGAGCCTGACTTCTCCTCAAGATAACTCCTTTTTTTTGCATGTGTTTATGGGAAGTACTTGAAAGTAGTCAGCACTGATCCTCCAGCTGTTCAGATGATATGCACACGGTCAGATGATCAGTATTAACTATTCAATGCCATCAACACACAGTAACATAAAGCATTACTGAACATATATTATACTGTACGGATTCTCAAAACAGGATCAAATGTCATAACATCAATTGGCTGTAATTATTTCCAGTACATGCTGGTATGGGGTATCATCTCAAAGAATTGGCATATATTTGTCCAGACATTGTTTTTAAAACAGTCAGTCACTCATTTTCAAACTGATTACCCAATTGTACTGGGAAAGTCCTCCAGATTGTGTAGTTTTGTCTATATAATGCATAAGAAAACACTGAATAAGAATACTTGATGTTTTGATTGCTTTTTGTTGTTGTTGTTTGATTGCTTGTGGGTTTATTTGTTGGATTTAGCATTCTTTTAGTTGTGTTGTTTTTTTGTTAGATTTCAGTTGGTTGGTTTGGCTTGGGGTGGTTTCTGGTAAAGAAGTATGAGCTGTGTGTTAAAATTCTAGGAAAACAAAACCAGCTACTTCAGATCATGGAATAGTTAAGGTTGAAAAAAAGCTCTAAGATCGTCCTGTGCAACCATCAGTCTATCACCACCATGCCCACTAAACTCTGTCCCTCAGAGCCACATATACACATTCCTTGAACGTCTCCAGGGACAGTGACTCCAGCATCTCCCTGGACAGCCTGTTCCAGTACCTCACCACATTTTCTGGGAAGAAGTTTTTCCTAATATCCATCCCAAACCTGCCCTGGCTCAACTTCAGACCATTGCCTCTCATCATGTTGCTACTACCTGGAAGAAGAGCCTAACATTTACCTTGCTCCAACCTATTTTCAGGTAGTTGTAGAAAGTAGTAATGCCTTCCCTGAGCCTCTTCTTCTCCAGACTAAACAATCCCCATTCCCCCAGATACTCCTTATTGTGCCAGTCCCTTCAACCAGCTTTGTTACCCTTCTCTGAACACACCCCAGGGCCTCCATATCTTTCCTGTAGTGACGAGCCCAGAACTGACCATGATACTTGAGATGCATCAGTGCTGATTACAGGCGGACAATCATTTCTCTGGTCCTGCTGGCTATGCTACTTCTGAAGTAAGAATACAAGTCAGAATGCCATTGGACCTCTTGACCACCTGAGTACACTGCTGGCTCATGTTCAGACAGCTGTTGACTAACACCCCCCCAGAACCATTTTCTCTGCTCAGCTTTTTAGGCTCTCTGCCCCTAGCTTGCAGTGATGCATGGGTTTGTTATGAGAGAAGTACAGGACCTACTACTTGGTATTGTTGCATTGGCCTCAGTCCATCAACCCAGTCTGCCCTGATCCCTGTGAGACAGATTGACACTTCATCCAACTTTGTGTCATCTAATAACTTATTGAGGGTGCAATTAATCCCCTCATTCAGATGCATCAGAAAAGATATTAAGCTGGAAAGGTCTCATTACTGACCCCTGGAGAAGACTACTCATGACCAGTCACCAGCTGGATTTAATTCTATTCACCATCACTCTCTGGGCCTGGTTATCCAGACACCTTTTTACCCAGCAAAGAGTGTGCCTGCCCAAGCCACAGATGGTCAGCTTGCCCAGGTAAACATTGTTGGAGACAGCATCAGAGGCTTTGCTGATATCTGAGTAGATTACATCTACAGCCTTTCCCTCATCCACCAGGCAGGTCACCTTCTCATAGAATACTAGTCTAGCAGGACATGCCTTTCATGAACCTGTGCTTGCTAGGCCTGATCTCCTGGTTGTCCTGCATATGCTATGTGATCACACTCAAGATAATACTCTCCACAACCTTTCTTGAAACTAGGGTCAGGCTGACAAACCTGTAGTTCTCTGGATTCTCTTTCTGACTCTTCCCATTTGGGGCATCACATTGTCAAGCCTCTAGTTTTCTGGGACCTCCCCAGTTGACCACAACTGCTGAGAAAGAATGTACCAGTTCAGTCCTGCTGTGTACTCTGAAAATGTTTTCTCTACGAAGATGGCATTTTGCTTACAATTATTTCAGTAAATTTTTCAGTGCATTTGTAAATGCTTTTTAAACCTCACTTTTAAACACTCCCACCCTTTTCAAAGAGGAAACAGTGGTGCCTAGTTCAGCACAACAGAACAGTATATCAACAAAATAGAAAGAAAGATGATGATATGTTGAGTTCTGAGTACCCCTGTGGATAGACAGAGGTATTGTGGAAAGACGTTGCCAAGGAAACAGTGAAACTAAGGAACAACTGCAAGGTAACATATTCCCAAGGTGATGCTCACTGTGTGTTTTCAGCTAAACCAAGAAATTCAAGGTGATTTTCACAGTAGTTGTGTAAGAAACTATTGTTTTTGTCATTGGATCCTATGTAACTAGCAAATAAAAATATATATATAATATTCACTAGAGGTGAATGGTCTATAACTTTATCTAATTATTTTCCAAGAATATATACAAGGTTGTGATTCTGCATGCAAAGAAACAACCAACATAACACTCCCACTTCAAAAGTAAAAAATGTTGAAGGGAACCTGCTTCCCAGGCAGAGCCAGAGGAGTTTATTTCTTCTCTTTAGAAGAGTGACAGTAACAGTGAGTTCTTGAGGGTTTCAGGGCACTTTCTTCACGTTATCAGTTTTTCTGGTTCCCTTGCTCCTGTTATTAGTAAGTCTATAGGAAAACTCTCCTTAGCCATACTGCTCAGTGCCAGTGGTTACGTATTCTAGGACATGTTCTCCATTGTTTCAGCTCTTTCCTGCACTGAGATTTCTCTTGTTTCTGTATTTTCTATAAATGAAATTTAAAGCCCCTATTTACAACTGTTCATACTGGCCAGCGCAGCAAAGCTGGCTGAGTTACTACCTCAGGAATGTGGTCTATATATGTGTGAACAGTTAAGACTCATACAGCTGTGTCATATACTGACAGACCATGTTGACAGTTTTGACTTTCTGGCAATACTTATCCAATTTAAATTAAGATCTTAATAGCCTCTAGAAAGATTTTAAAACAGTTCCCTATAAATAAGTTTCTGAGAGAGTGGAATGTCACAGAGCAGCAAGGCAAATGACACTAAGTTCTTTTGGGATTTGTAATAAAAAGGAACTCTTTAGGGTTGCACTACTAGCTTAAACAGCAAAACAAATCAAAACAAAAAACACAAACAAGAATGAATTCCATTATGCAAAATATTCTTTCACTTTGCCATCAGCAAAACTGAAAATACAGCTTGTGGCAGAAGTCAGTTGCATCAGACTGCATCCATCCTCTCCCATGCTGCAGGCAAATCTTTTGCTATTCATTCATGACCCATTAGACTCTAATTGAAGTAAAGCACATCTGTTATATGTGAGATGTGACTACTTATTAAATTGTGTGTAATTCATTTACTTATACCAAAGTAGCACCTGGAATTCCAATGAAGATCTAAATCTCATGCTTCCTGCTGTGATAATACATCACAAGAAATCAATCCTGCGATCTCCAGTTTTAGAATTGAAATAAGCAGATTACACACACAGTAAAATGTATTACAGCAGCATTAAAATAAAACAATTTAGTTAAAAACATACAGCAAGGATATCTGGTTTGGTTTCTTGACTTAGTCATACATTTTGTTACTGTCTTTCTGAAACTTAAAATACAATGCCTATTTGCAATTTGTAATTGAAAATTGTGTTATTCCCTTGCCAGCATCCCCTGGTATTTGATTGGTAATCAAAATGGCTCAGGAGAAAACAAAGATTACAGACAGGCAGAGAATGTTTTTTTCTTTTACCTCCTTGTTTCAGGTCCGTAGCTATAAATAAAAGATATTAAATTTGGGCCTGACAGTCTAGTATGCACTGTCTTACACTGGAGAAAGAGGGAAGAAGGCCAAGCCACCTATTTCTGGTATCCATGATTAGAAAAAACACTTGTTCATGGCATGTTATAAAGATCACTCATTTCTCCATACAACTATAGTATGGAAATCATAAAGATCATTATGATCTTTATTTCTAATTGCATTTTCTTTTGTGATATCTCAGAAATAACATTCAGAAATGAAATAAATGGTGCTTTAAATGATACTATGATGAAAGAATGCATTCAAGCAAAAGATCTGCATTCTCTTTCTTTTACCTGTGGTTCACCCTCTTTTACTTCTTATGTAGACTGAAACCCTTTGTATTATCTTGGCAATCTAACAAGGTCTTTCAAATAAGACTAAAGTCTTTCCACTTGATTTTTGTGTGTTTGTATTGTCAAATTCTCATTTTATTTTGAATGTAGGACTTCATCAGTACTTTGCATACATTGCACATACTTCCATATTAAGTAGTATGCATGCAGTCTGTTAACACAGATCCATATAACTCTTGTTTTGCTGATCAGCCCCTTTTAACAGTCACTGTAAAAGGGACTACATTTTAGCAGTGGATAAAATATAACCATTGGCTTTCCCAAAGTATCAGCTATTTTTAAATTACTGGTTACGGCCTGTATTCCTCCAAATATGTCAGCAATGCACGTAAACTAAGAAACAGTGACTTTCCTCATACAACACAGCTTCTAACCAGCCACCTTCTTACAACAGTTACATACACTCTGTCTTCCAAGGGATTTTTTTTATCAGAGTGCTCTTTAATCCTGCTGCAGATCTCTGACCTCTGCAGATCTCACTCTCTGGAAGCCAGAGGTTTAAACATAATCACTAAAACAAAAGACTGCATTTGGTGTACCGCAGACATACTAAGGCCAATTGAAAACTACAGTTGTTTGAATTCTTGCAGAGGGTACTGTGAAGTCACTACGGGGGCACACTGGGCCAATCAGAGCTGAGTAAATGACTTTCAGAGGTTCCAGTCAATTATGAAAGAATATTTGCAGAGCTTTCTGGGTTGATGTGTTTTGACAGAAAACCATACCACAGATTAGGGAGCAAGCTTTTCAGAACCCATCTTTTCTCATGTCACAAGAGCATTTTTCTAACCTTAGAACTGTAGAATTCTAAAACACCTTTCTTTAATACATTTCCTGACGTCCTGAGGTAAAAAGAACTACAGTGGATTTGATTTTGTTTTTCCATAGGAGATATGCTTACTGCAAAGACAATGCAAAGCAGATCATAGTCGGTGGTTCATGGAAGAGATCTCAATATCAGGTCATTGGGTTAAGCCGTAGTAACCACAAGGATCCTTCTATTCTTCAGTCAGGGTTTCTATGATCCCAACTGAGTCCAAAAGACTTTTTCCAGTGGCACAAGGAGAATCTGAAACATGCCTATATATCATCTGTATCCTTTTGTTATTTCAAACTGAACTGCAGTAACAATAGTTACACTCTTCAGTTTATTTCTAGATGTGACTCTAAGACAACCAGACCTTGGATTTCACTTTAATCTCTATAGGTTTAAGAAAATACAGCATTATTCTGCATTATTAGGAAGATGAGATACATACGTAATCAGTAGTTTCACTGTTAGTTCCCTCAAAGTTGCATAACTTATTTTCAATGTTAAGAACTCATTTATATTACTACTCATTTAAGTTGCAACTTTTATAGCCTACAATTTGGCTAGTAACTATTTAATGTTTTCAAATGATTAAATATTTTACATCAAGCTTTAAGCAAATGCTCAGATGCTTTGAGGCACCTAGAAGGTGACACCTGCAGTCTCTTAATCTTTTTGCAGACCTAAGGAACTTTGCTCTTCTAATGACTAGATGAAATAGTGCAAAGAAAGAGGTTTCTCTGTCTCCAGCATCTGACCTGAAACACTTGCCTGCATGAAATGCATTGAAGTACGAAAGTATGAGTACAAAAAGATGTGGATACAGAATTTTTGTATGGGTGTAGCTAGTCTGTGATTCTTTATTAACATGTGGCCAGGTCATAATCTTTTTTCTTTCCTATTTTTTTCATTCTTCTCTTGAGTAGTAGTATTTTTTCCAGCAGCTGTTAGAGATAGAAGAAACTCCTTACTTTTATATGACAAATACATTTGCAGCAAGGTTTATGTGAGTATGTGTATTAAATGAAAGCATGACAAGAAGAGGAAATACTATAATCAGCATGAACAAGCTTAGAAAGTTTTGATGTAGAAAATGAAAAAAAGGCAAATATCCTTTTCACTAAATACTTCTCCTCTTTAGGAAACTTCAACTTGTATCTGAACAATATCTCCTATGTAGTGCAAGTGTTTATATTAAATAAATATATTTTAAAAACACAAAAACAAAAACATACATACTGTGTGTGTTGGTTTATTTGGTTTGGTTTGGCTTGGTTTGGTTTGGTTTGGTTTGGTTTGGTTTGGTTTGGTTTTTAACAGGGTTGTCTATCACATGGTTTGAGGCTTAAGGACAGCTAAAAAGTGTGGCAGCTACTTAGTAACTATTTGAGCTGAACTTAGACAGAGGTACTTTTATACATAAAAATTCACCCCTCCCTTTTCAAACCAGAAGGGCAGGCGAGATGCCAGAAGCTACAGGCTATGAGCATGCCTGTAAAGGGGGAATTCACCTGCCAAATCATGAGCTCCCTGAGGACTGCACAACTCTCCACACCCACTCCTCCAGCACAGTCTTGAAACAGCTTCAGCCTGTGTTGCAACCCAGAAAGATTTGAAACCACGATCTATTCCCAGGGTCCTTCCTTGGACTTTCTCCATTAATGCTTGAGCTTGTGCTGTATACCTGCAAAATAGTTCTCTATCCATACAGCTAGCATATTGCCTCTCTTACCGCAGATGTAAAAGAATCAGAAACCCTTGTGAAAGATTTCTTAACTACAGTGATTTCAGTGCATTCAGAACTGATATCACATAATGATCTGGATTAATTAGTTGAATAAAATAATATTTTAAAAAATAAAAACTGGGAGTTCAGTCTTGCTTCTAAAATGTAGTAATTTGGCTGCTGAGAACATTCCTTAAAATAGTGTCACCTAGACAAAACTTGAGAAAGTATAGGGGCAGTTTTTCTTTTTCTTGATTTTACATGGTAATAGTAAAATATAACACTACTCTCAGCCATCCCCCCTAATAACAAGCCACTTCAGTGTTAAATATTTAAGTCAACTAAAAAAAAAAGCAGCTACTGCTGCACACTGCATAGCTCCAGTAGGATAATATGCTCTTAAAAAAACTTGTCTTTGCAAGGCTCCCCAGCCTTCCAGGTATAATGATTTATATACTTAAAATATAAATCTTATGCACTGAATCAGAGAGTGAGGAGCCCTGATCATGTATATAGCTAAAACATATAGTGAGTCTTAATAATGTAAAGCTTCTGTAAGTTCCCATAGCCCACAAATTTGGCATTCTTCCAAACCAGGGGAGAAAACAGAGATAACACTATGTTGTTTTCCATTTTCAACAATTCTTATAATGCTGAAGTTAAGCACTATTTTCTTCTTCCTATAAGCTGGGACAGTTGTTAGTTTTCTAAACTGTCAGACATGGTTAACATGGTTTTCATGAAGGCAAGGCTATAAGAGGTAGTGGAAAAGACTTGGTGTACTTCAGCAGAAAATAGCACTCCGGACTATACTTCTGCTTTTACAGCATAGACGAAACAAAACAGGGTAAGATGAAAAATAATGGTATCTAAGAGATCTCTAGAATCACCAAGAAACCCAACCACTAAAGAAACCCATTATGAAACATACTATTCCAGTGGTATCTCATTCCATTATAGCACCTAAAAAAAGAAATCAACATTATTTGAAATGTGCTGAATATGAGGAAAATGGAACATTCCTCTCCATCTGCTGGAAATACTCTAAAGTAAATAAGGATACTAAGCGCTGGGCAGAAATACTGGAAGTAATTTTTAAAAATAACAAAAAAGCAGATGCCAATGGAGGCCCCCTAGTCATCCCGCTAGGTTTAGCCCTGGAAGGAAATTATAGTTTGGGAAACTAGATTGCCAGATGGTTAATCACAGTTAGTGGAGAACACAAAGGGCTTCACTTGATGACAAGTCTTAGCAAAGTAACAGATGTCCCCAGAAAAAAAGAAAAAGAAGAAAATTTTACAGATTTTTAAAGTTCTGGAGCCAGTTATTTCATACAATCTGGCTCATAAAGTAAAATCTTCCATTTAAGTGCATGTCTAAACCTACTTAAATATCGACTATTGTCTATGGCAGGAAAATACTTGTACCTGAAGGAACTACTAGAGTTACCAATGTACCATGAGCAGTATTATAGTAAGATGACAAAACTATGAACTGTCATTCTTGTGTTGTTAGTTGCTGAGCTAGGAAGCATTTGCCATAGCAGTGTTGGGCAACATGATGTTAGAAGCACCTCCTGTTGTTCTCTCAGATCTTTGCATACTTTACAGGAGTAGGTAAATATTATCATTGGCAAGAAAAATTCAAATAAATTAACTAGGAAACACAACACATTATTAATAATTAGAGATGTGACAGAGACACAATGTTCTCAGTGACTTTTCAATGGTCTCTTGTTGTAGCCCCTTTCAGAAAACTTACTTGCTGTTATCTGATTTTATTTTTAGCGCTATGGTTTGACTCAAATAGGAAGTGGATATGCTGTGTTTCCTTTCTTTTCAAGCTGTGTGGATGTCAGTCAATCAAGCAGAAAGCATCCTGTTCTTGTTTTCTTCTTTTTCTATTTCACTTCACAGCAACATTGGAGCTTCACAACCTAAAGAAATTGACACCAGTGGTGTCATCTATGTTTCAAAAACACTGACATATTTCAAAAATCAGTGGTAGCTGAAAAAACACTGAGTGTATAAAATGAACAGGTTTTAAATGCTAAAAATATAGAAGGTCTATGTTACTGTGACAATTTTTAAAAATCTGGATTAGATCTCACTCAGATGGGTAGCCTGTTTTTGGAAAACTGAAGATGAAAACTTTAAAAAGACAATGGAAAATACTTCAGTGAAATCAGAATATCCTTCAGGAGAGAGTCATGTTGAGTGTTACCAAAAGATTCTTTACCAGTGGTGGTCATGGCCCAGAACTGCCAGAGTTCAAGGAGCATTTTGGATAGTGCTCTCAGAAACAGGATGATTTTGGGTGGCGCTGTATAGAGCCAGGAGCTGGATCGATGATCTTCGGGAGTCCTTTCCAACTCGGGACATTCTTTGATCCTATGGTTCTAAAACAATTCTTCTGACAATCTACTTTCCCACAAATTGTTACAAACTCATGGTTCTGATGGTTTAGCTTCCACATGAACAAGAGGGGTTAGAAGCGGTCAACAGAATTCTGAAGAATTTAACAATTGGAACTTAACCCAATTGTTAAATAACTCAACATCAAATTCATATTAACTTAAATTGAAATTAGAATTAATGTACGCTTATGTACAGTGGATGAAAATCAAATTCCTCAGACATTTTCACTGTACAGGGTTCATAGGAAATGCTTATTAGCTTTGCTGGACTATAATTTCATCTGAAAGTTCCGTTTTGCAGTTACAGGAACCAAGCCAGCTACTCTTTAGTATGATGAAAAAATTCTATGTTTCTTCAAAATATTGTCAAGATGACTTCATGCTATTACCAATAAGAACACTGACAATGTACTGGTTGTATTGACTCTGATTAGTTTTGAGGGGAAAAAAAACAGTCATAAGATTATTACCAGTAAAACTCATTTTTTCTTCAGAGCAAACATTGGAGCTACTAAATATGTCAAGTTACATTCCTTTTCTCAAGAAAAGCATAACTGATTAATGAGCAGGCAAAAAATTGCTTCCTGAGCAGACTGGAAAAGTACCTTCTTTAAAGCACAGCACATACTCAAAAATGATACTAAAAAAGAATGACCACTTTAGAGCTACCGAGCTTGCAGTGTATGAGTTAATAAGCCTAATTTTTATGTGGATCCAGCTTTGGATAATTAACTTCTTCCTGCCTGCAAAATTCCCCCACATCATCAGCTGAATATAATGTAAGGCTTTACATTATTAAACAATTGTTATATTCATCCCAGACATTGCTGAATTCAGTCATGTGTAAAAAGGACTTCTTATGCAGAGAAATGAAACCAAACCCCTTCTGCCTTTTTTTTTTTTTTTTTTTTTTTTTTTTTTTAAGGCTGTGGACAAAGAATTACTGCTTACAGGAAAGAGAATAGTGTTAACACTGAAAATAGTTTCATCTTATCCCTCCAATACAAGGGTCAGCAACTTGACAAGGATTATATGTCAGATTGCATGCATTTTTCTTTTCTACATCAATGGCTGAACCTGCTGGAAAGAACTCAGCTGGTGCCCGGAACTGCTGCCTTGCAAGCTATAAGATCCCGTTACTACATCATCAATAGCTTGTCTGTACATGAGACACTTGTTTCTGGCAGCCACCAAGTCCTAGTGCTGGAGGCAGTAGGGACTGATCTCCCTCCCCTCTTTGTCACACATACTTTGTTTTACGTGCTACAGTTGTCAGCTTTGCACCCAGAGAGAGATGCAAGGGCAGCAGCTTGCAAACAAGTCTCTACTTTCCTGGTCATATCTGCTTGTAGATCACATGCTGTGATTTCAGTCCACTTTACCAAATCTTCCTCCTGACACCAAGACTTGCACCAAGCAAAAACAGAAAGAAAAGTCAAGGGAAAGAGGAAATATAGTAGAGAAAGCAATAAAAGAGACAGAGAAAAAAGGAAGACGAGGCAGGTCTGAGAGTCTGGTATCTATACACTATATACTGCAGAAGAGCAGAGATAGCAAGTTCATGTTATTCCCCAGAACACTGAAGGTTTTGAGAAACTTAAAGCTACAAATAAACTGCAAAGCAAGATATCATAATTTACATATCTGTGGTCCTTTCAAAGGGCTGGGAAGGGTTCACAAGACATAGGAATTTATAAGCATTTCTAAAATACATTTATTCAAACTGCTAAGGACTGCATATAAACTTATTGTGACTGTGAAAATGTTGACACCTGTTGGATAAACTGTAATTGGTGACTGAATTACTCTTATACTGATTATGAATCATATAATAAAATTCAAGTAATAAATCACAGATTTGCAGGGGTTGGAAGGAACCTTTGGGTATCACCCAGTCCAACACCCCTGCTAAAGCAGATTCCTTCAGTAGACTTCACAGGAAAGCATCCCAAGGGGTCTTGAAAATCTCCAGAGAAGGAGACTCCATAGCTTCTCTGGGCAGCCTCTTCCAGTGCTACATCACCCTCTCAGTTAGCAAGTTATTTCTCATGTTTGTTCTAAGGTACAACTTTGGAGTAAATACTAGCACACGGTTTCCTATAAGATCTGTTCAAAACAGGCATTAAAAGTATTAGAAAGCAGCAAATGAGAGCTACAAAGATGGTGAAGAGTCTAGAAGGTAAGACTTTTTCAGAATAGGCACTTTTAGATGAACAGTAGCAGCATGTGTGTCTCAAAGACATATGGATACTGAACCTCATCTAGAATATGAGTATATCTTCAAGAAGACTGACACAGTCACTCACAGCTTACACAGAGCATATTACAGAAAGCATTTATATGCTAAATGAGAAGTAGTCTCAGTTATAGAAGAAAAGCTAAAGAAAATTCACAGAAGAGTGAGAAAGAAAGGAGTAGACAATTATGTTGTTTTTACGGTCTTTACTATAAAGGAATGTTAGCCTACTATTAGCATGACAATTTTGTTTGCATGTTACATATCTAACTATGAACATTTGTCATTTTATTTAATCTTTTAGGACTCTTGATTCTACTAGAAAGTCTGTGTCTTGCCACATGTTATATATCACAAAGACAGTGAGCTTCTGAGATATCAGCTTTCTTATGCCTTATTTCACTACAAGTTTTAATTGCTAAGTTCTGACTACAAAGTATTTGATACTGCAGGTTGTGAGATGAGACCTACAGGAATTGTCTGCAACTTTAGATTTTCATGTTTTTCTGTGTATATGAATGACAGTATAAATATGACACACAAATACTAATTTTCTTGCTATAATGACATTTCAAAAGCAGTTATTTTGGAATGAGGACTGATTCTGCACAAGTTGTGGCTACAACAGCTGTATATAAACTAATGAGAGCAGAGAAAATACGAAAGTAAGACTGGAAGTGGAAGGGGAGAAAAAGCAAGCACCAGAAGGTAATTGGGGAAATAAATAAATAAATAAATAAATAAATAAATAAATGAAAAATGCTAAGCGATAATGATAGAGGAAGGAGAACATAGACCAGGGAGACTGGAAATGCAAAGTACATCTTCAAAGGCAGTGAACTGTTTGAGGCAGAAATGTTTACCGCTTGACTTTGCACCAGATATACAGTTGTGGTATGAGTTGGTTAATACAAATCATTACTGTCTCTTCTGTTTTCCAGAGAATGCATAAGTTTCCTAGGTATCTAAATATATAATTCACTCAAGATAATAAATTATTTAAGACCAAAGTCGATGCAAGCTATACCACAGTCTAGTATATCTTAACAATGGGAAATCATTACTGAAAGCTTATTCTCCTTTGTTGATTTTCACTCTGTCATTTATTTCATTCTACACACAATCTTCTTGTGCCACAATTTAATGTACAAATCTCTATACTCCTTCTTGTATTTTTTATTTATACATTCACATTCACCTGGTGTATTAATTTTTGTCACAGTTTCTTCAGTTGTTCCTGGTCTCTATTCTTTCCATTTCCCAACCAAACAAGATTCCTAGTGAGAATGTTTTTTTGTTGGTGGTGGTGGCATTTCTCTGTGTAAAATCCTCACAGCTGAACATACTTTTCTACACACAGACTTATCTGTTCTGAATAATGTCAATGAATGAATGAGGGATTCTCTAACACAGAACTTAGCTCTTGTTTTATGGATGAGAATGTATTTCCCCATGATGCTTATATCATTATTTTTGTAGTGACAGGTTCCAGCCCTTTGTGTTTTAAAACAGCTCAAGTAGAAAACTTGAAGCACAAAGCTATCAAGATCCCTTTTTTAATATGTGTCGCTTTAAAGCAATTAACTGTATATCATAACTGATGGCTGTTTTCCTGGAAATCAAGTGCTAACTCACTGTATTGATTTATGGTTACAGTATGTACAGAAAGGGAAAAGTAGAATTTGTCAGTAGTTTGCTTGCAGCAGATTTCACCTCTGTAATCTCCATATGCCCCGTGATATCAGAAAGCCAACCTTTTCAACCATAACAATAACTCAATACATGCCCAGCATGCCTCAACAGAATAGGTCTTCAGAAGCTGGGTGTTACCCTGATGTGTGAATTCCCAGGAAGCAGATTTATGCTTGTCAAAGTAAGTCAAGCTGAACTATTTTCTACTGCATTCATGTTCTTAAAGCACGATCATCACACTAGGGCTTTCCAGCAGGACAGAACTCCAAACAGCATGACTAACAGTTATGAAACAGAGCAGCTTGAAGAACAGAGTTCTCTTTTTGCATGGGAACATATGTGGTAGGAAGCTGGTATACATGGTACCTCGTTCTATTTTAAATATGGCAGGGTTTTCTTTCAAATTTTGTGTTGTTTTATGAACCTGCTCTCTCTATACAAATTAAGAAGTATTTGAAAAAAGGATGAAGAGGCAGTGCTATCTCTTTTGCTTAATCTTTCCATTACCTAGGACCAGCTCTCACAGAGACTAGTTTTAGCCTCAGCATGGCAAATGGAAAAACCAAAGAGCAGAGTTCAACTGTCCCTGCTCCACTTTGAAGTCTCAACTTCAAAGCCATGAGCGAGATCTCCACTTGAAATTCTGTGGCTTGCAATGCAATTGCTGTAAAATCTGAAGAGGTGCTTCATGTGACTTTGTTCTACACTAACTGGAAAATTGTCATAGGAACAAAACCCAAGGAAGGTGTGAATAACCATTCTCATTAGTCTGACTAGGACAGTTTACTTGCTCATTGGAAATGATGAAAAGGGTCACTTATGTGAGCTTTTTAAGAATTCATTACCAGAATGAATCCAAAAATACTTCAACCAAACACAGACTGGCTGCGAGGGTACAACCTACAGCAAAGCAGACTCAACTCTGGCCACGAGTTTTCAGAACAACTTTTTCTATCGCTAATATCACAAACACCAGCCCATATATGGGCTCAGCTCATTGTTCTTCACACGTGATCTTATCTTGTTCAAATATTAAGCTACTTTGGCAATGGAAGACTGACCTATGTTTTCTGGAATACCTCTTTTTGGACTTATAAACATGTCATAAACATTCTTGTGGCCAAGTAGGAAAGATAATCCCAGCCCTTCTTAGCACATCACCCTCCTTTCTTTTATCATCTTCTACTATTTCTTGTTAAGCCTTCTTGCCCCCTTTCCAAGAGTTCTGCCCTAAGCATTTGTTCAAGGACACATCTACACTTTGTTTTGGTTATGCAGAATCACAGATATTTTTTCATCATTGCCAAAAGCATTTTAAATTCATGGGCAGTTCACACATACAGCACAAGTGAATGTAGCACGTCCTAACATCTTTGTAGAACCATAGAACCATTCAAGTTCATCTCAACTACAAGTCTGAGTCAGCATTTCCTCACAGTGAACTGCAGTTTCACTGTATCATTCATTCTAACTTAAGTATTTCCTCTGTTAGTGGAATTTCAGTTTTTTTTCAGTATTTTATCTCCTTTGCTCATTTTGATTTAGAAGACTTTTCCTTTTGCTGCCCTCACTTTCGGCCAAGTTCCTCCAGTAAAGGTAATACTCCAGTTTTTTTGATTGTTCAACTCACTGTCCTTTGGGGGGGGGGAAGAAAGAAAGGAAAAAAAAAAAAAAACAAAAAAAACCCCCACTATTTAGCAACACATTCCGTTAGTCAAAGCTTCCAGTCTAGGTATAAAATACCTAGATATTTAAAATAACTTCAACTCCAGGAAAAATATATATATATAAATAAGCTGATTTCTTGGTTCAGCACTAATCTATCATATGAGCACTATTTTTATTTATTTATTTATTTATTTATTTGTGGGCTATAACCAATCTTCTTTCTAATCCATATGGCCTGTTGTAGCTTCATGATGTTGTCATTCCTCTTCTTGAGAATCAAGGAGTACTCACAACAAAAAAATTGCACCAAGTACACTTCAGCAAGTTTATCGCTTGTAGAGGTGTCAGCTACTGCCATTTCCAGCTTCTTCCAGTGATCACTTTTCCTGAACTGCTGGGGCCTGTTTACAGTCCCACGTATCCTAATTAAATTCTGTAAGACCTTGTCCTGAGACTCATTTTTAGTAACCTACTAGCTAAAATGATGCCAAGGAAGAAGACTGGCTCATTCATCACGGCAAACCCTGTTGCTGCGCACATCTGCTGCTTGGTGCAACAAGTATTACCAAGTATCAAAGGGACTTGCTTTTGCTTAAGTTGTTAGTGTTTCATTGGTTACAACTGAGGCTGCTCGGCTCAGTGAAATTTTACCCCATCATCACAAGGACTGCAAACATCTAATTATTCTAGGGAACAAACAGCATACTCTAATCTCTCTTAAAAGCAAGTAATGAATTACCAAGTCCGTTTTTTGCTGTCACTCGAAATCTCATGTAAGTTATGAGGCTGGGAAATTCTGTGACCCTCTCTAAATCATTTCTAATAGTTACATCACCCACTTTGCCTTGCTGCTGCCTCACAGCTTGCATCTTTCTTTCTTCTTCAGAGCAATTTACCATGACTTCAAGAGCAAAAAAACAAACAAATAAACAAAACTAACAAACAAACAAATTAGCAACACAGTACTACTTTACTAGCCACCTTTGCCAAAAGACTGTTCCTATTCACTCTTGCAGGAATAAGTGACATTTCTTACTGCCAAATAATGTCAGAATGCAGAGATATGTCATAAACATAAGGACCTTGAAAACCCTGTATTTGCAAGTTCAAGTTAAGGACAGTGACAGAAGCTGAAATAACACCATCACTTCAGTAAGAAGTTTGGATGTGTCACTGAACCCCCCAGATGAATTGTTAAATACAGTGATCCAAACATCTCACGGAAAATGTCTTTGACTTGTCATGGGTCAGAACACTACCAGTGTCTCATTGTTTAATGTTTCCATGACTGAAAATCTTCCCCAAAATCCTGGTTCTGACAGTGTCTCATTTAAAACAAATCCCCGGGTATTCTGGACTGAGGAGCCTTTTCACACCCCTGACAGGATGCTTGAAGTCATTACATCAAGATAGCTGTAGATTTGAGAAAGATCTTTTCCTGTCTGTAACACATCTGCTGTGGGATTCAGTGCACTTTGCATCAACTGCAGACTTTGTCACAACCTATGCCACAAAATGGCTGAAACGATTCATTATAAAAGGTACAAGTTTGTACCGTGAACAAGATAATAAATGAAGTATTTATTGCTCGAGAAGATGCTGACTCAAAACTAGAAATCACTGCAACATGAACAAACTGCCGGTTAGATTAAAAACGTAAGTTTCATAATAATAATAACAAAACTTCACTCACATAATTGCCCACAACATTCTGTCCTGCCTATGAAAGAAGGAAAATATTACTAGAAATCACATTTGGGAGAGATGGTAAACATTTAGGGAAGATATGCGTTATAAAGTGTAATTACATTTACTTCCACTTTGTCCTGGTTTCAGCTGGGACAAAGTTTTCTTCATAATGTCTGGTACTTTGGTTTTAGAAGAAAAACAATGTTGATTATACATGAATGTTTTAGTTGCTGCTGAGCAGCGCTGCATGCAGCTAAGCACATTTCAGTTTCTTAAACTGCCCTGCCAGTGAATAGCTGGGGGGGCACAAGGAGCTGGACAGAACCAGGACAGTTGACTCTAACTAGACAGAGGCATATTCCATACAGTATGGCATCATGCAAAACCCACAAAACTGCAGGGAGCCAGCTGGGGGTGGGAGCTGCTGCTGCTCAGCAACAGGTCCAGCTTTGGTTGACAGATGGTGAGCAATTCCATTGCGCATCACTTGCCTTGTAGAGAGAAATACATGTGTATATCTTTTTTATCATTACTGTTAATCTTCTTCCTTTTTGGTATTTTTTAGTATTTTTTTATCTCAACATACATGTTCTACTTTTTTTCCCCAGTTCTTTCTCCTGTCTCCCTGAGAGGTGGGGTGGGGTGAGCAAATGGCTGCGCAGTTCTAAGCTGCTGCTGGGTTTAAACCCCACACACTTGCAACACATGTCAAACCAGTTGTTCTAAGTAGTGTAAGGCAAGACAAACAGCAGTCCTGACCAAAAACCACTGGACTGACAGGGCAAAAAGTGATAAACAGAGGTCAGTAAGACTGTCTTCAGGACATCCTTGGGGAGAGGAGCTGCACCACCAACCATGACACATTTGCTGCTAGGGCTGATGGAACACAGCAGACTGACTTGTGTCCACTGACTGGCTGTAGAGAAATGGTACTTAGTCCATCCATGAAACTATTTCCTTCAATTTTCCAGTTGTCTTCCAGAACACTGTGAGATTGAAGAAGGTTCTGAAGAGGAGATAAGATATATATTGGCAAGGATACTATCACTGCTTTCCAAAGGAAATTTTTGGGAAAGCCAATCACTGAAAAAGAGCTCACACAATACAGAACAACACAACTACATTGTTACTACATTAATCATAGTTTCTGCCAATACAGTAAGTACAACTGCAAACAAACCGTTTTATTCTTGTGCACAACTTCAGCTGCGCAAAAATCATCTTACACTGATCCCATAAATAGCCTGTGAAACACAAAAATTCTTGCTTGTTTAAGGAATCCCAACATATGTTTACGTGCCTGACATGGGAATTGATTTGAAGTGTGAGATTGTGTTGTTCTAGAAGTTCTGGAAATAAATCAAGAATTGCTTCAGGCTATCAGATTTCAGGAGGAGAATGTCACAGGAGGCTTTCTGTTGGCTAGGGGAAGGGGGAGAAACTTGGTAGTTCACTCCTGGAAAGATCTATTTACCAGAAGAACTCTAATGATCTGACAAAACACCAAAGAAAGAAAGAAAGATCTTAATGCTGGTACTTTTCTTCTTAGAGAAACATTGTCCAGCTCTCACCTGTCCTCATGCTTTAAGAATGGTTTGAACACACAAAAGCTTGCTAGGAAAGCCTCTTAAGTGCAGAGACTACCAAAGGGAGAAATAGCAACACCACGAGTATTTAAGGTTGCTGGAAAATGTGCCAGCTGACTGTAGGAACTTAAGTGATGAGTTTGAACTGTAGGTAAGATAAATACCTATTGGAATTATTTGACAATTGATAATTTATTTTGTCTTGAGGAAAGTGGAAACACTAAGTGATCTCTGAAATGCTCTTCCAGCTTGACTTTCTGCTATCCATAAAATGTGTACATCATTCTGAAAGTGTTGCCTCCTATTTGTTTCCACAGGAAAAGATACAAAGTACACAGTAATACTATTTAGCAGTACAGATTCTCAGCTACAAAGTCACCACTGTTAGCCATGCATTTTTGCCAGTGAAGAACAAGAGCCTTCCTGCTGCACTTGTAACAATCTGCATCAGTGGATGGTTGGTCTCCATCAGCGTTCAGCAAGCATCAGTGAATGTCAATGAGCGCCATTTTTTCCACATGTCAGAGTCCAGCACCATGTCTTCACATGTATTTTATGTCAGCCACCATTTTGTCAGACTGCCCCTCTGCCACCACCTGTCACATGGCAAAACAGTGTAATGGGATATTGGTGGGAAAGTTCAGTCCCCACTGCCATACCACCAACATCCACCTCTGATGTTGCTGGCTAAGGTAATAAAATAGCAGGCCTTACTTTCAGAGTCACCTTCATACGTAACATCCTCAGTTGGGAACAGAGCAACAGATGAGGATATTAAACAATTTCAGGACATAAATCAAGCACAGAGACTGATATAAAACATGTGAGACAAGAGTTTATTTCCTACTGCCATTTATAAAGTTCTAGATCTTTCCCATCATGTAAGCCAGTGACTGAAGCAGGATATAGGTCTAGATACCCTGCTCACCTGGCTGATCTGCCTACTGCTGTCATGAGGTAACTAGCATGAAGATATACTCATGTTCCTCTCTAGACCATAAGTTGTATTGAAGTACACAGGTAAAAGCCTAACACAAGCGGCAGGAAGCAGCTCTGATGTACATCACAGATGTTCAATACATTCCGCAGTAAAAATAGCTGGAGACACTTAACCAGGTGCAAGCCTGTATATGTAGCACTTACACCTGTTTCTTCTTACTTCTGAACCGGAAAGTATAATCTGAAATCACGAGGACATCTGATAGTACCTGTGTCCCAAGCACGTGAGTCATTTTGGGGGCTTAGTGAACCACGGCACACCAGAAAATAAGCACACAGACCATGCGTATTTCCCAGCATTCCACAAACACTTCTTTAGGGGGCTGATCCTGATAACAGCGCTCGGCTAACACGATAAGCCTGGCCTGCAACGCTCCCGGGGCAGCTTGCGAAACGCCAGCTAGGCCCGCCGGCTGCCGGCCCCAGCGCCGGGAAAAGCTTCCAGACGGAGCGGCGCGGCCTGGGGCGCCTCAACCACCGGACACGGCGCAGGTGGAGCCGTAAGGAGCCGTAAGGAGCCGTAGGGAGCCGTAAGGAGCCGTAGGGAGCCGTAGGGAGCCGTAGGGAGCCGTAGGGCCGGCCGAGGCGCCAAGCAGCAGGCGCAGGAAACGGGCGCGCATCCGCCGCCCCTGCGGAGCCGCCCGCGCCGCTCCGCGCCTCACGCCCCGCTGCTGGCACGGGCCGCCGCCTTCCGGGAAGCTCCGCCCCCCGCCCCTGTCGGCCGCGTCAGCGCCCCGCGCTCCAATGGCGGCGGCCACCGCGAGGGACGGGTGGTGGGGGCGGGGAAGGACGTACCCGGGCGTAGGGCCTCGCGTGCGGGACGGTGGGGCGGCGGCGGGGCGCGGCGGGGCCGTTATTTAGGGCTCGCGGCGAGGCGCCCGGAGGCGGTACCGCATGGCAGGTACGGCGCGGGGCGGTGCGGGGGGTGGCCGTGTGGCCGCGGGTGGGCCCCTTTCGCGTCTTGGCTCTTACCTCGCCGCCCCGTTCCTGCGGGTCTGGAGGGGCTCAGCGCGCCCCTCCCGGTGGGGCGGCAGTCGGTGGCCGCTCTGTGCCGGGCCCTGTGCCGGGCCGTGCTCCTCGGGCCGTGCCGTGCGGGCGGGCCTGCTGGGTGGGCGTGTGGCCAATGCTCGCTGCGAGGGCGGGAGCGACCGCCGCCCCGCGCCGACCGCCGGGCCCTCGATTCTCCCCGCCGCGCGGCCGCTTGTCCGCAGGTTTCTCGGGCCGAAGCCGGAGGTGCGGGCCCTGAGGGGGGGTCACCGCTTATCGCCGCCGTGGGCTGTAACCTGGAGGCGCGAAGTGGCCTTGTCCGCTGTGGGGCCGGGGGCTGGCTGCGGATCCCGTGTGCTGCGAGTGCCTCGTCCGTACCCCTCCGGCCTGGGCCGGTGCCGTTCGGCCGAGCTGCTGGCGTGGCTAGTGGGTTATCTGTGCTCTCCTCCAGTGGTGCTGTGTGCTGGCGGTCCGAATGGAGGTGCTGTGCCCCTCATGGCTGTGTCTTTCGGACCTATGTTTTTCAGACGTTCTTAGGTCAGATAAGATTGAACATATCTACACCTATCTTCTTTTTCACCGAAACGTGCTTTGCATTGTTGCAAGTACTGATCTGTCATGTATTTTGTAGACAAGGTGTAGAAAATCCGTCATCTTGAAAGAGAAACATGTTTGTTTTACACTGGGCCCAACAGTGAGCGCATAGGGAGTTCAGGATGTGTGGGTACAGCGTGCAGGCTGGGTCCCTTGTGCACACTCAGTGTGTTCCTGAACTCCACCTGCCTCTGCAGTGGGTCTCTGAGAGTCTTCCTCAAGTAAACTGTTGTCAGTATTTCCATCTTGCAGATGATGAAATTCAGGCACAAAGGAAAACAGTTTGCCAAATGGACTGGCAGTGGAGAGCAGATAAATTCCAGTCTCATAGTTTTCACCCTTGTTTCAGGCTGACTAGGTGTCTGCCAGCTGGTTGCTATTTGTTGCTTGTTAGGTATCTCTAGGAGAGAAACCTGGTAGAATCCTGTTATGGTTTTATTACTGGAGTTCTGTGCTGTCATTCAGAAGGAGGAAAAAACATAGTGGTCTACAAACTGAAGAGTTCAGACACTTCGAAAAGTTAAGAATGTTTATCCTCTTCATACGATACAAATTTAGTTGTACTTCTTAGTGTTCTAAATGCTGTTGTTAATTTCAAAGGAGTAATGATTAATAAGAGGTATCATCTGCTGAAATCAAGTAATTTCTGAATTTAACAAACTTTATTTGTTTGGTGTATTGCATTAGGAAAGAGAGAGAGACAATGCAGTGATGCATGAGCAATCCAGGAGGTTTCTGGAGCATGCTGATAACTTATTTACAAGAAGTGGTCTTGTGGGCCTCATACTCACTAGCAATTAGAAGTTTCTTGGGAGTGTGAAGGTCAAAGGCAGCCTTGGCTGCAGTGACCACAAGATAGTAGAGCTGAGGATCCTCAGGCCAGGGAGGAGTGTGAAAAGTTATCTCTCACCTGTACGATGGGAGAATAGACTTCAGGCTTGTCAAAGATCTGCTTGGAAGAATAAGAATTGCCTGGGATAAGGCAATGGGGGGCTGGGGAGGGAGGAAGAGGAACCCAAGAAAGCTAGTTTATATTGAAGGATCATCTTCTCCAAGCTCAAGGGTAGTGTATTCCCATAAAGAGGAAGTCAAGCAAAACTGTTGGGAGGCCTGCCTGGATAAGCAAGGGGCTCCCGGCAAAACTCAAACAAAAGATATAATCATGCAGGGGAGTGGAGGCAAGGATGAAGAGCCTGAGAGGAATACAGATGTTGTTCAAGCATCAGAGGATTGAGTCAGGAAAGCTAAATCTCAAATGGCATTAAATCTAGCCAAGGGATATCACACATATCAGAACAGGCTTCTGTGATTTTAATTAAAGGAAGACTAGGATCTGAAGAGTGGGTTGTTGTGGACCTTCATCAAGACTGCTGATGTTGACCACCATAAGAACCTCATAGAAAAGCTGTTGGTGTACACATGGACAGTAAAGTGGGTTTAAAACTGTGAACATCTGAGCCCAAAAGGCGATGATTGATGGTAGAAGGTGGAGTGGCAATGACTGGTTGTATATACCATGCACCATACTGTTTCCATTCCTGTTTTACGTGTTAATGATCTGGATGATGAGTCAGAGTTCAGTGTATTTGCAGATGACCCAGAACTGGGTGATGGTGTCATCCAGAGGGACCTCAATAGGCTGGAAAAGTGAGCTGATAGGAACCCTTGCATTGCAGTTCAAGAAGAAATGCTGAGTCTGTACCTGGAAGAGAAACAAGCCCAGGCAACAGTACCAGCTGGGTTGGGGGGTTTCCAAGCTGGGAAACAGCCAGGCAGAAGAGAACTGAGGGTCCTGGTGTACACTAACATGAACCAACATATTGTCAGTACTCTGGGCTGCTTTAGGCAAAGTGCTGCCAGCAGGTCAAGAAAGGTGATCTTTTTTTCTGCTCAGCAGTGGTGAGGCACCCTCTGGAGTACTGTTCTGGACTCTGCAGTACAAGAGAGACATGGGCGTGCTGGAAGGGGTTCAGAAAAAAGGCAATAAAAGTGATGAAGGACCTACAGCATCTTGCATGAGATGAGGGATTGTTCAGCCTGGAGAAGAGAAGGCTTTGAGGGATCTTGTCAGTGTACCCTCTGTGTATTTTTAGATGAAGTAGATGGAACCACAGCTGCTTTGGGCAGTCTGTTCTAGCACCTCACCACCCTCTGAGTAAAAAAATTCTTACTAATGTTTAATTTAAAGTTTCTGTTTTAGTTACTTAATATTTTCAAGTGTTTCTCTGAAAATGTCTTTGAGTCTCATAAGTATGGCCAAGAAGGATGTAAGCTTGGAGGAAGGAAGGAAGCTTGCAGATGAAATACTCTTAATTAGAAAGCAGTTATAGCTTGAGTAATCAAGAGTACTTGAGGATAGATGCATCTTGTGGATTGGTTTTAAGTACTCCTTAGCTTGTTATGAAACCTCAAGCAGTAGCTCTGATTTGCAATATAACTTCTATATGCAGCTTCTTCACTCGACTTATCAGTGATGCATGGATTCTGGGTGAGAGATTTCTGCTTAAAAGTATAAGTTTGACTTTTGGTTTTTTTTAAGAAGTTCCTCTTAAACAAAAATCTGTTTGCCAGTAGCCTTTGAGCTTCTGTGATTGACCTGGTGTTCAGCCTTATGAGACCAAACACCTTCCTGTGGTGTACTGGTGTTACTTATGCTGCCTGATTTGTAAGTGGAATTCTCTGGCAAGATGATGTCACTTTGCTGTAGTGTCTTTAACTGAAATTTTCATTTGTATGTCACTTGGATGGTAGTTGCCACGTTATTCATTTAAGGATTGTTTTCATAACTTAGGAAATAAGATTTAAAAAACAAGCTTTTCTATGTTGCTTGGCATAAGTAGAGCCACCCCTTTTGCTTGAATCTATGATATTTGTTGAAATAGTATTTTAAAACTGTGATAACCAAATGCTGTTGCTGCTCCATGCACATGGTGCTTGACTTTGGGCAAGTTTCTAGGTTTCCCTAGACCAGTGCTTCAGCTGTTGGTTTAAGGACTCGGGTGCCAGTGCTGTTCAGTGTTTTGGTATCAGAATAGTAGCGGAATGTGAAAAATAATAGAAGTCCTGTATGATTTAGAAATTAAATTCAGTGATTTCTTGGCATATTTATTTTACATATCTTTGTTTACTGAAGTAATATCTACATCTCAGTGTTTTTTTTTCCTCTTAAGAATAACGGTGTATGAGTTAGAGGCTGTCACCACAAGTAGTTCTAAACTGATCCTATTGTTTTTTTGTTTTTACTATAGTGATATTTTCCAATATCCATTTCTTTCTCTGCTTCACTTTCTTCTTTACTTAGCTTTGTACCTATCTAAACTTGGCTAGGAGAAGTGTTTTAGTGGTCTGGAACAAGTACACAGTGTAAATAAACTGCTGATCTAGCTTTTTTTTGTTCTAAAGGAGAAGCTTCTGAACTGCCTATCTTTGCCAGCATTAGTTCAGCGTCAGGTTGAGCTTTCACATTCAATTCCAAACAAAAAGCACTCGTTTATAAAACAAGATTTCTGGCTGTGCTGTCTAATTGCTGAGTCTGAGTTTCCTTTCATGCAGACCTGCTACTTAGTCTGACTTACAGAGCTGTTACAAGTGAACAATAAGTATTTAGTAGTATTTCTCTTTGAATGTCACCATCTTGCCAAGTTTTGTTATAGCTTATATGCAAGTTTTCTGTTCCAGCTAACATTTACATGCTTGGATTAGAAAGCAAATGTTTCATTAGAACTCTCTTCCATACTGTAAAGCGTGGCCGTTTGTTTTGCTAGGTATTAGCCCCATAATTATTTTTTCTTACAATTTTCTTTTAGGCAAGATGAATAGAAGTGTTTAGTGTAGCCTGGATTCTTTCCTCTGTAATTAAATTTCCCTTAAGGATCAATCTTATAAAAAGAGAGATTAACGTTTTGTTTTAAAAATAGCACACATTAGAGGGTATTGCTGCAGCCTATTTGTGGACTCAGGTGTAGCTTAAATCTTGTAACTGGATTGATTGGCAGGGGACAAATGTCAGACATATTTGCTTTTAGGCTGTTCTGATGTATGCTGAGCTCTGTGATTTTTGTAAAGATACAGTCCATATCTGCTTGCTATCTTGTAGTGTAGGCAAGTGGGATTTTCAATTAAATGTTCTTTTGCAGATGATGGAACATGAGTCTGAGTTCTTCTGCCTTTCAGGAGCTGAGTACAATGAAATAATATTATGAGCTGTGGAGAGGTTGTTGTTTTGGTGTTTGTTGTTTTTTTTCCCTCCCATAAAATGGACACTAAGCTCTCCAAAGTACAGAGCAGTAGGGCATTGGACCTCAGGTTTCTCATTTGTAAATCTGATTATGCACAGGGCACGTAAGTAGGGAAGAATTGAAGCTTAGTAATGATATTTACTTAAAATGATGACTTCATCTTGTTTTGTTTTCATACAAATAATAATATTACACCTCAAAAGAGATGTTATATAATTCTTTATCACTGTTAACTTCTTATTTTGGCTTTTGTTTTTTGTGTTGGGTTTATGTTCCTCGGGTGTTCAGTTCTTTTCTCTGGTTAGCCTGAGCCATATCTAAGTTAACTTAATGATTTTAACGTCAGCAGCGTTGTGGGTTTATCGTCTAACCTGAAATAAATGGTTACTGAAAGGAAAACTAACAACTTTGCAATGATGCAACACTTAGCTGACATTACAGGTTTTTTGTTTTTGGTTTTTAACATGTCACCAATAATGATAGCAAACATCTTTGTTGTGTTTTTTTTTTTTTTTCCTCTGGAAGAGGAATGTTGTGTTGTGCATTCTTGATTTTTTTTATTTTTATTTTTAATTTTTATCCCTGACTTTTCACATTTCCTTCACTTTTTTCCTTTTTCTAGCACAGAATTTGTCTGCTGTTGTTAGCAGTTTTTGGCAATTAGCAGGAAAGTGTTGCATCTTCCTCCTTTCAACCTATCTCATATTTTCCCTTGGGATTTTCAGGAGCTTCAAAACCTCCATCGTAGTGTTTTAAAGCTATTTAATTTAAATCATCTAGATTAAAATAACATATCTTAAGGTTTGTATTTAAAGTACAACAAGTTCCATCTAGCAAGTGACACTGCTGATAAACATCAGAGTATGTTATGACACTGGAAGAGGTCACTGAGTGCATGTGTTCCCTCATGGACTTAAGACCAAAGCCAACAGAATGCCATTGGTCTTGCTCACCACCTGGATCTGCTTAAATTTATGTAACCAATTGGGATTTTGAAATGCAGAGAGAAATGGATGGGTAAAAACCTAATTATTCACATAGCAGAAAAAGCATCTGCAGAGAGCATAAGTCAGTTGCTTTATTTTCACCAGACACTTGCAGTTAGCTTATCTAAAGATTTGCTGCACTGAAAACCGTGTAATGGTTTTCATACCTAGCCCATGGTAGGATATATTTAAAAAGAAAAGGCTTTGATTCTGAACTCCATGTGGAGTGTGATTACTGTGTAACAGAAATGTTATTTATAAATAAATATCTAATGACTGTTATAAATAACATATAATAATGTATAATAATAGTAATAATAATAATAATAATATAATGTAATATAAATTACAAAATCATCTCATCAGGTATATTTCTAGTATAAAAAATTACTTAATATTTTTTATCTTTGAATAATGAGCTTTAAAGTATGGAATTATTATTCTGCTAAATAACTATTATTTTATTCCAAACTGTAATACATCTGTGTTGATAAGACACTGCTGTAGGGGTTTGCGTTTAGCTTTTGTTCAGTTGTTGGCTTCTAATTCCCCTGGAAATAAATTTTCGTTACATTGTACTGCTTAGCTTCTTTTTCAAATCTGATGGCTTAGGTGCGCTAATATGTAAGAAATGCGAGTCCACTTTGATATTGATGCATTTGTAAATAATGATTTATAAAATCTAATTCTGGCATGACATATATAAAACGTGTCTTGTAAAGTTTTGGAAGAGATAGATAGTTTTTTGTGGCAGTCAAAAGTTCTCAACGTGAAAGATGTGCTTCACAATTCTTAAGTATTTTAAGTGCAAATGAAACACTTGGTTTTGTGGTCTGTTATTCTGAACCTTAATGTAAGTATTGGCATCTTTGGAAGCTAGGCAAGGATAGTAATCATAATCAAATTCACTGATTTTGTTTTGAAACCTGAGTCAGGGTGTAGAAGTACCAGTGAAGTTTTTCATGTACGATTGCTTCTCTTATGTAAGATAAGAGACTTTGCACTACATCAGTTGTCTTAAATAGACACTTAGCTTGTTTTAGCAGTGAGTAGAATGGAGAGGGGGGGGGAAAAAAAAAAGCGCCCATTCATTTCCTCCTAGAGAGAAAGAAGATGGGACTTCTGGAAGGTTGGGGAGGAGAAAGTGTATATGTGAGATTGTGCTAGAGCAAATAGAAATTTTAATCGGACCATGATCTAATAGGAAGAGTAGTAGCTTAATTTATTTTTTTTTTCCATTTATCTCTTAACAGGAATTCCATCCAGCATGTTTTCTGGGTGGAACTGGGCAGTCTATTGCTTGTATCTGTTTTTGAATATTTGTTCCTTTGAAGGTAAGTCATCCATCTGAAACATAATGACTTAGAGAAGTTCTTTTATCAAATGCTTGTAGAGAACATCTGCTTTTTGTTTAGGGATCTACTGCAGGTTTGGGGCAGAAAATGATACATTATGACCTAGGCCATGTTCTTAATCTTGCAGTGAGGTAATGCAATGTTTAACTAATATTCAGCTCTCCTTCTAGTTTCAACTGGTAAGGAGACAGAGAATCTGACTCACATCAGGAACAGCTTACTCTGTGGGGTCACCGTAGCAGACTACAGTCATAGTTTAGATGCTATAATGGGATTTCTCTAATTTTAAATACAGTATTGCTTCAAAGTTGAGGGTTTTTATTTTGCATGTGCCAGGTGAAATATAAATGAAAGTTTATCTTGGTCAGACTAAGCAGCTGTTAAAGCAGTAAGCTTTCAGTGAGTTAGTGTTCTGGTCTCTGTCATCAACTGGAACCATGGGCCGCTTCTGCTGTGTAGCAAGTAATCATTCTAAAGATGTTTATTGTGGCTGTTTAATCAAGGTAACATTTTGGTCATCTGACATTTAATCTTCTAAGAGCTGACATTTATATGTCTATGTAGCAATAATCACAATTGCTGACTGTTTAAAAAGAAATGTTTGTCCATCTTCATTCCCAAATACTCTTGTATGTATCAGTGATTCTGAAATAGCTAACTCAAGTATTCAACTGTTTGAGTGTGATTCTTCTACAGTTAACCTACTGCAATAAAGGTGCATACCTCAAATTTTGTTGTTGTTAACTCTCAACAGAAAATAACTTCTTATATGCAAGAATAACTTCAGTTTCTTTGCCCTTCAAAATATACTCAATGTTCTTGTCCTTGACTCTTCTCCCAGTCTCTTTAAAAGCCCTTGATTATTAGTTGATATTTTCTTGCTTGATAGAACTCTTCTTTTGAAGCCTAAGTAATAGTAGTCTAGTTTTGCTCCTCAGGTTTGTTTCATAACTGCCAGCTAACTAGTTTCCTGCTTAGGCATATGTAGCAATATTTTCAGTATTACAGTGGTGTTGTAGCATCAGTTACTGTAGAGTGCATTGTTGTTGTTTTTTTTTAATGTTTTTTTTCCTAACAATTTCTACTCTAGTTTCAGGTGGACTTGTACAGTCATGTGGTCACATCATTCCGGAGTCTCCGGTGTTGGCCCTGGGTTCCAATTTCACAGCCTTGTGTATTCTGAATGAGAGTTGCCTTGACTTTGGCAATATATATGCTAGTCAAATTATATGGAAAATGAAAAATAAAGTGGTACCTAAGGAACAGTACCGTGAAATAAACAGAACTGTTTCTAGTGTCACATTTAATGACACTTCTTCACTAGCTTCTCCTCTGACATGCAACGTTTTAGCAGATGGACAGATTGAGCAAAATATTTATGGAATTTCAGTTACAGTGGGCTGTAAGTACTGTTTTTCTTGAGCTTAATTGTTACTCCAACAGTAGCTCCTAGGAATATTGCTTTTGAGAAACAGGGAAGAGAATGAAAAATGCATCCATCTTTATATTTATTTCTAGTCTGTCAACTCCTGGATAATTATATAAAAATACTATAAAATCTCGTGTCATCTAAACTGGTGAATATATACGCAGAATAATTTTATGAAAAATGGAAAATATTCTGGAGTATTTCACTCAGATAAAAGTGTTAAAGCTGCCTTTATTTATTTATTTATTTATTTTGGTCAGAAAGAAAATATGAATTTAACTGAAAAAAAAAAAAACCTGAAAAATGAATTTGCCTGATTGTTACTTTGTCAGGCATTTGCTCCTTGTATTACTTATGGTTTCTCAGAGTGGACAGTTAAACTTAATAACTTTGGTTTTCCCCCTTCTTTAAAAATACATGTGACTAAAAATACTCAGAGGCTTTCTGAAGTTGCTGTAAGAGGACATGTAGCATGATTCTTACTGAACTGTGTACATGGTAAAATATATATATTTATTAAATATTGCTAATTCTTTCTGTATAGTGCCCCCAGAGAAGCCTGAAAACTTAAGCTGTATTGTGAATCAGGTGTCAAAACTCACATATCCTATGAAATGCACCTGGAACCCTGGAAGGCCTACATTCCTGGACACACATTTTAGGTTGAAATACAGGTGGTAAGTATCTCTGTATATAATATCTAAATAATTTTAAGCAATTTTTGTACACTAAACCAGACCAGTTATTTAATACTTTGAAATCGTTTTTAAATTCAGTGTTCTGAAATATTGCTGCCTGTTTCTGTGGGGAGGATGGAGCTAAAACAGCTCACAGTAATTTAGAACTCCAACTTGAAATTTGAGGACTATGCTCATTTTGCATCAGCAGCATCTTAATTCTTTTGTTCTTCAAGTATATAACTAGCATGGTTTGAGTATAGTACACCTAATTATGATGTGGGTGGACCAAAATACATACTGTTTTTCTTAGATGATGGTTCTGTTAGAATGTTGCCATTCTAAGCAAGCAAAGAAAACAGCATATAATAACTAAATTTTGTAGTTCTCTACTATGTATTCTTGAAGAACTCAGTCTTGTTGGTCCACAGTCTAATCTAATCTTCAGCAAAAATTTCTCCTGTGAAGTCAAATTAAAATGTTTTTCAAACTCATTCAAATGGCCTTTTCTCATTTAAAGCAGAACAGACAGATTTGTAGTCCCTCCCTGGGAATAACTGCGTACAGCTTCCCATCTTCTATGATTCTATGGTTCTGTCTTCCCTGGTTCTTCTGAAGTGCTTTGGTAATTAGTATGGTAGAATGTATGGATAGCTAGGAAACTTTAAATTAAAAAATCTAGTGGAAATAAAATTTTACATGCTTTTCTTTGTTTAGGTCACGAGAAAGCTTTCCTGACTGCATACCGAGATATTTAAATAATTCCTGTACCATTTCTGATGTCCAGTTCTTTGTTAACCTGGAGGTCTGGGTCGAAGCAGCAAATGCTCTTGGGAAGGCTGAATCTGATCGTCTTGTTTTTGATCCCATTGAGATTGGTAATCAATATCCCTATTAATAAAATCTTAGTAGCATGCATGACTTCTGTTCCTGTATATATTGCTAAATAGCTACATTAATATTTTTCATTATAAATGTAATGCTTCCAAGTATTATTGAATGGAACTTGAACTGTGCTGAAGAAATTCAGAATTCGGGAGATATGATTGCTTTTAGAGCCAGTAGTTCTTATGTAGCCTGCTTTAGAAATTTTTGTTAAATATCAGCCATTTGGGAGTGTGCAGGCTTAATGACTGTGTTGCAGCACAGTGTATTAATCGCTAGAGGCATGGAAAAATAATGCAGCTGCAGGGATGACAGACTTCTTCTCTTCCAGTCAAACCACTGCCTCCACACAATCTATCGGTCAACTCAGGAATACTGCCTACTGTTCTGAAGCTTTCCTGGGAGAACCGGATTTCAGCAGCTGTGATGAAACTGAAATTCAATATTCGCTACAGGATCAGTAGTGATACAAACTGGATGCAGGTAACAAGAATGTCTCTTGTGACTATTCTGCTGTAACCTGGCCATTTGCCAAACTGCTGCTGAGGTTTACTTAGTGTTTCATCTCATCTTATAATTTATGTGGTATCCTAATGGTTTATTCGGCCTATTTCTGAAAGCTGTGATCTTAAGTTCTTTGGCAGTCCAGAATGTAGTACTCTTCTTGTGGACTTCTTTACTGTTATCTCAGGTTTGTCCCATCTTTTGCTGATCTTGTACATACAACATCTATAACACTTGTATATGGAAATACTAGAGTTGATGCAAAACTACTGATCTAAATGTCACTTAGAATGCTGGATTCTTTTTTTAAATTGATTGTAGCTACAACAGTATGTTCAGTACAGCAGTCTGGTTGTCTTGCATCCATGCCTTGAGCTTGACACAGTCAAAACTGAAACAACTGGAAACAATGAGAGTGTGTCATACATGTATAATATGTTTGTGTGAGGTTTTCTCTTTTACGTCATTCCTGGCTGTATTGTCAGAATTTTATCAGTTTTTTTCCCCCTTAGCATTCACTGAGCAGCGATATTCCAGAAACTTTTTTTTTCTTACTGAAAGCCTAAACAGCTTCTGTTTCATCATGTAGGTCCTAAAATATTTTGAATTTCATGACATCTTGAAAGAAAAGTTGATTTTAACTTCACAAAATACAATATTGGAGCAGATAGCATAGCAAACTGCCTGTGACTAGGATAGTGTATCTCTTTCATGGAACATCATCTGCTATAAATCTCTGCATTTAAAACTTAAGGTATCCTGTATTGATATTTTGTGCAATGCTGTTCAGTACAGTTTATCCTGCAACTTCAGGATCTGTTGATGTGTTGTACTGTTAAGTCTTTTTTTTTTTTTTTTAACTTCCCCATGTAACATTGAATCATATAACTGCTTGATTAAAAATGGAGAAAACTCTGAAGACCTTCACTTGCAAGTGGAATTACTTGTGCTGGAATCAGTGTATATGAAAGCCTTAATCTGTTATCCGTATATGTTTTTTATGTTTTTGTACTTATGCATTAAGAATTTTTTTTTTTTTTTTTTTTTTTGCATTCAGTTGTCATTTTAAAAGGGAAAAGAATTATGGGGAAAGAAGCTTTTATTAACAAAGTCCTACACTACTCTAAAGGGAAGATGTCAGACTTTCAAACTATTTCAGAGTATTTCCATGTCAATTACAAAGCAGTGGAAGTAATGATCCTGCATTCTCTTAACTTGATAGGTGACTTCTAGCATGGGTATTCTGCAGCAGCTAATCCAGCAGATACCCACCCTTGTTTAAGAGCTTTTCTGAGCATTGCATATCAATAAGAGGAGTTACAGTAGAAGGAAGAAACTTTGTGTTATTTATGTAGTAAGTAAAACAGAAAATAATCTATATGAAAAGCAGCAACAAAATGTAAGAGGTTATTCTGAGATAGCTGCTTACCTGTTTTTGCATATATGCTTCATAGTGCACCTGATAAACATATGTAGATTTGTGACTGAACTCCTATCACATCCGTGGTTCAGAATTTAAGCTTTTAGAAATAGAAGGGACAAGAGCAATGTTGTATTGATCCTGTAATATAGAGGTTAAGCTGTTCGAAGTGGATACTCCTCTTGAATGTGAGACTGTAGTAGAACAGAACTCAAATTTACATTTTTTGATTGGTTTGTACAATCTTCCTTCCCTTACAGGTTCCTCCTGAAGATACAGCTTCACCAAGAACTTCATTCAGCATTCAAGGCCTCAGACCATACACAGAGTATGTCTTTTCAATTCGATGTATGAAGGAAGATGGAGTAGGCTTTTGGAGTGACTGGAGTGAAGAAAAAATTGGGGTCACAACTGAAGATAGTAAGTAATATATGAAAACCAATCACCAACTTTAAGAATAGCTGAGTGCTCTGCAGTTTGACAATAGCCAACTGAAATTCTGCATAGTCATTTGAGCTGCTTGATTCTGCAAAAGAATCTGTTTTTTATATGAAGACTTCCTTTCAGTAGACAGAGTGCTTTAGGTAATGAACAGCTCAGAGCTAAGGAGGTGATCAAGTAAAGTAGTAAGTGAGCTAGTAGTATCACTAATTATGAACAAGATTGTTTTTCAAGCTGAAGCACTGATAAGAAAAAATACACAGATGGAGGTGTGGCCTCTTGTTCACTGAAGTGTGTAAATATGATGCTGTTTTAACTTTCCTTGCATCTGCTACACTTTCTTGCATGTCACAGTATCACAGCCTAGTTTTGCAGTGTCTTGCACCCACTAATTTATGATACTCTGCCCACAGTTGCTACATCTTGCTGCTCATCCTTAGTAGGGTAGACATTGATTTGGGTGGTCTTAAAAAAAGAACACTGTGGATAAATTACTAACTTTAAACAAGATTAAGCCTATGTGAATAATGGTTTTACCTGAGCAATATTTAGTTTAAAAAAAAAAAAGAAAAGATTGCTTTGTTATAGTTTCCATTTTTTATGACAGTTATTGATTTTGTTTAAATCCTGTAGATCTAGATTTAAGGTCTCCTTTCCCTTTGCAATATGGCTGAACAGTAGTTTGCTGCTATTGTGACTTAGTGAGGAAGATGTTTTACCTCTAGCAGCTCTTAAATGGCAGTGTTCATTTCATGTTTAGTCTTGCCATAGAGGACTTGAGAAGCAGGATCATAGAACTGTAGAATCATAGAATGGCTTGGGATGGAAGGGACCTCAAGGATCATCAGGCTCCAACCCCCATAACACATGCAGGGCTACCAACCTCTGTATCTAACACTAGGATGTGCATAGCCTCTAAGTGTACACCAAGTATTTCACGATTAACAAACACAAAAGATAGAATGCATTTAACCAGTTGACTAAGTTTTAATTTCACAGCCTTAGTTAGAAAAAAGCTGCTGAGCCTCCACAGCTCTGCAGGGCAAATACTCAGCGCAGTGTGCAAGATCCATCCATGCTGCATCCAGATGATGAACTTGACTGGCCATGGCTATTTGGCTCCTTGTGGTGATCCAGTCAGCTGTTTGTCTCTTTACAATGAGCTGTGTCCTGTATTTGTGCTATTTAATCATAGACTCAGTCATATTTCTTCAGGACGATGGTACCAAGACAGTTACTGCACTGGGTCACTTCCTCTAAAATATGTATTCAGTGCATTTTGTATTTCATAGCAGCATTGGTTGCTTCCAGTTGCTTGTGAACACATACATTACTTGATAAGTAACTACACCTCACTATGATTCTGTGTATATTACCTTTTACAGCTAATGGAAGTCACTCCAGTATATCCTGCTAATGAGGCAGTTCTGCAAGTTTGTATTTAGGTACAGCGAGTGCTGCCTTCTGCCACTGAGTTGTTGCCAAAATTATTAGTTGAGCATACTTCATGTGTTTAGCATTTTTCCGTTATGTATTTTTATTGTTTTGTAGCATTTTATGCCTTAGCAATTCCTGCAGCAACTGTAAACCAAAGTTGCAAAACAATAACTGAGAAGTAATTATTGGAACACTCAGATTAAAATCACATCCATGTGTTTGTTACTGCAAAACCTTCTAGTACATAAGGCTGAATTCTTACATTTTTTTCTATTAAAGCAAGCCATGAAATGTGTATACAAACACAGTCTAAATCTATGCATACAGCTGTTTAATTGTACAAACTTTTTAACAGGTCTGCTGCACTGTGTTTATCCATAGGATTCAAACCATCATTTCCAGATACAAACCCAGACTTTGTTGATGTTCATCAGTGTTCTGTGATCCATTGAACATTTGTCATTCATTTGAATGACCCATATGTTAGACTGAACTGGAGCTAACTTAAGAGTGCTAAATAGATCTTTAAAAGGTGCAAAATTCTATCCTCTTGAATCTGAATCCCTGTTGGTATCAAAACACCTTGTATTAGTATGTTTCTTGCTACAGCTGAAGTGAACTAATCTGTTGTTAGGGTTTTCTTTGCTTTTGGTAAGTGTGAATACAGCCTGTCTTCTGGTTTAAAAAATTGCTCTAGCTGTACTTTCTAATGGAAACAATATTCATTCTTTCTCTGCATTGCTTGCTAATTAGTCAGTATTTCTGTTGTTTACCAATAAATTGAGAGTGAAACTTTCTCTTCTGAGTTTGCTTACAGCCTCAGTGCTGGTGTCATCTCTTGCAAGTAACTAGATAAGTTTGCAAATATCTAGGATAAAAGGATAACTAGAGTAGGAAAGGACTTACACAGAGAGAGGTAGGAAGCCTCTCTTTCTGTTTTTCTACTAATTTTTCTACTAATCCTTTTTCTACTAAGTGCAAGGCTCAAACGAGGAAATCCAGTTCATAGTATTAGCAAAACCTGTATGAAAATAACTACACAGCTGTCTGCTGCAAAGGTTAAATGAAATGGCTGGGTGTTGCATTTACTTATGCTATTATTATTGCCTCTGTAATCAAATTAGAAAACTGAACTTTGGGCAATATGTTTTGTTTAAGACTGTTACACCAGTATTCTAGAAAATTGCAGTTTCTTGCATTGTGTTCAAAAAATGTCCCAGTGACTTACTACATTAATTGCAGTGACTCAAATGTATAGTATTGATGCTGAACAGTAATCTGATAATTCTGACTAATTTGAAATGATTTATCAGTTTTACTTCGTAATACTTTTCAGGATACATTTACTTGGTACCCACAAGAAGTAACTGTAACCAAAGGTATCTATGTGCAGCAGAGGAGGTGTGCTGTATAATTGTATTACAATAGTATATCTAGTGAATTCTGAGGACTGCGAGAATAAGTTATCTTCAGAGTGGCTTGATTTTTAGAAGCTTGCTTGATTTCCAAGTAAATAATCAGCAGCAGAATTAGGAATCACTTGCTGATTTCTGGCTGTAAAAAGAAATAAGCACTGTTGGGATTTTAAGCCTTATTTCTCAAGGAACTTGGTTATTATTAGAAACCTTTCCTGTCCAATTCTTGCACTGTGAGGTTTGAAACCATTGTTTGGTTTACTTTGGTTTAGTTCCATTTCATTTCTAATTTGCAGTGTTTGCTTTATATCTATTCCATAATGATCCGACCCAATATGAAGACAGTGCACTGACTTCTGCTTACATACTTGATAGCTGACAGGGAACCTCTTTTTTTTTTTTTTTCTCTCAGATTACTATAAGCACTTTGTGGTATTTGTTTAGCTTCTGAATTAGTCCTTTTTTTCCCTTCCCTATGCTTATAGCCTTTTTTCCTTGTGCTCTTCTTGGTCTTCCTTTGGCGGTTTCTAATTAGTTTTTTAGTGCCTTGCAAGCACTTCAGTACATCTGTCTCTGAACAGAGTTAAAACAATAAAGGATTTTGTTGTCAAAACACCACTTCATGCTTATTGTTCTACTGCACTGGGTCAGAAGTCCTTCCTTATTTATCCTAACTGAGCTCTCAGGAAGTGAAGTTTTAGGTTGAGTTTACATTTGAGCAGTAAGAACCCCTGTAGGTAGAACCTGCCATTAAGCAGAGTAGAATTTGTATGTATGGAATGACTAACTTTCAGCTGCAGTCAAAGATTAATCTTTTCTGGGGAGGTGTTATAAAAATATTTGTTCAATATCCTAGCCATTTTTTTTTTCAGCTTCAGTGACAGTGCTTTACTGCTTTCTATTGCATGGAAGAGGAGTGTGTTCTACTGCTCAGTCTGAGCAATGGGAATTTCAGATTTCCTGTTTACTAGATAAACTGCACTGCTGCTTGGCTGTTGCAGCCTGCTCTGCAAGGGAAAAAAAAAATTAGTGATCAAGCATCAGTGTTTTATTTTTGCCTGAAAGCCAAGGTGTTAAAGTAGGAAAAGAGCATGAGGCAAGTCATGTTGCAGTCATGATCTGCATTAAGTGAGATAGATATCTACCATCCATTTTCCATGAATCAAAGGTGTGTACTGAAATAAGATTAAGAGCTTACTTGTCAGTTCCTAGTTCTTTCCTCCTGATGTAGAGTAAAAGAGGCAAGATGCACCCTGTAGACTTGACTTTGTTTTTTAGATATGAAACTGCCAAACCTTTTAATTATTAACACTGAAAATGCAATAAAAGAACTCCCACACAAACACAGTCTACTGAGATTATAAATTTAAATGCATTTCAAGGCTTACATTTTCCCTTATGATTAAAGTCCTTGCCAAGAATTGGCCGCTTTTTCTTGCTTTATGCACTGTAATAGTTTCATTCTGCATTGAAATGAAATTTACAGTGGAAGTACTACTTAAATTTTTAATGGTACTGACACAAAAAACTGTTGTAGCATTGTACATGGAGTACTGCAGCTCTGTTATTCAGATTCTTCCTACCTTTTTATAATAAAAGGGTATTTTTTGGTGGGAGAAACCAGTCCCCTCATTGACTATTCTGCAGTTGCCATTTTGAAGTGACTTGATGTTGAGTGGTAGGGATGGTGTAGTGGTTACTGAGTGCAACAAGGTTATCAGTGTGCAGAAGAGTAGTATTGTGCTTCTGAACACAAGATGCGCAGTGTAGATTTAGCTGTGCCTCAGCCATGTTGAGTTTGGCCATTGTCACTGATGTTCTCTTTGGTGGTGCTCTCTTTCTTTGATATTGAGTGTTTGGAGCAGAACTGGTATTTCATTCATCCCTTCAAGATACCTTTTCATGAAGCTGTTTCACTTACCATACCTAAACTTGCTTTCTTCTCAGGGAAATAAGGAAACTATTTATTTATTTATTTATTTACTATTATTATTATTATTGTAGAACCATCTAGAGGGCCAGCCATATGGAGGACCATTGATGCATCTCCCTCACCGTCTTTTTGGACTGTACGACTGATGTGGAAGGTAAAACAATGTGCTAAGCTGCAAAAATTGAATATTATTTTTAAAATGAGTTTGTGTAAATTTACCTCAACAGATGTAGTAGATATCTGTGATGGAACAGTTATCAATACAAAAAATGACCTAAAATTTTTCATAACTTCTTAATAAGTGAGTAATAATTCTTTCTTCATAAGAAAGTAAGATTTTAAGGCTGTGAGTAATCCAGAATCCACTTGGAGATTTCCCAATTGCTGTCTTCAAGGGCTGCGTGTGGAATTGGAAACTCCCTTGCACATAGTTTGATATGATGCCTTCTAATGTATCATACAAGAATCCTTCAGCTGCAAAATCCATTAAACCTAGAGATATTCCAGAGACCAGACATTATTTACAGCTCTGTGTGTTCGTGTGGAATAGGCTACTGATTATCCCAAGCTGTGAAACTGAATGCAACGATCAGTCCCTATCTCCTGCTTTCTTCTGGCTTCTGACCTGTTATATTTAATTTAGCTTTGCTTTATTAGTATGTTTTATTAGTATTTTCCTGTTGATACATGCCTTAGGTGAACTTCCCTGTATATGGATCCTTTTCTGATTTAACTTGTATGTCATGTGCCACTCTGATGTTATTAATTAACTTAGAATTGGTAAAATGGTGTTACTTAAGTTCACCCTCTTTAAGAATGTTCTCTACATTCCCTGATAGCTAATATTGTTCCAGATAATACAGATGCAAATATTTTTCTACTTATAATAAAACTGCTCATGCTGTTCTGCATTTAAGGTCAACCCAGCCTATAACATGAAATTCTTTTGACAATATTGTGTTGTGAAGTTGCACAAAATGCACGTTTTTTTCCACACAAGGTCCAAAATCTTGACAGAGGTGCTTTTGTTAGATTGCTGTATAGGATTATGAGTCAAGCAAGATTTAAAAAAGAAATAGTTCTAGAGAGTACTGTTTTACAGAAATGAACTTTAAAGCTATTTGCAGTTCTTTTAATTAACTTAATTATATATGTAACTTGTCTTTCTCTCAGTTCTAAACCATTAAACTGTGCTTTAAAGCTAATCACGTTTGTTCAGTATTGATATAATCTATAATCTAAAAAAAATGTATTTCTGACAGGCACTAGAGCCATATGAAGCCAATGGAGTAATCTTGCTGTATGAAGTAACTGTCAGAGCTAAACCACCCCTCTCCCATCCACCATGGAGGTACAACGTTACTACCACCAGCCTTACATTAAAGCTGCCAAATGGAACTTATGAAGTGACTTTGATTGCCCATAACAGAGTTGGGGCATCCCCTCCATCAGTTCTACTTATTCCATCAAGTAACTCAAAAGGTTAGCATTACAATAATGTCTCTAACATTCAAATGCACAGAACAGTAGAATCTGTGACTTCTTATAAAAAATGTTCAGTGTTGTAAAATTACACCTTTTACATTAACATACAGTTGTAATACTGCTAAATGCATGTGTGCTCCTAACCCCTTCTAATCACTCTGCAGATTGAACAAGGACTATTCTGAAAGTAATGCCTCCTGTTTTAGAGTGTTGGTCCATGACATTAGAGTCAGATGTTGGTGGGTGGGGCGGATGTAAAAATTGAACTTTCCCACCAATATTCCTTTGCATTTTGTTGCTGTGTGACTGGTGGCAGCAGAGGAAAAGTCTGACAAACTGGCATATGACATGGAAGTGCTTATGAAGCGAAGATGTGTCATTGAATTCCTCCATGCAGAAAAAAGTTTTAGTCACTGACATTTGTCAGTGCTTGCTGAACATTTATGGAGATCAAACAGTGAATATGAGCACAGTGTGGTGGTGTGTGGTGCATTTCAGCTATGGTAACAGCATTGTTCCAGATGAACCATGTTCCAGACAGCTATGCATACTTTTTTTTTTTTTTTTTTAAAGCACAGC
Organism: Coturnix japonica; assembly: GCF_054131305.1. NCBI lineage: Eukaryota > Metazoa > Chordata > Aves > Galliformes > Phasianidae > Coturnix > Coturnix japonica. The sequence continues at coordinate 56,002,408 of NC_140702.1, read as the reverse complement.
ATGCAAGCCCTTTTTCATCATTGGTGAAGAGGCACAGCTAATGGTGCTAGCTATGTTCAAAAACAGTGTTTTGTAGCTATTTATCAAATGCTATTGTCCTCTATGTAAATGTTGCAGTTTCCATGGAAATGATTCATAGAATCATAAAATCACTAAGGCTGGAAAAAACACTGAAGAGCCATCTAGTCCAACCATCCACCAATCACCAATATTTCCCAGTAAACCATGTCTCTCTGTACAGCATCTAAATGTTTCTTGATCACCTCCAGGGACAGTGACTCCACCACTTCCCTGGGCAGCCCATTGCAGCACCTGACCACTCTCTCAGAGGAAAAAATATTTCTTAACTTCTCCAGGCTGAACAATCTCAGCTTCCTCAAATGCTTCTCTTGAAATTTGTGCTCCTAAACCCTCACCAGCTTTGTTGCCCTTCTGCAACCACACTGAGGCCTTACTGTCTTTCATATAGTGAGGGGCCCAGAACTGAACGCAGTACTTGAGCTACAGCCTCACCATGGCTGAGTACAGGTGAATAACCACTTCCCTGCCTCTGCTAGCAGCACTATTTCTGATACAAGCATTGATCCCACTGGCCTTGACTACCTGGGCACACTGCTGGCTCATGTTCAGACAAGTATCAGTCGATACCCCCAGCTCCATTTCCTGTACACAGTCTTCCAGCCACTCTGCCCTGAGCTTGTAGCATTGCCTGGGATTGTTGTGGCCAAAGTGGAGGACCTGGTACTTGGTCTTGCTGAACTTCATCCAGTTGGCCTCAGCCCAGCTATTCAGCCTGTCCAGAATTCTCTGTAGGGTTGTCCTATCTCCATTCAGGTTGATGCTTTCTGCTAACTTGGAGTCATCTGCAAGTTTACTGAGGCTGCACTTAAAGCCCTCATCCGGGTCATCATTAAATATATTGGACAGGCCCCAGTGCTTACCCCTGGGGAGCGCTACTCGTGACTGGTTGTCAGCTAGATGCAGCTTAATTAATCAATACTCTCTGGGCCCGGTCTTCCAACCAGTTCTTTATGCAGCAAATAATGTATCTGTCTAAGCCACAGACTGCCAGCTTCTCTAGGAGTACTATGAGAAACATTGTCAATGGCTTTGCTGAAGCTTAGGTAGACTACCTTCAACATCAACAACGTTTGCCTCATCTCCCAGGCAAGTCACTTGGACGTAAAAGGAGGTCAGGTTGGTCAAGAAGGACCTGCATTTCATGTACCTGTTCTAGCTGGCTCTGATTCCCTGGCTGTCCCACAGATGCCGTGTGATCTCCCTCAAGATGATCTGCTCTATAACTTTTCATGGCACTGTGGTCAGACTGACAGGCCTGTAGTTCCCTGGATCTTTATGACCCTGCAGGTAGATGAGAGTCTACCAGGGTATCTCCCATGGTAGGCTCTCCTACCAGCTGCATCGGGAAGTTATCTTCCATACACACTAGAAACCTAGATTGCTCTTTCTGTGTTGTATTGTATTTCCAGCTGTCATGGTACGCAGGTAGATTTTTGTTTAAACTGTGACACCAGCATATATCAGGGAAGCTTAAATCCCCCATGAGAGCGAGGGCTGCTGATGGCAGTTTCTGCACTCTGTTCCAAGAATTCTCCATGTGTCCCTTCATCCTGGTTAGGTGGTCTATAACAGATTCCCACCAGGATGTTCGCCTTGTTGGCTCTACCCCTCATCCTTACCCACAGAGATTCCACCTTAACATTTCCAACTGCTACTTCAAAACACAGAGAATCTTGCCACCACCCCTCTTTTTTTGCCTGTCCATTCTGCAGGGCTTATAGCCACCCCTTGCAGCACTCCAGTCCTGGGAGCAATCCCACCATGTTTCTGTAAAGGCAACTAAGTCCTAGTTTGTCCGCTGCACAGTGACTTCCAGCTCCTCCTGTTTGTTGCTCATGCAATGTTACATGCATTAGTGTAGATAAACTTCAGCTGAGCCCCCTGCCTCAGCTCCAGTCCCATCATCATTAACGTAGGCTCATCTCTGACAGGCCTGATTTTATCTTCTTCCCATTTCATACGAAGTTTAAAGCCTTCCTAACAAGCCCTGCCAGCTCCTGGAATCCACTTCTCCCTTTGAGACAGGTGATACCCATCCACAGCCATCAGGCCAGGTGCTGAGTAAACCACCAGTGGTCAAAAAAGACAAAATTCTTGTGTTTACAACAGCCTCTCAGCTGTGTATTTATGAGATTGGTTTTCCTGCTCCTTTAAGTATCATTTGCTGCCACTGATGGGATAGAGGAAAATACAATCTGTATTGCCCATTCCATCCACTAACTGTCCCAGTTCCCTTTTAGATAAGTCCTTTTAGATAATCCTCAAGCTTCTCTCAGCAACTTCATCACTGCTGGTCTGAACTATCGATAAAAGATAATAGAGGGGCAAATCAGACGAGGAAGTTTCCTGGAAATATCCCTGACCTGGACCCCAGGGAAGCAGCACACTTCCTTGTGGGCAGGGTCACAGAATCACAGAATCACAGAATGACCCGGGTTGGAAGGGACCTCAAGGATCATGTATGTCAGTCTGACATACAGGGCCCTCCCTTAGTCTCAGCAGGGAGTTGCCTGTGGCAGTCACCCTTCTGTTCTTGTTGGAGGCAGTACTGAGCAGAGTCAGTTGCCTTGTGAGTGGACCTTCCATCGCATTGTCACTCACCTCTCCCTCAAGTTCCAGAGCATCAAACCTATTATGCAGGGGCACATAGGAAATCAAGGTAGCTCAAGGTGGGGGTTGCCTGTGACACTAAGATGGGACCTGTTTCCACTCCTGCTCTTCTCTTAAATCATCTGTCTCCCTCTGCTTGACAGTGGCAGAGGAGGAGGTCCACTACTGTTTGAGAGGTATCACCCCAGTGTCTTTCTCACTTGTTCAGCAGGAGGTTACAGCAGCAGTCAATTTCTTATTCACACTCTTTGGTACACCTTAGTCTCTCCACCTTCTCCTTGAGCTTTGTCACCATACTGCCATCACATACAGTATCCACCTACTCATACCTCACACAGGTGGAATCCCTGCTGCCCTTCACCAACAGCAACTGGCTCATGCATTTGCTGCAGGCAGACTTGAACCGCCACATTTCTAGGCAGGCATGCCATTTGAGATGCCACATTCTTGCTTGCCAAAGCTTTATGGCTAGAGGAGACCATGGCTAGATTTGCTATGTGGGAGGTTTTAAACATGCAGTGGGTAACCCTGCTGCTGCTCCTGGCTTCATCTCCACAGCACTCCTATGCAGAGGACAGCAGCTGCTCCCTGACCAGGCTGCCCCTCAACCAGCCAAGGCAGTTCCCTGCTTTAGCACAGAATGTGTCTGTTCCAGAGCTGAGTACCTCGCAAAAAAATAGGAGGCATTACTTCTGGAGCAACCTATGTGTGCTGGGATTCATGGCGATGTAGGCACTCGTGAATTCATTGCAAGTTTGGTGTGCTATTTCACAGTTCTTTTTGGTCCACAGAGCAACTTGCACTGCATTTTCTATTTTATTTCTTCTTGAATAGCAGGCATTTCTGTTTTCTAAAAATAAAATATTTGGGGAAGCAAGTGTCATCTACTTCGTGTATGTCCAGTTTAGCTATTGTTCTTCTTCCTTCTGCTTTGTGGTATTCCCTCCCACCCACCTCCCCTTTCTGCTCTTGCCCTTGTCTTACCCTCCAGTGTTTCCTGTATCTTGTGAAATGGTGGAAACAGACAACTCTGTTCATTTTCCTTTGTATCATGTTCCTTTTATTGTGCAATGGTAGTAGTAAATGCAAGCTGGTTTCTGCTTATTGCCCTCATCTGCTGAATCTAGCCTTTTGCATAATCCAAGAATGAGGAGCAGAGGTAACAAAACTTAATACATCAGTGGGTCTGATACTTGGTGTGTAAACACTAGGGGAGAGCCACAGATTTGAAAACTACTAAATGACCCAACTAAAGATAGGCTTCAGCATAGCAGTATTGTAGCTAGAAGGGCTTGGTAAGGTACATGAGCATATTCAGGAGTGGAATGGGAACTTAGAAGGTCTGTATGTTTGATTTTGCTGTGATATAGACCCTTTAGTTTTGAAGAAATATGGTAACTTTTTACTGTGCAATAAGACAACTTGCTATATAGGAGAAAAAGTGTGTCTGACTTAGAGTTATTAAATAGTATTGTTTGTCTCTCTGATACAAATTCAGATGTAAGCTACTTAATTACAGCAAATGACTAACATTTTCTTTGATTCTGCCAAGTTTTCACCATTACAATAATCAAAAGTATCCACATTTGGCAAGACAGCTGCTATTTTGACTAAATGGTGGAAGAAATGTCAGTATTCAGCACTTTTCCATTTTCTTTCATTCCAGCTCCTGTGAAGAATATTAGAACACTACCTAAAGATGGCAAATTGTGGGTAGGATGGGCTGCTCCTAATAATGTTCTTAAATACGTGATTGAATGGTGTCTGATGTCCAACAGCTCAGACTGCATCACAGAGTGGCAGATAGAACCAGGAAGCATTCAAGGAACATACTTAAAAGGTACTTAACTTACAAGTTTGTAAATATCTTGTAGAACTAAGAACTAAGAGCCTAGTGAATATTCTCAAAGGGAAAAATATATTTATGGTAACTAGGTTTCTCTTTGTAGAATGGGAATCTGAGATAATGCAAGGACTACTCATAGTTTATAACAACCATGTGGAAATATCAATGTTTTTGCCAAATTAACTAGTTTTTATATTTTGAAATTCATGTTATGCTAAAAAAAGTCTCTTATCTGCATTTTGCTTTTAATCTCTTCATTCCTGGGAACAACTGAAATGGTAAAAAGGCTAAGGTCCTTCCAAATCAAATTGTCACGCATCTTTAGGTCAAACAATGAAACTCAATCAACTTCACAATTCTGTTCAGATTGTGATCAATAGCTCACATGTATAATTCTGTGGTTCAGTGTTGCAGACAGCTAAAGGCTTAATTGGAATAAATGAGGAAAAAAGCCAAAATTCTATTAAGTCTGCTTATACTTCAATGAAACACTTTATTTTTCGCATAGTTACTTCTTCAGAGCAGTATGTAAATGAGCTCTAGAATAATAGCATTTAGTTATAAGGCCATTTAACAAAACAGGGAAGTCTTGGGACCCTGCATCTAAAGTAAATGAGATAGATAGTGAGAAATTTAACTCTCTGAAACAACATATTTTAAAATTTCCTTTATTAGGTGACATTAAACCATTCAAGTGTTACTTGATAACTGTGTACCCTCTGTATGCTGATGGCCAGGGAAGTGGACAGTCTGTGAAGGCTTACCTTCAGCAGGACCGTAAGTACAAGAGTCACCTTGGAGCACATTTGCTGACATCTTAGCTGAAGTAGTGAAACCTTTGCTTTCATGTGAACGGCATAATTAAAAGTGGCCCCACACGTAAGGGCATCTGATGTAATTGTTTTTGTCCCCTCTGTTAACTTCAGTTCTATAGTGTGCAGTTTTCCAGCTTTTATCAGAGAATTTGTCACAGGATTTTGTTACTTTATCAACATAGTGTTAGTTCTTTGATTTATTTTAGATACTGTATATGAAGTCAGGAATAGCTGACTTCAGTGGAAAACTGTGTGTGATCTCATCTGGTTGCTTTTTCATACATTTCTCTAGATATTCCTTTTAAAGCTTCTTTGAAATTGCTACATAGCCTGAAAATCATGTGTTGTCTTAAAATAATGCTTTGTACATAAGTTAGTCCAGCTATTCTACCGAAGCTTTTATGAAATAGCAGTCCAGTTCTCATTAACGCACTACTTTTATGGACGGAAGGATCTGCAATAGAAGCTAACATTCATCTTGTTCATCTACCATTACAGGTCCTTCAAAAGGACCAACTGTTCAGACAAAAAAAGTAGGAAAAGCTGAAGCTGTTTTGACATGGAACCATCTCACAGTAGATGAGCAAAATGGATTCATCAGAAGTTACACAATATTGTACAAAACTGTCGATGGAAATGAAACAGGTAACAGAAGGCAGACATGCTTTGTGGTGTTGATGTACTCAATGTGTTTCCTTCCTAATGCATGTTCCTAGAAAATGAGAAACAGACTAATGTGTGTTTGACAGTGCTTCGGACACAGATGGGGAGATTACATTGTAGAAAGGTGTTTTGTTTTATTTTTTTTTCAAGATCTACATAAGAGGGTCAGTTTACTTATGCTGCTAGTTATCTGCTAGATTTTTTTCTAGCTAGCTATGTATTCTGCATATTAGAGCCCTTTAAGCTTCAGTTTTACTTTCAGTTTGCTTTCTGAAATGAATTGTCACAAAGAAGGAATAAGTTCAAACGTGCACAGAAGTGAATTAACCTCAGTGTTCACTGTACAAGTTGGTAATCTTTCTGTGGTGGTTGTTTTCCATGCAGCCGCACATTCTGCACAAGCTGTTATCTCTTAAGATGTAGTGTCTTAATGCTTTTGTGTTTATGGAGATCTAACAAACCATACTGAAAACTAGTATATTTTTCTTCTCTTCAGCCGTGTCAGTGGATCCATCCAAGACAGAGTATACGCTCTCTTCTCTAGCCAGTGACACACTGTATACTGTACGGATGATGGCATACACAGATGAAGGAGGCAGGAGTGGTCCTGATTTTACTTTTACCACACAGAAGTTTGGTAAGGAAGAATGGGGAAAAATCAACAGAAGTAGGAATCGATGTTGCAGTAGTATAGAGGGCTCAATTTCTGATCTGACAGGAGAGGAACATGATTTAAAAAAAGAAAAAGGCATTTCAATCGTTCATCCTCACAAAGTGCAAGAAACTGTCCAACATTCAAACACAAAAGTATCTTTGACCTTCTTTTATTATTTGAATTCATTTACAATTCCTTCAGGCAGTTCCTTCCACATGTTTTTGAATTTTTCTTATGGTTTGAGATGTGCTTCTTGTCTATTGCTTGGAGTACAGTGAGTGGCCCACTTGTGTGAGTAATCAGGATTTTCTAGTGTCTCTGTAACCTTATCTGATATTGGATGGCTCCTGTTCTGATCTTAAAGACAGTGTCTAGGGTCTTGATTTTAATCTGAAAGTAGATTGCCTTCATTTTCCTGATTGTTGTTCTGCAAAGCTTCAGGCTGGGAATCTTGACCTGCTAATGTGGATGCCTGTCAGCACATGCCATTCTTTACAACCCTTATTCAGCTTCCACAGTTCTATTTTAATGGCTATTCACTTGTTACACTTCTCTGCAGAAATTCACTGTGAAGAGTTAAATTTATATGTGCAGCTTCCTGTTTATAATGGTAAAAGCAGCAACATCAAGTGTTCTTTTGGGATAGTGTTGCTCTTCCCTAAGCGTTTTGTAAGGTTTACTTATAAAATATATACATCATTTGGGAAGGGATACATGCCAACAATGCAGCTTTAAGTGTTTGTAGGCAAAGGATGTTTTGATGTACAGAATAAACTGATAGATGGCTTACATTAATTACTTGGTCATGATACTGATATGGCAATTGGTGGGTCCCTGAAATTGGACCACAGATGCATTCACTTAGAAACTGAATCTGCCTACATTGTAAAAATTATTTGTAACATTATAACTTCTGGAGCGATCTGTGGCTTTTATTGATGCAAGGCATTAGACTGAACTGAGCTTTTAGTAAGTTTACAAACAGGCTTTTTTTCATAGAGGGAAAAGGTTCTTCTGAAGCTGAATCTTAAGGCTGTGCTGTGTGTTTGGTTTCATATTGTCCCGGCCTGTGAGGAACTGTGTGCTGCTGCTGAGTTCCTTTTATACCAAAAAAGGGCTGTTAATGCTTTTCTTTGTGTCTTTCTTTTTTTGTGATTGTTTGTTTGTTTGTTTTCAGGGAGGGGAGAAATTGAAGCCATAGTTGTACCAGTGTGTCTGGCGTTCCTGTTGATTGTACTCCTTGGAGTTTTGTTTTGCTTCAACAAACGTGACTTGTAAGTGTAACTGTTTTATAAGTCATCAGATGGGACTAGAATGAAGTCTTTCATTTCATAAAGCACAGAATATTCAGTTTAACTATATTCAAGCTATTTAGTGTTAGCAAATGTTAAGTTTACTCAGTTCTTATTTAGTATTTAGTGGGATATATCGTGTCCTATTCCAGCTTTTTTTACCTCAGAGTTCTTCCCTGTGGCTTTAGCTGAGAGCTGAAGTGTTTTCCCGGCAAAGAGCATCTCTTACATGTCCCCAGTCAACTAACTTTTATTTCTGGTTTAGAAGGACAAAATTTTGCCCTTCTCATTCTGATATCCCTGCTGCTTCTAAAATCAATTTTTTATGGGCACTGTATTTGAAAAGCCAGTCTTGGAACATGTCCAGACTTTGTTTTTAGTTGTGAAGTTTGCTGTGATATTCATAGTTAGCTCTGAGTAACAGAAGTGTATGTTTATACTGACACAGGTAATATTTTCTACCTAAATATTTGTTCTGTAGTATCCACATAGGAATTTAAAAGTGCATCTTTTAACCTTGTTTTTAATCTTCTGCAGAATTAAAAAGCATATCTGGCCTAATGTCCCTGATCCATCCAAGAGTAACATCGCTCAGTGGTCCCCTCAAGTTCCAGCCAAGGTAACACTCATTTTTCTGCATCCTTAATTTTCCTAATACATAAAGTCTCAAACTAACCAGAGAGAGTCTTCTCCCTTCTAAAATACACAGAGTTCAAGGTTTGAAGTAAGACTGGATGTAAGTTTCACAACATCATTATATGATATGGCAAGAAGACTTAATTGTCAAATAGATTTAGTGTTAGAAATATATGATCCTTAGCACAAGTTCACAGCATAGAGCTTGAGTTTACTATTTCAAAGGGCCAAGCCCTGATTACTATATGCATTTATGGGAAAAAAGTACTAATGAAACAGTTCATGATTCTTAAAACTTTGTACAGTTAAGTGTGAAAGAAGGAGATCTAAAATATGGATGGTAAGTGTGGCAGAAAAATCTGTGCCCCATGTTGGATGGATGACAAAAAATTCCGTTCAGTAAACTGTGGGTAACATCTTAGGTTCAGACGTTGAACACTCTTTTGAGAGTGTGTGTGCATGGCCTCTGTGTAGAATGTTCTGTACTGCGTAGTGAATGGTTTTCTGTTCTTCAGAGCCATTAAAAATTAGAGCAAAGCTTGCACATCCAGTTGCAGTTCTTAGAGTACTTTTGGAATTATGGATATAAAGCTACGTCTTTCATTTAGTAACAGATAGTTGGAGAGTATTGCCACACTCAATGAGGAGGCAAACTGTATGAAGAATATTGGACTTGCTACACAAAAAGAAATAAGTTATTTGATATTTTGCTTGTTTTCAAGTTAAATAACCTTCCTCTTAGGCAACATCCTTCTCTTTCTTTCAGCACAACTTTAGTTCTAAAGATCAGATGTACCCAGAAGGCAGTTTTACAGATGTGAGCGTCGTAGAAATAGAAGCTGATGACAAGAAGTCTTTTTCAGAACAAGATCTAAAACCTTTTGATTTGCTCAAAAAGGAAAAAAGTACTTCAGAAGGGCACAGCAGTGGTATTGGAGGATCCTCGTGCATGTCTTCTCCTAGGCAAAGCGTCTCTGATAGTGATGAAGGCGAAACTACACAAAACACTTCAAGCACTGTGCAGTATTCAACTGTAGTACTTAATGGCTACAGAGATCAAACACCTGTACAAGTCTTTTCAAGGTCTGAATCTACTCAGCCTCTGCTAGATTCAGAAGAGAGATTAGAGGATCATGCTGGAGGGAGTGACAGTATGACACAAAGGCAGCATTATTTCAGACAGAATTGTGGTCAGGATGAAACCAAGACAGACAGGCCATTCTTTGAAAGAGCAAAGCAGATTATTGCTGCTAATGAGGAGGATCTCGCTGGGTTTGCACAACTGCAGATCTCAGGTCAGAGTCCACAGCCTCTAGGCTTTGAGCTGGAAGAAAGTACCCAGGAAGCTGCTCTGCCAGATGTTTTACAGACAAGTACTGAAGGACAAACTGTGAGGCCTGAAACAGTGGAGGGAAACGAACCATCAGTTGATGAAATGCCAAAAAGTTACCTCCCGCAGACTGTGAGACAAGGGGGTTATGTGCCTCAGTGAGAGAAGAGACTGGCTGTATTAGGCCTTCGTTAGTGCCTGTTCACATTTTTTTTCCTGTGTTTCTGATAAATTAAGCTAGGTATTTTTATCTGAATGCAGATAGAAATATTGGGATTAGAAGAATAATTTGACAAAGAACAATAAGGACTATGTTTCCGCGGAAAATCTGCAGTCCAGACCTACTGGAGACTCACTTTTATGCACTACATGAAATCACAATTGTCTAAAAAGCTGAACAAGCCTCTGTGCTACCTTGCTTTTTGTCTTGTCTTATCAGATTTGCACGACTGAAAACAGCAAGTTTCAATTAATCACATTGGCCAACAGACCTCCGAGAAGAAAATACTTTGATTTGTGACAGTGTACAAGCCTAAAAAGCCAGCTTCAGTTGCTTGGAGCATCTCTGTGCAAAAACGAGACTGAAGTTCAGTATTCTACAGTGTAAAGATACTGTACCAAACACTTTTCAATAGCTTGACCAACCTTCTGAATTTTGACTTGGCCCAGTGTCACAGTTTCAGACTTACCAAACTCAGTATGCAAACCATGAATCCCCCTTTAAAACCTACATAGAAGTTGTGATGGTGTGCAGGTAAAATGCTATGATTGCTTGACTCTGAGTGCTACTATAGTCACTGATACTCTCTCTATATTTAGATATGCTTGCACATGAAGTATATAATAATTTGGCCTAAAAGTGTGCCTTGCTTCTGGATGCACAGCAGTTCAGTCTTTGTGTTTAATTGTTAAATTCAGATGAAAACACAGATGAGGAATTAGTCAAAGATTTTTGATCCCCAGTCACTTCCTGGTCATACTGCATCTCTCCTGTCACGTTAATTGCCTTTGTGTTACATGTGCCCCTTTGGCAGTGTGCTGCTTGAGGGGCAGATAACGGGCTGACAGATTTCATGGTCCTTATAACTGCCCAGGAGATGGGGAATAGGATCTTTTTCCTGATTGACTATGAAGATTAATATACAGGACTTGCTTGATACAGACCACAGCAAAAACCAAAGTGCTCAAGTCACTGAAGTGCTCAGGGAAAAAGAAAAGCAACTACCCTGAAACTGACAGTTACTGACAACAGGAATCTCTTATCCAGCATAAGCCACAGATAATACTAGTGGCTGCTAACATTCCTCACATCTCAGTTCAGCCCTATTCAGATGGTCTGTGTTTTATTAAAGGTACATACAATTGCATTAATATAACCCTCTTCCCTAATGATGACATTTTATGACACTCGTGGAGATGTTTTTCTTAACTTAGTCTAGTCAGCTTTTCTAACTTGACACTAATAACCTTCATTCAAAACACTACACACTGTTCTGTGAGAATGAAATGAGAGTTTTAATTCTCCTTCAGCAAAAGGGAGACCTCCAGAACCTTCCAGTGCTGTGATGCGTGGTGCTCCTGTCCTGCAGAGCAGTCGCTAAAGGCCTTTGAAACACAGGTGGAAGCATGATGTGATGTTCTCCTCTTACACTTCTGTTTGGAAGAAACTCAGTGCTGGGGTGAATTCAGAGTGTTGCTGTTTGGACTCCTCAGAATGGAGTTCTTAAGCTTCAGTAACATTTTATGCAATATTCTGCAGTTCCTTTCTGCTTACAGTATTTTTCATGTCTGGGCACTTTTTTTTACATGTGATGTTGCAGGTTACTGTAGCTGTACTTCAGAACAGACCACCTTCCTTCCTCCCTCTGCCACCTCAGCACATTCAGCCTCTGCCTGCAGAGAGCAAGGCATAATGAAGGCTGTGCAGTCACAAGGCAGAGGAAGACGTGTCTGGTTTATCAAAGGCTGAAGGAGCGCTCTGTTGTCAGAACAGATTCCTCTTGGAAAGTGGCAGCAGTGAGTTTGTGCAGGGATTGGAAAGCAGTTTGTACAGGGATAGGTGCGTCTTCTTTAATCAGACTTCATAGTGGCTGTGGATACCGGGAGTGAAAGGGAAAGTCAGTGTGCGTGCTCACTCAAACTGCCCTACAGCCACATGCTGCCTAGTTCACCCTCTGCTGACCTCTGAAATGTTTTGGGCTGCCATTTTTGTGGCCTCAGTCTGGCTGCTTGGCTTGAACATTGCTTTAACGAATGTTGCTTTAACCATGCTATCTTCTGTCTGTGATCCAGCAGTACTAACTTTTGGTAACATATGTCATATCTCAGAGACCACTTCAGCTGTTCCTAAAGTTATCATTCTCTTTCTGTCATGTAGAGGGACAGCATTTCGTTCTCAGTTGCTGTTAACCATGAACCATTTCCAAAGTAAGTTAAACCTTGAAGCGATTCCCTCTTTTTGGGAGGTCAGTGCTAACGAGAGCTCTAGTCTGTCCCTTCTGGACTCCTATTTCATTACTGTTCATGGGTCTGTGGTAATGAACGCACACAGCTGTACTGGAGAACATCATGATGTGGGTTGTGCATGGCAAATTTACTGTCTTTCTGTCTTTTGCATCTGGGGATAAAATAGTGGAGACAAAGCAGGAGGTGCTTTGTGCCTACAGAAGGCACAGAAAGCTGGGGTAAGAGGTTTGCTCACAGCTTCATTAACCTCTGTGCCAGAGTGCTGCGCTGTGCAGTCTGTGGGCTTAACTTGGTTTTGTATTAGTATACATTACAGCAAGAGTTGTATCTGAGAGTTACAGGTGGGTTTCCGAGCGTATGTAATACATTTTAGCAAGCCACTGAAATTCTCTTAATTTGGCCTGAATGTGAGAACTAAAGGAAAAGCTTTTATTTTTATGTTTTCTTCCAATAGCTGTGGTGCACTTTACAAAATAAAGGCATTATTAAAATAAAATCATACGTTACTATTGACACTTTAGTGCCCATCTTGGTTTCCCAGACTGGAATTGTTCAAGCAGGGATGTGATAATAGGTGAGGGAAGCACCCTGCCTGTCTTCTGCAGCAGGTGGGGACAGTGAATAAGGATGTGTTTATCCTGTGTTATCACACTTGGAGCTGCTTTCAGGCGCAGACTAACCAAACTCCTCCTCTGCCTGCAAGAAAAGTGCTTGTTATTCCTGTAGTGATGTTCAGTGTGCTCTGCTAGAACAGGAGGTTGGTGGGGTTGATGCTGTGGCTGTGTTGGCTTGTTTCCATGGCACTGAGCATGGGAATATCTTCTGTTGCAGTGAAAAAGGCTGTATGTGCTTACTGCTGTCAGCTAAACTACCTGCTGAGCCTCAGGCCAACAGGGCAAAGGACAGCAGAGCAGAAATGTTGCTAAGTGAGTTTAGGATTGTCTGTGTTAGGCATGTGCTGATCAGTCTGACAGCAGCCCAGCAAAGTAATTCTTTATCCAGATTTGCAGGAACTTTGGCCACGTTGCTGGGGCACAGAGCCAAGTGTCCCTTTGGCTGCCCCTTGCTCACAGGGGCTGTTCTGGTTCTCAGCTTAGGATCTGACTGTAAATTGTGAGCACCACCAGGTGGCTAAAGCCTATGTGAGCACACTGAGGGAGTGTGGGAGTGCTGCTGCTTTAACTTAGGTCACATATCTAATTAACGCCAGGTCTTAAGTACCCTGAGACCCACGTCAGTATATGCTGCTATCCTATTGACTTCAATAGGATCTAGAACTCCAGAGCAACCCAGAACTGGTGTAGTCAGCCCCTCTAGGATGTGTACACATTCAGCTGTGGTTTATATGCATTAAAAGGGACTAAATAGACCAGTTTGTCTTCTGTGAGATGGTTGTTGTGATTGAGACTAAGAGCTGTTTAGGTACATTCCTTGAAGTGCATTAAAAAGCTCCACGGATGGCTGGATCCTAAAACTTCCCTATAAACGCTGATCCCTTGGATAGGATGGATACGTACAGGCATTCTGTATTCCTGTAGCTGCTGTCAGTGATGTTATTTGGAAGCAGTTTCTGGTAGCATAAGTATCACATTGCCTGTGGTGGAGCAGCCCGTTGGTGACCACTGCCCTCCGTGCTGCAGGGAGCCCCATGCAGCAATATGGAGGAGGGCAGAATTCATCGACTCCTGTTTCTCTTCCCTCAAAGTGAAAGGATTAGTTAAGATGAAGCTCGACCGCATACACCTGCTTTCTCCGTCGTTCCCTTCATAGCACTTGTGCAATCTGAGCCATTCATATGACACAGCAGTGCTGACTCTATGCGCAAGGATGCACATCAAGGCCACGGACTTGTTGCAAACTACTCTAATGACTACGGCCAGAGCGCGGCGGGGCAGGAACCAACAGCATGCAGCGTGAGGCAGGGCTGCGTGTGCAGGAACAGCCTGGGAGGTGGACGCAGGCAGTGACGACGTGGGTGCACTGCAGGAGCATGCAGTGGTGATGGATGAGAAACGAATGCAAGGCGCTGCTGACAGTGGATGGCTGCAGCGCGGCTTCCTCCTTGCCCTGACCTGCACCGACTGCGCTGCGCCTCTGGGACTGCAGCTGTGGATACACACAGCAGCCGCTCCTCACAGCAAAGCACATTTGTCCATGGACCCGCTTGGCTCCGCGCGGCCTCTAACAGACTGTACTGGGCGGTCTGCTCCCCCCTGCTGCGTGGGGCAGTGGATAAGGGTGTACTTTGTCGCCACGTACATCTCGGTAAGCGTAGTTGTAAGACATGGGGATATTTAACAAGGAAAGTGCCTTGATGCTGAACTGAACTTAGTGAATGTAATGTCAAATAGATTTTCTTATGTACCATATGGGGTTATGGCTGCCTGAGCTACTGCCGATGTGTAACCGCTGCCAGCTTTAGGTGCATGCTGTGGCAGCCAGCTGAGCTGCGGGCGCTGTGCTGTCCATACAAAGTGTTTTCCACAGCACGACGCGACCTTACTTCTTTTGCAAGCTGCATGTTTATTGTCATAGAGACTCTGCTTTCTACAATTTAATTTTACTGTAACGTCGGAATGTCTTTGTTACCCAGCTGAGCCTGAACGTTGCATTTGTCTACTACGTCATATTAAAAAGGACAAAACTCGGAGCTGGCTGTGGCTGTGGGCGCTACGGGCCGTTCTCTCTCCCCGTTCCGTTCGCGGTTCTGATCCGGCGGTAACGCGGTTCTGACACCGCTGAGCCGCTGAATCACGGCGCTCCGCCGCCCGCGCAGCGGATTTCCCGGCCCCATCGCGACCCGCTGCGGAAACGATCGCGCTCCGTGTCCGGATGCAGCTTTTTCCCCCTCGCACACACGTAGCGCGGCAGGAAGGCCCGGCCCCACCGCCCCGCACGCACCGTCCCCTGTTGGTCCCGGCCCAACCCGCTGAGCCGAGGCGCGGTGCCGGGATGTGTCACCCCGCAGCTCCCGCCCCCGCCGTGCGCTCCATTGCCTGGAAGCACTGCGTGCTCCGCCGCGGGGGCGGGACGGCCCGGCCTCAACACGGGGCACGGCCCGCCGTTTTTACGAATCACAGCCACGGAATCACAGAGGAGACGTGCAGGTTGGAAAAGACCTCAGAGATCATCGAGTCCAACCACAGCATTACCGTACTGCCCCACTAACTGCCCTCTGCTAAACCACGTCCCTGAGCACCACATCCAAACGGTGTTTAAACACATCCAGGGATGGTGACTTAACCTCCTCCCTGGGGAGTCTATTCCAGTGCTTAACAACCCTTCCTGTAAAGAAGTTTTCCTGATATCCAACCTAAACTTACCCTGGTGCAACTCGAGGCCGTTTCTCCTTGCCCTGTCACCAGTGCGAAGAGACCATCCCCACTCTCACTGTAAGCACCTTTCAGGTATCTGAAGAGAGCAATCAGGTGTCCCCTCAGCCTCTTTTTCCCCAGACTAAACAGCCCCAGTTCCTTCAGCCTCTCCTCATAGGGCATATTCTCCAAGCCCTTCACAAGCCCAGAGAAGCAGCAGACGCCCAGTCCTTGGGGACAGTCAAGGCCAAGCTGAACAGGGCTCTGAACACCCTGATGTAGCTGTAGGTGTCTCTGTTCATTACAGGGGAGTTGGAGATTACTTTTAAAGGTCCCCTTCCAACTCAAGTGATTCTGTGATTACACAACTGGGAAAAACACTGGCCAACTTCTCTATTTGAAGGCAGTGCAGGGTCAGGCTGTCACAGCACAACATGTGGAGTCATTTAAATACAAATATCAACATAGAAACACCCAAAGAAAACAAAGATGACCACAATACAGCTCCTTTAAAGGTAATGAAACAGATCCATCCCCAGGGGCTGCAGCAGTGGGAGCGGTGCCCGTGGGTGCAGGAGGAACTGGGCAGCACAGGAGGGAAGCACAGCACTGTGAGTGGCACACACAGAGCAGCCCTGGGGCTGCAGTGGCACAGGGGGCACACAGCAGCACAGTGCAGCTCCCAGGACACGGGGCACAGGCAGCACCATCCCCTGCTTGAGGCAGTAAATGGGCACCAAGAACAGAGTTCAGCTCAGGGCAGGACACTGAGGTGGCACAGTGGTGGTGCAGCGGCTGTGGGAGCTGCCCTCCTTGTCCCTTCACAAAGGACAGGGGAGGCCCCAAGTGCAGGAGGAGAGGTGAAAATGAGCAGAGACTGAAGCGGTAGGAGGCAACTGGCACCAGATATGATTCACAGCTTCCTGCCTCACAGTGCCTGTGCAGCACAAAACCATGTTAAGATGGAGCTGTGGAGAGCTTCATCAGGAGCACAGAAGCAATTAAACCCTTCTAAGAAGAAAAGCAAAAGGAGGGAAGAGGTGGTCCTCATTGAGCAAAGCCGGCTGTGCAGCAGTGAAGAACGCACTGCAGACAGAAGCAGATACACAGATCATGCTGGGAAATGTCAGCTCTCTGAAGAAAGCAGTGGCTGCGGAGGCAGCGGGAGGGAAGAGGTCCCAGGTGTGGGTCAGCTACAGAATGAGCTTCCCATTAAAAACAAAGACACTATCCCCTCTGCATTAATTCCTGTATTCAGAGGATTTTTTAAACATATATTTTCAATTTTAAAAAAAGTGTGAATCCCCAAAAGGCCACATGCAGACTGGACAGAGAGCGGCCACACACACACAAGGGTTTGTCCCAGAGCTGTGCAGTGCTCACTTCAAAGGAAAAAGGGTAGGAGGAATTGCCCAGATTTTGTCACATTACGGTGGAATTTTCTGTAGTGTAATTCTGGAGCCTCTACAGCTCCCTTCCTTCAGGCCAAAGAGTTCTGCTCAGTAACGTTCCAAGTGGACGACAGCAGAGCACTAACACTGATTTCAATCTCATGAGCTTTGCTTCTGGCATCCCTGAGTACTACTGACTAATCCCATAGTTACAAAACGTATTTCTTCATCAGAATCCACCGCACGTACAGTTTCTCATCTAACAGAGACAGTTCTGCTGTCTGATCCCTAGCAAAGGGAGTACAGCATTCTCGGGATAGCAATGGCAGATCCAGGAAATCTCAGGCTGCTTTTCTGAGAAATACTCACTGCAAAGCTTCCGTTCTGTTGACTCAGTCACGGTAACCTAGATACATCCAGTTGGCTCAAGAGGCTTTCAGCAGCACGGGGATAAGCAACGCCTGAAGAACAAGACAAGGGCTTCCGAAAAACACCAGTGGTGCGCCGTCCTTTTAAGAGCTGAAGAGAGTCACAGACACCGGATGAGGAAAGGACAGCAGTAAGTAATCCCTCTGCACTTAGTTCTCCAGCAAGTTCTGTTTTAAACAAGTTCTAGAGAATAAATCTGCACCGTACAGGCACACATCTGCTTCAGTTCATGTTTTGATTCGCTATTAACAAGACTTCATTCTGTGCAAGAACATTTTATTCAAATGGCTGTGTCAGCTTCGAGATTGTTGCTGTTTGTTCTTCTGGTCTGGTTTCAAAATAACCAGCCAAAAACAGTGTAAGTTAAATAGCAAGATGGCAGCAAAAATGATATTGTCTGCTCATGGGAAAAGGACAAACAATAGGAAGGTTTTGAAATGAATTTCACTAGAAAAATTGTGTTTTTCTCAAATACTAAAAAAGATTATTTCTTTTAAGTAACATAACAGCAAAGAAAGTGGAAAAACAAAGGCTAAAAAAGAAAAGTATCTCCCACAGAGTTCCTAAGTTATCAGACTGGGACACACAACACGTTCACAAGATCATCTCCTGTGGATAGGAGCAGTATGACATGTATTACATGAATGCATGATGCCCTTCCGTGGGCTTCACTTACAAACACTGTTCTCTGCAAGTGGGACAGAAAAATGCACACAGAGCAAATGCTTTCAGCATGCTCTGTCTGTAAGGTGGGCTGGCCAGGATGAACAGCCATAAGACAAGCTGATCACAGGAACTGATCACAACCACTGCATTTACTCTTTCTTGCATGTTTACTTTTCCTTGCTAAGAGACAAAAGATATTGCTGTTAACAACTACCTGATCTTACAGTCAGCCCACACTGCTGTGGGCTCCAGACTCAGACACCACAGGATGCGCCCTGCTTCTTGCTATTAATTAACACTGACACAGAGCAGCAAAGTGAACATTTTGCTCTCTGCAGAGAACTGGAACCCAGAGCAGAGCCACCCAGAACCAGAATGCCTCCATTACACGTTTCAGCCTGTTCAAAGCCAGTTTTACACAAAGTCAGATCGTCTACGTGTTATATAAGCTCTGTGTGTTATATGTTAAGTAACATTTGGCAGGGTATCTCAGCCGATTATTTCAGAACAGCTGCTAGCAAAGCATAAAGCTATTAAGTAAATTTTCACAATTACATCTCACAATAACGAGCAAGACATTTGCTGTTAAGACACTGCTTTGTGCACGTGACCACCGAGACTGCTTGTCACAAAAACATCAGGATATTCAATCTTTAGTATTTTGTATTTTGAAATCTTGGCTGGCGAGGTTAAAAAGTTACAGCCTAATGCCCGAAACCCTGTGGCTGTCAAAACAAAGCCCTCTTGCTCAAATCTGTCAAAGGAGGTTTCAAAATTAAAACCTCAGATTGCTTTGAATTGGAGTTTCAGGTTTGGCTCATTATCTTCTCTCGTGATGTTTCTAATTGCTGGCAGCGTAAAACCAAAGGATTTGGTAATGGGAAAAGCTGCCAGCACAAACCTCACTCTCAGGACCACAATATCCTTGCACACATCACAGTACAGGCTGCAGACCTCTGAGCAATGCTCTGAAACATACCCAACACAGCCAAACATCACTGCCCTAAGATCCTTATTTGCAAAGGCCTGTTCAGCTTAACCATGAGTCCGGCTTTCCCCATCACAGCTGCAATCACCAAGCATTTAAAGATATTATATTACTAATGACCTTAGTAATTACCTGTACTATGGGAGCACTGGAAGGTAACTCTATACTGTCACAGCAGTTCAGAACTTCAGCCTGTCTGTGCCTCAAGCTTCTCAACCATCCATACTGCTTCAGTGTTGGTTTGCGCTCAGCAGAAAAGGGAACAAGCTCACCACCTCCCCACGTGGGAAGTGCAGAGGTGCTGACAGAGGTGGGGGACAAGGCACAGCTGTCTTCCTGCCAGCACCAACTGCTCAAGTCAAGGCACATATTAAAACAAGAAGCCCCAAGTGAACAGCAGAACAACAAATACGGTAAATACACAGATTAATATTTCAGGCCAGCATCCTGTGGGCTTTTAGGCAAGAATCCACACATATTTTAGAGTTAGAAGATCCCAGCTTGCAATCTCATCCATTCTGATGAACAACAGACATCAGCAAGATGAATTATACAGACAGGCGCTAGTTTTTCTGCACAAACAATAGATTAGTTGCATTATTTCCCTGTGTATGGGCACACACATATTTATATGTACAAAAGCAATTCATCGGGCAGTTTCTCAGAGGAACTGATGTAGTTGCATAGATGACTTATCTGTGTAATTGCACCTCTTCTGCTGAAGCCATACTAGCTTGCAGCAGCACTGAGGCCAGTTTATTGTCTCTTCCTGGACGTCTATATCCCAAGACACTCTGCTTGTTACACAGTCCAAGGAAGCAAACTGTGAATGTAACACCTGAGCTTTCCTTACTTGTGAACATTCAACAGATCAAAAACTGTACTGCACATGGATATGAAATAATACACTGTCCACTGCCTGTCTGATTTTGTTGTAATCACCAAAGGGATGCATCAGTGTTCTGATACAAGCTTATTCAGTAAAAACAGGCATACATGCAAAGATTGTGGTATCCCTTTAAAGTCTGAAATGGCTATAGCCATTAGAGAAATAACAAAGGGAAAAAAAATAAACATCCATGCAAGTAATTTCAGATGAGCTGTACCTACAGAAGAAGCCTGTAATGGGATCAAGTTTCAAATGGTGGTAAGGTCTCAGGTTCTTCCAGCCTGCCCTAAGACATAGCTGGCACCAACAGGGTGGGCTGTATCTAGAACGCATCTTATGCTGTTAAATCTTAAAGCTGTATACAAACACAAAGCCTACAGGGCTACTGTGCAAAAAATGGAACACACAAATCGAAGCAGAATTGCTGAAGTGACTGTGAAAAGGTGATGTGAACCCATTTGCTGAGGCACGGGAATAGAAGCTGTGAGTCCCTCACATACATTGTGCTCAGATTAAGGCTCACTCACATGCAAGTGTTCACTTCTGCCAAGGAGATACCAAACTGGGATGGAAAATTCAGCTCTTCTGAACAAGCTCCTGCTCATGATTAGAAGTGGATACATCCATCTCAAGAACTCGCCAACTATCTCCAAAAAAGAGATCTATTTACAAAAACTTCAGGAATATTAGAAGATATGTCCACAAGAATCCTTCCTTCTCTCTCATGCATTCACTAATAGTGCATTTTTTCTTCTTATTAAGGGGATTTTAATGGATGTAAGTATCATAGGTCACACAGCATAAGAATTTTGTCTATAACAGGTTAATCTGTTAAAATCTGGGGGATTTCCATCTGTAGAATTTGAAATTCCAGGGTATTAAATGTTAATTCTAAAAGACTGAATGTTTAATTTAGCTTCCCCCTCCCCCTCCCCCAGTTCAAAATACCACAACTTCAATTGAGAACAGCTTTAAACAAGGAGAAATTAAAGGCACAGTAGAAAGAAGATAAGGAGATATCTTGTGGTAAACAGCTAGAAAAAAAAACAACTCTGAAGGAGTCCAAAAATACAGAGAATGATTAAAAATGAGAGAAAAGGAGGGAAGCAAGAAGCCAACGCAAACTTCCCTTTCCCAGAACACAGATAGGTCAATAGCATGTACATAACATATTGTCTCATTAAAGATATGGCAACTATGAGCCAAACTGCTGATTCAAGAGTCAGGATGCACAAAGATGACTACCAGCTACTTGTGAGACAGAAAAACAGTACACATAAAATTAGATACCAAATAAGCTTGGGAAAAAAGAAAAAAAAAGAAAAAAAAAAGTGAAGTTACTTCATGTAACTAAAGGAAATATTTGGCAGATGTTGGCTCTGTTCAGGTTAGTGCATATTGCCCCAGCAGTGCTCATCTATCTGAATTGGTTGTCAAGGGGGAAAGCAGGAAGCTACTTGCACTGGTTGATTTTCTCACGCGGAAAATCAAAATGAAGAACTAAGAAAAGCTACATCCTTTGCCTCACTGACACATTTCTCTGCTTTAAAAAAAAATAAAAATTAAAAAATTAAAAATAAAAAAATTAAAAATTAGAAATCCCCCATAACTCTGAGAGTGAAGCTTCACAGGAATAAACACAGTACATTCACTACTTCACAGCTGTTCAATGGAACAGGGTAATTTCATCCAAAGTCATCACGACCATCCAGGAAACACAGGAAAATATAAAAGCAGTGCTACCAGGTTGAGACTTCACAAGGAATTATTTCCCCTGCTGATGAGCTGTTGCCAGCCCAACCATGTCCAATGTTATATAGGATTGTCCTACAACATTTTGTCGAAGTCCAGGCAAAACAGCTGCCTGGCTTTTCGGTTCATTCTTGCTGTGTTCTGACAAGTTCTCAGAAACAAGAAATTCTCTTGTTTTAACAGAATTTCTAAGGTATGGATTGAACAGGCTTTTTTCACTGAAATCTTCTCTGTTTGAAACTTCTTCATTATCATTTTCTTCATTTTTAATTGAGATCTGTTGGGAATCACATAAATCATCTTCCAGCATTATGATGGGCTGGAGTTTCTTGGCTGGTATCAAAGCTGAATGTATTTGACTTCTGAAATCTTGATCAGTGATCATGTAAGGCATGGACAGTGAAAGGTGCTTAGCACCTTCCTGTTCTTCATTCTTCATTATCTTTTCATCATTACTTAGCAGAGTTATCTTGTATTCAGAGGTATTCTGTACTTTGTTTGTATTAATGTCAGTACTTCCAGAAACACATTTTTCACAGTTCATTAGTAGCGATCCTTCATGTTCTTCTTCAGGAAAACAATCTTCCAAAACACTTATGTTTTCCAGGCCTCTGGTTTTATCCTCGCATGCCAGTGCCTTTGAAAATGAATTATTCTGTCAGTATAAAGATAGAATTTTGAAAGTTACATGAAGATAGATAAGTTATCAGAAGCCTATTTAATATACAAAATACTGCCAGTTAAAGTGCATTCCAGCACATGCATTTAAATGTGAATGAGTATTTAAAGAAAGACAACATCATTCTATTCATCTGCTAAGTATTTTAACTTCATGCTCTGAACATGTACTGTTTCCATCTGGTCCACTCTAACCAGCTAGTTTATGGACAAAATATAAACTTCATAGATTACACTTGCTATAGAATCTTGATCAACTCCATTCAGATATGAAGGATAGAAGTACAAAAACATCAGTAAGGAAATATGTAAACAATTAAAAAGATGGAAATATTAGTACAATGACAGAGCTCTGGATTATCAATCAACTTCAATTTTATGCTGCACTACATTTTCTGTGGAGAATGGAGGAAATATGGAGATATGGAGATTTGAGTCAGTGGTTATAGTTAGAAAACGACTGTCACAAGTCTTCTGCCCATTTGATTCCCTCCTTAATAAATAAAACCACATCTGTTACCATAGAAGCATCAAGATGCACTGCAATACTCTCTGCAGGATTGGGTACATCAGGCCAGCAAACCTTTTTAAACCTGTTATTGAGAAAGCATGTTTGGTCAAATGTTGAAAAAAAAAAATAGATTTTTTAAAAATACTGTGTTACAAGACACTGCAGAATTAACTATTAATGCACAGCAGTCAATTTTCTGATTATACAGCACTCTAAATAAGGCCATGAACAAGAACTGGTGTGGTTACGTTTCTGGTAGTTCTTCAGAAAAAAATGCCAAATCAAGTACACTTCACTCTATTGAAAGCATCCAAAGCAGTAGACCACACAAAGGTGACACTGAGTTCTTATTTTAACATTATTTATAATTTAAAATATACTGACTAGATTCAAATTTAGAAGATGAAAAATGTACTTACAGGTGTTTTTTCATCATGCACGTTATCCAAAGGCCTAACAGAAACAACATGCTTAATCCAACTGGTATAGCAATGAAAATAACATCTTCTTTATCTTTAGAGGAAAGAACAGATGGTTACCGTTTCTTCCTGTATTTCAATAAGACAGCTGATTTCCTACATCAAAGTCACCTGACTAGCAGCACCATAAACACCTTCGCCAAAATTAATCAAAATTACTCAGAATACTGAATAGTATCCATTGTACCACATGTGAAAAGTTGAGCATTTTTCCTCCAGTTTACTAAGACAGAGAAGAAGGGGGGAAAAAATAGCATCACCCAATAATCCAGGCTGGAGTGGACATCTCCAGCTCACCCTGTCCAATGCAGAAATCAGAATCAGGTTGTTCAGTGTCCTGTGCTAGTACCAGGATGAAAAGTCTAATACCTTTCTGGGTACTCGTTGCTTTCAAGTTGCCTGAAACCACTATATAGTGACACTGCCACTTGTTACTACTGAATAGATTTTACATACGGTGCCAGAGATGGATTTTAAATATGCTTAAAATATAGTTACTCTAATGAGTGAAACATACTATACAGATTTCTGAGCTAGCTTCCAAGTACCTACCAGAGGCAGGTACAGACAGCAACAGAGATCAGACTTCTGCACAGCCTAACCTATTTTGTATGTGAGTGGCAAACTAGCAGAAGAATTTACAGGCAGAAAATAAAATCAGCTTCATACCTCATACCCTGTTCAAGGGCAACTAATGTATTTTCTTATGTATCAGTTCACACATACATGCATACATGTATTTCACTGTGGCTATATGCAACTATATATATATATATATACACACACTCATATATAAATGTATACAAACATGTATGTATGGAAAACATTCCTCCAGCAGCAGAAAAGAGAAAGCATCTGATTTTCTGCTTGTAATCGTCTCACCAATCCCCTTACTAAAACAGTAACTCAGTGCACAGCCATTCTAAACCTCTATCTTGGATGGAAATACCTACTTTCTGTTCAACTGTAAGGCACATTATCCCTAAACTGATGGCATAGAAATAACATGTTGATCCCACAAACATTTTTAGTATTCCACAGCTTCACTAGCAGCAAAAAACACATTTTTTTGACTCCTTCTCTTGAAGTTTAAGTTTGTAAAGATTTCCAGCAAAATCAAGTTAAATTCAGTTCATGTTGATCATTTACTTGCTTTAATATCCATTTAAAAAAAAAAAAAAAAAAAAAAAGTTACTCTAACAAACATAAACAAAAGAATCCTTTATTTATTACCCCCTAAACTGCTTTCAAAATAACAGTGACTAACCTTGAAAACTACTTACTGAATTTCAAAGTCTTGAATGTTTTTGGCTCTCCACTGGTTCCACCAGCTCTGTTTCTTGCCATGATATAGACAGTGTATTGTGTATTAGCCTGTAAAGACTTCAGTGTGTATTGCAGCACATCAGAGTTCACTGTTTCATCTTATAAGGAAAATATTTATGTCAGTAAGCACAAAAAATAGCATTTTATTTTATTTTTTAATTTCCATGATCTCTGAAATCCAGGCTAAGAAACCAAAACATTAAAACAGCTGGTAAAAGTTGTGTTTCTGCAGCTCATAAAACTGGACTAAATTTCTAACAACACAGATAGACACCAATCACCCAAAAGAACACAGTCTATTGGCCTTGGATACCACCTCCCAGAGGAACAGAGGAAATTATCAGAAAGCAACAGATTGCTTTTTTTTCCCTTGTTAACTATTGAAATTAATATGGGTGTGTTTTACTTTTAGACAGGGCACGTTTCCTAACATACTATGTCTACAGACTGATAAAGAATATGTTTCATAACATGGAATTAAAACATTTTCTGGTGAATTTAGTCTACGCCAGTATACTGTTACTCAGCCAAATTATGAACCACTGGGGTAACAGATATGTTGCAATATATCCTGAGAACAAACAAAGTACATTTCCCCTAAATCGAGATGGGGAAAATGAAGTCTTGGAGTTAAAAGGCCATCAATGAAATCACCCTGGCACAAACTCAAGATTTCTATTTTCAGATTCAACAAACAAATGTGATAACAAAAAAGCCTAAAACACCAACAGTACAGCTGGGTTTTGCCTTTTAAAACTAGCTAATCTGAATCCCTAGAATAGGCATGGTCTGTTTCATGTGAGAAGCTTTCCAATGCCTTACATGTTATGCTTTGGTTATGGTTGCATGTGGGAGAATGACCCCATGCAAAACACTTAGGAACTAATATGGCATAATTCATTTGGAAACTAACATGGCAAGAAAGATAGTACACAGAAGGCACCATCCAGCAGAAATTGTCTCAGCTTCTTTCTAGTTTACAGACTGTCTAAAATACTTCTGCCTTGGCTCTGAACTGGTTATCCAGAAGCAACTGAAGACATGCCAAGATTCATTAGTTTGAGATTGTTTGAAACGATACTATGTTAGGTATCTACTAACAGCAATGTCTGAAACAAAGAAGGAAGAGAACCATTTCTAAAATACTGAGTGATACAACAGTACTCTTAAAAAATCAAGCAGGAAGAACAAAATTAGGTCACAGAAACACCTCTCATAAAAGATTTTATAGAAATTAATGGTGTAAGTCTCAAACAGATAGAATTATATTGATAGATTGCATGGATACTACTCAGATACATGAAACCAGGAATGTAATCAAAAAGAATGCTGGCAGCCTACTGAGCAGGGAAGCTGTATCAACCACAGGACATTAAGCACATTTGAAGAGATTAATCCATAAAACTGTGTCCAAAGACATAATTTATTG
The DNA here is from genome assembly GCF_054131305.1 of Coturnix japonica. Lineage (NCBI taxonomy): Eukaryota > Metazoa > Chordata > Aves > Galliformes > Phasianidae > Coturnix > Coturnix japonica. The sequence continues at coordinate 55,976,162 of NC_140702.1, read as the reverse complement.
GCACTTATTTTAGCTCCGTGGCTATCATTTACTATTTTGCTTTTATTATAAAAATAGTTGTAATAGAAAATTTCCACCATAACGTTCCAGAAACCGAGGGCCTGGGAAAGGCATCCATCTAAAGACATGCATGGAACTTACAAACTCACTGAAATCTCATGAACTTCAAATTCATGAATTTGCACAGGATCTATGCCTCATTAATGTACTCCGTCTGCACTTTATCTCCTCTGCCTTTGTTGTGATTTCTTTCAACTGGCTTCAAATATGTAATCATAGAGACATTTAAGATGAAAAAAGACTAGTACTTATGCAAGAATGGAAAACCACAAGTATACAGCAAATAACAGTTTCTGATTTGGCATAAACTTGCAAAAAATGTGTTTATTTATTTATCTCTAACATTAGAGAGAACAAGATGCAAAAACCCTCTAATATATGAGCTGCTATCCATCCTACTCTGGAAAAGAGAATAGCAATGATAATGCTACCACACCGACTGCACTAATACTGAGATCCATCACATTTGCACCCCCTCAGTGAAGCACAAAGGACAACATGGTTAACAGTCCTGGCTGCATCACCAAGGGTAGTATATTAACAGTAAAAAAATAATTAAATATATATATACACACATATATATATATATATATTAACATGAAGCAATTCTGTACAAAACAAACTCAAAACAGACAGAGAAACAGAGCAAGACTGCACGTGCTGTACTAAAGCAAGGAACGTTCACAAGCATACTTCTTTATTTCAGTTAAATCTAAAAATAATCCCTGATCTTTATGTAGGCCATATTTAATGTCAGTATTTTCAGACATATTTATGACATACAATAACAAAGTATGCTATTAATTACAGAGAGCAGATTGTCATAACCCAGTCAAAAGCTCTGATGTTTGATGTATACTTACTCAATTCTTTTCCACCATCAGGTTTATAAAATATTGTGTAGTTACTGATAAAGCCATTTCTTTTATCCTTTGAAATCTCATTCCATTTTATGGTAACTTCATTTTTGCCTGGAAAACCCGTATCAGCCACAGGGCCTTCTGATGGCTCTGCATTGGATCATGGTAAATTAGAAAAACAAGTGGATTAGTCTATCTGTCAGTATTATCCACGTTATTTCACACATACCAATAATACCAAAAAATGTAAATGTCTTACTAGTGCTCTGATACATTAAATCCCCATGTCTATTTTGATTTTCGCATATTTCTTAGTGTTACTGCATCCATATATCCCAAGACCATTAAAAAGCTCTATCCTCACAACATCATAGAGAGGTAACTCATAACTCTGAAGCAAGTGCTCACTGTGCTTCAGTTTTTATAGAAGTAATCTCTGTCAGCATTTAATACTATCACAGCATTCAAATCCAGGTTGTGTTAATAAGTGTTGCTCTATCATACAGCAATTACCTTTTTCTAGTAAATAATGTTTAATCCTGCATTGTACTACGTGCGCACGCACATTTACATGGGGTCTATATGCACAAACAAGAGAAATTTTCTCCAGAAAACTTTAGATTATCAGTAAACTACATTCTTGCAGCTGGCTGTACAAATCACCAAATTCACATTAAACTTCACACATACACCCAATTTCATCTCCAGTTTCTATTCAGCTACAAATGTCATTGCATATCATCTTTTTTATATGCAGGAATTCATATATACTATTGCAATATAAAACTTAACAAAAAGCATGATTCTCAAACTACTGTTTTAATCTGCGAGTAGAATGTCTCATACACAAGCACAGGTAGCACAATCAGTTGCATCATTAAAATCAAACCTAAACATAAATCTAAATGCAGCTGCAACATTAAACAGACTCTCACAGGTGTTCCATGTTTGTCACAGCTGTTCCATGTTTGTAGATGTACTCTTTCCAAGTACTCTGTATACAGTACATAGAATTTACAACTAATCAATGGATCAGTGCAGCACTGTACTATTCTCTTCATCATCTACTTCTCCCCTTCAGTAATACCATTACCAAATTTCACAAATAAAATACACACTAAGAGAGAGGTCACTTTTCACAACATTACTGGTTTTAAATACATACCTTTTTCTTGAACATAAGTTTGTATGGAATACGGAGCTGCCACTTTATTTCCATAAATAGGATACACTGACATGTTGTAGCATACAAATGATTTAAAGTTTTCTGTAAAGAAAAAAATGAATATTTGCATAGAATTCTGCACATGAGATTTATACAACCTAAAAGAGACTCAATCACGTTGTCTTCCTAGATGGATAGTAAATACATATATACAGTTTTGCAATTACAGAATATATTTTGGTTAGGTTGTGGTTGTACTTAATGAACTTCAAGGTCTATTCCTACCTGAGCTATTCTACAATTCTATGATTCTATTTATTATTTCAAGTATTCATTTTAACATTTAACAGAAATAATTCCATTCTGTAAGAGTACCAGCATTCTGAGTCATTTTTCACAGGAAATAGTTTGATCAAGTAATTGTTATTATCAGCTTTATACAGTTTCCAAATATGAAGCCACTTACTCATCTCTAATAGTTTGAGATCTTGGCAGAAGCTTTTATTTTCACCTAATCATTACAAAATGATAATTTTAGGGACATTTTCAATTTCACACATGAGGTTTACTGCTCTGCCAAAAAAAGCTTTGTTTTCTGAGCCCCAGCTCGTAACTGTACACTGATAGTCCGGTTATGCCGACTGTTGACACGCCTCTAAGCAACCTGACTCACAGCACAACTGTACAGACAAAATCTCTTCACTGGACTTTTGTATGCTTCAAAACATAGTTCAGGTCTCAGGAAATTATGCTTTCAACACTGAATCACCAGGTAGCCAAGCAATCATCAGGATGCATCTCTCTATTTAAAATAACTCATCATCTCAGAGAGAACTCATTTGTGGTTTTATGAGAAGCTTAAGGGGTTTCATGTACCACTCCTCCTCAGACTCGGTGACTATGATTCTATAGGCAAATCTGTAGATTATATCAGCTTTCCACTGCTTTTTCAGCCTCTTAAACTTATCACAGCCCAGCACAAATGAGGATGGCCCACATGTTGTCTGTAAAATAATTCCACAAATGACAGAATCAGGCTTGAATAGACAAATCACATTTCTAGTGCAATTTGTGCTCAGGGTAACCAAAGATGTCCTAGTTATGCTCAAGAGGAAGCTGCTTTTTAGTTAAGAAGTAATTTTCAGCCTAAGAGTTAAGACTCAAGTCAATGTGTACTAAACTGCTCTTGAACTTTATTTTGAGGAGACCGTTGTTTAATTTATTATAGGCAGAAACTACTGAACTACATGCAGCAATTTCAGTAAAGCATAAAATAAGGCTGTTATTATTTTGTCTGTATACAAATAAGCACACATGAGTAACTACATGTACATATAAGCATACATATATGTGTCCATTATTACAGCTGTAACTTGTAAATGAACGTACTTTTGTTAGGTTTCCACTTTGTAGAATTTGATATATACTGCCATGATCTACCAAAAGGATCTGTCTCCATTTCCTCATACCACTCAACTACATACTTGGTTACTTCTGGTTTAGAGACTGTCCATTCCAAAATCATCTCTTCCTCTGTTGTAAAGGTTCTCACTGCTTCAATAATTTGAGAAGCTAAAAATGTAACAGAACATCAATTTTATCTTTGTAGAAACTGAAGCATGAGAACAATTCAGTCATAGCAAGCTGAGATTGCTTCTTTAGAGAAGTACGAGTCTTAGCCAAGGTTAAGAAAAAGTGAACATACACACTTAACAAAAATAACTTAAATTGAAGAATATAAGAACTATAACATTAAAAAAGAGAGAGGGGCCAATAAAATAATCAAAACAGTACATAAAGGGATTTACACAGAATCAAAGGATCTAAATTTCACAGCTTATAGATTATAGCTAGTGCAGATAAGCAGGTTTTCATTGGGATGCCAAATGGCAATAAGAAAACAAGTAAAGCAAGTCAGCAGGATTGTTAAGTGACACTGAAGTAAAAGCAGACCATCAACCTGTAGAACAAAATTAATGGAAACCTGACTGAAAACTTAACCTAGAAAAGCAGAAAAGGAAAAAAATATTTTAACACTGTGTTGCCAAGTCTAAGTTTATAGAAAGAAGAAACACAGCATGGTAAAAGCAGAAATGTTTACTGAGGAATAGTGGACAGAGAAGCAGTCAGCAGCATTCAGGACATGATGACATTGTGTCGGCATATCCAATTTTTCTGATTAGACTGGAATTTAATTATGCAATTCCAGAGAAGAGCTTCTACAACTGATGTAGAAGTGATTCAACAGTGGGTCAACTGACACTTTTGTCCCAGGTCATGGGTAGCCAGCAGGATATTGCAATACAAGGCTAACAAAGATATCTGAATTAAGCATAAAAAGAGTTCAAGAGCTCTCAAGTGCATGGAAGAATATAGAAAACAAGCATGTTTCTCTCTCCACCTCTGTTAGGGACTTCTGTTAACATGGGAATAACATCAAACACGGTGCAATAATGCCCTGAGGTAACCAATTTTATGGTCTGGGAAATGGGTGAGACGTAATTTGATGATGCTATGAATTTTTGGGAGAGATTCAGGATTTGAACAAAAATAAAGTAATGCAACAGAAATAATAACACATCAGAAAATGTGGGTATTTTAACAATGATACGATAAAACAGAAGTCCAAACAATAATCTTCTGCAAAAGAAATATGGCATCTGATAGCTAAATACAGCAAGAGAAACACCATTGTTCCAGTAAAAATTAGCAGGCTACGTAATCGTACATATAATACAGTTCTACATACAGTTCAAAGACAAAAGTCCTTAGCACAATTTTGCTTCCACTACAATAGAACTTACTCAGATGTCAAGAAAATCATTTGCTTGCAATGAGAAAAAATATTGCAATATTCAAAAAATCTTACATTTTTCATCAGTGGATGGAATCCTCAAAATAGCTGCAGGAGAATTTCCAGCAGAATTATAGGCAGTAAGAGATATTATATACGCCTCTTCGTTTAAAAGTAAAGTAATTTTCTTATCAGATGTGAAGTTTGTCATTTGAAGTGCAGCATTATTTTCTGGATAATACTGTATTTTGTAGCCTAGAATTCTCCCATGGGGTGGAAAGTTGCTTAACAGCTATTAAAAGAATGCATTAGTAAATTTTTCACAATGTTATCTTTATAATCAAAATTATATTCTGTATTAAAGAACATAGAATCTCTAAATAAAAAATATAGCAGAGGGTAGTTAGGGAGATGTTTCAATTAATAAAATGCAAATGTACTAGCTCACAAGCAGTTCATCATCTTGCTTCTCAATATAGAATCCTTAGAACACCTCACTACTTCGAAACAGCAGCCATGGAAACAATCAGATAATCTTTCCTTTAAAATATTTTATAGTGATATTTTGCTCTAAGAAGATACATTAGGAAATCACAGAAGAGAGTAACGCTTAAAAACATCTATCAAAAGTGATCTCATAAAAACTGTACCTGAAATCACCAGAAAACCCTAAAACTACACTGCAGCATTAGCTGAAAGCTACAACAAAAGCCTAATCATTTGTTTCAGTAATTTAAATACATAAATGTTCAGTTTTACTAAACGACTATTAAATTTAAATGTGAATATAAACACAGCACTGGTAAATTGCATTATTCAAGATCAGTTGCAAGGATTTTCAATCAGATTTTCCAGTGATCTGAACATAATGAAACCCTCTTTTTCTGCATTTACTACAAAGCTTTATTGATCTACCACTCACTTAACCAAAGCCTTTTCACTTCTGATTTGGTTCGGGGGAGATGTTCTTGTCATTCATTTGCTTTTCTGATGACAACAAAAGAGTGTATTTACCTTCCACATAAGATACACAGATCTGCTTCCAGCTGGGGATGAAGACTCAATTACTCTCCACAAATCCACTTTTTCTGAGGGAGCTATTAAAAAACAACAACAAAAGTCCTGAAATCTGTTGTTATAACTGGTCAAAGGGATGCCTCATGCCATGACATTGTTCTCAGGAAAAAAAAAATCTGGGGAGGAGACAAAGGGGTGGATGCTCAGAATGATGGCATCTGTCCTCCCTCACCTTGAGTACGGTGCACAGGTTTGGGAACCACAGTATAAGACATAAAGCAATCAGATAGTGTCCAAATGGACACTTTTCTCTTATAAGATAATTAAGTAACTGCACGAATTATTTTGGCTTCTTGAAAGTCATATCTCTCATAAAATTGCTAAGTTGTAAAGTTGTTAATTAATTGTGAGATTTATTTCAGTTCCTTAAGGCCATATAGTTAGCTGCATGGCTTAAGATAGATTCTAAGTGTTAGAATGACAATAAAAAACCATACTATATAGTTGGCCTACCTTTCTCTTCTGTGCTTGCTGTTTTCTCTTTAGACCATTCACTCCAGTGTTTTGACTCAACACTGATACACCGAATGGCAACGAAATACTCTGTGGAGTCCCACAGACCTGTGAGATTATGTGTTGATATCTCTTCTCCAGAAGCCACCATAACAGTGTCAATTTCCTGAAGTTGATGCATGAACAAAAATGGTTAGCTATAGGATTGGATGCAAACACATGGCCCGGTTTTAAAATACTCACAATGAAGTTTTTGACCTTCCACACCTCTTGTGTAAAATCCCAAATCATTTGTTTTTTATTTAAATTTTTGTGTGGTATCTTCATTCTTCCCATAACACTCTGGTTCCTGAAAAACCTCAACCTAAAGTAGACTGGGATTGACTGATGTGTGACTTGAACCATGTGCAGCTCCCAAATACTTCTAGGGCAGCTGTTCTGGGCAGCTGTGCTGGTAGAGGTGGTGCTGGGTAGCTGTATCTCCTAATAACTGAGAATCAACTGAGTACTGCTAGAGTCAAGTATCACCATAATACCCTGGATACATCTGGAAACATCCTTCAAGAGGCAACGATCACCTGAACATACTGAACAGATCTTTTAAATAAACTTTCTAACATACACCATAAACCAAAGCCATTCTGTCCATCAGTTCATTCAGGAAATTACACCCTCAGACCAACAGCTAATATGCTTGGCCTGAGAACATCAGGAAGATGCTAATTAAAAAACATGTTAGCATCAGGAACTTCTTTCAAGCTCCAAGAACTTCTATTAGTTACTCTGACAACAGCTGTCCTTCATTTCAGTCTGTCAGAAAGACAGACTTGGAAAAATAATATGCTTATTTCCTATCTTGCAAAATCTATACTTTGATGTACTTGAAACTTAACATATAATTAGTCTGTCTTAATCTGACTCATCTACTGTGTTTGGAAGTAAATGTTGTTTTCTTCACCAGAATGCAAAACAAGAATAGCATCTTGACAAATTATGTGTATGACAGGCCACTCCTTTGCCATTCACAGAAATATCAGTACAGTTTGTATCCAAATATATATTGACCAAAAGGGAAAGAAAATTCATCCTAGACAACAAAGAAACCCAAACTGAACACATACCCAGTTATCCTCCACTAAAATAACAAGGTTCTATCATCATTTCCAATGCTTCTTGTATTTTTTATAGTTAGCCTTTTATAGTGTTATAAGATTAGTTACAAAGCCCACATTCAATAGAGATCAAGAGCAGCTTACCGATGAGTTTGTATACAAATTTCTGTATAGAATCTGGCATTTTACATCCAATAAACGTGTACTTTTCTCAGGTATTTTCCAGGTTACTATAAGCACCTGCTTTATACCAACATATTTTTGTAATGAAAGTATTTCAGGAGGCTGAAATCTCTCTAGAATGGAGAAACAAAAGAAAAAGCTTACATAAATATCAGAACTGGTCTATGTGAATTCCAATAATTTTAACTTCTATCCCAATTACATACAATCCAGCAGAGAATTCATGTGATGGTGTATTTTAACAGACATAAGTCTTGGACTTGATGATCCATTTAGGTCTCTTTCAACATTGGATATTCTACTGTTCTATAAATTTTAACTAGCAATTAAAATGAGATGGTTATTCAAAAGTAAACCAATATAAAACTAACTGAATCTAAAGAATTATTTCAAAACTTTATATTGGAAATGTTATATTTCATAGTTTTATTCTACTAAAACTAACTTACTTTACACATTTTGTCACAAAGTTCTCTAAGCTGTATTTTACAAAGAAGGAAAAATAAATGGGAAAGATGACATTGGTTCAACAGATACTATGTCTTTGTTTTATTTAACTCTCTGTTAATTACCTATTTCTTCCATATTTATAGGAACACAATCTGATGAGGCTTCACCCAAAACATTTTCAGCTTTCACTTGAATACAAAGATTATCGCCAAATGGAATATTTGGGTAATGGAATGAACACGACTCAGTTTTGCTTCGGCAGATGGAGATCTCCGGCTTTTGCATAATGGGACCTTGTACACTCATACTAAAAATTGAAAAATGGGAGAAGTAACAGGAGTTATACATTAGAAGATTTTCCTACAGTAACCCTCACTGATTGTTAGGTTAGGATTTAATTACTACTTATATGTTTTCACAGTTGCACAACTTTTTTACCTAGGAAAAGTTCCTTAGGTGATACATTTGTGCATGAAAATACCATTTCATAACTGCACTGTTCCTGCATTCATTCTATATAAACAATAAATAATGCATATGGATAGCCCACAGAGATTAAGTTAGTAAGACAACTTTCAAGGAGCAGTAACAAAAAGTAAAATTTACTTAATTCACATATTATTATTATTTTAAGTAATAATCAAAGCAGTGAAATAATCAAGCAAGCCCACATAAGGGCTTTTATAAAAATACGTATGCAGCTACAGCTCAAAACACATGCTACATTGCACAGCTATGAGACAAGCCTTCCCACACCTTTTCAACACAGTATGAAGAAAAACTAAATTGTACCACTGCTAATTTCTAACAAGGTAATTGAAATTTGACAGATTTCCCTGAAATAACACATAAGTAGTACACTGATTTTTCATCATGTGCTTTCAAATACATAGAACAGGATGTAAGACTAACAAAAATTGGTTCATTTTACCTACCAACACAGAAATTCTACAAATTAAAACTTACACGAGAGCTGTGTTAATGTCCTCATAGTTACGCACATCCTTGGTGTAACTCAAAAAAACAGTCTGAGGTAGGTATTTAATGAATATTTTTAGGACAGCATAAGCTTGCACTGCTGTAAAAGCAATCACAAACTGGTTTACAATGGAAGAGACCTTTAAGATCATCTAGTTCCAACACTCCTGCTACAGGCAGGGACACTTCCCTATTGGCTGGTTAAAGCACCGTTCAGCCTGGCTCTGAATGCTTCCAGGGAGGGGGGCATCCACAGCCTCACTGGGCAAGATGTTCCAGTGTCTCACCACCCTCTCAGTAAAGAATTTCTTCCTAATATCTAGTCTAGAACTACTCTTTTCCAGTTTAAGCCTATTTCCCCTTGTCCTGTCACTACATGCCCTTATAAAAAGTACTTCCCCAGCTTTCCTGTAGGCTCTCTTCAGGTACTAAAAGGCCGTGATAAGGTCCACCCAGAGGATAGGTAAAAACTCAAAGAACATCCATTCTACCTCAGCAGTGGAATACCCTAAAAGATGATGTTTGTACTTAGGCTTACTCATGTTACCTTGAAGAAAAAAGTGAATTTAAGTTCTGACATAAACATTTGTCTACTGAGTACTAGGTTGAAAATGCTCATTGCTTACACACAGAGAAATAAAATGGTATCAGGTATTAACTTTTTTCAACCATTATCAACCCAAAATTAATTGCACTAAGAAATGCCTGTGAACTGCACGTTTCCAGGTCTACTTTAAACAGAAGTCAAATGGTAGGGGCGGGGTGCGGGCGGGGGAAGGGATGGGATAGGGACACAACTAGTGGTCTCACCCCAGCATACCAGTCCCTGGTACATCCTATACTTACATTTTTCTGTAAAGAGTATAACTTGTTTCAAGATTTGTTTCTCTTCCTGAAGTCCAGTTACAGGTAAGCTTAATATCAACATCGTATATGCAGGAAATATTTCTTGGTGTGCCTGGTGGAACTGCATAGACATAGGCAAAGAAAATCTCATGAAAATAAGCAACTTAATATAAAACTTCAAATGTTAGTAGGCAGGTTGATTACACCAAATCACTACATGACTTGCATAGAACATAGTTTAAGAATTCACTTCCCTCATAACCCTTCACAAAACCAAAAAAGAGATTTGCTCCAGCTACTTCTCAGATGTACTTAACTAAGTGGGCCCAAAGGAATTTTTATACTAACTCACTAAAAAAAAATTAAATCAATATGCACTTCAACCTGAACCTCTAAGTATAACGCCTGCAAAGCACCTATAGCTAGATGTCAATCCAGTTAGTAACAGAAAAACAAAGAAACAAGAAAAACATTCACAAAAAGAGGGTAATCTCTGAAAGACATAGTTCCACTTAGTTCCTTCCCATTACCACCTACCCTACCAAAACTGCTGATCTGAAAAGCCCTCATGACCTCAGAAAGATAACTTCCTGGAAGATGTATCAATACAACTCTGAAGAGACCCCCCTAATTCCAGACTCCCTCTCTTCCAAGCAAGACAGCACAAAGGAATGCAACCTTTATAGTCTGAAGACATATCTGTGTTAAAGCCAGTCTTCTTCACTCAGCAGAAGAAATGAGAGTTGAATGGAAGACAAAGACCTCCAATGAAATAAACTAGCAGAAGGGAGTTCTATAAACTCTATAAGAAGCCCTCTCTCTGAAAGAAGATATCTCTATTTAAAAGATTTCCCTTTTGCTAACATGCTTAAGATACACTTAACTTGGAAAACAAGCAATATTTTCTGCTTTTTTTTTTTTTTTCCAGGAACTTACTTCTCTACATTTATTCTTTACTATTAAGAGATCCCCATGCAGATGTTAGTACAGTCTGAATTAACCTGCTCAATAAATTAGAAAAAATAGTATTTAGTTTACCCTTAAGTCTTCTCCAGATGAGATTATAATTTGTTTGTAACACAGGAATAGAAAGGAAACCATCCCTAGAGAAATATAAAGTTGTCTAGTCTAAATATGAGGAAAAAACAAAGAGAAAACCTGCACTGATTTAACTGTCCAAACACTGGGTCAGAGAGGTTATGGATTTGCATGAATAAGGTTTGCCAGAAGTTTAATGCTTTACTTTGGGGGGAAAAAAGTTGTTTTAAAAATATTTTTATTTTAGGTTATTCAAAAATGTTAAAATTAGTTTCCCCACATTTCTACTTACAGCCAGATTTCACTTCAGTGTGAACCAGAAGTTGTTCTTTCCCTAAGTACTTAATAAAGCATTTCACATGTGCTTTGTTGTGAGTGAAATTATAGATAGTTATACTAGATACAGTCTCATTGACAATGTTGTAGTTTTCCTGAGCAATTAATTCACGATTCAGTTTCCAGATGATGTGGCTTGCGTTCCTGTGAGGTGTGTAGTGTTTTCCAAGAACACAGAACAGTTTCAGGGTGGATCCTCTCTCAATTTCAGGAGAAGAAGGAAAAATGTCAGCATCTCTGATAGAGTTTTCATCTAAAAACAAAATTAAAGTTATCGTATAACCTAGATTCTAAAAAAAAAATAAAAAAATAAAAAAAAAATTTAAAACGGCAACTTACTTCGTTATCAACATATATGCCCAGACATCATTCAGAGATCATTTTATTAGATTTTTTCCCAGACACTGTTCAAATACAATGCTCAGATGGCACCCATATTATATCTATTGATATAAGTATGTGTAAGAATGATGTTTACATATCTTAGCTGTTGACAATGTATAACAAGTGGTGGTGACTATGCTGAAAAATAGTTTTGTAGCTGAGAATTTCCTCTACCAAATTGTGCTGTTGTGCTTTCTGTGTCTGCTGTAGTTTCCATGGAAATAAATAGGAGGCACTACTTTTGGAGCAACATACAGAATACAGATGAAAAATAAAAGCCTGTGATTTTACGTTCAGATCTGTTTCTTAACCACTTCAGAAGCAGCCCTACAACATTCATTACAATTTCAATGGTTACTGTGCAAGCTTAAACTGACTGTGGAACTACCACAGTTCTAAAAAATTAATTAATGAATTATTTTTTTAAAAAAACAAACCTTCACACATTGTTAGTGTTATTGTGGCTTTTAAGATCAAGGATAATGCTATTACTCAGAAATTCATGTAATGACTACTAATATTTGGCATAAACTAGACCTAAAACAGCAGATGTTAACTGCTCTTTGGGTGCTTGTGTATTACAAAGGTATTAATTTGGACTATCAGCGGATCACCAAAGTTAAACCTTGACAACCCAACAGAGATCACAGTTTGCACACCACAAAGACAGATCAAGAATACCATAACTTAATCTTTCACCCTATACTGTACATTACCTAATCACCTGCTAACTCCTATGTTTAAAATACTCTGGTTTTCATTTTAATAACGCTTAGAAATTACATTTGGCAACGGATCCCTGCTGGTAAATTTTCTATTGGCAAAATGAGTGCTAGTAATTAAGAAACATACCTGCTACAGAGCTTCTACAGAGCAAGATAAATATCCAAATCCAACATTTGAACATTTCCTTTTCAGTAACTGTGGGCAGGAAACACTGTGAAAAAATAAAAATATTAATATTAAATAAAAAGCATGTAGATGCCCTTGTAACTTCAACACTTTGCAAGGATTCATATAACGAGAATGACCCACTTGGATTCAGTCTAGGTACTGATTTATCTAAGTGTTAGTTTCCTGCATGATGTGAGAAATTTGAAGCAGTTTTCCTGAAAGATGAAAGGGGCAAGCATATCTGAAATCCTTCTCAGGGGGATCTAATCTGTCTTTTAATTGCATTGTGAAGCATAAAATCACTCAGGTTGGATAAGACCTTAAAGATCATCAAGTCCAACCACAACCTAACCGTACTAACCTAACAACCCCCCTGTAGTGGGATTCCAGGGTCACAGCCTGAATCAGTGGATGAGCTACGTGAGTACTTGAGTGCCCGGAGCAATAGGGGGTTCAGGAGTCACCCTACTTCCATGCAATCTGAGTCTGCACAGGCTCCCCATTTCCACCCACCCTTGTCTCCTGCCATGAATCTGTACAAACAGGGGAGGGTCACATTCCTCAGCTTGGTCCTTTCTCCAAACTACAGGCCCCGTATATTATACGGGCATGTAGTTACCAGGAGGTGTGAGTTCATTTTGGTATCTTTTCCTATAGCGCCTATTTCTCAAATAAAGGACCTGCCATTACCCTCATTTGCTCTACACCTCCACTAAATCACATCCCTGAGCACCACATCCAAATGATTTTTAAACACATCCAGGGAAGGTGACCCAACTACCTCCCTGGGGAGCCTATTCCAGTGCTTAACAACCCTTCCTGTAAAGAAGTTTTCCTGATATCCAACCTAAATTTACCCTGGCGCAACTTGAGGCCATTTCCCCTTATCTTGCCACCTGTCACCAGTGAGTAGAGACCAGCCCCACTCTCGCTGTAAGCACCTTTCAGATACTGGAAGAGAGAAATAGGTCTCCCCCCAGCCTCCTTTTCCCCAGAGTAAACAGCCCCAGTTCCTTCAGTCTCTTCTCATAGGCCATATTCTCCAAGCCATTCACAAGCCTTGTTGCTCTTCTCTGGACCTGCTCCAGCACCTCAGTGTCCCTTCTGTACTGAGGTGCCCAAAACTGAACACAGTGTTTGAGGTGAGGCCTCACCAATGCTGAGTACAGGGGCAGGATGACTTCCCTAGTCCTGCTCACCACACCATTCCTGACACAAGACAGGATGCCATTGGCCTTCTTGGTCTCCTGGGCACACTGCTGGCTCATATTCAGCCGACTGTCCATCAGTACACCAAGGTCCCTTTCCATCAGGCAGCTTTCCAGCCACAGCTCCCCATGTCTATAGAGTTGCCTGGGATTTTTGTGACCAAAATGCTTGACGCTATTGAAACGCATACAGTTAACCTTAGCCCATTGAACCAGTCTATCCAGGTCCCTCTGTAGCGCCCTTCTCCCCTCAGGCAGATCAGTGCTCCTTCCCAACTTGGCGCTATCTGCAAACTTACTGAGGGTGCACTCAGTCCCCTCATCAAGATCATTAATAAAGATCTTAAATAGAAGTGGCCCCACTAGAGCCCAGGGAGACACCACTCATGACCAGTCACCAACTGGGTTTAACTCCATTGACCACGACTCTTTGAGCCCAGTCATCCAGCCAGTGTTTTACCCAGCAGAATATACACCCATCCAAACCATGGGTAGCCAGCTTCTCCTTGAGGATGTTGTGGGAAATAGTGTCAACAGCCTGAATGAAGTCCAGATATACCACACTGACAGTCTTAAAATCATCCACTAAGCATGTCACCCTGTCATCGAATGCAATGAGGTTTGTCAAACAGGATCTACCATTCATAAACCCAGTCCTACCTATTAAAGACTGAGGCAAAGAAGGTAATAATTACCTCAGCCTCATCCTGATCTTTGGTCACCAAGCTGCCCTCTGCATCCAACAAAGGACTGATATTCTCCCTAGCCCTTCTCTTACTGCTGATGTATTTATAGAAATATTTACTGCTGTCTTTCACCCTAGTTGCCGAGTTCAGTTCTAGCTAAGCTTTGGCCTGATTTTCTCCCTGCACAGCTTCACCATGTACTTGTAATTCTCATAAGTTGCTTGCCCACCCCTTCAAAGACCATAAACCTTCATTTTGTTCCTGAGTTCCCACCAAGGTTTCTGTTCAGCTAGATCAGTCTCCTTCCCTGTCAGCTTGTCTGCTGTGTCTTGGAGATGGTTAGCTCCTGCATCTTTAAAATAACTTCTTTAAAGCATTTCCAGCCTTCCTGGGTTCCCATGCCCTCCAGAACCACCTCCCAGGGGACTCTCTCAACCATGGCCTGAAAGGGACCAAAGTCTCCCCTCCAGAAGTCTAAGGACTGGTAAGAAAGAGAATTACATTTATTTGAAATTTGGCCTGCCTAACTATCCTGTGGGGACAGGCATTAAACAAGGTCACCTCTTAAAATGGCTAAATGAAAACTATATTCCCCTCAAAAAAAAAGGAAAATTGTAACAGTCAGATGACTCTTAACCAGCTCAGTAGAACACACACCAAAGACTGCTATGCAGTTGTGGTCAACAGTGATGCAGTCCACTGTACTTTACTAGCTAGGAGACTAATGGTTGCAGTGCAACTGATACAATTCAGAGGCAACTACTAATACCAACAAAAAAAGCAAAATCATCAAGAACTTTACAAGATGATGTGCCTCATCCAAAATACAGAACAGAGGAGGAAGGATGAACCCAGTTCAAATCAACATTCCGCAAAAATGAATTACAGATGCTGCACTGGCATAAGAACTTTTTTTCCCCCATTTCAGAAAGTTAATTATTTCATTAGATAGTTAAATAAAATGTTTTGTAACAGCTCAGTGAATATGGCTTTAATCTTGGAGGAAATACTAATTCATGAGAACACCAAATCCTGTGTGTGGCATGTGAAGATAAGCGTTTATAGCTGTTTACAGGAAAGAGCTTGGGGCATTTAACATAAATGATAGAGCTCCATTTTAATAAAAACCCATGACAAAAGCTCAACGTGTATTCTGAATTGTAAAGACTTTGGGGAATAAAACTAATGTTAAAAACACAGTTTTTCCTAAAAAAATAAAGTAAAAAGAAGATAAAATAGTCACCACAGTAAAGTCATCTAGAGTGAAGCATTCTCACTGCTCTAGGTAAAATGGGTGTTAAGTTCTCTTACTTGTAGACTACTCAAAATATTATCTCAACCTGTCCCAAGAACAAAACAAACAAATCAACAGACAGGGCACACAGCTACAGAACAAAATGCCTTCTAGATTAGCGAACATTTAAAAGCATTTATGAGAAGGTGTCAATCAATTTACACAAAATTTTTTAATAAAATTAACAGTCAATTTCATTACAAAATGTAGTGGGGAAAAAAAACGCCCTATGACATGACACGGAAATTTGATTTTACATGGGAGCAACAATTCTTCTACTAGAAATTAAATTTCTGTATTGATCACATGCAAAAAAAAAATGTGAGAGATAAAGAAAGTATGAGCAGAAGAACCAAACTGGTTAAACACTTCAAAGGATGCAAAAACTCTTAGCGCAGAGAAATAGAACAATCTGCCATATATTAAATCAATCAATCAATACATGGCCTATTAAGTATGCCTCACATTTCCCACTGTAAATCTGTTTTGTATCTTTGGAATTTTTCAAAATGCAAACGATTTCTGCTGAAATCTTAGCATGCCAGTTCTGTACTTTTGAAGGGACAAGACTGAGGCTGCCTTTCAGCCAAAAAAAATGTTTAGGCATTTCTAAGAATAGGGAAAATGTTTTCATAACCAGTCCTGCCCTAGCAACCCCATGCTCCCACACTCCTAGCAAGCAATTGAGACTCAAAAACACAGGAAAGTCATAAACCTATTTCCAAGTTAGGCTTGTGCCAAAAATACCCCAAACTACTGCATATTCTACTGCCGTGGAGCACAGTGCTAAGAAGACCAGGCATGGGAAATCCAGCCACAATGCCAGTTTACAAGCCTTCAAAATATTCAAGTTCCTTGCATTTACATAAACGATTAAACAAAGATCAAAGATCCTGCCTATACTTAGCAATCTCTTTCTCCTCTACCCACATCCAACTTTCTGTTCTGTTCTAGTGCTCCTCCAGTTCACATTATACAGTCAGACACACACTTAGTAAAATAATTTGTTGTTATTGTTAAGTGAATGGCTTTAAAAGTATCTGACTTTACTGAAATAGAGAACTGCAAAGGGCCTAGGGAGATCCGAGGATGTTTCCTCCCAGCTCTAAGTTGTTACTTTGGTTCAGTACTGATGCTGTAACAGCACCTCTTTCCTCCTTCCCCAGTTTAGCAGCTGGTTACTCAGTGTGCAAATTGCCAATTACGAGATGTGAGAAATCAGCGTAGCAACTCAGCAGGTTACAGATTTGCTTACACCTTATGTGGTTGTCACTATAATCGCACATGACTAAATAGCAGTTTGGATGTTTACTTGTTCAATACACATGTGAAAGAAATGAAAGAACTGTCTGGTGATGAACAAGTTACATCATGAACTCAGAAATGCTTCACTTAAAGATGACCCAAAACTAGGAGAAGAGGCTGATATACCAGAGTGCTGTGCTGCCATCCAGAGACCTCAACAGGCTGGACAGATGGGCTGGCAGGAGCCTCACAGTGTTCAACAAGAAGTGCAGAGTCGTGCACCTGTGGAGAAACATGTTCAAGCAACTCCTTTACCATAAGGGTGGCTGGGCACAGGAGGCCCAGAAAGGCTGTGGAGACTCCTTCCTGGAGATCTCCAAATGCCACCTGGATGTGCTCTTGGGCACCCTGATCTGGATGTCCCTGCTGGAGCTGGTGTTGTAAAAGATGGACCCAGAGGACTCTTCCAACCTCACAAATGTGGCCTTCTATGATGGAGTGATGGTGTTGGTGGACGAAGGGAAGGCGACTGATGTCATTTACCTGGACCTGAGCAAGGCCTTTGACATGGTCCCCCATCACATCCTCATCTCCAAATTGGAGGGAGGTGGATTTGATGGGTGGACAACTAGATGGATAAGCAATTGGTTGAAAGGCCACAGACAGAGGGTGGTGGTCAATGGCTCTATGTCCAGGTGGAGGCCGGTAACGAGCGGTGTCCCTCAAGGGTCTGTCTTGGGACCGGTGCTCTTTAACATCTTTATTAATGACATCGATGAGGGAATTGAGTGCACCCTCAGCAAGTTTGCTGATGACACCAAGCTGAGTGGTGCAGTCGATACGGTGGAAGGAAGGGATGCCATTCAGAGGGACCTTGACAGGCTGGAAAGCTGGGCTCGGGTGAACCTAATGAGGTTCAACACGGCAAAGTGCAAGGTTTTGCACTTGGGCCAGAAGAACCCCAGGCACCTGTACTGGGAGGAGTGGTCCTTGAGAGCAGCTCGGCAGAGAAAGACCTGGGGGTCCTGATAGATGAGAAACTTAACATGAGCCAGCAGTGCGCTCTGGCAGCCCGGAAAGCAAATGGGATCCTGGGCTCCATCAGGAGAGGGGTTGTCAGCAGGGATAGGGAGGTGATTGTCCCTCTCTACTCTGCTCTTGTGAGGCCCCATCTGGAGTACTGTGTCCAGGTGTGGAGCCCTCAGTACAAAAAAGACATGGAGATTTTGGAAAGGGTCCAGAGGAGGGCCACGAAGATGATCAGGGGGCTGGAGCACCTCCCCTATGAGGACAGGCTGAGGGAGTTGGGTTTGTTCAGCCTGGAGAAGAGAAGGTTGAGGGGTGACCTCATTGCAGCCTTTCAATACCTGAAGGGAACTTACACCCAGAAGGGGAGTAAACTCTTCGAAAGGGCTGACAATAGCAGGACACGGGGAAATGGTTTTAAGTTAAAAGAGGGAAGATTTAGGTTGGATGTCAGGGGGAAGTTCTTCACTAGGAGAGTGGTTAGGCCCTGGAACAGGCTGCCCAGGGAGGTTGTGGATGCCCCGTCCTTGGAGGTGTTCAAGACCAGGTTGGACGGGGCCCTGGGCAACCTGATCTAGTAAAGGTGTATGTTTGGTGGCCCTGCCAGGCAGGGGGGCTGGAACTACATGATCCTTGAGGTCCCTTCCAACCCGGGTCATTCTGTGATTCTGTGATTCTGTGAAATGCACAGAATGACTGAAAGACAACTACAAAAGCTAAACTCAGATCAGTAAAGAAACAGCATGAACATAACTGTTTTCTTCAAAAAGAGCTATTTAAAGATTTGATTAATCAAACTGAAGTTTCTCGCACAAAGAGGGAAACTCAATGGAGGTCTCATTCAAAAAGAAAGAAAAAAAGTAACGTTTGATAAACCTGTCTCATCAGCAAAGCCTCAGAGTTTCCATTTTTAATTTTTAAATTTAATACATTTGGAATAATTATGGTGTAAATTTATGATGAAGCCACAGGAAAAAAAGACCCATGACAACCTTTCCTCACATTTTCTATGTAGTGTTTCTTCAATAATATCTCCCCTCTTCCAGGACAGGAAAGCTTTTTCCATTCAAGTCTAATTCTAAGATTATTTTCAATAGTACAAACGCATACTTCTGCACACAAGGTAGCTGTTGTGCCATTAATAAAAATCACAGTACATCTATAAACTGAAATGGCAGTATGTTTTTAGCCAACATAAAACATAAGCACTCTTCAAGAATTTCTAACATTCCTGTTCAGACCTAGCAGATTACTCCTTACTAACAACAAATACAATGCTTACAGAAACCCTAATACAGAAAAACTGAAGATCAGCTGATGTCTTTCATTCAGAAGTTAGTAGCAATTGTAGCAACTCTATGATGCCAGCTTTCAGATAAGGAAACAGCCTCTATTCTATACCAGATCAGTCAATGCTGACTGCCAGGAGCCCAGGCCTGAGCTATCCCAGTGAATTAATGTGGAATTCATCTGGAAGCAGGCTCATTTGGACAAGCTATAAACATAGGTGTCCCAAACTCTGCTATTCAAATCTGTTAGTGTTCACACAAATCCCAGGGGTAAAAGAGGACATTTCAGGCACAGAATGCCTGAAGTTCCAAATACGAACTCCAGCCCCCTTCCTCAAAAACAGGCTGCAGAAGCATCAGCTCCCAGGAACAGATCCAAGGATGAGTATCAGGGGAGGAAGAACAAAGATTCATCCATACAGGTCAGAGCAGAACAAACAAACTGAAGGAATCAGCAGAGGTGAGGGACAGTTGATGCGATCTCTGACCTCCCTAAGCCGTACAAATTGCACTTTGACAGGACCATTGGTGGGAAAAGCAGCGCATGCCACAGTAAATGATCCTGGGCACGTTGGTTTCATAGCCTGTAGTCCCTAAGCAAGCCAAAAGTAGCCAGCTGAACCTCAGTCCAGGAAGAATAAAAATTAACATTGTAATATTTCAATTAAATAGAAATTCAAGCCAAAGAAGCTAAGGACATTTCCTGCTGAAAAATAAACCTATTTATACTTGAAATGATGACAATTTGCTGCCATTATCTATTTAATTCACTAGAATAAGTTCTCAGTATTATTCAAACAATACAGATCTACTGAGGAAGCCAGGAAGTTCATGGAGACATCCAAAGGACCAATGTGGAGCAGAGCTCCTTGAAACCACAGAAACCTGTTCTTTAGATATCACAGCAGGAAGTGCTGCATCTGGAAAGTTCAAGGACTTTTTCATTTATAAGCTGTAAATTGACTGGAATCTGAAAAAAAAAAAAACAAAAAACAAAACAAAAAAAAAAAAAACAGGAAAGACTTTGCCATTCTCTAAGCAGATTTAAATAAAAAATAGGAACATCACGATAAGATACTTTTGTTCTAAAATCCTGAAGGATGTGGTGGCCAGGCAAGGTCAGTTCAGTTAATAACCGCAGATAATATTACTTTGTTTAGTGTACATTAAAGTTACAGATGAAAAGCTTGTTTTAAGAACACCTCTTCTTCAGTATAGAACAGTGTTTAGCAGCATGTTAACACGTTTTGATATATAAAAAAAAAAATAGAAATACTGTCACTGCATAGTCATTCTCTGTTTTTAGCCATGGAAAAGAAGAAACTTTTGAGTAAGGTTTTAAAGGCCTTGTGTACAGGTCTGATCCTGGGAGTTTACTTCTTAGCTTTAGTGTTTGAGGAACCACAGATGTCAGCATATACACTGGGAGATTATTTTGTCACACATCTCCAGTCCATAGACCATTATTAGGCCTTCGTAGCCTTTCCTTGAGTACGGTCACTCAAAGGAAGGTGGAGAGCAGGACAAGAAGAGGGAGGACCATGCAGGTAAACCTGAGCTCCCACACACATAAGACAGAACAAGATGTGAATAAAATGTATCATTAAGATTGCCATGAGTGTGCCATTTACCAACCACAGCTACTCTGAAAGAGATTTAATCACTATTCCAGAAAATGTTATAAACTCATCTTACAGACACTGCTGATAATGAGTTCTGCATTTATACAACTCACTGCAATACTTCTTCCTGGTTTTCGTAGTTAATTCAGAATATAGATAATACACACCATACCATCCTGTATCTTCTGTAGAGTGGTTAAGAAGCCTACCCTGCATCTCCACTTTCAAACATCCCTCTGCTTTTCCATATGCAGACACCTAGGTGTACTCATATCAACTTCACGTGAAGGTAAAAATCACACTCTAAGTGTTTCACGGCCTTCCCACCCAGTGGACAAACTCATGAAGCAGCTGGAGCTGGACACGAAGGAAGCAGGCATTTGTGCTGTCCCTGCTGCATGAATGCAGCACATGCATGACGTAACAGGGAAACCTCTGCACAGCTCATCTTCAGCACATCCTTCATCTTCCTCTGTGTGACACCACATCCCCTCACTCGCCTTCTTAAGGAACACAAGAGCCCCACCAGACTCCTAGCGCACGTTTGTCCAAGCGCACCACCCCTTGTCCCCAGCAGAGGAGGCAGTTCTCTGTTCTGCTGAACCACAGAACAGAGCCAACCACTACAAACTACTACGGTACAACACTATTTTAGATGAAGACGCACCCTACGAGTCCCAAGAAAGAAAAAAAAAAAAAAAAAAAGAAAGCCATCCATCAGACTCACACTGCCACAACACAGACACCAAAATAACGCTAACATTCAAACTGAACCCCAGCCGACTGCCTAGAGAACCAAGTAACGCAGTCCCTCAGAAGCAGAGCTCAGCAGCTGGGCTCGTGTTTTTGATGCGCTTCCGTCCCCCAGCCGAGGCACACGCCGAGCCCCGCGCAGGGTCCCGAGTCCACGCAGGAGCGAGCGCAGGCGATACCTGTGTCGGATCCGTGACAAGAAACGAGGACGCCTCCTTCCCCAGAGCAAGCGACCCAGCAGCTCAGCCACAGCGTCCAGCTCCTCCGTCCCGAGCCGTCAGCGAACAACCTCCATCGCCGCGCTCCACGGCCGCACTGCGTGACGCGGCCCCACAGCTCCGGGACGGCTCCTCCCGTCCGACGGAGCGCACCGGGCTCGGCACCGCCCCCCGCCCGCCCTCACCACCTGCCGGGTCGGGGCACACAGCGACCTATCGGTGTGACACGGGTCCGTGATTCCCACAGCCGTCGATGGTGGGCTCGCTGGCACCCATCTCACGCTGCTTCCAAAGCGCTGTAATGAGTGTCGATACGCATCGTCTTTATATTGCACAAACGTGCAGAGCGAAACAAGAGGGCTGGGTAATGGCCGGTGCTGATGAACGCTCAGGGAAGCGCTTCATGCATTATTTAGGTCCTCGGTGCCGTTTGGAACAAATAAAGCTGTGATCCCTCTTAAAGCTTGCAAATGCATGCCAACTAATGACGGCCATCAGCCGCATAAAACAGAATAAAAGGAACGAGAGTTGGAAGGAAGATCGCAATTATGAGCGATACTGTGCAAATGGAATGGCGTAGTCCCCAGAAATATGCCTCCTGACAAGCACCGGCAACCCCTTCTAGGAAGACAGTCCCAGAGAACAGATAATGCACTTTGGTAATCAATACCGATGCCATCCAGCTGACTTGCCCCTAGCCCAGAAGAGATCCCCGCTAGTTTGAGGTGTTAATGCCAAATTAGCATCCCTGGGAAGTCAGAGCAGACAAGAAGCTGCTGCTCATGCAGATGCAGGACGCTGTTTTGTACCTGGTGAAGTCAGAGCTACCACCCGTAGCAGATCCACTTGGCCCTTGCCTAGGCTCACCATCACTGCCTGTCAGATACTGAGTTGGATAAAGAGACAGATGCTGTTTGGAAGCTGTGCTGCCTCTCTGTCCATGTCAGCTCACTGTATCAGTGTTTCCTCAGCATCCTCCACCACACCTCCCCCATCTCCAGGACCTGTCCCCAGTCCCTATGCTTCCCAAGCCCTGATTTTCCCTATCCAATAGTCTATGTGCAGAAGTGGGATCAGCCTGCTGAGGGGGTCATACCTGCTTATTTATGGGAAGAGCAAATAAATGCTCTGTTTTGTGTAGTTTGGATGTTGAAAGAAATCACAGCCAGCCCACAGATCTGTAGCAAGTAAGCTGCAGGCCTGCGCATATCAGTTGCCAGCACTCTGTCTGCACATCTGCACGATTTGGAGCATGTCCAAAGAAGGGCAACAAAGCTCATGGAGGGGCTGGAGCGTGTGTCTTACAAGGAGTGGCTGAGGGAACTGGAACTGGAGGCTGTGGTGAGGTAGGGGTCAGCCTCTTTTTGCAGGCAACAATAATGGGAAGAGAAGCAATGGTCTTAAATTGCTCCAGGGGAGATTTAGATTGGATATTTGGAAAAACTCCTTCTGAGAAAGAGTGATGAAGTGTTGGAACAAGCTGCCCTGAGTGGTGGTGGAGGTTTTTCCAAGAGGTTTTCAAGCAAAATGTAGCTGTCACATGGAGTGACATGGTCTGGAGTAGCTATGGACATGGACTGACTGTTGTGTTGGACCAGCTGATTTTATTAGTCTTTCTAAACTTAATGATTCTGTGATTCTATTAATTTGCTACCTGTCAGCAATTTAAGCTGCAATTGCTCTTTTTCCCCCTCTGCATATACCCAATGGCACTACTTTCTCCTGATCCCAGCTGGAAAATGAGCAGGCTGGTTGACTGAGTAAAATGCTCCAAGCAAAAACCCAGCACTTCAGACCATGCTGTTGATGAGCTGGTGTACCATCAGTCCTACCCATTTCATTTATTGTTCCTGCTGCTGTTTGTCATCTAGCTCCCGTTTGCTTGCCTTTTTCCCACAGAGCAGCCATTTACACCCTGAACGTCAGCATCCACTCCAACTTTCAGAGCAGCCATGAGCCTTTACTTTGTCAGTTAACTCCCCACAGTCACCTCAGAGGGCAGCCTACTGATTCACCTATTAGTTTTGAAACCACGTTGCCATCTCTTGATCATCTGTGACTAAGGGTAAGATTGCACTGCACCAATGTTTCTCTTGCTATTAACAGGAATTTTAACATGTAGGTACAGCAGTATTTTGAAATTTCCCATCTGTTTTGCTATTAAGTATAAAAGAGAACTGTGATGAAGCAAAAACAGACTCAGACTATAAGTTAAACTCTCCTTGATTCTGCAAGGCCTTTGACGTGTTCCCACAGTACATCCATATGTCTAAACTGGAGAGAGCTGAGTTCGAAGTGATGCATAAGGAATTGCTTGGATGGTCACAGCCAAAGGGTTGTGATAAGTGACTGTTGAGATGGAAGCTGATCGCAAATGTCCTCCAGGGGTTCATCTTAGGGCTGGTACTCTTGAGCATCTTTATCAGTTACATAAATGATAGAATTGAGCATACCCTCAGCAAGTTTCCACACAACACCAACCTAAGTGGTGAGTTGATATGGCAGAGCAGATGCCATTCAAAGGGACCTTTGACAGTGGGACCATATCAACCTAATATAGTATAACAAAGCCCAGTACAAGCTGTTGTGTTTGGGTCAGGGCAGTCCCAGGTATGTGTACAGACTGGGAGAACAACATGAGAGTAGCCCTGCTGAGAAGGACTTAGGGGTTCTGGTAGATGAAAAACTTAACATGAGTCAGCGCAGTGCATTTGAAATCCAGAAGGCCAATGGTATCCTGGGCTGAGTCAAAAGAGGTGATTGTCAGTCTCTGCTCTGCTCACCTCTCATGGGGTCCCATCCGCAGAACCAAAAGTTATACCAGACCTAACAAAATTAGTTATTCACTTGCTAAACTTTGTAAAATCTCCAGTCATCCTTCTGACTGCCCAAAGACTAGGCACACGCTCTAATTACAGCTCCCTTTGTTTAAAATGTTTTCATGGAGGCTGCAGCACTTAGGACATTCCAGGATGCAGAGGACACTTAATGAAAGCAGCAATAGCTGTTCCAGTTACCAGCATCTGTAATGATTTAATAGGAGAGGGAAAATGCATCTTACAGAGGAAAAAAAAAAAAAAAAGAAAGAAAAAAAGAAAGAAAGAAAGAAAGAAAAAGTTGATGTCATTTACCAAAAATGATTTGCCTTTGGAGTCTGGAAACCTTTAGGATACAGCAGTAATCATGCCAAATAACATTGTCACATCGGCACTTAGGGGTGTTTTTATCCATTTTGTGCTAGTGTTTTAAAGGACAAACTGTTGCTGTGAGGATAGGAGAAGAGTGAAGCTGCTATTCCTGGAACTTCAGGGAAGCAAACACACTCGAAAGGAAGACTCAGTGTTTTGATTGTCTGCTCTTCTGCTCCTGCGTTCCTTTGGCCAGTGAGCTGGCAGTTCATGGACGGCTGCCTCAGAGACTGAGGGACAGATCCCAAGTGCTACTCCTTGGAGGAAGGAATGTGTGCTTCCCATGTAGGTAGAATGAGACAGGACACTGAAGAACTACTGTTAAATCTGATCCTAATCACCCGTTAATTTTTAACATAACAGTAGCTCAGCTTTGAGAAGTATTTATCTTCTGCATTATCACCAGATGCTATAAAGATATTAATCATTGCACACTTACTGTGAGTCTGTGTGAATTAACATTTGGCACAGAACAGAGAATGGTGCAATTATCTGGAAAAATGAGGTGCATTTTCACTGTAATTTGACCTTGCAGAATTTAAATGTGCAACATTTGTATATATAATGACAAAAGCAAGCCTGACATGAAACAAAATTTTCATTAGGTTGGTTTTAACTCTGAAATGGTTGTAGGTTCACTGATGTATTAGGAAGAGCATGTGTGAGAGAGGGACAGTGAAAGTTACATAACTAAAGAATTGAGATTTTTAGAAGCACTTAAAACCTTTGCCTTGTTAAGCTGCATGTATGTCACCTTTTGACACACACAACTGGAATGCAAAACTTAAAAAAAACCAATGGAACCACAATTCCATCTATTTCCATCCTGCCTGCAGCTATCCAGGCTCCCAGCCCTTACAGCATTACATTTTTTCTCCCCATATGATGCTATACAGTCATAAGTACGACCTTGATGAACCATTCTTGTGAAAACCATTCTTTCCCCACACCTGGGGGCAGGATATTGACTAATTTAGAATACCAAAGCCATAATTTCATCTTCCCATGAATTTGTGATCCTAATGTAATTGCAAGAGGAAGCAGAAAAACATGACATCATCAGTTTGTAAAGGAATCTTTGTTCACATTATTAAGCCAACTTAAATTACAGCACGCTAATAATAGCCTGTATGAGACGACTCAATGAATCAAGACTAGAATTTACTGTTGTAGAAGTATTGACACAGTCCTTGTTTTGTAGCTGGAAAATAATTAACATAAAAGCGGTTTGTTTGTAAAGCTTTAGTACTTTTTCACTAGAAGCATAGTACCTGAGTATAACCTATTTCATACTTCTCCCTACTAAAAGAACAGCAGTGCCTAGCAGTGCCAGGAAAAAAGACTTTCCTGGTATTCACCACAGAAAATAAAATCAGTAGTTTTTACTTGCAGTTGGAAAGTCTGGGTGCTTGAGATCATACAGCTTAATTGCACGGTAACATTCAAGTGGATATAATTTCAGATTTGGTGGATCAGTGTAACAGGAGATGGGCAGCACGACAGTAAAACTTACACTGAAAACTAAGCTGTGTTTAGAGTACTTCACAGTGAGATCACTAAACATGCATGGCTGCATAGCAATAATGCATGATGCAAAGGATTGTTTTAAGAATAACACTGTTTCTGTTTGTAACAGGATAAAACTATATTCTGCATATGAAAATGCACTATTATTTTGTAGGAGCTACAGCTCTATAGCAGGACCCATAGAGGATGGCACTGCCACAGTCTCACCTTTGTCCCAGTGACAATTCTGACTCACTGCTGGTGCCAGTACTACACACTGTACAAGCTAACTCTGCTGTATAATGCACATATAGGTTGATATGCTTGTTGGTTGGTGCCTTGGGGCTTCATTCCTCATTCTGAGTGTAAAGAGGAAGGGTTGGTGCTGTCCTTCATTGATTTATTTTCATTTATTTGTGGGTAGTTCTGCAGTGAGTGTCCAGCTATTCCCTGCTGATTGAATATGGCGGGAGGAGTGAAAATTCACTGCCAACAGTCAGGTCCTGTACTGAATGTAAACCAATTAGTTATGTCCTTCCTTGATTTCACTTTAAAATAACAAAAAATGCTTTTCACAACAGCAGCACCGTCTAAACCATGTTTTTAAACTCCTGACTTATGCCTGTGGCCCTAGTTTCACTGCACTACATTGACCAAGACTACCACGATTGTATAATAAGCCAGAAAAAAGCAGAACTGTATCATTTTAGTTTGATCTATATTTAGCAGAAGACATACAAGCTGTCCAAAACTAATAGGATGGGTAAGAAACACAGTATTTGCCATGTTATGCAGTGAGCAACTGTCCATATTTAACATATACAGAAGGATTCTGAAATCTAGATTAATTTAATCATTTGTACATGCTCTTAATCTGTTCTCAGGAATAATTTTTCTCCTCAAGAAAAGAATCAGGTGTTTTCCTAAGGAGGCCACAAAGCCGTTATCCATTTCAGAACAGAATACGGAACTTCGCAATACTTCCTTCCCGTCACATCTTCCCTTACAGAATTGCAACACCATAACATCAGCTGTAATTGCAATCAGTTAAAATGCTGGCAAAGAGGGGAGTCTTGCCTTCAGAGGCTTACTGCAGAAACATTTACGATGTTTTCATCCTACCGTAACTCAGGCTTCCCAAACCTTTCACTACGATTACAAAGACAGGGAAATACAATTATACCCATTTGTACGAGCAGGCTGAAGGAATTATTGCGAACCTCACGTGACTTTAATGAAAGGACTACACAATGCCATTTCCTCTAATTTCCCATAATGAGAACACAATGAGCAATGATTCCTTTTTAGGACCACAACCAACAAAAATTACCTCTTACAAAAAGAGCCCATCTAGAAATAACAATCACCAGCATCAAGTTTCTTAAAAACATACATTTCAACAATGACCAAGAAAGTGAAAAAGCCTCAGACCTAAGAATGACTTGTTATACAGATATTTCTCTCTTCCCACATGCTATGAGCAGCTTCAATAAGACCTGTATGTTATTTCTGGAGCAGGCACCTTTTGAAGGTGACATGGCTGATAGCACTTCTCCAAATTAAAGGGTAGGAAGCACAGTACCACACCAACAATATAGAATTAATTTCCAAGTGGCAAAGTAGACTCCTACAAGGCAAAACCTGACAACTGCAAACTCTTCAATCTCTGAGCAGCAAAGCTCTTTGCTCAGCTCTGCTCCAAAGATGGGGAAAGCGTTATTTCTCAGTTTTCTTCCCTTAAAACTATGTGAATTCTGGTCCCACTGTGCTCCGTTTCAGGCCAGGATATATTCTGTAACAGGAATGGTTTGGTAGCAGGAGGCTGCATGAGCAAGAAGACATCAGAAGTAGTTCAGTTCCACTAAAACTAATGGGATATTTGACATTGCTTTTGCAAAACTAACAGATCAGACTAGTTCACTGGCAGTGGCTGCAAATCTTGGAGAGTTCACAAGATGCTGCTCAGAGATTCTTGATGAAATTTTACTCTTCCTGTGCTTCATCCTTAAAAACAGATGTTCACAAATGTACATACTGCCAAAAAAAAGTGATGACACGAATAAGGCTCAGCTGCAAAGTGAGGGTCTTATAAAAGTCCATCTGCGAGACAGTTAAGTTGGATATCTAACCAGAACTCCACACGTGCCATTTGAAAACTTGCAGGTAATGAATTTATGTTGACTGAAACTGGAATCCCAAGTGTACAAAAAAAAAATGGTGAGTTTATTATTTTTTTTTGATCTTGAAAGCCTATTCTCAAATTCCTTGACCAAAACAGAAAGCAAGGCTGCATCTGTTCTTCCTTACAGTGGCTTAGGTTGTTTGTTGCAGAGCACCATCTTAACACATTTGCAACAGTCTTCAGAAGAACAGCAGGTTCATCTGTATTATCACTGAACCAAATGGGTTGGATTGGAAGGGACTTTAGAGATTATCTATGTCCATCCACCAGCTCAGGCTGCCCAGGGCCCCATCTAACCTGGCCTTGAACACCTCAAGAGATGGGGCAACTGCAACTTCTGTGACCAGCTGTGCCAGAGCTTCACTACCCTATGAATCAGATTTCTAGAACTGCCTAGGAGCTTAAGAGGAAATATTTTCAGTACTGTCTCAGGCCTCCAACTGACTTCTTCAGTCTGTCTGAACAGGGAACTGAATCCCTTGAACAGAAAGTAGCTCCTCTAAACATCCCTCCTTAATGCAAGTTTCATTTCTGCTTAATGAGGAGTAATAAAATCCAAGCTCACTACATTTAGAGGTGCTTAAAAACGTAGACACACTTCTAAGAAAATTAATAGTATAAAATGAAAAACATACCACATTAATTCTTCAGGCATTACTGAGTCATAGCCTACAATTGCCCAACTTGATTTGAACAATTTAAATAAATAAAAATTGGGAAGAAAAAAAAACCAAAACAAACAGGGGGTGGGGAGAGAGGGCAGATAAACACTAAGAAAAATGCAGTTTCACTGTTGCTTGTTGGCTGCTGCCCTTGAGAAAAAAAGACTGAAACATTCACAACATAAAAAGCCAGGAGTGGCTGTGCTTGTAAGAAGTTTTGTTGCCAACAACTGAACCTAAACATACACAGTACATTCACTGAAAGTAAAAATTTGCTGTGAGAGAACTAAATCAACAGTATGGTGGATGCACACTGATGTTTGGCTGTGGCTGAGTGGTGCCAACAGCACCGAGGCTCCTTCCAGCCCCCAAAACCAGAGGCTGGGGGTGGGCAGGAGGTGGGTAAGGGATACAGACAAGGCAGCTCCTCCCTAAGGGGGTATCCCACAGGTGCAATATGGGATAGTGGATAGGGGAGAGAATTGAAAATGAAGTGCAAGAACTTGTGTGTTGAGATGAAGATTGTTTAATAAACGGAAGAAAAAAAGCCCCAGAACCAAGCGATGTACCATGCACTTGGTAACCACCAGCCAACCAAAACCCACCCAGACCCTGAGCAACAGCAGTCCCCATTGAATTCCCCACTGCTATAGTTTAATACGACATCATATGGTATGGAATAACTGTTTGGCCAGCTTGGGTCAGCTGTGTTCATTCTGTCCCCTTCCAGCTCCTTTTGTATCCTTATGCCCTGTGGAGGTACAGCAGAGTGAGAAGCTGAAAAGGCCGTGACTCAGTGTAAGCACTAATCAGCAACATCGGGTACCACCATGAAGACCATCTAAAGAATCTGAAAGTGCACGACTCCACAGCACCCAACGAGATGCATCCACTAGTCATGAGGGAACTGATGTTTGAAGTTGCCAAGCTGCTATTCATCCTATTTGAAAGGTCACAGCAGTCTGGTGGAATTCCCACTGACTGGAGAAGGGGAAACATAGCCTCCATTTTCAAGAAGGGAGAAAAAGATCCAAAAGCTACAGGCTGGTCTCACCAGCTTTACTGCAGGGTAGGGGTAGGGTTAGCTCTGTCCCAGCTGAATCCAGGATAAGACATTTAGCAAGACTGCTTTCTACTTCCTGCCCCAGTAGAGACCTGTAAGGAGAGACAGGTCCATCCCCTGGTATTTTTTAAAACTACTTTGCAGTAGATACACAATTTAAAACAAACAAACAAACAAAAAAAACATTTTCCAGAAAGGAGCATTTATCAGATCTTCATTATAGTTTGTTCTAGATTGTGAGGGACTTTGAATTATTCAATGCAGTTTTGATGACACACTGTTCAAATTACTCACCAGCCTGAATGCCTGTTTAAAACAGCCTTGATTCCCTGCGCTGTAATACTGAGTGGAGATGCAGCCCCAAGCCAGCAAACTGTTACATGTCAGAAGGCTTGCTTTTCTCAGACCATTTGAAATCCTCTAGAACTAGTCTATGGTCCACAAGTAGTTACAGATCGTGAAAAGGTTTGTGTTGGAAGAGACCTTAAACTCTCACCCAGTTCCAATCCCCTGCCAAGGGCAGGGCTGCCACCCACCAGATCAGAATTCCCTCCTAATATCTAACCTAAATCTATTTTCTTTTAGTTTAAAACTGTTTCCCCTTGTCCTGTCACTATCAGACCATGTAACAAGTCATCTATAAGCTCCCTCCACGTACTGGAAGGCTGTGGTCAGGTCTCCCCAGAGCTTTCTCCTCTCTGAGGCTAAACAAGCCCAGCTCCGCTCCCTCATCCTGTTTTTGTAGGAGAGGAGCTGCACCTCTCTGACAATATTCATGGCCCTCCTCTGGCCTCACTGCAACAGCTTCACATCTTCTTTGTGGACTGTAAACCAGTAATTGACATTTTCTGTTAGTGATGAATTGTGCAACATTCATACTCAGTCTGCCATCCATTAGCATCAAACATTTAACCCTCAAAGTTCTTTAATGCATGCCCCACAAAGATCATCTTAACTTAGGAAACAAAATCCAAAGTACACTTCTCCACGCTATCGTTGCCTGTTCTAGATCTCTGATTGCCCTCAAAATACTATTTCAATAGTATAACAGTGTGCTATTCCAATTAATCTTGAAGACTGAAACTATAATAGCCATATTCCCAATTCGTAAGAGTCCCCAGCCTACTTCACTTCTCTTGCTATCTGAAACACTAGGGATCATAGGATAGTAATTCATGTTGGGCAGCATATCAGGACATCATCAGTTCCATGTCTTGCTCAAAGCATCGGCACAGATTGCATCGTATGGCTCATGGCTTTACCCTGTCAGGTCTTGAAGGTTTCAAAGAATGGTACGTACCAGATGCTGGTCTGTTACAATCACAGTAAAAAGGATGTTCAGGCTCCAAGGAATCACTGAAAACATTTTACAAGAGCTCAGCATCAGTCCCATCTAACCTGCAGAAGGTGCCTCCCTTTCAGCTTGCCCAGGTCCACTCGGTGCATCCGCTGATCCCCATCAGTTTGGTGGCACCTGCCCACCTGGGTAGCAAGTGCTCCTTCACCTTCTCTTGGTCTCAATGCAACCAGGGATACATTTTCTTTTTCTCTGACCTGCTCAACATCAGCAGTTGACAGTCATTTTGTGATCAGCCATAATTCCTATATATTGTGATATTACACAATATTACCATATATCCCATATATTATAAACCTAGTTTATTTTCAACTGCAGTAAAACTGAAAATTATGAAAGGGGTTTTCAACCCCTTTGAATTTTTAATAATGGAAAGTTCTATGTGCACCTGTCTTCTCTGTAACTTACCACCCTTATTTCACAGTGCTCTACAAGTAACTTCTATCCAGAAGGAATTAACTGCCCCGTATATTTTAAGTAATTGTTTCCAAAATGATCCTGCCTGCTTACTGTGAAAAAAAAAAATAAAAATCCTGATCTTCTTAGCCTGTAAACTCAAATTCTGGTGACAGAGGACTGGAGGGGATGCAGTAGAGTTATAAATGGTACCAGCAGAACATTCATATAACACAAGGACGCTGCTGTCTGCAAGCACAGCTGAATGTCGGTGGGGTTAGTACCCCAGCGCTGCATCACAGTACAGCACACACTGTATGCAAAAAGCAAGACCTCTTCAGATCAGCACAGTACTGAAACATGGCTGGGATAGCAGTCCCGGAGATGGACCCTGAAAACAAGTAACAGCTCAAAGCCAGAGCATATTAAAAACACCTCAGGTACAGCAGCAGGATGATCATGACGTGCACAATCATCTGTTTCCTACCGTTCTTTTTTAAAGCACATCAAATACATGACCCCTCAGAGTAATCTTGAACTACTTTGAAATACAAGGAGCATTTTTTTACAGTAATATGGAGGTAATGATAGGGAAAAATACACAAGGACCTGAAGTTACAATCCGACTGAAAAAAGTAGAACCTAAGAAAAATCAGAGCTACACTGTTCCCAGTTTTCAGTCTGATTAGAGAAATACTTAAACCACTCATCCTGACTGCCATCTGGCGGACAACCATCTACAGCTCAAAGCACTGACAACTATATACATGCTATTTAAATGAGTGAAACAAGGGAAAAGCCAGTTTGAGAATTAACTTGCAGCCAGAGGGCTGAAAATACTTGTCCCTAGAAAGATTTAGCCTAAGCCAGCCTCTCCCAGATTTAGGGACCTGCAGAATTCTTTATGCAGAAATAAGTACATTGAAGTCTTTGAAGGCTCAGCAAGCTACTTCCTCTGAGCAACCACTTACCACTGAAAATATCACTCCACGTCAGTGAAGTGCTGTGATTCCAGAAATCTGTTAGGACATATGTCCAGATGGTTTCTGCAATGCATTGAAGATAATTTTCTGATGTGGGTGATGTAGATGTCACTGTGGCTGAGGAGCCTTCTGGACCTTGTTCTTACCAACAGGGATAGGCTTGTTAGGGATGCGACCTTTGGAGAACCAACTTCAACCTTTTCCAGGGGCTGCTTGGAGGTGTCTCATGGACTAGAGTGCTTGAAGGTAAGGGGGCTTGTGAGAGCAACATTTAAACAGCACTTCTTCCAAGCTCAAGATCAGTGCATCGCTAAGACTAGGAAATCAGGGAAAGGAGGCAGGAGACCTGCATGAATGAGCAAGGAGCTGATGGATAAGATCAAAGTTCCCTTTAATCTTATCGTAGATCAACCACGTAGAAGGTGGTCTACAAAATATGGAAAAAGGACCTGTCCTCTCAGGAGTATAGGGAGCATTGTCAGGGCCTGCAGGGATGCAACAAGGAAGTCTAAAGCTCACTGAGCTGATGCTGAGAAGGCAGAGGGGGGTAGAGCAGTGGATGATGTCTATCTTGACTTCTGCAAGGCTTTTGATACTGTGTCCCATGACATCCTGATAAAGACAGTGGGGTAGATGAGTGGACAGTGAGGTGGGTTGAGAACTGGCTGACAGGCAGAGCTCAGAGGGTGGTCATCAGCAGCAGTCTTGGTTGGAGACCTGTGATGAGCAGCACTCCGCAGGGGTCAGTGCCAGGTCTGGTCTTATTCACCATCTTCATTAATGATGACAATCATTAGATGAGGGGATAGCTGTCCACCCTCAGAAAGTACTGAGTATGATGGCTGGCACACTGAAAGGCTGCCATTCAGTGAGATCTGGATGGGCTGGAGAGCTGAGTAGTAAGAAACTTGATGAGATTTAACAAAAGCAAGTGTAAAGTCTTGCACCTGGGAAGGAATAACCACAAATGTCAGTGCAGGCTGGGACATGACCTGCTAGAAAGCAGCTCTGCAGAGAGGGACATGGTGATCCTGCTGAGCAGGCTGGCCATGAACCAGCAGTGTGCCCCGGTGATCAAAAAGACCAAGAGGATCCTGGGGTGCATTAAAAAAAGCGTGGCCAGCAGGTCAAGGGAAGTGATCCTTTTTCTCTACTCTGCACTGGGCAGGCTTCACTTGGAGTACTGTATCCAGTTCTGAGCTCCCCAGTACCAAAAAGTGAGGGACCTCCTGGAGAGAGTCCAGCAGAGGGCCACAAAGATGATAAAGGACCTGGAGCATCTACCCTACAAGGAAAGGCAGAGCAACCTGTGTCTGTTAAGTCTTGAGAAAAGAAGACTCAGAGAGGAGTCAAAGGGTCAACCTCTTTTCAGTAATTTGTAGGGGAAACAGCCATAAATTGGAGCATAGGAAGTTCCACACTAATACGTGAAAGAACTTCTTCACAGTGAGGGTGATGGAGCACTGGAAGAAGCTGCCCAGGGGTGTTATGGAGTCTCTTCTGGAGATATTCAAGACCCGCCTGGATGCCAAACTGTGCAGCCTGCAGTTGGGTGGCCTGCTTTGTCAGGGGGTTGGACTCTTATCTCTAGACATCCCTTTTAAACCCTGCAGTTCTGTGGATCTATGAAGGCCTGCCTTGCCCAGAAAGTCTGTGCTGAAGAATACTATTTTAAGCTTAGTTACGTGCTATTGTAACAGAACATTTAAAAAACAAACATTATGCCTTCAAGTGTTTTCGAGAGACTTTAGAACCACTTCCAAATTCATGCACAGAGTATTTAACCCACAACCCATTGTTAAAATTGGTAAAGTTAGCTGATTGTTGCTTTTTTTCTTAAATAAATCATTTTCATTAACACTTCTGATAATTTAGTTACACTGGAGCACACACACATCTACCAGAAGCAGAGGAAATAGGAAGAACATAGTTTAATTTATGTCTTTCAAACAAAAGAATATTCTACTTCAGGACCTCTTTTACAACCTCTTTTTAACTGGAGTGGAAATCAACAAAGAAAGCTACTGTACGGAAGGGTAAAATGCATAGTTACCTACAGAGAGCAGACAACTGAAACAAACTGGTAGTCAAACATGCCTTTTAAAAATATTCCACATGTGAGCACATTCTCTCTTTGCAGTTTTAACTGTATGAAGGCTAATACAAAAATGAGACTGCTATTCTTTTTTTCCCAAAACTCCCCCCTTTCCACTGACATCATATTAAACAAAGATGAATATGCATTCCTTTAAGCATGGAAGATAAGAAAAACTCATGAGTTCAGGTTATGTATTTTGTTTATGCATTTCTAGTAGAAATCATTTGAGATGCTTTATTTGATGAATTGTAATGTAATGTAAATGTAATGAAGTGTTTTACAAGCTACAAATATAATGCAAGCCTACAGCACATCCAGAATACCTCTTCTTAGTCAGTTACACAAATCACCCTGATCCTCTCCAGCCAAACATGTGTAAGGTAAGAGGCAAGGCAAAAAGCACTCTGTGATTGAAATGATCCTTGAAACAAGGATAAGTTGGTCTCCTTTGAAGGCTTATTCTCAGATACGTACAACCCATGACTGCAGTTAGTTTGTTAGCCTTTCATAAACATAGAAGACTTCAAGAGTACATCTTCCAAAAATTACTACTCATATGTATTTCCTGCAGTAAGCAAATCAAGAAAACCCCAAACTTCTGACATGAAAGTCATAATGGACACACAAATCCTCAAGGAGAACTACCCAGAAAAGGAGCCATGCTGTCCAGGGCACTAAATACATACACTGCTTCCAAGTTGCAATTCAACTGAGTTTTAATAACAAGTTCAAGTGATATGTTATTTTCCACTTGCAAGCAAAACAGGGATGACAACTCACTGGTTTACAGCAAGCATTACTTATAGCAACATACAGCCTCAGCAAACACCTACTGATGACAGGTTTTTTTGTTTCCTGACAATGGCTTTTACCTTCCTGCATTGAGTGAAAATCACCAATGGGTTCCTTTTTCATTGTTGAAATCATCATCATGGGATACAAGGTAGCTTGTGAAGACAAAGTGTTTCATAAAGCTTAACAGTAATTGAACATTAACTGCAACAGTTCACTTAAACCACAACAGAAAATAACAAAGTTCAGTACTAAATTTGCTTTACTCCCATGACTGAAACGTTCTTTCAGTATACGACATCGTCTTTCCTCCTGGGTTCACTCTGCTGCTGCCTGTATTAATCTAGGAAAGAGAATGGGTACTAGTTTAGAATCATTAACAGTATCAAGCTTTCAACAACAGTTGCTACAAAACAATTGGTATTCATAATCCTTCATATTCTCTAAACACTAACTTTTAAAACAAGGAAGGAGCTTTCCACAACTCCAGTCTAAGATGAACATGCTTTTATCAACCTCAGTTTTTATCAGGCATGAGAGTAATCTTTCCCAAAGTTTAAATCCCAACTTTTTCCCCTACCCAACACAAAGTAATGTCAAGGAAAAACTTTCTCCTCTTTCTTAAGGATGACTGCCTGAACTATCTTCCCAATAACATCCTCTTCCATTGTAATAGCCTAGTCAACTACAAGCCTGTTCAAAAAAATCACCAGATAAAAAGTCTGCAACAGACCACAGTTCTACAAGAATCGCTCTATTATATAATGACCTTTTCACCCATTCCATTTCAAAGAGAAAGTGAATACTGCATACAAATGAAGACTCAGACCTAGAAATTAAAAGTTTTGCAAAGTACTGGAACAATCCATAAAGATCCATGTGTATTCAGAAGCCAATTAGAAAAACTGACAAGATTTTCCTTCGGAAGCGATCTAAATGAAATAAATGTCCTTGAATGTAATTACGTACAAATGATACACTCAGACTTCAAGCATGAGAAAGAAGAATTTAAGTTAACTAATGTCCCAAAGAAGACCCAAGGGGAAACAAACATTCAGAACTGATTAAGGAATTGGAGAGACATGTGGATACACCCAAAATAAAGCATTTTCACAAATTATGGAAGGCAAAAAACATGAATCATGAAATTGAATTCCAACTTCAGACACGGTATGAACACAGAATGAGTAATTATTTATCTGGAAGTCTCTAACAGTGCATCAACACTTAAAATGCAAATGTGATATAATAAAATTTCCTATGAAAATCATCAAGGAACGGATTTTGTTAAGACCAAAACTGAAGTAGTAACTGAGTTAGCAAGAATTATCAAACATCAGTTCTAAAAAACTTCAAGTATGCACAGAACAGCAGTCTTGGCAGCTACGCTACCTAGAGTGTCTCATTTACTCAGGTTGTATTTTCATATCTGGTAAGAGCAATGTTAAGAAGCTGTAAGATTCTTCAACACAAACTCTATAAAAAATTTGACATAAATCAGGTTAGGACATTTATCTAGCTACAATTACTGTAAGTTGTCAGCCAAATCAGTTACTTAGTGAAATGCACAAGTAGTAGAGAAATTGTGCGTATTTGTACAAACCTTTTATTTCAAAGTCATTTTTGATACTGCAGATAAAGATTAATGCAGCTAGTAAGGCTACAATGCAAACAGTCAAACTTAAGACCAGTTATCCAAAGTGAGTTTCAGAATCATTACGAATTTTTAAGAGGCACAACTCAGATAAGGGAATCAAGACCAAAAGTCCCAGCAATAAATACTTTGGTTATATGTTGTGACCCACACCTTCATATTAACAGAGAATTCCAACAGCAAAGACTTCCAGACTTACCCTCTGGGCACCAAGTGATGAAACAGTATTTGGTCTTTCTAGAGCCATTTCTTCCAACCAAGCTGGAACTTCCTGCTGAGCCTACATAATTAGAAAAGGGAATCTATCAACTTTGACCACTTTCCCAATTCTTATTTAAAGTTACACAACCACAATACAGTTATAATTCTTACTCTGTACGCTAAAGTGAGAACCTCAGAAACAGAAGTTCAGCGCTAAGATTTGAAACTTACTTCTGAAAGCACTTTAAGTAGAGACTGTACAAGATGGCTATCTGACTGATCATCAAAGAAAGAAACTGCTTTGCCAGGATTTCCACAACGACCAGTTCGTCCAATTCGATGTACATAATCTTCAATGGTGTTGGGGAGATCAAAATTGATAACATGTTGAACATTTTCAATATCCAGGCCTCTTGCTGCTACTGAAGTTGCCACAAGAATTTGACATTTTCCAGAACGGAAATCATGAAGAGCTATCTCTCTCTCTCTCTGTTCCCTGTCTCTGTCAAGAAAACAATTATTAGAAAGTCTCTGAAATCTGCAGTATTAAGATACAAGTTAAAAGGTTCACAGACAGAAGCAGTTCTTGAAAAAACGTTACCTTCATGCTACCCATTGGGTTTTCTGAATTTTTAACAGGTTAGCAGTAAGAATTTTCTATTTTAACTTGAAACTCCAGAACAACTGCATTTTTTTCAGAAAATAATATGTATCAGGACTACTTCACCAAGTGCATCTATGGCCCACCTCAAGGTAAAATAATCTCAAAGCTAAGCATAGAAAGGTAAAGAAGAAAAGAAGGGCACTGGGACAAAGGTAAGACTTCAGAGAAGAAGAGAGAACAAAAGGGTACACAACAGTAATGATCAGACAGCAAGAGAACACAAGAGAAGCCTTTGTATGCTGATCTCTATAAAAATACTGTTTAAGAAGTCTGTGAGCACATCACAGAGGCAGAAACAGCATCAGAAACCTCTGTGGTACACAACTTGACTTAATGCTCTGGGGAACTGACATCACAGACAGAAAGATCCACAGCTCCCACTTCAATTCATGAATGTAATCTCAAGTTTTTTTTTTTTTGTTGTTATATCTATGTCTTTATCATTTGTGTTACAACAGCTGATTCTACTGAATTAAATAACATTTTCTTGTTCAGCAGCAGATGCAGAATTCCCCATTCTTACAGAGTATTTGAAATGTGGTCAATCATGAAGATGCATACTCATCAAACAAAGGGACAAAACTCACCTTCAGAAATGCTATGTTCTCTACAGGACAGAGCTGTTGAGAATTGCAAGGCAAACTAAACTAATACAAGCTGATTTCAAGAAAAGTTTCTCTTCAGATATGTTACTACTGATTTAGTAAATACTTAAGAATTCTCACTTAATACTCACCCATGAATGCTGGTGGATGGTAAGTTCTCTTGACAAAGAAAGGCTGCAATGTAATCTGCCTTTTTCTTTGTTTCCACAAACACCATGGTTCGTTCACCACCTATGTTAAAAAGGAGAACAGATCTAATGGAGTTTGATGCAAATTCATTATTGAGAGCTGCAGTTTCGAACATCCAATCTGAGAATTGGTTTTAAATTAAGTCTTTATGGCATGATTTGAACAAAGGCAATCCATCAGTTTCTAAATCAACACAGAAACCCAGGTTGATAGTCATGCATTGTATTTTTCTCCTCATTAAAAGAAATGAAAGATGAGTTTTGTTCTGTGGGAAGCCCCAGTATGTTGCCTCTTCCTACGGCATATAGCTAGACATGGGGCATCATTCCGAGTCCTTGATTTATTAGCCTCAGTTTTAATTAGATTGTATTATATTATGTTATCTTGCATTCCGATATCATAGAAAAATAAGTTTCCCTCCTTAGATCATTGCCACTGTTCTGTTTGTTTCCTTGAGCCCAGCTCTCCCTACTGCTTTCCCTTTTCTCTTCCCATTTTTTGGGGTCAAGGGTCCACGGGCCTACTGCCCTGCCCTGCCCTCCCCCCCCATCATGGACATAGATCTATCTAGATAACTCCGTGACAGCTTTTGGTGGAGAATGCAGGCATAAGATTTTAATGTTAGTTAAAAGTTAGTTAGTAGGGAAAAAAAAAAGGGGGGGGGGGGGGATTTCTTTAATCCAGAGACTGCAAGAGCATTGCTATTTGACCTTCATAGGTTAGACTGTAGTCTGGACACTGTACAGAGTGTCTTCTGATTTGGTTCTTTTTCATAGAATCATAGAATTACCCAGGTTGGAAAAGACCTTGAAGTTCATCAAGTCCACTGCAGCCTAACCACAGTACCCTAACACTAAAAACCCTCTGCTAAATCATATCCCTGAGCAGGGGATATTTTTTCCTTTCCCTTTTTAGCAGCTACCAGCTATGAATCTACTCTCCATTCTAGCTGCTCTGTTTAAGGGATTGAAAGCAATTACGATCTTCTCAATGTATTAGCCAATTATCAATGTCATGATTTATTGTTGTGGAACTGTGTTCATATATTACCAAATAAGGGCACTGATGGAGACATCTGCCTGGCACTTATATGCAATGTGGTATAATTTGAATTTTGACAATTACATCCCAAATGGAATAGCCAATTTTACTAACACCACGATGTTCAATCTGGTTTCCAGGCCGTCTTCTCAGTTTGCCGCAGGTTTCTTGAAAACTGAGTTAGCGATCATGCTCATGAGCATGTTACCAATATCACTGAATGTACTCCAATCCATTTGTTCTATGCGGAAGTCTCCTCCAAAACCAGAGAATGCTGACTGGCAGGGAATATGGAGAGGTCTAGGAAAAATCTTAGAAGTCAGGGGCCTGCAATGTCATGGGATTTCACTCTTGAACACCTGTAGGATCCTGAGAAACGAAGCCAGTATTTGAGTCAGGGATGGTGCAGCTTACATAGATCTAAGGAGATACGACTTATTTAGGGCTTGGCTTGTGCTTACCATGTTCTATGTAATACTATTCTGGAGAGAGAGTTTCTGAGCTGAGGTTCAAGCCAAAGGGGGAAATACCCAAGTCAAATCTGATCAGTCACAGGAGGCACCAGTAACAATGCCAGTTGCCCCTGTGGAAGGCAAGAAATGGAAACGGGTGTCCTCACATCTACAATGGAAAAAGAAGAAGCGGAGAAGGAGGCAAAGGAAGATCCAGGCGAAGGGGGGGCCTGACACAGCACCACAAAAGGCAAAAGGAAATACTAAGAGGCAAGAAAAAGAGAGTGATGAGGAGAAAGTCTCTATTACTGTTTGTCAGCCTCTGAAGATGACTGAAATCCAAGGCTCAAGAAAGGAGTTCACCCAGCACCCAAATGAATCTCATGTCACCTGGTTGTTTCGCTGTTGGGACAGCAGGGCCAGTAGCTTGTCTCTACATGGTAACAAAGCTTGTCAACTAGGAGGCACCGCCAGAGACACAGCTACTGACAGAAGGATTATCAGATGTCTGGATGGAGCTGCCACCCACTGGGAGCAAACGTTAGTGGTTGTGAAGGAAAACTTCCCTTCAAAGACAATCTGAAGCCTGTGATGAACAAGTGGGATACAATTGAAAAAGGCATCCAGTATTTGAGGGAAATAGGTGGTGGAAATATTGTATAACCCTAATTTTGATCCTAGTGATCCACGCCAAGACCATGATCCTGGGAGAGCAAGGACGACACCTGATATATGGCAGAAACTCACCAAAACAGCACTAGAAAGGTACGCTGTTACACTAGCAGCAATGCTTCAAAGGTACGAGGAACAACAGAGAAGACCCCTAGTTTTTTAATTGGTTCTTACACGCAAAACTTTGAACAGTTACCTCAACTCACGTCTCCATTTCAGCTATCTCAGAAGTAACCAACAGACTGAATCAAGTGGAAGAGCAAGTGTCTCTATTGGTTAATCAAGTCAAACCTGTAGTAGTATCAGAAATGACTGATGAAAGTCAGGATCATCAAGGGAGTCTAATGAAAGAGCTGATCAAACTAATGAAAATCCAGACCCATATAATTAAAGGTGATGAAACCTCCTCCTCACCTGTATCATCAAAAAAATCACAGCTATTAAATGCAAATGCATTCCAGCTCAAGAAAGGAACAACAGTAAGACTACACCACATATTGCCTTGTGATGTTACCTACATGACCATGAAGAAGATAGAGGAAGTGGCATGACAAAGCTACTCCTGTACTACGAGCATGGATGAGAGAACTACAAAACAAACCAACCACCAGTAAAGCTGCTCCAGTTACCACAGGTAATGAATAGAGGAGCCCTGCCCTCAGTCAGGGGAGGGAAAGGGATAATAGAGTTTATTGGACTGTGTGGATTTGATGGCCTGGCACATCAGAACCACAGAAATATAAGGCACTGGTGGATACCGGTGCACAGGGCACCATAATGCCCTCTGGTCATGAAGGGACAGAATCAATCCATATTTCTGGAGTGACTGGGGGCTCTAAAGAATTGACTGTGCTGGAGGCCAAAATAAGCCTCACTGGTAAAGACTGGCAAAAGCATTCTACTGTGACTGGCCCAGGGGCTCCATGCATACTTAGTATTGATTACTTCAGAAGGGGGCATTTCAAGGATCCTAAGGGGTATCGATGGGCCTTTGGGATAGCTGCTGTAGATATGGACAACATCAAGCAGCTGTCTGTTTTGCCTGGCCTGTCAGAGGACCCATCTGTTGTGGGGCTGCTATGAGTAAAAGAGCAGCAGGTACCAACTGCTACAAAGACAGTGCACAGATGGCAGTATCACACCAACAGGGATGCCTTGCTCCCCATTCATGATTTGATTCGCCAGCTGGAGAATCAGGGAGTGATCAGCAAAACTCACTCACCTTTTAACAGTCCCATATGGCCAGTGTGTAAAGCCAGTGGAGAATGGAGGCTGACAGTAGACTACCGTGGCCTGAATGAGCCACCGAGTGCTGCTGTGCTGGACATGGAACTCCAGTACGAGCTGGAGTCAAAAGCAGCCAAATGGTATGCCACCATTGACATTGCCAATGCCTTCTTCTCTATTCCTTTGGCTGCAGAATGTAAGTCACAGTTTGCCTTCACCTGGAGGGGCATTCAGTATACTTGGAACCTTTTGCCCCAGGGGTGGAAACACAGCCCAACCATTTGCCATGGGTTGGTCCAAATTGTACTGGAATAGGGTGGTGCTCCTGAACACCTGCAGTACATTGATGACATTGTTGTGTGGGGCAATACAGCAGAGGAAATTTTCACAAAAGGAGAGCAGATAATCCAAATTCTTCTACAAGCCGGCTTTGCTATTAAGCGAAGCAAAGTAAAAGGGCGTGCCCTGGAAATTCAGTTCCAAGGTATAAAGTGGCAGGATGGACGTCGTCACATCCCAGCAGATGTGATCAACAAAATCACTGACATGTCTCCACCAACTAGCAAGAAAGAGACACAATCTTTCCTGGGTGCAGTGGGCTTTTGGAGGATGCATGCTCCAAACAACAGCCTCATTGTAAGCACCCTTTATCAGGTGACACAGAAGAAGAATGATTTTGCATGGGGCCCCGAGCAGCAGCAGGCTTTTGAACAGATTAAACAAGAGATAGCCCGTGCCATAACACTGGGGCCAGTACGGACTGGACAGGATGTAAAGAACATCCTCTGTACTGCTGATGGTGAGAAAGGTCCCACTTGGAGTCTGTGGCAAAGAGCCTTAGGAGAGACCCGACGCAGACTGGGATATTGGAGTCAAGCATATAAGGGGTCAGAAGAGTGCTACACTCCAACTGAGAAGGAGATCTTAGCCGCGTATGAGGGGGTTCAGGCTGCTTCTGAAGTAGCTGGTACTGAAACACAGCTCCCATGACACACTTCGACTGCCGATACCACCTGGAGCAAGTGGATTGCACTGATTACACAGCAAGCGCAGATGGGGAACCTCAATTGTCCAGGAATTTTACAGGTGATCATGGACTGGCCTGAAGGTAAAAGGTTTGGAACATCACCAAGAGAAGAGGTGTCACGTGCTAAAGAGGCCCCACCAAACAACGATCTACCAGAAAATGAAAAGAAATATGCCCTATTCACTGATGGATCCTGTCATATTGTGGGGAAGTACTACAAATGGAAAGCTGCTGTGTGGAGCCCCACACAACAGGATGCAGAGGCCA
Source organism: Coturnix japonica (assembly GCF_054131305.1). Classification (NCBI taxonomy): domain Eukaryota; kingdom Metazoa; phylum Chordata; class Aves; order Galliformes; family Phasianidae; genus Coturnix; species Coturnix japonica. The sequence continues at coordinate 55,931,965 of NC_140702.1, read as the reverse complement.
CCGAAGGTCAAGGAGAATCAAGTCAGTCTGCAGAGGTAAAGGTTGTCCAGCTGGCCTTAGATGTTGCTGAACGAGAGAGGTGGTCAATGCTTTATCTTTATACTGACTCATGGATGGTGACGAATACCTTTGGGGGTGGTTACAGCAGTGGGAACAAAATGACTGGCAGCAGAAGGGTAAACCTATTTGGGCTGCAGTACTATGGGAGGACATTGCTGCCCGAACAAAAGATATGGTTATAAAGGTGCGCCATGTGGATGCTGATGTGCCCAAGAGTCGGGCTGCTGAAGAACAACAAAACAACCATCAGGTAGATAAAGCTGCCAGAATTGAGGTGACTCAAATAGACATGGACTGGCAGAAAAAGAGTGAATTATTTCTAGCTTGATGGGCCCATGAGACCTCGGGCCATCAAGGAAGACATGCGACATGTAAGTGGGCCAGACGCCGAGGGGTGGACTTAGCTATGGACGCTACTGCACAGGTTATTCACGACAGTGACACCAGTGCCATAATTCAACAAGCCAAGAGGATGAAACCTCTCTGGGGGGAAGAGCGATGGCAGAAGTATAAATATGGGGAGGCATGGCAGGCTGTCTCTCTCTCTCACTGCCTGGCGGCAGGTGTGGGTGTGCTTTAAAGCTGTGGTGCCTTCAGTTTCAAAGCAGGCTTCTCGGCCTTTGGAAACCTCTCTCACATTATTTTCTTTATTAGCCTCAATTTTAATTATATTGTATTATATTGTGTTATCTTGCATTCTGATATCATAGTTAGTAAAAAAAGTTTTCCTCCTTAGATTGTTGGCACTGCTCTGTTGTTTCCTTGAGCTCAGCTCCCACCTCTATACCCCCTTCCCTTTTTTTCCCTTCCCATTCTTTGGGTTCAGGGGGCCCACGGGCCTACTGCCTTCTCCCCTCCCATCATGGACATAGATCAGTCTAGATAACTCTGTGACCCCTATGAAAAAAAAATATATACAGGCCCAAAAGTTTGTTTACATTTAATAAACCTACACTCTGGTGAATATCATCAGGTGCTAAAGCAATTAGTAACCATCTATGCAAAGAAACTTACCATCTATGAAGTTTCATCACCATTACTCAAAGGTCAGACCTTTACAAATAACCATAATACAAACTTTTCTAAAACCTATGGCTCCATGCAAAGCACTTCAAGCTTCCATCAGCAGTCTTATATGCAACAGAATGCAATCATGACTTAACAGCAAGAGCATACATTTAAAAGTAAGCAAGTCTATCTCTCCTGGAAGACAGTTAGTTACAAGGAAAGTTACCTGTGCTTTGTAGAACTTCTATTAGTTTATCCCTCTTGGATAACCGGGGGACCTGAAGAATATTTTGCTGAACATCACTGCAGGCTCCACAGGTATTTCCAATAACAAGAAATATATAGTCCGTTTTCAAAAATTCACCAGCCAGCCTTGAAGAGAACCAAACACTATTAAGCACTATTAACACTGCTTATTTTTGCTTCCAGATCAAGCACCCATCACAACAGTTACTCATACAATGTCTCAGCAGATTGCCACACGTGCTTTTTCTTTCAAAAAAGGATAAGAAGTTTGTATTCTTTCCTAAACAGTCGTACAAAAAATGATCAGTGCACAGACAAGCCCACAACTTCTCAAAATACAAATACTGTATTTCTTAGTCATCTCAAACTGTTCTACACAGACACCTGAAATATATTCGTGACACATATGCTACCATTCCTGGGGTGCTATATATACCTGAAAGGAACAAGGGAGAACCCTACAATGCCCAGAACTGAAGATTAGTCTTCAGACATACCATTCTTTTTGACTGCTGAACAAAAGCTCCACTTAAAAACATAGATCTTATCCCATTGCATTTATTTACCACCCCATAAGTGAAACTCAGATTCTGTTCTGGTCTTAGATTTTTATATGAGATCAAATGTGGCAAAATCAGTATCACCAACAAATGCCCCATAATAGTTGAGAATTTTTACTAAATTGTATTAATCTATCTATAGAAAAGCATGCTTCATATCCAGTGTACACAAAATGCGATTTGCACTGGAAGGGATAGAAAACATCTTGCACTTTAACGGAAGACATAAAAGCCCAAAATTGCTAAGCAAAATTTCTCACATCAGCAAGGAAAAGCTGGCTCTCAACTCTCCTACACAACAGAGGTCAGACCAAAGGTTATGTCATAGCTAAGATCCAAGCTCAAGAACAAAAGTAAACAGTATGTTTAAACCAAATCTGACACAATCTACCCTAAAAAAAAAAAAAACAAGAAGTCTGAAAAGAAGTGCAGGAGAGCCTAAAATGAACAACGCTGAAGAAAGTACCATGTTCTGAAGTTTTTTTTTTTATATTCTTTTTTCCTTACTTTCCAAAAACATCCTTGTTGAAAAGTCAAAACTGACCCACTGAAGTAACAAAGTAGTTCACCTCCATGGTCCAATTAGTTTATAAGCTATCAAACTGTAATACACTTACTGTTTTGGTGGGGTTTTTTTGGGTCATAATTGTTATATGTATGTTTGGGTCATAATGTCACAATTATATCACTTAACACAAAAGCCACCACAGTTATGTCCACTGCTCAAACTGCAGCTTAGAATCCTCTTTAAGACAGGACCTTTAGATACGAGTCTCTTTAAAAGTGGAAATACTGAAAAATATTCAACCGCCTATGGGAAAGAGATGCTTTGTTCTGTCAGGTTCAGCAACACCATTTCCATTTGTTGAAACTTGGTTCTGGCTGGAAAATAGAACGTTATGTGTATTGAGTGGCAGAGACGCAAGACGCATCTAAAAGCCATGAGTGGAAGTCTCAGAACTGCTGAAACCAAACATCACTCATACAGGCAAAGAAGGATGCTATATGAGGAATGCTATATGAGGAAGGCTGGTGAGCTGAACAATAGCTGAGCTGTCTGTTTAAATTATGCCCTGAAACCTAAAGACAACAGTACCAGTGCTGCTTGATAAAGAGCAAGACCACTGCTTTAAATCTCAAACATAAGTTCGTCTGTGCAGCAACACACAAAAAAGCAAGGACACTATGAGGACTTCCGCAGAAGTGGAATTCAAGAGCTTTCAGACATCACAGAATTCTCACTAAGAACCTCCTGAGAAAGCAAGCAAGCCACCCTTCATCTATGTAAGTTAGATGTATATATGTAGATTTGCTACTGAGAAAAAATAAGTAAGTTTTCAGCAAGGAATATTAACAGTGTAGCTTTTCAGTCTATTCTAGCAAGTTTATAAGACTTCACAAAAGAAAAAATGAGTATTCTTCACCTTTCAGGCATCTAGAAGCACACAAGCGTACTTTCAGATACATTCCCATCTTTGCTTAGCTCACCTTTGAACTTCCTGAGGAAAAGTGGCACTAAACATTAATGTCTGACGTCTGTCTTTAGATGGCATGTCTGGATAAGAAATCAGCTTCTTCATATCTAATCCAAAACCCATATCAAGCATGCGGTCTGCTTCATCTAACACCAAATACTTCACTTCCACTAAACTGATCTGAAAACATTTCAATGAGAGAAAAATTGTGTTTTTTCACTGGCAGCATACAGTTAATAGTCAAAATCCATCTTTAAATATTTCCTTTTAGTTTGAGTTAATTGACAAATAAAAGCCCAGGTTCTTCTCAGATATTATATCTTACTTGCACCTTGGTCTCTAACACTGTTAATCTGCACCAATTCTAATCATATGCTGAAACCAAAATGCTTCAGAACCTGGTTCCCCAATTCAAACCAATTGGAGCCTAATGTAGGTAAACTGTTATTCAGCACCATGGGTTTGAAATCATGTCCAAGTTTTAGAAGGATTTTCTCATAAAATCCTAGCACATTCTCAAAAACTGCTTGGCCTGTAAAAAGTAGATGTCAGAAAGCATACAATGTTACACTTCAGAAGTACATACTGCTGACTGTGACTAGAAACCCAATAACCACAAAAAAACTATCTCCAATTTATTACCAAAGTATTTCTGCAAACCTTATTTGTCCAGCAAAACATCACTAAGACACCATTCCAACACACAGAAGTTTCAATTTGAATTTTCGTCTAGAAAAATAAAAACTTTAAAATATTACACCTGAAATTTATTGTATTTTGATTAAAATTAGCATTAATAAGTTCAAGGAATGTTAGCACAGCCCCACACACAAAAGCTACCACAGCAAAAAGAATAAGACTTAAAGAGAAAATGTACTAAGGGATTTTACATGAAAACTAAGACATAACATTCTTTTACATTTAACTGTAAAATATAATTACCAAGAGCATTACAGCCAATTTGATCTAAAATGGTATTCTCAGTGTGACCCGATAAGAACTGAAAAGACACACCACACTTTGCAAAACATCATGGTATTTAGTTATTCCAGGAAACACTCACTTGCACTTCAAGGGCATGTTCAAAGGCAGCATACCAACTGGTTTTCAAGGATTGTTTATTTGCTTCTAATAAATCTGAATAATGAACGATAGTACATAGAAGGCTAAAATAGCTTAAGGGAACGTAGACTAAGTTGAAGAAGCTTACCTTCTCTTTTTCAATAATGTCAAGAAGCCTTCCAGGAGTGGCACACAATATATTACAGCCTTGCATTATTTGACGGATTGAATGACCTGTTTGTGTACCTCCATAAATCACAACAGGCCTTATACAAGTCCTATTGTATAGGAAAAAAATGGATTATTATCTACATATTTAAGCTGTATCAATACATGAAAATAAGCAAATACAGTCAGATTTACCACAAACCAGTTTGAGTGCTTCAATCCATTTATCATATAATACAGTTTATAACAAAGAGCAGAATCCAAGGCCAAATTTCCATTGCTATAAGCTCAAGATTCCCATTCAGACTACATACAAGAGGGTGCACTGCACACAAGAGGAAGGAACATTGCATCTCAACTGCACTCTTCCCTCTCCCCTTCAACTGAGGTACAATACAGCAGTAAGAATTGAAAGAGTGTTACACGCTGCTCCCTTTATACTGAAGGCTCAGAAGTAAAAGGGAGGTCAGAAAATATAATATTAAAGCTGTACACATCAAAGGGCCAGTGGAGAACATTTACAAGGGGAAATTTTTGAAAAGCAGAGAACACTACTCAAGCATTAAGCTGCAAATGTGTTCCATTACTGAAGCAATTTAGTACTCTCCCAGCTGAGAATTTTGGTTATATCTACCAAGTTAAGCTAAATCAGATCTGCAGAAAAAATGCACCTATTAACAAGAACTACCTTCCACATGTGTACAGAAAGTATTTTCATATCTGAATTCTGTTCATTCTTGAAGATATTAATTCAGCTCCACGCATAACAAGGTTCAATCAGATAAAACTAAGTCAAACTAATTTAAGGCCATTACCTCTTGTGACACTGCTAGTCACCTGGAAAAATGAGGCCAAGCTCCACCTCACCACAACCTCCTTTCAGGTAGCTGTAGAGAGCAGTAAGTTAGCTCCTGAGCCACCTTTTCTCCAGACTTAATAATATCAGTTCCCTCAATGACTTCTCCTAAGACTCATATTCCAGATCCCTCATCAGCTTTGTTGCCCTTCTTTGGATGCACTTCAGGGCCTCGGTGTCATTATTATATAGTTAAAAATATATCAAAATATAAAATACGTTAAATATATAAAACCCAATATAGTAATAAACTTGCTAATCAGCATTACCCACCTAAGCTCCAGTGTTTGTACTTATTTGATAGGCATAAAAAATTTTGGTAGTTTGTGAAAATAATTATTTCTGATTAAGTACAAAGCAAGTACAGATGCTTACCCATACACAAACTTCCTTGCTTCTAAGAAGATCTGATTTATCAGTTCTCTAGTTGGTGCAACAATAATGCACTGTGGTTCTTGCTGCTTTTTGAAGACACTTGCAGTTACGCCATCTTTCATCATCCGGTCCACAATTGGTAGAAGAAAAGCTGCCTAAAAATAGCATCAATGTATGTTGTTTAGACTTAAAGCATTGGTCATGGTAAAGCTGTGTATCAATCTAAAAGACAGAATGATACAGCATGCTATAAACTTCAAGAAAAGCACAGCAAAAGGATTTAGACCAACATATCACAGGTCAAAACTTTCTCCCTGCCTAAAAAGTATGAAAACATTTCTCTAGTCCTTAAGATTCCAATATTGCAGGAACTCCACCACACATTACCTTATTTCTGAGTTCTTCAGGCAGTTCAACACATCATCCTGACACAGAGTACTATTTAAGCACCCTAGGATCAAATACTGCTCTGAAACACATGCTTAGAAGCTTTATATTATCATCAGCAGATCTGTAAGTTAACAGAGTATTAACAATCTCTGGATTACAACAACAGCAGACTAATTTGTGACATCAGCACTCCTACTTCCAAATAAGTATAGTTACACCCAAAACAGGACCCTTGTAGACTGACAAAAAAGCATTCTTTGCAGACATTCAAAAAAACACTGAATACTTGTAACTTAAGGTTTTTGCACATTTCAACCTCTCCACAAACAGAAGAAACATTTCTCTAAACAGCAACTAACAACATATATATCAAAGCTAGAATTCCACACAATGCTAAAATTCAAAATGGTATGTGTAATAGCCAAATATACAGAGCTGTCTGTAGTTAGATTTGTATACATTAAAGTTTAACAAGTTGAGACAACTGTCAGCTTCTTAATTCTAGTCTCTGTATCACTGTAATGAATCACTTAAAACTAAGTCTGGTGCAATCAGATTTGGTTCACATTAAGGACAACAAATCAGGACAACATACTATTGAAATCCAGCACAAGTTTAAAAGACGAAACAAAACAAGTCTCTCTTAACATACTATTATTTTCCTAATAAACCATTTCCACGACAGCCTACAAATCTGCTTCACTATCTGTATGTTCTCAATGACTGGTCTAGTCATTAGTGAAGTATTCAAAAATTAAATTAATTCAATTCAATTTAATTAATATATTAATTAGAAATTAATTAATTTAATCTGAGAATGGCTCCCCATCTGTTCTATCCCTGCTTAATAATACACTTGACAAATGGTTTTTCTTGTACTGAAATGACAAAAAAGAAATTACATGCTTGCCAACAGAAGAATGCTTATTTTGAAGTCTGTGGCATCCACCTAAAACTCCAAAGTCATTAATTTACAGTATGAATGAATGCTACAGAAAATGCTTACTGTTTTTCCTGATCCTGTCTGGGCACATGCCATTAAATCCCGCCCTGCTTGTATAACAGGAATGCTGTACTTCTGCACTGGAGTAAGTTTTGAATATCCAGTTTTAGATATATTCTTCCTCAAAGTCTGAGAGAAGTTAGCTTCTTCAAAAGTCTGCAAGGGGAAAATAAAATGTATTGTAACAGTACACAGCCATATAGCATAGAGATAACCATATCACACCCTCATTTCCCTACCACCTGCCCCCACTCCATTCTGCTATCTTCCCTCCCTCTGCCCTGCTTCTTTATCCTTCCTCCTAGAAGGAAGAAGACCCTTTCCCTTCTTTTATTTAAAAAAAAAAAAAAAAAAGCTAGCCACCTTGTGTTATGTGGAAGCAAAATCACACATTACTTTTTAAACAAACAGAAAATCACAGAATCACACTCAATACTTGAGAACAAAATGTTAACTAACCAGTAGTGGTGCTGGAGGGTCAATTCCTGTCATATCAGCGGTGCATTCATCATACTTGTCAAAATTAATTCCTGTCTGATAACTTGCAAAGATGGACTGTTCATCATCAGGTGGAGGAGGGGGCACGTAAGTCACCTTTGGACCTTAAGAACACAAGAATAAACAGTGTAAAGAAAATTTAGACTGCTTCAAGTATTGCATTACTGAAGTGATTTGTATTTTCCTCCACCTTACAGGAGACAAAGATACGTGTAAGTGAATTCTACTAAAACTTAGCTTCACACTACAATACTGAAAATTTGCTTGCGGATAAAACGAGACTTTTCTAAGGCCGTTTTATAATGCATTCACACATTTACTCAGGAATCTTACTTTGAAGAGATACTAACAACAAGTATGTTAGTTCCTACATAACTACTGCAAAAATTCATTACACTACAAACTGGCTCTACCTCCCAACAATGAAATTATTTTATACTAAAAGTACAATTCTTTTGTCCCTGGTAGTTCATTTATACTTCAGCATTCCCTAGGGGAACTTTCAAGCTAATAAAATCAGATGTAAAAAATGAATTATTTGATGTTCACTAAAAGGTTTGCAACACAAGTCTTTTCACACAAATCTCAAGTAAGGAATGACTATAAACCAAAATTATTCATACAAAATTAAGGTATTTGTTATTTGTCCCTTTGCATCTCAGAAGTACCAGGAAGCGAAATAATGCCAATATCTCCTCAAAATACACTCAAAGTAATCAAACATTTTGATAGTCTGTTCCAAATGACACATCCAATACATGCTAGAAAGTCATTATCCATTAAGCACTTCAATGTTATTTCCTGCACATAAAGTATGACATTCTATTTACCAATCTGAACTCAGTAAAACACATCAAGCCTGTCTTCTCTACAGAGCGCCTCAAAAGTAACATCTTAAGTGAATAACCTAATGCTTCCCAAGCATTTTTCTGTAACAACTCTAATCACCACTTACATGTGATAGCCAATTAATTTCTAGTAGCTTTGTCTCAAGTGGGCAACAATTGCCATTAGAAAGTAAAGAAAAACATTCCACAGAGGAATTCCACAGCAGTCCACTCCAAAACTAATCACCTTTATTTAGCTGAGAACAATGATAGCATTGCTCCAAAACTTAATGGTGATCACAGTTTAAACAGTTTAACAGTACATGCTTAACAATTCATGTTATACAGTTCAGAGTTATAAATTCTCATAAATCTCTACCTACTGTCTTGTGAACTGAATTCTAGCAATCTTAAGAAAAAATGCTGACTCAAAAGCAAGTTAAAATTGACATATTACTTATGAAGCTGCTTACCTCTTCCAGCATCAATTTCTTCACTGCGTCCTTTGTGAGCTCCTGTTAAATGAAGCAGTCTCCAAAGTTAGCTTATTTTAGGGAAAAAAAAAAAGCTCCTAAGAGAACATTATTAAGGACCATAATGAAAAAAAGATTAAAGAAAATTGCTTTAATGTTCGTTTTTTTTACTGCTTCATACAACTCAATGAGATTTAGTTGTGTCTTTCAGTGGCACCAAAGAAGCTATTCACTCAGTGACATTATATTCATTATCAATACCTCTAAGGAAATTCCAAGTCAACCCATAATTGTAGCATCAGTATCTTCATCTACCAACAAAGCACGAGATTTGGAAGTGGCATCAGGGGGCACAAGCTGCAGTGCAAACACAGCTAGGCCACATGCAGCCCATTGGTTGGGCCTACCTGCTGTAATCTATGAATTCTGCACAGCTCTTACACTCTTTTAATGCAAAACCTACTAACATACCAGAATACTCCATCTCTGCTGCAGCAGGTGGTAGAATTTCTGAAGTTATAGAGGATTTCAAAAACAATAATCTGTGTTTCTTGCACACAATTACTTACACTGCACATGCTAAACTTTCATGGTTTCATCTCCCAAAGATGTAAAATTGTACTAGTAACACTCTAATTAAAGGAATGTCCCCCAAAAAAGTGAGGGAAGCAGCAGCATGACTACCTATTATCTACCTTTGCTGCATTTAAAGCAATTGAACAGTGATATGAATGGAATAAGGGACTTATATCTTTAGTCCAACCTGCTAAGGAGGTTTATTAAACACACCAAGGACAACCTGTTTAAGGCTCTTTTAATCCACAAGAAGCAAGCCCTTGTAAAAAAAAAAAAATGTAATTAAGAATACTCTGAATGCTGCATGCCACATATTCCAGGGAAATTGTACTAAATTATCTGTATAAGACTTGATTCTGAGTTAGCATTCTGTACACTGCAAAGCAACTGTTCCACTGTGATCTATTGAGACTCAGCTCCTGCCCCTCCCCAGCACACACCGATGTGTGCTTGTACATATTTTTTAGTATATGATAGAAAAGGCAGCTGCTTCATTCCTATTTTTTCTACACGTATATGCCCTTCTTAGTATTTTATATACTATACACAGATTTTAAAATTGAATGTAGAATGTACTTGAAGGATAAACACATCTCAGACATTAGGGAATACATTTAGCCCATATGTAACCCTTTAAAGACAAGGGTTTGTCTTAGAAAATATTTCCTGGCAATAAATCTTTGTGAACCATAGTAAAATTGGGATTGGCGTGGGGGGGGGGGGGGGAGCAAGGGGAGGGGACATATTCTAACACTGAAGGGGAAGAACATAAACTTTTTTTTTAATACACAGTCTGGAAAGTTATTATCTACAGTCATTCTAGAAGACAGAATCAACTTGAGAAAAATGCTAAAGACAACAACAATACGTCATTATGCAGGAAATGGACATAGTGTAACACAGGGGAAAGAAAGCCTCTCTTTTGGATGTATCCCAGCCATTCGCTGAGAGTCAACAAAAAGGAAAGGTAAGTAACTCAATGGGGCACATAGAAAGCTCTCGAGCACATAACTAAGTTTAGAAATCTCCCCCTCCAACACCCTACTCTAAATCTCATGCAAACCTTGCCACTTCTGAATCTTTAAGTTACTGTAATTGACTGTAGTAAATTTTTGAACCACTATGTTAAACTGGCTAAAGATAAAAGTGCTGCACAGCTCTTACACTCTTCTAATGCAAAACAGCTCTTACACTCTTTTAATGCAAAAGATAAAAGTGCTGATCAAGTGCTACTAAGAATCAGTCAACCCCACTTTGTGATTCATCACAGATCAATAATTCCTACATCGTTGCTGTATCAGTTGAATAAAAATCTGTTCAAAACAGCATGCAAGCAAGCCATCTAACTGTTGCAATAGGTCTTTAATTCCCAGTGGGGGGAAAAACTAAGCTAACATCACTTACCAAAGCTCTGATAGTACTACTTTGCTACAAATCAGCAATGAGAAAATCCAAGACAAATCATGTTACTAAAAACACCTCACCTGCAAGACCCCCAACTGCTCCTCTTCCTCCTGAAGCAAAAGGGCTGCCACGCAGAGGACTATTTTTTTCCTCACTATTAAAGCCTGTAAGAAATACAAAGCATAGTAAGGTGTACATCTAAAATTAGTTTTATAAAGCATTACGCGCAATGCTAGTATTACAGAACCACAGAATATCCAGAGCTGGAAGGGACACACAGGATCAAACCCCCTGCCTCCACACCAGACTACCCAAGTCCAAACCTCTGACTGATTACACTGTTCAAATGCTCCTTGAGCTCCAGCAGTTTTGTGCCACGGCCACTGCCCTGGGGAGTGTTCCAGTGCCTCACTACTCACCCTCTCACAAAGAGCCTTTTCCTAACACCCAACCTGACAATCCCCTGATGCAGCTCAATGCCATTCCCTTGGCTCCTGCTGCTTTCACTGGTCAGCACCAGCATCTCTACTTCCCCTTGTTAAGATAAATGCCTGATGCTACTTATGACAAAATCCACAGCACAATATTCCCAGGAGATTCTTTGTATTTTTTACCTGTTCTGTATTACTTCCAATGATATGATCTTGCAAAGAAGGTACCCCTAGCACATCTGACGAAATAAAACTATTTCACAGCATTATACTTTTAGTTCACAAGGAGTAATCCAGTCAAAAAGAATGACCTAAGGTGCAGACCCACACAAACCAGTCAATATAAAACTCACACTTGTTTTGCCCGAAGATGCCAGAAACTCCTCTAAAACCTTGTTCTCGCATGCCAGGCTCGTTTGTGGAGTTCCTCTCTTGAGAATCTGCATCATTGCACACAAGACCTTAGTTTGCCTGATTTTGCACATACATATCAAATGATCTTTGATTATTCTGTGAAGTCCTTGCTTTACTGCACTTTTTATTGGAATTAATAAAGCTATATATTTGCCCAAACATGAAAAATGATATTTTTTTTTCTGTGCTAAAAACACAAAGAAAGTCTACTGCTCTCTTGTATTGCATCTTTCCAGGAGGAAATCTAACACTAAGTCTTCACCCCTCTGGCTAATCCACAGGAAAACTGGCTTTCTCCATTTTCATGAGCAGTACCATAGTAAGATAGCACTTTCTACTTATTGTCCCACATTACTATTTTACTGTGTAACAGTCCTTAATGCTCACATTAACCCAGACTGCCAATAAGCCTCACATTTGCATGGGCACAACGCATTTCTGGCTTTTTTAATGCTAGGAGGAAAAAAAACACTTTACAGTTTGTAGGAGTTACACCTAGACTGTGTCACATAAAGCACATTACTATTAGTGTAAGCCAAACAAAATTGAGAAAACTTTCAAAAGTAAATTCTACTTTATTATACCATTTTAATGTACTACACATCTATTACCATTTATCTGTTAGTCTATACAACTGAACATTTGTTCTGCCATTTACAGTAACAAAGATCATTACCCTGGTTTCAGCAGAGACTTCATAGTGTCTGGTATGATACTGAGGAGAAAGACACTGATAATACACTGATGCTTTAGTTACTGCTGAGCAGTACTTCATAGAGACAAGGATGTTTCAGTTTTTCAGCTTGTCTTATTATCCACAGCCAATATGCTGTGAATACTAACTCATAAATAGCCCATCATTTGAGTTTTTACAAATGCAAAATAAAAATTGCATTTTAAAGGAGACAGGCTAAGTATAAATATTCCTAAGCAATACAGACCTTAAAATGCAGGTTTAGAGTTATTTTCACAAGAGTTAGTATTAGCCCTCAAGTCATAAATGCTCACATGGGTCTGATACAATGAAACTGAATATAGAAATAAGGAAAACAATTTATAAAATACAAATAGTCACAGAACAAAACACTCCAGAAAGTTACCTCTGCTTCCAAAACTCCTCCCTCTACCAAGTCTGGTCACTGGTCGATCTTCTCTGTTCTGATGTACAGCAGAATCTACAGACAGGAAAATAAATCAACAATCAAGATCACCTTTGATTTTAGGGTAGTTGGTTGTTTTATTTTGTTAAATGAACTCCACGTTAAAATTACCGAATATATTCAGGATGAACAGGAGTTTGTTTCTGTAAGCCAACCAGGCCTGCTGGCTAAAGTCAGGATTCACCTGTCTCAAAGGAGGGAAAAGGACTGTATATATATGTGAAAGGAGTTGGCAGAGCTTGTTAACAGGGCTTTAAACTAAGCATTAAGGGGGAAAGAAAATAGAATCATGCTCACTACAGATGAGTGTAGGAACAGCATGCCAAAGTTGAGAGCAAGATCAATGACCCAACTGAAGTACACCTACACAGCTGGTGATAGACTATTGGACGGCATGCCACAGTCAGAATGGCTGTGTGCTAGTGAGATCCTTTAGTCTGCTTTATGAGGTGCCGGGTACACATCTAAACATCGAAACACATCTAAAACACTTCAATGCACACACCATGAGAAATAAACAAGAAGAGCTAGAAGCCTTGCCTCAGTCCAGGGCTACAACATCACTTCTATATGCAAAACCAGCCCTGTGAATGTTGTGATGGATGGTAACAGGCTTTTCAGAAGGGATAGGCAGAGCAGCACTGTATGTTGTGCAGGGGCTGGACTGCATGGAGATGACACTTGTCAACAGCTTGGTTGAGAGCCTCTAGGTAAGGATTAAGGGACACGGAAACAAAGGAGATGACACTGTGAGAGTCTACCACAGACCACAAGACCACGATGATGATGACAATTAAATACTCTTCAAGGAACCTAGAGATTTCAAGCTCAATTGCCTTTGTCCTTATGGAGCACTTAAGTGACAAAGTTTAACTGAGTACACCACACAGCTTATATAAACAGATGCAACAGATGCCTAAAAAATCTAAAAACCTAAAACAGAGAAGATCACATGGGTGAAGTGGTGAACAATGGCCACCTTGGCCACAGTGGCCAAGCAGTATTCAATTCAAAATCTTTTGTGACAGGAGGAAAACTGCCACCAAAACCTCAATCCTGAATATAAAGGAGGGCAGATTTTAGGCTGCTTAGGAAACTACTTATTAACATCCCCTGGGAAACTGCTTTTGAAAGCCTTGGAGTCTCAGCACTGCCTACCCTAAGTACAACCTCCTGAGTGCACAGGAACCAGGCAATTCCACAGTGCCAGAAGTCAAGAAGGAGGGGCAGAAGGCCAGTGTGGCTCAACAGGAATCTTCTAAAGCTCTGACAGAAAAAGAAAGCACACAGCTGCTGGAAGCAAGGTAAAGATACAGGTGATAACTACAGGGACAATATTCACATTTGCACAGAGAAAATTCATGCAGACAAAGTTGTTAGAATTTAAAGCTGGTCAATATGGTGGTTAACAACAAAAAGGTTTTTGTTTTGTTGTTTGTTTGTTTTTTTAAATACATTAACAACAAAAGGAGAACCAGAGAGAACACTGGTTCATTACTTGATGAGAATGGTCATCTCACAATCGAGGACAAAGACAAAGCAAGAGACATTTAGTGCCGCCTTTGCCTCTAACACTGATTACTAACTCAGGGACCTCAGATGCCCCAGGTTGGAGGTCACGGTCCTCAGCCAACTACTCAGCCAAACCCACACTTGTACAGGATTTGCAGCTTGACCTGGATGCAGATAAGTCTATAGAGCCCAATGGAATTCACCCCTGAGTATTCACAGGGCTGGATAATGTCACTGCAAGATGTCTCTCAATTATTTTTGAAGGGTCTTAGGAATCTGGAGAGGTATCAGTTGACTGTATACAGATTGGGCTCCCAAGAGGGGTAAAAAAGCCTACAGTAAAGAAGACAGCATTTCAAAGCTGGATGAAGTTAAGAGGGCTAGAGGACGCCTATGCAGCTGGAGCACAATCACCTTTAATTCACAGTCTATGAATTTAAGGTTAGCCACAGTAATCCATTTCAGTGTCTAACAGATATAAACATATTAATGGAGGAAATAAGAAACAAAATTCATTCCAATATTCAGGTAAATCAATACATAACAAAACACATTAGAACTCAGCTGACAGTATGAACAAGGTCAACACGCTAAACTGGCAAGTAAACACGCTTAATTTAGAACAATAAGAAACTATTATATGATGCAACAAGGTGCCCTTAAACAGCAATGCTTAGGGTACATAATGCTGTCTTCAAAAACAGAACAGCATCACACTACAACAGCTCTGCTACTAACACACACATATTTCAGCACCTACCAGGGTACCAATAATACGGTTGCCAGTCCTAATGTTTGGTCCAAAAGCAAGGCTTAACAATCCCCAAAAGTACAAATTTTAACTGCACAATCCTACCTCTGCTCCCAAAACTTCCTCCAGTGTCACGCTGTGCATGCAGACTCCTGTTAAATCCTTCATTAGCACCTGGAAAATTAAACAAACAAAGCTTTTGACACTGTCTTCCACAGCATTCTCATACACAAACCAATAAAATTCACCCTACATAACTGGAAACTAAGGAAAACTTCTGGGCCCCAAAGGTTGCAATCAATAGCATAAACTCCAGGTGAAGGTGAATCATTAGTGGAATACCCCATAGTCTGTTAAAGGTGCCAGAAGAGCTTACCACCTTCATTCAAGTCTTGAGATCAAGGGACAAAGTGTACCCTTTGCAAGTCTGCATGCCTTATTTAAACATCAGCTGAAACACAATTCATTAACTGTAAGATAAAAGCTTCCAAAAGAGAGAAAGGTTTATCCAGCCTTTTCTGGAAAGTTAAAAAAAATAAAAATCCCCATCAATACCTGCTCTCTGAATTCTCAACTTCTAACACTTCAAATCTGGAGAAGTTCAAGTAACAGATCTGAATTCTAGGTCTTGGCCATACTGATTTTCCAATATCTTGAGAATAAGTAATTACGTAAAAAAAAAATCTCTTTTTCACCTACACACTAAGAGGTAGGAGAATGACACATCAACAACAAACATACTGCCTTGTTCTAAATGCTTATAAGAAAATTAATCTAATCTGTGCTAAACATGACACATTTAAAAAGTTTAGGTTGTGATTCCACAGCTGTTTTGAACTAAATATGAACACCGTATTTTTAACCCAGATACAATTTCACTGAATTTATAATATTCACATGCAGTTTCAGCACAGATCATTCCTAAGAAAAGAAACCAGTGAGAACTTCTTAACTGCCCTATCCCACATTTTGTCAGTTTTAAGCTAAACCTGTTTCCTGATCTGGTTATTGTACCATCAATCCAAGTACGTGCTGGGACAAACGTGTAACATCAGCACGGCCTATTATAACTAAGGATTCTCTTCAAGTTTAAAAAAGTATAATCTTCATGAAATCAAAGCATTTTATAGAAACTTACAAAGTGAAAGTTGCATCAACATAATGTCTCAGTTTTTTTATTTTTAATTTTTTTTTAAATGTTTCAACAGCTTCCTGTGAGCTTTTCTTATTCTCAGTATAACTGTCAGGAAGTACCTTGATAGGACTGCTCAACACTGCATGTAGTATTCACTCATTTTCAACACTCTTTAACACAGGCATTTGTAGAAATGGTTACCCAGTCCTCATCCACTCACTTTAAATTATACAATGTATTCAACACCAACTATGCTAAACAAAGGAGTGAGGGACACAAGTAAAACTTACTCCTTATATTATTTGCACAATTTGATGTTGATTATTGCATGAGGGAACACGTGAAAATATTAAATACAACTAGAATAGTACTACGTTACATCTCCTAAGCTTTTCAAGTCATCAGCTTCCCCAGATATCAATAAAATCTCAAGGAGTTTTTGCATACCAAGTGAGCCTTTATTCTGACTTAAGCCAAAGAAGGGACTGTTTGGTGTGCCTGGGAAGCCAGACAAGGGGCTGGTTGGTCTGTTGGAGAAGCGGTGGGATGGGCTGTTTGGTCTGCCAGAGTTAGTCTACAGGGAAAAAACAGGGACATCACAATGTTATCTTCAGGTCAAGAACAGTATATGTGAACTAAAGGTGCATTTAATTGCCAAGTCTTGCATTTGACATAAAGTGCCTTCTGCACCCAAGTGCAGTCTTTCAAATTATTCTGTTCAAAGTTTCTTATGCTCCACTACATTGAAGTGCATAATGGTCATACACAAATGTCACCAGAACCAAGTAATACACAACCAGTATGAAGACAAGTCTATATTGCCTCATGTCAGACTTGTGGAGGCATCAACTTCACTTTGCTAACAAACATTTAAAGCTTGTTATAACCATTTGTCACCCAAAGCAATAATGCAGTCTTTTAAAGTATTTTTTTCTCCAATTTAGGCTTCGAAAGATTACAAATACAAGTACCATAAATAAAACTATTCCCATCAGCTTCACAACTACATTTCACAGAATCACAGAATTACCCGGGTTGGAAGGGACCTCAAGGATCATGTAGTTCCAACCCCCCTGCCTAGCAGGGCCACCAAACATACGCATTTCTGTTGCTCTTCAACAACATGCTTACAGATTATCAAGTATTTTATAGAAGTCAGCCCCTCTTAGTTTATTCAAAGATTCAGATACTCCACCCAAAACAGTTCAAACAGCACCTAATTTTCACACTGTACCATTTTATTTCCAGCAAAGCCTAATTTCTCCATTCATCTCTCCTTACCCCCCATTCCTCATTCGAAAGATCTCTAAGACCAATGCCAACTATCAAAGATTCATAACACATCCTGAAATTTACAGCATCTTCTGCCGATATTAATTCATCCCATAAGTAGTAAAACATTATTCAGCTGTCTCTTATCACACCCCCCTCTACCTCACCCTATACTTCACACCAAAGCACTTTGCTACCGAGTAATAAAACAACAAAACTACATGCGAATAACTGGCACTGTCGGCTCTGACACCTCGGGCACACAGCCCGTGCCCTCAGCTCCCACAGCAGAGCCCGGCACGCTCAGGGAGCTGCAGTGAGCACCGAGGCGGCCTCGCGGCCTCTTATTCCCTATAGGGCAGGCCATCCCAGTGCCCCCATCCCACCACCCTCCCCCGGACACAACTCACCGCCCACACCTGCTCCTCATTACGCCGCAGAGGAGCCGCTGCCGCCTCCTGCTCCAGGAGCTCCGTGTCCCAGTCCTCTTCCATAGCGAACGACAGCAGCTCACCTGCAAAACCAGGAGCAGGTGAGCAGCACCCCCCCGCCCAGACACCGCCATCCCGCGATGCGGACACACGACGGAGCCCACCCCGGCACACCCTGCCCTCGGCCCCACACCCAGCTGCCCCCCGCCCCCTACCAGCGCCCTTAACCGCCTTCCTCCTCTGCAAGCAGCATGGCGCCGTCCGCCCGACACGCCTTATATAGCCGCCACCGCGTGCCGCCGCCGTGCTTCGACCAGCAGCCAATGGGAGCGCGAATCGTCACGCGGCGCATGCGCAGCGGCTTTCAAGACCGATTAGGGCGCGTAGTGGGGGTGGGGTGGGAAGGTGGCGGTAGCGCTGAGGGCGGAGCGTGTAGGGCGGGAAGGACGGGGAGGTTGGGCCGGGTTCGCCTTGGTGTGCCTCGGGGATCGGGAGGAACCAGGGCGGAACGTGGTTCGAGGCGGCTGTGCCAGGCCTTGTCCGTCACTGTCCGTCCCTGGGCCCAGTCCTGTAGGCGTCAGAGCGCCTGCGTGGCTGTTTTGCCGCAGTAAGGGTGGCAGTAGCTTCTTGTAGGATCAAAATGTTAAATTCTTCGCACAGCTCTGCTGCCGTGTGTCTGGTTGTAATATAGCATCAGCAGGTGGTGTTTCCATTGCTTGTGATAGGATAGCACCTTGGCCAGACTTGTGACCGACTGACCAAATCCTTCATTACTGAATCCTGAATTACAAGACTGTCTAAGGTGTGAAGGAGTGAAGGAAAGGCTGCAGGAAGCAGAGTTTGGAGTGTCTGGGATGGCTCGTAGCTGACAGTCAGGGTGACAGGTCATTCCTCTGCTGTTCTGTTTCCTCCTGCGGTCTGAAATTCAGACTATGCAGCAGTTTCCTGAAGGAGCAGTGCTGCTGTTCAGCCTGTGCTATCGGTTTAGGGCTGAGTTTGAGGAAGTACAGATTGGGATATGTGCTGAGCTTGTGTTGAAAAGGCTTTTTCATGTGGGAAAGCTGTATCAGCACCATTTTCCTCGCATGCAGTTCAGTTTTCCCTAGCAAGAGCTACCTACTCTTGAACAACCTACTCTGGGGAGCCTGCTTTGACAAGTTGGATTTGATGACACCCAGAGGTTCCTTCTAAACCTGTATGATTTGTGATAACCCCTCATGTGAACCATTATAAATGCTCCTGATGGACCTCCGTCAGGATCAGTGTTTGTGCCAGGGTTGCTGGCCACACTCAAGTGCCCCCACCACCCAGAGCAGAGTGTGTGGTAGACATGTTGTTGCAGCACATGATACTTAATGGCCCATGAGATGGAGCCAGGCTGTTACACTTGAGAATCTCATTCCAATGAAAAAAAAATCACGATGCAGGAGCTGGGCAGGGCAATGGGGCACTTCGAGCCCTGAGCGATATCGCTCAGCTCCTTGGAGGCCAGACCCAATGTTATGTCTATTCAGTGGGACGGGTAGTCTGTCACATTACGTGTACTTGTGCAAATCCCGCTCTCCATCCTGTGCCTTTGAAGCACTGACAATACTACAGCTTTGCAGCGCTGTACAAACGCCGTCGAAAGGCGCGGCTGTGCATGGCAGCAATGGTTGCAGAGCGGTGACAGGGCGACAGGAGCGGGGCGGCTCCTCCCCGCCGCCAGCAGCCACAGGCGGGGCGGCGCCGTGCGGCTCGCTGGGAAGCGTAGTCCGGGGCTGGGAGCTTCCTGTTGTCGGCTCGGAGCTGCAGGTAGGAGGCCGCGCCGGCACGGGGATCCCGTAGGGGAGCAGCCCGCAAGGAGGGCCGCGGTGCCGCCTCGCCTCACTGCAGCGGGGAGCGGCCTGTCCCACGGGCCTTTCGCTCCTTCGGCCGGGGCGGACCGAGCCGCGCCCTGCGTGCTGCCGGCCCAGGGGGGAGGACGGCGCGGTGTGAGTGCAGAGCCCCGCCGGGCTGCCGGGCCGCTGAGCTGTTCCCTTTAACTGTGGTGGTGAAAACGAAGTCAGTAAGATGTTAAACTTCTTCTCGTTCTGATGGTTGTAACTATTTATTTAGAAGCTGTACAGATGTATATATGTCTAAATAATAGGCTCGTTATCTGCTGAAGATAAGTTCAATTTCTTCTACGCTTTACTTAGACACCATCCGTCAGTAGCCATGCGCCCACTGATGCAGCCTGGGGTGCTTAGGAGGACGCTCCAAAAGTACTGCCTCCTATTTATTTATTTGGAAACTACAAGAGCTACAAAAAGCACAATAATACTATTTGATAGAGGAAGTTCCCAGCTACAAAATGCTCTTTTTCAACGTAGTCAGCACACATAGCTGTGCGTTTTTGCCAGTGATGAACAAGAGCCTGCATGCCACATGCATAAACATATGAACCAGTCAGTGGAGGTGCCCCACTGTCACTGTCACCACTGCTGAAACACAGCACCCACCACCTCACTGTGCTCACTTCCACTGCTTGGGCTCCAGAAACATGCAGCAAGTGTCAGTGAATGTCAGTGAGTGCCTTTTTTTTTTTTTTCCAAATTGAGGAGTTCAGTGCCACATCTTTGCTTCATATGCACTTCCATGTCAGGCTGCCTATCTGCTGCCGTATGTCACTCAGCAACAAAATATAAGGGGATATTGGTGGGAAGGTTCCTCCTGTGCTGTCATACCACCAACACCTGCCTCTGACGTTGTGGGCCAATATCACAAAATAGGAGGCATTGCTTTTACAACAGCCCATGTAGAAGCAGTGCAGCTTGTATCTGCAAGCAGTGTTACCATAGCAGATTTTATCTTAATGCTGTTTGTATGTATTAATTATTTTCATTCATTGCAGTCCTATGAGAATATGAACAAGCTGATTTGTGGCAAGTTGTCCCTGTTTTAAGGAGCTCTGGATGTCTGCCACTAATTTTACTTTTTCAGTACCTTCTAACTCCCAAAAAAGGAACATGGGAGCTCTTCTGTTCTGCTTTGAAGTTCCCCCTTTTCAGGGTAGAGCCTGCTTATTTCTCACAGTTTGTGTGGGTAGCCTGCAGTATACTTGAGACTTATACCTTGCCTTTTATTGATCCATTCATCATTCAGAATTTAGGAGAAGGCCACCTCACAGCAAGTAGCACTTCTAAAATAATTTTTCTTGTTTAAACTGAGTACTTGCCTTAGTGGATTGTAGTACTTAAGCCATTAATGTGATGTGGAGTTATTCTTTATATAAGAACAGACTGTGTCCACAGGTTTGCTTGCCACATTTTCATTGGAGAAATCTAGTTGACTGGGAGATGTACTTAGAAGAACCACAACAAATATGAAAACATAGGGGACTGCTATTGTACATAAGCTTAACAACAGTCCTCAGCGCAGCTTTTGTCTGCAAAACTGTTGTTGTGATAAGGCAAGTTAAAGAGGAACAAGTTAAAGTTGATTGAAGTTGTTTGATCATTTATTGTAACATGCATGACTTCACAGTTAAGAGTTAAGGCCTTGCATGTGATTGCTTATCAATTGAGTCTCCCCCTGCACTAAGAATTGTAGAATCACTGCTAGCATAGTGCATCAGTTTTGCTTTTGGTAACATGGAGCTGTTGTGCAAATAGATCTCAGAACTACATGTTCTGTTTTCTCTGCACCATTTCCAACTGCACAGACATTGAATGGCACACTGGAGGCTGTGGTAGCGGTTCTTCTCCCTGCCTTCTTTCTCCCACTCTTCCAAGAGAGTTCTGTGGTGAAGAAGAGTCCCTGCAGACGAGTTAAGCATAGTCTGAGCTTGTGGGATAACCAGGATAACTGACTAACAACACAGTTCTGTGCCTGCTGTGGTGTAAACTTTTTTGGTAACCCCTTCCCATGGCCTAGGCAGAAAGTCTGTAGTGATCTGTCTAGTGGGTGTTTCATTTTAAGGTGCTGACACATGTACCCGTAGCAGAACTGAGTGCTGGCATAGATTCACAGTACAAGCAAATTGTGCGCTGTGTTTATCCTCCAGTGCAAAGACCAGATACAGCACCACCAGGCTAGAATGAGAGTTCTCAGTCTGGTGGTTCCTGGTTTTCACTTCATGAAACTTTTCATGCTTTGTTACTAGGAGAAAGGAGAACCTGGGAGGTAGAGAAAGCATAAATTTGCAGGAGCAAACCATTAATGCAAGTTCACCTCTGTTTTGAATACCACATGCAAGTCATCTGAGTGTAGCCTGGAGTGGGACTGGGAAAAGCACCTTGTGTACCTGTTGGTTTTGTTTCACAGTTTCTTTACCAGCAACAGAAAAAAATGGATTATGAAATCCTCGTTTGCTTGTTGCCTGTTGCTGGCTTTCTGATACAGTGCTTCAGATGTTTGTGGAAGAGTTATGAACAGGACTTACCACCACTCAAGACATTGACATGGTGTTTGAATATGTAGGTCTTTAGATTCTAATGACTGTTGGGACTGTGTTGGTAGCATGACTGTTTTGGTTAAATGATTTGAAGATCATGTATAGAATTTTGTCTGTCATAAGTGTTTTTTAAATATAAATCTCCAAAATTACGTGTGTGTAGGTCAGATTCCTGGTATAAAAACTCAAGGTAGCTACAGCACTAGCAAAATAATTAGGAGAGAAGTAGTTGATTAGTGGAAATTGCCTGGCTATAAGTCTGGGTATCACAGCCAGCTTAATACCGTGTATAAAAATGTCTAATGGCAATGCAGTCCAGGCAAGGAGTAGGTATTAGATAAAAAGATAGTTAATCAGGTTAATTATTCTGTGTTTTGTTCTTTTGCCTGCAGTTATCTTTTAAACTGCATTGGTTCTGGTTACAGTTTTCATATCATACAGTTTTCATATCATTTTGATATCTGCATCTATTTGTAAAGTAGTTAATTTGCTGGTTATGAGTCTCTCTTATCTGTTCTGGACAATAAGCACTTATAAGCTAGACTTTTGAAACGGGTTTATATTTAAGTTGGCCCTTAAGAGGCAAATAAACAGTGCCGTAACCCCAAACTATGCTTTCAAGCCTAATTTAGTGCATGCTACGTCTTGGAAAGATTGTTCTTCTTTATGGGATATTTTAAAATGTTGTGGGTTCTTTGCAGCTGCAGTACAGAGAAAGTCATACTGGTGATCATTGCTTTCTGCATTTTTCAGATTGAATTATAAAGCTTGAATACATTATTTACAAGAGGTGACATATTAAGTGATACTTAATTCACATCATAATCAGAGCCCATTTTGGCTAAATCCTGAGCATGATTTAAACTCAAACAAAAGAGGTTGCAAAATGCAGGAGGGAGGTATCTCAGCTCCTGAGGTAAGGGTGTACCTGTTTGAAAAATTATGTAGGATGTTAAGGTGAAAAATACAACAGAACAGAATAAAAAAGGAACAATTAATACTGGATTATAAGTCTTCCGCTTGAGACTTCTGGTAAAGTTTTACACAGAAAGAAGGAAGCTGTAAGCTTTAGGGATTACCATTAAAAGCAACAAAAATAAAGCCATAAAGACTATTTTCTCAAGGTACAATCAGGGAGGTACAGAAGGGCTTGGGAGTGACAGAGGAACAGGTGGATAATCGTAGCAGTAGGTGAAGTCTCTGATCCCATGGTTTTCTTTCAAAGGTATTGAGCTGCTAGAGGAAGTGCACTGAGATAAGTTAAACTGGAGGTATGCAGGTCATAAAGGCAGTCAGTAGGGAGAAAAGAGGTGGCGTAGAGCTGTAGAAAATTATATGAGAGTAATCAGTGGAAGAGAAATGATCAAGAGGGAAGCTATAAATGGGATTTGGAAAGAAACTGAGTGTCACCTGAAAGGAAATTGAAATATTGCTGTCAATTAAGGAATCTCTTTGTAAATAGTGGTTGTTAAAGGCAAGCTGGAAAGCAGTTTTGACACTGTGTAGGAGTGGTGGAAAATAGAGAGGAAATGAGCAGGAATGTGAGAGGTGAGAGTCATGAGAAGACTGTAAAGTGAAAAAGAAAAAGAGTATTCAAGGCATTCCAGCTGAGGCCAAAGAACTAGCAGTGATGATCAGAAGGGAAGGACTTTGGAGTAAAGGATAATATGACAGTGCAAATGAAGGAATGAAGGATAAGATAAAGGTAGTGCTATCAAGGACTGCAAAGAATGCTTGTACAGTTGTCTTATATCTGATCACTTTTTGTGACCCGTTACAGAGCCAAGGTGAACAACATAAAATCATGCCTTTAAACTTAAAAGTCTTTATTCAAATCTTTTATAGCTTGATATAGTGTCATGGATACTGAAGGCATGAGGGAACTGGCAGCCCTGTGAGATGAAACTGCATAATTTATACGCCTTTGCGCAAGCATGCATGTGTGTCCAGGTAGACAACAGGCCTCGAGCTCAAAACTGATTCAGATTTAGAACACCTCATTCTGTCATTCCATTCAGTGTCATCCTTTTTGATCTTTTGCCATCTCTAGTTCCCATTTATCTTTCCATCAGCCTGTCTACCATACAAAATATCAGGAAACAATTGCACTGGAAAAGCTGATACCTCTGCCATTTTTGTTTGAAAAATATGTCCTGTCTGAGGAATTCTTCAGCAGGTAGCAGGAGTGAGAGCAGTTGAGCTGTTAGGTTTGTTCATCTGAACATGAGACTGTAGCAAGTGCCATGTAAGGTCTGTGATTCAGTTGAATATAATTCCATTTGCTTGAAAGCCATCTGCTTTCTATTGTTTAGCTTGGTGTGTTCTGAATGCATGCAATGCATAATTATTAATGCATTATTGAGCATTGAATCTTTGAATTAAAGTTGTCTTTAATTCAAAGAACCTGGGAATGATACACCGCTATATTTTAATCTTTATTCTCACTCTGGGAAATACACTGGAAAACTGCATGTGTATTTGCTGTAAAGTTTGAAGTAATTTATTGAAACAATATTCTCTAATTAATTTCAGATTAATTGTTCTCAGCTGTTCTGTTGCTGTTTGCAAACACAGCTCTTTTAAAAATCACAGCAATCTTCAAGTTGAGAAGTGAGGACTGGAAAGGAGTCTCATGCTGTGAAAACCATTGGATAAGACCTACACATAAAAATACTTAACATTACTTCCTACATGGTGGACTTGTTTTTAGCTATGGCAGTTCAAAGTAAAATAAATTCAGATTGCAAACTTTTTCAGTCCCAGTATGAAAGCAACATTTGTCATAGTGCTTTAATTTATATTGGCTGTTGTTGTACTACAAGAGTCAGAGCACAATGGTTTATTGAACACTTTACTTAAATGTGGGGGGTGTTTTGAAATTGTTATGTCTGCAGTACTTGACCAGTGATGTTTGCATAACGAAATGACAGTTCCCAGCAGCAAATGGAAGGGGTTTTTTGTTTTCACCTCAGGAGCTTCTAAAGTTGTGGAATTCTGCCAGTCTTAAATCCATATCAGATATATAGCTTACTTAACTGCATTTGTCTTGTTTTCTTTCTTTTGTTCAGAATAACGGTCAGAGTCTAGAAGAAAGAAGTGTATTCATCAGATATGGAGGAGGATATCAAGCCTCTCTTGATTCCTGTAGGAGGCGATGAAAGTAATTATGGAATTATGAACATACAGTTTAATCCAGAAGATTTTAGATGCAAAAGGTAAGAGGAATGCTGGGCATGGAGAATGATTCTGTATTCATTTGCTGTCTAATCTTTGCTTCCAGCAAAAGAATTCTATGAAGACATAAAGTAGAATTTGGAAACTAGGGTCTAAGCGCAGACAGTTCCTATTTTGTCTCTATATTATGTTTTCTCTAAGCACCAGATGAAGAAATGTGCTTTTTATTTTGTGTATAAGACTTTTCTACTGACATCATTTAAAGAAGTGCTATCCAATTAGAATTCAGCTTGTGAGCTAAAAAAATGCTCTTCAAACACTGAATGAGTAGTACATATACTGAATGGTGATGATTTTTATATAACACAACAAAGTGAAATGTTGGGTTTATGCAAGAAAGTTCGCCAGATGCAGTAGGTAAATGGCTGTTCACATATGCGAATGGCTGTGTGTGCATTCTGAAGGTGATACAGGGAAGAATATGTTATTAGTTCATAATGAGGAAATATTTTGTCTTTAGGAAAGCTATAGTGTTTTTTGGATTGTTTTTTTCTAGACTGAGCAGATATGAAAAAGAGCAGTTTTTTTGTGTTTTTTTTTTTTTTGCTTTGTCTGCAAAAATAATATTTATCAAGCTAAGCAATAATTTTCTTACATCTAGTAATATTTTCCTACAATTTAACACCTCAGTTCCTCAAAGGAGCTCAGAGTGGGAGGATTCCTCTGTTATTGAAGTTAAGATTTTGTGAGCTGTTGTTTGTTGTTAAATCAAAACTAAGATCAGAATAAGAACTGCCCTTCTTGTGTTAGCTGGAGACAGCAGCTCCACTTTTTTACAAAAGGGAATAGCCCTATGCTTTAGGACAATGGTTTTACTCCTTTGCCTCATTTTATTTATTTTTTATTTCTATTTCCATCAATCATCCTATTTCAGGCTTGCAGGCTTCCTGTAGAAACTGAAGGTGGCACTGTTGTACTCAAACTCCTTTTATTTACGGCCCCTTCAGCAAGAGTTCTCGAGGTTAGTAAATTCCTGCTGTCTCAGCCTGGACCTGTAGCTTTAGAAAGCCTTGAGGTTATACGTATGTTAGCCAGGACTAAACAGCTTCTCATCTGTGTGAGGGAAAGGGAAGGAAGATGGAGGGAAGACAAAGGTAGGAGTTAGCACAGAGGAACAATGGAAGACAGGTGTGGGTCTGCACAGGACAGTGTATATAAAGATTAGAAGACGGTGTAGGTGGAAAAAGGGGTCGTGCAAACTACATTTTTACTTCATCTTATTCCTGTGGAGGGGCTGAGCCCCTCGTGGTTCCTCTAACACAGAAAGACTGCTAATTTTTATAGAGGTTTTGGGGAGCTCTTTGTGCTGAAGACTGCATGCATTGTGTTGGAGGAGCAGTGAGTTTCAAGAAGTAATGGGAGAAGTTTGCCCCTCTGTGATATATCGAAAAGCCAAGATCCACTTTTCAGAAGTGAAGTTAGGTATTCATTCCTTATCGTGCTTTTCATTTTACATGTGACTTCTTAAATTTGATTATTCAACTTCATAAAATGTTATAACACACATGGTGTTTAGTTCTCTCTCCAAAAGCAGTGATTGTTCTTGGATTGTGTTTCCACCTCCACAATCTCCAGCTTCGCATATCCATTCTCTTTGTCCTTACTGCTTCACCCTTAAGTTCTTTCTTCCATTTAGAACATCCTAGTCTTTTGTCTTCCAAGCACACAGAGGCACAAAGACAAGGGGCATCAGACCTGGGATATCAGAAAGGCCTGGAAATCATTGTGGTGCCAAACAAGGTTGAACCCCCATCTTTACGTATTGGAAGGTGTAGCACAAATTTCAGAGTGATTGGAGTGATTGGGCATTGTAACAGGCTGCCCAGAGAAGCTGTGGAATCACTATCCCTGGTGTTCAAGAAACATGTAGGTGTCCTGCTTAATGGTCACAGTGCAGTGGGCAGCACTGGTGGTAGATGAACAGACTAGATGGCCTTTGAAGTCTTTTCAACCTTAATGATGCTATGATTCTATGATCTTTAGAACAAGGAATGAGGAAGAAGCGGGCCATCAGAGTTCGCCTTGACATGGTCAGAGCAATACTGGGGACTTTGTAGTCTTGGAAGAGTGACTGGAAGGGCTTGCTCTTTTGATCTTCAGGGAGATGTAGCTGAAGGGAGAGGGGTTTGTCATCTGAAAAGGTCAAATAGTACATGATGTGCTCTGCTTAGCTGCTCCTTTTTTAACTCACTGTTCAGAAACTGTAATGGGATGTACATGTGTGATCACTTACCACAAATGTTCAGAGTCCCTATTAAGCTTTGAGATCACTATCGGAGTGTTCTGTGTAATCTTTTAAAATTTATTTTGTCCTTTTTTAATACTGTTCTGCTCCTTTTCTGGGGCTTTGGGTTTTGATTGCACTTACATAATTACTTGGTTTTCATTAAAGCTTGGAGGATTTGGGATTTTTGAAAGGCATGTTTTTCATTGTTTACATAAGAACAAAGAACAAATTGCTTTTCTTAATAGAATTGTAAATTACTTTATCTAGTATTCTCCTGGTATTTTGGGCAAAATACAGAGCTACTTTTAACATTCTCAAAGGGAGTTCTTCACAATGACCTGAATTTCTTGCACTCTGTTAGGTTTGTTTTCCTGTTTTGTAGGGCCCTTTGAAAGCCAGGCTGTCATTATAATGGCTGGTTGATGCTTATTGTACTCAAGGGATAGCAGGTTTTTTTCTTCTAAATGCTCTTTAAACATACTTTTTGTCAGTGTATTGTTTTGCATATGAAAAACAGCGCCCCTTTTAAGGGAAGATCAAGCCCTCTGTGTTTCACCCTTATTCCCCTTCCCTCCCCCCCCCCCCCCCAGTTCCTTTTGAAGTTCCATAATGTTCTTTTACAATGTAGGAAAGATCAGTAGGTGGAATTAAACAGTTACAAATTAAACTGTGTCTGTAGGTGGCAGTCAGATAAGCTTTTCTCATGCAAAAGAATTTCCTTTTCATTTTAAGATTTCTCTTAACTTAAAAAAAAAATCAGATAATGGTTAAGGCTGACCTGCACAGCAGCTACAGTTTCTGCATTCATGCTTTTAGTTCTCCAAATCCACATTAACTTTTTATTTCATTGCTTCGTTTTCGTTTTTCTATGTCACAGAATCGCAGAATTGTAGGGGTTGGAAGGGACCTCTAGAGATCATCCAGTCCAACCCCCCAAATTATGTCACTAATATATCTACTAATTCCTCATCTTACTACTCCCTAACAAGACATCTAGAATATCTTTACCTTTAACAAAGTAGAGGGAAGGTGCTTGAAAATGTGGTATGGCAAAGCTTGTGTTTTTTTATTTGCTAAACCAGTATGAATCCCCCAAAGGATTATTGTGGTTCTTCTTCCAACAAGTATTTTAAGATAGTTGTGTGGTCACGCACTTGTCATTATAATTACAGTGGTAAATATGAATATGGGAAAAGGTTAAGTTGCCAAGAGAATAAAGACCATAAGCATATGACTTAAAATTCAGACTGCTTAGATGGTAGAAATCAAGTCATGGAATTGTTTGGAACTAGTTTCCTCAAGGTAAGTACAATAACATCTGCAGTGATCTTATGCAGATAGATGGAAGAAACTGCAACCTATGAATTCATGGTCAATATCTATATCTATAGTTTTTTGTATGACTTTTGCACCTTACTTTAATTTCCATGACAATGAAGCAGTTTCATTTCTTAGTTTCTTCTGTGCACTATACAGTGATCCTTTAATAATTTGGTCACTCAGTAAAAAGGCAAAAGGAATTTACTGTTTTTTTTTCTGTACAATAATCCTTTCAAACTCCCGAAAAAGAAGCTAACAGATGTGGGGTTTGTTGAAGAAATCTGTGTAATAAGCTTCTTGTGGTCTTTTTGGAGGGCAAGAAATAAATTGTGCTATTCCTATTATTCAGTTATGAAAAGTTATTAAGACCATAACGTGGATCTAAAACACATTCAAATGGTATAAAAAAATTACATTGTAAGGGCTTAGTTCTCCAAAAACTACCTTTTAACCAGGTGTCCAGAAGCAGTTGTTTGCTATTTAAAAATATTTCGGTCAAAAAGTAAGGTAGGTATTTGCTGTACTGCTCCACTGCTCTGCAAAATATAGTGCATTTCTGAAAACATCCAGAAATGAGATGTCACCTTACAGGTGCTAGCAGCTGTGAGATTATGTGTAGTTTGTGAAACAAAATTACTTATTCTGTTCTTTCCCCAACCTTCCAAATACAACATTTGAGGTTTGCACAGCATTATACTTGGAAACACCTCTAATAATGAGCATCTCTTTTCATTTCCTTTGCTACCCAATTTCATAAAGTGAGGAAGTTTGGACAAGATCCCTCTCCTCTCTTTTCATAGACAGGCATTAGATTTTCATTAACTGTATTCTTTGTGAGAGAAATAAGTCGTAGATGAGCATAATTACAGGTTTGTGGGGAATGGTTTCTGAAGTGCATGTGCAGGGGCTAATGTGTGGGAGGTATGGACCTCCTGCCATGGGATCCTGCATGTAGTCTCTACTCACTCTATTGTGGAAAACAGCTGTGTTTTGCTGGTGTGTTTGTCCTGCTAAAAAGAACACTGTTTTTCATGCTGGTAATTGAAATACAAGACGTAACTGTGTTTGTTGGTGTGGATATAACACATTTGTGGATACTGTCATCTATCTCAGTGCATAGTAATTGTCTGTACTGTTCTGCATGAATATTCACAGTCTTTAGTCATGTAACTTCTCCCCTTCCTGCGGTTCACATTGTCCTGCATCCTTTTCATATTCATTTTGCCACGAGTGATACGGTGAGGTTGCTTACATAAATCAGGAAGTTTTCTATGGATCTGTTGCAGCTGCAGATGCTTGTATGTACTTGGTGCTTGGCTACTATGCTTAAGGTCCCTAAGAAAGTGTTTGCCAAAATGCAGCCCAAAATGACTCCTACTTTGGGCTTTGAAGATCTTGAAGTACTCTCTTGAGAGCTTCTTGGACATGCCTGATTTTGCCCTGCAGCCAGTCTTTGATCTGACAAGGGGCTGGGTAATGGCCTTGATCCTAAAGAAGAGGGCTACCTACGCCCAAGGAGATCAAAGAGGAAGATTATATCCCAGTCTGCCCACCTAACTTGCAAATGTTTTCAGGGAGACTTGTAGCAACTGTAGAACTGACAAGGGATCAGTCTGTCTTATCACAGTCACTTGCTCAATACTGGAGTTCCATACACTGGTATTCTGAGGGGGAAAAAACATCAATTACTACTTTAGATCATTATCAGTCTC
Source organism: Coturnix japonica (assembly GCF_054131305.1). NCBI lineage: Eukaryota > Metazoa > Chordata > Aves > Galliformes > Phasianidae > Coturnix > Coturnix japonica. The sequence goes on along the minus strand of NC_140702.1, from coordinate 55,900,968 downwards.
AACAGATGTACACCAGAAGGGAATGGCAAGGGAAATCACCCAAGTACTGTCTGCATTAAACATGTACTCCTCCAGGCAGAAAGCAAACACAATATTTCCTTGGAGTTATTTTGTTTGTTTGTTTCCAGCAACCATATATTTGATTCTAAATCATTCTATTCTGTTTTATAGTATAGTGTTATATTGCTTATTCAATCCAGTCTATGCTCAAAATCCTGGAGAAAATGAAATTTCTTTGTTTAAAGAATTCCCTACTTACTAAAAGATACATTTCTGCTGTACATCACTTTTTTTTTTTTTCTTAATACTCACTTGATCAAAAACCACCACTACTGCTTTCCCCATAAAATAGGATGTTGTATTCATGTGTGCTGTTGTTTTGCCTTTAAGATAATCATTGGCTTTAACTTCAGTTGCCTGGAAAATAATCTACCAGTGTATCCCAGTCTGGAATAATTCCCTTTGTTGGCCATGTCAGCAGTTGTTGAACACTGTGCTGAAAGAAGTCTTTGCTGTAGATATGTCTGCTTTAAAGCAGAATGTGGACTTTGTCTCAGTGTAACTTACTTCATACCAACAAAGGAAGATTTAGGGGATGTATTAATAACATTAACTTGACATGGGGATAGAGTAGTCCTCATGAAGCTCTTAGCTCTATGCAGCAGCCGTATAATTTGCAAAGCATGCTTTCAGTTATATTTTGTGTTTTAGTAATAATTAAAAAAAAAAAAAAAAAAAGTTCATTTTAGGAGGCATTCCAAAATACTACGTTTCCTTTTTTCAATGCATCAAACTTTATTTTACAGCTCTTCTAATGAAATATTTTTCATTGTGGTGTATGTGAAATGGTTTAGCAAGTGTAAGCAATTCTTTCTGTAGTGAAGGAAGATATAAGTAACGATCTCTTAAGATGAAGGAAAGAATGATTAACTTGGAAAGAAGTGATAGTTTTCTCTGATTGTTTAGATGTTTCTCTACTGGTTTATATATTTCCTACAAATATTCATAACTGCTGTGCCTGTTTAGCATTCGGGAATGAGGCCATGCTAAAACTCAAAGACTTAGCAGAATCTCTTCAAAGGTATCACAGCTGCCTTCACTGCAATATTCCTTTTCTTTCCTCCAGATAAAAGGGAAGCAAATGCTTAATGACTCACATGAGATAAGAGTGAAACCTTTGTTTCTGAGAGCTGTGGCAGGAGGGGTTTCCTTTCTTTGTAGGTGTGAACCACAAAGGTGTACTGAGAATGCCATTCAAATAGACCGTGGTTGTATTACAGTAAAAATGGCATGGATTTATTGCTGATTTAGTTGTTGGCCTTAAACATGTCAAAATCTCTGCTAGAGATTTGTATTGTAGCATCAGGAGCGGGAAAAACTACAGCTGTCACTCTGCTTGCTCCATGTGTAGGTACACATAGAGAAAACTTTGGTGGGGGTGGCTGCATTCTTCTGCAGTGGCCGTGACCATACCTGCAGTATCTGTATTACTGGAGAAGAGGGAAAGGGAGGCCACCTTCCTGCTGTATTTCTGTTTTTAAGAGGGTATGTCTGAACTGTGGGGTGTCTGTTATTGGGAATCTTGTTCTATGTAATTAGCCTAAATTTGAAAGGAAATCTGAAGGTGATTCAGAATTGAAAGTGAACATCTACTGTTCAGTGGCAAAATCTAGTCCTGGTTTCTTTGGCTTAAAAGTATCACATTTACTTATTTGGGCTTGGTTCCATCTGCATTAAACACAATTTTATGCAGTGTTTTTGGCTAGATTATTAGTTCCCAGCCATTTTTTTTGACTTGTTCTCATTACCTCTGCTCATTCCTCTTTTCCTCTGCCTTCTTTCTGTTCCTGCCTTACTCACACCTTCTGTTTCTAGCTCTGTTCCTCATTGCTAGTTCTGGCAACACACGTTACAAATGCTAATATGCTTGGCCAAACTCATTAACATTATATTTCTGATGTGATTCATTGCTGAGAGCTAATAAACAGGATATTAGGTCTGAATTTTGATGTTAGGTTGCTGTGCAGAATCTGAGCAATGTAGATTATATGAAGATTTGATGGTTTCACTCACAGCACTTTTTTTTGTCAGTGAATGACAGATGTGGCTTGAGTGATTCTAAGCTGTTCTCTGAATTATGTTACCTCTTATGGTACAGGATTGCTAAACATTTTCCTTTCTTTTCATTTTTCATTCCCCTCCTTTAGACCATTTCATGTGGAGCCTACAAACATAGTCAGCGCCAATGATGACATGCAAAGAGTCTCTGACGAAGCTTCAGCGATGAATAAGCGGATTCATTACTATAGCAGGCTCACATCTCCTTCAGACAAGGCATTGGTGAGACAAAGACAGGGCCAGATGAACTGAATGTTGGGTCTTCCACAGCCTAGGTATATAAAAGATGTACGAACAATGGTAGGGGGGAAATTAATCTGTAGTTTGGCTTTGAAGTAGATATCTAGTAACTTTATCTAGTAACCTTAACAAAGTTTCCTGTTAGCACAAGTCAAGATCAAATCCTTCTGTCTTTACCATCTAAGAAAAAAATACAGTTTTAATTTTGGAAGAATGGTCCAGGCTGCCTGAATAGGTGTTCTCCTTGCTGTCCTCTGTAAGGAGGATTTAAGCATGGATCAGTTGTGGTGATTGAGCTGTGTCTGTATGATTGAGCTCTGTATGTTACCAGTCTTTTTGAGATGAAAATCTGTTTTTCTACTGCTTAGCTAAGAATCCAAATAACAGTTTTTAATGCCCCCACCCCCAAAAAATGAAAAAATCATGCTCCACCTTCTTTTTTTCTTTTAAAATGTACTTTTCCTGGAAAGATTTTGTTTTACAGCAGTTGACTTGCTGAATTTGGGGTAATATTTATTTTGATGCTACTAGTAATTATTCCTTTTTATTCTTTTGCTAGATTGCTCCTGATCACGTACTTCCAGCTCCTGATGAAATCTATGTATATAGTCCATTAGGAACTGCTTTTAAAGTTGACAGTTGCACAGATGGCCATGGTAAAAACTCCAGTATAGTGACAATGTATGTTAAGCACCTTCTCATACAGTAGCCATAAAATGAATTATTTTTTAATGTTTCATATTTTATCTAAGAAAGTAGTATGGAATAAGAGTCTTTCAAAAACCATTCACTGACTTTTTAACTTTTCTTCCTAGATTTATGATATGGAACACAATGATGGGTACATCTATATTAAGTATCCCATGGGGAATAAAACAGGTAAAAATATGAAAAATATATGCTCCTGAAAATGTTTTTGGCAACATGGCTTGCTCTTCATCTTTCTGCAGTGCTATTGGTACATATTGTATTTTCTTTTTTCCCTCTAAACAGGCAGGATTTACTTCTGGAATCATTCTCATCATACTGATGGGCATTTTGACACTTTATTGCTGTTACAGAGTTGTGAAATCACGGAAAATGATACGTAAGCTTCATAATGCAAATATTTCCACGAAAGTGTGAAATACGGAGTTCTGATAGTTTGTTGTATGCCTATACTACTAAAATGTTTGTATGTAAAAAATAATTGCTTCCAGTTGGAAAGGAATAAGGTTCTTGTTGTCATTTAGCTGTCTGAGAGCTACAGTTCTGCTGTCTCTGAAATATGCACAACTAAAGGCATTTATGTGCTCTGCAGTCTGTGTTGGATGCAATTTATGTATGCTTGCATCACTGATGGTATATCTGCTTTGTGCGTTCTTTTATTGTTCAAAACTCATATCTCTTGTTCTTTAACACATAAACTACCAACTTACTTGTTCAAGTAAAGCCAGTTAAGTCTTACTGCTCCAGCCTGTGACAGGTTATTTCCAAATACTGCTGAAGACCAACCAGTTCATGGTCAGGTATATTCTGCTGTAACTTCTGCAGAAAGGCTTAGCAGCAAATGCAAGTGTGCATTTTTTTTGGCCCCACTTCCTTAGTGCCAGTGCTTCTGAAGGTACTTGAAGTAACTTCAGGATTGCTGCAGTTCCTCAAGCCTTTAGTTCTTTAGTCTCCCTGTGTGGAACAAGCAACATTAACATCATAACCTGTTTGAAGAACAGCACTATGAATGTTGTACTTAAAATTTAATAGCAATCTTCTTAGCCCTTGGAAACCCTATGAATTTGTGTAAAAATTCTGAAAAAATCAACTAGTCTTTCTATAATTTAACATTTTGTTTAGATTTCTGTTTTGTTTGTTTGTTTATTTACTTCTAATCTTCTTCAGCTTTAACAGATACGTCAAACTGGGAATTTCCAGATGTTTGCAAGTATTATTTTGGATCTTTTGGTCAATGGTCAAGCCTCTTATTTTCTATGGTATCTCTTGTTGGAGCCATGGTTGTTTATTGGGTACTTATGTCCAACTTTCTGTTCAACACAGGAAAGTTTATATACAGTAAGTATTAATCTTTAGTTAATTTAAACAGCCATCTTGCATAAAGATCATGAATTTGGTATATACTCAGAAAGGATTGTCCCATTTATTAATCTTGATTTTGTTACTTTCTGTGAAAAGTCAAATGAGAATAAGTAAGTGTGGATTTATGGGCATAGTCACTTACATGTTTTCAAAGCCAGTTTCTCAATATGTGTTTTTAATAAATGACAAAGTACCAGCTGTCTGACTTGCAAGTGAGTACAGGCTTCTTGGTGTAGTTTCAAAAATGTGCTTTCGTTGTTGGGCTTTAAAAAAAAAAATCCAAACTCAATCCTGACTTGTTTCTTTCCAGTTTATATGTTCACCCCCTCCTTGCTTGTGCTGATGAAACTATTCAAAATGATCCAGGTTACTGAAAAAGATCTCCACATAGGAATCACAGAATCATAGAATTGCGCAGGTTGGGAAAGATGTTAAACAACATCGAGTCCAACCACAACCTAACCATTCTACCCTAGCAGCCTTCTGCTAAATCATGCCCATGATCATCACATCCAAATGGTGTTCAAACACATCCAGGGATGGTGACTAAATCACCTACATGGGGAACCTATTCCAGTGCTTAACTACCCTTTCTGTAAAGAAGATTTCCTGATATCTAACCTAAACTTAACCCTGGCACAACTTGAGGCCATCTCCCCTTGTCCTGTCACCTGTCACCAGTGAGAAGAGACTTGCCCCGCTCTCACTGTAAGCACCTTTCAGATACTGGAAGAGAGCAATAAGGTCTCCCCTCAGCCTCCTCTTCCCCAGACTAAACAGCCCCAGTTCCTTCAGTCTCTGAAGGAATTATAAGGAATTATGAAATAAAATATTATGAGAGATGACACTGAGACTTAAACTATTTTCCTGACATGACCTTATTTAAAGAACAAAATGGAAAAATAAATAAAAACACAAAACCCATCCTTCTGGCGTTGAAAAGGGATTAGAAAAAATGAGTAGGGAAAGCTTTTTCTATATAATATTGTATGGATTAGGGTTATGGTTGAGTACACCTTTTATTTGTTGTTTTTTTTCTCCCCCGTCCCAAAAGAGAATTTTTGAGATGTGTCTCCTCATTAATCTGCTATGCAACACTGCAGACTAGGATCTGTGACAGGTGGAAGTGTGCTGGGGGAATAGGAATAAGCAGCTGAAAGGGTGTGCTTGGGTACTTCATAGATGGAGGGGGCTGCTGAGAACAAAGTGGTGCAGTGGTCCTTGCAATACCCATCTGAGGTTGGTGAGGAGCGCTAATTGCATATTGCAGCTCTGATGTTATTTTTTCTAAATGTTTCTTTAACATTTTTGTTAAGTGAGCAGATAAAAGCCTAATAGAAGGATCAGAACATTGTTAATACGGTTTTATTTTTTTCTTTTCAGACTTTGTTCATGATATCAATGTAACAGATATTGTTCCAGGAACTAATGGAAGTAACAAAGGTAAGAAGCACTTACTAGTTTGGAAAGAAGGGAAGTTCAAGGCAGTTTTCATGCATAGATTTTAACACGTTTCAATTATAAAATGTATAAACTAAGTTCTGACTGTGTTTCTAGAAAGCTAATGTTTTCTGTCTGGTGCTTCTTCTACAGTTAACCGCACTTGGAAAGATTAATGATTTAAAATGAAACGGTGGGGGAGGAGCAGAGCAAGGCTTGAGAAACAAATTGCAAGTTAGTGTATACCCATCTAGGTACTCCTAAAAGCCACGAATGTTGGATCACTTAACAGTTGTGTGATGAGGAATTTCCTTAAGGAAACTTAACTTCTGCACCCTGAAACTGAGGCACAGCAAGTGTGTTTTCTGTTGGAAATTCTTGGCTTGGGCATCCTTGCTCCTCAGTAACTCTGCAGGATTTATTTAATGTTGTATTTATGTAATGCTTTATTTAATAGTGTAGTTCTATTTTATGAAGCAGAAAGTTTTCTTTATTCTAAGCTCTTACAGGGGTGGGGAAATACTTCAGAACCAGCCATGCAGCTGTGTCACACCAGCTGTAGTAGTGTTTCTGGAGAGCAGCTATTTGGAGTCAGGCAAGGGAATTAAGAAATGAATCTGAAAACCAGTTGATTTGCATTTGAGCTAGCTCTTAACTCTGTTTCTCCATAAGTCCTTATCAGCAAGGATTTAGAATCTGCTGCTGTGTTTTCTCTTGTGGTCTCTCCTGCTCCTCCTGTTTCATCCCATTCTCTGGCAGCAGCAGATGTAACTTAAAGACAAAGTTAGCAAAAAACATATTCCACTATTCCACAGCATCCTCCACTTACTGGAAGATTCATTCTAGGGTCTGCACAGAACTAAGCACTGCTGGATAGTCAGATGTCTCTTGGCATGGTATGTGGTGATAGCAAGGAGATCACAGAAAACAAATGCACTTTTTGAGGTCTGTGAAGCAATCCTCTTATAAGTAATGAAATGAAAGTAGGAATACTGGAAGCAACATAAGGGTCTCAAAAAACTTGATAGAACACTTCATACACTTCTGCCTTTGTAACAAAATATTCATGAAGGCAGTGTAGGAGACAGGCTATAAAGTACCGTGGGATGCCAAGGCTGGAAAGGAGAAATAATGAGAACTGTAAGACAGGTTTGTATTTCAACATGTAACTTTTTAGACATGCATTAGAAAGAAATATTAACCAGAAGTGAAGAGGTATATTTCCACCACAGGATCTTTTATGCTTGGTTGGTTTTGTTCCAGTCACTTGTTGAGGTGCTGTTCAGGTGTTACCGTGTAACAGGAATTTGACATTCTCTTTTCACAGAATTATGGGTATATTTCTTATATTGCTTCTGTTGTCTGGAAGTGACATACTTGCAACCTGATGTTGCACCAAGATGAGAGTCTGTTTGCTTTGGTACGAGAGTTTTAGACCTGTCACTGGTCATCATAGCTTTCTCGTCAAGCTGTTTGTGTGTTCCCAGGCAACGTGCATTAGTGCAGGTTCTTTTGTAGACAGATGTGTTTGCATTTGTTAATATGACATTAAAGGTGCAAGACAGATCACAATGCTAAGGATGAAGTCAAATGTAGAGGTTTGCTGTTCTGGCTGAATTCAGGCAGATGTGTGTAGGCTCAGGATATAGCTGCAGTCACCCCGGAGACTGTGCCAAAACTCAGGCTGCAAACAAGTGAGTGTCTCTGTTGTGCTCAGCATATAGTACAAGGTGCATAGCAGGGAAACTGTAGCATTGAAGTGCTGATAACAAACAGAAAGTAAGACCTGAGCTGCTTAACGTTGCTTTTGGTTCTTCTTCCTAGATGTAAAGCATGATCCAGAAATTATGGGATCTTAGCAACGAAAATTATGTGCAAGTGAAATTCTTTTCATCTGGGTATATTTTTATTTTCCTTTCCAGTCATTTGTCCAAATGCTGCTACTGGTCACCCGCCACAGAACCAGAGTGTGATGTTCTCTTCTGGCAACAGTACAGGTTTTCAGCTCTTCGAAGAGTGGTGGAGCAAGTCACAAACAGTACCATTTTACTTGGTTGCTGTTCTTCTGCCCCTCCTAAATCTGAAGTCTCCATCCTTCTTTGCGAAATTTAATGTCCTGGGTAGGTAACAAGTACTACTAAAGAATTGATTTATTGTGGTTGAAGGATATAGAAAACACTGAAAGCTACTCCAGTGAGTAGTTTGGCAGCAGTATCATATCTTGGGCATTTCATAGGTTAGTTTGTTAATCACCTGCAGACTTTCCGCTCTGCTTTGCTTGAGCCTTGTGGTTAGTAGGAAATAATTCTTTTTTCCTTTGCTCCCTTGATATACTCCCTGTATAAGTTCAGTTGTATTTGCAATGGATTTTCCCAAACTGTGGTACACACTGCAGTGCAGTGTTTGATATGTACTACTTTGGCCCAACCCTTATCTGGTATTTCAACAGGCAGTTATTTCCAAAGAGTGATTACTACAAACCTGAAGTAATTTGACACTAATCAATGTATTAATTCACAGTCACTCCTTGTAACCTGCTGCCATGCTTTGCTTCAGCTCAGCTTCTGGCATGTTCTGTACTACAAAGACAAAAACTGTGACTTCTCCTTGCTTTTGTGCATTGAGATAGAAGAACAGAGCAGTTGGGAATGGTAGAGTAGATAAAGTGTGTTAGTGATAGTGTGGGCAGTTACTTTTCTTGATGTTGGAAGGCATTGCGTTGGAGCCCATGCTGAAGAGAAGGGAGAAAAGAAACAAGAGGAAAACACAGAACTATGTGAAAAAATGGAATTGTATTGTAAAGAACATAACAGGCAGGGAACCGAGGACCTTATTTAGCCAGTGTGACAGTGAATTAGAGCTTGTAGCTGCTATTGCTGGTCTAATAAATGGAGATACAATATAGAAAATTGAGTAGGTAATAGAGCTTCTTTCTGAGAAGTAGGAGGTTTATATACAATATCAAGTTGAGGGTTAAGAATGAATTTTCTCGTAATTCCAATTGACTATTATTTAATGCAGGTGTTCAAAGATGCTTTAGCTTCTGTAAATCTTGTAAGTTTTTCAGGCAGGAATTGGAAAAGCTATTTTTCATATGCTAAAATGAATCTTGGTAGAAAACTCTTGCTAATCTTCATGCTTATGGAAACCTGAATTGAGAGGAAACTACAGAGAGTTTTAACTGTTAAGTAGATCCTAAAGAACAGAACCTTTTATCTTCTTAGTCTTTGACTGTATTTTTGGAACTTATCTTGTAGCCTTGGCAATAATACAGTATTATTGACCTGGAGATTGCATCAAAATAGCCTTAATTACTGGTGCAGTGTTTCCTTAAATTTTTGAGTAGTCATTATTCTTCTTCCCCTCTCTTCTAAGTGACAGAAGCCATGTTCATACTCTGTCTCACAGGCAGACACAGCAAGGCATTTGTGTAAACTTTAATTTTATTCATAATCCTTTAGAGTGCAGATTTTTGCTGAATGACTTTGGACCAATGAGTCGGAGTTCAAATCCTGCATTATCACCAAAGGTTATTCTCCAAGGTTATGATCATGACATTTTTTAAAGCAGTAGTTATCAGACATTGTTATCAAACTTTTATCTCCCAGTATAAAGTTGACAACTGTAGTAAGCATTAATTCATCTCTCACTGGGCTATTCAGTCAAGGACTGAATGAATGGACGTTGAGATAGCTGTGCTGTCTGTGGCCAGCTATGTCTCAAGTCAGATTAGAATCCTGATAGTTGAATCTAGGATCCATTTGTAATCATCTGGAGCTTTCCCTACCTAGCCAGCATGAGGGACTGCTGGTTCACCATGACTAGTGCAGCATATGGAGAATGTTGAACGTGCTTAATGTGTGCATTCAGTGCAAGTGCATTGCTCTTTCTCTCTGACATATTTAAAAAAAATAAAAAATAAAAATAAAAAAAGAAAGAAACAAAAAGAAAATTTAAAACTATTCTGTGTTTTTAAGAGTGAGTATCACCTGAAAATTTCAGCTACTGGTAACTGGTTGGATGGATCAAAGAAAAGCAAAGCAAAAATACTTTCTATTGCCTCTTGCTATTTGTTTGGTCTTTTGTAGGTTCGGTTTCAGTTATCTACTTAGTTCTCTTGGTTACTGTAAAGGCTGCTCACCTGGGAATCCACTTAGAATTCAACTGGTTTACAGAGAACGAATTTTTTGTACCAGGTAAGATAGTTAAGAATGTAATGAAATATGTATGAAGGGCTTAAGACTTTCTAAAACAATTCATGTCTTGTTCACCTCTTAACACCTTTGTGAGGTAAGCAGAGTAAGGAAGTGATGTCTAAAATTGCATCTAGAGGTTGAGGAGTCTTCACTTTCAAACAGCTGTTATCTTTCTGGTATCTTTTTTTCATTTCGTGAATGTTGTTTTGCTTTCCCCTGCTCTCACCAGGACATTATAAATCACTCTGTGAAATGTTATGTCTGTATGAACAATCCTACTGAACGAAGAGAATAGTCTATAGAGATCAATTTCTTGGATTAGGAGACTTCAAAAGAGAGATGGGTGCCAGTTCTTAAGCTGGTTTTTCCTGCTCTTTACAGGAGTTATGTCTTCTAATATTATCATAGAATCATGGGATGATTGGGAGGGCCTTTAAAGACCATCCAGTTCCATCTCTGCTGTCACAGGCAGTGTTGCCACTCACTAGATCAGATTGTCCTATATTGAATTGAATTGGTCCCTCTGATAAATAGCATTACATTTGTAAGAACTGGTGTACCCAGCAAGTTGTTGTAGTGATGGGGAAAACAATGGTGAGAGAAATTCTGAATCTGATTGTTCAGTTTTTACTATGGACATTAAAGTACTGGATGGAAAATAAGCCCAAAACCTGCACTCTGAATCTATTGGTAGCATGTCATGCTTGTTAGGTACTGAAAATACAGTGAATCCAGCCATATGGAAGGTATATTATGTCAACCTTGTTGTGCCCTTTTTGTTAATTTCTTGAAGTGTTTTTAACTTGCTCACCTCATAGCAGTTTAGAGAAAGCTGATGTAGATATTCTTATATAGAGCTCTGCATGTTCTGTTTTTGAGCATCTGATGAGTGTTTTGCTATATTGCTGGATGTTTTCCAGAAGCTGAGCTAGCTCTGGGATCTCCAATTCCTGTAACTCTCTCAAGTGTATACATATCCTTTTGTAATATCAACAAAGATGGTGCTTTAATCATGTCATGGCATTGATAAATTCTGGAGGCTAAAGAGTGGAAAAAAAAAAGGCACCATAGATGCTACAAGGGGTTAGAGAAGGGGCCCATACCCTGATTTTGAAGTAGCGTATCTAACATTTGCATATGGCAGTTTTCTTACGGAAGCATAACCAGCTTGCTAATCTTCATCATTTTCAAAACTGAGGTAACTCACAGAGCATACAGTAGCTTTCCTCTCATTTCCATTTCTGGAGACCAGAACATTTACAGCTGCTGTGGAACCAATTCCTGCCTCAAAAATGCTCTGCAGTCACACTGTTGAGAAGCAGGAAGGCTTGTATGTTTAACCTAAATTAACCTGGTAGACTTTAGTGGCTGGGGTCATGCAAGAAACTTTCCTGGAGGCTGTGTAATGTAGTAACTGCCATCTTCATGCGTTTTGTACTTCCTAATTAAATATTTGTGCTGGCTACGGTTAAGGACAGATTGTCCCTTTTCAACATGATCATTCTTGCTTTTGTGAGTAGACTCTACCATATTATATGTCACCTGCATATTGACACTGTTTGTTTCACAGAAGCAAGTTACTAACACTTTTTCTCCCCTTCTTTAGAATTTAGAGTTCTGTTCCCTCAGCTCACAGGGGTTCTAACACTTGCCTTCTTCATCCACAATTGTGTCATCACTCTTCTTCAAAATAACAAAAATCAAGAAAACAACGTAAGTAATTCCACAAGGCTTTGCTGATTTGTAACTAAATTACCATGCAACTGTTATTTTTTCCAGTCTGTTTCTCTTGAAATTGATCCAGAGACTGTAATAGCTTCAGAATATGTAAATTGGTTTTGTGATCTGATAAGAAACCAGTTATACATCCTGGCTACCAATGAGTAACAGATGAACAACAAATTTATTCAGATGAAACTCCTGAGGAATATCGCAGGATTATATGTGGTCAGGCTGGTGTTAAGTGACCAAATTACATGGAAGAGGCAGAAAAACTGGCAAGGATGCTGTAGAAAAGTAGAGGATTTTACAATAAAAAAGAGGAGAATCTCAAGCACAGAACTGATTCTAGTGGAGGCCTGAACAATAATGTTGAGTAGTTAATGTCTCTTCTGAGAGTTGCTTCAGTGGCTTTTGTGTTAAGGTTTGTAGAGAAACCTGACCCTGTTTAGCAAATCCTCAAAGCTGGGAGCTTCTGTAATACATAGCCTTTGGGCTGGTCTTTTAACCATTGTTGTGTACTGCTCATCCATACGAAACTGCATTCTTTCTTCACTTCACAATTCTTAAAAACTGAGTAAGCATGGTACAGTGTTGAGAGTTTCAGATACATTTGTTTGATTTCTTTTTCTCACTTGTGTTCTGCAGTTCCTATCTAGTTTCATTAAAATCTTGGCCAGAAAGTTAGCTACAATAACATAAAAATATTTTTAATTATTAAATGTATCAAAAACTAGTATGTCTGATTTGATTATGCAGGTGAAGTGCAAGTTATGTACCACTGCATTGAGATGAAATGACTCTTTGCTTTGATAGATCTTTATAGTTAGATTTTTTAGTCCCTGTGAGCCAAGATGTTGATACCCCTATGAAAAGGAGTCCTGAATTCTCTAGGAAGGCTTTTTTTTTACTTTACAGGCATTTCTGATAAATCTAACAGCTAAAGAGTAGGTTAGCAGTGCTCTGGATAAAGAAAATAGGTAAATTATTCTCAATGAGTTGTTAGAAAATCTTACAGTACACAAGAGGGCAATGTTACATTTCTCTTAACTATGGATTTCACATTCTAATGGCACTGTCATTTCTGCAGTCAGCTTTGTAGGTAGCGAAGGTCTGCTTCCTCTTTGCTGCTTTAAGACTTTCCCTGTGGCTTTACCTTTCACATTTATATTGGAGGAAGCAGTCAGAGCTGTGAAAAGCAGCCCCTGAAACATTCTCCAGCTTGCTCCTTCTGTGTTAAGGAGGAAGAAACTGCTGTCTGCTTTTGGATCAGGTTGTATGAGCACCCTCCCTAGAATATAAGTTGGATTTTGATCTTAGACACAGCATCTCAGCAATAATCAGTCCTCAACAATAGTCTTGCACCACAGAAGTGTGTTTAAACTGATCAGAAGGAGCACCTTTTCTTATAGCATGAAAGGTTTATAATAGAAAGCCAAATCTGTGTGTTGTTCTCCTAGGAGTTCCATTTAGCTAGGGATTGTTTTCCTTGCTCCTTTCTGTTTGTAACCCTATAAAAGGTTTTCACATAAGTCTGCAAAGTGCTTTGAAAATATTAATGAAGTATTGATGTTGCTATAGAACTGTTTTGTAATTATTTCCCTTCTCTGCTGGAATAAGTTGAAAGTTTATGTGTGTATACAGATCTCAGCCTCTGTGATTGGTCACGGATAGAAGGTAACTTCCTCCTGTATATCCATATCAAGATGCATTCATATTTCAGCATCTCACAGGGATCAAATGGAGACTGCTGCTTAATGAATGGATCCAAGCTCTTTACATGTCACATGATGGGTGTTCTGTGAAAAGGCAAAGAACTTGACAAGCTGCAAAAGTACAACTTGCTGAAACTAGCAGTCATAAGAACTACTTTGGAGAGGTTGAAAAAGAGTAAGAAAAACAATAGCATGCCTTCTATGGAGTCAGAAATCCAGAACAATAGTAGTTTCCATTCTAGTGAAAGGCATGTATCACTGCCCAAAGTTTAAAACACACACAGGAGGAAGATTCCTCCAGCTGCTGTTCCCATACGGTGCTGTGAGTGTGACAGTAGCAGTGAAGTCAAGTATCAGCAGCACGGCCTAGAGAAGCCCTGTGAGCATAGTTTTTCATCTGCAGCTCTGTGTTGAGTAGTTCTCCCAGATAAATATTCCCTTCTCCTGTCTCCCACTGTTTCCCTCTTGTGTCAGTACGCTTGTGCAACTGCACAGGTCTGGAAATTGAGTGCACATAGAACTAACAGACCCAAGAAAGATTACTTGTTGGGTTTCTTTGTTTTTGAATCTGATTCATTTCTCTCATTTGGTTCCCTGAGCAACTTCTCTCAGCAAACCAGATATTTTTACAAGCCCAGTGCAGGAGCTACAGGTATGCTTAGGGGACATGTTCTGTGTGCAAGTGCTGTCTCCTAACAATTGTTTGTGGACATACCTAGGGAAAGGCTGGGAACAGGAGAGTACTTCTTGTCCACATGGTGTCTGTGGAAGGCACAGAGCTGAGGGTTCTGTGTGTTTTCTGCAGTATTGGAACACTTTATTCCTCAGGAACAGAGTGAGCTTCCACTGATAATACTCTACCATCAGTTTTTCTTTCCAGCCATGATTATGCACAGCATTATGGATCTTATTGAAGTACTTTTGTCACCCTCTTATATGTTATCACTTGAACAGGTAAAGTCTGTTTTCAAGCTATAGATCAAAGTCTAGTTAAGGTTTTCCAGAAGCAGCATCTGCCTTTTGAGAAGTGACCAATCTGAAATGCATCAGTCAAAAGCTACTGTTTCTAATATAGTAATCATTAGTACACAATGATTCAGAATTGTCTATCTTAACACTGACTGCAAACTAGCTTTCAGTACAATATTGAAGAAAAAATAAGTTGTTTTCCCCGAGTCCCATGACAGGGAAAACAAGGCCTGAGAGTTCCCTGCTCTTTTCATCTTCAGAGAAGAAATACCTGTGGAGCCACAGAGCCTCCACTGTGCTGGACCCAGCCTGTGCCTGGGTATTCATCCATGGCTTGTAACATAATGTCTTGTACTATCAGAGCTCTCCTTATGTTAGCTTCACATGGTCTATCAGACTTATCCTTCTTTTAGGAAGCCAATTTCTGTGTCTCTTCCATGACTGCTGCCAGCCTTAGCCCCAGTTTTCTCTAAGTCCAGAGACACTTTAACGCATTGTTCTGTGTGTCTTGACCAGAAAAAGTCCTGGTCAGCAATAACTGTAGCTGAAGTATTGCCCAATTTTCACCTCTGCAGCTGCTTGTTATTTCAGGTGTACTCAGGAAGGGCTTGGCAGGTGGCAAGGTGTCAATCCTTACGGACTGTGACCTGCCTGTTATCTGTGATACTTCCCTTCTTCTCTGATCCCCATTTATTTCTTTCTTTCAACCATCTGTTTTACACTTCATTTTTAGATTATAAACTCTAGATGGAAGGATCACTACATTTATGTCCAGGCAGCTTCCACCTGAGTGGGAAAAGAGCTATCAAGATCTTAATATTAAATTTAAAATAGACAAATGCGATTATTGCTCTGTTGTTTAAAAGTAATCCTTTTATCTCTCTCCACTTGTCCTTTAGTTTTATCTGTAATTATGCTGTCTAAACAGTATTTGTAGTCAAGGTCTTCAGAGAGTGAACTGAGGTCTCCTGAATAGTAATCAAAAGGTGTTCCGGTCACATACATGCACATCTGTACGAAGATAACCCTTTTTCCTACTCAGAAGCAGATATTTGCAGTGCAGTTGATGCATATGAGGAAAGATAAAATTTGTTTTTTGATTGCCACTATTACTTCTTCTTGCTTACAGAAATCAAAACCTGCAATGCTGTTAGGGTTGTGATAGCACCTGGAGTCAAGGCTGTATTGTATCATGCACTATAAAACTGCATTATAAAGATTATCACAGGATTTAGTTTTAGTTTATATTAAAGCAAGCACTCTTTAGAAACTCTAGGATAACTAGTTAATTTAATTTAATAATATTAACTAGTTAAGAAACTAGTTAAGAAACTAGTTAATATAATGACGGGTAACAGCACACCTGCTGGTGACCCTTAATCAAATGTAGTTGAGGGAATGAATTTGCAAGTGTTTGTTTTCAGATCACGTGGCCCCACAACTGCAAGTATTTGTCGCAGCAAAAATAATTTGACATTTGTTCATAGAGACTGTATGTAAGCCAAATACAAATAGCAACTGATAGTTACTGCGCTACCTTAATGCGAGGGGAATACACTTAAAATAGCAAATTTAAAGCGACTTTAAACAAATTCTGTCAGATAACATGCCTTTAAGAGGTAGAAGCTACAGAATCATCTTCCAGCTGTGTATATCTGACCAGCAACAGAAAGAGGTTGCAGCTGTCAGGGGGACAAGGACTGTTAGGCATAGTGTGGAGTCTGCATTACCAGTACTGTGTTGTCTGATCGTGAAGATCATTGGCTTCTTCTGAACTGATGACAAAAAAAAAAGCATTGACCTGGCAAAATGAGCATGAGAGCTGGTTTTCTTTGGAACTTTTCTTGACAATTGTAATCAACCATGTGCGTATTTTCACTGGGTGCTGCCTGTATTTGGAAGATGCCTCAAAGGTGTAAGATACACTTCTTTTGTCAAGGAAGTAGTGTGAAGAAACACTCGGAGAAGCATTCCCTTGCAGAGATGTGAGTGAGCTTTGCCTGTGCTCTGTGAACTGGCTGGTTACCATAGAATCCTGGTCTGCAAGCCATATGGCCCTAATAATTTGGTGCTGTGCCTGAGTTAATAAGATTTGCTTCTCAGTCATAAGAAAATAGGGCTATATATTGAAACATTAGTGATAATCCTCTAAGAAGCTGATTATTAGCGGCAGCTGAGCAAATGGTTTGCTGTAAGGTAATGACTGTCTTGTAGCATAGTGTATGCTTACACAGAATATCATTCATTAATTAATTTAAAAAAAAAAAAAAAAGAAAAAAAGTATTTCTAAAAAAAAACAACAAAAAACCAAGGAGTTGATAATGACAAAGGTAATGTCAGGTACATTGCTATTAAGTCGCTGCACTGTGCACATGAATTCTGTGATTTCACGAAGTACTTGAGAAGATTTGCTCCTTGTATTCCAGTGCTCAATTAGGGCATTTACAGGCTTTGTCATTGACAACCATCTCCGCACCCCAAGGCTTTGATACCAACAGGTGAATGTAAGGAAGGAGAGCTTTATGTTTGTGTGTTTTAACAACTAATGGTTTGTGCACCCAGCAATAGCGTGCTGCTTATATTGGAATATCTTTTTCTTGTATACTTTGCATATCTAGATAAATGTGTAATATTTGTCAGTCTCCAGTTTGAATTATCTTGCACTTTTTGGTATGATCCAGGATGAGATTTGAAGTCTGCATTCAGTAATAAGTGATAGTAAAAATAGTAAAAAAAAAAAAGTAAAATAATAATAAAAACATAAATTATAAAAGCAGCAGCAGCAAATGCAATAGAAATCTTCTACTGAGTTTTTTTCTTTTGCCTGTTTCGTTGTGTCAATGCTGGCCAAAATTAGGTTTTATTTTTCCTTAGGTGAGAGACCTCTCCATTGCTTACTTCCTGGTGGGATTAACATATCTGTATGTTGGAGTGATAATTTTTGCATCTTTTCCTTCTCCGCCACTATCCAAAGAATGTATTGAACAGGTAAGATGTTTTACTGCTCTACACAGTCATCCCTGACCTTTAATTAAGTTATTTAAAAAAATCATCAAAAAACTGCTTCTGCTGCTTGCTTCATGATTCACACATCTGTTCTTCACTCTGGTCAGTTGGCTGATGCTTCATGGGCACTACCACAAGCAGATGAGTAATGCTTTTGTTATCTCATTAGCATGCATGTCTGGTTGCCAGTAGTTCTCTAAAAACAAACATTAAATAAATCCTCTGTGAAAGCAAAGACCAAAGGGAGCAACACAGACTTGAATATTTAGTTTATTTACTTCTGAAAAGTATCACGTTTACATTTAATTGTGTGTGCAGGGACAAATCCTGCTCACTGGGGCTGCTTTCAAGTACTCTAAGGGGAAAAAAAAGAAAACAACCCCCACAAAACATAAAAGGAAATGCATGCGTATTCACATGAGTCTTTGCTATGGATGGGTTTGCAGTATAGCACTGTGGTGGGCCTTGCCAATAAAGTTCTTCAGATAATACATAGCCCTGCTGTAAATGCTATTAAACTCTGCCTATAGGCAAGGCTGATTCTCACACCCCTGACTAATTGAAAGATAGGAATTGTGTGTGGTGATGCATTTTGTGCAAAGAGATCCACATTGCCTGCACAGTAGCTGGCAATAAAGCAGCTTTTAAAGGCTTCCTCTGACTTTAGGTTAGTTAGAACTGGAATTGCTGCTTAACCAGGAAATATATTTTTAAAAACATTTGTAGTAACTTAATGGGATTAAAAAAAACAGTTAATAGATGACAACAGCTGTTATTACAGTTTATTTTCTGTAGTTATCCTAATACTAGAAAGCCACTTAAATATTTCCATGTAATCTAAGTCTTATACTGTTCGGATTTTCAGGTGTTTGCAATGTTTTTATTATGATAATGATCCAATTTTACTGAATAAATACCTTTTTTTCATGATATGACAGGTAATAAGGGCACATGAATTCATTAGTCTGAGCAGTCAGGTAGCTGCTCCACAGGCTTAATTATTTTTGAATGCTGGAAGCAGAAAATATTTTTTAACATTGAAATTGACATCATCTCTTTAATTTTTAAAAAGGATAAAAATAGGAGGTATTTGGTTACATAACATTTTCAAAGGGGAAAAGGAATTTTTCATGTTACTGGGTTGATCTGGCATGTAGACTTGCTTGGCTTTTAACATTTTGTTTCTTGAACACAGATATTAAAAATCAGCACATAAACGTAATCGAGACACCGTTGGTAAATGTAACGTTCTCCTTCTGCTTAGAATTTTCTAGACAACTTTCCCAGCAACGACATCATGTCTTTTATTGCAAGAATATTTCTGCTGTTCCAGATGATTACTGTATACCCACTGTTAGGCTATCTGGCACGGGTGCAGCTATTAAGACAGGTTTTTGGAAACGCTTACCCAAGGTAAGAAGACTATCCTATGATCCTTTTGACAATACCTTGGCACACTGTGCTTAATTACCCAGTTGTACGTAGTCAGAAAGTTGGCTGAGCTTTCAGGAGTTTCCTTTGGTGCATTAGTACACTTCAAAAGCTAATTTCAACATGTTTGCAGAGGCAAAGGTTGAAGGAAACTCTAGCCTGCAGATCGGGACTGCTACGGCTTGGCAGGGCAGAATGGGAGGGACCCGTGTCTTTTGTTTTAGCTTGTCATTTTGTTTTTGTCAGTGCAGTTCCTTTGTCCTGAATTTATATAGCAAAAAAGAAGTTGTGCAGGAAACATAATTCCAGCTCAGAAAAATTTTACCAAGTGTTTTTTAAGTTTTGAAAGGCGTGCACTCTGTGTATTAACCTGTCAGGGTTCAGTATTGCGCTTTGATTGTACATAGCTAGTAATCATCCATCTGTTTTCAAACAGAGCTAATAGCTAACTGAGTTGTTAGCCATGTTATCTTGACCGCTGTTATGCTTATAAAAATAGCTTTTCAGATGCTAATTTCAGAGATGAGCCACACCCTTGCATTTGTACCCTGCCTGAGCACCAGGGAAGAGCTGACCCAGAACTCAATTTGGGTTCTGTTTGTTTGTTGTTGTTTTGTTGTTGCTGTTGTTTTAAATAAAACCTAGGACATTTATATTTGGAATATCATCTGAATTTGTCACAGCTGAGAAGTTGGTATTTATCTCTGAGTTTCTTATTTTATGTTGTGAATTACTGTTGATGAAGGGAAGGAAAAAATATCACAGGAAGCAATGTGTATTTCCTCTGTGGCATCAGCAGTAGCATATGGGTCTGGGAAGACATTGTTAAAAGTTTCAGGTTTCTTCTGGGTCCTAAAATAGGTGTGGAAAGGTCTAGAAACTGGACGTCTAAATTAGGACATGAAATAAATGCCTGCTTTTTTTGATGCTAAATTGTACTCAATTCAAAGAGGAGGAGATTTTTAGGAACTGCTGCAAGCTACTATTGGAAACAAGGCCATTGATTTAAGTGCTAAACGTGGATTTCACAGCCGCTGGGAAATAGCCGTATTCTTAGTATTACATAAACCTGTCTCTTCCCATCTCTTCTCCCAAGTCACTCCCTGAATGGTGCTCATTTCCCTTCTGGCCTCTCCCAAAGTCTTCATACAAGTCCCTGCTCTTGCTGCTGTTTTTAAGCTTTCGTGGTATGATGACAGCGATAATGCACGTTCTTTGTTCTTGTCTCCAGGATAGCTTCATAGCTTCAGTTATCTCCTGTGGGTAGCTCCAGTCTCTTCTTTTTTCTTTTTTCTTTTTTCTTTTTTCTTTTTCTTTTTCTTTTTCTTTTTCTTTTTCTTTTTCTTTTTCTTTTTCTTTTTCTTTTTCTTTTTCTTTTTCTTTTTCTTTTTCTTTTTCTTTTTCTTTTTCTTTTTCTTTTTCTTTTTCTTTTTCTTTTTCTTTTTCCTTTTCTTTTTCTTTTTCTTTTTCTTTTTCTGTTCTCTCTTTTTTTTAAGACCTTATGGGGAGATTTTTAACGTTTCTGAGGAGTCAGAAATCATTTCTAGGAAGTCACTTGTTCTCTTGTTCACCTATTGGAGGCAAGGTAGTTCATTCTGACTGTGTGTGTCTCTCTTCAGTATCCCAAGTATCTCGCATGTTGCTCAAATGTCACTCAAATGATATCCAAGCTCCATCTTCTGTATATTTATAGCTTTGTTTTCCTGTGCAGTGGGGACTAACTGAAGAATGGTAGTGAGCATGAGACCTCTTTCTAGGATTATAGTAAAAGACCCACAGCCTGTGTGTGAAATACCTCTTGAGGACTGGTTTTCACCAGCAACCTGAGCTGATCCTTTAGTAGCACTGTTCTCTTATTACCTTTTAGGGAAGAATTTCACTTTTCTGGGTTTTTCTACCACCAACTACTCTGGAAAAATTAGAACTGTGGTCCTGATTTTGTGAGAGTCTCTGAATTCAATGCTCTACTTATCATCACCTTACCAACAGAATTCTACTGCGTTAATTCTAGAGCTGTTGTGGGCCCTTTGAATCATAGAATCACCAAGGCTGATAAAAACTTCCAAGGTTATCCAGTCCAACCATCCACCTAGTACCTGTATTTCCCCACTAAACTGTATCCCTCAGTACAGCATTTAAATGTTCCTTGAACACCTCCAGGGATGGTGACTCCACCACCTCCCTGGGCAGCCCATTCCAGTGCCTGACCACTCTTTCAGAGAAGAATTTTTTTCCATTTTTGCTAGAATTCCATGTTCTTGCTTCTAGGAGGACTTAGTAGACGTTTTCATATTCCTGTGGTCTCCTTACTGTTCTGTTATGCTGAGAGAACAGGACTTAAAAGGAGGTTGGGGGGAGCTGATCTGTGGGGATGCATTTTGAGAATATGGAGATGGTACCTCTTACTGATATTAAACTGATATCTCATTGTAAACCCTGTTGATCCACCCTAAAGAACTTAGCTGGAAATACTAAGTTGTATGCTTTTCCGTAGGAAAATGATGAATTATATGTACTTGGCTTTTATCAAAACTTTCAGCATCAATGGCAAGCAGTTTCCAGGCAAAAAAAAAGGAGAGTGATCTGTGAAATACGGACTTCAACTCTTAGACATTTATCTAGGGTGTGTGTATGGAGGGGCATGTTTGCAGTCACTTGACTGGTGAATATTTGTTTGTAACTGAGGACTTGGAAGAATGAAGGAGAAAAAAGACCAGAGGAGGTGAGGTTCTGCATCATTAGGCTAGAAGGATCTGATTCAAATTAAAACCACAACAATCTTGGGGTTTTGAGACTGATTCTGTGTTTTTTTCCTACCTTTTCCTGTATTTATTTACAGGCTGTGGAAATAGCGTTTGGGGATGTTTATTGATGGTATGTCCATCCATGTGTATATGCAACAGCATATATATCAGTGTGCCCAATTCATATGGGTGGTGCATTTGAATATCTGTGTTGGCCACCTGTCTTCCACTTAACTCCGCTGTGATTCAATATTCCTTATTAGACTTATTTCCACATCCACATCCTTCATATATTAAATTTCCTTTGCAGCTAACAGAATGTTATAAATTTACATTGTCTGTAATGTAAAACATTACATGTTTTGATTGGAAGGGACCTCAAGAGATCATTGAGTCGAACCCCCCTGCTAAAGAAGGTTCCCTATGGTAGGTCACACAGTTAGGTGTCCTTCAACACTAAGAATCATCCTTGCCTTTGAAGAGCAAAAATACAGATTGACTCTAAACCAGAGGGTTCTCCTTGTCTGTCAGTTTCAGACACCTGTGCCACTGCCTGTCTTAAACAAATACATAGACGTGCTGGACACAGTGGTCTTAGGACAGGCACCATCACAAAGCCTTGAGCCTTCTTGTGCTTTACATGATAGATTTAGTGATAATAGAACACGTCCTGATTTCATCTTTTATTGAGCCAAGAGTACGTTAGTGTAAAGGCCACAACACAGAAAGGGACGTACTGGGACAAAATCCAAGAAAATCTTTCTTCTCTCTCTTGTATTGTAAAAGAAGGCCAAAACTCTGTGTTTGGGGAAATTACTTTCTTTTCTAAAGCAAGATATATTTACAATGGCATCATTTAATGAGTGACTTATAGCCAGAGGCATGTGGTTTATCTGCTGCCTCTGATGTGATTCTGGATCTTCTAACATGTTTAGAAAGCTAATTTTTTCTGGTGTTACTGTTGGCTTGTGGCTACAGTGATAGTTGTGACAGAGAATTCCCTTGATTAATTACATGCTGTGCATAAAATACTTACAGTTATCGGTTTTTAGAATTTCTTTTAAAAACCTCCCTTGCTCTGAGAGGTTAAATGAACTGATGGACAGAAATCCCTTGGCTTTCCTCAAGGATTATCCTCCCCTCACTCCATGGCAGCCCAGCAGACCTGCCAGTTCTTCTACAGATGTGTGTCTTCTGATGCAATGAAGAACATTGCTGCTGTTTGCGTGCATGCTTAGCGATCTGCTCCTCATCTCGCTTCTGCTTTGTGTCTGAGCTGCAGAAACTCATACTATTTTGACTGGTGTCACTTGGGTGAGACTTCTGGGAAGAAAATTCAGTTTTAAATTCACTAACCTTTCAAAAATCTTTACTTACATTAACTTCATTTTAATTTCTTTACTATTTAAATGTGCGTGTTCACATTGTGACTCCACGCTGATTGCAGCACTTGAAATTTCTTTGCTTCTGACCTGTCAGGGTTGTTAACCAGTTCCTTCTTTAGTTTCTTTAATATTACCTGTCCTGGGGTTTGTCTTTGCACTTGTTGGTGTGATTCTTACTTTAAGACTTAATTAATTGTCAGTGTCCTTCTCAATATTTGAGAATGTGACTCCTTCGTTTTTGAAAGGTGAGATAACCTGTGACTATCTGTGTAGTTAAAAACCCAAATATGCAGGTGGGGGGAGGGGGGGGTGCTTTCTTGTGATTTAAATACGCAGTTCATTTTATTGGAGAACTGGAAACATGGTCTAATCTGGGCTGTTATTGAAATGGTAGAAAGGGGTGCAGAAATGTTACAAGGAGAAATAGCATCATCTTTTCCCTTGAAGTGAATGGATGAAAGTCCTTTTTGGGCTTTTTGTTACATTTCTTGCAGTTGCTGCGTAATTGTGACAAGAAAAACTGGAAGACAGTTCTCTGCAAGGACTGCTTTGGAGCGCTTTCAGGCCATTGCTTTCACTTGAGTAAAAATGCATCTTCCCTTGCCCAGATGTTAAAAAAGCAACAACTGCAAACTACAAAATCATTTCTGTTGTAAAATGTGTCAAAATGAAATATTTCCAACTTTTTTTTCAATTTTTCCGGAGTATTGGAGAAGCAGTGGATGTTTGGTCCATCTTTTATTCATAGTCTGATTCCAGGGAGGTGATGCGATCCTTGAGGTTTTACCAGGTTTATATGGGACGGTGTTGCTCTTAAAATGCCACTGCAGCCTTCAGTCTCTGAAGTGTACCTCTCCCGCACCGCTGTTAGAATGCCACACACACAGTTAAGGATGTTATTTCTATCTATTTTTAGATCATTTTTTATGGGCAAATCTTAGAAATAGTGTATATCTTCAATTATGTCTCTGCATGTGAGTTACCGCTGTTCCCCTACACCGGAATGAGTCCCCTCTGCCACTTCAACCTTTCTTCCAAACTTGGAAGCTGCCAGCCAGTCTTTCAGCCATGGAAGTGGTGACTTTTACCACTTCAGCAGCTGTAACCCACCGAAAATGATTGTTCACTAATGACCTTCTATGTAACACAGATACATTCTATGTTTAAAATAATTAGCATCAGCTTACAGGTTTTGATTATTTTAAGAAATCAAACCATTCTGAATCAATAAAAACTGTATCTATGCTTCCTGTGTGCACTTTCTTCTTTCCCTTCATAGAAACAGCTGTGTGACCAAAATATCCCAGTGTTTTTTCTTATATTTCCTGACTTTACCTTATGCTGAAATATGCCAACATTTTATATTCTCTGAAGAAAAGTGATACTCTCCTGAGTGTTTGCTGTGTGCACAGTGCCTGCGCTAAGTCAGTCTCTTGCATTAAAAGCTGCTTGTGGAGAACAGGAAACCTCCAGATTTTTCATCCTTGCTGCAAAAAGAAAAGCAACAGGAAATTATCTGTAAAACCAAAATCAATTTTAAAAAATCTAGTATAAGCAGAATGCGTATCTGAAATTAAATTAGGTCCAGCATCTCAAACATTTGTTCTGTATCAAAATATATTAGAGGTCAGGTATTAAGTGCTTGTTCATTTGTTTTTCATAGTATTCTGTGTAATGTTTTCCTTTCAGTCATGTATCTCTCCTCTCGGTTTCTATAGCTTACTCTGAGCAATCCAGACCTTTCTCTGAGCAAACTAATGCTTTATTGTGCTTTTCCTCAGTATTTGGGTATTCACCTGAAATACGTGAACGCTGAGTACCACATATGATGCTTTCAGAAGAATTGCCAGATTACATGTACTTACTTCTTAAGAATATTTCAAATCAAAACACCGGATATTTGGAGTTTGGTGTTCAGAATTTTCAGTAAATGTTACATTTACTGTGAAATTAATTGGCTTTAATAGCATGAGCCATGCGAATTGAAATACCATCTGTGCACCTGTTGAATATTAGTTTAAATTGAAGGTAATGGTGTTTCATAATAAACACGGGGTAGATTTTAATACCTTTTTTCTCACTTCCCTGTAGTGTTTTCCATGTCCTTGCTCTGAACGTAGCAATTGTAGGAGCTGGAGTAGCAATGGCAAGATTTTATCCGAATATCGGAGGTATCATAAGGTAAGCATTGCTTTGCATATTGAATTTGCCTATGGTGATAATGTGTTTATGTCTCAATTTTGAGTAAGAACAATAATAACATAAATAATTGTAACTTTATATTTTGTGGTCTTAGGCTTTTCTAAGCTGTACAGAGCAATTTCAGAAGTATAAGCAATCTGCATCTGCTCTGTATAAGTTCTGACAAGCAGCTATCCATATTTGTGCCTTTGTATCTGCAGTGACTGAGATGATTCCCCAAGTTTCACTAGTCCTGTACCTGGTCACCATATAACTATCCACATCAAAGACTATTATGGCAGTGTAAGAGTTCCTTGTTATTGTGTAATTTCTCTCAGTTTTTAAGTTAAGACATTTTGAAGCTAATTTGAAAGTCCTTGATAAAAATCCAGTAATGCAAGTTACTTAAAAGGGAAAAGCGACATAAAAATTGTACTTCTAAATTGCATCTCAGACTTACTGTGTTAAACACCTGGGATTTCTGTATTTCTCCTATGAAGACAGGCTGAGAGCTGAGCTTGTTCATTCTGGAAAGGAGAATGCTGAGGGAGATTTCACTGTTACCTTCTGGTACTTAAAGGGAGCTGATACAGGAGGGAGACCAACTTTTACATAGTCTGATAATGACAGAACAATGGAGAACAGCTCTATAGTAGAAGAAAAGAATATAGGTTAGGTATGAGGAGGAAATTCTTTACTCGTAAAGTGGTGAGACGTTGGCACAGCTGCCCAGAGAAGTTGTGGGTGCCCCATCCCTGGAGGTGCTTAAGGCCAGGCTGGATGGGGCACTGGGCAGCCTGAGCTGGTGGGGGCAGCCCTGCTCATGGCAGGAGCTGGGACTGGGTGGGTTTAAGGTCATTTCCAACCCAAACCATTCTATGATTAATTTACATAATCATGGTCATTCATTCCTAGTTTGCATTTTTCCTACAGCAGCCAGGAGAGGGAGATGTTTAAAAATATAGAGATTTGCAATTATAAAACTAGAATGACAAGCTTGGATTAGTTAGTATAGTAAAATAACTTTTTTTTTTTTCTTGATAGCTGATCCTTGAGGTGTTCTTTTTTCCATTTTCTTTTCTTTTGTTACTATATCTCATTTTAGTGAAAACATTCTGATTCCAGTGATAGACAGTTTAGTTATTAACCGAAAATAAATATCATGTAATACATGTCTCTGTTTGCAAACTGATCTTGAGTTCTGCTGACTCATTCACTGTGCATGGCAATTAAGCATTTGGAACAGTGCATTTCCATCTGATAAGTTTTCTATATACGGCCTAACATATATTTACAAGTTTTGTTATGCAGGCTTATTTTATGTAGCATTTTATTTCTATTTCTGCTGTCTAAAGGGCATGATCAAATCTTTGAAATAAAATATGTTGTTAGTTAATAATTTACATTGGGCTGTACTGTTGCTTAGTAGGTGGAAATTCACAGCGGCGGAAAATAATGAAAAAGGTTTGGTAAGCAAGGGAATGGTTAGGAAAAATTAAATGTTTCTTTTACTATTGTTGATTATGCTTCGAGAAGGGCATTTTGATCTTTTAGGGTCTGGAGAATAGGTTTTTTGAATCTCATTAAGTTATTTAAAACAAAAGTTGTGGATTCAAAAGCATTTCTACACCTATGTGCTTCAACATGCATTCTCAGGTGTCTGGGAATCAATGAGATTTGCAGTTCTGTGAGTAAAAGATGCTGAACAAAGTATGCACTGTTGGTATTTTTACGTTGTGTGTTGACAGATTTCCCCAAAGAAAGTCAAAACATCCACAGTGAGTCCAGTCTGTCCCCAGAATCATGGGGGAATGGGACTGGAACTTCAGAGCCGTGTCAGAGCGTGGGCAGGGAGAGTCAGGGGCCTAAGAAGCACATTATGAAATGCCAATTTAGGGCAACAACAAACAGAGATCGGTGTTTAGTGACTGCAAGTAGCCACTGTTTGGTCAGACTGTTCACTAGTTTTGAGTGAAACAAAAGATGACAAGAAGTAAAAGTTAACACAAAGCATTTTGTTCTCTTCCCCTCCACTCTCCCTGTTTGTTTTTTTCTTTCCCCTCCCTTTCTTTTCCCCCTTTCTTCAGATACTCTGGAGCAACATGTGGTCTGGCCTTTGTGTTTGTGTATCCGTCGCTCATCTACGTGATCTCCCTGCATCGTGCTGGGCAGCTGACGTGGCCAGCATTGATCATTCACATCTTTATAATCCTCCTTGGACTGGCTAATCTGATTGCACAATTCCTATTATGAAAACCCCCTTCTCCCTGTGGCTGTCACAAGTGATACTGTGACATTTGGCCACAGCCTTGAGCAACGTTACCACACATGATAATGCGATCTTCTTGAGAAAAGCTGCACCTCTGAGATAAATCCAAAACATCTTACAGGCACTTGAAAGAAAACTTGTTTTGTTCCACTAAAAACACAAGTTTGTGATAAGTGAAGTAGTTCAGATATGATTGGGGTAGTTCTGTTGTTGTTGAATGCACATCAAGGGTTAATGAGGCTCAGATGTTTTTTAACTCCTCAAAAACTCAGCTTTCGGCCCTAAGCTGTGGAACTCCTCTTTCCTCTAAGAGGACTGCCCTTACTGTAATCTGAACGTGCTCCTATGGTATTGTGCACCAGCTGTTTGAAAAGTGCTTTTGTTGCAGTTGTTTTACTGTTTTATTTGGAAAATGAAGAAATTATTTGTTTGTTTGTTTGTTGGCATAAGAAAGGTTAATTTGTACTCATTGGGGTCAAGATGCGCTCTTAATTTTGAATATGCCATTGAATTGTTTTGACAACATTCTTCCTGTAAAAAATTCCAACTGCAAGAAACAATAAACTCATATCCCAGTGTTTTATTCAGAACCAATATGTACACAAGTTATTTGTGATCTTAAAATGAAAAACATCAGGAGGATGAAAAAAAGATTAGAATGAGACTCAGTATCAGAATCCTAGGCTTGACCTCACTTCAACTCTTTTA
The DNA here is from genome assembly GCF_054131305.1 of Coturnix japonica. NCBI lineage: Eukaryota > Metazoa > Chordata > Aves > Galliformes > Phasianidae > Coturnix > Coturnix japonica. Next base: position 55,872,777 of record NC_140702.1, on the reverse strand, counting down.
ACTAAGTGAAGTTGTCTTGTCAGTAGTTATTATGCAGTTCTATGGATGCAATATGCTTTGCAGGCTTGGTTCATACTCCCTTGTAGGATCTTCATCTCACTGTGCTCTTCAGCAGCATTCATTGCTGTAGATATTCCAGACCTGAACAGAGACATTAGAGGCAAAGCTACCATACTTTCACGTTGTGCATTAAAGGAAATCATTTCTGTTTTAGCTGATTCTTAAAGGAAACTGGAGGAATCTGGAAAAAGTGGTGGTGTTTCGTTGTTCTTATTACTGTTGATTTTGTCTTATTTTTAACTTCTTATTTACCAACCAAGAGAGTGTGCATGTCTATGTATATACCCTCCTTCACCTGAGAGTCTGAGCCCTAGCCTGAGGTTTGTGCTTATAGCATAACCTGGACAATCTGCCATATTTCTCTAGGGAATTATTTTGTGACTTTTTTTGTATGTGTGTGTGAGTTTTTGTAGTGATGAATGCAGATCCTTTTGCTAACACAGACTTTTTAAACTATGCAAAGGACACTGTCATGGTTCCATGTGTCCTTTGATTTGTATGAAATACACATAATTATTTCATTATCTTCTTTTTGTCTGTTGGAACTTATTGTGCCTTTAAATCGAAATTGAAGCATGCACCCACCATCTGTCCTGCACTGAAATTACTGACGCCATCCTGGCCATCTTCCTTGTGTGTTCTTATTGTCCAGTACATGGTTTCCCTGTTGCCTATGGCCTATCAGTCCACCCTTTCCACTGCCTCACCCTGAGTACATCTGATGCTGCTGACACCATTAGCACTGGACCTCCTCCATAATATTTCAGTAAAGCTTCCTACTCGAATGTCTGTGCAGTCATCAATGCGTGTGACTCTCTGGTGTGTTCCTTCCATGTTCTCACTTGTCTATTTCACAAATTAAACCTCCTGGTTTTTGTTTTTTTTTTTTCCCTACCCAACAAACCTCCCCTTCCTTCTGGCTAATTTTGCACATTAAGTTCCTCAACTTAAATTCAGAGGTTTAGCAACATTAACTTGTTATAGAAGAGAACTTGAACTCCAAAATGAGAGTTAAAAACAAGAGAGGAGATTCTCAAGCATCGCTGGCCTGTTTCACACGAAGCTGAAGTGCTTATTTTAGGTACAGTGTTTCATCTCGGTGCTAACCTGGGTGTCTGCAGCTATTCCATCTGATTATATTCTTCCTTCTTTCATTCGGATTTGACTCCGCCAGTTAAGTCCTTGCTGTTGATGCTAACAGTAAATGTTGATTGATATCAGAAAAAATTATTTCCATTATGATCTGTTAGTTCAGCAGAAATTCCCAGGTAAGACAGAGTTCATGTTGATACATCTCTGTTGTATCTTCTCTTTGCCTTATTTCCAAGTGAGCAAAATGCAACCATCGTATTCGATTAAAATTTAGACAGAAATTATCTGTACCTTCCTGAAAACCTGCTTTAGATCTGGGTTGCACTGAGGTTCTTGCTGTACTTCGACACCTTAGATTTTAGTTTGAGAAGTGTTAGAGTGATAGGAAATAATTCATTAGACTGTCTCGAGTGAAATGCATTTAGTTGTGAAAAGAATATTTCATTTTATTGTGTTCATCTGGGATATTCACGAGTGTCAGAATCAATTCGGGAGTAAACGGAATGAAGATTTATTTTTTATTTTATTTTATTTTATTTTATTTTATTTTATTTTATTTTATTTTATTTTATTTTATTTTAATTCCTTTGACAGCAACCAGCATCGTAAGTTAAAAAGTAATATTTTAAGATGTAAAGGCCAGTGTAATCACCTGAGAAGAAAAAAGCAGATATAGATTGCAGTGTCTCTTCTCATGCAGGCACAGAAAGCAGCCGACTTCATCCTGCTTGCCCATGTGACCTGCAGTGATGGCCAGCTCATTTCTGTTCCAGCAAATCATCCTGTGATTTAACAGAGCAGAAAAGAAACCAGTATATTGATGAGGTGGTGCATTGTGAAATGTTGTTTGTTGTCTTTCCATAGAAGAAGAATAAATTTTGATGGAAATATGGAATTCCATCTTTACATTTGAATTTGCTGGGATAGGCTGAGAAGTGAAAGGCTGGTTTTACTTTCCAAGGGCAAGTGCAGATGATAGGGCTCTAAGTCTGCCTCCTGCCACGATGAAAGAGAAAATTACCTTCTCTATATCCAAGCTTGTACAGGCCTTCTCTGTGATGGCCAAGCATTGTCTGTTCCACTTGCTTAGTGTTGTCATGGTCCAGAGTCTTCCTTTTCTAGCAGCCTTTGAAGTCTCTCCTATATTTCCTGGCTTTCACTTTTGTCTCAGTTTTGCCAGTCACAGCTGTGTCTGCTGCTGCAAGTCCATTTTTCCTGTTATATCTGTATTAATACCTGACTGGATGCCAGTAAATATATTAAATCCTGTAGTTCAAATGATTTGTGTGGCAAAAATGAGTATTCGAGATTCAAATGTTGCATCATTTAGACAGGAATTCGGGGTAAGAATGTTATGTAACATTTTCTTTTTTCTAAAAAAATATCAAATCTTCAGGCTTCACATAATGAATAATATGCCAGGATAATGGCATTTGATTGCAATGCCAAAAGCCATATTGGCTTTATGCTTTACCCAATCAGCTTCTGGATTGCTCCCTTCTCTGCCTTCTAGGTTTCTGCACAAGAGTTACCTTTTAATTATGTGATCGCATCATGTTTTTCACTGAGCATCGCCTCGAGAGAGCAAGGGTTGCAGTGGAGATAAGTCTTCTGTCATTGCTCAGGCCTGCATTTAGCTTTGAGTACTGGAAATTGTTAGCATGCAGGAGTGTTCTGTCAGCCCTAAGGTCTGGAAATTCCTTTGTGACCTTCTTTCACAGGTGCCCCTTGAACCCAGCGTAGCACAGCAGAGCTGAGAGGCAGTTGGAGCATAACTGAATGAATGCTGGGTCTACTGTGGGAAGGAGAGGCTCCTGGAGAGTTTATGACCATCTGATCTTTGAGATCGGGTCTGTGTTCTGGGAAGTGCCATGGCTTCCCGTGTACTTTCAGATTACTGCTATGATAGCAGTGTCCTGCTGTACCGCAGGGAAGTGAGAGATATGGTAACTTCTGGAGTGCATTTTGGATTTTTGCTTTTCAGGACATTCTATGTCCTAATAGGAAGTAAGATATTAATGACGCTAAAAGCATGAAAGAGTTTGTTTTAGCTGATTGTACCTTGCCTCACTGGGAGCATGGTGTAAGCTTTTCCCTCTTAGCTGGTGCTCTGTGTGGCTGTGCTATGATCAGCATATTTAATTTCTTCTGCAGTTGAGAGCACCATGAGGCTTTCCTTGGAAAGGAGCAGGACTCAGTTTGCCAGGTCCTCCTGCCTCTCTCTCCTGTAATTTCAGATGGTGGAACCAGAGCTACGTAACTTTTGCTTTGTGGTTTGTGTTTCCAAATACCAACAGATATGAGGAGAGCAGGGAGGGTCTTTTACTTTTTTGTGAACCAACCTAATGGTGGCTTTTCACGAATATCTCATTTTTGTAATCCTGAAGTGGATTACACAGTTCAGAGAAAAAATGCAGCTTTATGTAAAACGTTTTTCAATCCCTTCTTAGTATGTTTATGTTGCAGCTTGGCTGGAGCTCATTGAATTATTTCCAATAGTCCAAAGACTGTTTAAAAACTGCTGTCCATGTGTTTCTTTTCATCATTGTTTGAATGGTCTTTTTTCAATTCCATGGTCCTTGTTCACTTCTGACATTTCACTAAACTGTTAGAGGAAGTTGAGATTAGTCAGGTCATTTCAAATCAACACAGCAGAGTCATTCAGCTGCAATATGAGGGGCGAAGAAATGCCTACACATTTGAGTTCCAGGCGAGATACTAAATGCCACACCAAACAGAGACATTGTCTCAGCTGGCTTCATGTCTTCCAGCAAAATGAGTCTGTATTACAAAACTGCTACAAGGGACTCAAGTTACAGCCCAGTTAGAGGAGGATGTTTTGCACTGAAGCTTACTTTTCTTATTTCTCTCTTTGCTGAATATCTAGTTGCCTTCATACAGGGTTTGTATTAAGGAGCCCAGATACCCGGTATCAAGTTAACGTAAGGAACTTCAGGGAGATCTCCTCACCCTCCTCTGAAAAGCTGAAGCATTCTGGGCTGGTACAGGTTGGGCGCAGGTTGCTGGGGCTTTGAGGATGATTCCTGCTCCTTCTTTGTGCTGGCACTGTGTGTTTGAAGAAGGCTGTGTTCACGTGGCATTTCTTCTCCCAGTGGAGTGCAACACCCTACCAGCTTTAGACTTAACCTGTCTGCAGTCTTTCAGTTTGAGAGAATTTGCATAACTGAGCTCCTCCCATGTTACAGAAATAAAGATATTTATGAGTGCAGGCAGGTGAATAATGGGCAAAAGATCCCATCCTGCCTCTGCTAAAGTTAAGTGAGCCATTTACTTTTGCCTAGGAAACTGCTGTCTTCTTGTAACTTGATCTATTGAGGCCTTGAGATTATGTCTTTGAGGTTCCACCAACTCCCTAACCAGATTTTCAGAGTTGTTTCAGGTTTACGTGTTATCTTCTTTGCCCTTGATATGACATACACAAAAAGAATGAGAGGCTGAGGGGTAACCTCTTATCTGGGTAGCTGCAATTACTTCTCTCTAATATTAGCTAGGATATTGAAAGTGTAACAGAATTTGCTATTCTGATTGGTTGATTTTTATATTTTTATTTAAATATCTGAAGTCTGTGTTCATACTGAAAAAATCAGGCTACTGGACAGCAGAATGTTTTAACACTGTGTGTTTCTCAGGGCACCTTGACTCAAGTCTCTAAGAATTAATCTGAATTAATTCTGTGAATCTGTGCTGAATCAGGAACAGAACCACATCAACTCCATTTTATCCAGAGTATGAAAGGTCTGGAAAAAATTCACTGAAAAATAAGCTCCATAAGAAAGTGAAGTACAAAGGCAAAGCTTTAAAAGTCATCAAAACAAAATTTCCTGGCAAAGGCAGCCTAAACCTCTGGCTTATTTGGGCCTACTGCCATCAATAGGAATCCTTTCCTTTCCTTTCAATGGGCACTGGTTCAGGCCTTGAAGAAATTGCTCTTGAAAAGATTCTGGCAGTGACAAGATGGTTCCATCAGAAACAGCAGTACTCGGCATTCCATGCAGGAGCTGGGTGTACTTCAGCAGCTTTGATTCAGGTGTGGTCAGATCTGCACTATAGTTCATCTGTTGCACTGTAGAGTGTAATACAACAGATTTTGCCTTTTAAAAAGTGCTGGAAAGGTGAATACCAAACTGAAACACAGTGTAAGTGAGAAGTACCTTTATATTTTTAAATGTGGGTTTGTTGTGATTGATTGATTGATTTTTTGTAATGGCATCTTATGCAGGAAGAATCATAATACCTTTAACCTACTCTCAACTGGCTATTTCATCCCAGGGTGTATCTTGCCTTTCTCTGACTTTGAGCAAAAATATGTAAGAACTCTGGGATTTGTGCGTAGCTGCACTGTTACACCCCTCTGCATTTGTTCAGTTATAGTTATTTGTCAGCAGCATTGCTCCATGGAGTATTTTATAGCACCTGAACCATGCAGGAAGTATGCACTGAGATGGACCTGCTAAACTATTTCACAGCAGGTGAATAGTTGTGTATCTGTCCCTATGTCTATCAAGTTCTTCTCCAGTGTCTGGGCTAATAAGGGGTCACTGAGTGTGCAACTCAAGTATGAACTCTTTTTGAGGATCTAAGTACCTAAGCAGCTCATTTTGGTGTTGACCTATTCCATGAGGCCACATCTGGGAATGCCTCACACAGATAGTGTGTCTGTAAGCTGTTGCTTTATTGCCCAAAGTACACATTGCATACTTTCCTCATGGAGTTTGGCCATGCCAGGCTGTGAACAGTTGCACCATACTTCCACCTTGATATTCATCCTGCCAAGAGGATGAGTATATAACAACTGTCAGCTTGACAGCCTGGCTAACAAGAACAATAAAACATCATGCAACAGCTGTAAGGATTTTGGTTTGGTGTTATTCATTAGCTATGATGACTTGAATGAGTTCAAGAGGCATGTTTTCTGCTGGCAGCAAAGAAGAGAGAGCAGTGAGATCTGCTGGTGTCATACAGGTACACACAGCTGCATCTGCTCCAGGCCACATCCAGTTTCCAGCCATTCACAGCTGAGGGGGTTGCCCTGAAACTGGCAAGTTGCATCATCATTGCTAAGCTTGATGTAGCACTGAAGATTGCTTTGCTGTTCTTACTTCAGGAACTCTCAAAAGAGTTAAAATGTGTTGTGATATCTTACTGATTCACACCAAAGCTGTAGAAGAAATAATATGAAATGATCATCAGAAAATCTGAGGAGAAAACTCCCTAACGCTATTGAGGCATTAGAAAGTGGGCATTCTTTGTTTCATTCTGCACACCAGGTGACTTGGTGAGCCAAGCACATCCTCTCGGAGTTCAGGTGCTATATTTATGTAGTTAAAATATACATATGTGGCATATTTCCTGGAAACAGCACACACATTCATTCCTTTCCAAGAACTCATTAATAAATGCCAATGTCCTTTGAGCATGTGCCATGCAGCTCTCTGGTGGTCTTAAGACCCTGTCCTTCACCCCCTTTATTCCATTTTCCCTAATTTGCCAAATTTGTTTTCCTTCTTATGCCATGATGAGCAACTTTTTATCTTACCATACTGTATCTCAAAACAGTTTATATTGAACCCAAGAAGAGTCTTTGTATCTGATAGTTAGAAACCGCATTGATAACAAGTGCTCTTTTGGTGTCACAATAAGTGTAAAAATGTCATGCATTTGCAAAAGCTGCTTAAGGACGTGTGAAGTTCCACTCAGAAACCTGAAGACATGGAGGAAAGCATTGTGTGATTGTTTCCATCTTCTTAGCATTCACAGGAGTATTAGTTAAGATACTGCTGAGTCCCATGGAGCGCTCATGTCAGGCAGATACTCAAAAACAATCATCCAGATATCCCTAACCAGCAGTTCTCCATGGGAGCCAGATGGACACTGCAGAGCTGTGAGTGAATGACCTCAGCCCAGCAAAGCTGAATGTCTTCAAATAACTGTGTAAGTGGGGCAGTCAAACATGCAAGTACATCAGTGTTCCGAGGTAGCTGATGTGAAAGCCTGTGCAGCCTCTTAACTTACCTTATTCAACTATAAACCTTATGAAATAAATGGAGTATTTCACTTAATGAGCAATAAGCAGTAACTATGAAAATTCATTTTTACACCTTTCATCTGTGCTTTTAAATGTGTGCATCTTCAGCAATGTACATTTTTGTTTGCTAGTATTAAATTAATCTCTGAATCTCTCGTGACAGGGATCCTATTGCCATGCCCTTCCTACAGTTCTAAGACCAGTGGCATTAATGAACTGAAATAATTTGAACCCATTAGGTTTTTTTCCTGCTGCAAGACATCTATTACAGAAACTGCATTTAAGAGTGATACTTTTTTTGCCTTCAAGAGTTTTGGAGTAAGTCTCCTTTTTCAGTTTCAAGATGACCAAATAGTTCCAGTAATTCTTTATATCCCTGCCAGTTTATTATTAGTGCAGCTGGCTACAAACCAGCTGACTGATGTCAGTTTCATTATAAAGAATGACAAAGCTAGACATCGGTCCCGTGAGAAGCTGAAGGAGGACGATCAAACACAATTGTAAATCTGTGTAAGAGACTACAAGGTTTCTGGCAATAGTTTTACTGCTTTTTATAGCAGTACTTATTCAACAGGTTTTCTTTCCCTTTCATGAATATGTGCATATTGCATTGTTCTCTGTTTTTTTTTCTTTTGTTTTAAGTATAGTGTAATGGAATGCGTGCATATTCTTGTTTAATGTGAGTACACAACGCTTTATTTAATGTAGCTCATGGATATATCCCACAGGGCAAAGCTTCCCTAGTTGCTGTGCTGCCAACCGCACATAACTGAACTGTAACTGTGAAGAAAAGGTATGTTTTCCAAGGTGGCAGCAGCCCTTTTTCCAGCTATTGTATGCTCAGCAGTGTGGATGCACACACCCAGGGATCTCCAGATGTCAGTAAAGCTTATGGATCCTGTCCGCAGCAAAAGCAGAAACTTAATGGTAGCATGAGAGCCATCCATGACCCTCCTCCATCCATCAGTAGCTCTCTTATTGACTTATTTTTGCAACCAAGTGGTTTTAAGAGTAAGAGTGGTGTTTTAAAATGATATTGCTAAAATAAATAAATATATATATTTATATATGTATATATAAAATTGCAAGATATCTACCTGGATTATTAGAGAGAGGACGGACATAGGTTCCAAACTTCTTAGCACTGGGTTAAAAAGATACCAGGTTTAGGTTGCTGTTCATTACAATGCATGTTTTTTACTGCCATGCCATCTGAGAGGAATTATTGGAGGGAGAGTTATATCCCTAAGAACAAGATTAGTGGAAGCCACTGTTGCTAAAAAACGGATTGTGATTTAGCCAACAACAGCTCTGTAGGGGAGGAAGTGCTGTTAGAAGTGCTGTTAGAAGTTATTCACCTTAGTCTTAGCTTCAGGGACTGGCCAGTTTTTCTCATTACAACCAAGAAAAGCTGTTGCATTTGCCCTATTTACATCTAAAGTCCAATTGGGAACCAAATAGTTCTTATCTAAACTGCCTCTGGGGTCCAATAATGCACAGTCTGCTAATCAGTGCTTCTCCACAAAAGACAACTGCGCTTCTGCATTCAAAAAGGTGTTTTGAAGACAATTTGAATCTCAACAACTGTTTTGATCTCATTTTCCATTGCCTGAACTGTATCTTTACTGTCATCTTCGCTACTCCGCTGGTGATAAAAAGTTTCCAACCTTCAGGCTATATGAATATGTAAAACGTTCCAGCAGATTCAAATCCCATCTTGCCTCAATGCGAATCTACAAAGGTGGTTTTCCAGCACACATTAGGCAACACCTAACCGTGAAAAATTCACTCTATTTCAGCAGACAAGGAACCTGCTCTGGGAAAAATCCAAACTTGACTTCTGAAAACCAAACTATCCATTCAATTAAGTTGTCTTTAGGATATGATTTCCTACATACAGGTTTCCATGCTGTATGAAGCAGGCAAATTTATAGAGGACAGAAGTTTCATTAGGGAGGCACATAGTTCCTCATGCTGTCTTTTGTTCAGTGACAGTACTAGTACTTTAATCAGAAAGGAGGAAAAGCAAAGGGAAGGGAAGAAAAAGAGAAAAAGAAGGCTTTTGCTGTTCATTGCATGTGGCAATGGCATCTAATAATTAGATGCCCATAAGGGCCCAAATTTAGCATTGCCATCTGTTTTCTTGCTTTGCACAATTTCAGAAGATTTGGATATATTTGTTTCTGTTCCAGCTCAATGGTGCTAATATTTAATTATTGACTCGCGCTCTACTTTGTTTACTGGCTGTACTGAGCCTCCCATAGACAGATCAGCAATTCCCAAACGCTTTAGTGTCTCTTATTAGTGGTAAAACTCAGGATAGAAAGAAGAAGGAAGCAGAGAAATTCCCATGAAAGATTAAGCAAGTTGTAAGCAAGGAATAAGCAAGTAGTCTTGCTCCTGGCATCCTTGAATCCCTTCATGTCTATATGGGTAAGACTGGTGCTTTTAATTCCCTCTACCTTACCTTCCTAGCACCTCTCCCCATGTTTTCCCGTGCCTGAAGGAGGCTATCAAACTGTGCATGGAGGATCCACAGGAAAGGTCACATAGTATTAGGGAGATAATAGCTTTGTATCAGGTACTCTAAAAGAGATTAACAGGACTCTGCCATCTGGAAGGGAGCACTGTGGACTACAAGGAACTGGGACATTTGTTTTACATCTATTTGTACTGACAGAAGCTCCAGCAGCACAGTGGTCGCCTAACTGAACTGGGGCACCGGTTCAATACTGACTCAGAGGGAAGCATGCCAGCAGCACCACTGAAAGTGCATTACATATAATAGGAAATTTGGACAGCTACTCGTTATAAGGCTGTTTTGGAAATGCATGAGTCACTGCATTTCTGGAATCCAAACCTTTCTCAGCATGTTTTTTAGATACTCTCTCATGCTTTTAAAAAAAAAGCCTGCAGGGCTGATGCTGAGTTAGTTTATCAGGGATCTTCACATTGGGATACTGTCATCTCTGTCACCTTCCTGCTTCAGAAAATCAGAATGCAGTTTGCAGTTGTCCTTCAATGTGAGATATTATTCACAGTGATTCTGTAATTGACACTAATCTCATTTAGAGTGGATGCAATAAGCCTTTTACCTCAGCTGTTCCAGTCATTGGTGACTTCCAGTCTGGTGCTTCCAGGTGAGGATCCTCCACTTCCTTGAACCACCGTGTGTACAGCAATCCTTCACCTTTTCATTTAAAAATGTTTCTTACAAGATGAGCACTAACAACACTGATAAAATCATCCAGGTGCTCCTCATTAACCGAACACACAGAGGATGCCTCTGCATTTCCTTTGCTCCTTTCTCCTGCTGAAAGCTCCTTACAGTCTCCTGAGCTGCACCCCAATCTCCACAGGCTTTGAATCCACACACAACTTTGAACTGTACAGGTGACTGAAGGTCCTTTACTCTAACACGTATGGCAATTTCTCTACTACATGTTGGCTTTTCTTCCCTCTGCTGCTCACCATAAAATCTAGTGCTGAACTGAGTTACAGTTTAAACATTGTTATTTAATGTGACAAATACAGCTACCTGTGCACCCATTTTTGTGAGATTCAAATACAAGATTGTTCCAAAGGATCAGACTACAAGAAAAATCAATGATACGTTTCAGCTGGGAGCACGCTACAAAGAAAAGGAAGGCTTCCCCTGTTGTGAACAATTACATGTGTAGTACAGAACGTTTCAGCAAACAAGCTCCAGCAATGAGTAAAATTAAAGAAATGTGTTGAAAAAGGGGCTGGAACGCAGGCTTAGAGCTCTATCTGTGTCCATTACGGTTCACATTGTTGAAGTCATAGATGACTAATAGACTTTTAAGAAGTTGATTCTGAATATGTATTCCTAATGTCTGTGTGGTCAGCAGTGGCCTAACCCTACAGTCATCTGGAATCATCTCTAGAGTCACGAGGGCACTCAGCTCCTACCTCACACGTGAGGGCAAGGAAGATGCAAGAAACAAGAGTTCTCCAGCCTTTTTTGACCAGTTAATCCTGGCCTAGCCTATCTCTCCCTCCCAAGAGCCAGCAGTCGGAATATGTCCTACCCAGCTTTGGCAGTAGAAATACTCATCTGGGAGATTTGGGGAGCTGATTTCCCCATTCTTTTCCAGAACATGTGTAGCAGTTACAGCAAAATTTGTATCCTCTCAGAGATTCTCTTGCCCAACAGCCATATGGAACCACTAGTCTCAATTGTGCTAGAATCAATTAAGCCAAAAGGGTTCTTTTCCACGTAGTGTTGATTTATGTACAAGCCTAAATAAAAAATAATTTTTTTAAAAAAAAGATTAATTATTTTTTTAAAACAAGCTTAGAACAGAAGGCTTAATAGAAAGCAAACAATACCATGGACATACTTAGCAGATATAACACTATGGTTTTACAGTTGTATTGTGTCACACATACATCCACAGGAGCAAATGTGTTTTGTAGATGTGCATTCAGCTGGCTGTGTCATATCCCTCATATCCCCTTGCAAACTCTAGTTTCTCTTTTAGCTTCTATCCTAAAAGCAGAGTAATGTAGTGGTGAAATGCAACTGAATTTATGTGTCAATCCACTTTGATTCAGTTGGCTTTTTTTTTTTTTCTTTTTTTCTTTTTTTTTTTTTTTTCCTTAAAATTGCAGGTAACTGGACTGTAAAAAGAAGGTTCAGTTGCGGGTACCTTTGCCAACCTGTCATGACTGCTCCAATATGTTTATTTATCACACGCTCCACAGACTCTTAAGCAAAACAAAGACCAGGTTCATAACAAATGACTGTGACAGGTATCCTCTGCCAAGTGCTGAGTCTGAGATGGGACACTGCCCTCTGCCTATTTTTAGCAATTGTGTGGCCTGTTTATGCTTTTAATTGCTTCAGTCACAGGGAGTACTTAGGCAGTGAGCCAGATTTTGCCCTGTTGATTCATGTAAAGATTCTGTGGGGAGGCAGTTCTGCTTTTGCATTTCTTTCCAGACAGCCAATACTGTACAAGATAACTATCACTCTGGCTTATACTTGCATGGATCTGCGTAATTTCTGTGTTCTGCAGGAAGCTGTTTGTAAGAAGAACCATCATGGCTGTTTATGTTGATGCAATATTACCTTGGTGGATTTTTCCAAAAATAATATGAGTTTACACCTGAAATCTAGCAGTTGTGTTCATCCCATGGTAAACTGAATGAAAACTACAACCTAAGCCTCCAACATATAACAACTATTGCTTGAAAATTTTACAATAACAGTATTAGCATTAGAGAAAGGAACAAATTTAATCTGTGCTGTAAGTTTAAATCCATGACATCTATATCCAAACCTCTTATCATTTTTGTCTTGTCTGCCTTCACAATATCTGCTTGCAGTACAGCAGTGTTATCTTCCCCACCTGAGAGAGGGAAACAGGGGCGCATGGTATATATAAGCATGTTGTGTATATAAGCACATGGCTTGTATTCCTGTTCAAAACCAAACTCCTTTAAAGTCCTCACCACCTGTCTATTGACTTATACTCTGACACAAGCCAGTGTATGCACCAGGAAGGGCAATTTGAAAATGCTGCAGTGCCTTTTGTCCTTGCAAGTGATCCCTTCCCTCCCAGACACCACCTCTTATTCCCTATGGCATTGCACACTGAAGTCATACAGCCACAGATGGAAGGACATAAGCAATTCATCCCAGCACCCCAGATGTCTTGGGAGGTGCTTACCTGAATAATTACAGCCATATTCCTCGCTTCTGGGTTACACAAAGCACAGCAAAGATCAGTATTATACATCAGCATTACTGACTTTAATAGTGAGGGAGGTAATATGGGGGTATCACCCTATGTTTTCTGCTCTTTTTCACAGCATCTGTAGGTATGAATTTCTTCAGGATAATGTCTCTGTTCCCTTCCAAACACTTTAAAAGGCTAAAAAGTTAAAACAACATTGACTGGTTTTAGTTTAGTACACCACACGTTGTTTCTATCATGTGAGAATTGCTTAACTGCACTTCAGCAGCACAATTTATTACAAACCTTGGAAATCATTTCAGGATCTCAAGGACCTCGTGGACCTTGGACCAAGTTTCAGCAGACTGCTCAGATGTGCAGTAACATTGCAGATGTCTAGAAACGTGTTCTCGTACATTTATCTGCTAACGCCAATGTCCCAGTGCTAGTATTAACACTCAAGAGCATTTTGTGGACTTGAAACAATCCCTGGAAGAATTGGGTCCCATAAAAGTTATTCTGACAGATACAATCCTCCACTTCTCCTTTGCCAAGTGGTTGCTCTGGCTATGGGAGCCTGAGCTCAAGAAAAACTCAGTGCTTCTGGTGCTCCAGACACTACGGCATCCCTGCCCAGTGCTGACTTCACTGTTATTTTTATCATTGTTATTCTTGTTGGGAAAGAAGCACAGTGTTGCAGCGAAAGATAAAATAGGAGATAGAAGGATACTCACATACTTTCATCTGCTCAGACTACTCATACTGTACAGGTTTATTCCTTTTCTCTCAGGACTAATGCCTCAAGGAGAATAGCAGCAAAATTGAGGCTCTTTTTGCTGCTGTGGAAAATAATTCTTTCTTTCTCTCTCCCTGCTCTGTGTGTTCTGTGAGGCAATGGCTGTGAGTGTGTACAGCACATAGCACAATTGGCTCCGATCTTACCAGGGCCTCTTGGTATTAGTGTAATAAAAGTAAACACCAAGTGGTCAGGGCTTAATTAGAATCTGGACATTCTGTGCTCTGGCAGTAGATTACAGGACGTTGACTTGTACCTCAAGACACTGAATCTGCTGTTGGCAAAAGGATAAATCCGTGTAAAGGGACAAGACAGCAAAGTGAAATTCCACATTTCCTACCCCGCATGTAGGACGCAAAATAAGAGGAAGTGATTTCAGTAACTGAACCCTCTGCATGTTGGAAAAGCTCCAGCCGAGGCTTTTTGTGAGCTCTGACTATTTCATGGAGTTGAGTACTATTTTTAGAAGATAGAGATGCAAAAGCTTTCATTAGATAATGATTGTATTAAGACTCAAATCCTTATGGTTCTTTGAAGAGAAATACTAAGCAATAAACCTTACAATTGTCTGTTGATTTATTCTCCTCCACCCTTAATTTCGTTTTGAGCAGGAACTGATCGTGATGATGTTCTGGGAAGAATAATTCAGGGATGCAAGAAATAAACATTTTCCACAGTTGATGTTGAAGTGAGTTTTTTTTCTGGCTTTACTTGGTTCTACCAGCTTGAGGTTTTTGGTGACATTTTGCCTATTGTTATTTCACCTTCAAAGCCCCCTTGTAATTTATTTCTGTAGTTGCAGTTGTTTATGCACCAGGCTATTGAAATTGTGTTGTATTAGTGCAGGGGATGATGTCTGAGATTTATAATGTCTTAAGAAAACAACAAGATGTAATGAATGCATTCCTTTGGTTCTATAGGGGAAGGAAACAAAAAGACAAATCTGAGGGTCTCAAACAAGAGCGACATTGTAGCAGCACAATGCCATTACTAGAAATGTTGCAAAAGACCCCCTGCAGACATATTCCCATAGCCATCCTGGTTACATTAGCATTGTCTAAGCTTTGCAGCGTAATTGTGCCTGAATATGAGTACTGCAGTAACATCTGCAGGCACCATACACTGTGTTAGGTAATGCACATAGTAAGGACTGCTGCTGTTCAGAAGACTTTTCAATGTAAACAAGAACACGTAGGGCTGGAGGGATAGCATCAGGCTGCCCACCCAACCAGAATGGGTAAAACAACTGGCCAGGGAAAAAAAACTCAGCTCTGCTTCTCCCCATGTCTCTCTATTGTTTCTTCCTGTGCTGCTCCAAACCAGCCAAGTGGCTCTGGGATTGCTGCCTGTTCAATGTATGAAATGTCAGAGGTGTACTGCTGTGGCCAAGCAGGGATGAGCAACAGGAACATATACTTCTGGGACTACACTCTAGGTATGCAGCTTTGATCAGCCAGTGAAACATGAGAAGTACCTGAAGGAGCTGCACTGACACATTTCTGTTTCTGCTCAAGTTGGTGCATGGATACCCAAAGCTATAAGAAACCAGCCATCGGAGGCTGACTGTAATGCATCAGAATGGTTTGCTTTTGATACTAGTTTGGAAAAGTCTTTAGTGTGCAACCAGTGTGTGCTGTTGAAGATCGTCTCTTGAGATTCCTAATGCTGCTAGAGGTAGGTACTTCTGATTTGGTGGCTGGTTTAACTGCAAAGTGTAACCAGGAAGAGCAGAGCGAAGGGAAAGCAGTAGCTGGAGGACACAAGTCCCGCAGCCCCTAAATCACTCTGACTTGTGATAGTATTAAGATTTTTTTAATAAAATTTCACTCAGCCATGGACATTTTATGAGTGCCCTGAGGACATTCTTCCCTTCAGAATCTATTATTGCTCCAGCGCAATATTTGAAATTGAAACAAACAGAAAAATCCAATAGAGCAAACAGGGACAGTTGCGTAGCCCCAGTAACAGCAAACAGGGACAGCCACTTAGGTAAACTAGTAAAGCTGTAGCTGATGCCCACACAGATGATTTTCTTTGTCAGAAATGGTGTGTGTGTGTGCAAGCTTGCTGTGGGAAACAGTCCCATACTTGTACTAAGCAAAAACCATGCCCAGAAATTATTTGGAAGTGTGCTACATAGTTCTGAGCTATAACACTATTTGCGAGCTAACAAATAAATAGTCTGGGCAATCATGTGCCAGTACCTGGTTTTTGTGTGTGTGTGCGCTTAATTAACCTGCTTAATTAACTTATGTAAGGCACAGCCTGAAGTGTTTTTCTGGAATATACTATATGATCTTCTGAAGCTGTATGGTATGTGTTATTAAAATATACATAAACAAAGGTATGTGCTTGGGATTTAATTAATTTTCATTCATTACATGAGCATAAATGTTAGTTTTATATTATTAGATTGTTGGGTGGCACCTGCCTGATTCCTTAGTTCTATGGGTAATATTTAGAAATAACTTGTCATCACTCTTACAGAAATGCTATTATGACTTAAGCATAAAGTTGAAGGTGCAGAAAAACACAAAATTAAGTCAGTTTAACAGAGCATTGCTAACAAGTCAAAACTATTCCATCCTTGCTAATTATTCGTGTTTTGTAGTGTTATGCTACAGCCGTTCGCTGGCTCTGAGTTTAACAAAGACCTGTTTCAGGTTACATGCATCCAGCCCAATACTGCCCAGCAGCATAGAGCAGCAGAGGTTCAGGGAGTTTAGGAAGCAGTCCATGTTGTTTCCAGCACACCTTTATGAATGTAGGAATTCAGAAGTTCTGACTCTTCCTAAAGTACAGAGATCTACTGTTCAGGAGAGGACCTGTCCTCTAAAAAGTTCACCTCTTGCCTTTTGGCCCCTTTGGGATGCTGTGCCCCGCAGCAACCTGAGGCAATGAATTCCACGATATTCCCATGTTAACAAGGAGCCCTGTTGTCTGACACCTTACTTAGCTTCTCACTAGCTCTCATCTGATGCAGATTAGTGAATACTTCCTAAATTTTCGTCTTCTCTACACATCTCATGATTCCTAGATCTGTACCATATAAAGCCTTGTGCAGGTTACCTTATAAAGCCTTTTACCATCCCATATCTTCCTTTCCACGTTGACAAATCCTGTTTTTATCTTCGTTTTTCTTATATACCTCTGTACAGACATTCAAATAGTCCTTCTTTTGCCTCCTTTTGAGCTTTTTCTGTTTCAACTACGCGCATTTTGGAGCGGGATCGCCGGTATTCAGGAACGTGCTGCAATGACTCTGCAGGGATTACAATCAGTTTCTTCCCTGGCAGCTCCCACACGCCATCTGAGGCGGTGATCTCAGTCGAGCTGATGGCTTCCCAGAACCATCCAGGAAGACCCTGCAATCTCCTTCCTGAATGATAGCAGCTCGTTTAGGGCTATTGACTCCTGTCACAGATCAAGCTGCAGAGAAATATCCCTCGGAAAGTCCCCTCATTCACTACAGTTACTGATCTATATGAGTGTTAATTGCAGTTAAGGGTCCTGTTGGGCCGGTACTACTTATTAGCATACAAGTAGTACTAGAGGGTAATGACAAACTTCCTGAGGGTTTAATCCTAGCACACACGAAACTTTTAAGGAGGATGGGCAAAATACTGAAGATCTGTGATTTCTGGAAGAACCAGGAGAAGACAAATAAATGAATAGGGCTTTAACTTGACTTTAGGGTTCTCTCAGTTAAAGGAAAAGGGAAACAAAACAATAAAATAAGCTTACCAAACAAGAAGTGAGAGGTTAAGATATTTCAGAGAGTCTAAATACAAGATAATAATACTCAGCTATTTAATGGAGGGATACAGTATTGCTTCTGACCTTTGTCTGTTGTTATCGTTTTACTCATATCCCAGCTAAAAAGTGCTCCTTAGCACAAACCTGGTCAAACAATACAGGCAGATTTGTTTGGTCTGGAAGGGGTTGTGTTAGTGTGTTTCCCTCACTGACACTTAGCTACAGAGGAAGGCCCAGAAAAACCTTCTGAACACTCAGTACAGTTCAGGGCTGACCTGATCCCCACACTCTGCTCAGCTGGGGGTTTCTAGGACATCTGCCAGCCCTGTGATGGGAATATGGTTGCAACAGCAAGGAACATATCCCTTGTGCAATGGAAAGTTTGGAGAGGAACTTAGTGAACAATTTTGTCCCTGAATTCTGTCAGAAGACTTGCTCTCCCCTCAGGCAAGCTGTCTCAGGGGTAAAACAGAGATGTAGAAACTGCACGGCAGTTAAATATGTTTAGTTCTCTTGCTTGGGAATGCTGTGCTGCTACAGCTCAATTTTCAGGTGTTCTAAGTGTCGTGACTATAACATACCATCTTCTGGGAAGGGTTCCACTTCAATTAGGCAGTGTGATGCCTTTGGTCTCTAATTTACTGCACAGGGGTGTGGGTTGGGAGAATTGTTTGTCTGAGAAAGATTAGCATGATGCTTTGGGGCTGGAGGAAGCAACTGCATGCAGTTGTGCATGGAACATTTGCCTTGGGTTTTTTTCTCTCTCTCTTTCCTTTCCCCCTCCCAGTTGTAGCTGGCTTGCTTCTTGGATGCTGAGGTAAAATCAGGAAGTATTTCATATTCTGCTGTACAGAACTTTATTTATAGACTGTCCGTAGAGAACTGCTTATGTAACATATTCAAGACAGTGTGCTTGAGAGGGATACACAGTGCGCTGAGGGACATCTCCATCTCCAGCGCTGGTTTCTCTTGCTGATGTCCGTTTCCATCCGGCAGGTGACGAGGTCCCTTCAGGTGCAGGATCCCGCAGTGGCCCCGGCCCCTCGCGGTGCACAAGGTGTCCCGGGCCGCCCCAGCAGCCCTCTCCCGCCGCTGCCGCCTTAACAGCTCTGACAGCACCGAGAAACCCGCCGCGCCTCACAGGAGGAGCCCCGACTGCCGGCGGCCGCCTGAGGCGATGCGCGCTGCGCGCTCCGGAGCCGCAGGCCCCGCCCCGTCCGTGTGCCCGCCCCCCGAGGAGGAGGCGGGGCTGGGCCGTGCCGGGCGGAGCGGGCGCCATCGGCAGGGCAGGCCCGGCGGCTCGGCCGTGTCTGCCGTGCGGGGTGTGTGCGGCCGCGGGTGGGGGCCGGGCCGTGCTCCTGCGCTCCCGCCTCCCCTCCCTCCGACCTCCCCCCCCCCGCCGCCTCCCTTAAAGCGCGGTGGGCGCCGCAGTGGAGGCAGTAGCGCAGTGCGGGTGCAGGGCGGCGGGGGGCGGGCGCCATCGTCTCGGGCGCGGCTGAGCTTTCCTGCTGCCCGCCTCCGCTTCTCTCCCGCCCCTCGGGCTCCGGCTGTCACCGCGTGAGGAGGAGCCGCGAGCCGCCAGCATGTTTGACAGGACGCGGCTGCCCTTCGTGGCGCTGGACGTGGTCTGCGTGGTGCTGGGTAGGTCGGGGGGCGCGGGGCTCCGGGCCGGGCGAAGCCGAGGTGCTCGTTGCCCCGCACGGTGCCGCGCTGCCCGCATGCACGGCGCTCCGTACCGCGTCCCCGCGCCTCTCCCCTCTGCTTCTGTCCGCTCCGCTCCCTGCTCCTCCTCCTCACTTCACTGCCGCCGACAGCACACGCAAGGATCTGGTCACTGGCTGTCTCCAGCCGTCCCGGCTCTTGTCCCATAACAGCGGAGGGCTGTTAGCGCTCAGGGCTGGGTGCGGGCTCAGGAGCGCCGGCAGCTCCTTCCTTTTGTTCGCTTTTCCTTCCCGCACCTTCCAGGCTGAGCTCCCTGCGGGGACGGGAGGAAAGGGGTCTGCGGCCTGAGACTGGCTGCTGCAGGAGGCTCGGAACTGCCCTGAATGGTGAGCCAGGGGCAGCAGTGGGGGAACTGCTCGTACTGCTGTCAGAACTGGCGCGTTAGGTGTTATGCAGCAAAGATTCAAGTTGCTTCAAGGTCTGAGTTGTGTGTTTACTCAGAGGGACTAAGCTCTTGCTACAGGTTGAGGTCTGAAGTGGGATGCGTTGGTCAGAGCTGTCTGTGAGCGGCTTTGGTGCGGGGCTGTGCTCAGGGCTTGGACCGCAGTGCTGCTGAGCCAGCCCAAGGAGCGGCATCCTGCTCACTCGTCTCTGTCAGTCTGTCTTCTTCCCTCTTGGAACCACAACTATGACCTGTCAGTTGTCGTTCTCTTCTCTGTAATCACACGGTATAAGCAGTGGCGTTAATTATTGATCAGCCTAGGGGATTTGCAGTGCTGTGACTCTCCTGGACCTTTGGGTTTTGAGACCCATGGAAGCATCTTTGTGCCAGACAGACTGCTCTTATTGGTGACTTAAAGGAAGCATTCTTAAGGTGTGGGATTTTGTTTTGCTGTTCTTTATCTTCACTTAAAAATCAAGAGTTCTGTGCTTCGGTGATAGAGCTGGGCATGCTTTTGTTGTGTTCAGCAGGCAGTGTTCAGACAGGTCTGGCTCATCAGGTATCTTGCTTGGAGATATCTCTAGCATCAGTATAAAACATACAAGCCATGTTCTTGCTTGCTTAGGCTGATGATAGGTATTAGATGCAGGTTGTTAGTCTTCCTATTTGAAGGAACTAAATGGCATTCGCTGATGAAATCCGTGGTTAATAGGATGAGCTCTTTCCTCCCCACTTCCTTGGTAGTAGGGGAAGATGTGGCTAGAGCACAGTATGAAGCACCTTGATGCTTGTGACTTTAAGCATGCTGAATTAACAGGTTTCAGAGACATTCCATTTGGGACAAAGTCATAGAGATGAAGGAATTGGTTAGATACTAGGTAAGACTGAGTTCTTGTCTCTTCTCTCTGTCTCCCCCATAACTTTGGGAGGGTCCTTAGAACATGGGGTTTGAGTCTGTGCATCTGGTGGGGGGGGCGGGGGGGGATCTGTTTTAGTTTTTCAGTATAAGAAATAAGAAAGTATCCTACTTTGCCCTTCCCCCTACTCGTGTGTTTCGGTATCTGATCAAATGGCCTAGGTAACTGCCCAGATAAAGTGTCTTGCCGCTAACCTGATACATAGTATCTCCACTAAAGAGTCCAAAAAGCCGCCAAGAGAAAGCTTCCCTAACTGCTCTGTAAGCCAGCTTTAATTAAGCTTTGTCTAGGGACTAAGGACTGAGCTTTGTCTAGGCGTAATAGCCTATTCTGCTTTGCAGAGGTCTACCAGCGCTGTGCTTGTGACCTGAGGTAATTCTTACTAAGGGAGCAGTTTGTCTGGCCTCTTCTTGTCCCACTCCCACCTCTGCTTTCTCTGTCGGTGAAGATAGGTAAGAAAAATAATAACTCAGTTGTCTTAGCAATGCAGAACAGAGAAAACAAGGATATCACTTCAAGCAACGGCGACCTGAGTTGTGAGGTCGCTGTGAATGCGGATGACTGGCTTTATGTGTGACTTCTTCCAACCATTACTTGCATAGCTTCAGTTTTCCCAACATCTTAGAACACAAATGTTTCAGAAGGGGAGGAAGAGATAAAACAAATAACAAACAAACAAAAAACCTTCTGGTGAGATCTTGTGTGTGATTATTTTTAAATTGGTTGATTGAAATGTCTGGCAAGTGATGAAGAGGGAACCAGAGGTTCAGGTAATAAAAGAGCAGGTTAGAGTCTTCTGATTAATGTAGTGTCAAGCCATTGGACTTAGGTTTCAGGCAACCAAGCTGACCCAAAGTTGTTCTTAACTGGCCTTAAAGGAAGCTCCCTCCCTGTCTACCTGGTAAGGGAGAGAGAGTTCTGGGAAGGTGATCTTAAGCTATTCTTATTATCAGAATATTCATTTTTCTCCCAATAAGCATCAAACTGTTATCTAAGAAACCACACAGGCTGCAGACTTCTGCAGTGCTTGTTGATAGAAGCAGAGCAGTGAGGAGGCTGTGAGCTGCGGTGCAGGCTGTGTGTGTGCTGTGTGGCTGCATGAAGGTCTGCAGTAATGCTGGGGGAAAAGTTCCCTTACTCTGTGTGGTCCAGTAGATATCAGTCAGCAGCTACTCTGTTCTCTAGAATGCATAATGGCCAGGGCTACAGAGCTTCCCTCTCCTGCGTGATAAGGCTTATTACTGCGTGTTTGTCCTTATTGTACTGATGGAAAGGCATTTCATATGGCTCATATGGCTTAGCACAGATGTGTCTAGGACTTGGCATTCAATTTAAACAGTAAAGCTGTTTTGCACTGCTACTGAGAGTTGGGCCATTTCTTGTTAATTATGTTCACAAGGATAAATAACAGCTTATAAGAATGAATTTTGGTTAGGTTTTGACTAATGTCTTCAACAGGGCTACTATTAGATTTTATTTAGGCTCTTTAAGGCAGTTAGAAAACACCTTAAGAACAAAGTTGGGAATCAGCCCAGGATGAGTGAAGGAGTATTAAATCTGTTTACTTTTTAGACCAAGCTCATTAAGTCCTGCTAGTACTGGAGAAAATGTAATTTATTTAATTTATCATTAATTTCTGCAGAGGTGATGAGTAGGGGAGTAAGGAAAATATTCCCTATGAAGTTGGACTCTAGGATGACTCAGTTCAGGTCTGTGTTTGGTGCGATTGTTCAGCTTAGCTGCAGGGATCAGGTTCAACTGTTTCCCATCCTCTTCCTTGATTTATCAGTGATGCTATAGTTACTGTTAGCAAGGAGTGTTCTTGTCATTGTGATTGCTGCTGTAATGTAAGAATATGTATAAACTTAAATTTGGAAACATTAAAACAAACTCAAACAGTTTAGACCTTTATTCTTCTGATCTTTCTGCAGTAGGCTGTAGGGAATGGCTGTAGATGGCTGGACCATTCTGTGCTCCTTGTACAATGTTCTTGATTTTAAATACCGTGATTCTGTTCTGAGAGCATTTGTTGGCGAAGGCAGCCTTGTGCAAGACAGCAAGGTGTTGCTGTTCAGTGAGGAAAGGCCTGTCTCTATGTGGGTTAGAACTTCCTGATTGATTGCCCTAGTTTCAATAAAACATCCTCCTCTCTTACTTATGACTCATGGATACATGGGTCACCATTCTTATTTTCCACACCATGTATATGCTTAGCTTTTTTTTTCCTCTAGCGCATGAGTTCATAGTTAAGCCATAACAGATTTGTGCCAAAGAGCAGCTTATATTCAAATGACACTGTCCACTGTGTACCACAGAATGGTGTTCAGTAGGACTCTTTAAGTTCTTTGGAAACACATTTGTCACCTAAAACTCAGAAGGCCTTCCCTCTAATACAGTGCTTTCTTGAACACATAAGACTGAATTATTTATTCTTTTTTTTCCCTAGTTGAGGCACTGTTCCTTGGTACTTGGTAGGGAGATCTTCTTTGTCTTGCTAGGAATCCTATGGAAGAGCTTCCAATTAGAATGTTACTAGTTAATGAATACTTCAAAGTCAGCAGTCAGGTTCTTGCTTTGCCAGGTGTTGCTAAGTGTTATCTTGTCCGCTGGCTAACCTGTTTACAAGAGAAGTTCTTGCACTTGCCTCTAGCAGCATCATGTAAACCCTGATTTACCTTCCAGTGACTTCCTGTGAACCAGATCTTGAACTTAGCACTATACTCTTCATTCTTGGCAGAGCAAAGGAAGATGCTTCTCAGCAAATGTTTGAATACTGGTGGGTTTTATCTGAAACAGGCAGAAGAACTTTCACAGCATGCTGGTATAGAGACTGTGCCCTTTGTTCAAAGGAATGAGAAGAGATATTCCTGTTTCTATATTCTATGTAAAATGAAATACTGCACTACAGCTAAATGCTAAAACAGTGCATCCCTCATTGTAGAAGTGATCCTACCTTGTCTATATAGCTGCTCTGGTGCAAGCTTGAGCCTGTGCTGATTCAACACACTGACAATTTAAAGAGTTGGATCGCATGAGCTCATACTAACGAAAAGCACCTTTGCTTGGCATCTGCATAACCACAGCCCTGGTCTAAGGGAGCAAAATATTGGTTGACTGTTGATGCTTAGTTGTATTTAGGAGTATTTTCATGCTGACAAGATACCAAAGATCAGGTAAAGCTGTGATAACCTGCTATCTGTGAGCCTTCCTGAAGGTGTGGAGGGGGGTAACATGGGAGTGACATAAATCTGGCAGGTACTAGATGATAAGAGAATTTGCACTCAGCAGCCTTCTGACTAACTTAGACCTTATGACAGACAACAGGGTACTGCTTCCTCAACTAGATCAGGAGAATTTAAATAGCAAAACAGACTCTCTTTGGATGGTAGAAAAAAGGAAACATTTTGTTCAGCATTTTCTTTTTTAATTTAGAAGCTTACTGGTAAAAAAAAAAACATATATACTACCCATAGAAGGGTGGCTGTGAGCTCTGTCAGGAGTTCATTGGTATGGGATTCTTTTCTCTATTCCATATCCACCCCATCCCCCCCCTGCCCTGCCAGAGGAAGCCTTTCCTTCTTGGGGACTAGTCACGTAAAACAGATCTTGTGAGGTGGCTTTGAGATGTTAGCTAGTCCCCCCGGTATAGAAGAAAGGGACACAGCTCTTTGGTACCTGATCCTTTCCTAAGGAAGGAGAAAGTAGGAGCTGTACTGGGGCAGATCTTCAGCCAGTCTTTTCTCTAATATTATATAACAAATTTCAGCATCTCAGTATCTTCCTTTCTCTTTGAATAACTCAATATAGGCATTTTTATCCCTCTGTATCTTGGTCTTTTGTTGATGATTATAGTTAGCCTGTTACTGATTCTTAGATATCTGAGTACTGGGATGTTGAAGAACACATAAGTATCTATAACTGTAGCTTCCTTACTCTCAGGTATCTAAAAGGCAGTGTATTCAGATTATCTTAAGATGATGGGGCTGTTTTGGCATTTAGCAAGGTGGGAGAATAGCTTCAGACAGGAACTGTTCTCTGTTAAATACTCCAAAATGACTTCTCAGTCAACATATCCCATGTGTATTTACTTGCTATTAATTGGTTGAGCTCTGTAGCATTTTCCTGAGTCAGTGAAATCAAAGTCTTTAGTGAGTCTATACTGCAGTGCTGTTATCCAGTTAAAATATTCTAGCCCAGTGTGGTGGCTGGCTCCAGAGCTAATGAGATTCCCGGGGAATACAAGTACAATTATTTCTATTTGTGTGCTTACTTCCCATTGCTTCTTTAATCCTAGGATTCCAGCCATCAGATCTGGAAAATGCAAGTGTTAATCATAATGTGTGGAAGCTTAGATCATAGTTAAAACAGTAGTGATTTTTCGCTAGCACTGGGAAGTTATTCATATGAGTGTGTATGTATGTGTGTATATGTATATATATAATATGTGTGTGTATATATGTATATGTAAAAGCACTGGAAGATTTCTCTGTACTGTGGCAGTATTAACCATTCAAGAATCAAGAGCAGTATTGTATAGATAGTTACAAGTTCTGGATAAATCAGTATTTTCTTCTCTTGAATTAATATAAGGCAAATGCTTCAAAAACCCAAAAGTATATGGAACGCACTGTGTATGTGTGAAATCCTTGTAGATGACAAATACAATTTTATGGGAATACCAAGGCCCTTTGTAGCACTTCTGCTGTAGAACTGTGGTTTGTTAGAGCATGTTTAAACATTGTAAGCCTCAGTGAGGAAAAGAGTGTTCATATTCCAACAAATAATTTCCTGTTTTTCTAGAGACTGAATGGTATTTTAGATCAGGATGTATGTGAAATCATCTGAAAGCCTCTTGCTGTTCACCTCCTCAAAACTAAGTTTAAAATGGAAAAATAGTTGCAAATCCTGGAATTTAAAAGAACACTGTTCATAAAGGACACCTGAAGTTCACATCAACTGCAGCTTTGGAAAAAAATTAAAAATTCCTCCCTGTCTTGACAACAGCCAAATTCGACTTTTCAGTTTCTTTTGCTATATTGTGTTCACAGTAAGCATATTGCTTTAGGTAGGTGGTTTGTAGAAGATCTTGATCTTAAGGAGTGTGTGCGTGGTTTTATATCTGTGGGCTTTTAGATTTTCTATACAGTACAGACAGAGCCTTTAATAGGGCACATAATACAGTGATAAATATTTAATTTCACCTCAATAAGAAGGGTTGTAGTGGGAGAACTCATTCTCCTTTGTTCTGGCTGCAGCCAGCTCTCTTCCTTTGAGTGTTGCCATGCAAGAAGCTACTGATGTTTATACTTCCCTTTCCCACTCTTACCTTAATTTCTGCCCCACACATATACTTTTAGCAATTAATCTGTTTTTATTCTTTATCAGGTGTCAGTTATAGAAGAAACTAGCCTCTCCCTGCTGGATGAACTGCTGGTAATTCCATGTGGTTGTTTCTGGGCTTGCTTAGCTTGGCCTTCCTCCACCTACTGACCAGAAGCAGAACCCGGGGCACAGCCCTTTGCTTTTGTCCTCCTACAGGATCACTTGAGCTACTTGATTTTTCCTTGCATTCTATAGAACAATGTAGAGATAGAGAGTAATATATCTTAGTTCTTATTTTTGTATTTGTCTTCTCTGTGAGCATTTAGTAAAATACAGCTGTTGGTCTTTCCATTCACAACAGGTGCTTCTAAAGTTCTTTTTTTAAGTTGATTGCACCATCTTCTTGGAGGGTGAAATGCTGAGTTAAGAGAATGCAATTCACTTGTTTAAAGATGAATCAGATAGACAAACATTATGTAATGCAGATAAGTAAATTAATGTTGTCATGTAGTACTAAGTTGTTGAATATCGATTCAGTTGTAGTTTACTGCTAGTAAATGACTGTAAAACATGCTGTCCTGCTTTTAGGTTTAGCTCAAAATTATTTTTTGCCTCCTGCCTCCATCACCATTGCTATTTTTCAACTAAAGCATGAGGCAGAGGGAGGGAGTCACTCAGTGAAACTATTGCTAATTGGTCCAGGTTGCTGGTCTGGCTTTTTGTGAGGCAACTTGTGTATAAGGAAATAATTCAAAATGCAGTCCATCTACAGTTGCAAACTTAGCATAGTATAGCAAAAATTCAAATGTAGTTTGGTCTCTACAGTGTATTTCTATTGATTATTGGAGTCTAGTACACCTAGTGTGATCAGAATAAGTGGTGTGTGGGTGATAAAAATATTTTTCATTCCCTGGGGTAGAAGATTAAGATTAAATCTCTGGAAGGTTCCTGACACTGCACAAGGAGGCTACTCTCTCTTCTCACCTAGTGAATATAGCTTTTTTTTAAAATTTCTTTTGTCCACAGCTCACCTTTCAAAAAGTCCAAAGTCTATAAACACTTTTTCTTAATTTTTTCCCTCCTCTCTGTAGAAGCTTTGTTTTCCCACTGCATTGTCCCTCAGGACTCTTGACTACCTATCTGTTAACTTCTCACTGAAAAAAACCTTTTCAGCACCATTGCTTTTCTGCAGAGAAAAGCTTCTTTTACTCTAAAACTCACTCTAGTAGCATGAGGTTGACCTGTCTTTCTTTAAATCTCTCACATTCCTCCTTGCGCTGGATTGTACATTCCAAATTGAGCAGGAAAGCAAACATATCTGTCCCAGCTGAAAATAAAAGCACAATTACATGTGTATGAGTGTGAGGGGGGAAAAGGCTCACTTCACACTTGCTTGCAATAGTGGTTACTAACTATAAATGTTCAGTTCAGAATGACACTATCTACACGGATTTGGGGTTGTATATCATGTAGAAATACTGTGGTAACTTTCTTCAGTGAGTAGCTGATAACTGATCTGTTTTGAAGATAGCATGTACAGTGTTCTGTGGAGGTTTTTACCCATACAGCCTGAATTCCTGTTTGATGTTCCTTTCCCCCAGTTCAGATGTAAATTGTGGATCTCTTTTCAAAACCCAGAGCTTACTTTGTGCCAGGGTATCGCCATCAGAATGTAGTGATCTTATTTTCGTGTTTCTGTATAGTTGTTCTTCTGTGTTGCGGAGAGCCTACAATTGACAGAAGCTTTTAAGATGTCACAGATCCTAAAATGAACATTATATTCATCCAACGATAAGGAGGCTATTGGGTTGATTAAAGGATGTTTGCGAAAAGTAGTTAATTACTTTAATCTTGCTTAAAACTGGGGAGGAGAGTGGCATCCAGCCAGAGGTGATATTTCGTGAGGCACTTAAGCCGATCTGAGACTATGGCCAAACTATCCACAGTCTTGGGTATTTGTTTCTGTTTTGTACCTTATACCAGTTTCAAGTTCAGCACTCAGCTGGGTGAGTAAGATCCATGTTAGATAGATTTTCCTTTTATTTTATTTTTTTCTTTTCCTTTTATTTATTTATTTGAGTGGGGAGGCAGGTTAATGTCAAAAGCTGTTAACATTATGGTAACAAGATAGCAGGTCAGGAAAGTCAAGGCTACCTTGAAATTGCTCTTAAGAACATGACCAGAAACTTCTGGAGCTTTGTGAGTGACACACTTGATTCTGAACAGCTAATATGAAATATAATGAGAACAAAAATTTGAGTCTTTCAACTGTAAAACTGTAAGAAATAGTCTTAATTTCTCCAAAACAGTGTCCGTATCCTTGATTAGGAAAGGGTTCCTAAATTATAAGTAAGTGACAAACACAGTAATTTCCATTTCTGAAGTTGTTTCCTGTCCCACAGTATTCTCTCAAATATTGATCTTAAGTATTTTGGCAACTCTCAGCTGTAGCAGAGGCTACCTCATCTGCAACTGCTAGGATATATTTTGTATGTTTAGATAAAGATACCTGGACATGAGTCAGCAATGTGCCTGTGCTGCTAAGAAGGCTAATGGTGTTCTTGGCAATATTTTACCTAATGCAGCCAGCAGGTTAAGATAGGAGATCCTTCTCCTGATCTTGGCATTGGTGAGAACTCAAATGAGTCCTGTGTCCAGATCTGTACAAGAGGGTAGCTTAGCTTTGTATAATGTATATTGCCTTGTTCCTAGCAGGTCTAGCCGTGAACTTAAAGCTGTGTCTTCCGTCTAGCTCCTGTTTGCTCATTCCAAAGTCTTGCCACCTTCAGCCTCCATCCTATGTTCTTTTCTACTCTGGCCTATGTGTTTGAGGCTTTTTAACTCTTCTGTCATAGCTGAAGTCTTAAAATTTCTAAGGTTCTTTTTTTCTATTTAACTTCTGGGTTAGCGTATGAGTCAGAACTAGAGCAATAGTGCCTTGCTACTATATAAACAACCTGGAATCTACTGGCCACTGGCAGCTGACTAGAGCAACTAAGAGAACTTCTAAAGGAGAAGAGAAACCTCAATTCTGAGTCTGAAGCATGGGGAACTTCAGGAAGGCCATGCTGGTACTTGGTACTTGGAAGGTACTTTTGGCTAGGAGAGGAGGGAGAAGAGGTATATTGTGAAGAAGACAAGGTGTGAGCATTGCTCTACAAGATTACTTTTTTAGCTTTGTAATCTGATATTTGGTTGTGGTCATCTTTTCCTCCAGTTTGTAAGAGCTAATGGATCTGAACACATGCACATTCCTCAAAGTTCAGTGTGCAGCCAGCTTGCTTAAAGGTCATGGAGAAGTTTGGCACCTGTAACAGCAATACTGGTCTGTTACGTACATTAATGTTACTTTCTATTGTGAAAACTTTAGGGTTGTTTGTCTGTGGTGTCTCTCTCTATAAAATGAGCAGTAGTAAAAATATTGCTACTATTTTGGCATTGATTAATTTTCTAATAAACATTATTTTCTGAAATCTGCTAATCCACCTCTGGGAAAGAAGTATATCATTTAGATTTACACTACTGTTAAAACTGTGATTGAAGAAATGAGCACTGGCAGCCAGTGTTGAATGTATAACCAGTTTCTTCATGTTCTTTTACTTCTGAGCACATGGATTAATTTTGCAGTTACTTTCATGAAACTGTCCTCATCTGACTCCCCTTGCTGTTTTTCCTCCCCATTCCAAAACTGTCCAATCTTAATTTAAACCTCCTTTTCTTAATTTAAACTCTAGATTATGTACTTTTAATTGCTTTTAATAATGTAACTAAATCACTTTATTTTAACAAAAATATACATCCTTTGATGAAAAGGATATGGAAAGAAACAAAAATGTTAGAAGTACTTAAATGTAAAAGCACCAGAAGAATTTGGATAACTTTATTATGTAGCTGTTCTCACAAACTAGTTTTTTTCTCATTAAGTTTGTTTATGAAAAGTTTATTTAATGGGAAGAAAACTTCTATAGTTAACTCGTAATTTAGTGAAAACTGGTTTCTTACTTAAATTAAATTTGAGTACAGCATTTTCAGAAGCTTTCCTTCAATGGAGAGGAAAAAAAAACCAAACCAAAACAATAAAGTGCCCTCAAGCTTATATCTTAACTAGGTTACAGAGTGACTAATTCTCTCCTGTTGCAGTTGCACAACAAAAAGCCTCTTTATATTCAAATGAAAAGTTATTTTGCTGGTAGGCTTAAAATGTTGCTTCTCACACTCTTAAGGTACTTTCATTTTACTTGGTTAGTAGCTCTTTTCCAATTCCTAAATAAATCTTTCTTAAGGAAAAAAAAAGTATGACCCAGAACTGTAAACCTGTGAACATTAGTGGCAGGAAACCTGGAATCTGTGAGCTAGGAATCCTGTGATATTTGCATGTGTTGGAGTGTCTTCCAGCTTCTGACTGGGACACTTGGAAAATATATTTTGGCAGCTGACAAAATGAAGTAGCCTGTTCCAATGAACCTAAACTCAAGCACCTTGAAAGAAAAGCCAAGCAAAACACAACAAAATCTTTTTGTAAAAAGCAGGTGATGCTGGATTAAAAAATAAATAAAATTGAGCTGGAAATTTCATAGACAGGTACTGGGGGGGAGGGAGGACAACACAGCTCGAAACTTCTTGATGTTATAGCAGCTTTTCTTGGCAGGGGGAAAAATATTAAGTATTTGTGTCTTAAGTAGTCACCTTCTGAGGAGTACTGGTTACCATTTAAAGAAAAATGAGGATGTGAATATTTCCATACATGACCTACTTGGTAGTATTTTGGTAACCTGTTTGAGAAGATAATGCTCTTGCCTATTTCATACAGTACTGCCAAACCCCACACCTTGACCCTGGATATGGATTGACAGAGATGAAAACAAGAAACTTGGGCTCTGACTTAACATTAGTGTAATCTTGCCATGGCCATGGAGAGCTGGAAACTGGCTCCAGGCTTGCACAGCAGCTTCACTTGATCCTGTCTGAGTGAACTTAATTCTTCAGTATGGCTTCCTTCTTCTCAAATGACTGGGAATCTTGATCAAGGGAAAGGAGGAATGAGGAAATAAAATGGCAAACTAGGATTTTTCAAGCTCATTTCTGCTTCAAATGTCTATTCTGAAGTCAGTTCTGACACTGACAAAAATAGGGTTTGGGTGAATGTATATTTCAGAAGCTATTGATGTCATTTTGGGAATGTCTGCCAGAGTAGTGGAAGTGAACTCTGAAAAGATGAAGTATGTTGATATGTTAGGTGGTATAAGTTCAGAGCTATTATTTGCTCTGTAGTGTCTTGTTTACTGTTGTTTGCATGCAGAAATCTTTTGAAGTGTAGGAAATCTGTGTAAATGCAATTTTTAAAACTAAAAGTCATATTGCTAGTCCACAGTGTCCTTAACTCCTGTTGTTGTCTCAGAAGCTCTCTTGTTCTTACCTGCATGAAACATATTTGCATGAAGTTTTTAACTACCCTGCTCAAAAGAAAACACATGCACACACACACACACAAAATAAACAACCCACAAAAACACAGATTATCTTTTTTTTCCTTGTTTCCTGTAAATACTGGCCAGATTAGTTTGTAGAAAAGGGCTGGTAATTCAGATACATGCCAATGTCATGGGCTGGTGGTGAAGGAGAGGGCATAAAAGGGCATATAGAAGGCAGCCTGCCCTCAGTTGCTGGCTGGTCAGGTGAGTGGCAAATGCTGTTCTTTAGGATAATCTCGGTTCAGTGTGTGAGGACTTTGAACTCTCTACTAAACTTCTACATCTGGTGGGTGATATCAGAATCTTTCGGAAGAGTGCAAATATATGATAAAATTTCTATTAAAAAGATTCGGTAAATACATTGCATGATCATTTACTGTGACCTGGGAAATTTGAGTTTTGCATGTTTGGTGTCTTCTTCCATGCATGTTTAAAAATGTTTTTTGATTTAACCACATGTATTGTTTCTTTTTGTTTTTGTTGTTTTTGTTTTTCCTTCCCCCAACAGCTGGCTTACCCCTTGGTGTTCTAAACTTGGCCAAAATAAAACCGTATCAGAGAGGCTTTTTCTGTAATGATGACAGCATCAAGTATCCGTTCCATGACAGTACCATCACATCCACTGTCCTCTACACAGTGGGGTTCACCCTGCCCATTTTATCTGTAAGTAGCTAATATATAGGGAGCATTGGTGATGGGAGTAAAATAAATACTTTCCAAGATTACAACATTGGGATTGTACTAAGTTGAAGCCAACAGAGGGGTTATAAAGGCTAAGTCCTGTATGTGGGTTCTTAATTATAAATAGCTGTATGCATGTGAAGGATGCAGTTAGCTACTTCTGTCTGCACAGAAAATCTGGTACTAATCTCTAATTGTTAGTAGCTCTAATCTTATTTGCTTCAGGAACCAAAAAAAACCAACAAAACAATGGGGTGAGGACTTGTTGTATTAGTGAGCCTTGTTCATTATCTTTGGGGAGAAAAATACTACAGACTTCCAAAGTTGTATGAGATAAATAATCTGCCTTTTGTTCACAATGAGTTAATCTGAATGTTTGTGGTGATAAGATTTTCCGCTCCAGTGAGGCACACAGACTTGTAAATAATGACTGTTGCTTCCATATACTTTCACTGAAATTTGTCTAATTTGAACACTGGTTTATGTTTAAAAGTGTAATGACTCCTTAAACCCTTCAAAATGGCTTGGTCTTTTGAAGACCACACGATTTTTATGAAGAATGATTTTAACTCTGCAGTAGATTTCTTAACAATATTTTAAGCCTGATTGTATACAAGTTTTAGTACCGTTTTAGAGAACCAGAATCTGAATACTCAGAAATAATCTTTAGCCTGATCTTCTGTTTTGCCTGTTTGCAGGGGTTGACCAAACAGTGTTAGAGTCGTAATCATTTCTGGTCTTCTGAGAAATGTGAATGTCTATTGAAACAGGAGCAAAGTTAGGTTGTGGGGTCTCCCTTCTCTGGAAACATTCAAGACCCACCTGGATGTGCCTGTGTGACCTGATCTAGGTGTTTCTGCTCTGGCAGGGGGATTAGATTAGGGGATCTTGCATTTGCTTTCTCTGCAATAAATAGAACTCTGATAGAGTTGTTATCAGTAGTATTCAGTTTTTTGAGGAAAATAGTTAAGAATTCTTTTTCTCAAACATTTGTGTGTATCTAAGTTAATGTGTAGAACTGCAGCTTCAGTTGATGAACTCTCTGAAATTGTAGATTTCAGTAAGACTTAACAGAGGTTATTTTGTTCTAGTAACATTTCACTTCTGATACACTTGTAGGATTCTCTTAGTAGAATTTTATTGCCTCTGTTCAAAGATTTTGAACATGTAATTGTAACTATAATTTCTAAAAGGCCTATGTTGTAGGGGGAGGGAGGAAACACTCGAGGTGTTTCCAATTCTGCTACAACCATAAAAAACGTATGCAGGTCATGTTTTTATTTCAATCTGAGTATCTTATAAACCTTCATGAAAG
Source organism: Coturnix japonica (assembly GCF_054131305.1). NCBI lineage: Eukaryota > Metazoa > Chordata > Aves > Galliformes > Phasianidae > Coturnix > Coturnix japonica. The sequence continues at coordinate 55,839,515 of NC_140702.1, read as the reverse complement.
CCTGTTTTTTTTGGGGGGGGAGGGGGGGGGGCGGGGGAATGTAGTGAAGAAAAAGGCAATGACTCTGTATTACTGCTGTGTTTAGATAACACAGCAACTGGCTGTGGTAATCTTGGTTTTGAATTCCCTTTTCCTGTTCTTTTAAATTGCTGATTGACTAATATAAGAAGTCTAACTGATGCCTTGTTGGTAGCTTGGCTGAAGTTTGTGGTGCTAGAGGTCTGGAGTCAGTGAACTTGTAAAACATTTTCATAAAATAGTGAAAGTTAAAAGTAAATTACTTTTTTTTTTTTTCTTCTGAAGAGGAATCTGCCTCTGAAGCTGCTGGGACCCTATTGAAGCAGGGGGTGTTCAAATTGTATTTGTATTTCATTGCTAGAACTTGGAAGGCAAAGAGGATAAGGTTGTAGAATGAATTCTGGAGTTGTCTGCAAGCAGTTCTCTAGCCTTTTGCAGGAGGTGAAGACTAACCTTCATGCCCATTGAAAACTTAAGAGCTAAGGCAAGCTGTTCAGACCTAGGTTCTTGTTGTGTTAGGTGGATTGCAACTATCTGTTTTTCATACTCTGTCTCACCTGATCACACTGGCTGTTCTGCCTTAAGCAGAAAATTACTTGTGCAGGGAGTTGCATTTTTTTTAACCCTTTTCTTCTGCATGAAGTTGAATGACAAAATATTGCAGTTGATCTTGATGAGCCAAGGATTAATGGCAATTCTTGCTAGGTGCCCTCCTTAGCTATAACGTCCGTTTTAAGAAATAGAAAATAGACTTGTCCTGTTACCAGAAGAAGATGAAGTCTAACTTTGTCTGCAAAGAGCTGTGTGATACCTTTACCAACTCCTGCGGAATGTGAGCAGTTGTATGGAGTGATTCTCTGCTGTAAAGTCCTAATCAAGTTGTCGCAAAGCACCATTTTCCAGACAGGATTCCTGGTGCTGTACAAATGAATGCTATGGATGCTTTTCCTGACAACTTGTAGTGAATCTTTAAAAATATGCAGGGAAAGTGTATAACTTACACTCTGATTTGAGTTTCTGGTGTAAGGAGACCATCTCAAAAAAACTATTTATGGAATCTTTTTTCATAGGAAGATTAGGTCTTTTCTGGTTTTTAGCTACAATAATCATGTTGACATTAGAATACAGGATTGACATGGTGGTGTTTTTGCTGTCTTTATTCTTTGTCTTAGCCCTCTGAGGCAAATACTTTTCATTTTGTTGCCATGAAAAGAATAGGCTTCTACAGGATATTTACGGAGAAGTAAAAATACAATCAGTCAGAAACTGTAACGGCTTGAGTGGAAGTCTAATCCATTAGATTGGATGAGTCAGACTGTATTGGACAAGAGAAGTATGTGATGTAGCTAAGAAATACTTAGTCTTATCAGCTGGAGTTCCTGTATTTTTACTTACTGAATTCTGGCTGAAAGACTGTTTCAGAATATTCACCTTATAGGAAATGCTTGCAATTGCTGTTTGTACTTGTTCTTTAATTCTTGTTTTCTGACGGATCAGTATTATTCTTTCTCACTGATGTCTGTTGCCAGTGCAGTTAGCTTTACAATTAGATTTATAGTCCTCATGTTCTGTTGTACTGTGCAAATTCTAATTTTTTTAGTCTTTGAGATAAGAGTGTACTTTAGGAGTCCATCAGTCATATGTAAGACAGATAAAATATGTTTGAAAACTGTTTGAATGCTGTATCAGGAAAAAAAAAATGTTGGCTAGCTGATTAGGTTTCCCAAGACATTAGCATTTCTCATGTTTGCTCTATTACAGTGGTTACAACAGCAATAGGAAATAAAGTTTTTCCCCTTTAGATGAGCTCTGGAAGCTTGTCATTCCTACATGAGTAATTTAACCTCTATGTGTGTGACTCTGAGTTTACTATTGCACAGATCTCCTTGTGTTCCCTTATGCTTAGAGTAGTTTTTCAGAAAACTGGAAGACCTTGATCTTCCACTGTATCAAAGAATTGTCAACAGGAATGATTAATGAATTATACACTACATAATACTAGCATCATGACTTAATCCCTGGGATTACCCTGCTGGTAACCTTTTCCCAACCTTATAATTTTTCTTAGCACACCTTTTGTCATCTTCCCTGTAGGCGTTTTCCTCACTATGTTACAATTGACTTGGAAAATGAAGGATATGTAAGAGATGCTTTTTGGTGTTATTGTGTGAGAAATATTTGATAGCCTTTAATGACCCTTTGCAATCTCTACTTTATACTTTAAAGATAACTCATTATTTTACTTCTGTGTGAAACTTTGAACCCAATTGATTTTTCAGTAATTCTTTTATTGATGTGCTGGACTTTTCCTTTTGAAATTGTAGCTTGTTTGAGGAAAAACTGATATTTGTAGAAAAAGAGGGGCTTTTCCTTTGGCATAGTGTGACAATGTGCAAATATGCAAGGTGAGCAGAGATGTTTCCATCTCCTGCCACCTCAGTAATCCACTGTGACTCTCTACTACTTTCTCCTTGAGAAACAAATTTTGTACCTTTTAGGTGGATCATTCTCCTGACTAGGAAGTATGAAAGCTCTATACCTTTCAACATTTGTTCTCAGGTTCTGTTGGAGATGATCTTGATGTTAATGATGACTATACTGTTATGAAGACAGTGTCACCTCAGTCGTTCCTAGTCCTCCTCTGCAAGTTTCTTATTGCTTCATAAAGCAAAAGCTTCTGTCCTTTGGAACTGATATCTGTCAGGGTAATATAAGTAACATGTCTTATCATGAATGCAAGGCTAACTTTGTATTAAGAGGCCTTGCCTCTTTCAGTGCTTTTATGTCACTTCTGCTGCTTGTTTTGCTTGCATCTGTGAAAGCCAAACAGTGTGTGTTTTGTCTTCACATTCTCCTGGAGGGAGAGAGATACTTGTACTGCAGAAGTACTTAAGATGTGCCTTTGAAAGGATTTTAATTTAGATACTGAGCTTGGTTTTTGGGGATTTTTAAAAATCAAATGTAGGATCATTTAAAAACAGAACAAAACTCCAAATACTGAGCTATTTTTCTTGTCAGAAACAGTCATTGTCCCTCTGGTTTGACTTCTTCACTTTCTTCCCCTTGAAACCAGCTAGCAGTGAAATGAATTAGGTGTATTGAAAAAAAAATAAAATAAAAAAAGAGGAAGTAGATATTAAATGTGCTGTATAGAGCATGTTTTGAGGGAGCAGATACTGATATTGGATGGTACTTTAACCAAAAATGCCTCAAAATTGAGTATGATCATGGTATTCCAGGCTAGGAACTATACTGTACTGGATAAATAGTATATAACAGTTGTGGTTGTGTGATCCTATGTTTAAGTTTAATCACATTTGATCAGTCTGAATCTTCTGATTGTAACCTCATTAAGAAAACTGTTTTTATGAAAATTATAACTTAACATGCTCCCATGAATACTTGAAGTAATTATCCTTTCAGTACTGAATGTGCTAGAAGCAAGAGCACTTCTTAAATCAGAAGCACTTCTTAACTATTCTGTTTACACTGTCTTGATATAGGACAATGCTGCAAGCAATTACAGATTAATTACTGAATTTTAGAATCATAGAATCACAAGGTTGGAAAGGACCTACAAGATCATCTAGTCCATCTCTCTTCCCATTACCATATCTCATAGCTAACTGCATAAACTCAGTATTACTGAAGAGTGAGTACACGTTGAAGACACCTTTTCTTTGCAAGGAAGAATGCAGGTTTCAAAACATAACAAAACATATATAACCCAAGCTGTCTAGAAGTTTGCCTTCTTCATGCTGATGAGAAACTGCAGATGTGAGGTCTGGGTAGGAGGAAGTGAGGAGTAAGTCACCATGATGCGTTTATCATAAAGCAATCTTTCAAGAAGAGTAAGAAGCTGGTGACCTGAGGCCAGTGACAACACCTGACTAGGAGAGCAGAGATGTTAGGTTTGATAGCCATCCAGACATGGTCCTGGGCACCCTGGTTTGGGCATCTTTCCTGAGTAGGAGCTGGGCCGCATGGACCCAGGAGTCCCTCAGACATTCTGCAATTTGTGTGTTTAGACTGAACTCAATTTTGTGATCAAGAGCTTTACTGTGATTGAATCTAACCTTAAAAGAGTAGACCTGTAAAAATCATCAGTATGAGAATGAGTCTCTATATCTTTATGCCTTTTTAGACCTGAAGAAGTATTAAATCTTTGTATGTGTGCAGACCAAAAACAGAGATTTCATTCCATCATTCTCTGTCCTGTTGACAATCAGCAGGTTTGCTCTTGTTACACAGTGTAGCTAATTACTAAATTGCTGATGACGTACAGGTATGCTGTCATAACACCAGCATGAGGAAGGCAGAAATGAGGGCTGGGCTGTGGTGTCTTCCAAATCCGTTTTGTTCTGATTTTTAGGATTAATGGACAGATTTTTTTTTTATTTTTTATTTTTTTTGCCCGCTGGTAGAAAGGCTGTATTTGCACTGCATATCACAGCTGGGCTCTCAGAGCTCTCTGCTGGTGGGTATCTGAATGGTTCAGTGTTTTGGAGAGGCTTTGGCTTGGCCCAACTCTTAACCTGTGCTTCTGTCCTTTTTCTGCTCCACTTCTGTCTGGATGGCTTCCAGCACTAGGTCAATCACAGTCTCTCTGGCACAGGACTGGGAATAGCTCCTCTTTGCAGTGACAGGTTTTTTGTTCCCTGGAAGTAGCAGGAAGTTTTGCACGCTATTGACTTGTGTAATTGTAGCAATGCAGGCCACGTTTGATTGATGGTGATGTGCCCAAGTATCCCAGCTGGGCACTACCAGGAACTCTGAACTACTGAGCTGTGGCCCTGTGCTGCATCACATTCATCAGGGATCACTTTGAGGAAGTTTTCATCTTGTGAGTCATTAGCTTGTTGTTTGTTCTGCTGGTTTTAAAGTGAAGCATTTATTTAAGACAGCCAGTTCAACATGATGTGAAGGGCAAGATCTGAAGCAAATCACTATGTAACTGGAGTACTCCTGTGCGTGGCTTAGTTTGGAGGACTTTCTTTGTGGGGATTAAAAAGGGAGAAAGGATTTAGAAAAAGATTCTAAACCTTTATTTCTGTAAAACCAAGCCATGTAACTTGGTGTGCCCCAGCACATCCTACCACTTAATTCATTTACTACTTGATTGCTGTGTTTGTTTGTTTTTTTAATTCATCCTTTTTTCTTTTAATTCTTTCTATATTTACTTTAGTCCATACACACCTACTTGAGGGTGGTTGGTGTGTACATGAAAAGGAAGAGCTGGACTGTGTCTCCTCAGAACCTCTGTCAGGGGAAATATGACTACAACAGTATCCTTCTGGCAGGCAGCAAGGAGGCTGTTTTTAATCTTTGTGATAAGGATGGTGGTAGATTGTTAGATAAGGAACACTTTTCCACTGCAAATGTTCTTTAACTCTTAAGTTGATGTGCATTTTGTATGTGATGCTACTGAATTCTGAACAAGTACTCTTAAGCACTTTATATCACTAGGCTGTACATCCTGAAGTTTAAAAAAAAAGTCTGTTTAATTGAATGTTCCTGGTAGCCTCCCACTTCTTTTTTTCCTTCGCAATCACTTCTTTCTGAGGTTATTCATCCCTATACAGGCAGTACTTGCCGAGACTGTGTGTATTAAGCCTGAAGGATAAGGCTTTAAAAATGTGACTCTACTTGTTTGTGGGAATGTTTGCTCTATTTTGAGCTTCTTGTAAACTTTGCCTTCAAATGACCAGTTCTAGTTAGTGTTGCAGGTCTCCTGAGCTACAAACCATTTCATCTTCATCTTGTGCTTAGAATGAGTCAGAAATTTCTTTTGTGGAAGACAGGAATAAGATCTCCAAGCCTGAGGCTGTTGAGCATGTGCAGTGACCACATTATTCCTTGGACCTATCCAGTGTGTGTGTGAAGTGAGGAGCCTTCTATATACAAATAGTCAACCCTTCCCCTCCTCCTAAAATTCCCTTCTGCTCTTGCACTCCCTAAGGAGCACTCATTTTCTGCTTTTATGAAGTACAGTTTCTGCTCTCCTAATTTCTCAAGCTGTCCAGAAAAGAGGTAAAGAGACAGCTGTTGCTCACTGCAATATAAATGAGCGGTGAATAATTGTGGCAGTAGCAGCAAACTGAGTAACTCAGTGGCTGTCACTGAACTGTTTACACATTCATGATTTCAGCTGCTTTCATGCTTGATGTGCCACAAATGTGAACATGAAAACAATCCTATCCTCCTTCCCTATGCTTGTATATGTGATTCAGCAGCCTTTCCTGGGAGCTGCAAAGACAAGAAGGCAGTCACTGGGCAAAGTGCATAACCTTCTGACTTGCTGCATGCCTCTTTATGCACTTCTCTTTGCATATTTGGGGATGTAATAATCACTAGAGATTAAATGTTGCTTTTGTAATGTATTTTTTTCCTTTTTGCTAGCTGGCTTGCCTTTTGCAATTCTCAATTCAAGACGTATCCCCTTCCAGAGAGGAGTTTTCTGTAGTGATGAATCCATCCGGTATCCATACAAAGAGGACACCATTTCTTATAAGTTGTTAGCAGGAATAATTGTTCCTTTCAGTATAATTGTTGTAAGTTAAACTTTTTTTTATTGCATTTGATTTCAGAGGGGGTGGGAAGGAGGGGGCTGAATCTGTTAATACAGATCTCTAAAACTGTATTCTGTAGGATTTCTCAGCTTCAAAGTAATGCCCTTTGAGTTGGTATTAAAGCAGCAGTAATGGTGTTCTAAAATAGATAATTTGAGAAATTTTTGCTATTTGAAGACAAACAAATAGAATTGGAGAACAGAAAAAGAATGTAGTAGAACTATGACAGATTTATTTATTTATTTATTTATTTTTGTTACTTAATTCTGTAGTTTGAGATATGGGAAAATCAGTTTTTTATTGATTGAGAATAACACAAGTGTGCATTAAATGTCTGTCTCAGGCATTCCTGTTCTGGGAACTGCTCTTTTCAGAATACAATTTAACGTATTAGTCAGCTTTCCTATCTATTGCACAGTCACTGGAAATTCTTCTATATGTAGAAGTATAACACAAGTGCGAACTTCTTGAATAATCTAATAATAAAAACTCTAAATTCTGACTTCAATCAGAATGAACTGCAAACACAACCCTAGAATAAAAGAATGAGTGGCCAGGGGATTTCTGTCCCCACAGTTGCACCTTCACACAGTCCATTATTGTTGGAGCTAATGTCAGGGTTTACTTTCATTCTGTACCTCATTTGATTCAACTGAGTTCCTGTTGAAATTAAGGTTGTCTTTTCATTCCTTCCTCTTTCACACTGTATCAGTGAGTTGGAAATATTCCTTCTGTAACTGCTAGTGTCCATTGCAGGGGGGTGGAGGCAGTTTAGGATTTCCATTGACTGCAACTCCTAGCTTAGGTGAACTAAGTATATTTTAACTGTCCCTCGAGATTTAATTGTACACTGGCAGGTGAGCTGATGTAATAGCTTCTTATTGACAAAAAGTCAGGTTCCACTTATAGCACTGTCTTTTGCCACCTACGATGTAATGTCTGAATTGTATAAGCTCCTGGAATTCCTTAACCTGGTTGAAAATAGCTTTTAATTCTCTATGAGGTTTAGTGAAAGGGCTTCTGGAAGTGTAAGAGAGAAGAGTCATTGTTGATGCCTAAACTGGCATGAACATGTCATCAGTTGAGGGTGAATCTAGAGCTCACCAATTAACAGTTTCATGTTTTATATCTTGTGACTGCATCTAAATTCACACAGTGGCCTTCCAGGTGAAGTTTCAGCATCACAGTCCAGATCTGTCAGGAATCTTTTATATCAGCTCATTGTATCTTTGTGTTGACTGTATTGAGTTGATGACGCTACAATTTGAGCAGAGCTGAAACTTTCATGCCAGATAAGTTCTTCAGGTGTATTAAAATTTATCCAGGTATATTTATGAAATTAAAGCAGGAAAAAAAGCAGCTAAACATGAAGCAGAATATTGGCTAACTGCTTTTCTGGGCAACAGGTTACAATTGGGGGATATTGTGGCAGTCTGACTCTTGTACGAATACTCTAGACAGGGGTTTATGTCTAGGTTCCAACATGTCAATGTGTAGCTTGTGGTGCTTCTGGATGGGATTTTGTTTTTCCTTATCTGTAGAAATGTAAGGACTGGGAACCAGAAATAGCTTGCCTTGTTGTTTTTGCGGTTTTTTTTTTCTTTTTTTTTCTTTTTTTTGTTGTTGTTTTTGCGTGGGGTTTTTTTTTTGTTTTTTGTTTTTTTTTGTTTTTGTTTTTTTGGAGGGATGGGGGAGGACAGGAGGGGTGGGAGAGAAAGCCTGTGGTTCAAGAACTTAAAAGAAATACTGCAGAAACTTTTTTTCACTGTTGTCTGTTCAGTTAACTGGCCAGAGATCTGTGCTTGAAGATCTTACCTTTTATGGTAGGACTACTTCTTTCACTACGCTGGTAGTCAGTACTTCATTAAGAGTAGCCATACTCAGTCACAGCTGAGGTCCATCCAGTTTATTTCTTTTCTGCAGTGGTTAAAACAGAAGTAAGAACAAAAAAATAGAGCAAAGTACTTTCCTACCAGCCACTTGTAGCTGAGGGCCTGTCTGAGCCAGGAAAAGGCTTCAATGTACTTAGTAATTGTTATTGAATGTATTTCCTTTTGATCTTTATCCAGTCTCCATATGAGTCTGTATACACACTTGTCTAATGAAGCCACCTTCAGAACATTTTTTCACCATCTTTTAGTGGTGAAATGAAAGCAGTCTTGCCATAAATGTATGAAGTCAGATGCATAAAAGCAAATGTTAGCATCTTATCCTCAGTGCTTTTACAGACCACTGCAGATGAGTACTGTGAGTCCAGTGACATAGCTGTGGTGGTATCACTTTTTCTCATATCAGCTAAGATGAGTGACTTTCTTTAAGCTTTTCAGCCGTGTTGTTGTAATAGGATTCATTCTGTGATAATTTGTTTCAGTTTACTTCATTACAAGGTATTCTCTGGGGCAAGTAGATTTGCTGTAAGAGCATACTGACTTTGCACTTGAAATATTAGATTTTTCAGTTTTTGTCCTTTTTTTGGTGTTTCTCTGCTTCAGTCCATGTTCTGTTAGGGTGCAGAATGGAGAAAAAAAGTTGTTGTACCCTAATTAATTTGTCTGCCTGCTTTACATGTGCAGAGCTACTGACAGCCACTTTGCTCACGTGTCAATGCCTTTTGAACAGCTTAATTCACACTATCTCTGCCTTTCTGGTACCATGGATGTGTCACTCTTGTAAGTGACAGATGGAGCTATCACTGAATCCTTAGGGTTTATGAAAGTTGCTTTATACACATATATACAATCTACTTCTGTAGAAGAGCCTCTCTATATCAAATGGGGCTGGCTGACTCACGTCCAGCCTCTCTGGATGAAGTATCAGTAGTGAGGCTGAAGATTTATATACCTATTCTAAGAAAAACATGCTTTTGTGCAAAAGACAGAAGTTAGAAGGGAAAAAAAATCTCCTTCCTTATCATCACTTAATACATTTATGATGCATAGACTTTAAACATGAAAGATGAAGAATCCTTTGAAAGCCATGTCTTTCCTTTCTCATGAGCTTTTTCTCCCCTAAAGATAATAATATTCTGAAAAACAGCTTGCCCATATAACTTGCTCTTATAAAATGCAATGTGATGCAGGTAGGGCAAAAAAGAAATTATTTCAAATAAAAATGTTTTAAAGTTTTAGAAATTATTATTATCAGTGTGTAGGGAACTTAAATTTTGCAGCTCACTTTTCTTTAATTGGAAATGATATGCTTGATTGTTAACAACAGTATTTTTTAAGTAGCTAACTGTTGTCCTTCTTTCTCTTTCAGATAATATTAGGAGAGACTCTCTCTGTCTTTTATAACCATTTGCACTCAAACTCATTTGTCAGAAATAACTACATAGCCACTATTTACAAAGCCATTGGAACCTTCATTTTTGGAGCAGCTGCTAGCCAGTCATTGACAGACATTGCCAAGTACTCCATAGGCAGACTGCGTCCTCACTTCATTGCGGTGTGCCAGCCTGACTGGACACGAATCAACTGCAGCCTGGGTTACATTGAGAACTTCCCGTGCCAAGGAGACAAAGCAAGAATCAATGAAGGAAGGTGAGTCTGACTGACCTTGTAGACTTGGTTTTGAGACCTCTTTCTTGACTTGGTAATGTCTTGGGATGATGAGTTCATTGTATATGAAATCACAGGTTCTGAACTGGTCATGTTTCTGGGGTAGTCATATAACTTGGTGTCTATGTTCAGAGACTGGTGCTCAGGAAAAATCTAAACTTTTATTTAAGTTTTCTTTATTGATAGTAAGAAATCTGCTTCCAGTGTAAAAAAATAAAAAATAAAAAAAAAAAAAAAAAAAATATATATATATATATATATCACAGAATCACAGAATTGTAGGGGTTGGAAGGGACCTCTAGAGATCATTGAGTCCAACCCCCCTGCCAAAGCAGTGTGTATATATATATATATATATATATATATATATAAATAAAAGTAGTGTACTTAAACTATGTTTGCTGTACTTTTTTGTTTTCTCATCTCCCAAGCTGATTGGAAGTTTAGTGATTTGGGCAAGCATCACTGCATGTTTTCTTGCAAACGTCAGATGTGCATGAAATGGTAGTACAACTTCTGTAAGCCTGCTGTATTGCAGGAGGTCTTGAGGAAAGATGCACTTAAAATATATGTTTGTTCACAAATATATATGTTATAGCATGAAGATAATGCAATGGACTTCTGCTTGGTAGTCTGCATTGGTTAAGGTAGCTGTGGATTTTAGTTACTTCAAGTGAAGTTTTTTACACTTATAGCCTAAACTTGATTATGCTAATTCTTGAATTCAGTATCCTATTTTACTCTGAAAACAGTTGTCTTCAGCATTTTTTTAGCTTCAGCGTCTCCTTGCAACTGTTTTGAGTACTTTTGTGAAGTACTTCAAATAGTTTTAGAGTGAACGATTTATGTAAAGAAATGCTCCAAAACCTTCATGGAAGTATTATGTTCAATTCCAACTAGTCGTGTATGGAGCTTCTAATATTTATTCAGATGGAATATTATAAGGAGTAACTCAGTGGGCTCCTTGGACTGTGAAGTTGATTTTTCTTCTGTATCAAAACATCAACATGTTAAAATTGTACATAATGTGGTTGAATAGGATGTGTATATATTAAGTGTAGTTGCACTTGTGAAAAGAATACCATGCTGTATGGGTTCATTGATGGATATACTACTTGTTTTTAATGTTTTAGAAAAGTGGTCTATACCATGGTGACTGTTCATGTCTGTGAACATAGGGTGGGGGTGGGGGGAGACATAATACGAGTTGTTTTGTCAGTGGTGTGAGTAATTAACATGTCACTTCTCATCTATCAAGACATACGTTTGTATTGTTTTATTGCCTTACAGGTACTTTTTTTAGTATTTGTAAAGATAGTGACTTGCCAAAAGGCTGTTTTATTTCTCAATTGAACAAAGCAGGGCCTGGTAGAACAGGAGTGGGTGTGCTGGGTTATAAACATGGTAATGGGGAAGTGTGTGAGCAGTCTCTGCTACTTTCAAATCTATGGAGCCTTCTCCAACTTCATTTCTTGTTCAGTTTGTTCCTTATCTTCTGGATTGCTACAGCTTAATTTTACTCAGTCTTGAGATGATTGGCAGCTTACCCTAATTCCTAAAAGAGGAGTAGGCATAAAGGTTTCAGAAAGGACACATTACTTCTCCATTCTTTTTTAATTGTAAGTCATACTTCCCTAACTAGTCTGTGGCAGATTGTTCATGAATCTTATTAGTGTTCATGCACTGGAAGGAGCTGATAGAACCTATACTCACTAGCAGGAGCTGAAAATATTCTTCTCTTCCTCTCTTAAGTATACTTTACTGTATTTGCTGGTTTCACTTGTCCAAAATGAGTTTGTAAGTTTGAATGTCTAGCATAGTTATGAAGTAGATCATAAATAACTTCTATTTTCTTATAGTATATGAATTACAGGATGAGTCTTCAACATCCTTAAAGAAACACCAACAAAATACCAACCAACCAAAAAAAAAAAAACCAACAAAAACCCACCTCTTTTAGTAAGTATGTTGAACACTGAGGAAAAACTTGCCATAAACTCAGAATCAAGATGCACAAACATGTGAACAAAGACAGAGCAAACAAGGGACTGAAGAGTTGTGAATAATTTTTATTTCTTAAACAACATATTAGCTGCTATGTACAGCTTAAAAATATTTTTATTATTTCATTAAGGATTGTGCTGTCTCTTCCGTTTATCAAGTTATGAACTTGGTAGCACAAACAACACACTACACCTGACCTTTACAAAAGGCTTTACTGAAACTGAGACTGTTTGAACTTTAACCACAGAGTGCTAAGAATAAATGATGTAATGTGAAGTATGCTGTATTATTACTAGTTTTCTCCTGAATAATGTCATGGGGACACTAATAGTCTTTTGGAGGAAAGAAAAGCAAAGTATTTTTACATCTGACATAGAGTACAAATAGCGTCTGCCTAGAAATTTAAAATTAGAAAGTATATTTACCTTTTCTGCTTAGAAAAACAAACAAAAACCACTTTCTGAAACAATGTAGAAGTTACAGGAAAAAAGTCAGCTTGTAACATCAAAACTTGATGGTTGTGACACAGTGTTGCTAATGTAGCATCCAGCTTCTTACAGTATTGGAAAGCAGTGGGCTCTTAACTGTCAAATCTGATGTTTGTTCTTTCTCACATGTTCATTGTAGTCAGTCGGATTGTTATGAGTGGTTGCAAGTCTCAAAAGTGAATTACCTGGGACCAACCAATTTAATGTATAGAGGTGTGAGAATTAATTCAGGTACTCCAGAATTATGGAGAACTGGCAGCTGGGTTGTGATGGTGACATGGTTTTGTATTTTTAATGCTGTGTTTTGGTGCAGTAGTTACTGTGAATGACTTTTTTTTTTTGTGCCGTCTCACCTGAAGTACTGAAACCCTCCAGAAAACAAATACACCAGCTTCCTTATGAATGGTAGAAGATTTTAATTTTTAATATACTGTTGAGCTGTCTTTATAAAAAGTTGTGTGGATTCTCGTCATCTGCTACTTTCAGTTTCTTTTACTGTTGAATAGAGTAGGCGTTTCTGCTCCAGCACTGGCCACTATTAGCAGCATGTTTGTGTGATACATCAGTTCTTGTCCTCGATAGGCACTCTGTTTCTACCTCTCAAGCCTTTTTGGTCTGAACTCAGTCAGATGGCATTTGCTAAATCAAGACGATCTTTTGCAATTCCTATTTGTTTTCTTGTACAAGAGGATGGAAGATTCTTATACTATGATGATTTTCGTCCCTGATATCCTAACATCATGTGGTCAATGCCTCCAGTGCTGCTGATGTGTCCAACAAGTTCAATATACTTGCTGAATAAGATTCAGCATCACACCTTTCCTGTATGGCCTGTCCAGCAGTACTGTCAAAAAAGAAAAGCTGTTGAACTGCTTGTACCTACCATGTTGCCCTTCCTTGAGGTGACATGGTAGGTACAGTCAATTCCTTCCTTGAGGCAGCCCTTGAGACTGCTGGTGTTTCCTAAGAAGCCCTTCTGCATATGATGCATCTGGGTCTCTATTCCCACAATGACAAGTGGGTGCTGAGATATTTTGATTTATGTTTTATTTATAAAATTAAATTCCTTATTGAGCCTGAAAAGTATATTTAACAATTTTCCATTTTCCTGAGCCCTGGACAAGGCTGATCATTGACCTCCGAATGTTGAGACAGGCTTCCTCTTTGAGATACTCTGACTTTGCTTTTCCCTTTATGTGTCTCTAGCTGTACATTATGGTACACTGTAAAAAGAGAAGGGTCAGTGCATAATGTCATCTCTTGAACTCATTGGTCTGTTAGCTTTTATCCATTTATTGAGCTTCTGATTAAGATTTGGATGTGTCAGTCTTGTTTCTCTAAACTTCTGCTATTTAAGTATTGTTGTCTTGTTTCTGGTCTCTTACAGGAACATAGGGTATAAGGCGTTTTTTCTTGTTTGTATATTAAATCTTTTCCAAACTGGATTTCATAATTGCCAGATGTGTCCCTTTGTAATGGGATTTATTGACCATGTGGATTGCATCTGAAAAATCTGGATTGAATTTCAAATCTGGGTGACTTCTGGATTCAAGTTTTTTAGATTTTATGTGCTTACACAATTTTGTATATATAAACATATAATCATTTGAGCTTAATTACACAGAAGGACATGAGAATGCAATTTTAAACATTCTTTTGACAGATTACTCCTTTAAGCAAAAATTTTAGCTGTGATTGCAGATTCAGAAGTAAGCTGATGTATGTATTATGCATGTGCATAAATACGATGTCTTTCATAACCTCCGCTTCTTAGCAAATAGAAGATACAGCAGGTGATCTGCAGATGGTGATTATATTTCAACATCTACTAATTCTGCATAAAATTGTTGCTGTAATTTTGTTGCATAGTACATATCGAAAGGACTTTACTGTTAAGACTCTTGCTGTAGGTTTTCAGAACTTCCTTTAATATACATACATACATACATATATACATACATACACACACACACACATATACATATATATATTCATACATACATACATACATATATATATAAAGGGAACTTCAAACTGAGAGATTTTTTTCTTGAAATCCACACTATCCCTTAACAGGATGGCTGAATACAGAGGGAGGGAGGAAGTATTAGCATGTGTATAAGATATACTGAACACCTGCAAGTTCATTTAAACTGCAAGTGCTAACCTCTTGTGGCTATGCTAAACTTGGTTGCAGTGTGCAGTGCAGTTGGTTGGTTTATTCTCTTGCTTTGACAGGTTAAACTAGTTCCCATCTGCACACCTTGCACAGTGTGGAGTATTTCCCCCCACCTTCATGTAATCATCCTGGGTGTGTGCAAGAGTGCTCTTACTCTACTGGCTTCCTGTGTTTACTCCCGAGTTTCGTTTTTTTTTTTTTTTTGGATGTGGTGCTTACTACATTTGAGATGAGCAGTTCAGATTTCTCCTGGTGTTGTTAACAATGACTTTAAATACTTCTGTAGGTTGAAAAAAAGAATATCTGAGAAGTGATGGCTGAGTATGGCTGAATAGGGTGGTAGGTTGGAACCTGGAAGTTCAGAGTCCTAGGTGTGTAAGACCAGGAGAACCTGATGACTAGGCAAGTCCAAGAAGCTGTCCTGACTGGTTTATTTGTCTGCTCACTAAACATATATACACACAACTAAAACCTTTGAACCTTAGGTGGTAGATATGAAACCATATTGCACAAGGCAAGTTACTATAGAGGCTGTCCCTGTAATCTGGACTGTGTTTGCCTCAAAAGCAGTCTAGCAGGAATGTTTGTGTGTGAGAAACACTTTCTTTGAAGCTCAACTTACTATTGGGCAGTTGAAAATCTCTAGTTTCAGTCTGTCATTTAGTTCCATTAGTAGTAACAGATAGCACAGCTGTTAATGTTCATGGCTAGGATTGCACTGCTGATGTATAGCTTTATATCAAAACTCGGAAGTCTGTGGGGAAAAACAGCTCCCTATTCCTGTTGATATATTGCTGCCTGCTCTTGGAATAAGTTGTGTAGTCTCCTACTGCAAACTCAAAATGTAATCTTCAAAGAGGTCTTTAGGAAATTAGAGCTGACTGCTTTGACCTTTATAATTTATTTCAGCACAGTTGCCAAGGTGGTGCCCTTGACTAATCATTTGCCAGGAATTTTACTTTCTCTTTGTTTAGAACTGGCTGTTTGAGCTCTTTCACAGGTGGTGTGGTACACATGCATGTCGGTGAGTGCAGTTAAATTGCACAGAGCAGTTCCCAGGAGCTAAATACCCATGTCAGACAGCTGGCACAGGGTTAACCTGCTTCAAAGTTTAGCTGAACTTCAAAATGAAGTTGGAAACACTTAAACTGTTTCTTCTACATGCTGAAAACACATTCAAAACTTTGCTGAAGTAGAAATCAGACAATACTCATAAAAATGCAAATAAGTAATGTTTTCCGCACTGTTTCATTAGGTAGTCTTTCCAATTGGTTTGCTGCAGGTTTCTTTAAGCCTAGCCCAGAAGACTGGACGCTTGCTTCAGATTAATCTGTATTCAGTAAAAAATTGTTCTTTGTGCTCTCTTGGTATTGAGGGTATTTCGGAGGTGAAGCATTACTTTGTACTAAAATAACTTCATACTGGAATACTTTGTAAAAGCTTTGTTTGGAAACTAAAAAGCTTTGTCAAAAATCAAACCACATTTAATCATTCAAGCATAACTAAATAGTTTACTTATCTAATCAGCTTGTAATAACATCGTGAATCAGAAATGTCTCAAGCTTGTACAACCTTTGTTAACTATGTGTTTGGTAGAGCTCTACTTGTTTATTGTGTTTTGATTACTTTTGTAACAGAGCTTTTAATATGAGCTGTTACACTATACTGAAGCTTAAACATTCAGTAGTTTTCAGCAGAGTCTAATCAGTAGCTTTCACTTCTGAAAAGTTCTTAAGGCCAAAAGGATCTTAAGAAGTGTGGATACCAAAGCTGTAGAGGGGTTGAATAGAATACCCAGATACTTTTTTCCACTATTAATCAAATGATTAATCGTCTCCCTTTTGCCATTGGTGTTATTTGAGACATAACACAGTTAATTTTGAATACTTCCAGTCCTATCCAAATAACTTTGAGAAATGGAAAGTCAGAGCACCCACAGTTGATACTTATGAGAAGTTTACACGGAAGGAAAAAGCTGAAATTTAGTAGTGAATTAAGCTTTTAAACTTTAAAAGCTGCTTGTGGGCTATGGTGAATGATGGAGTGGGGCTGTTCTTAATCTAGATTACAAGCTGCCTCTGCAATAGAAATTAACTGATGTTAGGGAGAACTTATATGAAAGATGAACTCACAAGAAGCATCTGAGAAGCCATTCTGCAGACTGGGTTGAGTGTCTGGTCTTCCTTTCCTTCATCCTGATGAGATTGTGGCCCTTTTACATGGTGATGGGTAACATTCACTATCAAAGCTGAATGTGGAACTCTTCACTTAATTTTCTGAAAAAGCTGTTCTTGCTGGTTTTAGTAATATGAATTGAGCTGGGCATACGGAGACTTCTGCCGTACAGTGATTCACTGGAACAGAACCTACATTTTATGCTTACTTCCTTTCTATTGGTCTAGTCATGTAAGCTACAACACTGCACTTTCTGCGAGACTGAACTAGTTTGTTAACCATATTAAATGTATTTCAAGCTTAAGAATTCAGAAATGTCAGCCAGAAAAAGCAAAAAGTCAACTAGAAAGTTTTATTTGCTAGTTCAGTAGCTTATTATCACAACTAAGTTCACTAGTCATCAAAATTTGTAGTTTGTTTTCAGCATATCCTGAAATAATTTTTGGAGGTTATCTGTGGCTATTGATGCAAGCATTGTATGCTGGGCAGAAATTCATTGACTTGTGAAGCTTAACAAACATAGGTCTATAATCTGGTGCATGTGAGAGAGCAAACCAGAGGACGCAAACTTAGAGGCGTAGAGAGAAGTGAAGCATTCAGATTGTGTTGAGTTAAACTGAGTGACTCAACACAAAGTCAACAGAAAAGGACTTACTTAGTGGTGGTTCTGCAGTGTGAGTGTGGAATGTTGTTGCAATATTCTGGTAGGTTGGACTTGGTAATACTGTCTTCAAAACATACATCCTTGTGCATGGAAAGAGTATCAGTTTTGGTAACTTCTTGTTTACTGGAGCCTTCTCTTTTGCAGGCTGAACACCCCCAGTTTTTGTTGTCATAGGAGGGGTGTTCCATCCCTTGGATCATTTTTGTGGCCCTCCTCTGGACACACTACAACAAGTCCATATCTATCCCATACTGAGGACTCTACATCTGGATGCAGTACTCCAGGTGTGGCCTTCTCAGTGCAGAGATGAGGGGTAGGATCACCGCCCTTGTGTTGCTGGCCATGCTTCTTTTGTTGCGTCCCAGGATACAGGGGATAGTTATTAAGATAAGCAGAAACTTTGATTTGTGTAAGAACACAACAATGTTCTGCCTTTTTTTTTTTTTTTTTTCCAGACAGTTGATTACACATTTTTTCTTTTGCAGGCTTAGTCTTTTGGTATGCTTTGTCTGCTTTGGAAAGGTTTGTTTATTCTCTACCATCACTTAAAGCAGAGATGAATGACTCTGCATTCCTGTCTCAGATATGATTGTAAAAGACAGTGGAAGCTTCACTTAGAAATGCGTTCATCAGTTAAACTGCCAAAGTAAGGCTTACAGGACTAGAAAGATTCTAGCAACTCTTCCCTCTTGGAGTGTAAGGCTTCTTACTGCAGTCTGGGTTTAACCACTGGCAGAAAAGGGGGAAAGTTGCGGAACTGTGAATAATACTCTTTTGAAAGTGGATTTCTGTAGGCTTGGATATTATTAAATAGATAACTTGCCTATGCATTGAATTGATCTTTCTTTTCTCTGCAATAGAGTGCCAAGTACTTGAAGATTTATGTCTCTTCTGATGTCCTTGGAAGTTGTGTTATGCGAGTCTGTAACTCTTCAAGAGAGTGGGTGCTGTGAGAATATGTTGATCACTGAATGTAGAACTGATTGTTTTTAAAGAATGTGCTACTTCAGCTTATGTTTAGGCCTATCACTTTATTCTATCAAGTCCCCAGTGCATTGAAATTCAAGGAATATTTCCCTGCCAAATGTGTGCAGAGCTGTCTGGCTTATTTGAAACTGACGTGCTGACCTGCAGTTCTCTTGGACATTTTATTCCACTACAGATCAATGAAATGTATAGCATGAGTGTCAGGAGAAGCTTTGAGTCAAGACGCGGAGAGTCTGAAGTGCCTGAGGATAGAAATTATTTGCCAGCTTGTTTAGGGAGTGTTTGGTTTTGTGTTGATGTAGAAGTAGATATAATATTGAGTATCCTGTTTTTCTGTTATTTAATCATTTCATAATTCAATACTGGAAAGATTTCCTAATTCAAATCTTTACTTCTTCTATGTGGTGCCACAGAACATTCTTGCTTCTGAGATATGGGTCTATCCTAATTTTTTTTTTTTTTTTTGGTAGTTTCTAAAGCTTCCTCTTGGTTTCTTAGTATTCAATACTTTATTGTACTGTACCTATTTAGCTCTTTCCTAGTACCCTTCTTCACTGAGGCTGTTCACTTTCTAGTAGACTCATGTAGAGAAGTGCACTTTGCACATGTTTACACTTTGTATTGTCCATACAAACACACAATATGGAGACATTTCTTTCTTAAATGATGTGCATTTAAGTGTTGATGGATGGAAGTGTTGATTTAAGTGTCATCTGGGTGGACACCCAGATGAAAGTGGGTGATTATTGTGGTCCTTTTCAATACAGGCCATTTTATGATTCTGTACTTCTGTCTACCCTATGAAAAATCTAGTAAGCTTATTGCTCTGTACAGCTCCAGTAGGTAATGCAGCTGGCCTTGTAGCTTGTTAGGAATATCTTGTCCTCAATCTGTACCATGTTTCCATACAGAAGTCTCGAATAAAGGGGACAGAAGTTCACATACTGTGAGGTTTACTGTCTAGTTGAGATGATTTAAGAAATATTGCCTTCAGCTAGGTCACATTCTCTTAACTAAATTGTCCTGTATGTGTAAAAAGGAGTAGATCAGAATTAAACTGTCGTAAATGTCAAAACCAACAAGGTGTTCTTTCTTAGTTTTGCTTATCTGTTGTTAGAAATCCTGGGTATAGAAGTATTGAATGGTTCAGTATTCACTGCAGTTACTTTCCTGCAGGAATTGCTCATACTCTGATTAATTTTCCAAGTTATCTTTAAAAAAGGAGGGTTACAGTTGCAGACTGTATCGATAATAATTATCACTTCTATGGTAATCACTTTTAGGAAGTACAGCTATTTGTCATTTCATTTTTATCATATAATCACAGAATCACAGAATTACCCGGGTTGGAAGGGACCTCAAGGATCATGTAGTTCCAACCCCCCTGCCTAGCAGGGCCACCAAAGATACACATTTACTAGATCAGGTTGCCCAGGGCCCTGTCCAACCTGGTCTTGAACACCTCCAAGGACGGGGCATCCACAACCTCACTGGGCAGCCTGTTCCAGGACCTAACCACCCTTCTAGTAAAGAACTTTCCCCTAACATCCAACCTAAATCTTCCCTAATAATAATATGTATATATATAATATAATATATATATATATATAATATATATAATATATATATAATATGTAAACCCATGGCAAAACTAAAATTCAGGATAGCTGAACAGCCCTTAAGCTACCATGTTTTAAGACCTCTTGTAGGCAATGAGCTGTATTTAAATCATCAGAAACTAAGTATGCTTTAGATATCAATTGATATGTGAAATTGGTTTGATGTTACTTCTTAAGGTGCTCTTCTATCTTGGTAGTATCAGTTGCTCAAGCGGAAACAGCTTTTACTTTTTCCTGATAAACTTTGTTCATCATGTTCTAAGTAATTGGTTGAGGTAGATACTGAGCAAAAGGCACAGATTGCAGATCTGGTCTTCTGAATTCAGACTTTCTGGTGTTGAAAGAATTGAAACAAAACTTTACACTTACCAACATTGTTTCATGACATGGGAACAATATCCCAAGAAACTATTTGAACGCTCATGAAATCTGAGATGCAAATTCCTACAGGGATATTTAGTCCTCCTTTATTAGCCAAAAGTAGAGTTTTTTAGGATTGCCTGTAGGATTTTATCTGCAAAAATTCTAATACTTTGCTCTTCTTAGGACTACTAAATGAAGATTATTGCTATTTTTTAAATTATTATTTCTTTATTGTTATTTGCATGTATTTCGTGGCTCATGGCAAGCCAGCACTTGCAGTATGCTCACAAGGAGGCCTTGGCTGTGAAGCAGTTTGGCTGGTTCATTAGACAGGATGTTCTGCTGGCTTTGGGAAGGCATTTGTGTGCTGAGGAATGGTCATGAAACCTATTCAAAATACTTTAACTGAAACAATGGAAAAGCGTTAAGATTTTTAACAATTTTTGTTTTATTTTTAACAAGTCAAGGGGCAGCAGTATTGCCAAAGAACTTTCACTGGGATTGCACAATGTATGAATTGGATCAGTATTTTGTCCTAGTTGTATTTTTGGCAATACTTCATGTGCTAAGCACTATGTTTTCAGTCATGTACAGCTTATTTAATCTGTGTCTGATGAGAATGCACTTTAATTTTGTAATCTTCAACCTGGAACAAGGTATTCTTTATGTTACACTGTGCTTATGTTGCTCTAAAACCACGAATGCCTGTAGGCAGCAACACTTTTAAGACAGTGATTCAAAAATGAATGTAAGAAATTTTTTTTTCTCATTCAATAGCCTTCTGAATTCCTTCAGCTGGCAGTATGTTGCCCTCAGGAGTCACAGGAGGAGTTCTTAGGGTCAACAGCAATAACCTAAATGGCAGTGGATAAAATATTGGTGTAGAATCTGTGGGTTCTTTATTGGCACTTTGAATACTTGGTTGTTGTGGCTGATAGACAGAACTTTTCCAGGTTCTTGTTGTACTGGCTTTCACAGCAGAGTTCTAAACAGAGGTCTTAGCTAGAGAAGAGTTAAGATCTACTGGAGTAGAGGAAGGTTATCTAGGAAAATTGCAGCTTTATTGTTGTTTCTTTTTTTTTTTTTTTTTTTAATTTTAAACATCTGAAGATGTCAGTTTTTATACTGAAAAGCAGAATTAAAAACATCTCTGATACCTACATGTACAAAGCTCATCTTTTTGAAATTCTTTCCAGTTTCTCTGAAACAAAGCTTTAAAAAGTAGTGCTTGAAATAGCTCAAAAATAGCTGCTTTTTAATAGCTTGGAAGATATTGATAGTCAAATGTAAACCAAGAGCTACAGAGAACACTTGATGCGAGTTTTCTACCACTCTGTAGCACATTTCTTAATGCTGTGCATACAGATTAATCAAGCAGTTCTGGAATTCCACTTGTGCATAAGATTGCTTTATTGCCTCCCCTGTGGTATTTCTATGGTAAACCCAATTACCCTACTGCACATTGTTACTCTGATGGGAAGAGCAGAGGTGTCTTGACTGACTTGGATTTTCTACTGATCCCTGGCTTAGGCCTCCAGGTGCAGTGCCCAGCTGAGACACCTGCTGGAGGTGGCAGGGTGCTGCCTGTAGGTCACAAAACTTCCTATTAACCTGTGCTTCTTTGTTTGTCAGGGTTTAATGAGCAGTGTAACATAGCACCCTCGAATTACACAGAAGCCTGGCTGAGACCTGTGAGATAACCTGTGAAATGACTTAGAGCAACTTGTGGTGAAAATGTTTATGTAATGTGTAGAAGATAGCTGAAGTATAGTTTTGTTTCTCCATTT
Source organism: Coturnix japonica (assembly GCF_054131305.1). Taxonomy (NCBI): domain Eukaryota; kingdom Metazoa; phylum Chordata; class Aves; order Galliformes; family Phasianidae; genus Coturnix; species Coturnix japonica. Next base: position 55,817,105 of record NC_140702.1, on the reverse strand, counting down.
AAGATTGGATCAGAAATCCCTTAGCATTTTGCTGTCTCCTCTTGACAAAGAAGTGGCTGGGCTTTGTTCTGCGCATTCCTTGTCTCAAGGGCAGTAGCTCTGCCTGCTGTTCTGCACTTTTCTCTAAGCAGCTTATCTAGAGGTGGGGTTGACGATGAAGGCTCTCCTCGGAGTCCTAAGGGCTGCCACTGTTGGCCAATTTCAGCCTGGGCCTTCTGGAAGCTGTTAGAAGTCAGAGGCAGCATTGTCTTCCCTAAAGGAAATAGAAACAGCTTTATACTCTGCTACAGATATTCTGCTATAATATACACTCAGTTTCTAGTTTTGGGATGTTCTTGCTTACTGGACACTTACTCTTTGAGTTGAAGGAGAAGCAGTTACTGTCTAATGCTGGGATCAACTTGATGTTGAAACAGTGAGGCTGGTGCTATTTGTCAAAAGCTACTGACAGACACAGGTGATGTCTGTTGTGCCTTGATAGCAATCTTGAAACAGCATGGGAATGTTTGCCTTTTTTCTTGTTCATGTGTGTAAGATAACATCACTGTGGCAAACATATGGAAAAATGTCTTTTTTTTTTCCTTCCAGACTATCGTTTTACTCTGGCCATTCTTCCTTCTCCATGTACTGCATGCTCTTCCTCGCAGTAAGTATGTTTTTTCCATGTATTTAGTAATGGGGGAAAAAACAGCACAACTCTTATTTACCTTAGACTTAAAGGACACATAGGAACTGAGAGGAGATGTTTGGCTGAGGAAATAAAAATAAGACTACAATTTTTTCTAATAGATTTCTAATTATGAGGATTTGAATGCTTCTTTCTTGAGAGTTGATTTTCAATTTCAAGCCTCCCAAGCCTCATACACTTCAAGTCAGAAAGATCCTCCTAGAATAAACTTTGTAATACTAAAGATTTTATAGTTACATGCAATATAGTGTATGTTCCTCATCTGTCAGCTGATTGGTGAAAAAAGTGTTTTTTCCTTGTTTATCACCTGTAGACCTGTGGTTTTGGAGACTACTTGTGGTGCAGTTCTGAAAAACAGAATACATGCATCAAAATTGCCATTTCCATGATATAATGAAGTTATTACATGTTATGTAGCAACCTAATGCTGTCTTGTCCTGCTGTGTTTAATTGTACCTTAACTTCTTGCATGGTTTCATTGATCCATGTGAGAATACAATATTGCAACCCTTCAGAAGCACAGACTTAGACAAGAGAAAATTCACTATGTGTATGGTAATGAGTCTGGTGTATAATTTGTACTGATTGGATGAAAGTCACCTGTCATGGATCTGACTCTGTCTGAACTTTTATCTCTGTTACTTGTGTGAATGAGCTTGTGGAAAGGAGGCTGTGGTCAGGAAGACTTCTCAGCCAGTACAGACTTAGGGTGCTGACTTGAAATCTTGTCTCATAATGAAAACTCCCCTTACCCATGCTCCATCTTCCTACGCCCTTGCTGTTTGCTGTCACACTGAGACAGCATCTAAACAGTGTGAGTGCTGTATAATGGTATTTGTACTTGGACTTCTAGGCTCTGTTTCAAATTGCTAGGATTTTAGGAAAAAAATGCAACCTTTGGCAACAGGGGCAAGATTTATTTATTTATTTATTTATTCCCCATTCTTATGAATGTTTGGGTTTATTCACATGGTTTGAATAAATCCTGTCTATAGTAGCCTACATGGTGTTTGCTGGGTTTCTTTTCTAAATCCATGCTTGTAGAGAGTTGTTTAACTCCTGAGCTGAGATGCAGTCAGCTATCAGGTTTTGTGTACCTATATGCATGCTTCACACTTAGCAGTCTTCTGCATGGGGAAGGAGGTGGACAATATGAGTCAGGTCCTTCCTCCGTGTCCTGCTTTGAAATGCTGTAAATCCAGTACTTGTGTCAGTTCCTTAACTTGTCAAGATACCCTTAACTCTCATAGCAAGGCATTTGTGAAGCAGTGATGTATTGCACATAAGTTCATTTGTCATTCAGGAATGACAGAAGAATGTTCAGAGCAGAATTACAAATGTTAGAGGAAGCAGTCTTGAATTCAGAAGCACAAGAAAAAGAACCTAATTTCAAAGTTTGCTCAAAGGTCTGTTTTGGACCTGTTTGGTCACACATTTAGGCTCATGGTGGCTGCTCCTAAAGTTTTTGCACGTGGGATATTGTATAAGAAATTGCTGCTGTAACTCTCAGTTACAGCATGTGGAGCATTCTCAATCATTGAAGGAGTTTCTTCTCACGTGTTTCATCCTAAGGTATTCTCTGAATTGACTGTGGTCTCTGTTAGTTTTTTTTAAAAAGCAAATTGCAAAACAAATGTATTCAAGCAGGCAGCTGCTACAGGAAAATGAGGCAAATGTTTTCTTGCCCTCCTCCTTGCCCACGTGGCAAGGCAGAGTGCTGCTGCTGGCTTTAAACCAGGCCTGCGGCATTTGATAACCTGTTTGTTAACTGAACTCTGATGCTGGCTTCATCTGCTCTTTGCACACTTACTCCAGCTGCAGTCTGAGTCATGAGCGGGACAGAATTGTGAACGTGGCATTACTCATAGACAACATTAATCATAACCAGATGCTAACATGCTGGTTTCCTAAGGACTAGAGGAATCTGCCTTGTGCGTACTGCAGAACATGTACTCTTAACTGTTGCTGAATGCATACATACTGGCAGGTTGTGCATGAAGAAATGGTACTGGGTAAAGTTCAATGGGAAATGATCACTGCCATGGATAGCACAGACATTGCTCCTGTGAAATGAGGATGTGCTTAGTGAGTGTGGCTTAAATCATTAGACAAGCAGTGAAATACTTCTTCAGCTCAGTTACCTGAGACAGAATTGCTGTGTTAGAAGCAAGTTAAATGGTAGCTGTACTTTCTGTTATGTACAGGAACACCTGGTGGATTAAAAAAACAACAAACAAACAAAAACCAACAACAAACTAGGAGGTGATTTATCACTTCCAATAATTTTAGATGCTTTGACTTCTAAACGCTACAGTAATGTCCATGGATTAATAATGTATATGGAGTAATAATCCTTCAGGGTCTTATTTCTAAGCAGGATATTCTGATGCTTTGCATGAAGATTGAGCTAAGGCAAAAGTTTTCTAGTAGCAATATGAGAAGGATATAAATGTTAGAACTGTTCATGCCTTTGTATTGAGCATTTATGCTGTGCTATATGCTTTGCATTGCTTATCTCAGCGAGGAACAGAAGCATGTTGGTTTTGGTCTTAACAGGGAAGAACACTTTTAGTATTGGTAAAACTCAAAATAGTGCGGACTGGTGTGAAGTCTTCTTGCTTAGGATATCTTTTTCTTACCTATTAGACTGGGCTTTTGCTGCTAAAACTCATAAGTGCTTCTTTTTGGTAATAAAAAGGGGCTTTAGAAACATCCCTATTGCAGTCATCTGTGTGTTCCCTACTAAAGAAAAGTTTAGCACAAGTGGTTACTGGGACTTCCATCTGGAAGGAGGTAGGGAGGCAGGCATGAGACATGCATGTGTTGACTGGTGACTTGTGGTTATGGGGATGCAGTCCTTGGCAGGGAACCCTGTTGAAACTATTGGTGACAAGGAAAATTTCTCAAGTCAGTGGAAGCTGTGGTGTCTGAATTGCAACTATACAGCTCCTGATACTGGGGGAGGGGAATTGCAGGTCTAAATGTACTTCTATGACAAATGTCTCATCTCAGAGTGAGGGAAGGGTATGTAAAAATAGCATGCAGTTCAGTCTTTATACTTAATGGGAAGGATGCGTTTTGTTTCTCTTAGACGTGCTGCAACCATGCCTTGGGATCACTGACAAGAGCAGAAGGGCTAGCTGAAAAGTATGGCAGTCTGAACAAAATGGAAAGGATAAGAGTTGAAAAGTGTGAACTTCCAAACTGAAAGTACGTGAATTACACTTGGGAGGAGCTAGGGAAACTTGAGTGAATACCGTGTCCTATGAACTGTTCAAAATGAATAGTCTTAAGTAAATCATATCTGGGAATTTGAAGCATTTCTCCTTAGTTTGTCTTCTGGTTTGTGGAGAGCAGATGTGAACTTTTAACTTCAGGAATGGAAATATTTACTTGTATGTAACTTGGACACATGTATTTTTGGGAAGCTTTGCTCCCCAGTATTTACAGCTACTTAATATTACCTTTCCAAAGTTCCCTCTGTGAGCAGTGCTGGCCTTCCTTACATCTGGCAGTCAGGCTTAAAAGTTTGTCTAAGTAAAAGGAATGAGTCTTTGATTCCATATCACCTGAAATACATCCATAATGGATAACAGCCTCATTAAGCTTGTGCCTGGTTAAAGCCTTCTATAGAAACCTGTGATGAGCCTAAATCTTGTTACTGTGCCTGGATTTCCAGTGTGTCTATGTGGAAAATCTTCAGCTGAACTGATCTCACATAGCTTGTTGTATGTGCCTGCGTGGCATGAAAATAGACATGAGGATGGTCCCTATGGTTAATGAGACTTCCCTCTGGGAAAGGAAGTCTGTTCATCCCTTAGGTAAAGGGGAGGAATACACCGATCCTGTTTCATAAAACTCTTATCTAACAACTTTAAGAGAAAATACAGAGTAAGTGTATCTTTTTAGTAACTTCAGGAAGTGTTAAATAGCACCAGATTATTATGATGCCATGTTCCTGTCAAAAAGCTGTGGTGTCTGCCAGACCAGTTATAAGGCCTGAGTTTTTAGGCTGGACTTGTTTGTTTATAGTCATTTTATTTGTCATCTTACGGAATGGGTTATGGAGTGTCAAGCCAGGAAGCAATGATGGTGAATGTGTTTTGAGACTCATTTGGCAGAGCTACGTGGGTCATTTTGGGACTGAACTGTTATCTCTGGGATGCTTTTGCCAACAGCAGCTTCATGTGGAAACAATGGGGAGATTGAGCAGCAGCAGCATCTGGGGACCCAGTGATTTAGTAACAGATTCTGGAACCCAGAGTATTGTCATCCCCTCCCCTTGCTGCTCCTTTCATCATTAAACAGCTCACATATTTCTCTTGTATCAACTAAGCCATCTTATCTGGCTTGGAAGTTAGGAGGGCAAGCATAACTGAGCACCTTTCCTAGCAATGTCCCTGCTACTAAAGCTACTAAAATTTCACTCCTGCCTTGAAAGCAGATACTGCTGTCCATCAACATTTGAGACTTTCATTTATAAAAAAAAAGAAAAATTGCTTTAGATGTTCTGTCTGAAAACTACCTGACTTGTTCAATGTGTCCTCTTGTCTTCAGTAGCCAGAATGCAACCGCACTGCAACCACTGCAGTTGGCAGCAGTGAAGATCAAGTTGCTGTAACAGAGTCGGACTTGGCTGCAGGTAGACTGGACATGTTGCTGGCTGCCCCTAGCTGGGGTGAGGGGCTGTGCTGCAGGAACCAGCCAAGCTGCCGTGCTATTCTGGGGAGAGTAATGTGGGATGGAGGGGTGAAGAATCTGAATTGTAACTTGAGTTGCTCACAAGCTCTCCCACAGCTCACTGGGAAAGAAGATCTTGTGTGCTCATGGAAGCAGGAAACTGTAGAAGAGAACTGGAGGGCAACTGGTATTTCAGTGACCTGGACTGGCAGCCTGCCTCTGTGCCTTGTGCACAAATGCTTGGCACAAATGAAAGCTGGGTTTAGGCCTGTGTGTGTGTACTTATAGTCCTAAATGTGCCAGTCAGGCATTGCTCTTGAAATCTTGTTTATGTTGGAATTAAAGGTTGGGTGAAGCAATACCCAAATAGGGGCCTGGGAGGCTTTACCACAGCATCTTACATACATCTGTTTGCATGGCAGTATTTCTTCACTGTCCCAAATAGTACTGAACTGAGCTGTGGAAATCCCTAGTGTGTTCCTGCCCATGTGAAAGTTGACGACTATCTAGTCCTCAGAAACTAATAAGAGGACATGTCTTACTGAGAGTATTTTGTGTGGCTGTAGTTTGGGCAGAATCAAGCACATTCCTTGGAGCACAGTTTAAAAAATAAAAGATAACTGGTCATGCTATGAGAATGGAGCATGGAGACACTTGTTTCTCCTACTTGTAGTACTCATTCAGTACCAGTGTTCAGACTTCTCAGTAGCAAGCAAGTGAATAAAAATGACTTTTCTGTAGTGCACTTGGGAATTGCAGCTGTTGGTAGTGCTGAGGTTATTGTGAGTTGGCTCCTGCAGAGCAAAGATGAAAGCAATTCCTTGAAGAGTTCACCTTCTGTAGAGGGCTTCTGTAATTCGGTGTATGCAATAGGATCAGAAACAAATACTTTTCTTATCAGCAAAGGACAAGTGTTAGCTTTTGGAGTAAAATAGAAGGTTACAGTTTCCACCAGTTTATGGTAAAAAGTGATGTCAGTAAACAATTATTTCTACAATGTACAGCTAAGCTGCAGCTGGAGGATTAATAAACAACTGAGGAACTGTTATTTGTCTGGTGGAAACGTCTGTATAAAAGATTGACTGTGCTTTCAGTTTGCCTTCTAAACTAGTACACGACAGGAGGTTTCCCTGTTGTGTGGGCAGTAGCTTGCAGTATCAAATGCCTTCTGATGGCAACGTGCAGCTGTCTGAGGCCAGGCTAGTATGTACACTGCCTTTTTGCCCTCCTTTGGCCAACTTTGTTTCCTTTATTTATCTGTCCAATGGAACAGCTCCCTGACCAGCACACCATGTTCAAACACTAGAGGTGTCTCAGGAGGAATGCCTGGTTGGAGTGTATGAGGATAGACTGTCCCTTTCAGCAGCAGTCCATGTGCATCTCCACCTGGAGCCAAGTGCAAACCTATACCCTTTTCCTTCTCTGAAAGGGGAAAAATATTTCTAAATTGTGGCTTCCTTCTCCTTTGTTTTCTGCCCACTCAAAAGAAAATTGAGATGCAGATAAAACAGGGACCACAAGTATGTATATAAGAACGTGAAATCTCATGAGGAAGACAAAACAGACCTTGGTCTCCAAGTTGTTTGTTTTTCAAGTTCCCCAGCTCATGGTTTCATTAAATTGTCCTACATCTTCATGGTTCGTAAGTTGGTAAGTTTTCTGTTCAGATGCAAGTCTGCCTTTAAAATTACTTCAGATATGCACTACAGGTTAACATCAAGCTTCACAAAGCAGACTGCACACCAGATTCCTGGTTTGCTGGCAGTGTCTGGCTGGTTGACGCCTAGAGCCCCATGTTTATAAATGGTGCTTTGGGAATGAAAGGAGCTCTTACACTTGTAATTAATGGTTGCAGAGGGCGGGCTCATGTGTGACTGCTGTGCTGTTTCTCAGCATTTCTTGTGCCTGTTGGGACATGTGCTGAGAATTTGCAGTTTTTCTGAGTTTTCTGGGTTTCCTATACTGCTTGGAATTCTGGGGTTTGTGCTTTCTGAGCAGAAATAAGAATAATAGGTTCTATACAAAATGGCTTTTATATGAAGGAACCTCTTAAGTTTCCTCTAGTGTGCAAAAGGGGAGAGTTTGTTTCCATGCTTTCACTGGAGTGGGAAGCTGGGAAGATGTGACAGGGGACCTTTTTTTCCTCTATGTTGCCTATTGCAAGCAGAGCAGAAAGGTCTTGGTCTGGTGTACTGGATTACTGAGCAGGAGTAGGACAGGAATATGGGAGGTCATCCACATGTCTTAATGGTTTTTGTTGCTTTATAATATAATGGAAAAAAAATAGTGAATGTGTTTTCTCCTCCATCCTTTTGCAGGATCATGTTGAATAACTGTTTACATTGAAAATACTCAGGTGCAAACTTTGTCTTGTGTAAGCTTGTATCAACAAGCTTTCTACTCTCCCTACAGAAAAGCCATGCTTATTAACTGCTAGGAATGGAGGATGGATTGCTATGTTGGCTGTCAGTGCATCCACACAGCTTCCTTATGGAAGACCGTAACCCCTGAGAACAGGAGGATTGTGTCCTGAAAGGATGTCCTTGATATGTTTCTCCAAAGGGAAACCCATCTTTCCATTCCTTAAGACAGAACAGGGCACGTTCAGGGAATGTAATTAACAAAGCCCTTTGACATCAGGAAATTTTAAAATGCTGTTGAGTAAAAAAGTTTTCAAATGATGTCAGAACAAATGAGTAGGTGGAGAAATTAAGTCTTCATGGGTAATGTAGGAGGGAAAGAACACAAAACGTCCCCATTTCCCTTCCCTTCTTGTAGGAAGACTGGTGGTGCATTAATGGAAAAAAAAAAAAGCAGCATGGAAAACTTATGTAACGGGCTTCTGGAAAGAAAAACAGAAGAAAGATATTAAATGAAAAATGTTGTTGCAGAAGTTCTAAGCATTAAAACTAAGTGTGTGAAAAATTGCCTTCCTTGGTGGAATGAATGGGGTTTAAGCGGAGTTAAGGTTCTGTGCCTTAAGGTAGGGATGTGAGATGTTGGCTGTTAGGAAATTCTCCTGTGAAGCCACATGGATTACACCCCAAACGTCTGTCTAGGAAATAGTCACGGCACGTTAAAATTAGGCAGGTATGTGCAGTGTATATTAATACTGCCTTGGTGAAAGAGCAAATACTTGAAAATTATGCTAGAAATGTTGAGTAGCAAGGAATTCTGTAGCTGCAGAGACCCTTCCATTCATGTCTGTGGCTTCTTGTAAGGAGCCACAAAGTGGCTGTGAGTTTCTCTTCGTTCCTGTGTGTATTTTTAGAAATGAAGCACCAGACCATAGATTAAGAAGAAACTTGTGTTCAGGATGTGTGTGGTGCAGAGAACATATTTTCATTATACAGTAAGCATCAGGCTGTGAAAGAAATGCTGATGATTACTTAATCCTATCTCAGGAATGTTCCTGAAATCTATTTGTGTAGTTTTTGAGGGGTGGGGGGAAAACCTAACCTGTGAGAAACTGGGGGAGGGAAGAGAGATGGATCGTAGCTGAATGGCACTGCTGAAGGATCAGAGCAATGCTCAGGACGGTGGGGAAGATGGACAGTGTGGTAAATAACAGCTGCTCACAGAGGCGCGGCCCTACCTGAGTAGCTCTGGATGTTTTCCTCTGTTCCAGGCTCCCAGATATTTTATCAGCAGCGAAGGAAACACTGCGAGGTGCTTACGGTCCTTTTAGCAAGATGAAGCTGCCTGACATTCCTCCTGCTTCTGTTGATGAAAAAGAAAGCTTATTCATCTCCAGAGGCTGAGCTGGGTAGGAGGAATGGCAGGGATTTCTTCCTGTTTCTCTTCTTTGCCTGTGTTGTGGCTTAAAAGAGGAGCAAAACCAGGTTCAAAAACCCCAGAGGCGTGCTGTGTATATAGGGAGGGGTTCTGTAAACGATATGAAGCCGGTGTTAGTCAACAGGGTCAAAATAGCTGTGTTAGTGTACTGTAATGCCAGGACATACATGCATGATGCACATAGTGCTATATGCAGCACTCAAGACATGCTTCTGGTATGAAGCTTTTTGTATTAAATGGATTTGAAGGTTAAAAACTCCTTTCTCTTTTGACCACTTTATTTTCTAGTACAGCGCTACTGACCTGCTTCAGGCCAGCTTTGTTGCTGCTGTCTTTCTAAAACAGAGTCATGGTAGGAGTGAGACTCTGTGGGGGAGTGTGGCTGTCTGAGCCTATTAAAAGTAATGTGCATGTGAAGTTACCTGTTTAAAAATAACAAGGAATCTGCCATTGCAGCAGCTGGCTTATAGAAGAGGTGACTCTTAATCTAATGAGCAGTATCGGGAAATCCAATTGTAACCAGGAGAGCAGCTGTTACTTCTGAAACTGCACACAGCCACAGTCAGCCATCCTGCTTCTCTGCGGTGTGATTTCTCACTCCTAACATGTTTTGTTTTGGAGCAGTGTAAATTATCACCCCCTTGCAGGGTTTTCAAGAGGGACTTTCTGGATTTGGTGTGGCTACTGGAGCTGATGGTGTTTGGGTTTGTGTGAAGCTCCAGATCCGAGCTCTGAGACTGCCCTCAGTTCAGAAGTGAGATCTTCATGTAGATGGCCTCTCTTGGTTGCTGCTTCCTCATGCAGGAGGAAAATCAGAAGTGTGCTCTGAATACGTGCTGCCTATGGGAGACTCAAACACTGCTTTATTATGTATGATGTTATGGGCTGGCGTGGAGGAAAAAAAAAAAAAAGCAAGCTTGCTTCTTGTGAGCTTGCCTCACTTTATTCCTTCAGAGGTAAATGCAGTTTCCCACTTATCTGCAGTTGCATAACTCTTAATAACTGCAAGTCTGCCAACTACCAGAAATGCTTACGTGGAAAAAATAAATATTACAGCAAGCTGATTCCTGCTGTCTTCAGCAGAATTCAGTGGGAAAGGGGAAAGAACAGCTGGTGCTGGACCCACAGCCAGCTCTTTGCAGGCTACCCATGTGCACCCCCTGGGCCCACCTCTGCTCTGCCTGACATGTGGGGGGAGTTCTGTGCTGCTGCTGGTAAATCCCAACCTAGTGTTAACACAGGACCATTAAGACACCTTTTGTTAGAAGGAGGTTGTGACAACTGACTTCTGAAGTGGCTCAACAATCTTCCCTTTATTCCCCTGTGGTAAAATTAAGGTCCCCAGAAATATGCTGAGCACTTCTGCTTAAAAGAAAAATATTTTCCTGTTCAGGCTTAGCTGTAACTTCCTCAGAGTCTCTGACCTTGCTATTAAAGAGAAGCAGTTATGGATAGCATTGATCTTTTTGACAGCCCATTTATAGCTGAAAAAGTCACCATGCCAAAGTCATGATGCAAGTTACTCAGAGAAACCAACCAACCACCCCCCAAATGTTTAACTTTGGAAAGCACCACCTTTGTATCTACAGTGCGTGCTCTGTGCTGATATTTACATTGTGAAGGCAATGCTTCTAGAAGGCAGCCCTGGGTTTTGAAGCTGTCGGCTGAGGGATTTACCTGGAGCTTGGGATGTTGTCTCAGTGCCTGGAGTCCGTGTTTTAGTTGGTCTTTGAGAATCACAGGAGCTGTCAGTTAAGCTTTGTGCTGGACCTGGAGTTCCTAGATGGAACTGAAAGGTGTACTTCATGTTAAATATCATGTCCAACTGTAAAATACAATATCTGTGCTCTGTGCTACTGGTTTATTTCTTTTTTAACGTGACAGGATCCAGTTGTAGAATGAACTCAGTGATGTTTACAGGGTGGACTGTTAGAAGCTCCTCTTACAGCTGAAATAAGAGGTCTTGTCCTCGGTAGAACAGACAAGGAAATAAAAGCGGGGTCTTTGGGGGTATCATAGCATGAGCCTGGTGCAGCACAACAAAAGCAGAGATACACACATAAGATAGGTAGCATTAAGGGAGGAGGGAGAAAAAGAATGGGAGTTGCATGCCCCCGTCTGCTACCCATTGTAATCAATGTGGGAATTCAATATGGCTGTGATTTCTGTGGGATTCTTCCTAAGCCTCAAATAGCTGCTATTTCTGATAAAGATACTGATCTCTACCCTGAAAACAGTCATTTGTCACACCAGTGGAACTACAAGATTTTCTACATTACATCAATAGTTCACACAGCTTACATGAAGCACCAGCTATCGGACCTTTGCCATTGTATGTATACTTCTGAGAGCACTGCTGGATGTTAGAAATGCCTCCAGCCACAGGTTTCTCCTGAATGCTTTACACAAACAAGAGACAATTTCATGTAACTGCTTCTGTGCTTACAACACTTCACAACAATTTGTTTTCTCTTCTCAGCTTTATCTGCAGGCCAGAATGAAAGGAGACTGGGCAAGACTTGTACGTCCTACCATACAGTTTGGCCTCATTGCTGCATCCATTTATGTGGGTCTGTCCCGTGTTTCTGACTACAAACATCATTGGAGTGACGTTTTGACAGGGCTCATCCAAGGAGCACTGGTGGCTATTCTCATTGTAAGTGTAACTCCGGAACTGCGTGTGTGTTGAATGTTATGGGTGGAACTGCAGTGCTGGGCAGCTCTGCTTGGAGGAAAGACCATCAGAAGGCTGGAGCAGCTCCCCTACAAGGACAGGCTGAGGGAGCTGGGCTTCTTCAGCCTGGAGAAGAGAAGGCTGTGGGGTCTCATTGCAGCCTTTCAGTACCTGAAGAGAGCCTACAAACAGGGAGGGAGTCAACCCTCTACTAGGGTAGATAATGACAGGACAAGGGGAGATGGTTTTAAGTTGAAGGAGGGAAGATTTAGGTTGGGTGTCAGAGGGAAGCTCTGTGCTGAGTGGAACAGGCTGTCCAGAGAGGCTGTGGATGATCCATTCCTAGGGGTGTACAGGGCCAGGTTGGATGGGGTCCTGGGCAGCCTGGTCTAGTGTTAAATGTGGAGTGTGGTGGTCCTGCTTGTGGCTGGAGGTTCAAGCTTGGTGATGCTTGAGGTCACTTCCAACCCAAGCTGTTCTATGAAAGCACACCTGTCCTTCATTTTGAACACTGCTAGAGAAGGAAAATCACTCCTTGGACTGGATGACTTCTTAAACAGGGTGCAGCAATAGTACCATAGATAGTGAGGCAGGTTCTGGCTAGTGACGAAATGGGGCTGTTTCGTCTGTTACGCAAAATACAACCACACCAGCACAGGAGCTGTTCAACCAACTAGTATGGAAACAGATCACTACAGTAACCCAACATAGTATGTATGTTTAAGGGGATTCAGAAAAAGAAAAGATAATAGAGGCAGAGTTGGACCAGCGGCCATTGGGGATTGTGGGTGATGTTTGTATCAGGGAGGGAGTTGCTGTAATTGAAGACTGTTTTAAACAGGTTCTGGAAAAGCAGTGCCTGCTGAACCACCTCTCTGATGCTCAAATCTCTTCAGAGTTTGCTTTACAGTGTTCAGCATGGAATTTATCTTCCTGTTAATGGGTAAAAACGGGTAAATGCTTTGTTTCAAAGAGGAGATTAACGCTGCTTTATTCATTTAGGTCGTGTATGTGTCTGACTTCTTCAAAGTGAGAGGATGTACATTTCAACCAAAAGAAGATTCCCATACAACTCTGCATGAGACGCCAACAAACGGAAATCACTTTGGCAGCAATCATCAGCCATGATGAATGATTCACTTCAACTGTCTTGGTCTATGAAAGGAGAAGAATTTCACCAGTCTAATTATGTAATATAAGTAAATGCCTTTAAAGGACTGCTGCTGCTGCTCTTGGATGCTCACTTTACCTGTATATAAGTAACACGTACTACAGTTCTGTATATCTAAACTACATTGCTGTTGGTTCAAGCTCCTGCTTTAAAAAAACACAGCGATACCAAAAGGTAGTCAAATTGTAAATTTTTATTATGAATGTGGTAACACTTATTACATACACTGCTGTTTGTACATGCCTTGTTGAAATTATTGTGGTTTAAATAAAATTAAAACAATGTCTTGACTCAAGATGGCATGTGAAATGATGAACTTTGTTACAGGTAAAGACTTGCAGCAAACACAATATCTCTCTTGATTTTTGTAATACCTATGGTAGAGAAAAAAAGGAAAACGTTATTTACCACAACTGAAGCAACCACCTCTTTTGATGTAAACACTGTTACAGCCTGCAGTACCAGGGAAAGTGACTTAGGGCTTCAGTGAAAGGCACTGCACATTCATTTTCAGTCAGCTTGACTTCTCACACAGTACTGTTTTAGTGTATATGCTAACAGGTGCTATCACATACAGGGAGCAATGCAGCTCCTTACCTTCAAGCCAATAACAGAGGTTCATGTTCCCAAACCCCGGAACAAAAACCTTATATTTTGCAGAATTACTTATTGTGGAAGTGCAATACCTACCCTCTGCAAACTTATTTTCCAGCTCCGTGTTTCCAATTGCTTTTGCTGCCTGGCACATTTGTCGAAGCAGTTCTTCTAGCCTCCTCATACAACGAATTATGCTCCCTGTATAAGAAGAGTGACAGATCATCTTGCAGCTCCTGAACCAACACATCACCAAACAAATAGTTTCTACGCCATAACCTAATATCCACATTAGCTTATTACATTTTACAAGATTTGCCTCAAAAATGATTTTTACTCATTACTTATATGAGAGCTGCAGTTTATAACACCCACTGCAAGGACACGACGTGGAAAAACACATGGAAGCCACTGGGCACAGGCTCCCTCCCTTGGGCACAGCCATGCAGTATTCTTTTGTGCCTCCTGTAGCTGCTGCTCATCTCTATTTACTGCCCTTCCAGGAAATGCTCATCTGCAGGCACCATTAATGGGGGTGTTGCAGGCTTTCTTTTTTTTTGGTGTAAAAAACCCCTGCTGTTTGGGAATAAATAGCTATTGTCTGTAGTTTCTTGCACAGAACAAAAGTCAATCTGGAGCCGATTAGCAGGGGTACTTAGCTCACTTTAACCCATCTTCCCTGCTGCTTTAAAAAGCTCCTCTAATCTCCATTTCTTTCCAACACACACATTTCAATTTAATGACAACTCATTTTCATTAACCCATTACCGCTGCTCCCAGTTGTGGCAGGCACGCTCAGGCTTGTGCTGCAGCCATCTACTTACCACTAATGCAAGCATTCACACTGCTGGCAACTGCAGCTGAGGCTGAAATCTGACCATCGGTACTGACAAAATAACAATAAAATAACTTCCTTTAAGGCTTCCTTATGGCTTATGATAGCAACACCAACTCAAGCTGTCTGCATGGAAAGTTCCACAAGGTGCCTGTTAGCCTGGATGGTGGCACAACACTGAACATGCATCTCTCTCCTATGAAGAGCAGAGTCTTCCCAGAAAACACTTCTAATTGGTTTGGGGGCTCATGAAAAGCCAATTTAAAAACCACAGATGTGTTGTCATCCAATGCACTCTGAACAGCTGGCCTATTTTCTGCACTGAAATCAGTGTACAGCAGTGAAGTTGGAATTCCTTGTAATAGCAGGACCTCATTGCTGCTAATTGCACATTACCTGGATGGCAAAGAACCCCTTAAATAATACACTGTGCTGTACTACATGGTAATAAGCTCAGTGTAAAGACTTTTACTTGCTTATTTAATATTTATGCTTTTCATAGACTCATAGAATCCTTACAGTAGGAAGGGACCTCTCTGAAGGCCATCTAGTCCAACTGCCCTGCAATGACGAACACAACATGAGGTGTTCACTGAATGCAGAACCAAAGACCACCACAATTCCTGCTGCTCACAGGCATCCTGGCTTAGGAAGTTCCTGGGTCTACGCAACGGAGTTTGTTTCAAGGCCTCCGATTCGCAGGCACGTACAAACATGAAAATGGCACCTCAGGGAGGCAAGGCAGTAACTTCATAAAGGATTTTCATTGTCAGTCCTTATACACACAGTTATAAGACTGGGGAACAAATCTATGGTCCTTCACAGCTTTCAGCAAACTTCATAAAAGAGAAAAATAGGTTTCTCATTCTGGTAGGACCTTCACTGAATGCTGCTTCTTTTTAGGAAGCAAATGGGCTTTAAATCATTTACTTTAAAAATAATGGAAAGTCCTTATTTATGCTTCCCAAAGGGACAGTTTCCATCACTGCCATTTTGGGAAACAAATCTGTCACCTGGGCTAAGTTTTACCAACAGCCTACACAGATGTGGTCACCCCTCACTTCTGTCATCACTAAGACAGTGGGAGGAATTCTCAACAAGCAAATAAATACCTTAACTAATGAGCAGAAGTGCAAGAGAGGTACTTTGTTTTTCTTAACAGCAAGCACTTGGAATACGGTACTTGGCTCTCACTAACAGAGGGAAGCTTTTCTACTTTTCGCAGTGCTTAGGATTTCTGTAAAGATTGTAGAGGCAGATTCTAAATCATTAGCAGCGTAACTGCAAATTAACATATATACTGCAGAAAGGTTTTATTCCCCACTTCATTTTAGCCAGGCATACACTTGAATAGATCAGAGTATAAACAGTTGCTGACTTGCTGTAAGGATACTGAGAAGAACTGATCAACATACCTTCAAAGACATCAGTCATTTTGCAAATGTGAGCAAAGCTGGCTCCATTTGCCCATGTGTACACCACATCCATGAGATTGGGTCTGAAAGAATTCAAGTAATTTTCTTCATCAATTTCCAGCTTTGCTTCTGCTGACACCCTGGCGATTCTTTTAGCACACTCCTTTAAAATAAAATATTTAAGATTTACAAGCTTAAAGACATTAAGTGTTCAACCAATAGAAATACATATTAGTAGATAATGGACACAAGTTAAAGTTTCCTTTGCAGTACAAAATTACTTAGGAAAGTACGTAAACCACCAACCACATTATTATTTGAATCTGCCCGCATTAACAGCTCACAGTGCTGTAAGCTTATACAAAGTTTCTAAAATGCACGCTCTAAATCAGCATGTTAGCTTCCCTGCAAACAAGATAACTCGTTACAACACACTGTAAAACCACACGCAATCAGTGCCAGCCAAGTTCACTGATGACCCGACACCGCGTCCTCTCTGCACTCACTGCACACACGCGTCGCTCACATCGCGCTGACCCTGAGCTCAGGCAGATCCCTGGGGCGTTCATTACCTGCATTTGTCGCAGTGGTCCCGCCAGCTGCTCTGTCAGTTTTGGCATTTCATTGGACTGAAAAACAAGATATTAAATAACTCCATGCACTCCCATGTATTTCCTCTAAACCACATTAGATGTAAAAGTAAAAGCTACAATGTGTGCTGATGTCACCCTAAATTATTTCTGTGACTTCCCAAACTTATCATCCAACACTCCTAATCTACTGAATTCCAACTGCTCCTTTTTCAAACCAAATCACAAAATAAATCTCTTCTGTACATGGTAAGTACAAATAAAAGCACCTGCTTTCTGAGCAGCACAGAATTTATTCCATAAGGTGCTGCACAACTTTGAACAGCAGACACGCTCACCACTTTCTTACTTCAGCTGTTACAAACCTTTTGTTGAGAATACAAAAAGGAAATGCTTTTAACAGACACTGGGGGTAGCACAAGAAAATACAGCTATGCAATCACAGCTACATTCTATGCCCTACCTGTTCAGACACAAGTACTACTGCTAAATGAACCACAGCACTGGATTCTAGCTTTTAATCTTCTGTTGCCTATGAGCAATGGCTTACTTTGGCCCTTCTTCTAACAAGAAAAATTTATTAGCATCTGCTGCTTTCTACCTTTTGAGTCAAGCTGAGTGCTAAACCTTGCTAAGCCATCTGCACAGAGATTTTTTATGGAAGTTTGTTTTTTAAAAGCATTGGGAAAATACAGCAAACTTCTACGTAGCTTGCAGGCAGGCAAACAAAGGTATCAGGTATTAAATGTTTGTGGTCTTGCTTTTCATTTGTATCAACTCCACGTGACATTGCCATTTCCAGCAATAGGCAAAGGGTATCGTCCACACAGGCACAACTCAATGTAAAATAACCTCACTCCAGAGCTTAAGAGACAGACACTGATAAAATCTGTGTGTGTGCTCAAAGGCACTTCTGGTGGAAACAGTTTAAGAAAAGATAAAAATATGCAGCAGATTGTACAATTACCGCCAATTTCTGGAACTGGATTAAGAGCAGTTACTGTTGGTAGATGAGAATGTCTAGAATTCACAGACCAAAGAAGTAACTCACGTTCTCTTGAAACACAAAGCAGCTCAGCAGCGCAGTTGCCTGTTCTGCAGACAAGTCATTGAAGAGACCATTAAACATCATTTCTGTCAGGAGAAGCTCATCAGCACTAAATAAAGACAAAGAGAAGAACTCTCAGAGAAAAGACTTACTTATCGTTTTTAAATAAAGTATATCAGCTGTTTTGTGAAGTGACCAAAAACTTCTGAATTTCACTTACTGGAATGCAAAAAATTGATATAATGGCTTTTTGAGAGCAGTACCAACAAATAAGATGTTAATGTAGGTAACTAGAAGCTCTAACTGGACTACAGATAATGTCTCCTGATAGTTCGTAACAGTTCAGGTTAGCTTTTATCAGACAGATAAGAGGCTGAAAATAACAAGGGGGAGGCAGGGATTGGCATTGCTGCTGCTCAAAGAGATTAAAACAGGTATTTCCAAGATAATGAGAAGAGGGGAAAAAAATGCTTCAGCTTCCTTGCAGAATGCGGATTCCATGCTAAATCCTAAAAGGAAACGCATGACAGCAAATCCAAATCCAAACCTATTGTTCGGATAAAACATCAAATTCTTGCTAAGACTACATCTCAATTTGGAGTTTATCAGATGATGCATAAGATGGAAGGAATAACTTGACTTTTTTAAAACAACAAAAATTGAAACTCCACAGAAGAGATCCTGAAAGTGGGGAGCTGACAAAATGCTGCTGCAGGTCACCCACTCACTACCAGATTCTGCAGTACTGGTAGTACAGGTGGGCAACAGGGCAAGCAGAACAGCAGCCATTCTAACTTCTAAGAACACACTCTTCTATCAGTGTCTGAGTTACACCCTGAAATACCAAGTCCAACACATGAGTTTCCATGGAATCTTTACAACATGTTTCAATACATACATACCTGCTAAGTGCATTACAGTAACACGCACCCCTTCTATAGATTTGCTCCAGATGCCCTATGGAACCAATTAAGCTGTATTCTAAACCTGTCAGTGACTTGGTAATTGCTGACACTCACTGTTACACCCATGTTCGGGTGTAACATGAGCAGCTCCGTGCTAAGAAACTATCCTCTCATGTAACATGCAGCACTAAACACCAACACATACTATCGCCTGAGCTGAGTAAGAAACTAGCCATTGTTCCATCACTTTAACATCCACGTTATAGAACATGCTGTATTTTGTCCTTCAGGTTCCACCTTCACTGCTTTAATTCACGTGTTCCCTTTATGACACACCTCTCATGGCCTAAGAAGAATCTTTCTTCCAATGGTCCCGGAATATTAAAACATAAACATGACACACTAATGCCAGTGAGGCCAGCAAAGCGTGCCTGCATGACCAACGCCTGGCACAGAAACAATTACCTGCTGATTTCACAGGCAACGCGTCCTTTCATCTCAATGACATCGGAAGATGTGGCAAACCCCAGCCTCCTCAGAACACGCTTGCGGCATTTGAGTTCATCCATTTGTAAGACAGTTCTGGCCTTTTTCAGTTCTCGCTTTGCTGCTTTAATATCCATAGCAATCTATGGGTGTGTCAGGAGGAGAGAAATTAAATGTTGCCTTGCTAACAGGCACCACTGCCTAGAGATGTTTAATACAGATGGAAGCCTCAGAACCACAGTATACAGACACAGCAGCTGAAACTGACCCCAATAGCTCTATTAAGAAGACAAAAGTTATAAATAACATGAAAAACACATGCAAGAAAACCCTCTATTGGCTCCATTCAAGAGATCTTTGGTTGTGAGCTGACACTTCACCTGAGACCAATGAACACCACAACCCACTACCAGCTCTGTCACTGAATACAAGACAAATGCATCCTTTTGTATAATTACAGCTTCTCCAGTTTATCACATCACAGAATATCATCATCTTTTCATGACAGAAATAAACTCACTCCTGTGAAGAGAATCCTGGAGAATTTGTTCTCTGGAGCAGCACAGAAACAAAGGAATTATTTCTATGTGCAGCTACTTTCAGTTTAGCAGGGGGAAATTCTGTACAAAATAAGTATTCTGCTTCCAGGTCAGGAGCCAGGAAAAAGCAGCACAGTGGTTTGCACGGTAATCTCTCCAAGCGATTAAGCCCCATCAGCTCACCTTAGCTCTGCACAAGCTTATTACGAATGAGAAGTTTTAATAGCTGTGGTGTGCCATGCCTATTGAATGAACAGGGCTTTAGTGCCACCTGAGTAACCTTTTAATCTCCAATGAGTGCTTCTGGAAAGCTTTCTTTTCAGATACATTTCTCATCTTCATCAGTGAAGGACATGGTACAGCCCCTGCCAGTTTGTTAATGAGATTCAGTATTTCTCACTTTATTTGAGACAGAATTGTGCTTTGTAAAGATAAAGAAAAGCAATTAAGCCTCTGCTCAAGTAGACACAGACGTAGGATACAGCTTCTTGTTTTACACTTTACCTGTGCTTTTCTTTCACAAAGTTTATATATAGTTTCCAAATTGGGATCATTATGAAGAGGATGTGAATACATCCTATGCTCAAATGCTTCTACTTTCTGGATGACTTTTTTCAGTCCTTGATCTTTGATACCCATGTCGTCAATAGGATCTAATAGTGGCACCCCATCAGGAAATCGCTTCTGTACTTCCTTGAATGTAAACAGAACAACAACAAAAAAAAAAAAAAAAAGAAGAAGACAAAATAAGTTTTTCTTGTAATAATGTAACAGCACAACAAAATACATTTAAGAAAATAACCTGACACAGCCACAGGGATGTGAAAGGAGGAGGTGGAAGTTTGCTATGAGATGTTCCAGTAGTTCTCAAAGTCAGCCTGAAAGGGGATACAACTAACATACATTCCCACTTTCCAATCCCTTTTAAAACAGCTTCTGTTTTAGACAAATTTATCCCCTCTAATCAAAGCAGACAGCTTTCATGGCTTCATAGAACCTACCTGTATAGATTTCAGCACACTTTGCCTGTTGTCAATAGGCCTCAGGTCTTTTGGTATGTAAAGCCGGACGCTGCTGATAGCTGAGAGAAGGTGTACAAGAACAGGAACAACCTACCAAAGAGAGCACAGTATCCAGCCACTAAAATACATATTATTACTTTTGCCTTGTAAAACTTCACAAAAGAAAAGGGAAACTGAGTAAACAAGGTCACAGCAGTGGATAACGGAGTAGGAGGAAGCAGCAAATATGAATACAGAGGTAAAGCACCAATAAGTCACTCTGGCTGAATGGGAAAATTCTGTATTCCATTCAGTCTGGAGAGAGGCTCAAGTGGAAAAAAATAAACTGCTTTGCATTATGAAGTCACAAAATCCTGCACAAATACCGGAGGGAAAACAGTTTACAGACACTCAACTGTTTGAAGATAGCACACACAGGCCATTTTAATAACTATGTTCACATAGCAGATAAGACCTTTCCTACACTGATTTCAAATACTTAAGGGGACAAGAACTAAGTTTCAAAGCACTCCTTGACATGGTAACAAATAGACTCAAGTAATTTGAGTTGTTTGAAACACAGTTTCCACTTGAGTGCTATCAGCGAGCATTTAAGAAAGGCCTACAGCTCCTCCTCATCAGTCAATCAACCTTCTACAGTTTTCAAATGCTTTAGAAACAGAATCTTTCAGAGCAGCTACAAGAAACTAGCGAGAATCAGTACTTAAGACAAACCTGCATCTCTCCTTTCTCATCAGGTCTTGCTGGCTTTGCAGCCTCTGTAGCAGAATTCTTCAGACTCTCTTTGCTGCAATGCAGTAGCACTTCAACTACATATAGCGGGTCCAATTCACCAGAATTAGGCTGTCGAGGGCACAGAAAACAGACCCACACCAGTTATTTTAAAATAACAGTGAGAACAGAAGGAAAAAGCATGATTTTATGCAGCATGAAAGGTACGAGATGAGCAGCAGCTCACCTGTCTTTGCAGAGCATCAGTTCAGTCGAAAACTACTGAATCTGTACTGATTTACAAGATCCATCACTTAGAAAAGTACACCTAGAAAAAGATTCCTTTCTCCCAACCCACACATTCCAGTGTGACCTGTAATGTAACAGCAGCTTTAGGTGCTTCTGCCTTCTTTTTTCCCAGACATAAGCCAATATCTTTTGAACCGTAAAGTAAGATACCTGGTAATACTGAACTTCATAGTTTTGACTTCAAAAATTAAAAAAGGAAAGTTGTGGGGGGTCTGTTTCAACCACAGGCAAATACACAGACGTCAGTTATTTGACTGGACTGATACACAGTAAGGTTGTCCAAATGAATACTTCCTGACAGCAAATGTTTCATGACTTCTAGCAGAACAAATTTAAAGGCCTAAAACTGAAGATAGGCACCGTGTTTTGAATTTACACACATAAACTTTTCCTCCTCCAATTAAAGGTTTCGGGGAGAGGTCTTCATAAAATCTTGTATTTACTAAGTTTGATTTCACTGGGCACTACACAATACATGATTTTGCTTTCAGTGCATGCAAAGGAGGATGGAGGCAGACAACATTTCTAACAGACTTTCAGAAGTTTACAATAATCAAAACAGAAAAATAGGGTTAGCCTTTTCTACAGGCTATGTTATTTCTTAATGAAAATCCATTTACTTGCTGGGGAAGAAACTTTTGTCTGAACTGTGTTCTTCATTTGCAAAAAGCACTCACAGCAGCCATGCACAGCACCAACAGAACTCTGCTGTTCTCTGAACTGGTGTTTAAAAGCAATGTCCACGTAGACTGGAAGCAGTATCCAGCCACAGCCACAGTAGCATGTGTCTACTTTGTACTCTCCTTGGGTTCCCAGGTAATGGCAAACAGGAAGCCTTTAAACGTGAAGAAATTCATGGCGCTATATAACTTCTTTCTGGTGGGGCTCTCACTCTACATAGCCTATGAGTTTCGTAACACTGGCTTGAAAAGGAGACTGAAGCAATACAAGCACCTACACGCTGCACAAAGTGCTAGAATTGGGGATGTCTAGAAAATGAGTATTTGTAACTATACTGCAATGTTGACTGCACTAAATCTACTTAGAAAAGAGGAGTGTAAGTGTCACAAACACCTGCTGTTAACACTGCACTCTTAGTTTAGGTACACCAATGGATTCAGACAATGCTGACCAGACACAACATAGATCTAGACTGCTAGAAGACATTTTCTTTTCTATACCCACAATATCTTGGGGACTAAAAACTTGAAAATGAATTCCCATATTTTTATATGTAAGAGTGAAAATAAAACTAAGACATGCTGTAAAAACTTGTTAGCCACAGAAATCCCTGTCATGCCAAGTTGGAATGCCACCTTTCACAGAGCACTGCATGGTGTGATGCATCCCAAGGACTTGCCCTTAAACATCTATTACATCATCTGCCTGGAAACAAAGCAAGATTAGACAGCAGGCTTCATCTCTGAACCAATAAAGACGTCATGAATAACAAAGTTACATTCCTGGTTTACTAAGATGAGATTTCCAGAAAATTCAGTGACTGCAACAGAAGGCTCTAAATATTATACCACATATACTCTAAATGTTATAGTCTCCACCAATTATATTCCAAACATCCACAGACAAGTACAGAAATCTAATATACAAGAATTATAAAACCTACACAAGAATTAAATTACGCCACCTCAAATTTCAATAACAGCTAACAGAGATAAAAATTGATGTCTACAATTAAGCACCAAAAGACAATATGGACTATATCAAGGGTAACAATAAAACAAGGACGCTGCTGACACAACATAGTGGAAATAAACTCATAATAAAACTCTTAAGCAAATACTTTGTTTCTGTATACACTGCAGTTCAGAATAAAGTGTCATCTGCAGTTCTGTGGAATGCTGCATCTTGAAATGATGCTAGAAAAAAAACAACAAAATGTAATTAACTCTGACCATAACTGGTAATGATTAATGATAGACATACTGTAACCCTTAGTTACATTTATTCCTCACTAGCAAAAGATACATTAGAAACTATGATGCAACAACAACTATAAAGGAAAACTAACAACACACATTGAATTCAACATTATTTGTGAAAGCAAATCGAAGAAGCACAATGGCTTAAAGACAGATGAAAGTCTGAAGACACAGCACAATAATACATACTTCCAATATTCTTTAAGTAAAATATGATATTAAAGAGTAATGGGGGTATGCATTTGTATCCTAGAACAGATGCCAAGAGAGATGTGAAAATAAGAAACTATCAGCTTCTTCTAGTGCAGGTTTATTATGTCTCTGCTCACAGAAACCATTATTTCCATACTGATTTTAAATTTACATAACTTTAAGGTTATTCTGTAATTTTCTGCACCTATTGTCATTCTTTCCATACAGTTCAGAAGGAAAAATTCAAGCCAGCTGCTAGTGTGACTTAACTAAACTAAACTACAGAGCTGGAGCCAGAGCCCTCACCTTCAGAAGACACTGTAATTTCAAAGTTAACATTCAAATCTAATGGCTTTGCACAACAGCAACACAGACCAGATAGGGAAAGCAAAGTATCTAGAAAGGCAGAAATGCCTTCAGTGACACAGAAGTTGGTAATTTTACATAAAAGGCTGGAGTCGGGGAAATCTGTTTTACTGCTCATGTGGTTCTATGAAAAAAAAGCAGCCCAGAAGCGCAGTTGAAGCAACAGCAGAAACAGCCTATTTTTCCAACTTGAAAAAAAAGAAATTAGACTTTCAAAAGGAAGATGGAAATACAAAACAAAATCTCTTCTAACAAGTTCTGCATGCACATATTTTTCTCATTTCCTCTTTAATGGACATATATATTAGAAATGCATCAAAATGTGCCACAAAATAGAGGCACCACTGGAGCCCGACTTCATGTTTAGCACTAGTAATTAATGCCAAAGCCCTACTGCCAGAATTACAGCAAGAACACTACCACATAAAAATACACTTTAAACTTAGTTTTCAGTTTAGTCAGTAGAGCAGCCCATCAAAACAATTCTAAAAGGGAAACCAAAATATGGTCTCTGGGGTTACACAGAGACCAACTATAAAAAAGGACTTTGGGAAGGAAAAAACAAATCTGGCTTCAATTTCATTACTGCATTCCGCATTTTCTTGTACATTTCCCCAGATCCACTTCTATTCTTCTGCTTTGTTTGTATTTTAACTTTCCAATCCTTAACCAGCAGCAATAAATCAGGGTACAAACAATCTCACATCTCAGCTACTACCTTAGGACTGAAGATACAATTACAGATTTTAACTCAACCTTCTACATAGTGCTGGATGTCAGCCTCCCTCCTGTGCTCTCAACTCACACAGCTTATAACAACTTGCTGACATTAAATGACACAGCATATAGGATACCAATGCTGGGGACAGAAAGAAACTAAATATCTTGAAATTCTGCATTGTCAAGTGTGCTTTTGAGTTAGTTATTGCAGATAAATGAGCATCTCCTCAATTAATATATTGAATATTTTAAAATGAACACAGTACTGAGTGTTTGTCCTAACTGCCATAATTTTTTTCCTTAAACATTCACATTGGTGAGGCCTGAACTTTTTCTATATCTGAGATGCAAGTTTAATGCTTTTGTCTTTGAAAACCATAAAAGAAAACAGAAGATCTGTCTTATATTCAGAAGGTTAAAGCAGTCAGAGAGGTTTTTTTTTAACAGAGAGAACAAGCATTTTTACCTTAACATTGGATTTCTTTGAGAAATTAACAACCACTCCCCATCCAAAGTCATCATCTTCATTTTTCACCTGAAAATATTAAAAGATATTGTAACACAACCTCTGTACAGCTACATCATAGTGAGCGTGTATCTCCTTACTTTCACTATGTACAACAGCAGTCATGGACTACTGTTCACCAGGAAAATAGCAATTATTTTTCTTTCATTGTTGGCTGTTTAACAGTAAGACTCATAGCAAAAGTAAAAGCTGTTAGTAGGATGCACATAACTTTTTAAGACAGTAAACTAGAGAAGACAGGTGAGCCCTACAAATATCAGAGGAAGACAAGAGTTGAAACAAAACCAAACCAAACAACAGCAACAAAAGAAATCTCAATTTACCTTTACCAGTCGTCCTGGCTGAAGAAAGGGCAAGCAATACTTTGGCTTGTGAATATATTCTTCAATCTCTTTACCCAGTTTTGCAAGCTGCTGTCGGATTTTGTAGTATATGACCACATTTTCTTCATTGGGAATTTGTATTTTGTTGTACTGTTCTTCCAATTTATTCACTTCTATAATAAAAAGTAAGATCTCATGGACATGAAGGATTTCATAAATTCAGAAGTCGATGTTTCTCTTTCACATCTACAAAACCAGTATTTTCAACACATATTTTCTCTTTGCAATAATCCATTCTCTGAAAAACTGGACATTTCTAAGTGTGTCCAATAAATTTTACTTCTAGTAAATTAAATATAGTACTTAACATTGTTTATTTGTTTATTTTTAAAACCCAAACAAACCACAGCAGCTTTTATAAACAAGGCTGAGAACAGAGAAGCCTAGGCCACCAATTGTCCTGGAATCACTGACTTAGGGTTGCAGAGAAGTCCCACAGAAATCTGCAATGATTTGTAAGAGGGGATTTACCACATACCAGGGCTCTTTGACCTTTTCCTACGAAAAAAACAGTTGCACACAGACATCTTCTAATGAATTCCCTCATGAGAATCAGTGCTCTGCTTTACATGCACACTGCTCTGAATTCACTGCTTTTTTTCCTCAAGTTTTTTCACATCTTTTTTAGGCAAATCAGTTCTTATTTTAAGCAACGTGCTTCCTTCTCTCACACTGGAAATACAAGTCAATATAAACAAAGAACTTACTATAAAGATGGCCATCCTCTACTAATTTACCTTCTTGCATGCTATTTGAATGCACATGAGTGACTCAAAAATCCCACTTCAGTTGGGCCTGAGATACAATTCAGGGAAGTGCTCCCTATTTTTAGCTGCCAAGCTTTCTTTCTTTCTTTTTTTTCTAAATAAAAAAAGCTAGCAATTCATACTCGTGACACGATTTGCACCTTGACCTAAAAAACTTCTCTGCTCTGTATTCTAGATGGCAGCTGAAATGATCAAAAAAACTCTAAATGCTCACTATGGTGCCTAAGAAAAGAAGAAACGCACAGAAAAAGTTCTTCAGCTCCATTTCTGGAGCTGGAATGCCAGAATGAAGATTTAGGCATGCCAATTGGAACAGGCAGGTTCTCAGGAAATACATACTATGTTTGACTACTACTGCCCTAAATACTGAACCTGCAAAGTGTAAGAAACTCTGCAAAGAGAATCAGGACAAAAATGAAACTCTGCATGTTTATCAGTCCCGCACATATACTGTACACAGTGCACTCTGTCTCTTGATATTCTGAGTCTAACAGATAAGCTGCTCATGTATGGGTGGCAAAGGAAGCAGTTATCTTGTGTTATTAATTCTGGGTTAAATCTTCAGAGAGGCCTCTTACCCAAATATTGGCTGAGATCTTTGGAAACTGACTTTGGCTCATGAACACATGCTATTAAAAGATCATGGCTCAAATTTTAGTTAACTAAATGGAGTGCAAATAAAGACTCAGCCCTCTCTGAATTTTGCTTTGCTGAATTTTCCCCCCTCTACTGCCCTGATTACAGCATGCCTTAGGCCTTAGTTCCTTTTTGAGGCTGCAATGAGACTTTAAATACAATTATTTTAGCTAAATTCTACATATCACTAAGAAACAAAACTCATCCTCTTTGCTGCTCTTGCAAAAGCTGCAAGAATTTTTGAATTACTTTCCCTATTCCTGTCCTAGAGGTTACCAATGGGGGTAACCATTTTTGTTCAAATCTCAGGAGAACACCCTCTTTATAGACTGACAATGCAGGTCAGCATAGATCTTAAGGAGGAGAGGAAATTACTCTTCCTGAAATTGTAACAAAACAGCAAACATTGCACTGGCATCTGCTGATGGGAAAACAAGAACCACACAGGTTCACAAAAGGACAACGAAGCTCAAATGTCCTACATCACTGTTACAGTAGCTTTTATGCTAAATTTCATAATCGAGTATAACATACAAGAATACTTACTTTCCACCACTCCCGGAATAGCTCTGTAATGTTGAAACTGATAGAATGATTTCTCTAACATGTATTCGGGGTTAATTTCTTCCACTCGAAGCAAGTTCAATACCATGTTGTAGGTCAGGTGGAATGCACTGTTTAAGGGATCAGCTGAACCCTGAAAAAGATCCAAGAACATTGTCCAGCTAGTAAATACACTAACTGCAGCATATAGGAGCACACCAAACAAATCACAATGCAGTGTTTTATACAAGACCTGCTCTCATGGGTAGCATAACTTGTCTTGAATTTATATTACTTCCCTCACCAAATCCTAAGAAATTTTTATTTTTTTTTGCCCAGCACATAACAGTATTTGTAATTTCTACTGCATTTATATACATAATGCCATGTCATGAATGAAAAGTTCAGATGAAATCTCTTGCTATTGCTTTAACTTTAAAATAATGGCCATTTAACTATTAAGAGCAATCCATTATTTTCATATTCTGGAAAAACTTAGTTGCACACCTTTTTCTCTCTAAGGAGACTTACTGATCACACTGAGGTTCATTTGAAAATAGGTAATCTGCAACTCCTTTAACCTAAGCAATGCCTCATTCTAAGATTAGTTCATAGGTTATTCCATAGGGGCTGTGGACTCTCTATTTCTGGAGATACACAAAAGCCACCTGGACATGGGCCAGGGCACCCTGCTCTGGGTTTGTCTGCTTGGGATTGGAACAGACAGGCTCTGAGGTGCCTGCCTACCTCAGCCTTTCTGGGATTCCATGAAGCTGCAAAGCGTAGAAGAAATCTCAAGTTTCTATAGATACCTGAAGATCTGAGAATTTCTATTGCTGACGCTAAACAACACACAACACAGCTATTTCTTTTAAAGACCTGAAACCAGGATTATGTGCCACTTGTCCATTGTTCTAAATATATCAATTTTCCAGGAAAGAGAAAGCACCACTCCCTAAAAGCTTGATTCCCTGAAACAGAGAGTGCCATTTACAGAATGGCATTTACTAAAGAATGACATAGTGATTATACCAGTACCGGCTCAGGAGGGCTCAGATTCCTTCCAACACCAGCATTTATGACTCTAGGAAGGCATCAACCAAAGCAGCTGGATTACACCCACTAAGCCAGGTATGGTCATAGCTGTGCATGCCTTGAGGAGATCATGCAAAACGTCACTGTGATCACTTTGATTGCACCGTGTACCTCATCCTTCACTCCTTGTGTTGCATTGCTGTAAAGTGTAACTTAACTACATGCTTATGAAATTATCAGCTATTTGCAGGACTAAAAACAGAAGCAGCACACTCTCACTAATACTATCAGAAAGTGAGAAAACAGTGCATCCTTTACAACATATGCACAAAATATCCCAAAACAGATCAAACAACTCCTGTATACTCACTTTGAAGGATTTTTAAAATCAGTACAACTGTGAAGAAGGAGCAATTTAAAAACAAATGAAAGAAACTCTACGTATTTCTAAGGTCATATAAAGCACACTGATTTTGAAAGCTAGCATTTGAGCCAACTGCTGGCAATTTTTAGTTCAAACACGTGATCAATATTTCACACTTTGAAAATAAGATCATACTACAAAGCAATTAGAAATCCTTTTTTTAAGGCAAAAATTGTTAACTGTGTCTGTTCCTTCATCTCACACCTTCTTCTCTAAGTCCCAGAAATCTCTGCTTTCCCAGTGTTGTCCTGTAGGCAATGCTGTATTCAAAATTAAAATTGAGAACTTTTTCTTTTCGAAAACCAAAGCTGTTACTTCTCCAAACCAAAGAGAACTGTAGTAGCCTTATTGCATTTGACAGCCAGAGAATTCTGCATCATGTACTGCTCTTTACTGACTACCCTGGCTATCAACAGACTCACATTTCATAGGCAGCAATTATATGGATATCCTTGCTTCAAAAACCTATTAGCAATAGATGGATTATGCAGCTACATTAGGAAAACTAACAGCAAAACTCAGTCATTTTCCCATGCTAACCACACACAAAACATGACCAGGGAACCAGATCTTCCCGGCAAATAAAGAACACAGGCACAATCACTGAGGAGGCAACTGCTGGTTATATAATGACACTTGTCACATACAGGGTGGAAGGGAACAAGAGATGGAGATATATGAGATGTATTTAATAAGAAAAGTTGGCCTTTCCTTTCCTAAATGCTTATGTAGAATGAAGTATTCAACCATCCTGGAGCCTGCTTGGTACTAAAGGAAACAAGTAAATATAAGTTACACCTTCATTGTCATATTTTTGTTCCTCTTTAAATTCCTTTCTCTGGTAAAGCTCCACGCCACCAGCTTCCTTACTATTCACTATTACTTTCTCTAAAATACTTTGAAGCATATGCATGACATTTAGCTGATCTATTATCAGTTTACTCTTCTACAGCCTAACGTATGCAATTATCTGCCTCAAGTTCTCTCGGTCTGTGTGGAACTCCATTCCACACTTCCAGAGAAAAGGCTCTATATTAGAGAAAGGAAGAAGCACCAATGAGCTGTGCACTGAACTGCACTGAACAGTCACTTCCAAGCGCATCCCACATCTACAAATTAGATGTTGGAGAACTACCACCCAGGTACCTCTATCTTTCTTCTGCAAGCAACTGTTTCACTTGAGTGAACATTCTACTGCCTTCAGTCTTCAACAGAAGACAGCAGCAACAGATTTATTTCTGAATAACTAACTAAAAAAAAAAAATCAAAATACTAGGGGAAAGGGAACAGTTCTGCAAAGATTTTTATTGCTCCAGTCTGGATAAATGAGATAAACAAGAACAGCTTGGATACATGAACTAAAGTTCTCAATAATTAATAACCCACTTAGTGTTCTTGCAAACATTCCTCTTCTTAATAAGTTTTAAGTCAGCTTAAAAGGAGCGCTCTTTCAAGATCTGGGTTGGAACAGAATAGGCTTCAGCTGATCAAATCAGAACATAGGCATTAACAATTCACTACAAAAATAATCCTGTCAATAATTAACTGAAATTGGAGCAGCTACACACTATGTCCTGTTTCACTGTCAGTGATTTCTAAATGGACCATCCTCTTACACAGTCAAATCAGAGAGGTCGCTAGTCATACATTTCTTGCTCACATCAATTAGAAAGGTAAATAAAGTGGCGAAAATGAAGATTAATGGATATTAGAATTGGCACTCACAGCTTTTTCATATTTTTTATTTTCCTTCCTGTTAAAAATAGGAAACCTCACCTAGCCAGAGATGTGGGGCTGTCATTACTGCCCAATAGCATGTGCTGTTGAGCAAGACTTACGTTTGGTAAGAGTTACCCTCCCTGCTCTCTTACACTGGGATAAAATGCTTACATTTTCAAAGCTGTTTCAATGCAGAGAGGGGAACAAATTTTGCATAGAACTTCTTGCTCTTCAACCTGTCATGGAAAACATGTGTAGAGCTCTCACAAGAAATGTAAGACAGGAAATACTGTTTTAGTCACAGGGACATTAAGAGCTAATAAAGATGAAAGAGGTAATTATATATTTTTAATCAACAAGAAAGAGTATTTCATAACAAGAAAACTTAGATGAATAGCAGGACATATTTTAGGCCACTGGGTCCACTGATAATTTCATTTATCAAAGTTTCCATAAATAAGCTGAATGAACGAATTTCCAAAAAGGAAACAAAGAACAGCGTTTGTTTGTTTGTTTTTAACAGAAAAGAAGTTCATAAAAGAACAATTTGGTATTTAAAACATTTATGACTTTTCTCCTTACAAGCTGGAAATAATTACACTTAGCTGTCTGTATTAGTCATCATTAGTAATTCACAAGATAAAAAAAGACTTCATTAAATAAAGTGACAGCTTGATACATTCATAAGACACAAACAGTTATATAGTAACAGCACGCATTTTTTTCCGCATATCGACTGCTTAGTTATTGCATGAATAACCAGCTCTCAGAAACACAAAACAATGTACAGTTATACTGATCATAGGATTATCTTTGAGCTAAGTTAGTGTGACTGCAACAAATCACAGCAGACCCTCCGGAAGAGTTATTTTTTTAGCAGACAACAGTAAACAGCCATCTTATACACAAACTCATTACCAATCTGGCTCACAGCTTTGCCCCCAAAACAGTTGTACCAATGCAAGTAGAAGCTACTGTGGGTGGCAGGAGACTTCTTTTCACAGGTTTTGCTAATGAGAAACACTCAGACTTTGCTTTTGCAAAAACTCCGGTTGTAATAAAAGACTTAGAGAAAAATAAACATATATCAGCTTCTCTTCCATGAAACATATCTTTTTTTTCCTTACACCCAACCATTTTAATCAGTTTTGAATGACAGAACTTTCTCTCCTATCATTACGGGGGAGAAACATCCTTTGTTTTACCTCAGGCTGATAACTCCAATTTCTGAACTGATCACAGAAAAAACAGAATGGAAAAATAAATCCTACATACTTCTACTGAGGTATCCTGATTTAACAAGGTAATATTTAAACTCTCAAGCAAATCTTTGGAACTAAAAATTTTATATAAGACAATTACTGTACATAAAAGTTTCAAATACTGACCACTTCAATACAGGATCATATGATGGCACATTAATTGTTCTGCACAGAATACATTAGTAAAAAAAACAGTGATTTAAAAAAGCATTGTACTGTGCAATGATTCTTTTGGATCTGGGTTGATAACCCTACAACTGCATTTGCCAAACATCTGAGAAACAAATTTTGTTCCATTCAAGTCAGATGTACTAGAAAGAAACTCAAATGTAAAACAGCAAATAGTATCTGTATCTGCGCTCAGAAGCTGATTCAGTCACTCATCCTGGTTTCAGATTTACTACTACTCAGTTTTGTCTTGTCAGTGACAGTGACAATTTACAGTTTCAGTAAAAACACACTACATTCTTTTTGAAGAAAATGTGGACTCAAACACAGCAAATTTCTATAACAAAATATTAACAAAAAAAGATAAGATGCAATAAGACTGTACTAAGTTCACCATAACAAAAGCAAATTTCCAAAAGATGTGACAGCTGGGGGCAAAAAGCTTCCCACAGAGGAAAGAAAAATAAACAACAAAGCAACAAGTTTGCGTAAATTCTGTATGAATAAGTAACAACGACAATTAATAAATAATAGCAGTTAGCTTAGTTTTTCTGGCTCAGGAAGAGCAATAAATGTACTCCAATAGTGACTAGATTTTTATATGCCATATGATACACATAATCTCCCCACATTTTGACTGCAAATGCCAGAAGAAAAGAGAAAGTAGTTATTTCTATCTGCTGGCTTGTCTATCAGGTTGTAAGGCTGTATAAGATGGTCTTTGAGTATCTCTCTCTCTCCCTTTGAACAGTTAAAAAGTTAAGTTTCTAGTTTCACACTGAAGTCTCATTGACTCTAAGCAGATTTTTAAGGTTGGAAGTTAAGTGCCTTCCTGAACTGAAGCCTGGAAAATTTCTGCAGTCCAAGCTCTATAAGAACAAAGCAGAAGTCTGACTGTTTCAAAAATAAAAGTAAGGAACACATATTTTTTACCGTAAACTTTGACCAATTATCCAAAACTTGTTTGTTTCATTGAGATTCTCATGTCACAACTCTGAATTACAAGAAAGGAAGGTTATGCAGTGCTCCAACTCTTGGTGACAATGTATTTATCTAGATTTTGCAACAGCTTTTCCCACAAATGTTAATGGCCAAAACCCAGCCTATTTCTCTCCCAGAGTAGACTGTGGAAAGCTTTTGAAATGCTAATGCTTTTTTTTTTTTTTTACATTTTCCATATGAGTAAGCTTACAGTCAAATGAAAAGTACAATACTACAATTAAGCTGGAATATTAAACTGATACTCAGCAAGGGACTGAACACTAAGGGAATGACAGTTGCACTGGAGTGTATAACCTGCTGCACCCCTAAATCACAGAAATTTTTTAGTTGGAAGGGAGATTTAATGTTAACCTCTCCCAATTCCCCTGCAGTGCACAGGGACCCCAGAGGCCTCCAGATGAAGCCTCACCAGTGCAGAACAGAGGGGCAGGTTCACCTCCCTCGACCTGCTGGCCACGCTGCTTTTGATGCAGCCCAGAATACGTGTGGCTTTCTGATCTGCAGGGGCACACTGCTGACTCATGCCCAGCTTCCCATCCACCAATACCCACAGGTCTTTTTCAGCAGGGCTGCACTCAATCCTCTGAAAGGAACTGAGCTATATGCAACAAAGAGCAGATGACTAGAACACAATCTAATGATGCTGCATCAATAATTATGGAACAATGATTTGAGCTCTTGCAAGTCTGAGGAACTTTCCAATGCATTACTGCACTGTGGACATAAAATAGAAACTTAAAGTGTAATTATTAAACTCTCAGAATTGCTGTCCTATCCATTTGGTTATTTTGATAAAATAACCTAAGGAATGAAACAAAGTACAAAAAGATCAGAAGGATTTCTCATTGCAGCATAGCAGGCACAGTACTGTCAACTCTGTCAATGAAGGCCCTGACAAAGAGCCAGATGTAGCCTGTGGAATTACCTCCTGCAGCTTGGCACTGGGGCATTTTATGTTCCACACACGCATGACAAAGAGAGCACAATACTGTCTTCTATCAGGTTAGATGCATGTTTTCTTTCAATTTTTTAGTCCATTTAATTTCTGAAGGAGTTAAGTAGAAGCGAAGCAATCATAAACTCAAATTCAACTCTCTTAAACCAAAAGTAGTACGTTTTCTTTCAGTATACAAGTTATTCATTTCCACCATTAGTTTGAGATCTTTGACTTTTAGAGAAATAACAGATTTCCACAGTTCAGTATCTCAACTAGCATGTATTCTTACAGAGACCTGTATGAGCAAATGCCAACCTCAGAGATGCTGCTCCAGTTTCAAAGGCCATCTAGTGTCAAGAAGAAGCTTTTCACTTCTCACCTAAACTAATATAGTTGAGAATTTCTCATCCAGGCTCCCTTTTCTCCCCCTCAAAAATTATCATGAAATACTTAATTTTATGCAAACGTAAAACTACAATTTACTGTCTTCAGAAAGCTCTCCAACAGTACTGTAAGCATTTAGTTTTATGGGTTTGAGCAAGTCATCAGTTTATGAAACACGGAGTGGTCAAACAAACACTAAGGATAAACAAAAAACCTACTTACATTGCAAAAGACAAATACACATCACTGAGTTTAAGAAATGTTTACAAATATCCTACATAAGAACTACATCTAGGATTTGAACTTTGGATCTTAAGCTTGAAGTACTGTACACAACATTGCAAAGAACAGTGTCACGGCCAAACAGCACAGCTGCAATATTACTGCTGGTATATACACAAATACCTTACGTCACTGATCACAGTGTTAAGCAGCAGATAACATTACTTCTTAGATGTTTTACTCTAGCATTCAGGAAATGCTTTGGATCAGATATACAAAAGGGTTAAAGAGCTACTATGTAAATTTTGTTATATAAGTGTTCTATCATTCTCAATAAGGATCTTTAATCCAAATTTCTCCATATAAATCTTAAGCTTGTCCTGGAACAAAGACACAAAATTTGATGTGGCAGCAAAATACCACTACAAAACACAGTCATCATCTTCCCACAGATAAACATTGGTCATCACTAAGTAAATTCTCATCTAAGTGCACTTAATGTTGAGTACAGAATGTGAATACTGAAGGAAACATAGCTGGCGTGCATCCTTTGCCTGTTTTGTCATGAAAGATATCTTAAAAGTATTTGTATTTAAAAAGGAAAATCTATATTTATTTTTAAATACTGTACAGCTTGTTTCAAACTATTGCTTTTACTACATTACTCAAAAATCTATTTAAAATTTATGGTCTTTACATACTTGCTTTAAGAGTGAGAACACATGCCACAAGTAAATTCTACTGAGAAAACAATCCAAAATTAAGGAATAAATGCAAAGATTAATGCCATGTGTATGAGTTGGAGTATTTTTCAAAATTTCTTAGCAAACATTCATGAAAATTCTGACTTCAAGAAGCAAACACTATCTGCACGCAATGTACGTCTGTTATGAATCAACACGTAGCACTGAGAGATCAAGACACACAACTAACAGCAGCCATGTACATATTTCAGCTTGCTCTTAAATTCCCCTGAACAAAACAGAGAACTACCAACTTTTGATTCACACAAACTTGTAGAAACACTAAAAATATTATAAATGTACTTTGAGCACAAATGACCTGCTATTTTTATGTCCCTCATCAGCATTCTGAGCCATCCCTCAAGTGCTCAGTTTTTTAGGCATTTGCACAATTACTGTAAGTTGTCTATGACTGTCTATAGACAAAGTAGAATATTTTGATTCATAACAGTCATTTTGGCCATAGCCTTTACATAAAAGTGAGAAGAATGAGTGCAATGTCTCCTATGCCAATTATAAAGGAAAATAAATTTGCAATTAACTAGCAACCATTATAGTTTGGAGAAGCCCTACAGTCATAGTTAAGAACCTCTTTTGATTCATAGATTTTCTCAAATGCACTGTGAATTTGTTCATAGTTAATTTTAGCTCACTGACAGTCAACTTTTATTTTAGCCAACTTAAGCACCTCATTTTTCTGCTTCTTCTTGATTCTGACTGGTTTGTCTGCTACACTGAAAAGTTCACTAACAAACCTTTATTTCATCACAGAACCAGTACTTCTACTGCAAGTTCAGGAAACCTTTACAGGTCAGTAATACTCTTGAATTGACTGTGGCCAGCAAGAAACAACAGGTCACTGCAGTACTAGTGCACTCTGAGAAAACAAGATAGAATTCTACCTCTGCTAAGATCCCTGAAAATCTAAAAACAAATCCAAAA
The DNA here is from genome assembly GCF_054131305.1 of Coturnix japonica. NCBI lineage: Eukaryota > Metazoa > Chordata > Aves > Galliformes > Phasianidae > Coturnix > Coturnix japonica. The sequence continues at coordinate 55,780,732 of NC_140702.1, read as the reverse complement.
TCGACAAAAAAGTTAGCTTTTATCCTACCTTTAAAAGTTGCTTGCCAATTGTTGGACTCATTTTTTCATCCACCATAAGAATTACGATTCCTCTGTCATCCATACCTCGGCGTCCTGCACGACCAGACATTTGAATGTATTCACCTGAGGAGATCTAAATGAGAAAAACAACCAACATTAGAAAAACAGTAAGAACATAGAAAGAGCTATTTACGATTATACACACAGTATACCTTCATGATGTGTAAAAACTAATGAAACAATGAAACAGTTACATTTGACATGGAGTTTTCACAGACCAAATTCATTACTCATTACAGCTGATGGCTAAGCTGCTCGGACAAATCCATCCGTATGACTATCAACAGGATAGCTTGACCTGCATTTTCACAGCTACATTTACTGATAAGTAATTACAGTAATTTTTCTGACACCTATCACTGTTCTAATAAGCAAAAAAAAAAAAAACCCAAGCAATTTTACTCATGCATCACACCATGGAATGTTGCTACACATGGTAGAGATTATTGTATTTGCAACAATTGATTAAGAAAACTGTCCTGTAACATTTTAAAGGCAGCAGTTGCCCATGTCTGATACCACAAAGATAGCAAATTCTTGCATTTTTAAGACATCCAATCAGACTGAAAAAAGTGTGAAACTGAACAACCCAAACTGAGACCAAAGAGATATGTTTATGTCAAAACTCATTCTCGCTTCTCCCATTTACCTCTGTTTTCCCCATCTTTGAAAGAGCAACTGTAACACTTATTAAGCTTCTTTGTGATGATTTATACAACCTTATTATTATTTACATGTGAATCAGACATCTGGTTTAAATGTTTAAAACATTCAAATAAATTCAGTTCCCGATGTTTAAAAACCTGCTTCTTCTTTCTCACATCTCTCTCCCATCTCATCCATATTCTATGGGATACCCAAACCAATCTGATATAACAGAACAATCAATATCCTCCCTGAAGAAAGTCACCTATTCTCTTGGGTCTATCGAAACCTAGTTATCATTATGACACAATACTGAGCCAATGTATTATTCAGATTCCTCTGACGTGGATGAAAACATATTCATGCTTCAGGGCAAATTGTGCACAACTCTCAGGCCAGACCAATATTCAGCACAAGTTTGTGTTTGATGTTCTTTTGCTATATCTGTTTAATAATTTTAATGGCACTCTGGGGAATCTTGTCTTTAGGAAACAGAATAGTGAACAAATAAAAGGATTTTTGAAAAAAGATATATACTACACTGACGTGGATATGTCAACAATAAATCTTGTCTCTGTAAAAGCTTAAATAACATGACTGAATCATTCTCCCAGAGAACCTCTTTTGCACATACCCATCGGAAATCTTTCCCATCAAATTTCGAGGCACTTGTAAACAGCACAGTCCTGGCTGGCATATTAATTCCCATAGCAAAAGTTTCTGTTGCAAATAAGGCCTAGATAAACAAACCAAAGTTAAGCAAGCAAAAACAGACTCTTAAGCAAATGTAAGTAGTCAAACATTGCAAAAACTCCAGATTGTAATTCTTACATACTGTCAACATAGGAATATAGACGCATTCAGTATTTAAAAACTGCAACAAAAACATTCCTTCCTTCGCTTATTTCTTCTAGGAAAACAAGGAATAGTTACATGAGACCATGTGCCAAAGTAAACACAAGTCCTACAAATGCATTAAATACTACAAGCACTTGCAGGATTTCAAATATCACTCCTGCCTCTATAACTTCCTTCTTTATAAGCATGCATCATACAACAGACAAAAATTCTGGACTTGGAAAATGCAAGTTTTAATACTTTAGAATAAAATGTGTAACACTTAAAATCACAGATGTAATTATGTACTAATGTAAGACATCTGCGCATAAAAGGCTAAAGCTTTTAACATGAGGTAAAAAGCAGTTTATTTCTTTTTTTTTAACCAGATAAACATGGAGGTATTTATGCAAATCCACACATTTGTCAAGGAAAGGGAGATGCAACTGATTACATCACTGGGATACCTACAGACTTCTGGAGTGATTAAGGACACTTGTAGAGCTCAATATTTTAATCCACAAAACAGAGCACTTTCCTCTAAATGTATGTAGCTGTTCTCAGAACTGCTTAGTTACTATCCTTCAATACAGTGGAAGGAAGGGAAGCCATACCTTTATTAGGCCCTCTGAGAAAAGAATTTCTATGGTTTCTTTTAAGATAGGTAGCAGACCACCATGATGGATACCTATTCCGCGCTTCAGAAGAGGCAGCACATGCTCAACCTGGGAAGAAACATGTTAACACTAGTAAGCAAATTGTAATACACCTTGCAGAAACAAAACAACTGTATTGAAAACCTTCTGAAGTTTATAAAGTCTACCACTTCCTGATTCTGAATACAATAAAGACCCCTTCAATTTATTTTATATTTAAAAACATAGCTAAAAAAACAAACATGAAACTAAGGATGAGAGCAACTTGTTCAATTTTGTCAGATGTGATTTGCTAGAATTCCAACAAAAAAGAAGCCTGGTCACAGAGACCTATTTCACAAAGCCAAAGAGCAATGCAAAGAACAGTAAATTCATTGAGATAAATTTATTATTTCTGAGCCCATTATTCATAACTCACAGCCTCAAAAGTCGCAGAGAACAGGTGACCAGTAGCTCCCCCTATTCACTCACCTGAGGAAGTTTTTTGTCTTCATCTGACAGACAGTCAATTGCATTATTGAACACTTCTTCAACCATCTTTTTTTCTTCATCTGAGAAAGCAATTTGTAATTTATATAAAATTTAAAAGGTTAATTAATGTAAATAAAGTAATTATGACATTCTAAGATCTGTAAAACTTCACAATAGAAGTAGTGCAGAAGGCAGTAAAATCTACACAAAACCACTCATATCCATGTCAGACAACTAACAAATGTGGGCCCTAAAGAGTCCAAACAGTAACTGTGAGCTTAAGGGAAGGTTAGGGCAAACCTGGAAAAGTAATCCAAACTTCAGCTACTATCAACCTCAAGATTTCTCAACGTCATGTATTATCTATTTAATGAATCTCCACGTTTCCCTTTGACCTAACAGTCCCTGACTTCCCTCTTCCCCACTGATTCTTAAAACTTACTTGCACTCTACAGAAGTACCACAAACATCAGGAATTTGTATCTAAAGGTATGACCACAGAAAGCTCACAAATACATATGATCTCTACAATGATGCAAATCTTTACATCTTTCAGACTGAAATGGCTGCACATTTTTGCAATGCTGACACAGAAAGCACCATGACTGGGACAAGTGAGCAAGCAAGAACCCTGAACAATTCACAAACATGAAATGATATTCTGATTTAAAACATCTCTATTATATTTTTGTAACTACTCCAAGAACGTATGGGCCATGTACTGAAGCTCATTTTCCAAGCCTGGTCAAAAAAACAAAACAAGCTTCAGTTTAGCATTTGAGTTTTTATTTAAGTAGATAGGAGAGGAAGTAAGGGAAAAAAAGGTGAATTGAACAGCTGAGAGGGAACAGTGTCTCATTTTTTTTATAGCCATTTTAACTTGAAGAGAATATTCAGATTTCCAGACAGAATTTTCTAGAACCCATTGCACTACTGTCACAGTGAACAGAATTCTGGAGAAAGAAAACATTCAAATAGAATACAGCTAAACATTGCAATGAACAAATACTACTTTGTGTATCAATACGTTCCTATTGAAAACAGGCTGATGCACTGAAATGGTATATAAGAAAGCAGTGTTTTTTATTTATATAAAAATATATATATTTCTTTATATAAATGAAATATAAATATTAATCTTGAATAACATTTGAAGTCAAATTACAATTTGGAATAACCTGCATTTTACTTATTGTTACCTGTATTGAAATCCAACTTTGTCATCTGAAGAGCATAGGCTTCACAATCCTTTTTACTGAAGCTGAAAATGATTACAGGCTGGAAATTCCTCTCCATGATCATCTTCACAATTTTAAATACATTGGAAGGGCCTGCAGAGAGATTTCATGAATTTCTGTTTAGCAAAAAAAAATTATCTTACAGAAGATTTAAAATAGAAGCACAACTTAGATGCAACTTTTTAAAAAAACAAAATAAAAAAGAATAGTTTTCTAAGAAGTCAGTTAAGAATGGGACCCAAACTCACCTTTTGTTCCTCCTTTCCTGCCCTTCTGATCTCCTTTTGCTAAGTCTCCTGCATCTCTAAGCACTTGCATTGCTGTATTAAAATTATCTTCTCTGAAATCTCCCTAGATACAGAAGACAACCTTTGTAAACAATTACTTCCTACAACAGTCTACTGAAAAAAAATCATAATGCTTTACATACTGAATACCATTACTAAATACTTACAGGTTGAAGGACAAAATAATGCACAAAGCCAGCAAGAAACATTACTAGGCCAATGGCACAGCTCAGAATTCTCAGATTACATTTGTCTCTCTGGTTTACTTCACATTATTCTAATCACTACACCACCTACTACAACAGACATGCTGAATGACTGTACTGGTTTAACACTGATGGCCAACTGAACACTACTACACTGCTTTCTCATACCCTCTTATTAAACTAATGGGGTGAGAAAACACGATGAAAAAGAGCTCAAGGGTTGACAGGGAGATCAATCACCAACTACGACAGGAGGCAAAGCAGACTCAGCACAGGGAGACTGATGTAATTTGTTGCATTTTATTAACAAGAATAGAGCACTGAGAAACTAAAAGCAAATTACAAACACCAAGGGAGGCAGGGATCAGCCAATAATGGTTCATCTTTTCAACTTCTTCATGGCCACTCCCTGCCCCTGCTTCAAGTAGAACTACTCCCACGGGACACCACCCTTCCCCAACTGATCCTGGCTAGCAGCTCTCCAAGCGCTGCTCCAACACGGCTCCATACCACAGAACCCACCCTTCAGGAGCACACTGCTTTAGCATGGAGCTCCATGAGCGACAGATCCTCCAGACCTCCAGCTCCACAGTGGGCTCCTATCCCTGGGTGGCAGCCTGGGCCTGGAGCATGATCTAGTAGGGGCTCTCCATGGGCTACAGCTTCCTTCATGCCACAGCCTTCCATGGGCTGCTTGTGCAGATTTGCTCTACATGGTGTCCATGAGCAGCAAGAGGACAGCAGCTTGCTCCACCATGGCCCTTTCTACAGGCTTCAGGGTGTATCTGGAGTACCTCCTGCCACCCCACACTGATCTTAGTGGCCGCAGGCCCACTTCTCTCCTATTTTCTCACTCCCTTTTCTCAGCTACTTCCACACATAAATTTTTCCCTTTCTTAATTGTGTTTTCCAGCACTGCTCATGGCTCAGCTCTGGCAGCAGTAGGTCCTTTTTGGATCCATCATGAGACAGTTGCAGGGCTCTGCTCACAGAGGCCACACTTGCAGCACTCCTACTACCAAAACCTTGATATGTATACCCAATACAATAACACAGTAGCAAAACTGACTTTTTGGAATCTATTTATGAAGAGACACTGCCCAATGAAGACCTCCAGTTTATGGCATAAGATACTACTGTACAAATCATTAATGAAATTTAAACACATTGCTATTCCTGAATCACCTAACCACGCACAAACACTTTTCCTCCTTAACTGAAAATAATTCTAAATACAGCTATCATTTTAAAAAATAAATAAATAAAAATTAAGTGAGAAACATTAAAAGAAGTATCAGAAAGTAAGGATGAGGGTACTTTAAACCCCTCAGTAAAGCATTACTCAGTTGAAAACATTACAGTAGATAACAAAATATCTCTTCTATATGACTCCAAAAACAGCCACACAGCTATCACTGTTACCCTTGTGTACTTCATATTATAAACACACACATCCTTTGCACAGCCAATCAAATTTTGCAAAAGATGAAGTTCATTACTGATAAGTGAGGAAAAATGCCTTTCAAAAAGAACGTTCCTTACATTTTCATCAACAACAAGACGTAGTCCATCTCCTCCTGCTGGGAATATATAATGCTGCAGTGGGGTAGGTCGATAATCTGTATATATCACATGGCAAGGCTACAACAAAGAACAGTATAAATATTTTATGTTTCTAATTATACTAGACATATATACTTGCTTAACGGCAAATATAATGCATTACTATTAAAACATGCATTTTTAAAAGCCAGAATCTAAGATGAAAGGAGGTGGGGGTGTAACTGGGGTCACCAGTATTAAGCCTGTATGTAACGTCCCAGTGCCTGTAGGTGAGGGATGTGCTAGTAAGATCCAACAGTCTGTATACGGATTTTGTACTAATAATGCTACTAAAATACATGAAACCTTGCAAATCCTTTAGGACACAGGCTGATAATTAAATTTCTCTCTCATGAAACAGAGGAAGACAGGTAATATTCTCTTCTGCATTACTAGACATTACTTCTCAGCATGTCTTAACACCTTTTAAAACCAAAGAAAGAACTATTTCCATTTTGAAATATCATCATCTTACTTGGATCACATGAAAAAGACATATTGTTAACTTTTTAACATGTTGAAGGTTATAACGTATCCTTTAAAATGTTAAATACTGCATAAATCTACTTTTAAGAAGTCATTTCAGCATTGTGCAAAACAATATCAAAACTTTGTGACAATCTTGAGTAGACTTCTTTTAACACTCCTTTCAACACAAGCCATATGAGAATTAAATCTTTGGGTTATTTTTATAATCAGAGCAACCTCTAGTGGATATTAACTTCCTCAATTCTAACTCATAATCTTTTCTGCAAAACCATCTCTATAGAAAATAGGATAAAAATTAACTGAATGGTTATGGGATGGGTTACATTTATCACATTCCTATTTTGTAATTTTGTTTGCATGCTTACATATTACTTCCTGTGGTTTTATGATTTACTTTTGATTTCTGCATGCCTTTTTCATGAGCACATCAAACAAATACTCCTAAGTAAAAGCAGCACTGGCAATGCTAGTAACAAGGCTGCATAACTTTTTCTAACTATGCTATATTGAGCAAGAAAGCAGTGCTGGCCTTAAAACTAATTTCCATAATTTGCTGTGAGAACCTGAGAAGTAACTGACAAGTAAAATTTTAACCAGAGATAATATCAAGAGCTCTGTATATGGGAAGAGGTGAAAAACAGAAGTCCCAGAACTGATGGACAGCTACTAGTCACAGAAAATACACAACTTTGTCAGCTGGGAAAAAAGTGCTGTACTCTTGTGAAGTGAACAATCAGCAACAGCTAACAAAAGGGTGTGAGAAGGAACCTGCCTACTACCTGGTTAATATTTCCATAATTATGTACAGTGTATTCCAGGGACTAAAAAACATGTACTAACCAAAAATATTCAATTCAGAAAGGACTATCATGATGGCAGTAGGGACTGTGCACTGCCTCTCTACCTTCTGCCCAGTCTGACTGCTTCCAGGACCCTGCCCCACAGCCTACCTGCACTAAGTTGTTCAGCTGTGCCTCTCTCTACCCAACTGTTCCAGGAACCCTGACTTTCTGAAAACCTTTTGACAAGACAGTGAGCTGCTCAGTACTGCAAAAGTGTGCTTTTTCCTGAAAATTTTCCTTTAACACTATAAACTCTCAAGGAACACTTTCTGCACCCTGAATACTTGGCATGTCCACTGACAACTATACACCTATTTTAATGCAACTGTAAAAGAAACATTTATTATTCTTGAAACAGAGATGAATGTGGTGCTTACTGACTGCAAACATAAACCCTTTGAAGTCTCTGAAGTCCTGAAAAGGCCTAACTCTAAAAACCAGAGTACTGTCAGTGTTTCATAACTCAGAGCGTTTGTTGAAACCAAGCTGGTGTTTAAATAACTGCTGAAAATATTGTTCAAAACAAATAGCTTTAATGTTCCTGTGCAGAACCAAAAGTCCATAAAGATACAAGGGCTAAAAGTACTTAAATACTATTAATTTGTAAGCTGTAACATTACGATTAAAGAGATCCACAAAATCACAAGGATAAAGGTATATTGCCTCAAAAAAAGTTACCTGTTTGTGAAGGTGGCAAATCCATTCAGCAAACTGACGAGCATTTGGAATAGTTGCAGAAAGGAACACATAATGAACATTGTCAGGAAGCAAAATAATTGTCTCTTCCCAAACCACACCACGTTCTGGAAAAAAAAATAAGTCATATGGAAAATCTGTAATTAAAGCAAAGTTTTGAAGCCAAGCACACTTAATAACAAATTAAATTACAAAGTAAAATAATCAGATATTTTTGGCAGGACAAGGGGGAACAGTTATAAACTGAAAGAGGGTAGACTTAGATTTGATGCTAGAGGGATGTTTTTTTATGCAGAGGGTGGTGAGGCACTGGAACAGGCTGCCAAGAGAAGTACTGGATGCCCCATCCCTTGTGACATTTGAGCTCAGGTTGGATGGGGCTCTGGACAACTGATCTGCTAGGAGGCAAAACTGCCTATTGCAGAGGGGTTGGAACTGAGAGAGATAAGGTCTCTTCCAACCCAAGCCATTCTGTAATTCTACGACATAGCTAATATACAAATGTCTTCAAAGTTGCCTTTCTCTCAACAACAAAAAAAAAAAAACAAAAATTGCTGAACACAATAACAATTCCACACGTTCACTAAAAAACAAATTTCGAATAACTTAAGATGCACTAAGATGACTGATGTAAGAGATTATAGAGTTTTAGTTCTTCAAAGGAATCAGTCTTCACTCTTGAACAATAAGGATATGAAAAGAAAAGAAGGTAGAAGATACCTGAATCTCTCATGTAATGGATTTCATCAAAAATAACCCACGCAACTTCTCGCATAACCTCAGACCCTCTGTAGAGCATACTTCTCAAGATCTAGAAAAAGTGAGAAAAAACTGAGATCTACCAAAAAATAGAAAGCTCCTGACTGAGTGTAAAAGCATGAATTTACAGAGATTTATTTTTTTTCAGTAACTAGAAGTTGAATCAAGAGCAAGAAGGGGAACAATGAATTATATATATGTGTGTGTGTGTGTGTGTGTGTGTGTGTGTTTTTTAACATAAATGAGCTTCTTCTGATAATATTAATCTAACAATAGGTTAATGTTATTAGACCTTATCAAACAAAAAAGGTAAAAGAAGACAGATTAAGAATTCATTTTTGATCCTACCTCTGTTGTCATCACCAGACAAGAAGCTGTAGGATTAATGGTGACATCTCCAGTCATCAACCCAACATCCTGGAACTCTTCATACATCTCACGGTATTTCTGATTACTCAAAGCTTTAATTGGACTTGTAAATATCACACGCTGTTTTTCTCTCAAGGCCAAGGCAATTGCATACCTGTGTTCAAATATTGTACATATTAGAAGCTGTCAGAAAGAAATTAACAACTTCTTACTTTTCTTTGATCTTCTGATTTAAAAAATAAAAAAAAATTCAGAACACTATTTCTGCCCTTTAGAGAGTAACCAACACTGTCAAATTAACCAGGATATACGGAATTTAGAGAACATTTCATTTTAACCAAAAATCTAACTATTATTCTTTGAACCCATGTCCTAATATATTTACATGTATACCTCACTACTCAGGTCAGCAAAGCAATTGTGCTGCCAGACCAAACCTTGACAAACATAGAGTTGTTAAATACTTTTGTCTGACAAACAGTAAAATGCAAATTAAATTAAACTTCTGATAGAAAATAAAACATACACGAACTTCTTCATTAGTTACACACAAAAGCTAGAAAACGAATCTGTATTGCAGAATTTTTCCTCTCATTATGCAGAAAAATAGTCAACAAGAAGACTGTTTAAAATATAAAAGATAAATTTCAACATTAATAAAGTCACTACCCACTACAAAAGATGAAAGAAAAAAATACGAAATATTGAAATATAGTAAATTCAATTAAAAAGCAAAAAAAAACCCACCCCAAACAATGAACCAAAACCAAAACAGTGGCTGAATAAAATGGCAGTTAAAACATCACACCATTCCCTTGTCAGACTGACAGAAAATTACTTACTCTGCACACACAGTTTTACCAGCTGAGGTATGAGCTGACACCAATACAGACTGGTTATTATCTACACACAGAATAGCTTCTCTCTGAAAGGCATCGAGACTAAATGGGTATTCCTGAAAAGAGAAACAAAAAAAAACCCACATATTTTTATCATATATTATTAACTATATTTAATTATTTTCTGGCTAAGCACGGAGATTACAGACAGAAATCATGCACTATACAGCTATAATTAATTAATCTTAAAAGTCAGGAAAAAAAAAAACGTGTACTAGTGAAACTAATGCCTGATGTCACAGAATAAAAACAAAGCTTAACAACATATCCACTCCATTCAAGCACTTCCTTTTACTGTACCAAACTTAAAATACAGATATCAATCTCACTCATGATAAGCCTTACTAGCAAAGTATAACCTTTTTCCTCAATAAATTAGCCCAAAAGAATAACAGATGAAATTTAACACAGTATTGCACTGCTAGCATATTTTGGAGTTTGCCTGCCAGTCTCTGAGAAGGGTTTTACAGAGTCAATAATAGATGACATTTGCCTGCCAAAGTGCCCCTCAGATGCTTTCACTGAACAGGTTCACAAATGTCCGTCTGCCAAAGCCCACCAGGACATTCACTGGATCGTTTTGCAGAGTGTGGGTACAGAGTTGAATAGTACAGTCAGGCAAGTTTAGCATTATATTCTTAGAGCTTGTCATCATAGTCAGTTGTGTTAATTCTAGTATTAAATTCACAGTTAATCAAGCAAGAAGTCTCACTCCATCCCTTCAAGACTGTGCTGAAACTGTTTATCTGCTTATTCCTGCAATCTTCAGCCAAAACAGGGCCATTCTGTAACTGCAAGACTCCCTCCTTCAACTGTTTTTCATGCTGATCTTGCAGAGCACCATGCCTATGGTTTATACAAGAGGTAATTGGATACCAGTGCTTTTAACCCTTTTGTACAAATCTCACACACATACCTTCGCAGGTTTTCCAGTTCTTGGCTTCAGACCTGTGAACTCTTCATCTGCTGGAAGTGCAACCTATAAAATGCATTTAAAACAAAAATGTTAGACTACCCTGTGTGTGCACTCCAGTCACAGGTAACACTATGAACACCTATGGCAGGAGATTAAAAAATACTAAAACTTACCTGAATTTCTACTGTCCTGGTTCTATAAGTTCATGTTCCAGTGTGTCCATCCTTCCTCTCACCATTGCTACCCTCCTCTAACACCAACTATTTTTCTTATTTCTGTTACTCTCTGCTGCCTGACATGAAATGTGTCTGCTTTAGCTAGCTTGAAACACAAGCTTTTCAGGCCAAGACACAGTCAGGGCTTCTGACCACCAGTAATTGCCAGAAGTTACAGGCAATTACTCAGTTTATATTGATTTCACTCCCTTTCCAAGGAAAATATGTTTATACATGTAAAGTTTCTACGTGATAACAAAGACACAATCTTAACTGCATTATCAGGTAGTGTATAATTAGTACAATAATAAATATAAACAATACTATAATACCCATAGTAACACAGGCACTTCTACAAGAAAGCCTAGACATTCCATGTTTATTTGCACTGCACTTACCTCATGTGTGCAGCCTTCAACAGTTTCCACAGCTTGAACCTTCACATGTGGCATCAGGTCTGCCAGACTAAAAACACACAAGTTAGGATTGCCAGAAATGTATTTGACAACTCTATTTTCTTTATATATGGGAAAAAGTTGAACTTCACCTCTACTTTAACCGCGACATAACAAAACTAAAAAGATGCACAAACTTACACAGGATAGTTGGTAGAAACTACTACCAGTACTAAGATTACTTGAGAGTTAAATTTTCTACACTGTAACTACACTCTAGCTACTTCCAGACTTTTAACACTTAAAAAGAAAAAAAAAAACCAAAAAAAAACTTTGTTCATTCACTTCGTCATTGCCTTTTATCAGAGGGGGAATATTCTCCTTGGTCTGTCTCTTCCTGCCTATGTATCTGTAGAACCCCTTCTTGTTATCTTTAACACCCCTCGCCAAGTTCAGCTCCATCTGAGCCCTGGCTTTCCTAATCCTGTCTCTACAACACGGACAACAGCCCTGCATTTCTCCCAGGCTACACAACCCTGTTTCCACTTCCTGTACATTTCCCTCTTTTCCCTCAGTTTCAGCTGCAGGTCCTTGCTCAGCCACATCAGTCACCCGCCTCCCCTGCTTCACTTCTGCTGAGGGATGGAGGGCTGTTGCACTCTCAGAAGGGTGTTCTCAAAGAGCTGCCAGCTATGTTTTGTACCCATGCCCTTAAGAACATCTTCCTAGGGTATCCCATTTAGCAGTTTTTGAGCAGCTGGAAGTCTGCTCTCCTGAAGCTCAGGGTCCCGACTCTGCTTTCTGCCAGGCTTACATTCTTCAAGATCACAAACAGCACCAAGGCATGATCACTACAGCCCAGGCTGCCTCCAATCTTAACCTCTCTAATGTTCTCCTCTGCAACTGCATAAGAGTTACAGAACTTCATTTCATGCACAATTTCCCCCCCCTCAATATGCAAAATAACAGAATCACCAAGGTTGGAAAAGACCTACAAGATCATCCAGTCCAACCATCCACCTGTCATCAATAGTTCTCACTAGACCAAGACCACAGTGTCCAAACGTTCCTTGAACACCTCCAGGGTCAGTGACTCTACCACCTCCATGGGCAGCCCATTCCACTGCCTGACCACTCTCTCTTTCAGAGAAGTAGTATTTCCTAACATTCAGCCTAAATCTCCCGTGGTGCAGCTTGAAGCCATTCCCTCCAGTCTATTGCCAGTTACACGAGAAAAGAGGCCAACCGCCACCTCACTACAATCTCCCTTCAGATAGTTATAGAGATCAGGTCTCCCCTGGAGGTCTGTGGACCCCAGTACAAGAAAGACAGGGAGCTGTTAGAGAAGGTCCACAGGAGGACCACAATGATGATCAGGGGGCTGGAGCACCGCCCCTACGAAGACAGGCTGAGGGAGCTGGGTTTGTTCAGCCTGGAGAAGGCTGCAGGGTGACCCAATTGCAGCCTTTCAGTACCCAAAGGGAGCCTATAAACAGGACAGGAGCCAAGTCTCTAAAAGGACAGATACTGACAGGACAAGGGAAAATGAATTTAAGTTGAAGGAGGGAAGATTTAGGTTGGATATCAGGGGAAGTTCTTTACCAGGAGAGTGGTGAGGTTCTGGAACAGAGAGGCTGTGGATGCCCCATCCCTGGAGATGTCCAAGGCCAGGTTGGACTGGGCCCTGGGCATCCTGGTCTAGTATTAGATAAGGAGGTTAGCAGCCATGCCTATGGCAGGGGGGTTGCAGCTTGATGATCTTGAGATCCCTACCAACTCAAGCCATTCTATGATTCTATGGTTATCTTAAGCTACTGTAGGTACTATGGTCAAGCACATGTTTTAGTAACACCACTAATGGTGAAACTGACTTAAAATGGTAATTCTGGATCTGCTTCCCTTCTTTACAAGCACCTTTTGCTTCCAGTGTTGCTCCTCATTAGCACATCTTCACATAAACGCATCAGCTTCATATCTGAGTTCATACACGACCAAAGCAGTACACACTCACCCATCACAAGAGGCGTTCAGTTTAACATCGTGCCCAGCTACGGTTCCCTTACACAACAAGCTGGGTACTTACTTATTATCTTCTGATGTGACATCTTCCAGTTTCGGCTTCTTTCCCGAACTCGCACCTTCTGTGCTGTCGACTTCACCATCCCTCCTGGTTTTCCCCAGCCCAGCTGCCGACGGTTTGTCCTCGGGCCGCTTCCTGCAAACACAGGGCGCAGCTCGTGAACCCGCTCAGGAAACGCCCCACGCGGCCAACGTTTCCCCATCAAAGCTCCCCACTGAGCCCACCCCAGACGCCAGCCACCCCGAGGCCGGCCCAGCCCCCCAGCTCCACCGCCGCCGCCTCACCCCGGCCTCCTGGCAGCCTCAGCAGCCCCCGCTTTGCCCCTGGCAGCGGCTGCGTCACCCTCAAACACGCTGAACAGCTCATCCCCGAACGCGTCCGCCATCTTGCCGCGCTCCCACAGCGCCGCGCGGCCCGTCCCGTCACACCCGGCGGAGCGGCCAATGGCAGCGGGAGCGCGGGCCGTACCCGGAGCCGCTTCCACACACGCGCTCGCAGCCGCTTCCGATTCCGGTTCGGGGCGTCATGGGCGGCCGTAACAAGAAGCACCGTGGCGGCAGCTCGGCCCATGCTGTGTCCGCTGCTACCGCGGCCACCGCCGCTGCTCGATCGCGAGCCGCTGCCGAGGCCGGTTCTGCCGCCGCCAATGAGGCCACAGGCAGCAGAGCGGCCCCGCGGCCGCCGCCCGCCTGCAAGGAGCCGCGCGTGAAGCAAGGTAGCGGGGCCCAGCCGCGGGGACGAGCGGCCTGTCCGGTGCGAGCGTCGCGTTCGGATCCGCCCGTACGGCGCCTCTGTGGGGGGAGGCGGGCGGGAAGGAGCTGGTCTGAACTGAGCGGACATGTAGGGAGTACAGCCCGGGGACCGGCCTCGTGGAACTGCTGGGCCGCCCCATCCCGGGGTATTCCAGGGCGATCTTACCGCTGTCTGCCGCTGGGGTGGTCACAGACAGCCCCTTCGGGAGGCTGCCAGCCCTGCCTGTGTTCGTGTGGTGTTTTTCCCATATACGCACTGAACGCTGGGTTGTATTCTGTTTTCACGTGATGTGCTTTTCTAGGTGATATCAAGTGCAGGGCAGGCGACACCATGGTTGGGCAGTGGGAGCAGTAGGGCAGACTGCTGGGAGCGGCCCTGAACTGGTACCCCATAGCACTACCAGCTTCTTGCAGCACACCAGGTCTATCATATTTGGTCTGTGAGAGAACCATGTGGTGGTCTGGCTGTTGGAGATCACTGCCTGTTAACGTGGTGTCCTGCAGTCCCTTCCACTATACTGTGTTTTAGACTCACTGAGCCTCTTAGTACCTGCTCTGTTTTCTCAGATTTGTCTTCTGATGCCTTTCATGTGCTATGTCTATAATACTATAGTTCTCTGTTGCTCTCAAAAACGTAAGAGTGGTCAGGTTCTGCCCAGGGATGTGCTTGGAGCTGTTCAAGAAATGTTTAGGTGTTGTACTAAAGGATGTGGTTTAATGGGGAAATATTGATGAGGTAGATGGTTGGACTGGCTGGTCTTGGCAGTCTGACCTGGGCGATGCTATGTTCCTTGGTAGAAAGTCTTTCTGTACCACTGACTTTATAGCCATTATGCATGCACATGCTACAGGCATGATAGTGTAATCCTTCTCTATGCTAACCTGCCACGTGCTAGATCTTCTTTAAAACTGTAAAAAATGTTCTCTGTGTTCTCCTCATGTAATTGATGGTTACTGCATTTTGCAGGTCCAAAAACTTACAGTTTTAGTTCACCAATAGATTCCAATGCTGCTGCAGCTGCAAATCAAGATAAATCTATTCTTAAGGTGAGTAAAACAGCTTTTTTTTTTTGTGGTACTATTTTACCTGAGAAATGTTTACTAATTGCTGTGCAAGTAAGCTACGTTCATTACATTACCCTAATACATTCATGTGTTAGGGTTCGGTGCTTGAACTACTTGAAGTTTTGAGTCTGCCTTGAGAAATAGGGTAAACTATTAAGGCAGAAGAACACCTGTATCAGTAACAAAAGATACGTTACATGCAGGGCTATGTACACACTATCTACACTGTAAAAAAGGAAGTAGTTTATCCCTTGGAGGTGTAAATGAGCATTCCTTAATTGGGATTGAACTGTTCAGTTTCAGGTAGAAATAATACAATTTAAAAAAATAAATAATAATCTGTCCTTTTTGCAAGAAACTATTGCCACATTTGTGGAAAACTGGAGAAGTATGTATTTGAACGTCTGTATTCCCATTACTCTAGTCATGAAGAGCATTGAAATGTCATAAAAACTTGTGATGTTTTGCATTGACTCATTCCCCTTTTGCAGGTAATGATAAGCAGTAATTTGGAGAAAAGGATTATTGATTTAATCAATGACCATAAAAAACAAAACAATGACAAAGGGATGATTTCTAAAAGACTGACTGCTAAGAAACTACAGGTAGAGTTTGAAATGGTGTCCTCTGTCCTTGCTTATTCCCGTGTGTAATACAAGCTAGTGTACCATGTTTTCCATTAATTTCATTAATAATTAGCCAGTGGAGTCAGTTAGTATGTTTATCAGAAAAGATGTCTCTGTGCTTTCAGTAACCACAGTCGCTTTTCAAACAAATAGAAGAACTGAGATTATGGTCTACCATGCTAAGGATTATATTTTTTTATTCTATTGGTTCTGTATAATAGCTGGAAAATTGCAGATTTACCCTTCTAACTTGAAAGTATGTACCCTTTTCCTGGGATGGGATGTGGCTTTATTTTTGTGTATATGTGTATCTTTACAGTTAAAATTACTGTAAGCTTTGTACTCAAAGCAGGATTTTCTTCTCCATCCTTTGATAAGTTAATTTATCCTTATTGTGCCCTTTTAATACCAGTTTTTTAGAAAATAGGGAAATAGGAGTGTGAGCCTATATTAAATTGATATTTATAGTTTAAATACTAATATTCTAAAACTTGTCGTTTATAGGATGTCTACATGGCTTTACAAAGGTTTTCTTTTAAGACTGAGCACATTGAAGAAGCAATGAAAAATACACTTTTATATGGTGGTGATCTTCATTCTGCACTCGACTGGCTTTGTTTAAACCTTCCTGATGGTAAGCATGATGGCAGAGAACTGACTACAGTTTTTAATAAAACAATCTGACCTGCTCTGATGTGAGAGTACTTCACAGTGGTCAAATAGGTTGTTTCACTGAGACAAGTAGTCATAACTGTTCTTTACCTAATTGTACTGCTGACTGTTTTTGTGATACTTTATAATCTTCTAGTCCTTTTCTTCCTACTTGTAGAGTTATTTGTAAGTCCAAAAAGCAAGTACTGACCTACCTAACTGTTAAAGCTTGACTTTTATTTCAAGCATACTGGTTTTGCTTTACATTCTTGTAGTTGGTACCCAACATGCTTTAAGTGATTATTTTCAGTAGTCATTATTGACATAATACGTGACCTGTTTTGTACTTTTTTATTTATTTTGAAGATGCCTTGCCAGAAGGCTTTAGCCAGCAGTTTGAAGAGCAGCAACATAAACCCAGAGCAAAATTTTGTTCTCCTGTGTCACAACGTGAACCTCCACCTCGCTTAACAGTTAAGAAAAAGAAAGAGAATAGCCCTGAAACTAAGGTAATTGATGCAATTTATTTGTATGTGGTGGTAAGAGCGCACAAAAGTTTCCAAAGCATGGAATTTGCAACAACTTCAGCACTCATATGGCAAAATTCTGAAAATAGGTTATGTTTAATAATTGTCTCATTATTTTAACTACACTGGAGCAGTCATGTGAAAGTTAACTTTTTTTTCCATGTGGAGTCTTCTAAATTCTGTAGTTCATTGTTTGAGTTAACTAATTGTAAGTCATAGCTTATTTTTTTTCTCCGGGAGTGGGTTCATTCTCTTCATGACATGAAAGACTCTCATTTGTACAGGAATATAAATCAAGTTATGTGATAAACTTAAACAGTAGTTTTCTTACTATTGAGATAAATGTCATTACTTTTTCTTGTAATACTTGTAATTTTGGTTACTCTGTCTAGGAGACAAATATGAAGGAACAGAAAGAAATGAGCATGAAGGAGTGGATTCTGCGGTATGCTGAGCAACAGAGTGATGAAGAGAAAAATGAATCTGTGAAAGAGGCAGATGAAGAAAAGTTTGACCCAGTAAGACAGAATGTTTCATGGGAAGTCCTTGAAAAACTTAAGTCTAATACATTTGCAATTTGTGGATCTATTTGTTAAAAACTGCAGGTTTAACAGGTAGTCTGCTTTTAGGTAATCTTAAGATTTTACATCATTGCAGGCAACTGAGTGGAAATACGTTGGCAGTTTTCCTGAGTTGTTTTTCCTCTCTTTTTTGGACAGAGTTCAGAATACTGAATGCATTTTGCTGGGAAGGAAGAATTCCTTTCCTAGTCTCACTGTAGAACTGAGAGGTTTCAACTGTTAATTAGTTACATAAATGAGGAACAGCTAGGTTTCAAGCTTGATATAAGGAATGATGTGCAACTTTCACGAAAACATTTTAAAAAATGCATACAATATTAAGCTTGTAATTTTTAACTGTTTGAAATAGAATGAAAGGTATGTACATCTGGCTGCAAAGCTTTCAGAAGCAAAAGAACAAGCAAGCACCTCCAAGCAAGACAAAGACAAGCAAGGCCAGAAGGTGGCACAAGAGAAAATAAGAAGAATTCAACAAGGTATAGCCAAGCAAATCAGTATCTTATTTAGTGGCTTATGTATCTGTTACGTAAATAGATTGCTTGAATAAGATTAAACTTATTTCATGTTTCACACCACTGTGTGCGCAGTGTGAACTGCAGACTGTCCTGAACTTATTCTTCTCATGGGGATTAAATTAGAAAAGTCAATATTGTTTCATTAATTTGAGTTTTTGGATTCTCAGTATGAATTGATGTAATTAATTAAACACAGATAATCAGCAGTTGATGAGAATAAGTTATATTCTCTCTTTGACAGAAATGGCAATGCTTGAAGAGCATCCTGTCTTTGATCCAGCTATTAAGACATCAAACCAACAACAGAAGGAAAAGAAAAAAGTTCCCCCACCTCAACCTCAAGAAACCACTTTGAATTTGAGTTTGCTTGAAAAACCTGATGGTGCTGCAAAGGAAGAAAAAGGTTTGAAAGTTGTTCAGTACAACAGATTTACAGTACCACTTTGTTAAGGATTAAATGACATTTCATTGTGTATTTGTGAAGTTCTCATGGTGGGGAAAGGCAGTTGGGCTGTCTTGCTGACCTAGCTGATATTAGAGGCTCTGTATTTTTTTTTTTTTTAAACACTTGCAGGCAAATTGTTTCTGGCATACATCTAAAATCTTGCATTTTTTTTATTGCTGTGGGACTTGTGCCTATTGCCATTAATTCACACCCTCTCAGCTTTCTGCACTATATATGTTTTAAAACTACAAACTATTATGTTAGTTTTGGACAGAGCACTGGTAAAAGCTTTTAAATTACTGAGCTATCAAATGATGGCAAAAATAATATTGCAGTAATTAACTACTATCCTGCTAGATACCTCCTTTTGAAGAAGCTGGGATTTCTCTCAGGTATCAAGACTATTTTTATATATTTTATATTTATTCCATAGACCTGTACAACATTCCAGAAAAATGTCTGTTTCAATAAAAACAAGTTTGAATGAAAATTTTAAGATTCTTGATTGTAATAGAAGTAAAATAAACTTTAGGAAAATTAAAATGTGTATCATTTTACTCTTGTAGCCAAAAAGAAAGAACCACTAGATATAAGAAATTTTGATTATAGTGCTCGAAGCTGGACTGGTAAATCACCAAAACAATTTTTGATTGACTGGTGCAGGAAGAATTTTCCCAAGAGTCCAAATCCTGCTTTTGAAAAGGTTCCAGTTGGAAGATACTGGAAATGTAGGTATGTATTTCCCATGGTCTTATCAGTTTTCCTTTTCGTTCATTTGAATATAGATATGCTGGCTATTTGTGTTTTGTCAGGTTGATCTGGATTTAAGTGGACAATAGGGTGTTTGTCCAAAGTAATTATTGTCTAGCAGGGATATATTTTTACTCTGAATGGCTCTACAGAAGTAATTCTGAGGATGGACGCAATGGCAAAAAATAAAACTGGCTGATCCCTGAAAGGGCTTAGTTTATCAACTTCAGTTTCTGTTCTGAAGCAAATTCTGGGCGATAATTTTGGTTGACTTCTAGAATTCTTGTTCAAAGCAACATGTTGAACCTTTGGTTTTAGACATATGATTTTCTTTTTTTTTTTTTTTTTTTTTTTGTAATCCACTTTTGGGATTTCTTTTAAAGTGGGAGTTAGAGAGTTGTGTGAGCACTACCATTAATCTGTAACAAGACATACAAATTCTTTTTTAATGTGAATCTATAATACAGTGCTATGAAATAGAATATTTTCATATACAGGTATATATAAGGTAAACATGGCATTACAAATTAGCAGTACTTCTTGAAGTTACTTAGTAAAGTACAGTGAAAATGTCATCTTCTCACTGCTTAAGGTAGAAGCTGTGACCTGTCTGAATGTACTGTTCCTCTGAGACTATATTAAATTTGACTGCAGTTGTGTCTGGCATGTATCTGCTAACAATCTGCTGAGATGTTAACATCTGTTTAACTATCCTTTCAGTATCTAATCTATATCAAGTAATTATACAAGTGCTTAGTCCTTCCAAAGCAGCTAACCTTAATGATGGTCTGTATGGGTATCAATACTTCTGTTTTAAACAAAATGAAGACAACATAAGAGCAGGGAGCACACATTCTTTGCTGAAATCCCCTGAAACATTTCTTGCTATTCAGTTAAACATTATCAGTTGTCTCTGATTACAAAAGATTGTTGAGTAACAGTGAACTTGCTTAGTTTCTCTATTATTACTCCTTTTTTTTAAACAAAAAACATTAACATGTGTGCTGTTTATATAGCTAACAAAGACTAAGAGAAATGCTGGTATGAATCTGTCTTTAAGGGTGAGGGTTACTAAATCATCAGATGATGTAATGACAATGTGTCCTACAATCGTAACAGAAGACAGTATGCAAGCACAACATCTTGCTGCTACTTTGGCTCTGTATCATCTAACCAAGGGACAGGTAAGACACTGGTGGTTCTGTTTTCAGCATGGAATTTCTTTGCTTTTCTACATTATAGTATCTTTAGTTAAATTCTATAAACAGTTTACTTAAATTTTACCAATTACATTATTTGCTTGAGCTATACCTTAATTTGATTTTACTGTGACACGATTCACACATGTCACAGCACATGGAGAAAAAGTTAATCCGTAGTAAAGCTGTTCTTACAGTGTCGTGAAGAACACAAACTAGTTAAGACTGTAAAGCACTGTTGATACCTATATTGCTATTTTCATAGCTTCTGTTTTTAGAATATCTCCTTATTCCATGTTTTATGTTATCTGCTGGTATTCAAGTTCACTTATGCATAACATTAACAATATTGTGTGTAGTATGCAGAGTAACTTTTTTATTTTTTCTCCCAAAGTCAGTTCATCAGTTGCTGCCTCCTACCTACCGAGATGTCTGGCTAGAGTGGAGTGATATTGAAAAGAAAAAGGAAGAAGAAAACAAAATAGAAACTAACAAGCCTCGTGATAACTTTATTGCTAAATTATTAAACAAACTAAAACAGCAGCAGCAGCTACAATCTGAAAAGCAACCAAAAGTATCTGAAGGTCCTGAGGATTCCTGGGAGAACCTAGTTTCTGATGAGGACTTCAGCAGTCTCTCCCTTGAGACTGTAAACACAGATAATTTGGAACCTTCAAGGAATTTGTTCAGAAAGCTGCGAAGTTCCTCCAGATATCAAGAATTTCTGAAAGAAAGACAGGAATTACCTGTATTTAAGCACAGACATTCAATTGTAGAAACTCTTAAAAAACATCGAGTAGTTGTTGTAGCTGGTGAAACAGGCAGTGGGAAGAGTACCCAGGTGCCCCATTTCTTGCTGGAAGACTTGTTGCTGGATGAGAGAACAAGTAAATGTAATATTGTGTGCACGCAGCCTCGAAGAATCTCAGCAGTGAGCTTGGCTACAAGGGTTTGTGAAGAGCTAGGCTGTGAGTCTGGACCTGGAGGAAAAGTAAGAAATGTCTTGATTCCTATTTCTGGTATTGATCTAATTTAGGGAGGTGGATACTTATTACAAAGTAAAAAACATAACTACTTGATTGCGTAAGGAGTAAAAAAGTTTTATTTATTTTTTTTTTTGCTATGTCTGCTGTTTGTCATCTGTATGTATACCTCTGGGTATGCAGACATGATTTCTTAAGAAAAGTTAACAAAAGTGAGAAAGAGGAAGTGCTTCATGATGGGGATTGTAGCACACTAGAGCAGATTGCTGTGAGAGGTCTCATCTCTATCATGGGGAGACAACTGTGCTGGACAAAGCTGAGCCATCAAATCTGTCTTCAAGTCTGCCTCAGTTTTGAGGTCCCTTCCAAATAAGCTATTATTTTATTTGTAGAAAAGCAAGGTCCTGTATGTTTTGTTGGTAGTCTTTGTGTGAAATTGCTAGAGGGGTCCATAATTACATTCAAAAAATATTTTTGAGAACTGCCAAGAACCCTTAGAAAGAATGCTGAGGATAGCATCTCCTTACTGCTCTGGAGAAATGTACTGTCTTCTAATGTGTGTTTTCCCTTTTGTAGCATAGACAAATGTGTATGGAAAAAGCAATATGGTGGTTGTTTAACATGCCAGCTAGGAAGTAACTTGTACAATATCAGAGTTTAACAATGCTTAAATTTAATTTTGAGTATCTGTTGCTTGTTCGATATTTTAAATTATTGCTATTTTTTAACATATTGTTATTTCTCTTAAAGAACTCCCTATGTGGGTATCAAATTCGTATGGAGTCAAGAACAGGAGAAGCCACTAGACTACTATACTGTACAACAGGTGTTTTGCTTCGGAAACTTCAAGAAGATGGTCTTCTCTCAAGTGTATCGCATGTTATTGTAGATGAGGTTATCAGATCTTTTTGTTCTACTGAAACTGTGGTTACCCTGGGCCTAGATTTCTAGCACCTTTCTATAGATGATATCTACAAGAGAGATCATAAGAAGGATCTGGGGATCTACAGGCCTGTCAGCCTGACATCAGTGCCAAGAAAGGTTATGGAACAGATCATCTGGAGTGAGATCATGCAGCATCTTGTGGCACAGCTTGGGGGTCAGGCCGAGTCAGGGTGGATTAATGAATGGCATGTCCTGCTTTACCTGCCTGGTCTCCCTCTATGATTAAGTTACCTGCCTGGTGGATGAGGGAAAAGCTGTTGATGTAGTCTGCTTAGGCTTCAGCAAAGTCTTTGACCCTGTCTCCCATAGTATTCTCCTGGAGAGGTTGGCAGCCTGGGCAGCCTGTGTCTTGGACAGGTATACTCCATGCTGGATAAAAGATTGCCTTGAGGGCTATGCTCAGAGAGTGGCAGTGGAGTCACATCCAGCTGGCAGCTGGTCATGAGCAGTGTTTGCCAGGAGTCAGTACTGGGCCTGTCCTGTTTAATGTCTTTATTGATGACCTGGTAAGGAAATTGAGTGCACCATCAGTAAGTAAGCAGGTGACAAATCCGCACTTCCTTCAGTCTTGGTGCCTAGGGGTAGGAAGGCCCTGCAGATGGATCTGATAGGCAGGATCACTGGGCTGAGGCCAGTGGGAAGAAGTTCAGCAAGACCAAGTTCCAGCTCCTGCGCTTTGCCTGAAGCCTGCAGCACTGTCTGGGCTTCTTGTGGCCAGAGTGGCTGGAAGGCTGCAGAAGAAATGAAATGGACCTAGAGGAGTTGCTCGATACTCATATAAGCATGAGCCAGTAGTGTGCCCAGGTGGCCAAGAAGGCAAATGGCTTCCTGTCTTGTATCAGAAAAAGTGTTCTCAGCAAGGAGCAGGAAAGTGTTCCTCTGTATACTCAGCTCTGATGAGGGCCACACCTGAAGTACTGTGTTTGGTTTTGAGCCATTTGCTACAAAAAAGACATTGAGGCCCTGGAGTGTATCTAGAGAAGGGCAGTGGTTAGGGGTCTGGAGCACAAGTTGTATGAGGAGCAGCTGGGTGAACTGAGGTTGTTTAGTCTGGAGATGAGGAGGCACAGGGGAGACTCTATCACTGTCTACAACTACCTGAAAAGAGGTTCTGGCAAGTTGGGGGTTGGCTTCTTCTCCCAAGAAGCGGCAGGACTACAGGGAAGGGCCTCAAGTTGTGACAGAGATTTCTGTTGGATGCTTGGAAGATTTTCTTCTCTGAAAGAGTGGTTGGACACTGAAGTGGGCTGCTCAGGGATGTGGTCAAGTTGTCCAGTGAATGCTTAGATGTACTAAGGGATATGATTTAATACAGAAATACTGGTAGATGGGTGGTTGGTCTGGGTGATCTTGAAGGTGTTTTCTAGCCTTGGTGATTCTATGATATGTTTTTTTTTCCTGCTTCTAGGTGCATGAAAGAAGTGTCCAGTCTGATTTCTTACTAGTTATCCTGAAAGAGATCTTGCATAAGCGTTCAGACCTGCATCTGATTTTGATGAGTGCTACTGTAGACAGCGAGAAGTTTTCCAGCTATTTCTCACACTGCCCCATTTTAAGGATCTCAGGGAGAAGTTATCCTGTTGAGGTACATGAATGTTTCTTTGATTATAAAAGACACTCTGTATGTACTTGTAGCATGTTTGCCTATTTAGCATCTCTATTGAATTTAACTAAGTAATTTTTGTAAGAAAAATAGCTTAAGCGTGTATTTCAATGACTAATAGACTCTTTCCTTTTTGAAAACTTAAAATTGTTTCACTGCTTTGAATTGTAATATTGTATGGATTTAGTTTCTTTTCTGGTAAGTTATCCATTGATTTACAGAATAATAGGAGTTGGAAGGGACTTCTGAAGATTATCTAGTCCAACCCCCTTGCTAACACAGGTTCCTTAGTGCAGGCTGCACAAGAAAGCATCTGGGAAGATTTTGAATATCTCTAAAGAAAGAGATATAAAATCAGTTCTTGCTTGAAGGCAGCGACATTTTTATTTTTCTCTGTTCATCTGAGACAGCACAAAAAGGAGAGAGGTTGATTCCTCTGGTCCTTTCCACATATGAGTGGATACTTCCTACATGCACCGGTGCAATGACAAAGTTGTGTGTTTCTTATACTCATTATAGGCTATGATAAATGCAGTGTTGATTATTATATGGGGCATGTTGAACTCATTGGTTCTAAATTAAATTTTCAAAAATCATGAGAAATTAAGCCAAATTTGCCAAATCTATTACAGCGTTAAAACAGGAAAGGACACCATGTTCAGCTCTGTATGTAGGCCTTAAAGAACAAAGAAGCTGCTGAATAGCTTTTGACTTACCTTTTTATGTCTTTGGGGATTTTTCATTGAAGGTTTTCCATGTTGAAGATGTAATTGAAGCAACTGGCTATGTTCTGGAAAAAGATTCAGAGTATTGTCAGAAATTCTTAGAAGAAGAAGAAGAAGTAGTGATAAATGTTACTACAAAAGGAGGAGGCACTGCAAAGTATCAGGTAAAATAAGCATTTCTAGTTTCATTTTTAGATTTGTTTTATTACTCTGAAGAACATATAATTAATTGGATTGTGTAAAAGGAAATAGTATTTCAGCAGTTGATTCAAGACAGACACAGTGGCTCTTCTGCAGTGGAAATGAAGTATTTCCTAAATATTATGTCCTTATATTTTTCATCTCCCAGTTCCTTTATAGCTGTCATAATTTTGATGTATTTGACACTGAGTTCTGTTGTTTCTCTTGTGGAGACTCCCAGCTCTAGACCTGTTATCAGCATCTGGGAAAAGCATTTAAGTTAGTTCTCCCAAAGAATTATTCTCAGTAGTGAACTGAAAAAGAAATGACAAGGCCACATCCTCTCAAGATCCTCCAGCTTGGCATGCCAAATAAGATTATTTCTGTAAGACAGTAGAGCTTTTTGGATCAACAGGCTATGATTAATACTATAACCATTCTACAGTGACAGTTGTACATGCTTCAGAATTACAACTCTTGAGGTTACAAATGTCTTTTGACTTCAGGCAGCTTTAATGTGTTCATGTCTATCAGACAACTTGCTGTCTTGAGGTTTCTGCATGTACACTTTGTTTGGTGTGATGACACAGGTGTACCTATTCAGAATATGCTGTTCTCTGCAAATTTTGTCCAGAGTGATGTCTACACAGGACATCACAGCAACATGTTTTAGTTGAAGTCAATGTACTCGGAAGTGGTCTTCCATTTTTTACTTATGTGTTGAGACTCTAGTCCATAAGAATGTGGTGGCAAGCTTCTTTCTAAAGTGTTTTGATTAACAATGAAATGACTTACAACAGTACGATCTAATGTGGAGGCCTGCAAGTATGCATCTCTGAGATATTTATAGACACTGTATAGTTTGCAGAACAAACATCCTGTATATATACACTGGTGATATAGATGTCTTTGATTAAATCAAACTCTCACTGATGTCCACATGAAGTTAGTCAATTAATTGTTACTTATCACAGTATCTACTTAAAGGGGCCTAAAGTGAGTGACAGATAGACGTTCTCCTCTTGTTTTAAAACACCAAACTTTTTTTTTTTTCTTCCTTTCTAGGAGTATGTCCCAGTCCAGTCTGGATCTGGTATTGATTTGGCTCCTTACTACCAAAAGTATAGCAGTCGGACCCAGCAAGCAGTGTTCTATATGAATCCTTACAAGATCAACCTTGAACTTATTTTGGAGTTGCTTGCATACTTAGGTACTTCTTAAGATGTTTATGTACATGTGATTGCCCTTTCTACTTACTTTCCAGTGTTTACTAGTAATAAGAATGTTTGTATTCATTTTTATATTGAATGTCCTAGAAAGTTAAGTAAAAATAAAACACTGCAGGCCTCAGAAATATTTTCTGTTACCAGATGAAGCTGTTTACAAATACAAGATTGTCTCAACTATTTGTCTTTGTTGTAACTTTCCAGATACAAGTCCCCAGTTCAGGAACATTGAAGGTGCTGTGCTGGTCTTTTTACCGGGCCTTGCTCATATCCAGCAGTTGTATGATCTCATTTCAACTGACAGAAGATTTAGCTTGTGTGATAGGTAATGTAGATATCCTCTATAAAATTAGCTGATTAATCTGACTAATATATTCATCTTTGTCTTTATGGTCTGCCATTCTTGAAAGCGATTTTGATAATTGCACCTTTGAGCCTACTTTCCACTTATAAATATATTTATTTATTATGCAAAAAAAGAGAAGTGCTTAGAGATGGTACAGTTGAAACTTATGTTATGGGTAAATAAAGGATAGTAAAGATATAACATATGAATATTTGCTGTCAAATTCTAAATATTCATAGATATACTTAAGGCCTAGAAGAGCAGAAACCATAAATCTGTGTCTGACTCTTTTTGAAGACTTCTCTTACTTGTACTATGCTGCTTATGGTTATGTACAAAGCTTTAGTGACAGTCCTTGTCTCAGAAGCATAGTGTAAAGAACTCAGACTTGTTCCAATTTTTGCTATGCTATTTGTGTAAATTTACCTGGAGTTCTACAGTAGTACTAGTACTTCTACATTGTTGTTAAAGAAAAAAATCTCTAAAAAGCTAATGGTGTTTGCAGTACTATTCTCAAAATTGTAGTAAAATACAGAAGGATTTCATGCCTGACATGCCTAACCATACAAAATTCTTATTTTTTTCTTGTGTCCATTCTAGTTGGTTTCTCCAACTTTTCTCTCATTGTTCTGGTCTTATTGTATGGTAGTATACATATTGATTAATGTAATTTCTTATTTTAGGCACAGATTGATAGCTTTGCATTCTGTTCTTTCAACACAAGATCAAGCATCTGCGTTTACAATACCTCCTCTTGGCATTAGAAAGGTATGATGCAGTTAAAAAGGCAAAGTAGTTCACTGAAAGAAATAATTTCTTAAAATTATATCATACAGAACCACATGACAGACAGTTGTTCTTAGAACTTCCTTACTAGAAAGAAACAGTTCTTCTGTTTTTTCAGCAGAGGGCCACAAAGATGTTAAAGGTTGTGGAGCATCTCCAATATGAGGAAGGGCTGAGTAACAGGTGTCTGTTCAGCCTGTGGAAAAGAAGACTGAGAGGGAATCTGATATATGTTAATAAATATATAAATGGAGGTGGGAGGCAAATGGTGGTGTGTAGCAATAGAGCAAAGAGTAATGGCCTAGCATGTGAATGTAGGAAGTTCAGAAGAACTTCTGTATGGTAAGGATGACAGAACACTGGAATGGGTTGCCCTGAGACTGTGGAGTCATCTTCTGTAGAGATACTCAAGTCTGTCTAGATGCTTGCCTATTGCAGGGGAACTGCTTTAGCAGGGCTGTTGGAGTTAATGATCTCTTGAGGTTCCTTCCAACCCCTGCAATTTTGTGATTCTAAGCTGGTGCTGTGTAATAGATTAAGTTAACATGCTATGAAAACCTTGACAGTAATCATGTAAATTCATAAACTTAATGTTTTTCAGAGCTGTTTTAATTATTGCTTTTCTATAATTTAACTGCAGTCATAACTTGTTATTTCAGAAATAGTATTTTGGTTACTGCCAGGCTAGTCATATTGGCTATTTTTAGCAGGTAGTAGCTGTTAGAAATCTTGATGGAGTCTTTTAAAAATGTGTTTATGAAATTCACTCAACTTCTGATCCCCTGTTAATTGGGGAAAACAGATGTTTTTCAACTCATGCAGTTTTAATGCTATGTCAGATTGCTTAGGAAAATAATTCTGGGTAAGAAACTAACCATGTTTTCAAAGTATTGACTTCAAATATGAAAACTGACTTTTTCTTTTATTTTTGCTATTTTATTTCAGATTGTTTTGGCAACAAATATAGCAGAGACAGGTATTACAATACCAGATGTTGTCTTCGTAATTGATTCTGGAAGAACAAAAGAAAACAGGTGAGGGATTTTTTTTTCCATCAGTAACATGACTGATATTACTGGTAATGTTTGCAGGCTAGCACTGAGGGTGTTCTGTAGTATCTTTACTAACCTACAGATTAAAAAGATAGTAAGCTCATATAGTGGCTTTCAATTTAGGTGCAAGATTGGAATAAGGGAATAAGGGAAGAATAAGGGCAACTTCTTATGGAAAAGAATCATCATGACTAAGTACTGTTTTGAAGTAAAGCTTTGAAGCTTTACTTTTGAAGTAAAGTAAAGCATTTTCATACTATACCAGGTTTTAAGAGTTAATGTTTTTCTATCTCCAATGTGTAAATCTGTATAAAGTATGCATGGGAATACAAGAAAGATTATTGAGAGCAGCAGCTGTGAAGCAAGATAATCAGCATGAGAAGGCAAGGCTGAGAACCAGGGACATCTCTAGAAGACAAGAAAAGCAAAAGGAACGGCCCATGGCTCTGGTTGGATAACCACCGTATGCAGTTAGGGATTATTTGTGGAATACTTTGTTGAAATGTAAAGGCAGATAGGGAAGTTGTGCAGGAGGATGGGAAGGCTAGAAGATTGTGAATGTGGTCATGTTATGTGATAAGCTGTAATAAACAGCCTGGATCGTTCACATCTGAGTCCATGCCTGGTTGCCACAAGTATGACCAATTCTAAACTGCTAGGGAGATGAACTTGATATACTAACGTTACAACTCTTTCCCAAATTTTACACTTTTGTTCATCAGTTGTATCTAAGATTCTTTCATATACAATACCCAGATATGCTTAGTTTTCAAACTGAACACCATCAAGTAAATACTAATAAATATAGTTTTGATAGACAGTTCTTTTTAGTCATGTATTAAATATGCATCAAAATTTTAATTCTGAAATCTGAACTGGCACTTGCTTTATGATTTTTTTTTAAGGTACCATGAAAGTAGTCAGATGAGTTCCTTGGAGGAGACTTTTGTTAGCAAAGCTAGTGCTTTGCAACGCCAAGGAAGAGCTGGGCGTGTTAGGGATGGATTCTGCTTCCGAATGTACACAAGAGACAGGTACTGTGCACTTGTTTTGGAAAATCACAAAAATACCGTTGTCTTTTTCTGAGAAAAACAAGTTTCATTGAAGTTTTTTTTTTAATTATGCAAACTAGAAAGTCAACTGTAAAAGTGCAAGCAAGTTGAAGATCTTCAATGAAGTGTTAAACAGTCTTAGTTTTGTCTTGAAAATTAGATCTTTACTGCCTTTTCTTCATTTTCACTAAAGCTCTGCCTCCCAGAATACCACATCTTAATTTAATGAGCAGTTTATCCATGCATTAGAATGCATGTCCTCAATGTCCCCAAAAAGAATATTCTTAAAGAATGAACATCTGGAACCTAAGGTTACAACTTGAATTCTAACGCTAAACTGCACATCCTTGATTCCTTGTTTTTGATGCTGCAGGTTTGAAAGTTTCATGGAGTATTCAGTTCCAGAAATATTACGTGTGCCTTTGGAAGAATTATGCCTTCATATTATGGTATGGCTTTAGTTCTGAAATTACTGACTTTGTTAGCTAAAAAGGGTCTTGCTAAGACTGCCTTAATCTGGCATAGTTAGCAGAGTTTCTCCCACCCTTGTGTCATGGAGAACCCAGAGCATGCTGAATGAGTGAGAATTAGATCTGAAAGTACTCCACTTAACCGCTGACTGAGAAAGCAAATTCAGTTAAGTATCCTTTGAACTGATATTTGCTGAAAGAAACAATTCTGTGCCCATTTCCCTCATTCTGAGTAAGAGCACGGGAAAACTCCTGCAGAAGAATGATTTCCCTCCCCCTCCCCACTGTTTTGGATCTCGGGATGGTTATGCCAAGAATTTTAAGGTGCTTGTATTTAAAATGCTAGGTTGTAGCAAAGAGTTTAACTTTGGTTGCAAATTAGTGCCCAGATGTTGAATTGTGTCTCTGCAGTTTTGTCAGTCTGATGCTTACTTCTCACCAGTGATAACACTGATCAGTCTCCATGCCATACTAACCTTTCTGTACAGTGAAGTTATGTAAACTTAGTGTAGGGAGGCATCTTCATTCTTGTAATCAAGAGATTGGCTAAGAGAAGAAGGAACATGGGGGTTTTAGCTACAAGGACAAGTTTTCCAGTCTCTTTTGTAGCTGCTGTAAAAGTTTGTTGAATTACTGTCTTTTTTTCTCTTGATTTTTGTTCAAGTAGACTTTATTCTGAAATTTATTTATTTGTTCTGTAGAAATGCAACCTTGGCTCTCCTGAAGACTTCCTTTCCAGAGCATTAGATCCACCACAACCACAAGTGATTGGTAATGCAATGAACCTGTTGAGGAAAATAGGGGCTTGTCAGCTAAATGAGCCCAAACTGACTCCATTGGGCCAGCACCTTGCAGCCCTTCCTGTCAATGTAAAAATTGGCAAAATGCTTATATTTGGAGCTATATTTGGCTGCTTGGATCCTGTGGTGAGTAAACAAATATTGCCATCCATGCTTATCTAAATCATTTCCATACTAATTTGCTTTTTTCTTTTTTTTTTCTTTTTTTTTTAAAGAAAATATTAACTTTTTATCCAGTTTATTGCAAAATAGCATGCTGAAACAATGAAATATGAGGTTAAAATATGTTACTTAAGATGAAGGAACCTGAATATCCTGGAGGGAGAATGTAATGTAAATGTTCTTAAACTCCAGTTGCCATTCATAGGAGAGTAGTCAAACTTGGTCTGCAGTTCTCACAGTTATGATGTCAGGGGTTATGATGCTTGTAGAAGAAGCTCTTACATATGAGCAATACCGGTCTGGATTTGCTTGCAGATGTTGTAGGCTAAGAATGTCCTGATAGAAAGTTACTGCAAATGAACTTGACACAGTATCTTACGATGTGAGCACTGTGGTGTACTTTACACTTTCAGTTATTCCTGGATGCATGCAAATTGTAGAACACATGAGTATGTTAGCTGCTGAAATCTGAAAATCGGAACTGTTGTGTAAATCAAAAATTCTCCTGTTAATGTGGCGTAACCTAAACCAGCTGTTGTTGAATCTGTTGACTGTCTCTGTATCTTATTTCATATTCCTGTCATGTGACAAACCACTTTGTGTGCATTCTGAGATTCAGTACTTTAGTTTTGTCACTATTTATTGGACAGTGTGTAAGTTGTCTTTAATATAAATAAGTTAATCAGAAATTATGAAATACTAATGTAAGAGAAAATTTAAAGTTATTTGTGTGTTACATCTGGAGCGTTACAGTACAATACTCTGAACTGTTTTATGCTTTACTGACTTCAGGCAACCTTGGCTGCTGTTATGACAGAAAAATCACCATTTACTACACCAATTGGTCGGAAAGATGAAGCAGATCTTGCAAAATCATCTATAGCACTGGCAGTCTCAGATCACATTACAATCTACAATGCTTATCTGGGGTAAGTGATATTTTCTTGTTCTTAAGACAAAATGTTTGTAATGCAAGTAATGCAGTTCTGAAAATAGTCTTTGTGAAGCACCTTTTGAATGGTTGTTCCTGAAGCTTTTCTCATCAGAATAACAATAGATTGTTAAACATGTCAACGCAAAAGGATAATTTGCTTGGTACCGTATTCTTTAAAATATGCTTGCTCATGTACCATTGGCATACTGGTTCTTTTTATCCTGGGCTTAGAGGATTTTTTTTTTTTTGTCTTTGTGCTTTGTTGATCTGAATATTGAGTATCATAGTGCAAGTATGGAGGGAGTATTATTGTGCTCTGAACGCTATCCTTTCTGCTTGTAATAAGATGGATTTTTTTCCTTAGGTGGAAAAAGGCTCGGCAAGAAGGAGGACATCGTGCTGAAATGACCTACTGTCGAAGAAATTTCCTTAATAGAACTTCACTCTTAACTCTGGAGGTAAATGAAATAATTACGCTCTGCACTTGATTCCCCTAAAAGCATCTTACCCTTTTAAAATGATGATATATCAAAGTTCTTATTCACATAGATCACTGTGAAAGCTTCCTGTTGATTTTCATGAGAACTACTACAGATGCAAAGAGCAAAATAACACTATTTGATATGGCAAATTCTCAGCTACAAAATACTCTTTCAACATACTCCTCTGCTAGCTGTGTGTTTCTACCAGTTATGTACATACAACAATCTGCATTCTGTGCTTGTCAGGATCTCTACCAGTGGAGATAACCCACTGTCACCACTACTGAAATTCACCACCCAGCTCACATCCTCTGTTTGGTCTCCAGAAATGTTTGACAAGCACTGATGAATGTCAGTGGGTGTAACTTGTTCACATGGAAGAGTTCAGTGACATACCTTTTCTTCATCTGCACATCCATGTCAGACACTATTTTGTCAGACTGATGCTCTGCTGCTGTCAGTTGCATGGCAACAGAATTAATGGAATATTGGTGACAATCTGTACTGCCATATCACTGTCATAGGCCAACATAATAAAACAGAAGACACTACTTTCAGAGGAGTTGTTGTAGATGAGACCAAAAAAGGCCAAAACAAGTCAACTTGTTAGGGACTTGTGAAATGCATACTCTCAATT
This sequence comes from Coturnix japonica, assembly GCF_054131305.1. Lineage (NCBI taxonomy): Eukaryota > Metazoa > Chordata > Aves > Galliformes > Phasianidae > Coturnix > Coturnix japonica. The sequence continues at coordinate 55,747,555 of NC_140702.1, read as the reverse complement.
CAGGTAGCTGTGTCTGCATGCATGCTTCTTGTTGTTGCTCGTTGTTGGTGTACATCCTTGCAGGTATGTGCTTTGGAAAAAAATTGTCTTTATTTCCATCAGAAAGTAAAAAAATTGTGAATTAAAATACTAACGCTTCCTCATTCTTAGATGAGATCTGTCATGCAGCTTGAAAGATAAGGCATAGTCTTAATTAATTAACCTCATAAGTACAGATTTCAGTATGTACCTGTTTCAAATGTAGAGTTTTACTATTAGTTTTACTATTACTTTACTAATTTCAGGATGTGAAGCAAGAACTCATAAGAGTGGTCAGAGCAGCAGGGTTCACAGCACCAACAACTCAACATCGGTGGGATGGAAATGGAGCCACACAATCCCTGTCTCTCCATGAAATTGCTCTTCTTAAAGCTGTGTTGACTGCAGGGCTTTATGACAACGTAGGAAAAATAATATATACAAAATCTGTGGACATCACAGAGAAACTGGCATGCCTGGTAGAAACTGCTCAGGGTAAAGCACAAGTACATCCTTCCTCAGTAAATCGAGACCTACAGGTATATGGATGGCTTCTTTACCAGGAGAAGGTAAAGTTATGGCTCTATCAAAAAGTTAACTAAGAAAATAGCTGGTAGTGCAAAACTGGCATTGCTCCTCTAAGCTTAAATAACATACACTAGTGTAAAATATATGTGAACATCTGGTTCATCTTTAAGAGTCTAATCTCCTAATGTACATTATTCTGTGAACAGTGAAACAAACAAGACTGACTCCTCTATGTGAAAGTGCACCCTTCTTGTTTCAGTTCATTCTTTCCATTTGCGAGAGGCTCCAGAGCCAGATGTAACATATATATCACAGCCTTCACCAGAAAAGAGACATGAAATTTAGATTTTAAACAAGGAAGTTGTAGCACTTAACCAATTTCCTAGTCACTTGAAGTGGTTTAATTGTTTGTCTTCAGTGCTATAGAGAAGGTAAATGTCACCAACTATTGTGTACAATAATTTGTTTTGATTGGGTTGTTTAAGGACAAAGTACTTATATTTGATTTATGTAGATCTTAGGGATTTCTATTTGGTTTTAATTCTTGTGTTTGTTTATGAACAGGTGAGGTATGCAAAAGTGTACTTGAGAGAGACCACTTTAATATCACCCTTCCCCATTTTGCTTTTTGGTGGGGATATAGAAGTCCAGCATCGGGAGCGTCTTCTGACAGTTGATGGCTGGATCCATTTTCAGGTGTGCTGGAGTGGTAACTAGTTTTAATGTTTCCAGTGACTTCTTTGTTACACAGTTGATGTTTAGTCTTGAAGTCCTGCTTTTGAACACTGTTTATGTAGATTGAAGGGAGGGAAGGAAAGGAGAGAATTCAAGGTAATGATGGAAAAATGTGTGTAGTGAAATCTCTACAGCTGGCAGGACAAGGAGTAGTCTAATAATGTGCAGCTTATTACAAATCACTTCCCTCTCTTCAGGAAGAAAGTCAGTGTTCTTGCAGAGAAGGTATTTGAAACAGAAACTAAACCTTGCTTCCATTAAGCAAATGTGCTATTGTGTGTTGCCCTTCCCTGCAGTCTTGCAAGTGTGCAGGTACCTATTTATCTTTGAAACACTACTTCTTTTGCTTTTTGTTGCTGCAAGAAAAAAAGAAAAAGGAAAATACCTGTTTGCTTGGTTTGGGATGGGTTTATCTTACAAATTTAAGATTTATTTGGGAATGGAAAAACTGAATGCATTTTCTTACTGTATTTTTGTAGACAAACTGAAGCAGGTCACATGCCAAAATCCTCTGTGCTGTGTTAAGTAGCAAACATTAGTTAGTTGATTACAGAATTCTGTGCTTCCGGGGGCCTTGGACTACACTCAAGGAAAGCTGTAAACTGCAAGTGTTTTCAGCTTAACCCTGGGGGAAAGAAAAACAATTAGAAAAAAAGGAGGATACAGATACCAGTTAATAAATTCCTTGTATGCTGGTTGTTTGATATCTGTCGGAAAGTTCTTCTGTTCTTTAGACAGTGATGCTACTAACAACAGCTGCGAACAGATTAGAGGGCGCAGTATAAGCCTAGTTATTTCATAAATATGCTATCCATGCACTTAAAACTGTGTGTGTGCTTAATGTTTGTAGGAATATTATGAGCACCTGTGTACATGAGGTAGTTCTTTTTATCTTTGTTTTTGTACTGAATACCTTTGGCAGTTGTGTAAATGTTTGTCTTCTCTGTTCTTTCTAGGCTCCTGTAAAGATAGCAGTAATTTTCAAACAACTGAGAGTTCTCATAGAGTCTGTCTTACAGAAGAAGCTTGAAAATCCTAAAATGTCACTTGAAGGTAACTTGCATTGCTGTTACAGTATTTAGTAAATGGAACTTGGGGCAGATCCGACAAAGTGTTGGTACTCTAAACCTTCAACAGGATCATTGTAACCTGAACAAAATTTCATTATCTAAAGAGAAATTCAAAAGTTCAGTACAGTTCCTCTGTGCTTTTAAGCTCATCCAAAGGTGCATGGTGATCTGCACAACTGTTACTTTAAACATATTAAGATCACGGTAGTACGTGGTGAAATATACTTGTCATAAGAGAAATAAAGTGACATGTGCTGGATGAATCTTATATGTTATCTGAGTTATCTCACAGTTTAGGTTAACAGGGTGAAATTGCATGTCTGCTCCCTGAAGTAAGGGATAGAGGAGCACAGCTTAAGTGTTTGAATACTAGCTGTTCAGAAGAATATTGTAGATGGGGAGAAAGTGAGCTGCATTGTGCTAATGTGCTTGGAGTTGCACAGTCATTTTCTCAGTTTCTTTTGTGAAATACTGAAATGACCATGACAACCAGTTCATGGCATATATATATATTCATGAGCTTGCTAATTGCATCATGTGGACAGAATTTGCTAGCTGGCTCCCCAGATGCTCATTGTCTTACATTAGGGTCCACTATAACCTAAAATAATAAAATTTTCTTTAATTTTCTATGTCAGCTAGATTAATCTTCTGATTTACTTGGATTTTTAGGGGGAATCTGTTTTTAAGTTTATTCTTTTTTACTTACTGTTGTTTGTGTTTTCTTCCCTAGATGATAAAGTTTTACAAGTCATCAAAGAACTGATAAAAACAGAGAATGGTATCTGAAACATGGACATAAGTAAGAATCCAGAGCTTTGGTAGTACCAGGAGAAATACACACTCCAACACTAAATGAAAGTATTTAAATGATAAGTGTGGTTAATACCAGTTATGACATGGGTAGTCTGCATGATTTCTACATAGAACTTACATTTCTGTATCATCTTTAAAGATGAATGTGTACAGATTAATAATTTTATCCTTTTATGCCAGTGCCATTTATCAGAATGTATGAATAATGAAATCACAGAATGGCTTTGGTTGGAAGGGGCTTCAGGGAAATCGAGTTACAGCTCCCCTCTTGTGGGCAGGGTTGCCACATGTTAGATCAGACTGCCCAGAGCCCTGCTTCATTCAGCCAGGAGTGAGGCAGTTGCAGCTTCTCTGGGCAGACTGTTCCAGTGCCTCATCACCTTCTGAGTAAAGAATTTCCTCGTAGATCCCCTGTAACCTAAATCTCATTTTAGTGTAAAAACCATTCTCCACTGACCTGTCATTATCAGACAGTGTAAAAAATAATAATAATAAACAGGAGGGATTTATTTTTTTTTTTAATTTTATTTATAAGCTCCCTTTAAGTACTGGAAGGCTGCAATGAAGTCTCTCCAAAGTCTTCTCTTCTCCAGGCAGTTGAATTGCCTCAACATTTATTTGTAGGGGCATGCTCTATTCTTCTTTATCTTCATAGCTTTCCTTTGTGTCTGCTCTGATGTTTTCATGTCTTTATGCTGCTGGGGGCTGCAGACCTAGATGCAGTACTGTAGGTGATGCCTTACAAGGGCAGAGCAGAGGGGGACAATCGCCCTGCTGGCCACTTCTCTTTTGATGCAGCCCAGGATATAGCTGGCCTTGTCTGCAAGTGTACATTGCTGGCTTGCCCCAAACTTCAACTACCAGAATCCCGAAGTCCTTTTTTCCAGGGCTGATCTTGATGGATTCTTCCCCCGGTCTGTCTATGTGTCTGGCATTCCCCTGAACTAGGTGTAGCACCTTGCACTTGTTGAACCTCATTAGGTTCATCTGGGCCCACTTCTTAGCTTGTCTGCATCCCTTTGAATTACAGGCTGATCTGGCATGATTTGCCATTGCTGAAGCTGTGCTGGTTGTCTCATATCACATCCTTGTATGTGCCTTAACATAGCTTTCAGGAGGCTCTGTTTAATGATCTATCCAGGCAAAGGTTTAAGGCTCACTGGCCTGTAGTTCCCCAGGTCTTACTTCCACTCTTAAAAGTGGGAGTGATTTTTACAATTTCCAGTTAGAGGAGACAGCTACAGAATCTTTGTTATTTTTCATATCCTTTGCCAGGTTCTTCTCCATTTCTCCCTTGATTTTCCTGATCTTACCTCTACACATATGTGGACAGTATCTGTGTCCTCTTCCCAGGACACCTGCCCCTGCTTCCACTGCTTGTGCATTTCCTTCTTATCCCTCAATTTGACCAACAGGTCTTTTTTTCAGCCATGCTGGTTTCCTGCCTCCTTCGTTTAATTTTGTCTGCTTGGGGATGGAGAGCTCTTGCACAGTCAGAAAAACAGTCTTAAAAACTGCTGGCTCTCTTCCATTCACTTTGTCCCTAAGGGGATTCCCAGGGGATCCCATCCAGATTCCTTAAACAGATGGAATTTTGCTCTTCTGAAGTTGAGGATCTTGACTCTGCTCTTTGTCAGGCTGACATTCCTCAAGATCACAGACTCAATCAGGACATGGTCACTGCAGCCCAGAACTCCATTCATTCTTAATTAATGATGTTCTTGCATTGGTGAGCACCAGCTGGAATAGTGCTTCACCTCTTGTTGGTTTGCCTAATACCTGGACAAGGAGGTTATCCGCTGAAGCAAGAAGGCCTTGTCAACAGACTCCTGATCAGGCAGCCTGATGTCCTTTATTATTCCTGTCCTAAACTTTTGCCCACAATCTCTCAACCTGATTCCAGCTGTTTCTCAGAGGCAATTTCTTGCAGTCTACCCATCTGTTAACAGAGAGGGCATCTCCCTTCCCTGCCTTCCTTGTCTGTCTCTTCTAAAAATCTTGTAGCTCTTGAACTGCATCGTTCCAACTGTGCAATATATCCTGCTGCATTTTCCTAGTGGCAGTCTGGTTGTAGTTTTCCAGTTATAACATGGCTTCCATCTTCTGCTTTAGTTTCCCATGCTGCATGCATTGGTGTAGATATACTTCAGCTGAGCTGCTGGTCACATTACTTTCTATGAGGAGCCCTCCTGAATTCCTTTAGGACAAATGTGAGTTTTTTTCACTGCTTTTTCCTAGAGTGGCAGTGTACCTTGGGTCTTCTCTGTTACTCATAATTGCATTCACTTCTGCCGTTGAATCTAGCTCAAAGCTCTGTTAGCAGGTCCAGCCAGCATGCTGCCCAGAACAGTCTTGCCCCTCTTGTTCAGTTGTGTCCCATCTACATTCACTGTCCCTTAAAGTTGTGACTGAGGTCAAAGAACCCAAAGTCCTGAGTGTGGCACCATGCACACAGCAGTTCATTCACCTGGTCGGCTCACTTCCTTCTTCCTGGGTCCCAGTCTCCTGAATGATGAAAGCTGAATGATGAAAGCAGCTTCTTTTATATAAAAATGGCTGTGGCCAACTCCGGTTTTTCATTTCACCATTCATGGTGATGCAGACTGTACTAGTAATTCAAAATTGGGTCTTAAATCTCAGTAGCATAGTGGTCCAGTAGATATATGCAAACAGAAGACAGATATCTCATATGTTGGTTCTGCAAGTATTTTTTTTTAAGCTATGAATATGTGGCATTAATGCAGCATGTCTTACAGATTTATTCTTTTCTGTGTGGTTTATGATTTTAAAAAATGCTGTAACAAGAAGATAGTGTACCGTGTTCAGGTGCAGGGCTTAGCCAAACACATGTATTGACCACCAGCCCATCTCTTCTTCCTTTGTGTTTCTCACACTTGTTCTTTCCTGTTCACCTAGATCCTTGTTTCTTCCTGCCTTTGGCCTGTCCCTGGAGGTAGTGGAATAAGTTTTGCTTTCTCACGTGCTTCTTATCTTGTAATGATCTTTGTATAGTCCCACCAACCCCTTTAAATCTCATAATGCTTATGATGACAGAGTTTATCTCTTCTTGGTTAATGAAGTTCAGGCTGACTCTCTTCAGTGCTATATTGGAGCTGTTCCTTAAATGGCTGAAGACTTCAGGTCTTTGTTATTCTGTTAACTTATTCCTTAATTTTGCATGTTTAACTACATAGAATCATAGAGTATCACAAATGCAAACCCTGTGTCTGAGTGCGTTGTCCAGATGCAATTTGAGCTTGGTCATCTTGGTGCCATGACCACTGCCCTGGGTGGCCTGCCAGGACCTGACTGCCCTTGGGGAGGAGCCTTTTTTTAATTCCCAACCCAACTCTCCCCTGACACAAATTCTTTTGTTGTTCTTGCCTTTATACTGAATAGTCCTTAACCAGATAACAATGATACTGATCCTCTTACACTTGTTTACAACAATGAAGTGAGAATTTCAGATCAGGATCTCAGATGTTAGAGAAACTTTTACCATGCAGCAGTTGCACTCTAAGCAGTAACTCTGTATGTACAGACAGTTGCATAGTGCAGAAGATTTATTTTGACAAGTACAGGTTCCATGCAGCAGGTTAGTGGCGTCTTCCTTTCTAAGGAGCCAATGAAGAAAATACATGATCTTGAAAGAGACCAAGGAAAATATACAGATACCCAGTTAGATGGTGATAGGAGAACTGGTAGTGCTGTGCTAAAGGAAAACCATGAGATAGTAGTAGATTGACCTTTGAAGCTTATACTCCATTCTGGAAAAAGGCAAGTTGTAGTGCTTTTCTAGGGCCTCTGAAGTAAACGTAATTGATCTGCTATCCTTTATGAATTGTAATAAGCTAATAGTGTTCCAGCTTTCCTGGAAAAGACAAGGAGTGCGTTATTTTTAATTGTAAAGTCTACAACACTTATTGAAGTAGTTTTAACTGCTTAAGTTTGATCTTCATGCCTCAATTTTGCACTCTGTTCCTTAGATGCATTCTTTTCTGTAGTAGTAGTGTAGGTGTAAAAAAAGCTATTAATTGCATTCCTGGAAGATGAAATTAAACCTGCAATCCAGATAGCCAGATTTCAAGGAAATTATTTCCTGGGTTTTGCTCTAGTTTGTCTTTTATTTCTCTCCTTTAAAAATGTGGAGATATATTTTAGTAGTCGGATGACTGTCAAACTCCTGTTCCTTTTGGATTTGAATTTCAGTTGTCAGTTGGTATCTTAAAATGGTTAAATCCCAGCAAGACTGTTAATTGTCCTTGAGGTTTTTCTCCTTTATTTAATCATGGTGAATATTGACTTTTAATTCAATTTATGTATGGTAATGTTGAAGCTCACAGGAATTATTTGCCTTTCCCCAGCATGCCCTGCTTTGTAGTCTCTTCAGTTGTTAATACAAGGGTCTATTGTAATAACTAAGGAGTTGGTGACTGCATTTGGAGTGATCAACAGTCTCTGCAAAACAGATGAAACAGGTCAAGCTGTGGTATTGCAGATAGCTATGCTTATCTTAAAAATTAATGGGGATTAAAAAAAGATTGCAGTGGCTTTCTGCATATGCAGATTACGCAAGCAACTTTGTGCCTGTGCTCTTTTGAATGGATACCTTTTCATTTTGCTCCATTTATTTAATAAATACTTTTAATACGTTGTTGTTATTTTTCCTTAAAGCATCCGTCAAACTGTTGCAGAGTCATCTGGATCAATCTGTGTCCCTGTTCTTTTCTTCCCTGACTTTTCTTGAAGTTGGTCTGTGGAACTGGAGTATTAACTCTTTACATGATGATATGGTGTGGAATACTGATAACAAAAAACATAAAACCATGAAATTCCACCCCTTATTCCATGTCACTACATCATGCTTTATATATATACATATATACTTACAAACAATAATTAAAATGCATTTCACGCATTTATCTATAACTGAGGAATTACTGACTGCACTCCCCAGCGTCAGCTTCCCCTGTAGTACACGTGGAATGTCCCCATCCTTCTGCATCACCCACCGAGTCCCTGAGCAAAAACAGTTCAAGGGTGAGGTTTGCCCTTCCCAGAGGCTGGAAGGACCCAAACTGCTTTTCCCTACGTGCTCTTTTACATGTATAACTAGACCCCATGAAAAATGATTATTCTTCTGCATCACCTGATAAAGGGGGCTTACAGTGAGGCTGTAGTTTGGAACGTGCATACTCCAAAAGCCCACTACGCCCAGGATGGCAGTGATTTTGTCAATCACATCTGCTGGGATGTGACAACATCCATCCTGCTGCTTTATACCTAGGAACTGAATTTCCTGGGCAGGTCCTTTCACTTTGCTGTGCTTAATGGCACAACCAACTTACAGAAGAATTTGGATTATTTGCTCTGCTTTCATGAAAACAACTTCTGCAGCATTGCCCCACACAACAGTATCATCAGTGATATCTCCCTGGATGGGAGGTGGGACCAAAGGCAGAACAGCAGCAACAGTCTGAGGGGGAAAGTTAATTTTACTAAACATGATGTCAGAATGTAAGATAGCACAATATTGTACAATATAATTGACACTGAGGCTAATAAATAAAATGAGAGAGTGTCCAAAATCAAAGGCCTTACTTTGAAGTGAAGGTGCAATAACTGGGGAGCACAGCCTCACACTGCCAGGCAGCAAGACGGATCTGGAAGTCAGTCCACAGAACTGGAGCATTAACTCTTTATTTCCCTGTGCTTTACATGATGTTATGGTGTGAAATACTGATAACAAAAATCATAAAAACATGACACAGATGTGGAACAGCTCTTGCTGGGTCCTCCTCCCTGAGGTCACAACAACACAGAACCATAGACTGTCTTGGGGTGGAAGGGTCCTTAGAGCACACCCAGTCCCAAAGCCCCTGCCATATGCAGAGCTGCTCCCCACCAGCTCAGGCTGCCCAGTGCCCACCCAGCCTGGCCTTGAGTGGCTCCAGGGAAGGGCACCCACATCTCTGGGCATCTCTGCCAGGGCCTCACTGCTCTCTGGGTACAGCATTTCCCCCAACGTGTATTCTGAATGTCATTTAAAACAATTCCCCTTTGTCCTATCACTATTAGACCATGTAAAAAGTGCTTCTTAGGCTGTGCTTTATTTTAAAGGCAGCTGTACTTTTTTTTTTTTTTTTTTTAAGGATATGCCTATTTCCCTCAAACTCAGGCTGCAGAGTTCCTATCTCCTCTGCTGCAGTTGGACTGGGGGCTGCTTCAATCTCAGCTGCCTATTTCCTGTAACCTTCTTTCCCATCCTTTCACCCAGATGAGCATCCTTCCGAATCAACTCATCGTAAACCATATCTGATTAAAATTGCCATCTTTGGCCTCAGCTCTGCTTCTTTAAGCCAAGGGCTGCAGTATAGGAGCATCCCGATGTCCCCCCGTTTGTGTGAAGCAGTGCTCTGCCATATTCACAGGAGCCCCCCAGCACTGCGAATTACCTCCCTCCCTATACCTCCCCTTTTCTGTTTGTGCTTCCTGGTAACATCGAGTGAAAATATTTCGGTGTGATCTGTAGCTGTCAAAGCGCTCTGGGTTCTCAATGAGAACTCTGGGACTCAAAAAGTCGTTTATTGCAGCCGTGGCAAAACGGAGAACGCAGCAGTTTCAGTGGTGCTGGGAGCGGGCTGTGACACGAGTGTGTGTGCGGTACCACTGCGCGGTGTCCTCCGTCCTTACAGCGCTGCTCAGAGCGCCGACCGCGCTCCTCTCGCCCAGCACCCCGCGGCTCTCGGCCGCATCCCCCGGTCCCTTGGAAGCCGTGCGAAGGTGCGATGAGCGCGGCAGCCCGGCTCCTCCTCTGCAGTGTTGTGGCTTTTGTTTTGGAAACCGATCTCCTGCCGCCCCGCTCCCCCCCCGCCTCCCTGCGCTCAAATACCGCCGGCGCAGCGCTGCCGCTCGGACACCGCGCGCGGCTCCCGGCGTGCAGCCCATGGTGGCAGAGTCAGGCGAGAGGAGCCGGCGGCGCCGGGTCACCCCGGAGCGGCCGGACAGCGGCCCCGGGCACCACCAGCTGCCCCCGAAGCGGCGGCGGCAGCGGCCTCGGCAGGAGAAGCCGGCGGCGGTGCTCAGCGAGAGCCTCCTGGAGCAGCAGAACTTCCGCGAGTACGGGGAGAGCTGGTACCGCTCTCACAAGCAGCTGGAGAGCCGCTTCCAGCCGCGGGAGCCGCTCTCCCGGCAGCCGCAGGTGAGCTCGTCGGGGAGCGCGGAGCCCGGCCCGGCCCGGCCCGCTTATCCCGCTTATCCCGCTAATCCCGCTAATCCCGCTAACCCCGCTTCTCTCCCGGCGCAGGTGACGGCTCAGTCTCGCTGCGAGCTGATCAGCTGGCTCATCCCCGTGTACCGCGACCTCGGGTACTCCTTCGAGGCGTTCTGCCTGACCGTCAACATCCTCGACCGCTTCCTCAGCACCACCCCGATAGCCGCCGACTGCTTCCAGCTGGTCGGGGTGACATCGCTGCTCCTCGCCTGCAAGCAGGTACGGCCGAGCGGGTGAGAGCCGGCCTCTCTCACTCCCCGGCAGCCCCTCTCCTTATTCCGTCCTTCCTCCCGCAGGTGGAGGTGCACCCCCCCAGCATCAAGCAGCTCCTCGCCCTCTGCTGCAACACCTTCAGTGGGCAGCAGCTCTGCAACCTGGAGTGCATCATCCTGAACAGGCTGGGCTTCAGCATCACTGCGCCCACCGTCTGCTACTTCCTGGAGCACTTCACCCGGCTGCGGCTGGAGGCGCCGGGCGTTCACCCCGAACAAGTGACGGATGCGTGGAACCTGGCTCAGGGCGTAGCAGAGATCAGCATGGCCGACTACACCTTCACCAAGTATCCGCCGTCGCTGCTGGCCGCGGCCTGCCTGGGGCTGGCGGACCGGCTGCTGCTGCAGCCCTGCACGCTGGACCTGGGAATGATCGGCTACAGCGCGCGGTGGCTGCAGGACTGTATGGCCGACCTGCGGCTTCTCGTGTCCATCAACCTGGAGTCGCTGCCTGCCGTGCTGCCCACGAAGGTGGCGCAGAAGTGCTCGTGGCTGTGGGACAACGTTTGACGGCGGAGCTGCGGGAGCCCGGCGCTGTGCGTGTCCGCGGGTCGGGAAGTGACCCCGTGTGGTGCCGTGAGGGATATGCGCTGTACCATGGCTGTTCTGTTTTGTTTCTGCATCCAGCACGCAAATAGCACACACAACCTCGGGTGCTGTGTTATTTATGCGGAGAGCGATCCGTAGAGTAACGGCACGCGAGCTAAATAAACACTATTCTGGTACGCCTTCTGCGCGTGTTCATTGCCTGGCGTGGGCGGGGGGTGGAGGGAGGTGTACGGGCGCAGCGGGGATCCCATCGGGGCTCAGAGGTCCCAGCAGTTAATTAACAATTAACCCGTCGGCGTAATCGCCCATTTCACACCGTGCGCTGGCTCGGTGATGCTCGTGAAAAGGAAGAGCAACACATAAGCTCGATAAAATCTAAAAGAACAGAACGGTACGTAACAGCACGGGGTTGTTACCCTTCCCGGCCGGTCTGTGAGCCTGGAAGCGCTCGCAGCCAAGTGTCTGCGTGGTCCCGGGAAGAAGTAAGGTAAAGAAATAAGTTTAAAACATCAATGGGAGAGACGCATTACACAACAACACAGTAGCGTCCTGTCTTTATTTCGTTTCCCGTACGCGCACAGAGCTCCGTACCGGAGGGCCGCCCCCACTCCGCGCACGGTGCCGCCGGACGGGTGGTGTGTCCCGCCGGACGCCGAACGCCCCGACACGACGCGGAGCCTCAGCGGTTCGGGGCGGGGTCTGTACGCTGCGGTTCCGCCCCGACAGCCCCGTGTCAGCGGCACCGCGGGCGCGGGATCCTCGGAAGCGGGCGCGGGGTTGGCGGGACGGTCCCGCGCCCCGGTGGAGGGAAGCGGGCGGGCGGGCATCCCGCGGGCTGGCTCTGGCTCCGGCTCCGCGCAGCCCCGCGGGACGGCACCGAGCGGGGAGCGGAGCGGAGGCGCCGTCCGGGCCGGGGCTGACGCGGCGGCATGGAGCAGTGCGGCCGCCGGGCTTTCGGCAGCATCTGCCCCAACCGGGCGGCGGGCCCGCCCGCACGCGGAGCCAAGAAGCCGGCGCGGACCGGCGGGGCGGCTGCGGGGACAACTCAAGAGGGGCTGAGCCCCCGCGGCCCCGCCGGCCCCGGCCCGACCCTCTCCCACCGCCGTCTCTCGCCGCCTCGGGCTCACGCCGCCCGCGACTGGCAGGAGCTGGCAGCCCGCGGCCCCGTCCTCTCCGCCGCCCCGGTCGGCCCCGCCGCCCCGTCGCAGGTAACCCGCGGCCCTGCGCGGCTACGGTGGTGAGAGAGCTTTGTGCTGTCGGGGCCAACCCCGCCTCTTCACCGGGTTTCATTCGAACCCAGGGCCAGTGCCTGCAGGATGAACCGGAGTTCGATTTCCAGGATCTCAGAGATACCGTCGATGATTTTATATCTGGCAAGTAGATGTGTGTCCTCGCCTGGCCAGATGTAGAGCAACGCGGTGTCTGGGTGCTGCGTTCGGTCTCCCTCTGTTTTTACTTTCTCGGGTGTTTGGACGTGACCGTCTCATGACGGTCGACACTGCAGTGCATCCCCTTGGGGGTAGAACTGAAACCCAGGTGGGGCCAGGGTACGCAGCAGAGACACAGCCCAAGGGGGGTGCTCAGAATGGGGACGGTGAGTCAGGGTCTGTACCCCCAGCCCTGTGCCATCACCCTCGGGGTTTTCTGTCCAGATGCCTCCACCTGGGTGCCCCCGCTGCCGGACTGCGCTGACTTCGACTTCTCCCTCGTCGAGGACGTGGCCTTTGACACCCCTGCGGTGTGCCCGCAGCCCCTGGGGACCCTGCAGACGTGCTGGCGGGACGCGGCCGAGCGTCACCGGCAGGCACTTGGGGATGCTCTGGAGGAAAACAGCCAGGTAGGGCCCGGGGCTGGCTGTCATCCCGCTGGGGACGCTGGCACGTCCCTGTGTTCCTCGGGTGCCGGAGAGGTCCCGAGCGCCCCGTGCCCGCTCGTGCCCGCAGCTGCAAGAGGCTCTGGCGCAGAAGCAGGAGGAGCTGGCAACGCAACGAGAGAGCAACGTGCAGCTGAAGGAGCTGGCGAGCCAGGCCCGGCAGCTGGCCGCAGTGCTCGACGTGAGTGCTGCCGCCCGACAATGCGGGGCGCGGGCCGGCCGGGCCGCACGGAGGGTGCCGGGGTAGGGCGGTGCGGGGCTACGGGACGGGGCGCTAAAACCTCTCTCCCCCCTCCTGCAGAAGCTGATGGTCCCGCAGCGCCCCGACGGCGACGCTCTTCCTCCTCCCGCTCCTCCTCCTCCTCCCGCCGAGAGCTGCGGGAGCGCGGAGGCGGCGGGCGTGGGGGGCATGCTGCGCGCTGTGTCGGCTCAGTGCCGCGCTGCTCTGCGCAGCCTGGCGGGCAGCCCCGCCGCCAAGAGACCGCGCCTGCACGGCGCCTTCCGCGGGCTGCGCACACAGCGCGATGCCGTCCCGCGGAGCCCCGGCGGCGCGGAGCTGGAAGGCGGCGGCAGCCTGCGGGCGGCATTCGGAGAGCAGGGCGGCATCCGCACGTTGGCCTTCCAGCAGGGCAACGCCTACACCCTGCGAACCGCCCGCGGCGGGTACCGCTTCCGATGGGTGCCGCGCTGAGAGCGGGGCGGCAGAGCGGAGCGCTGTGCGCGCTCGTGGCCGAGCAGCGGGTCGAACGAAGGTGCTTTGGCGCCGGGATTTGGGGAGGGCTGCGTCGGCACGGCTCGTAACTCGCCGTCAGTAAGCGGCATAATGGGTGCGCTGCCGCTGTATGGCGAAAATCTGCCCTGCTCGTGCCGTGGGACGCAGAAACAACTCTGGAAAACGGCAGCTGAAAACTACAGCTGTGACGGGAGCGGCGGCTGCAGACGGCCCGTGCCACGACGAGCGTGTCCTCTGGTGTGTTTGGATCTGCCTGCCCGCCGCATCTTTAAATACACTGTGTTTACAAACTGCAGTTTCTCATTCATGTCTGCAGCTGTCCATGTGTGTTTGCACTCCGTGTGTGACTATTAAACAGTGCCTAAAATTGCCGTTGGTTTGTACTGATATAACATTGCAGTTTTGCATTGCACGTGCATGTTTGCTTTCATCACAGAAAATCCAGCGGCAAGCTGTGCTTCCCCGTGGAGCTCCTTTGCTCCCTGTGCCCAAGCAGAAAACTTCAGGGTGGAACACACTGCTGTTATTGCTCAGCACTCTTGCCTGAAGCAAGGAGAGGTGCCGCTGACACTCAGTCTCCTGAGTGGATGTGTGTCATTTGCCCCCATGGTTGGAGAGCTGTAACACCCAACACCGTGCACAAAATGACCCCCCACTCCTTTCCCGTGGCATATGAACAGTGAAGGCACCATGCTCCAGCCAGGATGGAGATTTGATACTTGTGTAATGACCAGTTTTTCCACTTCTCAACACTCGAATGTCCCAGTGTGCCATGCAGGCTAGCAGCAAACCAGCAGCACTGTGCTGTACCACTCTGGTGCCAGCAGTGTCCTGTGACCACAACTCTGCCCTTGGTGCTGTGAGTGTGACTCCTGGGTCTGAGGCCCCTCAGTGTCTGTGGTCCTCTGGTGCCTATGCTCCTCCAGCATCTGTGTTCCCCAGTACTGCAGTCCTTTAGCAGCTGTGGCCCTGCTCTCTGGCAGTGCCATCCCAGCACTGTTTGGGATGCTGAGGGCTTGTTCCTGGGACGTGCACAGACATTCAGTTCTTAGGGAAAGACCTTTATTACTGCAGCAGAAATGCTGTGTGAGAGCAGTGGGCAGGGGAGGCAAAACCTGGGCTGAGCTGCACTCAGGGAGTAAATTGCTTTCCTCAGCTCTGCTGTGGAAGGACTGCTGTGCTCTTCATCTTTCCAGCAGGCAGCAGTGCGTGGGATAAAGGGGGATGAAGCTCAGACCTTCTGCACACTCCCACCATGCAGCCATTCCAGCAGGCCCTGAGAAAGGTGTGTCTCCACTACCACCAGCATAGCTTCACACATGCCCAGAAACCCCACATCCCAGCAGATCTGCCTCCTATGCCCTGTGTGGGGCAGGGCATGCACCCCAAAGCACTGGTCAAAGCTATTTAAGGGCCTTTTGTTGGATGTAAGACCTGAATTCCACATAAGCCTTGTGCTGTGCAGCTGGGTTTTTCATTGGATAAATCTTTAGGTGTGCATTAAAAAAATAAGAGTGGAACTTGGATACAGCTTGATTGAAAAGAAATAACAGAGAGGGAAACTTCACTTTAGTAAGCAGATGCATAATAAGTCAGAAATCTTTGGTGTCTTTAGGACAGCAAAGGAAAAAATGGCCTTCAAGCATAATCTTTACTTGTGAAAGCTCTTTTTATTGGCAGTATTACCTATTTCCTGGTCTAGAGGTGATACCGAAGGCTGGGTTTCATCACGGCATTTTCCTTGGGGTTGCTAAGGCTGTTCAGTGTATCATAAAGGAGGATCACTGCCTGTCCGTGAAGCTTAGCTACTCTCCACAGGGATAAAAATGTGCTTCCTTTGGTGTGAACTCATCCATAAGCACAGGCTTGTGGCTGGGAAGGAATCCTTTACTCGAAGGATGGTGAGGCTGCCCAGAGAAGCTGTGGGTGCCCCAACCCTGGAGGTGTTCAAGCCTAGGTTGGATGAGGCCCTGACCAGGTGGGTGGTAACTCTGCCATCACACTTGGTCTTCAAGGTTTGTTCCAACCCAAACCACATGGTGATTTGTTTGACCTGACTGGCTGCCACTGTTGAGGCACAGAGGTTCCTACAGCTGCCACTCACATGGAGATAACTCCCGGAAATTCAGAATCTCAGTTCAGGTATTTAAATGTAGCTGAGTGACAGTGAGAAGCTGCAGCATAGAGATGTAGTGTGATTTGGAACTGGTCACTGCACCCACATGAGGCTAGGTAAGTGACACCATCCCAACATCCTTGCTCAAAACATGGGAAGTTGATCAGAATCTGCATGCTAAAAGGTTTTTTAAATCACTGAATTCTCCCAGAGAAAGACATTTGTGTTCATGGGTACGTTCACATATCTCACTAAAAATAAAGGCATTTCTAAAAAGTATCTTACGATTTCATAGTTTTATATTCTAATATTATGGTTTTGGGGGTCACAGCACTTTCAACCTGTGGAAGAATGGCAAAGCTGATTGAAAAGCTGTTATCACATCTTTTGGACTATACCATGAGTTGTCCCAGAGCATATGTGTGCAGGTAGGAGGAAATGTCATGGGAGGTGGGATGAAGGCCAAACCCCAAAAGCAACAAGTTAATGCACCCAATCATTTCTGAATTATAGGGCTTTGAGGATGAATGTGCTGATTCAGACCATGGCCTTGCACTATCCCACTCTGCTCTCATCAGGGGTTGTTGAGGTCATATGCCCACCTTCCATCCCAGTGTACACTGCCATCATAAACCAAGCCCAAACACATTTTCAAACATGGGCCTCACTGTCAATCCTCACATAAACTGGCATTTTTACTTCTCACTGCTCTATCAGATATCCTTGTAGTGAAAATGTGGGGACTGTGGAGTGGATTAGCCACAGTCAGAGCAGAAAACATTGAAACTGGGGTGGGAATACACTTGCACTGAGCTGGGGAACAGACATGGCTAATACAGGAGTGGAGGGCTCCACCAAAGACTGACAGGTCTGGGAAGGCTGTGACAGAATGAAGGATACCAGGCAAATAATATGGTCTAATAGTGACAGGACAAGCTGGAGCTCAATGGGCTTGAAGGCCCGTTCCATCCTAGGCCATTCAGTGATTCTATGATTTTCTCTTTATTCCTAGGCTGTTTGTCCCATAGAGCTAACAGTTGGTCTCAGACTGTGGGAGATGGAGAGGTCAGCTCAGCCTTGTGGTATGTCAACTCTGATAATGAGGCTCTGAAAAGGAGACAAAACAAGAGTGTTTTGCACCTAGGCATAAGATAAGCTCACTGCTTGTTATGGAACTTACTTGCTTTATAGCCAACGGATTGTTAGTGGAAATGTACTGAATATGAAAGGCTTGCTTAGAAGAGTAAGCATGGAATACACAAGATGATGCACAGCATTTGATCATGATCATCACAGCAATAAAGAAATCTTTAATAAGATAAGATAAAAAGAAATGACATGAGAACCCTGTGCTGTGATGCTAATTCACAACACAGACAGCTCTGCCTTTCTGGCCATATCAACTCGTGGCATTCTTCCGGGGTACAGTAAAAGCTGTGTCAGCATCGTAACCCTGTGCTCATCACCTGCCTTTCCGACCACATCCTGCAGCCCTGGTGTGATGGTGGGGTCAGCTGCTGGGGGTGATGAAGTGAAAGAGGGGAAAAAACATGGGTACCATAGCTGCAAACTGTAAAGCTTTTTGGCATTTTCAAGGTGCAGGTCACTAAAACAGGGGCAGTGGACAATTATAATGTGTATTTTAGCCCCTAAACTGTAGTGCTACTTGTTGTAAAGATGAAATAGAACAATACGCCCATTTCTTCACATCACAGAAAAATTCTTTTTAAATTTGAAGAACTCTCGGAGCAGACAGAGTCAAGATCTGTTGTTATGTGTTTGCATACATTATTTATAAGTAGAGTTCCTTGCCAGCCATGGACTCAACATCTTCAGAATTATTATTTTTTTTTTTGTCTCGTTTTGGGATTTGGGGTTAATGCCAGAATCCACACTTCCCAGAGAAGCTATGAGCCTTCAGAAAGCACTTATAGTCTGTGTCCTGTTACTTTTGTGTGAACTCTTACACACGCTTGACTCAGAAAAAAGGTTGAGCTCATGACAATGTCATCAGGAAAATGCCAGCCTAAATTGTTTATCTTTCTAAGTGCCTAGAAGGAGAAGGGTTATTACACTTATGTGTAGCAGGTGCCATGAAATGATTCACCTTCTCTTAGCTGAAGTGGATTGGACACAAGGAACTTCAGTTTCCACTACTGACAGTGTTACTTGAAGATAAATCGGTATTTGTAAATAGGGAAGGTGGGTTTTATTTTATTTTATTTTACTTCTTACTGTAAGAATAGCCATTTAGCATAACAAAAATAAGCCTCAGCACAAAAGCATTGACTACAATGTACTGAACAGTTTAGCTGTTTAAATAAATAAATGTAATACATATATATTACAGCCCTAACCTCTTTCCATGTAAGTGAAATATTTAGCCAGATTAATTTGTTTATTGTACAGAAGCACACCTCGGAATACTGTCACAATTTTTCCAGTCAGCAGTTACAACACAGATTCTGGGATCCTATGAAAGCATTTGAATAATATCCAACAAATTTTGGGCGCTCAATCAAAGTTACAGAGTTTGAATTTCAGCTTCTGGCATGTGTGGAGTTTCCAGATAAGAGAAGTTCATCTCAGCAGTATCTGCTTTTATTCCTGTATGAAATTTAAGCACCTTGAAAGTGAGAGGAAAGAAAGGAGTGTGGAAATGCTCTAGAAATTTTGATCTGTAACATCAAAACTTCTGCAAAATTAAAAACATGAAAACTGCTGAAGTGTGAATTTGGACAAAGGGTAAAAATGTCAGAAAGAGAGGTGAATCCATATATAAAGTATATATAAAATGTCTTTATTTATTTATTTTTTTTTCCCCAGATTGAATTCTTTATTCTTAAAATCTTTTTTCTTTCTAGAACTTCAACACAGAGCATAGAACATAGAACACAGAGCATAGAACATAGAACACAGAGCATAGAACATGGCAAAGCCACCAGCGCAAGGAGCACTGACCCTGACCTTCTCACAGAAGAGGAATTAGTGACATGGATATTTAGAAAAGCTTTTCCTGATTTCTGAGAAAGCAGATGAGCAAGTTGTAATTTCTTACACAGTTCTGTAACTTACTTTATCACATGTCCAGCATCCTATGTTAAGTATGAATATTTTGAATAAATGAGTGTCTCTGTGGTTTGTGTCTTTATTAGGTACTAAGATATCAACTTGGAAACTCCCATGTTCCTATTCAATCTCTTTGAAAGTTCTGTACTACTCTTCCTGGGCTGTTCATTTATCTCCCACAGCCCCTTCAAAGAAATAAATGAGATTGATGGCCTGCTCTGTGGTCTTTGAGTCAGGCTTATTCAGGATAGGAAGACATGAACTTCACAGATACATCTTCAGTTTTGCTGAAGAAACAACTTCCTTTGAGCTGGAAGCAACCATAGCTGGCTTTTTTTCACTCATCATTTTGCATACATTCACACACTGCTAGTGCAGAAGCAGAGCTTTGGCTGTAAAAATGAGAAACTCTGTTGGTGCCTGTGGAATTGTGTTCACCTAGATCACTAGACAAAAATCAGTCTCAAGTAAGAAGGCAACAAGAACATAATAAAATATTGTATATTCATTATTATAAATGGAGGTAGCAACTGCATTTTCTGTTTTAGAAGACTACTACATACCAGATACTCTTAAAGGAACTGCTAAGACCTTGTAATTAGACTTGATAATCTCTGTTCATCAGAGGTAGACAATACACAATCTAAGAGCTGCATTTCAAAGCTACGTTTGTTTTCTTAACCAGAAGGCCTCATTCAAGATAACCATAAGACATCACGGATTCACGTGCCATTGCTGCAGAAAGCAAAGTTTGCAGGTGTAAGTAGATATTGTTTCAATTCACAACAAATATTGTGATTATGCTGGCATATTGCAAATAGCCAGTCTATACTGCATTCACCAAATAGTCTTAAACAACTGAACTTCCATTTTGCGTACTGGACTGTGTAATTTCACTTGTGTGAATTTAGAGGTGGCTGTTATAGGGCTGCAGACAGGTGCTCTGGTGCAGGGGTAACCCCTCAGTGCCTAACACTTCCTTCAGGCAGCTCAGAATGGAGGTTTCCTTGTTTTGTGTCTGCACCCCACCTCCCCTGGCTCTGTGTAGGGGTCCAAATGTTTAGCATTCTAACCTTAAATGAATCCAAAGAAGAGCTCATAGAACTATTTAGAAGTAAAGAGCGATGCTAAATGCCTGGAAACATTACTTGACATTTGAAGCAGGTCTGTATTATTGCACTGTAAAGGGACAACATAGCCTTCACTGTACCACAACAAAAAAAGATGTTTTTATTATTCTCTAACTCATATCTCAGTTGGAAATAAACAGATGAAGAAGGTTTCCTAACACATTTCAGTTTCAAACGCGTCCTTGGGCATTTTGCACTCTTTTAAAATCGATCGAGTTCTCATAGTGGGTGAATGAAGGCTGCTAGTGATTCAATTACAGATATATTTACTGATTCATGTTTTCTATCATTTTATTTTTGTTTTGTCTGACAGCCCCCAACTCAGCTCAGTTCATATGTACACTAGTATTGTGCTCTTCTCTTTTCTTATGTTATGCAGTTTATTTCTCCTGGTGAAATTCACACAGCAATTTCTTTACCACAGTGGGTCTCTGAATGGACTCAGGAACACAGCGTTACAGAACTGAAGAAAAACCATTCCTCTGAGATGACATGGAATGGAATGCAGTGGGGGGAGAGCATTTCAGACATTGAGGGTGGACAGAGGTGACTATATTTGTACACTGACCATCAAGAAAAGGTTTCAGAAGCTTTCAAGGATGAAAGAGCTGAAATAGATGAACATCCACAATAAAGTCAATAGTGAGTTATGTTATCTGTGATTGCAGGTACTGACATGATCCAAAGACCGTAGTAATCAAATGAAAAGACAAATAACAACAACAACAAGCCCCAGCAAAATATATTATAATGAAAAGCATAGCTCAAAATACAGTCCAACTCAATTCCCCTAATACTGTTTTATTGAACTGAAATGAGATGCCACAGAATTTCAGAAACTTTTGCATAAATGTATTCAGATCAATTTTGGATGGAGAATTTCTTCAATGAAATCGTCTGACCTTTGTGGAACTGTTTTCTTCACAGTCCAGTTGTACTTCACAGATAATTTTGAGTTCATGTTCCAACCTGATGAATTATTGTGAATTGTATTGTTTTATGAAAGCTAAAAGTCACATTAAAACCAGCAATCCTGGAAGTCAAGAGTATTCTGCATTAAAGGCCGAACACCTTACTAAAATGCACCCCTCCAAGCATTATTATTTGGTGATAATCATGAGAACAGTTTTCCATATTCTGAAAACAACCTCTTGTATAACTTGAGCAGATATAAGCTGAAGGACGGAGTCTTGAGTAAATGTAAGCTCAGGAACAGAGTACAGAGGAGACCAAGCTTGTTGTCAAATGAAGATAAGAAAATAGAATAGACGCTATTGAAGATAAAATGGTAAAGCAGGTGCTTCAGCTCAGTGTAAAAGTAGTGAGAACCAGTCTGGGCTACCCCCCTTAAAGGGCTGGAAATTTACAGCTTCCTCCAATGGCCACCACAGATGTTGTTTCCGCCCATGTCCTTGGAATGAAATGAATATATATATGTTCACTATACCTTTAAATATGTAGTCACTGCTTCTCTCAGTGTGCATGTATGGTGGGAGTGATCCCCCATGCATCCAGAGCTGTAATAAAGGGAATACCTGCTTGACATCAATGATTGGGGTGTCCAGTTTCTTTTTTCCCCCTTTTTTCTTTTTTTATCTCCTGTTTTCAAAACAATAAAAACCTTGTATGAGCCACAAACTGACAGCTGACACAAACTCTGACTTGAACTAAAGAGATCTTCATCCGCAGCAAGTCATTGTGTGGCACAAACACACAAAGACCATAAGAATGCATACAGACCTCTCACAGGTCTGTTTTTTTTCTAGAAAATACAGCATATTAGCAGTAACAGATCACAGCAAACAGTGAGCATCTTCAGAATCAGGTTTTTTGTTTTCTTTCTTACCTGCGCAGGGGAGACACTTGGGCTCCTCTTTCTTCTTGTTCAGTGGTTTGCATGTGAAAAAATAATCTTTTCCTGAATGTGGTGCCTCTGCCACAGCTTAATTGTCTGGTGACTTTGTGAAGCTTGCTGTTCATGTTCATGTCCACCTCCAAATGAAAAAATGATATTTTATCTCAGAGTGTGCTAAAGCTGATGGAATCATAGAACCATTTGAATTGGATTAGGGATTCTTAATGGCCATCCAGTCCAACTCCCCTGCAGTGAGAATAGACACCTACAGCTAGGTCAGGTTGTTCAGAACCTGGTCCATCCTGGCCTCCAGGGGAGGAGCACCCACCAGCTTTTTGGGCATCCAGCTCTGTTGCCCCACCACCCTTATCTTAACAAACATTTTTTCTTATACTCAATCTAAATCTACCCTTTTCTAGTTTGAAAGCATTTCCCCTTGTCCTGTCACCACAGACACTGCTAATGTGTCTGTTGTGTTAATGCAACTTTAGATATTGAAACCTAGATACTGAAAGACCGCTCTCAGGTGTCCCAAGAGCCTTCACTTTTCCAGGCTGAACAGCCCCAGCTCTCTGCCTGTTTTTGTAGGAGAGGTGTTCCATTCCTTGGGTCATTTTTCTTGCACTCCTCTGGACATGTTCCAACAGGTCCATGTCTCCTGTAATGAGGATTCTACATTTAGATGCAGTACTCCAAGTGAAGCCTCACCAGCTCAGAGTAGAGGGGCAGGATGACCTGCTTCACCCTGATGGCCCTGCTTCTTTAGATGCAGCCCAGAATATGGCTGGCTTTCTGGGCTGAGCTGGCACATTACTGACTTATGTCCAGCTTCCCATCCACAGGCACCACCAGGTCCTTTTATCAAGGCTGTGAACATCCTTTCATTCCCCAGCTTGTATTGATAGTGTGGGGTTGCCACAATCCAGGCTTAAGACCTTGATCTTGGCTGTGTTGAACCAAAACATATTAGCACTATCTGCTGCCAGAAAGATAAATTACAGTTTCTACATATTTCACGGGAAGGTGCTTAACAGAAATTGAACACTGCAAACCCACATTTCCTGTATGTAAGTGAAATAATGGAGCAATTGGCTGCACGTGTTCCATAATGTGTAGCTTAAAAGAAGAAAAGGCGAGAGAGAAATCAAGACATTTAATCATTTGATTTCATTCTGAAGAAACTTTAGTGAAGTGCTGGTAGTATTTCAGAAGTTACATGGTCTGCTGTGGGCAGCTTTTCTAAAACAAAGTTGCATCATTTACAATTAATTCCCAGTTTGTAAATGGCAATGGAGCTCTCACTTATCACATAATTTCCAAAATATTAGGCACTTCAGGTGAAGAAGTCAGCTTTAAGGATATACTTGACATGGTAAAACTTAACAAACAGCCCAACATGGCATTTTAAACAAGAACAGAACAATTAATGCTTCCCCATGGCACTTCTGCTTATTTCTGGTTTTGGTCTAGCATTGACTTATTTCAGGATTTAGTTATCTAAAATCTGTTAGCAAATCTATAGAATAGTGGTGTTTTGTTTTGTTTTGTTTTGTTTTTTCCACTCGTTAATCACTGTTCATAAGGAGTTTTTATGGAAAAAAGCACAAAATCTTTTCTTTGAACTTGTTTGTAATGTGTGTGTGCATGAATTGAAGGCTGATGAGCAAGAGTCACTGCTTGCAACACTGGTTGCAGTGAGTCACATTACTTTTTCTTGAAAGCCTTTCTCTGCTAATCTCATCTTAACCCTCTTGGATTCTCAGACAGCAGCCAAGTTATTAAGAGTCCTGACATGTTACCAGGTGTCACCCAGGCTGGTAAGGGCCCTTTGCTTGTCATTTTGTTGTTGTTTGTTTGTTTGTTTGTTTTCCCCCAGGCCAGAAAGAGAACAATTTAAGCAATTTAACAATTTAAGATGGGTTAACTCATACGTGGTAAGAACAAGATCACATTTATACAAAAGACTGTCAAGGTTGATGTGTATGTTGCCCCATGTGCAGACAACGAATACATGTTCTCCAAGGGGAGAGTTGCTTTCATTGTACAAATGTATCCTGAAAGTGTCAGAAAACGAGAATAGTTGCTGAATTCCACAGGAGACTTCTGGCAGTGTGTGTAATTGGTTTCTTGCAAAGAGTTACACAGTTACACAGCAATGATTGCTCTCTCCCTCTCTCTTTCTCCTTTCTTTATTTTTTATAAGATTGGTAACATGCCTGACCGACTGTGACAACTGGACAACAGTTTCATAATGGTTATCTTAGATTAAGGGTGTTTCAAGTTGTTTGTTTGTAACATTTCCTCCACTGAAGTTTGATTAATTCTAGCTCTGTTTTATTCAATCAAATGCTTGCTAACCCTAAAGACCTCAGGTTTTTATTCCATTTTGCAGCCATAAAGCTCTCACGTGGTAAATCCATTAAAGCATTGCACTATGAGACAAAATATTCTCACTTAACATTGCACTGTCACCAATTTGCTCATCTTAAAGGTACTTCTCAGTAAGTCTCAGGAAGCTGAAGCTTTGTTAGAAGCCCTGGGAGTGGTCTGGTAGGTAACTGTTGGACACACTTTGCTTGGGTTTTGGGTATGTGTGACCTGTTACCTTCAGCTGGCTCTGCAACACTTGCCAGCGCTGCCTCCAGGCAGTGACTGCACGGAGAAGTGTTGGCTGGCGATGTTTGCTTGAGTATTATTCGGGTAAGAAGAGTTCATCTTCAGTTAAATGAACACCTGAGTGTTGCAGGCAAGTGTTTGTGGAGAAAGTCTGGCAGTGCTCTCCTTATTGTTTATTTTACACAGGTTGTGACAATGATTCTGAGTGACTCAGACACTTGGTAGCATGCATGTCCTTTGCTGTCTGCTTACCAATAGCAGTGAGATTACAAAATGACACTTCTGAAACAGTTTTTTAAAGTAATGATGTTGATGCACTGGAACAGGTTCCCTGGAGAGGTGGTGGATTCCCCACCCATGAAGATATTGGAGGCCAGGCTGGGCTCTGAGCAACCTGATGCAGCTCTGAGTGTCCCTGTTCACTGCAGGGCAGTTGTACTGGATGACCTTTAAAAGTCCCTTCCAATTCGAATGGTTCAATGATTCAATGATTCTAACGTTAATTCTGAAACACAGAAGTTAGAATGAGGAAAAATGGGCTCCCTGTCATGCTGTGTGTCCCTCAGCTCTCGCTGTTAGAGAACTGAATTGGTGTAACTGCACAAACTGGAGCCTATGACAAAAGCCGACAGACTACCGCTCTGAACTTTGAATAAAAGCCATAAGTCTGTTGGTAACAGCTCCTCTCCCCCGCTATCTCTTCGGATTCCACTAAGCCCTGCTCCAGCAGGGTTCCAAGGCCAAACAGCCAGCCCTGAGAAGCAGCTCTGTGCGCACCGAGCCCCCTGTCCCGCCGGCATCACCACAGGGACGGCTGAGCGCCTCGCCGTCGCCCCCGCCCGGCACTGGGGTCCCGCATAGCGGGTTGCGGCTCGCTCCCTGCCCGCTGCCCGCCCCCGGGCGGACCCCGCCCGCCTCGCTACTCGCTCCCCGCTGCCGTTGGGGTCCCGCCGCTCCGCGCTCCTTTGCCGCTACCGCCGCTCCTTGGCGCCGCCGCGTCCCGCCGGCGGGCAGAGCCGGGCCGGGTTGGGCCGGGCCAGCATCGAGTTCCCGCCTCGCCGGCCGCACCCGGGGACACTTAAAGAGTGAGTGCGGGCAGGTTGGGTGGCACTGCTTCCCCGGGGACATCTGCCGACAACGGCCTGCACACACCTGAACGCCGAACCGCTGCGGGAGCCCGGCGGTCAGGGCGCTCACCTGGACGGCTCAGGCAGGTCCGCAGGGGTGAACCGGGGAGGAGGAAAGTCTGCCGGGGGGAGGGTGAGGGCGGGGGGTACCGGCTGTGGGTACGGTGCATGGGGTACCAGAGCCCGGCGAGGATATGGGGCTGCAGGTGCCCGAGGACTGCACCTGTCCGGGGATGGAGGGTGGAGGGTGAGGAACTGCTGCCCCTGGGAGCCCTGTGTTCACGGAGTGCTGTGCCTCGTTTTTTTCAAGGAAGAGTTATGAGTGTGCTCGGAAAAGACCTTGTGTGGACGAGGGAGCGAAACCTACAGGAAGTGGCTGAGGTAAGGGCAGAACAGATGTTTGCTCTTGGCTGCTTAGTGCTCCTTTTCTGTATTTCTGGGGAAGGGAAAGTAGGAGGCTCTAGAATGTGATTGTGAGACACAGGGATTACAGGTTTTTTACTTTCTTGTTAATGCTTACACCTTCTTAACTTCACATTTGCTATTAATTCAGTTTGATACAGAACATCTACCTCAGTGTCTGGCTTCAGCATTGCTTCCAAGGGCTTTCCATCAGCATAAGTGCTGGGGGCAAAGTGTTACCTCCACCCACCCTGAGCTTGAGTCTTGGGGTCTTCAGGCTTTCCTCATATCTGTAAATGGAGGCACAGTGTGCTTCTACACCTGAGATTAATTTGTACTATGAAGTAATCAGCAATAATTGTTATTTCAGTATGAGAAAATCTACTCTAGATTAGACTCCAGGCTCATTTAGTGCCAGGCCTGGGCTCCTGCAATGACCGATGTGGTTGCTCATGGACAAACAGGACAGAAACAAGTGTGTGTAATACAAAGTGGAGATAACATACTGGTGCTTGTGAGAGTCTGTTCACAACAATTTTCTGATCTTTTTCTTTTTGACAGTCTGGGGTCTGGTTCTTGTCAAACTTCACATAGGTTTTGTGCTACTACTGTACTACAAGTCTTAACAAATCAGAAATTATCTGTGCCATGAAGGCATTTACTGCTTGCATATGTATATGTATGTATACACACTCTTGAGCATGAATCTCAAAAGAGGAAATGGTGCTGAATTGAGGTAATCAATGAGATCTGTCTTCTAGGCACGAGAAATCTCACGCTGCATGGACCCCGTGGCTGGAAGGCAGTGTGCTGTTAGTGACCGCTGTGCTGAATGGAGCAGTCGCTACCACACTGCCACCTGCTGCAGGGACAGACTACAGCAGTTTGGAGGCGGGCACTGTGGTGCGCGTTAGGGATCTGATTTCCAGCAGCGCAGGTGGTGCCTCTGTGTGCGGTGGGGTGGCAGTGTATGTTAGCTGTTTGGAACTCTTGACATCAGCTAACATGCAGCTGCTATCCTGCTCCACATACCTTTAGCATCAAACCGGAGAGTGCTGCTTTTATGTGTAGAGTCTTTTGCATTGTCTTGATTGATTCTTCTTCTTTTAACTACCTGGCTATATCTGAAAAAATAATCATCTTTGCATTCCACAGGAAAAAAAGAGAAGTCAATTTTAGAGTTTTTCTTCTCCACTTGCTCCACAAAATAACTTAATTTGTGACCAAGGATGTCCTAAAAATCTGCACCAGGAAGCACAATTTGAGTAGGAAATAGCAGGTTGTGGGCTGTGAGCAAATTGATTCTTCTGATTCATATGACACTGCAAACTTCTATCACACATACTGTCACAAGCAACATATTATTACCTTTATCGTAATCTTGGCACTTCATAGATTGCAAAAGAATCTGTTTATCATAGGAGCATCCAAACGAAGCAATTAATGTGCCTTGTAAATCCTCTAAATGAATATCTGTGGAAAAGAATAGTAGCAGTGTTTGTGGAGCTCTGCAGAGTTGGTGTCCACCTAGTGCTGTGTGTGGTGATTAGGCAGTGTACTGTTAGTTTGCTTGCTGCACTTCAAGTACCAGCAACTAACTACACTGCTGCATTAACACATCACTGTGTCACTACTGAAACAAGAATGCAAACGCTGTTGTTACAAACACCTCATCAGGTCCTTGGCTGGTATGGAGCCCTATGCCAGCTGAAAGAAGGTTTTGCAGTCTGACAGAATTGATAAAAATATGTTTAACTGTGTTTTGCACAATTATGTAGCTAATCAAACTGTTTTCTGACAATTCTGCTAACTTAAGTCAGTGACTTTAGTAAAACTTCAGGTTTTGTGTCCCATGTGGATGTTTTTTTTATGTCTGCTAATGTGACTGTTACATCGCTTCAGGTGAAGAGGTGTGTGTGATTCCAGCTGAGGAGAAAACCTACTTAAGTAGGAACTGGCAGAAAAACAATGGCTCTGATTCACTGAAACTTAGGTCCTTTGATGAAAAAAATGATTGAAAATGAGCAAAAGTGGGTAGGGTAAGAAACATCTGATGAACTACAGGCTCTTGTGTGTTGGTGAATTCCACTCTGAACTGGTGACCTTTCAGCTTACACTTAGGTGTAAATAAAATAATCTGTGTGAAACTTTCTCCCCCTTTTCAGCTTCTATTTTGAGGCTTATTCTAATAGGTGGCTGGGGTGCATGTATTGGACAGCCTCAGAAAGCTGTGCTAGCTGATGTCTTTTAGGATGCTGTGCTGTTGATTTTTGTTGCCCTTTGAATCCTACCATAAGCACTCATGTACATGCAGAAAGGCCCTATCTGCATCCATGTCAGAAAACTGGAAATCCAGCAGATGAGCTGGCAGCCAAGGCCCTGCACTGCAGTGCAAATGTATGGAGAAGGCTGAGGAAGATAAGGGTATTGCTGGAAAAATGAAATGAATCATAATACACAAAGGCAGGCAAAGAAATATTTTTGCATTTTTTCTTTTACTTCTCATAATCTTATTTTCTATGTACAGTTTTTTACAACTAAGTTGACAGTTTCACAATTCAGACATTTTCATCTGTCAATATTATAAAGCTGGTATGGTCAGCTGCATTTGTGTCTATAAACCCTGGTATTATGGTTCTCAGTCCCATGTCCTTCAGTCAAAATGGCTACGTGTTAATTGAGAATCAAAACGTATTTTCACTGGTAAATGGAAAATGAAATTTTCTGGTACAAGTACAGAGTAATTCATCACCAGCCCTATTCCTTTTAGCTATCTGCCTGCTGATGGCAATTGTAATTAGCTCCTGTTAACAATTTAAAGAACTGCATGTAAACTGAAGGTCCATTCTTGCAATGTTTTGATTGCCTTGCCATTTTCAGTAATCTCAGTGGTTCTCAAGGCTGTTACAGAAGTCATCCCAACTTTAAATGACATAGTGTAGCTGAAAATACTAACACCAAAATTAAAAAATATATCCCCTGATAGTTTTTCTTCTAGCAGCATTTCCCAGGAATGTAGTAAGGTTGTGCATCTGTGCCACTGAATGGATTCACAAAGTGAACGGTTTTTCAGAGGTCTTCCCTTTTTTTCATTATGATCTGTCTGATTAATGATGCTACTTCTGGCTTGATACTTTCCATGGGCTCTTCGGGTCTCCAGAATTTTACAACTTTACCCTCAGGGCTGACAAGGTATTTCCAGAAATTCCAGCGAGGTTCTTTTTTTGAAGAATCTGTAAGAATGGCAGAAGATAATTTTAGTGACTCCCTTTCCCTTGTAATTGTTTCATTATCCTGCAGCAATTCTTCATGTATTCATTTTGAAGTAATCCCATCTTGTTCTTTGCTAGAACTTTCACTTCATTGAAATCAATGAATATGACCATGTTGAAAAGTAAGAAGTGAATCGTATTCTCCCCACAGGTGAAACTGTTCAGAAGAGTCTAATTTTACTATCCTGTTTTACAGGAAGGATATTGGATTACACACTCACTGGGGAATCCCCAGTTTTATGTGGGTTTATGGAAAGTGAAATGGGAGCAGGAAGCCATAATGTTGATGGTGAGTTAACTCAGCTCATTCCATCCCATGAAATTAAACCCTACTGGTAGTGTTGCTGCCATTAATATCTGATAATTTCTGAATGATCAGAAATCAGAAACTGTATGACTCCTAGAGGAGTCAGAAAGCAATATGTTGCCTCTGGTTTTGTCATTGAGAGTCTCACAGATTTTAAAGGAAGTCTGTTTTTGAGAGAAGAAATATGAGAAAACTAGAAGATTTTGATTAGGGAACATGGAATAGTGATAAATTTTGCCCTTGGTCTATACTAGTAATGTTATGATTGCAAGAGGACTCTATGGTAATCAGTGATTCAGAGATTCTGACCCAGCTAGTAACGATATCTTCAGAGACTTGTTTTTTTCAAGAATCAGTCTTTAGGTGCCATAATCCCATCTTCAGATACTCTTTCAGTGATTGTTAGTGTATATGAATATTTTGAGTACAAATGCACAGGATATGGAAGGATGATGCTACAGATGTTTCACTTGCCCAGCAAAATGTCTTGCTGCTGCTATGAAAGTAATGAGAAGTAGTTGTGTGAAGGCCCTGACACCATATTCTACTATCAGTGAATTCTTATTTGCATTGAGCTATCTGGCAGTGCTGGAAAAATGCTAAGTAACAGTCACAGTCAGAAGGAGCATGAAGATGGTCAGCCTTCTGACTGTCAAGACAAGCAAATGAAGGACAGTTTCCTCTTTAACTGAAGATGCACAGTAATTTAATATGAGCCAGTATAACTCAGAAACAAGAAAGGTGTTATTTCAAAATGCGTGAGTATCAGAGTATCATGTATGTTAGAGTACTGAATGTGTGAATATAGCAGACCTGGTTCTGTGTAAATATTAATATCTGACACTGGAAGTTAATATCTGGATCCAGTGCCTGGCTTCATCTCACCCAAATCTAGCACCTACTTGCCCTAGTCTTCTCTGTAATGAGCAGAGAGGCATCTCCAGAGTGCATTCAGTAATTCCACTAGATGATGGAGAAACTCATAACAGTGAGGGTTTGCCTGATATGTTTAGTGACATGCCTAAGAGAAGATAGGAAGAAATGCAATTCAGATGACAACAGCCACTACTTAAGAGTCTCCTAAATGAGGTGGACAATTATAGTAATTTTCGGGAATGTAAACAGAGACTATAGGAAGAAGAAAAGGGCTTAAGTGGTTTAAGACATTTCATTTAAATGTTGATACAGTTTTTTGACAAGAGGAGCTGTGAAGAACTACAAAAGGCAGAGGGCTACCTGAGTCTCTCATAGGACTAGTGTAATTATTTGGAGAAGCACCTGTAACTTGGTAGCTTACAGGTACTGGCCTAGGTAGCTGTGATCCCATTTGTGAGCAGGAAGATGCAATGCATGTTTGGGTCTCCTTCTTGGGTGTCATAGATACAATACAAATTAATGCGAATCAGTGGTTATATATCCTACTGTATATTCCTGGTTTACATTACTTATAAGTTAGACATATGACTCTTTGCTAAAGGAGGATTTTCTCATCTGCATGTTTTTATGTTAAAATTTCCAGCAACATTAAGGCATTATTAGTTATATGCCTCTGTGTTGGAAAAAAAAAATACCAGCAAAACAAATCTTTCTAACAAAAGTCATATAATCTGAAATAGGATTTTATAGGTGGTTCAGACCTTTGAATTAAGGTTTATATGTCCATCACCATATGTTTCTATCCAGGCTGGTCCACAGTAAGATGTTTTTATCATCAGTGAGGAGAAATGGATGCTTTCAGGGTACATATTTTCTGATTTTTTTTTTTTTTAAATTTTTTAAATATCCACACTAAAATGAGATAAGTTTTGTGCAAAAAATGTCTTTTTATCTCCATAGACTACGAAGACAAATAATGTATGCATGCTCAAGCTGGGCCTGTTAAACTCTGGACTTGAAGAAGACTATCATGCTTATATGCAGCTCAGCGGAGGAAATAAAATATTTACCTATTAAAAATTTAAAGGCAGGCTCTGCTTCTGATCCCAGGATCTTGATTTTGTGGAAAACAGGGAAGGTTACTCCGTAGTTCCCTTTGGCAAAAGCCTCTATTTCCAGGCTTGAGCCGGGCTCTGATTCTCCAAACTGATTGCAGGGGAAGGCCAGCACAGTGAAGTGGGAGGGACCAAACTCCCTGTGTAGATCTTGCAGAGCGATGTAATTTTTGTCTGTGTGTTGGCAGTAACTTGCCACGTTTACAACCAAAGTTGCCTTTGGAGAAATAAAGTGAGAATACTGAGAAAGAGACTGGAGGTGGCACAGAGATTTCATTAAGCCTTAACATGCGATATCCCCCTACCAGCATTGTTCTGCCTGGGAGCTAGACAGAATTTCTCGGATCATTATTTCCTTAAGCTGATAAGAATGATAGCAACTAAAGCATTTATTTTGAGATGTCGTGCTTTAAACGTTCAGTATATGGATAAACTTGAAGCTTTCAGTTTTAAGCATGAAGAAAACCGGTGTATTTAGAGCAGACATTAAAGCCATATTTCTCAGATATACCTTTAATATTCAACAGAACATGCTACCATTCTTAACTAACATCAAAATGCATAAATTCAATTTCAAGACTATATTAATTTATGATGAGTAAAACATATTTCTTTTTTTCTTTTATTAGTTCTAATAGTTGATTCTGGAAGCAGGCCTAGAAAAAATAAATTTCTCTCTAGTTTAGTGTTTCTTTAGCAGGAATTTAGCACAAAACTCTGCTGTAAGTTCCCACAACAATCCGTTTTGTTTACCTAGAAATGGACATCTGCTTTTCAATGAAGAATCAAAGAAAATACATAAAGAAGTCGTAACTTACTTTCCCTCTGTACTTCTCCAAGGAAATGATTCTTCCGCGTGAATCCTTGATTTCAAAAGAATAAAAATCTTTAGTTTTAGGCTTAAAAAATCTGAGCTGCAGAAGGCAGAGGACTGCTGTACAAAAAAACATGGACAGAAAAACAACAAAGACTCTAGCTTTGGGCACTGAATATTTCAGAGGATAGGCGGTGGTGAGAGGCTCCATTTTCGAAAAGATCGGAGTCAGGGCAGGCCTGGTATGTGAAGGAGGAGCTGAAATATGAAACTCAACTCAGACTAAAAAGGACAAGCTGCTCATTTTGTCACAGTTTCAGAAGCAGCCGTTTCGCTTCACAATGCCTCCGCTGGCCTTCACAATGCTTGGTAAAGTATGTAAATGCCCCTTGCTAGGAAAAAATAAATAAATAAAAAGGCATGTTGCCATCACCTAAGGATGCTGATTGCTCTGTTTGGCCAACCTTTGTGGACCACTGTATCACCCTGCATGCTGCCCTGAGGAATTGCCCTGGAGCCTTGTTTGTGTGTCTGTAATGCGGCTCTGGCATCCTATGGGCCCCTCATGTGTCTCTGACACAGTCAGACAGGCCTGAGTTGGAGCAATCTGGGGCCAGCTGTGCATGTAGGCAAGTAGAAATACAGAAGCCTGTCTGCAGCCTCTGCTTTGCCTCTTAACAGCTGCCATGTGACAGAGGCAGGTTTGTATTATTTTCACAAGTAGGGAGAAAAAAGGTTGTTTATAGGCTGGCTTAAGGAAAGAAGAATGATTTTTCTTACATTTGGAGCGACACAAAATTGGTGATGGATTTTTTGTTTTATTTTATTTTTTTAATTGCTACAGCCTACTTGGCTGTTAGCTATGTGGAGATGAGAAGATGGAAGGCCTTCACAGGAGCAGAGTTAGCTGAGAGTTTCAGATCTAAGCTGTGTAGCTCCAAAGGTATTTTGTTGAGGCAATTGTAAAATACACTCTTTAACAGTCTTTTTTCATATCTCCCCCTTGTTTAGGTCTTCTATCTTTCCTTCTGTACATTCCGTTTTCTCTCTCATTTTGCAGGATTTTTATCCTTATGCTCTTGTTAGTGGACTTTTCAAAGCTATCGTCATCTTTCAGCCCCTGTTGCTTTGTAAGTCCCTGTTAACTTTCTTTTGCTCCTGGTCCAAACTACCACTGAAGAATGATTTCTGCCTCGTGTTTTGCCTTTCACTCCACTTTTAATTCTGCACTCAGAGACTACATTTTTAGGGATGAGGTGAGAACAGGAACTTTGAAAAGGTGAAACCTTGAGTGTGTCTGTTGCTTTTCAGTGGCTTTGGTATCACCTCAATTTCATATGATTTGTACAGTATCATCATGGAATGCTGAAATTTCTATCATGTTCTCTAAAGAGATAAGCTGCATGTTTCTTTACATTAATGAGAGTCTACAAAGAGTTTCATACTGTTCTGTATGACAGAGAGATGCCTGAGAGATAGTATTACTATAATTCAGTGCTTACATGGATGTTTTCTGTGACCTGGGCATACATGAGGCTTGAAGTCAGCCTGGCCTGAGCCTTAAGAGCATGGTGTTCTAGCGGAGGGGACAGAAGAAGATCAGAAGTGTGTGCTGAAATGAACAAAACTGTGGTCTGAAAGCAAACACAGGTGACAGTGCCAACTTTAAAAGCAAATTTGAATGTGCTTGATTTCAGAAATGGGGAATGCAACAGGCAGGGTGCTGGTGTTTGTGTCTTGAAAGCTTGTAATTTTCTCTGAACACTGTATCAAAAATATATACTGGGATATCTAACAATAATTGGGAATCCTGTTATACTTGTTGTTCTTCCTTGATACTTCCAATGTTTGTTTGCCCTAAAATGTTGTCTGGGAAGCAAGATCTTGTGCGTGATGACTGGTTTTGGTATTTTGCCTCCCTTCACTCGTGCAGGCCCTGCGTTCAGAAAGCACCACCTACTCCGGGTTTAAGAGCTCCATCAGGAGGAAACTGACGGCCAGAGCTCCGGTGGCGAGCAGCCCTGTTGTCACAAGGTGGCAGCAGCGACATGCGGGAGGTCTCGCAGCAGAGCCGCGCCGTGCCCGCAGCGCAGACCTTCGTGCCCTCCGGGGTGCCCGGATCGTCAGCACGCGCAGGAGGACTGCAGGTTAGGCAGGAGAAAAACGAGCTTTTTCACTGTGAGGGCTGCATCATGAAATCAGCAGGAGCAGAGAGTTAGTGCAAGGTGTGCTACTGTGCTCACCATGTCCTAGTGGACAAGGGCTCTGGCTGTGCCGGCAGAGTGAGCTCAGGGGCAGCTTTCCTTCAGCAGAATGACACTGCTGTCATCATAAGAAAGCCAGGCCCAAGGTTCCAGCTACTACTGCAAAGACAGGATAGCAGGCTGTACAGACAGCTGGCATCAAGGTTGGCAATGAAAGAAAAGACAAGCCAAAACCTCTTTTTTAACCAAGTAATTTCTGTTGCGGACCAATTTTTTTTGCTTCTGCAATAGAGTCTCTTTTGTTGTTGCACTTTTGCATATGGAGCAGCTAACAATAACTGACAGGACAGAAAGAATTCTTGCAGAAAGACCTCTACCCTCTGCTGCTTCTTTCCATTGCACATGAACACCACTGACCTGGCCATAACTGCAGGACCAGTCTGCATGCCTGGATATGGTATAGTACCCACTTACAGACAGCACATTGATGGAGAAACTTGCCCTGTGTTAGTTTCCCCTCCAATGCCTCAGGCTTCAGGTACTGATAAAAGTCCTGTCTGACAAGGAACGCTTACCCACAGTTCATCTGAGGGAGAGGCTTGTCTGAATGCTGTTCAAAACACAGATCAGACTTTCAGGACTTTGACTTAGTCTGAAGAACTGGCTTTGGAGGAGGTTGTTTTTCTCCATCCCCAACAGAGGGAGCTGAGGAAACACTGAATAAGCCTTTAAATGAACTCACTCCTACTTCAGTAGCGGTAAGGAAAGGTGGAGGAGGGTTTACAAACTGCATGTACAAGAAGAACTTCCTGGAATAATGAGGAAAATAAACAAGGCACATTCCTTGATTAATAATGGAAATATTTAGACAGCAAATAAAAGACGTTCTTTAGCATTCCTGATGTGCTCCCATGAGGCTGTAACTGTTGGAGACAAACTGGAATTCTGTCTCCTGCAGAGCAGAATACTCTTCAGCAGTGTGGACATAATGCATGCCCAGCTGTTGGAGAATCAGTTTTTTAAGCAAACTGAGCTACTCACTACCTCAGTTTCTAGAACAGAAAGTTCTGGATGTTGTTGCCACCAGCAGTGGTGAAAAGCTATATGGTCCTGGGCAATCAGACTTTGATTTTGTGTGAGATAGGATCTGCTGTAGCCAATCAATTGATATGAGTGACAGGAGTAAATATAGACTGTTCATTAAGTGTCTGACCAGTATGACTCTTTTCAGACATCTACTTTAGGATGAGAAGAATAGTAGAAGTGTCTGTTTCATTTCACTAAAAATAAAGGAAAAACAGAGAGACTAGCTCAAATATCCTTGTGTGTATGGTTCCATTTAGTGTGTCAAATATGCTTTTAATAAGTAATCTGCTGAAAAGTACTTGACTTGAAATAATTCTGTGTACAATTTAAAAAAAAATGCAAAGTTGGTTTTTTTTTTGTTTTTTTTTTTGTTTTGTTTTTTTCAGCAACAAGTCAGATGCTTAAAAAAGCCAGCATCATGAGAAGTGCTGTGACTCTATCTAACAGGCACACTGCAGCAGGCTTGGAAGGGAGAAATGACAGGAGAACTGAAATACAAAAAAAGCAGGTGAGCAAATGCTCTGGTAGTATATTTGCTGTTGTGTTTTATTACCTCATCTTTGGTCTAGAATCTGTTGTGTAGGTGCTACCTTATTTTCATGGAGAACAGCAACAAGAAGACAATAGCAACAAGATTAGGAAGTGTCCACTAGAAAAATGGCAGAAGCAAGTGCTTTATCATGAACTTTTAGTTTATTTCTCTGAGTAAAACTAAAATTGAAACCAAGCTAAAGAAGCCCTTGAGACTCTTTTTTTTTTTTTTTTTTTTTTTTTTTTTTAACCTCTGTGGATAACCGATACTATAAAAAATAAATTGAAAGATGATGAATGACTCAGTTTTCCATGTGATTCAAAACCATGGTAAAGACCATTTTTTCAGTTGCACAGGATGTAGTAGTTCATGTTGTCACGTAGACAGAATGACCAACTATGGAAATGTTGCCAAAAACTAGTTGTGAATAATGTTTTTTTTCTAGTCATGACTAGAAGCTAAAGGGTAGGTAGTTGTGTTTAACAGTTATTGGCAAAGGTCAGAAGGGCATGGAATCTATACAATTGAAATAAAGGCTTCATATCTCCTACCACTGGTGGTGGGAGGTGTTTTTTATTGCTCAACAGTTTATCCCTTCATTTTTGCTACTGGGCACTGACACAAAATTTATTTTCTCTTTAGGCTTTATTTATTGCCTTCTGGTCATCTTAAATAAACCTGCACGCCTGTCACCCAGCCATTTTTGTTAACTTACTGAAAACTGACTTCTCATGTCAATCATGGTGATGCTTACCTGTGTTAATTAAGTTATTACCATGACATTATACTCAAAGCCATGTCAGTATTTTCATGCTACCTGATTGTGATTGTTGTATATATTAAGTTGTAAACTTGTAATCACGGATTGCCTTGCACTCTCTGTTCCTGTGTTACACCAGTTATAAGGTCAGTGCTGAAGACAATGACAGCTATTTTCAAGTGATTACTTTTTTGACAGTAAATATTGAGTGAGAAAACTTGATAGCTGCATACCTAATGCAGTTGCTTTTACTGGTTTACAATTAATAATTAATATTATTGAGAAATTCCCATGAGGGTGTCAAAATAAACTTTAAAGAAAAAGAAGTAATGTCAAGATAGCTGGACCAGAGTTCTGGTTGGTTGCTGTCTTTTAATACTTGTACTCATGAAGATCACTGGATGTTGCCAAACAACCCATGAATTTACAACTTCTTGGGAAACCCAGTTTTCATGGCAATCACTTTCATTTCTAAGTAAACGAATTATTCTGTAAAAATCTCATGTCAACAGAAGTCCTTTCCTGCCTTTTCACCCACTGTGATTGGAGAGTGTGCAATTTAAGGTTGCTGAATGGGGTTTAGTAATCTTAGCTGTATATACCCTACAGAGAAATTAAAGAAAACCTTCATGTGTGATAAGTATGAAGTAATATTGGTAAAGCACACCTTTTTACTTCAGTTTTTATGTGATTAATTTAAAGATGATTGCATTGTCTGCACTGTTCTCAGTGTTAGTCCTTCATACCTCATAGTCAAATTCAGAGTTCTACACCAAGGACCAGAACAGCTTCTTTTAAGTTTGTTGTGGTGGTCTTTGAAACAACACTGTGGGCTAAAATCTTTTCACATTCCTGTGAATGTGTGTGGTCTCCTTGTGAGACAAAAGATGGCTTCTCTGTACACACAATAGGTTTTTCCATAGAAATATCTGCACTTATTTTAAAGGCACACAGATCCAAGCAATCAGATTAGCTGTCTGCCAAGTTGACTGTATAAATCACACAGAAAGTTCCTCTCAAAGCTGTCGGCTTGCTATAGAACAGCTCTGATATATGAAAATGCAGAACTTCTTCCTGGTAATGTTTTTGTAAGACATTTCTTATCAAGATTACAACAGGGTTTTGAAGAAAAATAACAATGAATGTGCTTGGATTCCAGAAAAACTGGAGAAAGAACATATTAAGTGGCTGGTGAATACATCTGTGACGTTTCCACCTGACTAAATAAAGAATTATGGACCAGACAGATAACTAACTTACTCAATGAAAAAAACCCAAACATTACAAAGAAGTGTGTAGTATTAAAGGAATAGTGTAGAGATACATTCAGCCTTATTTGATGATCTCAGCCTTGCCTGAATTTTCTAAAGACTTAACTTTTTGAAGAAGGAAAAAATTCCAATGACAATTCAGGTCTCCCTTTTCTTTTCTTCTGTACCATCTGTTTCTTTGACCCGTGTGGAAAGGATAATATAATAAAAAA
Organism: Coturnix japonica; assembly: GCF_054131305.1. Lineage (NCBI taxonomy): Eukaryota > Metazoa > Chordata > Aves > Galliformes > Phasianidae > Coturnix > Coturnix japonica. The sequence goes on along the minus strand of NC_140702.1, from coordinate 55,708,924 downwards.
TTCTGAGTCCTCTGAGACACTTTGCATACGTTTTTAGCACCTGTGCCTTCAAAATGTGGTAGTGGTTTAATGAGTCAGACCATGGAGTCCGTATGCTTGGACTCCAGCCTGAGTGAGGTCTACAGCAGGTTTCATGTGTGGGTGACACATAGAGGCCTAAAATCTCTTCCAGTGGTAAGATGACCTTGTTCAAATAGCATAGTTAAAGTTTTTATGATCATTAGCAGTGAATTGGTATTTTATGGAAGGAAACCCATAACATTACTATAGATGGAGCATATCATTTGGACTCTGATATTCTGTGTCTTTTGCTGAATTCCCACCCAAGAGTCCAAGTGTTTTAAAACTTACATGTAAAGAAAGTTTAGTACTTTAAAGGTAATTATGCTACCCACGGTACTTAAGTATGTTCTTGACAGGTTTCTTCATTTATATTTTCACTTCTATGCATGGGCAGAAATGTACTACTCAACTTCTGATGGTTCAAGAAACTGGATGTAGCATGGCAGGAAGTGACATGAAGGTCTGTGAAAATACCAGTTGCATCTGGAAAGGTATGTTCCTTTGTAGCAAATACCCCATGCATAATGAATGATAAGATAGATCAGGTTGCATTTACGCTGAGAAAATCACTGCTTCCAGCAAATGTTACAGAATAGTACAAGGTGGCTGAGATGTGTATACTGCTTGGATCCACTTCCCCTACAATTCCCATTGCCTCTGATGAGATGTATCTCCACCTCTTCCATTGTGGTTAAATGCCTGTCTATCACCTGGCTTGCTTTTGGGCCCCATAAGGCACATCAGTAGCTGTAAAAACATAATTTCCTTTTGGCTTTCCAATTTCAGGTGTGTGAAATAATGTAGTTTTTTGCTGCAGACTGGGCCCAGGGTAAGTATTAGATTGTTGGGTACATGAGAGTGCAAGATTGGCAAAGATGGTGGGGTCTTGCCACACCTTCCTGTAGGGAAAGATAGGTGGAACAAACTATCCCTTGCTCTAGTCATGGTTTCATCTAACTGGGAGCTGATTGATTTCCTCCAAAAATCTGAGAATAAGTGAGCATATAGAGGCTATTAATGAGTGAACAGTAAGCCAAGTGGGATGTAAGGAGCTGATCTGTAAAATAATACAGATATTATGGTTTGATTTTTTGTGTTTTAATTTTTAATATGAGGCTGTTCATAGGCATCAGGCCAATATTTTGTTCTGTCTTAGGTATTTTTTTTGTTTGTTTGTTTGTTTGTTTTCTGGGATCTGGCTATTTCTGTACATGCTGAATTCTTACCAGTCAGTGCCTGGTTCATGCTCATGTAAAAACAGTGAGAAACAACCTCTGCATGAGCCTGAGGTTCAGCTCCTGTGGAAGAAGTTGTGGAGTATGTGATAGACTGGTATATATTTGTTTTTTACTGTACAAATAAAACTTAATTCAGAGCCTTCAGAAGCGGTAGTATAGGGATTAGTCATAGTATTTTTTTCCTGATGGCTAATGAATACATGTGTCAGGAATACTGGGTTTTATTCCACCCACCTACTTGTTGACTGAGTGGTCTTGTGTTACAATACTGACTACTTAACACTTCCCGAATCTTATTTTGAGAACTGATACAGGCATGTGAAAACAAAAATCCTTTCAAAAGCCAATGATAATCTTCCAGTACTCAGGTAAAATAACACACGATGAGATAATGAAGCTTCATTTCCACTGATTAAAAAAAATTCTATAAAGCACATTCATGTGTCTGTGAAGTATCTGAATAGAGCTGAAAGCGTGATCTGTGTGAATTTGAAGTGAGAAAACTGAGATGAGTTATACAGATAATTTCATCCTTTCTCAGTGCTTAATCCCAGCTACCAGTATTAGAGATCATTTTCAGAATATCTCAGAAGTGTTGTCATTCTCCAGCTGTTGTAACTAAGTGCTTCAGTTTTCCTGAACTGTCCTACTTGTCTGTGTTTGGAGGTGGTTGATAAGATTTTCAAAAAGACCCCCAAAATGTAGATGATAGAAATACATATTTTTTTGTACACACTAATTACATTTCAGTGACATCGGACCTTTATTTTTAGGGTTAGAATGGATTGTTATGTGTTGCATTAGGCAGGTAATGTCTTACAGCCTATAATTCCTGCAAGTCTTGATTTTTTTTAATTCCACAAACTTTTACAGGAAAGTCACTGTGGCCCATTTCTTGCTCGTCTTCTGTTTTAATTTGTGTGGAGGGCTGTTTTTATTTGTGTGGAAGACAGGTACCACAGCTGAAAGGAGAAACAGTTATTTTTTGACAGAAATCCATTCTTGGCTAGGGGATAAGACATAAAATAAGCCTCAGATCAAGTTCTCCACAATTTGTCATTGATAAGACTTTTGTATAGGATTATAATGTGTGTATTTACATTACAGAGTGAAGATTTCTGTGTTGATTTTTATTAACAGAAAGATTGGTTGTTGAACTGGATAATGTCTTCTGCCTGTGAAGTTTTGGCAATGATTCTAAGTGCTCTTCTCTGGGGAATATTTCAAAAATGAGGTCAAAACATGAACAGAAGTGTAGAAATATTAGTCTCCAGATCTCTACGCTGCATATTATGGATAGATAATTTCTTACACATAAAAATGTAGCTTTAAATGATTAATGGTGATAATGATCTTTATTATTTTTTTTACTATGATGCTTAGCAGTTGTTGCAGAATCACGTAGACAGTGACCACAAAGGCTGACTCTTCTGCTTGCTCATACTTGAAATTTACTGTTATTGCTTTAGTTTCTGAATTTTGTGTGGTCATGAGCTTAGAATGCTGTCATCAAAGTGGGTTTAAAAACCTTTTCCTGTGGTTAGATGTTGATGGAGGAGATGAAGAGAAATTAACGTCAGAAAGCAGAAAGGTTAATTGCTGTATGAGGGGTTTTGAGGTGGGAGAGCCCACTGAACTGCTGCTAGCAACATCTCACAGAAGCTAACCAGGCAAAGTCATCAAATGTATTCTACACTGAATTGTGATGAAATTTAAGCAAAACATAGCAAACAGTATTCTCCAGTGTAGCTGAGTGCATCCATGGAGATTTGATAGAGCTGGTGAAAGGAAGCTTTCACTTACTTTAGTGTGCAGTGTTTTGGCCTAACCAGGATAAATTAGATCCATCTAGATATCTGTGGACCAGACAGAGACTAATATAGTGAGTGTAAAAGGCTTTGGTGTGAGGAAAACTGATTGTATTTTGAATGACTGAATTGTGTGTGATGAATCTTCAAATACAGGATGCCGAGAAGGGATGCAGAATGAGTTCAGAACTGTTACCATCATGGAGCCATCAGTGACATGGGAGCCAGAACTGAGGCTTCATATTACTGGTTTGCGCAATGATTACTGTAAGTTATTTTCTTCTGACCGTGGCTTTCACAGAGACTGAATATAGTTATGTATACTTCAAGAAAGGTGTTCCCCCTTCAGATCAAATGCGAATTCTCCAAGACTTATGCATGATGTCATTTTTTCTTATAAATATGCAGCTTTGAAAACAGCCTGTCCCAGGATATAGAGGCTGCTGATCAAACCCTAGGATCAGTGTCACCTAGCTCTCATGCAGCTTTTTTCAGCAATAGGTCTCAATTCAAATTTAAAATCAGTCCACTGCACATATCCCCATTCTAAGGACATTTCAGCTGTTAGCTTCGGATATTTAGCAGCCTGTCAACACAGCAACAACTTTATTTAACAGACTTTGAAATCTCTAGTTATGGGAGAAGCCAGTGATTTTGTTAATGGTTTAGATAGATAGCTATCTTCTGAATTATCACCTACATCTTTGGTGGTAAAATTAAACACGCACATGACAATGCATGGATTTCTGGTCTCTATTGGCAAATATAAAAAACTTCTGAAGCCTTAGCAACTCTATATTTGAAAGTGTTGGAAATTGTTCCTGTGCTTTGATTGTTGTTTGTGTTTTGTTTTCTTATCTTTTTTTTTCTTTCTTAACTTGCTCTTGCAAGCATTCTTTAGATGTAAATCTATGACTAAGGCGAAAGCTTGTCGTGTATCCAGATTGAGGCTGGATTTCTGTGTGGGTTATTTTTCACTGATTATGCCCAAGGTGTATCCACAAAATAATAGCATTAGGAGAATTCCTTGGAAATTATTTTTTAGTGTGTATTTCTGACTGTAGGAATCAGGACTTTAATCAAACAGCTGACTGAAAGATTAAGCTATTCTTCAGAGTGATTTTAGTTACCAAAGCATAGTGTCAGGCCTTGGCCTATACTATTTTCTTCAGGGATCATTTAAAATGACTTTTAATCTGTCATAAATACAACAGCTGAGGATTTGCATTGACATCAGAGAGTGTACTGTTGTCCTGTGTCAGTAACAGATGTTGAATACCAACTCAGTCTGGCCTATCTGATGCAACAGTCTGTTCTGTGGCTAACTGGTGTAATGACTTTCTTTGCCAGGGTCTGTAGTGCACCTAGCATCAGTGGAAACAGTATTTCTTGCATTCACTTACAGAGCATACCCTGTAGGAGAGATGCAGAATTTCTCTGATTCCTTTCTGTGTTTTTCTTCTGTCACATGGAGAGTAAATGTTAACACGAGCTCAAGGAAGAGCTGTATCACATAGACTTTCTCTTATGTCTTTACCAATAACATGAATTATATTGGAACAAGAACGTTTTTGGAATTCTAGCTGGTACTAGAGAATACTTATTTCTGGTGACAGAAATTAGAGTGATGTGGCCATCCAAACTGATGGATGTCAGGTGAAAAACATTTAGTGAGGGATCTGTAAGTCATATTCTTCTGTACAAACATTCAGGTTTGTGATAATGAAGATCTCTTCTTGTTGGAAATACCTTCATTTAGTTCTCATTTATGTCCTCATTAAATATGAGATGGTGATGGCTTTATTGAAGCAATGCCATAAGTTTTTTCTGTAGCAATTAACAGAAAGCCTCTCTCCAAGCCATAACCCCCTCCCCACCAGCTTATAACCTCTAACCTTCTTTCAGTCATTTTTAGTAGCTTTTTTCTAGATCTAAACATACTGGACTGGAACCTTGAAAATCTCATTGCTGTTGCTCTAGGATCTACTGCATACATTTGGAATGGAAGAACTCTTCAAGGCATTGAAAGCATTGATTTAAATTCCGGTTCCAAATACATTTCATCTCTAGCTTGGATAAAAGAAGGAACCTGCCTTGCTATTGGCACTAGTGATGGAGAAGTGCAAGTACTTAACATTTTATGTTTTTGTCTTTCTCAGTTTTTAGCTGTAGTGTCCACGAGACAGTCTTTGTTGTTTAATGAAACAAAACAGGAAGATTGGCTAAAATACAGGAAAATTCTGCTGTGTATGGTGTATAACAATTATACAATCCCTCATGTTATTGAATAACTGCACAGAGGGAGTCAGATTTTCTTTTCATCAGTAATAGGAACTCTTCAAATATTTTTCTCAGCATGGGCTAGCCTTTCTTGTATCTCTCTTGCTAAGATCACTGTAATAGAGACAGATACTTTTAGAACATGAGCAAAAATTGTTCACACCCCTGAATTTCACTTCAGATTATATGCATAGAACTGTCTGCTGCTGTAGAACAGTCCTGTTATTGAAAGATCTTTGTTGAATGTTGGCTATGATGCTGGATAATATGGGCATCTATCTGCATCTATCTGATGGAATTCTGATTCAGCCATATACTTTTGTATAAACAGCTTTAAATTCAGAGATGCGTGTTCTCTTAAAATAAAGTGAAGTATAGTGTGAAAAAAATAGCATGAAATGAATGAGCCTGAAGTTGTCTGTATGTCATATCAGAACTGAGTAGTTGTTTACCTGCAAACAAATGAAGAAAACTTGATATATTTATTTCTCTTTCTCTCTCTCTCTCTCTATCTTCTGTTGAATTTGTATTTGTTCTTTGTGCTTGTTTTGTACTGGCAGCTGTGGGACATTGAAAAGAAAAGGAGGTTGAGAAATATGTTTGGTCACCTGTCTGTAGTTGGAGCTCTGAGCTGGAATCATTATATTCTGAGCAGGTGAGTGCTATAGTCTATTCACAGAATAAGTCCTGATGCTTTAATCTAGAGAAGTGTCCCAATCATTTGATTTGTTTTAGTTGGTTTTGCTTAAAGGTGCTTTATTCTTTACCAGCCACCACAGAAACAGTATGTAGGTCTTCTTTATGTCAGGAAAGCAACTGAAGTGAATTTAGCCTTCCTCCTTAGTCTCTGTTTCTTACTGTTCTTCAAGAAATCTGCCACTGAATCATGCCACATCTAGGTGGGGCATGTGATTGTGGTTTTTCAGAAAATTTGAGCTTTAAATGGTGTTGTCTTCAGTGGGTCCAGACTCCAAAAATCATAGCCTACTCAGTGCCGGGGAGAGAACATGTAGGTTAGGCTGCCCTTCTGTTGCATCCCTTTTCAGATGCATGGCAAAGCTCAGCTGTCAGAGTTGCACACTTCTCTAGCTATAAGGAAAGGCCAGCTCAGGATTAAAGTTGTTGACTTTCTTCTCTGCCAAGGGTGAATATTATATATTTAGGTATCATTTCAATATGCTTGAAAGATGAGATGGAAAGATGGACTCAGATAAGAAGGATAATCCATCCTATTCTCTGTTTTGTTCTTTTTTTTTCTCTCACTCTGTTTCCAGTTCAGATCTTTGTCTTAAGCTTGATGAGTCTGAGGGAAGACTTGTTTATGAAGGATGTTTCTCCTACTTTAAAATCATGTGATGGTCTTCTGTTTTACTTAGACAGAAATAACACCCAACATTGATGGATTATATTGTTAATCTCAAAATGAAAGTTTTTATCTCTTGATGAGATCACTAGAGGTAGTTTTGTTTTGATATCATGGGTTGTTGTGGCTTTTGATTCTGTTGGATCTGCTAGGCAGATTAAGATACAATGCTACTGACTGATCAACAGTTAATGAAATGCTGTGGCTCTTGCAGAAGTAGCTACTGTGTGTGAATCACGTTACAAACACATCCTCAATGTCTGCTTGGCATTACCTTATCACAGTCAGTATTAGTTTCAGTTTGCATTTCAGCTTAGCTGAAGAAGTGAAAGCAATAGAAACTTACATTGTAGATCTTTCTGAATAGAAATTGATTATAAAATTAAACATGAAACTGTGAACTACAGTTTTTGCTGATAAAGTTCAGATGACATTTATTTCTTTTGCTAGGTTGAAACTAGCCAACTGATTACTATGCAGTTAAAATATCTATATAATCAGAAAAAAAAGATATAGTTAATATTCATTACTACTAAAAATAATAAAATCAGCATTCTTACAGGAAACTTCAATATAAGCAATTGATACATTGGAATAACATACTAATTCCCGTGGTTAAAAATAGACTGATGACACAACCTCATGGATGTCTAAATACACTTCAGTATAGCAGATTCATTTGTCCAAGTTTTTTAATCTGTTCTATTTGTATTTATCAAAATAGATGCAATTTTTTGAGTCAAAATAAAACAATATTGACTTCTTAATTTAGCAAACAAACACATTTCTTTTCAAAGAGTATTCCCTGGAGCCAGGGTTTTTTGCACTTAGCCACTGAAAATCTTGCCACGTGTGACACTGGCAAATCACTCCATTTCTGTTGGTTAGATTTTCTGCTTATTATTTTGGAGGATAAGCCTGTGTAGTTTTTCAGGATGCAAATGATGATGCCTCTAGACATAATACATAGAATCATGTGTTTATTCCTAATTATTTTCCATAGATATGCTCTTGATATTCACTGGTGCACTGCTTGGTTGGAACCTTACTAATTTTTGTGGCCCTTGAGGATTTGAGAAGCCCATAATTTAAGCCCATTGAATGACATTTCTTACAATCAGTCACTTAGTGCTTCCAAATAAATAAACTTGCGTCTGAAGATTCTTTAAGAGACCAAGTGGGAAAGACTTCAATCAATGTAGCCTTAAATGAATCTATTGCAGTAATGTCAATTACCTGTTTCTTAGTTGCTCAGACTCTCTAATACAAGCTGGGGGATATGAAGATGTAGCACAGCCCTGCCAAAATGGGCTTGGGAGTACTAATGGATGTCAAGCTGGACATGTGCCAGCAATGTGCCCTTGCTGCTCAGAAAGTCAACCTGATTTTGGGTTGATAGAAATGTGGCCAGCAGGGTGAGGGAGGTGATCCTGCTTCTCTACTCTGCAATCAGGAGGCCACATCTGGAGTATATGTATAGAGCTTGTAGATTATTTCCGTACCGCAAGAATAGGTGGAAGAGTCAATTTCCAGCTTTCTGTTAGCATGTCCTTAGGAAATCAGGGAAAAGAAAATGTGCCATAGGTACTTTCAATACTTTCAATGCAGTTATACTATTGCTGAGTAAAACCTATATCAGAACAGTAACAGAAGCCACACTTCCAAAATGGGCATTTTGTTTTAGTAAACTGTCATAACTGGACAGGGTAACCGTGAGAGAGCACAGCCTGAGGGAGCGGTCCCTCAGTACAGCTAGAACTATGCATCCATTTCCTAACAGTTAGTAGTGCAACAGTGTCAAGATGAAAGGGTAAATAAGCTCTGACAAGTAGAGGTGATTAGTGCAGGTTTTCTTTCAGTCTGGAAGTGGGAGGGAGGAAAAGGTGACTGAGTGAACCAAGGAGTGGCTGAGTGCTAATGACTACTACTGGTAAACCCTTTCCCAGGCCAATACAGTTTTATGCTTCTTCTTTGTTGGAGTCATATCTGGCCTTGGGAAAATTCATTTTGCAAAACTTCTTTTCTCGAAGAACATCATCATCTTGACGAACGTCCGTGTTAACTTGTTAACTGTTAAACAAGGTTGGTAGTGTACACTGTAGTATGTTTTCAGGGAAATGAAAACTGTGATGGAGAGCAGATAATTTGCCTAGCTTTTACTGAGCAGCTGCTTTTCTGCTTTCTATTGTCAGCCACCCCTCCATTGTTGCTCTGCAGGCGTGCTTCACACTGATGTGGTTTGCTGCTGAAACCACTGAAGCAGCTTCAGTATGACGATGAAGCATCTTGTTTTTAATATTAAACACATGCTGTCTTTTCTCACAGTGGTTCAAGACTGGGATCTATTCATCACCATGATGTTCGAGTGGCTCAGCACCACGTTGGTAGTCTTTGCCAAAAGACACAAAGCATTTGCAGCCTCAAATGGTCATTAACCAGTCAGTTGCTCGCAAGCGGGTCTAGTGATGGTACACTGAATATCTGGCACGGTGATCCTGGTGTGAATGTGCAGTCACAGCCACTGAAAACCATACCTCATTCTTCAGCAGTTAAGGTATATGGAGAAGGGGAAAAAAAATCTATATTTATTCTCATCAAATTATGTCATTGATGTAAACAACATGTGGAATTTTTCAGATTGTCTCAGTTTATTCAGATTTCTATTAGCCTCTTCTCTCCTGATTGTTATGCAGATAGTTTAATACCAGTTCTCCTGATGCAGATAAAAGTGGTAATGCTTTGATTGATTATGAAATTCTACTGGATTAGTAGGACATTGCAAATATAATACTAATAAAAAATAAAATCTATAGCCTCCTCCTCTCTCTCTGTCCTGCACAGAAAAATTCAATGGCACAATGATTAAAAATTGTCAGACAGGATCTTCCTGTTGCTGGAATTCTAGAAGATTGTCTCTGAAATTCCCTCTGCTTAAATTATTTTATATGTGAAGTTTCTTTTGCTCTCCTGCCCATTTCAAGTTATGATTGCTGAAAGCCAAAGATCTGAAGAGAGAAACTGGAAATGAAACAACTTAGATTCTTTATTAAGTCCCAGTCTTGGAAGGAGAGGTCAGATATCAGCAAGGAGGAGGAATCCAGCATTTATAAGCTGCTTATCCTCCCAGAAGAGTCTGAGACTGGCCTGAAGCACTGATGATAAAGGATCAGGGAAGATTATTGAAATGGGTGGAAATCAGTTCTTGGTAGCTTTTCTCCAGATTGGTCCAGGGCCCTGGGCATATTGAAGAAATATCTCAAGAGAATCTAACTTTAAAAAAAGTCCTCAAACATTAAAAACATTGCTCATGCTTCTGCAATGGCTTGATTTAGATGGAAGTCAAATTGCATTCTGTTGGGTTCTTCTGGCACTGAGGTGTGAATCTGTGACCTGTGAAGAGTGAGCAGAGAAACTGGGATTACATGAGGAATTTCATTAAGGAAGGCAGTGTAGTTAAACGTAAAGAAACAGCAAAGGGAGCAGTAATTGGAGTTTTGGAATCCTACATTCTGCATCTGTATGGCAGGAAGAGCATGATGTAGTACGGAATAAAAAGCAAGAGATACATTCTGGGTGTGTGTTGCAGTTCATTTTTTTAGCTAGGCTTTTAAGCAAAATCTATTCTCTGTTTTCCAGCTAACCTCCTAGTCTGTTCTGGTGTCTGATTTCTCTTTTCTTTTTTCTTTTTTTCTTTTTTTTTCTTTTTTTTCTTTTTTTTTTTTAAGGCTATGAACTGGTGTCCTTGGCAATCCAATGTCCTTGCTACAGGGGGTGGAATGAAAGATGGGATTTTGCGTGTCTGGGACATAAACCATGAGAAACTCCTACAAAGTGCAGCTACAGATTCTCAGGTGAAGTGATGAACTGTCTGCATACTCTGGCTCTGCTCTTCTTGTATAGCTGTGCTCATTTGGCAAACTACTGACTTTGAGGGTGGTTCTGTGGGCAGGGGAACAGCAGGATTTTCTCTGTTTCTGCAGTTGTGCTACATTCAGTGCTGCAGTGTGGGGCTGGAATCAGAAGTAGTTTGTTTTTCATTTATGATTTCTCTTCACGCAGAAATGCTCAAAGGGAAGGTGGTCTCACAGCCAGACACTTTTCATCATCTTTTTATTTGTAGCAATGATGGTTTTGGCCACAATTCTCGTGAAGATAGAGAGCTGATGGGGTGGAAGACAACCCAGTGTGCTGGGGTGGGGAGAGGTCTAAGAGCCAGAGGGCAAACATCAGTCTCTTGGGTTAGAATACTAGGAGACAGAGAAACAAATTCTCAGCTGGAATAAAGCAGTATAATTGATGATTTTCCTGGAGCTGTGACAACTTAGATGAAGATATGCTTAGAGGACTTTGGTTTCATACTGATAGGCTATTAACACATTTAGTCTATAGAGCAGCTGTACACTGAAGTGTTGCAAGAAATGAAATCATCCTTCTAAATAAGTAAATATTCTGCTGGGGCTATTTCTCAGTAACTTCTTCAAGTGCTGTAGATAATATTTCAGATCTACTGAATGATCTTTGTTGACTCATTTTGAAAACTAAAATAGGATTTTAAATTGCAATAGATTTGTTCATTGCTCTGGTTACCCAAAACCAGTGAACTGATGACTGGACAAGGCCTTCCTGGAAATCAGATGAAAATATGGCAGCATCCAGCACTTATCAATTCATCAGAACTCTATGGCAAGTATTTCAGTGCATTGTTTTAGACATTTTAATTACCTATTTTTCTCTCTGACCAGTCTGTTGGTTTTATTTTAGTTTAGTTTTGTAAATACATGCATTATACATTTAAGTAAAATAAAGTTTAAAGAGCACTCACCTACACATCTTTACCTACATGGAGGTATTCATTCATACAGTCTTGATGTATGAGATTGTAAAGGTTGACTTAGTAAGATAATGATGTGAATTTATTCTCCTACCATTTCTGAAGCTGCCCTAAGTGCAGACTGTGTGGATTTACACTTCTCCCTAATGATTACCAGGCCTGGACCGACTGTGGTGGTGTCAGCTTGCTTCCAAGACATTGTAGGCTGATGGCCTTCTAGATAACACAAACTAGATATATGACTCTTCAGTTTTGAAGCATATTGTGCCAGGATATTGTACCAGCTTCCAAATTAAGTTTGAATGTGATAAATCTCTATATGTTATTGAGTAATGACTGCTTTTGGCTGTGAAGCAGTGCAATGCTTTATGTTGTCCTTGTACCATGCTGACAGCTAGAGGAAGTGGAGTCTCCATACAGTTTTGTAGCTGTAGTGCTAGACTATATGTCCCAGCTGTTGTTTGTTATTAAGCCTTGTTGTTGCTTGTGCTTGCTGTCACTCTGATGCACTGAGTTTTACTTGTTTCAGCATTAAATGAAGTGAGCCAATAGATGCATCTGAAGTTAAAACGAAAACAAATTGTTTTCACATTGGCTGCATTTTCACACTTACTGACAATGTGTGGCCAAAGAAGGTCTGGATTTTTAGCACGACAGGTATAGCTGGTATTTACAAATACTTTTGCTGTTGCTGCATTTGATGGCATTTGTTAAATTCCTGATGGGATGCTATCCTTGAAACCTGTAACTGGGCTTCAATACTAGCCTATAAGGGGAAATCATAGAAGAGTCAAGTGTGTAAGGATGATGGAGTTCAGCAGAAGCATTTGTGTATCTGGTTACACGTTATCCCTCTGTGATGCTACTTGTCTGTGCTGCTTCTCCTTTCTTATCCCTCTTTATTCATGTGTGGCACTTAAGGTAGTGTCGTGTAATATTCTGAGAAATTAACAGGCGAGTGACTTGATCTTTAGTCTTAACTGCTAGAACCTGAGGTTTCTTTAGTCTTAAATGCACTATTCCAAATAAAACCTAGATTTACCTTCAGCAACATTTATCATACAAGAAAACTGTGTTATTAGTTGGGTGAATCTGGGGTGTTATCATCCTGTTTCTGGTTCTATTTAGTTTACCTGCAAAATGAACTATTTTTCATGAAAAAAAAAGTGCAGATAATTCTTACAAAGATACATCTCTGCTTACAGCCCTGTTTTAAGGAAGTGAATATTTAAAACAAAATGACAATGTATCAAAACATGCTCAGAAAGAATACTGTAATGGATGATTGTGAGATGGTCCTAAATTCACCTCAGACAGCCCTTAGCACCTATACAGCCAATAAATTAACAAATAAATGTAACTGAATTTTGTTGTAATTGAGATTGCCTATTACTGAACGTAATTACAACAGAATTCTGATGGATACTATCCTTCTTATAGCAGAGTCCATGTTTGGTACACTTCTAATAGAACTATTAGAGCAGTTTACTAGAAGAAGAGATTTATTTTGTATGTAAATGTAATCTCTTTAGAACTTAGAAACGTTGCTTTTAACAAAGAAAATACAGAATAAAACAAAATTTGCTATTTCTTTGAAACATACCCTGGTGTGATCTTCAAACAGTGGTTTAAAACTCCAGCCTTCTCAACTCAGAAAGTATGGAAATTTATAATTTTGACTTCTCTGATTTCTTCTGATCCTCCAGCTCTCTGACTGAAACTGGTAATAACTTTTGCAGTCAGTGCTGTGATCCAAAGACCACATCTACAGTTCCTCCTTCAAAACTGTTAAGAGACACTGAATGGAACAAAAGTGTAAAGAATTTGCTGACTTTGTAAATTCATGGGTTTTGATATTGACAGAGATCATGTAATCTTTAATAGCTTGAGAAGGATCAAAGCCTCAAAATAATACCTGCTGAAATAGTTTAATGATGGTACCAAAATTCTAGTCACAGAGTTTGGGTGGGGGATGTTTCTCAGCACCAGTACAGCAGAATCTTGCTTCTGGTCTGCAGCCTTATGCATCGTCATGAAGTACTACTGTAAGAAGTCCTACAGCTTCAGACGGCCTTGCAGTTCTTCACATTCTTATCTACATAATTCTGTTTTGAGCTAGAGAGAGAAATGCCATCTCCATTGTGTTCATGGGTAATTCATGTGCAAAGGCTGAGAACACAGGTCATCTATATTCATTCAAAACAGTCACCCAAGACTTCGTGACTCTTCACTAATTTTCAGGATATGACTCATGTGGTCTGTTTTAGATGAGAGACACTACACCTCAGAATCCTCATTTTTTTCTCTTTGGTGTCTGTGTCAGCTATATGATAGTCAATAGCAAATCTCAATAGTCTCAGTTTAGTATCAAACAGTTTCTTCTTTACATTTCAGTTGCTTCTACTGTGGGAGACCCTTGTATAACTGAGTTAATGACTTGTGTACATTATTTGTGCTGCTAGACTAGGGTAGCTTCTGGCCTTCAGCTGCAGCTGCTAAATTTTTCTCCAACTGCAGACAAAACCAAATGTAAAATTTCAATAAATTTTTCATTGGGATCACTGTAAAAAGATCTTAATATTAATAATGTAGCAGCTGGAACCACTATCTCATAATTGTTGGATCAGCTGCTAACTGTCTGCACGCCATAGGCAGCCAGATGGGAAAGCTCAGCAGTCAGACTCATTACCAAACACAGACAAGACTTAGGTTATAAATGCAGTGAAGAAACAAGAGCACAGGTTTTGTGTTCTCCTTTGACAGAAATGTCTTTTCAATGTGGTTCAGTCCTGGAAGTTAAAGCCTGATCCCTAGGAAGAAAACACTGCCTTCAGCTCTTTCTTAATATGAAAATACTCTAAACAAGAGGCTATCTTTACACATCTTGCAGGGTGCCAATCTGGTGCAGGAAACGCAGAACACTCTCTGGCTGTGGATGTAGATAGAAAAAGTGATTGACAATCTGTTAAATCATGATGTATCTTAGCATTTTTTGTTTTTTAACATATTTTATTTTTCAGGTCATGAAGGGAGAGTCCTGAACGTAGCCTTGAGCCCAGATCAGAGGAGGCTCTTTTCGGTTGCTGCTGATGGGATAGCTTGTGTGTGGAAATGCCATGAGTCTAAAGAGAGCAAAAAAAAAAAGATGTTTTTTTCCTAATGATTATTAGAGCTCATTCTTGTGACTTATTTTCCTTGAAAGCAAACAATTTTACGTATCTCACTCATTCAGTAATTCAAAATATGTGTATTCCTTCCAACTGAAACATGGCAAAATAGAGTGTCATTTTTTTCAAGAGTAAAGCAATTTCCCCCATTAGTCCATCATATGAAATGTTACTAGCTTGTCTTACTTAGCCTAGAGGAAAAAAAGTTCCAACTCTGAAGAATAACAAATCATATTTGTTTTCATTAAACTAGCAAGCATGAATGGAATCTACCCCATGCCAACATAAGGTCTTAGGTCATGCTTTTAGCTATGATTCTTGTAATTTTACATGGTCTTAGTGTCTGTATTGGAATCCATGTGCCAGGCTGTTTAAATTGTGTTGAGTCAATCAAGGTCTGGGATCAGCAGATACCAGTCCAAGGGGCTGGACTGTTTTATATATCACATAGCTTATAGTACAGAATCTGCCTAAATATTTCTAGAGATCCTAGCAAAGCATATAATGCTAAATAAAAATAAATGATTTGTTGGCAATTCTTCATTTTTAGTAATAGCAATGATAATTAATTTTACTAGCTAAATAATCTGTGTTGGATTTAGATTTTTTTCCTTATATCCACCTACTGTGTTTGTTAGATGTTTGGAAACACAAATAACTGCATAATAATTCTATTAATATCCATAGTTCTGTAATCAACATGTTAATAAGCCAGACAGGCATAGTCAGAGAAGTGCAGCAGTTAGTTTTTTTTTATCCCTTAAGGGTAGTAATTTAGTTCTGGGTGTCTGCAGGTCTGGCAGCTGTCACTTTTGTATGAATTTTATGTAATGCCACACCTCTTGGACTTTAATAGGAGTTTCTCTGCAAAATTCCTGTGTACTATCAACAGCTAAGAAAGGATGCCAGGTTTGGTCTTCAGATGCTATTCAAATGCAGTTCTGTAGAGCTATTCCAAGCCATATTTTAGCCATAAGTGTCTCTGGATCTTTGATTTCATTATTTGGAATGAAGAGAGGCAAGGATTCACTCTTGCATTTGTGTCTTAAAAGCCCTGTTAGCTCAGAAACTCAGGAGTTTTGTCCCAGTTGAAATATATTTAGTGTCTCTCCTCTAGCTGGACTGTGAGAAAATGGGATATAAGGGGAGTAGATCAGTGTCCACTCATGGAAAATTCAGCTGTTGATCAAATGCTTGAAAAGAGATAAGCAACATTAGCAGGGGCACAGGCATCTCTGGAGGTGAATGTGAAACTCCCTTGTCTTTAGTTCTCATCATTTTAAAAACCTTATCTGATATTCATAGGTCACATGATCACTAATTTTAGGTCTGGCAGATTGAGACCACTCATCATTTTTACCTAACAAGTTACTGACTTACAATAAATCTGCCACCAAGTTACCGTTTCTGTGGTCACCCTGTGTCGTCTTCAGGAAAGTTTAGAAAATGAGAACAGTGGTTATGAATTTTGAAATTACTGCGAAGAAGCTGATGTCTGAGAATGGGAAATACACTGTGCCTGTCTCCTAATATATTGTGTAATGTTTGATCAATTAACTAGAATATGATTTAAATATTCAAAATAGTGTTTTATAAAATTTTAAAGGTTGTTGTTGTTTTTAATGTTAAAATAATAGTTTCTCTCTGTTGACTGGGAGAAAAGCAGTGGAATTCAGTTCTTTACTCATATATTTCAGGAGCTGCCCTGGAAATTCTGTCCTTTGATGGTACCTAAGTGTTGGTTTGCCACTTAAAACAGGGTGGAGGACTGTGGTGAAGAAGAAACTGAAGTTAGGCATATTTTGTTGGACATTTGTCTGTCAAAATAATTTAAAAAACCCTGCTTATTTTCAAACTAAGAATTGTTCAGTACTTAATTCTCCATGTTCGTTACTGATCTGTGAAACTATTGGCCCCAGAAGTATTTCAACACAATATCTGACGGAGGGAGAAGTTGCACCTCACAACCTCTCTGGGTAGCCTGTACCAGTTCTCCATCATCTGCACAGCTGATAAATTCTTCCTGATTTTCAGAAGGAACTTCTGGTGTTCCAGTTTGTGCCCATTGCCTCTCACCCTGGCACTGAAAAGAGCCCAGTTTCATACTCTTTGTACCCTCCCTTCAGGTATTTATAGGCAATGATGAAATCATTGAGCCTTCTATTCTCCAGAAAGGGCAGTCCCAGCTTTCTTAATTCATAAGAAAATTGATGCAAACCCTTCATCATCTTGGTGGCCCTCCATTGGACTACGGTAGTGTAGGGCAGAACTGGATACAGCACTCCAGAGATGATCTCAGCAGTACTGAGTTGATGGGTAGGATCCCCTCTCTTGACCTGCTGGTGATACTTTGACTGATACTGATGCCCACTCATACCCAGGCTAGTCTAAGACAAAGATCAGAATCCATTTCTTGAGGGCCAGCTTGTTCTGCATTGGGATCTGTATGGACTCAAGGCTGAGTCTCCACAAGTGAAACAGATGATAAGGTATAAATGGCTGAAACCTAGGCCATCAGCCACATAGTTCTGTCCAAGGTGGAATATTTTACAGCTCGTATGCAATCCAAACCTTCAGAACAAAAATCATTTTAAAAGAGGAAAAACTTCACTGACAATATAATAAAGTGGTTATCTGGTTGTGATGCAATGAAATAGACTACAGAAACTCCTATTAGGAAATGCCTTTGCTCTGCACATAAAATGCACTCCTGCTGCTACACAATCTGACTTGATGCTACTCAGCATCATTGCTTTACTTAATGCTGCATAAATATAAACCTGTTCACTTCCTGGTTTACAGTGAGTAGGAATTGTTACATGCTAGATGTAGAAATGCAGTTGATTTTAACACTTGATCTAGCTGATACATGTGATCTTAATTGCTAGTTAGATTCTCTGTTGCATAAACTTGCATGGGCTCCCTCCAGTAGTGGTGGAGCTGTATGTGACTTCCAGTCTGGGGAAGAGGAAGGAATAAGATGAAAATGTGACAGTGAAAAATTGGACAAAGAGTAAAGTAACAAAGTAAGACTAATCAATGGGGAGAGTGAAGTAGCCCAGGATGATTGTTTTGAAGATCAGCTGCAGATTTTTCACAAGAATCAGTTCTTTCCTAACTAAGGATTTGGTTGTTTGCACAAGGGGAATAGAAAAAAATTCTGTGTTGTTTTACTGATTTTCTGGGTGTTTAAAACAGAAATAAAGTCATCACATTGGGTGCTAGTAGGCCAGAGAGCCAGCTTTCACTGATACAATCTTCACTGTCTAGGAATCCTCTTCTCTTCTTTGCTTCGCTTCTGTGTTTGTGCTCTTTTGTGCTTTTGCATCTGTTGGTGCATTCAGTACATAACTCAAACATATGTAACTACTCTTTAGGAATTACAATCAGGAATGTTAAAAATTTTGACTGTGTAACATCTGTAATGGACAGAAAACATAAAAAAAGATGTTTGGCATCAAAACTTTTAATAGACGAGGCTCTCTCCCTCTGCAATAACTAAATACTGGGTGAAAACAGTTGTATTTTAATCCACATTTTCCCACACTATCCTTAGAAATTATGTTCAATTATTCATTATTAAGAGATATTTTTAAATTAAAATCATGCTTGATTTATCCACCTTGTGAATGCTCTCTGCTTTCTTTTAGTTGATGCCTATTTCCAATTTAGAAACCCCAAAGAAACAAAATAAAACCACCCCCTTTTTGAGGCATTCACAGTATTGAAAATATCCAATGCTGTTAATATAGAGGGGGGAGAGACATTTTTCATAATACGTCTGTTTGCTGTTTGACAAATGGTTGTTGAAGTGCTTAAAAACTCTACTGTCTGTGTCAGTGGCAGTAGTGGAACCATGAAGGTTTCTCAGCTGGAGTACTGATAAGATAAAATGCTATTTGTAATACAAAAACAACAACAACAAAAAAGCAAAA
The DNA here is from genome assembly GCF_054131305.1 of Coturnix japonica. NCBI lineage: Eukaryota > Metazoa > Chordata > Aves > Galliformes > Phasianidae > Coturnix > Coturnix japonica. The sequence goes on along the minus strand of NC_140702.1, from coordinate 55,690,239 downwards.
CAAAAAACCTATGGAATCACAGGACCAACCTTAATGATTCTCTAAGTCTACAAATGTATTTCTTTCTTCTTTTTGTTTTCTTTCTTGTGATAGCACAAGAAACAGCGCTCAATTCATGTTGATGCTCCATATGAGACACTTTCTGTCACTTCTCAGCTTATCAGCTGTTTTCCCTTCCCTTCCCTTCCCTTCCCTTCCCTTCCCTTCCCTTCCCTTCCCTTCCCTTCCCTTCCCTTCCCTTCCCTTCCCTTCCCTTCCCTTCCCTTCCCTTCCCTTCCCTTCCCTTCCCTTCCCTTCCCTTCCCTTCCCTTCCCTTCCCTTCCCTTCCCTTCCCTTCCCTTCCCTTCCCTTCCCTTCCCTTCCCTTCCCTTCCCTTCCCTTCCCTTCTTTCCCTTCCCCTTTTTGCATTCTTTTTTTTTTTTTTTTCTTTCTTTAATATAATGTTGCTGATTTTGGTGCATTCTTTAAACATTCTTTAAAGCAATCTTGCACATCCCAAACATTATTGGCATGGAATATCTATATTGCAATAGACACAGTGTACCACATGAAGTGACAACTCTGAGCAATAGAATTTATTGCCATTTCTTTTATTTAATGCAGATTACATGAAGAGTTGACACGCAGAGGCTTCAAATTCAAGTTGGAAATTACACTTTGATTTGATTTGACACTTGGTCAGAAACACTCATCCATGTAAAGCTAAGTCTGAATGTGCAACATGAGGAGGCTGAAAGCTTGAGTCACAAATGGACTCCATAACTCTATAAGCTACAAAAGCTGTTCTAGCAGAGCGCTCTGTTCAGCTTGGTTAAAATCGTGCCTCTCCCTAAAATGGATATATGAAATTTATCTATACAGACTTCAAGGTACTAAAAATCAGTGTGGGAATAACTTCATGGGAATATTATGGGCATATCATGAAGCTGTTTTCAAAAGCATATTTCAAAGCTACATTTTGTTGCTCAGTCACAAAGCAGGAAATAGTTTGATCAAATCCCAGTCTGTAAGTCTCCACCTATGGTTTTCCATATCCACTGAAGGTGTTGTTTTGTGATTAGAGTGTAGATACCAGGACCATTGAGAGTACCACACTTATCCTTCCCAAAAGCAGTGATGCCTTTCAGCACATTATTGCATATTAAAGGTCCACCTGAATCCCCCTGGAAAAAAAAAAAAGGACAGAAATTGTCATTCAGATTTACAAAACCTACAGAACTGGTCCCTAACTTAAAACTTACACTTACTCCAGTTCTACAGTAGAAATAAATATGTAGACAACGCTTCCCCCTTAGCGCCCCTCTCCCCCCCCCCCCCCCCCCCCCCCCCGTTCCTTCCCACCACCCTCTCCTCCAGAAGATAAGTTTATCATTAACAAAAATAATAATTAGAGAAGCGTGACCTTTTGCTTGTGAGTTATGCAAAAATAAATCTAGATCAGTGTGAAGATATGGCCAGTATTTTTGGAAGTGAAAACCCAGATTTATTTTATTTTAAGGATTAGAAGAAGTAGCCCTGGTAAATTTACTCTTTTGTGGTATTATTCCTTCTGGAACTGTAGGTAGGAATATACCATGTGTAAAAACTGCTGCTTTATACTGCATTTTTAGTATAGTCATTGTGGATAATGCCCGTAAATATACTCACTTGACATGAGTCCTTTCCTCCTTGCTTAGATCCTGCACATACCATGTTATTTGTTATTTGATTATTGTAATGTTTCTTGTCATTGCAGGTTTTTCTATTGATGACAGTGATGTTAACTTCTCTCAGGGTATCAGACAATTCTTTCCTATTATTCACAGTTAGTCCCCATCCTGCTACACTGCAAGTTGTTCCTGGTTTGACATCATTACCAGAGGTAGGCAGGGGAATGACTTTCACAGCGCGATTAATTTTTGCTCTTTTCTCAAGCTGTAGAAGATAAGGAAAATAATTTTTATGGCAGAGAGTCTGACAGAGATCTCTGCATGTTAATCATTAGATCTTTTCCATTGTGGAAATGAGGGATTGCTGCAAACCTTTTCTGAGATTTGTGTTTGTGATGGAAGTTATGTAGTCTATGTGACAATGTAGGAATAAGGAAAATGGGTATCCACTTTCCAATAAAAATCCATTCAACTGCTGAAATATATGCTCCAAAAATGCCCTGTTTCTCTTCTGTGGCACCCACAACCATTGGGAGTTATCTATACATGGGGAATCTAAGCCTTTGTTTTCCTATGACAAAAAAAGCAGCAATAACTGATGGCAAAAATGAGAATCAGAGAAGTTATAAATTCTTAATGGAAATATAATTTAGAATATTATGTTTTTAAACATAGTTATTTTTACATCTGAAATATGCTGCTCTCTGTGAATATTCAGTACTTCACTGAAAAGCCAGAAAAGCTTGGCCACGCTGCAGAGTTTTTCTACTGCTAGTACAAGCATATGTTACAGGAGTTGTTGAGTGCCTTGGTCTGCAGTAAATCCCCAGTCCCTCAGTCAGCTGGATTTGCAGACCAGTCTACATCACCCAGGAAACAGTGTTCCCAGAAACTCCCACCTCTCTTCCTCACAAGAATGAAAAATCTAGTGCATCACAGAGATGTGTATTCCTCTAGAGGTGAGTAAATAAGTCCGTACCTTCAGCAGCATAATGTCGTGTTCCTTTGTTTGGAAAGAGTAGGCTGGGTAGGGAATTTCTTTTGCAATCTTAATAACCTGTTTTTCTTTTTCTCTTTTTGTCCGTGAATGGGCTCCAAGGGTAACGCTGCCTCCTCTCCTGAGAAGAAAGATAACATGGTTAGTGGGATTCACCTGCTGTAAGTCTGTAATTCCTTGCTCTGGTCTTCTCTGGCCTGCAAAGCAACAGTAATTTAGAAGAATGTAGATCATCCTGTTTTCACAAGTAGTTTAGAAAAATTGTGTCAGTGAATCACAACTGATGCTATCCTACTTGCAGCCTCCCAGTGGCAGGGTTTGGGTCCCTGACTCAGAAGCTGTCCCCTGGGAGCTGAATGTCTGCCACAGACAGGTGGTGAAGCTTGTTGGAGTAGCTGTGCTCAGTTTCTTCTTAATACAGCAACCAAAACTTTGAGAAAGCGATTTCTGATGTTCCTTCAGCTATGAAGAGCTGTATGAATGTTGCCTGAGCAATATTAAATTAATTATGTAATGTATTTTTTCTTAAATGAGATCTCATTCAGGATTGTTGTTCGCTGTATATTGATTCCACAGCTTTCAGACCTAGATTCTAGTTATCTCTCTGGCTGGTGGGAGGATAAAAAGTTACAAGTCTCTGATATACACAGTCCGGTAATTCACTGGCCCTGAGCAGACTGTTGACAGAGCCTGTGTGAGGTCTGGCTCAGCAGCAGCTCCAGTCATCCTAGCAAAGGCAGTGGGTGGGATGTGAGATTTAAACCTCACATCTTGCCTGGCCGGGGGAGCGTGCAAGACCAAACAGCCACCCATGTCTTGAGTCAGACAGGAAGAAGCTAACATACCTAGTAAAGCAGTGGTCTCTAAATGTCTCCTGTCATCTGCAGGATTTTTTTTTTCCTTTATATTCATGTGCTGTCTGTTTCTTAACTCTGTGTCTTTTACAGAATAAAATGATAAGAACTTGCTTCTGTTTTCTTAGCAGCTATTTAGACTGGGCAGTCCTCTGGCCAAGAGTCCTGTTTGAGAGAACAGGCATAGATCTTTCCCCAAATTCACAATTTCAGCATCGTTATTCTGTGCTTTCCTGTGACTAGTGGCTTCTAAAATATCTCGTCAGAAACACTGAAGGTCAGTGTACCTTCTTACATTATTTTTGCTCATCAACACATGGTTGTCAACTTAAGTTTAAAAACTTGATAATGCTAAATGCACTGGATTACCAGGTACACAAACTTTTCTTCTTGAAGTGGGAAACTGGGTACTCCATAGTTTCTGAATCAGAAAAACAACTTACAGACAGCAATGAGCAGCTGTTAACACCCAGTCTGGCTTGATCAAAGCTCCTCCACAAAAATCTTTTCCGTCGAGTATGGCCATAAATGGCCTTGAGTGTGGTGCTACTTCATGTCCTCCGATGATATCCACGCACAACTCTAAAAATAAAAGTAGGCCACAATACACACAGCTGGGCTGCAAAACACCGTGAACTCTTAGGAAAGTACACTTAACACAGTTAAGAAGTATAAAGACACACGGGAACACATTGCTATGTAGGTCTTCAAGATAGGCTTTTAAAAGTGCTCAGCAGTACTACTTATGTGTCTTTCAGTGGCATTAAAATAAGGTTAGTGGCATGGAATAAAACCCAGCAACCTAAGCATTATTGATCTTACACAGGTTTATTTTCCTGAAGTTCTCTGTTATGGATAATTTCTCAGCTTTCATTGTAAGAAACTCAGACTTGCCACTACATAAATGTTGTGCAGTGTCTTGTTTTGTGTGAGCCCTTGGCAACTGAGCTATGTAAGGTAAAATCAAGAGAATCATATATGTACATGCCAATAGAGTGAATGATCAAAAATGGCTGTACTAATTTCCCTGAACTCCTCCAAATGATTTGTCCTCTTTGCAGTCTTAATTACTACTATCCATTCAGAAATGATTTTGTTTGTATGAAAGATCAAAGACATACAGAGATAGAAAAATAGATAATAATTTCAACTCTAATAGTAATTGCAACAATTTTCTTTATGCTAATACATTCAGCTTAAGTGGAACTCTCTGAGTCAGCATTTACACTCGAAAGGATCAAACTGTGCACTTACCTCCAGGAAGTATCAGGAGAATGATGGCAGCAGAGGTGGACAGAGTGAAAAAAACACCCATGGTGTCTGCCTGGCCTCCCCTATTCACTCTGTGTTATATATCTAAACAAAGAGGATGTGGGTTTTGTTTTTCCTCTTAAGGACATCTGACATCTGTAACTGTGAAAAAAAGTAAGACCTTCCTGAATGTATAACTCACAGCAGAAATGTGAATGAGAAATCACATCATCTGTTGTGGTATGAAGACAGCATCTCCCCCTTCGTGTTCTCTCTATAGCATCAGCAGAGAGCTAGTGTGAATGCTGAAGAGAAACCTCGCAAGCCACTACCTATCCACTTACACATCTTACATAAATATAAGTTTGATTCTGTGGCTTACTTGAAGATCATTAGTTACATTCTAGACACGTCAGGACAATCTGTCTAACCTTGAGTACCTGGAGGATAAAGACCTCACAGGTGTCTGGTAACCAAAGGGAGACCATACCATCCTGTCCCAGCTCACATGCCTTAGTGTCTGCAGTTTAATCTTAAGTGCTAATGGCTGAAGTCTACCTGGTCAATATATTCAAGGTATGCTACAAAGATATTCAGCAGCTCGGTTGCTAGGGATCTGTCTACTTGAGTTGAATTACTGTGCAAGCTCTGCTAACTTCATTAGTCAGATCTACACTGGCTGAAATAGGAGTAAACGTGCCTGTCTCAGAGGTAGGCATCTGAGTGAGACACCTGCACGTTCCTTTTTGGTGGAGCTGGTTCCAACTTCTGAAATGAGGAGAGAGGAATCCCAGCCCAGTTCCCATTAGAAAGTCGTCTGTATCATTCAGGAATGCCTCATGGCCAAGGAATCTGCTATGTGCTCCTTTCAGCATCTGATCTTTTCTTATTACCTTTACATTGGATGAGCTTCTGTGCAATGTGGTTTAGTGGTCTAGAACAGAGTGTATAATGCCATTGAAAGTGTTTTTAGCAGTCTTATGTCTAATTAACCTTTAGCTGCTGGCATATAAGGCCATGCTTCTCCTGCAGATGCTATGTCATTTCTCCCAGTCCTGGGTGCTGCAGGTGACAGGGAAATGCACAATATCTCAAATCATAGATTCATAAGGTTGGAAAGGACCTAAAAGATCCAACCATCCTCCCATCACCATTGCTACCACAAGCACTAAACCACATCTTGTAGCTCCTCATCCAGATACCTCTTGAACACTGCTAGGGACGGCAACTCCACCACCTCCCTGGGCAGCCATTCCAGTGCCTGGCCACTCTCTGAGGGAAAAAGTTTTTCCTATTCTAATTTGTCTGATCTAAACTTCCTCTGGTACAACTTGTGGCCATTTCCTCGGGTCCTGTTTGTTGCCTGGGAGAAGAGACCAAACCCCTCCTCATCACAGCCTCCCTTCAGGAAGTCGTGGAGTGCAGTGAGGTCTTCTCCACACTAAACAATCCCAGTTCCCTGAGCCACTCCTCGTAAGCCCAGTGCTGCAGACCCCTCACCAGTTTCATTCCCCTTCTCTGGACATGTGCCAGGGTCCCAGTGTCTTTCTTGCAGTGAGGACCCCAAAACAGAACACAGTACTGGAGGTTCAGCCTCACCAGAGCTGAGTACAGAGGGATGATCATTTCTCTGCTCCTGCTGGCCACACTATTTCTAATGCAGGCCAGGATGCCATTGGCCATCTTGGCCACCTGGGCACACTGCTGGCTCATGTTCAGCCCAGCATTGACCAACACTCCCAGGTCCCTTTCCTCTTCAGTAATCCAGCCACTCAGCCCCATGCCTATAGCGCTGCATGGGGTTATTGTGGCCAAAGTGCAGGATCCGGCACTTGGCCTTGTTGAACCTCATCCCATTAACCTCAGCCCAGTGATCCAGCCTATCCAGATCACTCTGGAGGGCCTCCCTACCCTCACTATCTCCCAGCTTGGTGTCATCTGCAAACTTACTGAAGGTACAATCAATCCCCTCATCTAGATCATCAATAAAGATATTAAACAAGGTGGCCCCCAGTACCGACCCCTGGGGGACAACACTTGGGCCATGATGTGGTACAAGATCATTTCTCTTCAAGGTGACAGACATGGATATGGATCAGATATACCCAAACCAGAAGAATATCTGATTTCAAATCTCATGGACCACACTGAACTCTTCTTGAAGCATGGATAACAACACTTTTTAATATAGTGGGTCACTGGTTAAAGCACTTCCCTAGAAATTGGGAGACTTTTTGCTTCCAAACCAGCCAGTCTCAGAAACAGAACTTCCTTTGATTTCCTGGGATTGCTCCTTTGTGGAAAGAAAATCAGGGGATCTAAATCTTCCCCTGCCCTTCTTTGTATTTCTGAAGGATATCAACATGAGTGTCTCTCTTAACAGCTCCATCTTTCCACTGGGCTTTTTTTCTTGTCTTCACTCATACCTGAAGAGGGCAACACCAGATCACTTTGGTCTGTGCCCAAGATCTAGCTAAACAGTCCTTCACAACACGAAGCACTGCACAAATTAGCCACCATGTTCAGCTGGCTCCCCCTGCAAACTTATTAGTTTATGTAGTAATTTCCGAGAGGGTAGTATGGGCTACTGTTATTCTTAGCCAATTGGTGTGGTCACTCCTGCTCTGGCATTGGGTCTTGGCAAGATGGGGTCCTGTGTATGAGGATAAGAGTTGAACTAAGAGTGAGATATGATTAAGCTAACAGGAAGAAGTTGGGATTTTTTATTTTACCTTGACTGCAATGAGCTGTCTAGTGTTCTCTGTGGCAGCTGGAATCTCAGATCATGGAAATGGAATTTAGTTTAGTCCAGGAAATCTAACATTTGCTTTGTAGTGTTTAGCCATACATTACTTACTGGTCTTAATACTCACTGTGCTACCCGCACTCAATTTTATTCAGCCTGACATTATTTCTTGCCCTTAACATCCTTTTCTATTCTGGATGCCTATTTTGCTTTCCTCTCTGATTCCACTGTTGTATGTTCTGCCTGCGTGCAAAAATAAAGGCTTATTTTTGTCTACTTGCTGCATGATATCACAGAATAATTTAGCAGCAGGGTAGAGCTGGTTAATTTAGTGAGTCCTCAATCAGTGTCACTTTTACAAAATCATGTGTAAGTGTCAGAACACATCAGGTATTATGCTGCAGAAATATACGAGTCTTCTGCTTGATCACAGTACGAAGCTGCTATCAGTCACTCAATGTCAGGGCAAAGCCACAAAAACTTGTGGGTTTTTTAGGACTCTGTGGGCAAAAGAAATTATTTGCAGAGGTAACTTCCAGTGTGCAAATAACCTCAGGGTTATCTTGAGGATGAAGAATGATTCTGGGGTACCTAGAGCTGGCTCTTTTATAAGACAATTGAAGTAATTTGTTTTCACTTAAATGAGCTTGGAAAGAGTTTTCTGGAGAAAAAAGGAAGTGTTGCATGGTGTTGCATTGTGTAGTGCTTTCAAATGTTACAGTATGACTCTGTGCTATAAACATCTCAATTCTGTAATCTCATTCAATGATCTGCAGAGCTGCTATTTCTCTCAACTAAGAGCCAGATAAGCTGAGTTGGTTACATTTCTGATTCTTTCTAATGTTGCTTAAGATGATAGCAGGTTTCTTATGTGGTGACGTGCTGTTTCTTGTAGTGGTTTACCAGCAAGATATGCAGAGTGTGGTTACAGACAGGGGTGAGCAGTAGAAAAGTCTATTTCACCACTGTGTCTTTTAATCTTTTATTTGGAGGCTATTGATTAGGTGTTTTATTTGCATTTGACTCCTGTTCACTGTAGGTGTCTGAATCCTGCTCCCGCAGAAATAATTGCTAAGAAAAAAACTGCAGTGCCCTTAGTAAGTATAGCTGGTATTGGGCTGTCCTATGTTACCAGCTCCAGATTCCTGCCAGTTCTCAGTGAAACCTTTTCAGTTGACTCTTCCATTTGTTGTCTCATTCATTCCTTTGCTCTTCTTCAGAGTTTAAATAGTTGTTGAATTCTCTGATGTAGTTAGGTTTTATTATGCATTTAATCACATATGATGTTCTTAGCACTTGTTTTCTAGTTCAAGACCTGCTTGTAGGTCTGCAGAAGTTCCTGTGAGGTGTGAAATACTGAATGCTGTGGACTCAGGAACAGGTAGGTTTTAAAGAAATCTGAGGAAAGAAGATAAAGAAGCAGAGCAGAGCTGCAGTTAATATAATGCTATTGAGGATGTAAAGGGAAACTTAAAGAGGAGGAGTTTCTCATCAAACCTCTTAACCACTATATCCTGCAGGAAACATTCAAATAGAAAGGCGTTACCTTAATTTGCATCAGTAAGTAGCAGCAGCTATGACCAGCCACCTGTTAGCTCTTTTTCTCTCTGTAATCGCTGTTATCCTACCCCTGAGATGTAAGAAGTCCTCTAAGAAGAAAAATATCCTGATTCCTCTGGCTAACAGGTAGGGAACATAACTGTTCTTTGCCTTTCAGATGGCTGTAGTGATATTACTGGAGGACACTGCGTGCGTCCCCATTCCCGACCCTACATGGCTGCCATCCAGATAAGGGATAAAACTGTGTGTGGAGGGGCTCTTGTGAGAAAGCAGTGGGTTTTGACAGCAGCGCACTGTACGTAAGTACCTTATACTGTGGTGTTCATAGCTCTTCACTGGGGTGGGCCGTGATGTTCAAGCCTGTAAGTAAAGAAAGGTATTGATATTTTTAAGGGTTGGGAAAAGCTGGAGTTCTTTCACCAAACATACTTGGGAACTTTTGTTCTGATTTGAGTTGCTTTGTAATCTACTGATCTACTTAGTGTTCTATTATCTGTATTGGTCAGATCCTGCCAGTGCTAGAGGATGCTGACTGTGCTGTTAAAAGAGCAAACTCATTATCTGTGCATTTGAAATGGCAGTGTCTTAGAGAAGGGTGCACACAGTGCTTAATAAATCTCTGTGCGTGGAAGTAGATCCCAGAACACCCTGAGCTGAAGCTGAATCACATGGAAACACCATTCCCTTTCAGTTTAACTGTCCTTTCTGGGCCCACAAGAAAAAATTCATATACAAATAAATGAATTGTATCTTTCAGTGAGGCATGCAACTGGAAAGAAGAAAATAAGTCTTTTTGGATTTATAAAGTCTCAATTCTATCTCAAATTAGTTTTCCTGTGTGTAGTAAGTATGTCTTCTGACAGTGTCCTCTTACTGGGTTGCATAGATTAAGAAGGGCAAAACCAAGAAAGACATACTTGAACAAACATGTTTCTGATGATATTCAGAGAGCTTGGGGGAGAGGAGATTTATGAGCTGCTTAACTTTTGCTATCTATTGGCAAAAACTGAACATGAAATTTTCTCTGGGTTTTGGCAATCTTCCTTCATAATATCCACTACAGTGATGTCTTGAGTTAGGCAATATTCACTCTTGCTCCTTGGTGGACTGAATCCTGAATTTACTGAAGTTAAGGACAACTTTGTTATTGATATTAACGATGTTCACTTTATAAGGACACTCATCTCTGTGCATAATGCTCATCATGGATACTGAGTACTGATGTGTATACTGACATCTCACTGATGTCATTAAGACAACCTTTATGCTATAACCAGGCATGTTTCTGTCCTGTGCAGGATTAGATCATATGACTGCAGGCATCCATGCAAATGTATTTGAAAGGCATCAGTACCTCTAATCCTTGTGCAAGGGGTGCTCCCTAAAGAGTCAATAGGCTTTTTGGTAAAAATTCCAAGCTGTGGAGCCCCTGAAAGTCAGTTATCTTACAGTTATTTTACCAAATATCATTTAAAGTAAAGAAATGTTAGCATGAAGAATGAAGAAATGTTCGTAGAGGAAAACACAAGCTCATGTTAAAATGTCATTGTGAACTATATCCTTCCTATTTTTAATCAAGTTGTAAATGAAATTGTTAATTTTGTGTTACGCAGCTTCTATTTATCTTGAGAGATGTTGCTCTTGTTCTAGTAATGACCTACTCCTGCACTTCCTTAAATTACAGGAATAAAACACTGGTTACTCGGGTTGTTCTTGGAGCCCATAATGCATTTAAAGCAGAAAAAAACCAACAGAGATTTAAGATTTTGCGCTTCTATCCTCATCCCCAGTTTAACAGATCTTCAAAGGAAAATGACATAATGCTCCTCAAGGTACTGTTAATCACAACTGTATTATTAGAAAGGAAATATTGTTAATGGTTGTTTTGTCTATTCTATGATATTGAAATGTATATAGTTTTTACATCAGCATCACTGAAAACTCTGATTAGGTTGTACAGATCTAGATGAAGTCCCATGGAGTGCTCAGTGACTTTGTGTAAGCTTGCTATCCTCAGAAATTCCCAACAGCAACAGACTTAATAAACCACAGGGATTTTTAATTAAACACATAAGTTATTACTGTACCTTTTAAAAAATGTATAAAGCCAGAGTCTAGTAACTGACAGCCATTCAGCAAAACATGTAAGCATCAGTGAAATTAATTTGCGGTGCAGTGATTGTGTGTAAGATAGAAAGTAAGCTCAGTTCAGTAATTGCCAGTCCTTACCAGATGCAGTGAGTATATGTGTTACTGTTTTGCTGTATTTTCATTTGCAGGACAAAACCTCTGCTGAAGGATCTATCAGATTGAGGCCAACAAAATAAACATAGCTTGGATCATTTAAGCCCTTACTCTCTCAGATTTAAACCTGGCAGTCTGAAGGGTTCAAAACCTATTTTTTCCCCAGCTGAGACCTCTGCTGTCATGCCCATGTGTTGCTGAGCATATTGCGCAGTGCTTTGGGACTTTTCTGTTTGTCAGTTAAGTCTGATTTCAAAGCAGCAGTTTAGCGTGAGTTGGGTTATTGAACGGATGTAGATCCAACAGCCTGCACGGGCTTTTAATTTTCTACAGTAATTGGTGGAAAATCTGGACTTGAATTCGGTAGTGCTGTCACAGATGTGGCACCATCAGGAAAGTATTTCTGGATTTACAGAAGTGTGATCAAGTTCCGAATCAGTTCCTAAATACTGAAAAGTGTGTTATTAGAAATGAAAGTAGTGGTAAAAAGAGACCATGTAGCCAACTAAACTGGAGGTTATAATTCCCATCCTTTCTACATGATAAAGCTTTATTTATTTAATTATTTTCTTTCAGCTGGATACTATGGCAAATCTGAACAAGTATGTGGACCTTCTGTCCCTTCCTGACACTGGCGAAGATATCAAACCTGGCTCCAAGTGCACAGTGGCCGGTTGGGGAGAAAAATCTTCAGGAAAGCTGCCAAAATGTCTTCGGGAAGCAACTGTTGACGTTGTGGATAGGAAAATTTGTGGGAGAGAATATTATAAAAAACACAAAATGAATATAACCAGGAACATGTTGTGTGCTGGAGGGAAAAAGAGGTTTTCAAAGAGAGATGCTTGCCCGGTAAGAAGCAGTTAAAAAGAGAAGGGGATGTGTTTTGAACTACCATTCTCTTTTCACTAGGAACAACAGTGTTGGGGAATTACCTCAGTTCACTAAGGTGCATTTCTTCAGCTAAGCTGCTCTCCTCAGGTTTTGATTGCAACAAGTGGAGAGAAAGAAGAACTTCCAGAGACTGAATAATCTGGTTCTTTCCAGATGTCCATATCTGAACAATACAAAATTAATCATGCTTACACGTGCTGCATGTAGCACTGCGGGATTTTCTGGGCAGAAAAAACCACACTGATCTTTCTTTCTGTTTTGTTTTAGGGAGACTCAGGTGGGCCGCTCATCTGTGGCAGAAAATACAGTGGGATTGTTTCCTTTGGGGAAAATTGTACATCAGGAGTCAATCCTGGAGTTTACACGCGACTGACTGAAACATATATTGAATGGATTAAAAAAACTCTTTCTCTTAATGGAGAGGTCTGGGACAGGCAAGACAGCCCTAATAAATAGAGCGCTGTGCTTCAGAACTGGGCTCTGATTGGTGTGCCAACTTTACAAAGTGTCTCCCAGCATTACAAACCACAGCTTTTTGAGTTAGGAAGTTTACAAGGTTCTCTTTCGTACAGGGGCTGAGCAAGGGAAAAATATCTCATGAATAGTATATAAGTAAAGGAACAAACAGACCTTGCAAATCTGTGTTGGTGATCTGTCCTGGTGTAGTGAAACTTCCCTTCATGGTCTATGGAGGCTTTATCCTATTCTCACTGAAGGTTATGACAAGATGTAAAAAGATGCTGGTGAGAACTGACTCAGGCCAGGAGCACAGAAATTGGGAAAAACTGGAATAAATTTGTAAATGATATAATAAAGCAAACAATAATACGCTGCTGTTCATACTTTTCATTTGGGATGTCTCAAAGGATGCTACAAATAGTTAATTCATAGAATCATAGAATCACCAAGGTTGGAAAAGACCTAAAAGCTCATCCAGTTTAACCATTCACTTATTACCAATAGCTCCCACTAAGCCATGTCCCTCAACACAACATCCAGTCGTTCCTTGAACACCCCCAGGGTCGGTGACTCCACCACCTCCCTGGGCAGTCCATTCCAGTGCCTGGCCACCCTTTCTGAGAAGTAATATTTCCTAATGTCCAGCCTGAACCTCCCCTGCTGCAGCTTGAAACGATTCCCTCTAATCCTATTAGTCTACTAGTCCTAATTAGTCTCTTTAACCTTACTAGTTTAAATGACAGTACAGATATCTTACTTCCTGTCCTTACAAGAGACTCTTCACATCCCCACACCACAGTCATATTGGTATTTCATCCCCAGAGACAAAGATTCATCACACACTAACTGTATTTTAATTACTGGTGGGCAGTAATCCCAGAATGGCTGAAGTTGGAAAGCATCTCTGAAGGCCAAGCAGGCTGCCCAGGGTCACATCATATATTCACAGAAGTGATGCAGCATGGAAGCTGCAATCCAGCAGTTAATTCCATTTAAACTATTATGTATGCAATCCTCTGTAATTCCTTCACTTCATTTAGGGCATCTCTTTCTCCTTTATTGTCATGGAGAAGGTGGAAGGGCATTACTGCCAGACCTTGAGGTCTGCTACCAGATCTAATTGCCCCAGAAGCCTGTGCTGTCAGGGGGCCCATGACCACAGTCATGGGACCCTTTGTAACCAGGCTCACACAAATGCCTTTGTTCTGGCCTGGAATCAGCCCATCCCAGGAGATATCTGTGATGTGTATAGCATGACCAGCAAAATCCCTGCTGTCTTTAGCCAGGCCCAACATGATGCTCATGGCAAGTCACAGCCAGCTCAACCATACCATCCTACAAGAACTAGAACCCTGATCTAGAAAGTGGGCAAACTCAGTCATTTCTGGATAGGATTTTGGCTACCCCATACTTGCTTGTTAGGTCATTAAACTAATCATATGTGGCAAAGCTGTACTAAGCTCCAGTGGAGGAAAACGATAACTCTTAAGTGGCTGTGAATGTTGTACACAGAGTGAGTAAATCTAACAAGTCAGATGGATTTCTGCCCTGTAAGGTATATTGTACTGAAGTCTTCAGTACATTTTGATGGCTGCAATTTGGAGATCACTGCCTGTTCTCAGAACAAAACTCCTTAGTTCAGACACACCCAACCTGTGTCCCACATATCCAAGCATTTAGGCTTACTGGCTATACATGGTATCATGAACAAAAAAATTGCAGCCCCACTTTCCCTTTTGATAAAGGAATTTGAGAACAGGTTTCTCAATTGCTGAAAAAATCTATATTTAGAATAGTCCCAGCTTCATTTTCAGAGGTCATAAATAATTCTTTAAGTGGAATGTGTGGAGTTACAATCAGACACCCATCTAAATAATAAGATCTTTGATAGTATCTCTTTACCAGACATTCATAAGCACTGTTTTACCAAAGAAAAATATCTGTTGCTTCACAGTCATGCCTTATTAGTGATTGTAATATCATGTATTGGTGACATGTAATATCAGGCCCTGTCCTGCTTTCAAAGAAGTGTTTGCTTCTGTAAGACTGTGTGCTTTTGGTTCCATGCAGGTGGATGGATCAGCACCTTGTCTTCCCGTGCAACAGGCACAAAGACAAATATTCAACTCCAGTAGTACTAGCATCCCATATTACAAAACAGTTTCTTCACGATCATCCAACAAGCTGGTTCACAAAACTGAATGTAACCGTGCAGAAGTTTTGTGGGCAGTCAACCCACCCAAGAAAAAAGCGAGGTGATAATCATCTTTCTTGCAGTAGTGGCTCAGATTCTCACGTCTGAGTGCTTGCCCACAAGCCCCTCTGGGACATGTGCTGTGTTTGCCAGGCAGCGCAGAGGGAGTTTTGAAGTGGGGATGCGAAATGCTCTGCAATTCTGCATTTTATGAGCAACAGCGAAAGCACGCAGTGGAATCACACACTGTTCTGCAATAAAGAATAGATACACCTCTAGGAAACATGGAGTAATTTTGACTGTACAGGTTGACCACTAGTGTCACTGCTGAAACCACTGCTGGCTGGTTCTCAGAAATGTTCTGAGAACAGGAAAGCCACAGAAAGTAGCTCCAAATACATCACAGGTCTGTAATAACAGATATGCATGAAGCCTGATAAAAGTAACCTCACATTCTTAAGAAACTGGGAGGAGCTCATCTTCAGCAGATAGCGATGCAGTTTACTGTACATTTATTGTTTCCAGCACAATATTTGCAGTTTCATTTGTCTCCAGAAGAAGAACTCTCTTCTTTTACCCTGTCACAGCCCAACACTAACATCTAGGTTTTTGTCAGGGTGTTCCCTTTCACATTGCTCTTACGTTTCCTGATACTGGTTACTTGTACAAGATGAGTTCCCTCATAATAAGTATATATAAAAAATATATATATATTACATATTATTATATTATTATTAATAAATATATATTAATATATATATTTAATATTTATTGGAAATTCTGAGTAGATTAATGTAGTCTTGTACCAGGAATCCTTCTGCCCTAAGCCAGGGCTAGACTCCATCTACATTTGCACTTGCAGCTTGTCTAAGTTCACTTAGTTTTTGCCAAGGTTGCTTTCATTATTATATTTGCAATTATTTCTGTTTTTATGGAGGTATTCGAGTTAAGGGTGTATCATAAGGAGTACATTATGCCTGCTGTTACATAGGCACAAGGAGCATCCCTGAAGGCTGACCAGGGACATATGACACTGCCATACAATGTCTGGCAGCATGATGGAGCAAAGGATGCCAGCATATGGCTAACAGCTCTCTATCCAATAGAGGGGGCTGATAACTCGTGTTCATGTGTTGCGTAGGGATGTAGGTGCTGATTATTCTCAGTCCTGAGCCAATTCTGCTGCCTCACCTTTGTACAGGGCAGCAATGACTGATGTTTTGTACTTGTTTTGACAGCATATTATGTGCACTGTATGTTGAATGTGGGAATCCTGTTGATTTTTTGTTTTGTTTTGTTTTTGTTTTTTTAACAAATTTCTAATTGTCAATACAGAAGGTGCCATTATCTGTTGTCAACAAATGTTGCTTCCTGAAAACATATGTGTTTGGAGCATGGTTTGCCTTCACAGCTCCTTTTCAATGTCTTTGTTTTATATTCTGTCTACAGAAACACCTGCCTGTTAGCAAGCTGTAAGTGACTTTCCTTCTGGGCAACTCAGTCTGGCATCAGGAAGAAACATTTAGAGAGCAAAACTGAAGTAAACAAAGCCATCAGATTTTCAAGATAACTTTCTTGGATATTTACCAAAAGGAATTAAAGAGGACCCCTTCGAAGTCTAAATATGGCAGTTTACATAGGCTGGCAAATGATAGCAAGGGATGCTAATATGCCTGTGGTATCTTTTAACACTATGTAACAGTTTCCAAAGTTCATTCTCGTGTCATTAACAATTTGGTAGCTGGTTCAGATACTTTCTACAGTCACTTGAAAAAATTCTTTTTGGATTTACTAATAATATGTCTGCGAGTTGCTCTGAAAATAATGTCTTCTATTTACTTCCATGGCAATCAGAATAGACTAAAAAAGCACAACAACACTACTCGATAGAGTAATTTCTCAGTACAAAACACTATGTTTTCAGCATTGTTATGGGTATTAACTGTGCATTTTCACAAGTGGTGAACTAAAGCCTTTATGTCACACTATTAAAAATCTTTATGGCCATTTGGAACATGGCTTGTCTTTCACATTGCTTTAACCACTGCTGAAACACACCGCCCACTGCCTCACTATGCTCACATCTACTGTTTAGTCTGAATAAATGCCCAGCAAATGTTGATGAATGTCAATGGGTACCACTTTTGAAGAGTGGAGGAATCCAGTGGCACATCTTTGCTTCACATGCACTTCCATGTCGGACGCCATTCTGTCAGGCTGCCCCTCTGCTGCCATCTGTTACGCAGCAACAAGTAATGGCATATGTGTAGGAAAATTCAGCCTCTACTGCCAAACCACCACCTGCCTCTGACATCACTGGCCAACATAATAAAATAGGAGGCATTACTTTCAGAGCAGCCCTTGCAATGATCACTGTATAGAAAAATGCAAGAAGGTTAAATGTATCTGGAATTCAATTCAGTGTGGCCCAGGTTATTCAAAACTGTTGAATTCAGCTGTGAAACCTGCATTGCAAGCCTGCCACCAACCTGAAAAATGTTCTTGGATCTAAAATCTCTAGTAAGATCCACATCATTGTCATGACACAGAGAAAACTACGTGAGAAATGTGAGCAAAAAATGCCCTTATTTTAATAAAAATTAGAACAGGAACTAATAGAACTTAGCAACTTCCAAATGAACAGATTAGATTCAGTGCGTAAATGGTTGAGTTTCACAAGTCTCATTTGTACCTACATTTGGGTGTAAAAAGTAAGAAGCCTTGCCCTATTGACACACTCTTACAAAACCTTTACCTCAATAAATCATCAGGCCTCTTCGCAGCCACATAAAAAATGAGATAAACAATAATTAAAATTGAGAGGAAAGTAAATGAAGAAAAAAATTTGTTACTTTAATCACTCTTGCCATTAAAAACAACACGTCACTAGTAGTTAATTGACTATTTTCATTTAAATGAGTAAATGACAAATGATTGTTTGACTGGTTATCCTGAAATCATGTAGGGAGGAAGATGTAATTTTTAGGTTTCTTGGGCCACCCACATCTCAAACTGTCATTGCCAACATTTTATCTTTGTACCAGATAAAAGCAGATGATTAAAAGGAAGGATGACTAGCTTTCATACAAAACACCTAACGCCTTCAAATGACAATGAAATTGCCCATCATGCTGATGGTGATGCGGCTTTCACTGGTTAAACTCTGGGGAATATGCACCTGGTATGAAAAATCATAGCACTGTGCAGCTCCCTTCAGAGCCCCTTGACAGGCAGGACGAGGTAACCCACATTCACCCAACAGCCAGACAACTTCAGTGGACAGACGCATAATAAGCTGACCCTCAACGCATTACACAGCATCAAGAGCATAACATTTTGGGGCTGAGTATTATTTCTGATTGAAGTATTTCTGACTGTAAACTATTTCAGAAAACATACAGGCTTCAACTGCCTATTCGACTGGGGAAGGAGGCATCTAGTACAGCCTACGGTCATTTCTCAATAGTCAGTCCAAGGTAAAGCAGGAGGAGAATTTGCCTGAAAAAGAACACCAGGTTGTGTTCTACACTTGTAACGCTATGGTGATAGGAGCATTCATTCTTGTAGCAGTATACTAGGGAAGCAGAAAGTAGTGAGATCTGAGCTAAAATAGACTTGGAAATGATGAGGCTACTCTTCGGTTTGCGGTTTATAGTTATAAGCTTTCTGTCAGTTTTGTTATTTAATGGAACACAAACTAATCAAAGTACAGATGTTACTCCTCATTGCTTTCTAATAGAGATTATATGCAATCATTCCTTCCCTTACTTTGTGTTAAAAACACACCATCCTAAAAGAAAAAACCTCATCCTAAGGAAAGAAAACCCATGCGACCCTGTGGAAGATTCTGTAATAGTATCACTGTTGTTAGAGCTTAGTTGGCCCTTTCCTACAGTTTTATCAGTGAGGAGATGCTGAAGTCCTATTATGGCCTTCCTGGGGTCACCTTATTATTCTGGGAAATATTTATGCCTCAAAGATGGGTACTTACAAAAGGGAAGAGTGACTTTTTGCTAGAAAAAAATTTGAAACAAATTTGATCATTTTGTGTATCTGAATGAATTAGTTCAGATTGTTTATTTCTCTGCCAGTGGAAAGGCTATTACTCTGTCAGTAATATAAATATTATCTCTTAGGGACATCTATCTCAAACTCAAACAGATAATATCATCTTACACATACGACTACAGACCTTGTTATCATCCCAAGGAGTACAACATAAGCTGAGCTTTTAATAGCTTTCTCATTCACTACAGGAAACAGCTACTTAGTCAGGTCTCAACCGTATATAAAGCACAGTCAAGTCTTTCGCAGGGATGTTGTAAGATAATTATACTTCTTTAATGGCAACAACATTTTCAAAAACATACTTTAGTACAGAAAAGGAGAAATCACAATAATGTATAAGGAGTGGTTTTATAATTATAAATTATAATTATTCTCAGCTTGGTGTGAACACTTGTGTGGGAATTGAGCAACCAGTGTATATTCCTGGATCAGTTACTTATGTCAAATAGGAGGGGACAAAATCTCTATTGCATTAAGGTTTTAAACTACAAACAATATTGGCAGAATATATACACCTTGTCCCCATGTAAAACATGCAAAGAATCATCATTTACGTACTGTTTTCTTTAATCTATGAAGATACTGGATGTTTGAAGATCATTCCCAAGACTTTTTCCTCAGATTCTTGGAATTCAAGAACTGGAAAATAGTGGAGCTGTTTTTCTGCATGGAAAACCTTTTTTCAAGATGGACACATGGCTTGATCAGAATGATTTAAATTGATAGTAGAAATCTCACAAGATAAACAGCTGTTGATGAAACTATTTATAGGGTGGTGGGGTGGTGAATGTTGAGCATTGGTGGATCAGTCAAATTTAGTATTAAATTCAGAAAGGTGGGTTTTCTGAACTAGAGAGAAGGTGTGTGACTTCCTTACACTTTCAAGAAATTCCAGTGGAGATCTTGGAGCTGAAAAGCCTTTCTCTCTCTCTGGAAACACAGATGATTTTAAAATTGTAAATAAAGATTTCAGCATAAGGGAATCTTAATCTATTTTTCATTAAGATTTCCCATTTCTAAGCTGCCTTTTTATTGCATGTGACAAATCTAGACCTGTCTGCCTTGTAGAACACTGACCACTGTTACTGTGTAGTAGACATTTTCCATCTCTCTGTGATATTTCTTGTTTCTTATACATGCTCTCCAAGCAGAGTAAAATTATTTGACTTCATTTGTAAATTAGTTGAGAGAAAACCAAAAAGTGCAACTACATTGCTCCCACATCCACTTTGGCTTTCAGCTCCAGACTAGGCATGCCACTTACTTCTGTGTGTAGTTACATGCAAAAATATTCCTAATATTCTTTGTAGCTGCTGTAGCTGAGGCTCTTTGCAGGTAAGCCCATGGTACTCAATCTGCCCTGTTCTCTTCATATCACCTGGTCTGCCCGGAGAAAGGATGTAAATACCTCTTGTCTGCACCAAGTAGGAAGTGTCCCAAAACATCTATTTTTACCAAAGTGAAGCCAGGTTGCCATGCTACAGTCGAAACAAAGAGTAATTAGTAATACATTGAAAAGATACAAGAAAAGAAATCATACAAAGGGGAGTCCTTGCTGCTATCTCACTTTCCTGATTCTTATCTTTTACTTCCTATTTCTGGCTTTTTATTCTGGACTTTGCAGCTCTGCTTCCTTTTGGTGTTTCCCTTTGAATCTTAGCTTGTCGTACTGCATTGTGCTTATTGCTTTTAGTAAAGGAAGCCTAGGAAAAGGTTGGATCATTCAGGAATGCACAGGAATATATTTTTAGTTTAGGGACTGCCTTCTGGAAATCAGCAACAAGGATCACGTGTTAAACCTTTTCCAGTGTTTAAGGAGGTACAATGCTTCCTGTTTAACGCAACTTACATGTTCAAAAGACTGGATGACTGTAGTATTCAAAGTACTTAAGTTAGAGTTGAAGAGGTTGACATTCTGCCTACAGAATAAATTGAGCTAAGCTTTGGAGTATTGCCCATGTGGTTAGATTGCTCCTGTGCATCAGCCACATCCATGCACCACCAAGTGTGTTGTTTCATGGTGATCTTCAACAGATTTGTTAAACCTTTCCAAGGGCACAAATACAAACTCTAGGCTCCCAAGCAAATTCGGAAGTGGATTCTTTGCAAACAAAGTAGAAAAACTGTACTCTGAAGTACTTGTTTGGAACTGCAGTTCATTGCTCACTGATGCTGAAGCAGTGGTTACTTAGTTCTCTGCAAACACCGTATTACATGGTGATGTAATTATGATGTAAATTGGCACCAATTTGTGCTGTAAATTTGAAAAATTTTTAGCACGGATATGATCTGATCCAGAAAATCTTCCAGTTTTGAAGTATATTTATTCTGCAAGTTAAATAATGGTGTCAAATATTCTGCTGTTGATAGCTAGGGAAGCTTCATTAATTCCCATTGCAGCAGTTTTCAAGGGAGGGCTTTACAGGCTCAAGCTTTTCGTTGGAAAGAAATGCTTAATGGATTCAACAGGTAAAACAACAAAGGAACATTAAAACCAGAGGGAGCAAGCACTGGATTTATTTCACCACTTGGTCAGTGGACAGTGTTGGAGATCATTATTTCCTCCATGACACTCATGTATACTCCAGACCTCTATCTGCTCGTATTGTTTTCTTCCATTACGTGTATATTTTGATCCATTGTAATAATTTACTTTGGCTTCTACCTCCAAGCACAGAATAGAGTTTCCATTTTATTCCAAATAATATTGGCTTGTTGCTAGGGAAGCGTGCTGATTTCTTTTACAATTTCTTTTCCTCACCACATCTGTGTGTAATTTTTTTCTTTATCATCTCCCTAGGACATTTTCCCTGTGAGAAACCCAAACGCAAAATGGTGCCCTTTCAGATCTTGTTTGGTGTTTCACATGAAGACTGCCTCTTAAATTTATTTATGTAAAAGGATTTTACCATCTTGTGTTCACTATCAGGCATAAATGCCTATGTTCAAGTGCGGATGGGTCTGCACACTCCTCTGTTATCCATTAATGAGCAAGCAGAAGTGAATTTAAGGGCAGATGCAAATTAACTTAGGAGGGTGACTGGGTGGAGAGTCTTCCTGCTCTTCATTGCTCCAAACCTGTAGGATTTAGTGCACAGAGGATGTGTCCTGCTCTCTGGGCTTACTTTACCAAGCAAAGTAAGCTAGGGGACTGATATGGCAAATGCTCTGCTTTGGCTGAGCTGTGGCTGTGATGGGGTCAGGAACAACACAGCCCTTTCTGATCTATCTGCCCCTTACACTTCTGCTCCTCCTCAGACTCAGCTACAACCTCGCTTCCATGCTTGTAGTGTTTCCAGAGGATAGATGCACAGGATTTTATGTATTACGGTCACCTGCTACTACTCATCACTTCATGGCTGCAAATAAAACATAGTTTATGTGGAATGCCATCTTTAATGTTTCAGTTTTTATAGTATAAACTCATTGCTTGTGATCCTGCCTTACATGTGGAAACAGTTACAAGCTAGTGCATGCATGCCTCTGCCTGCCAGCTGCAGTGTTTAGCAGTAATGTATTTTGTGTGATTATATACTACTAAGATGGATATAGTTATTGCAAATGTTTACCATAATGTAGACCCTTACTGATGTGTTAAATCTCCTACTTCCCCCTCCACACCTCCCCTCCTTTTCCTTCCCCCCTCACTTCTTATCCCATCCCATCCCATCCCATCCCATCCCATCCCATCCCATCCCATCCCATCCCATCCCATCCCATCCCATCCCATCCCATCCCATCCCATCCCATCCCATCCCATCCCATCCTATCCTATCCCACCCTACCCTACCCCACCCAACCCTACTCAACACTATCCCATCCCATCCTGGCTTTTATAACCATGTACACCAGAAGAAAATTCTTTCAAATGCAACATAAAGCATGTTGTCCTTTTCGTCCTCTCCATAAGAAAGAAGTGTTAAGCATTTTGTTTTGAACCTGTCAGTGCACATTTGCATTCATCAGGAGAAGACTTTCCTTATCAGCTGTGTTTCCAGCATATTTCCAGACCTCTCTTCTATTTGGCAAACTCCTGGCAGCATCCCCAGCCCAAGCGGGATGCAGGACTCCCAAATGGTGCGCTGGTCACATACAAGTTTATGTTGACTCCCTTCCCACTAACTTCAGTGGCAGCAACTTTTGCTGTTCTTGGTTTTATTTATGATCAGGCTTATTTCATTTTTCCTTTCCTGCAGATCTTTATTTCTCTGGAGCAGAAATTTCCATCTCTCTAGTGGCTCATCTGTCTCACTGAACTTGTAGCTTGTTTGCTGTTTCTTGTCAAGGCTTTGGCACTGTGAATAGAGTCTAAGAGGGATGGGGGGAAAGCTGAGGCTTATTTTCTGTTTATTTACCCTGTTTTCACTCAGGAACATCACCGGGGTGTCCCACAGGTCTAAGTCACTGGAGGTGACATGGTATTTTTCCCTCTGATCTGCACTGGAGCTGTGGACCAGTGCTGGCAGAGGATGGAGGATCCCGCTTGGTCTGTGAGTTAGGGACATCTCATTTTCCGCAGTTTCCTGCAGAATAGCCCACAGAATGCTGTTTTCATTCTGGCCTTATTCTAGCAATACCCTCTGAGTAGGATTTTTAGCTCAGCGCCACTTAAATACCAATTATAAAGTACTATTTCAAGCAGGCAGGAAAAATATCACTGAAATATCTGAGCTCGGACCCTAACTGCCATGATCTCATTTTGCACTTTACAACAACTGTCCACCTCCCCTCAAAGGCAGAGTGCAGATTTTTCTGCCCAAAATCACCGTGGATGTGGGACAGCCACCATGCTCTCCCTGGCTCCCTGTGTGCATGGGGCAGAGTGGTGCTGCCAGCAGCTGTTGGCCTGAAGGAAGGTATGCATCCTTCTTGTTTCTTTTTCTTTTCTATTTTTTTCTTTCAGTTGTGTGGTGTTTTGTTTTTTTTTCTTTTTCTTTCTTTTTTTTTTTTTTTTTTTTCCTTTTGGCAGTCGTCCTTGAGCATTTGAGACGGATGTGAGAGTTTTCAGTCCTCATGCAAAACAACCAACTAAACATAACAGATTACATCAGCTCAGGCTTTTCAATTCCTGGATGGCAGTAGAGTGCTAATCCAACCTTCATCCTGGATTTCATAAACTGAAACAAGGGAGGCTGGCAGGAGCAGCACTGCCGGATTGAGGAAGCTGACGACGGTGCAGCATGTGGGCAACACGCTGTATAAAGCTCATAAACTTGTAGGCTGATGTGTGCAGCTACTGCTTTGGATTCTGTGCCGCTGCTTCCCTCTGCACCAGACGCCGGGCTGAACACTGCAACCTGCTCCCTGGGACCGAGCGTTGACCCCTGCGAGACATGAAGGGCTTCCTGTTGCTCACACTCCTCCTAATGCCTGCACATGCTGGAGCTGCTTGGAGTGCGAAATATGCGGTCGATTGCCCCGAGCCTTGTGACAGTAATGCATGCAAAAGCACCTTGCGCTGTAAGCGGACGGTGCTGGACGACTGCGGCTGCTGCCGGGTGTGTGCAGCAGTGCTGGGCGAGACGTGCTATCGCACGGTCTCGGGTATGGATGGTGTCAAGTGTGGCCCGGGGCTGAAGTGCCAGTTTTACACTGAGGAGGATGACTTTGGTGATGAATTTGGTATCTGCAAAGGTAATGACCTGCGCATTGCATGCACCCACTGTGGTGATTTGACAGCAGCCTATGTGTAGCCTCCTGCTTGGAAGGTTAAAAGGAGATTTTTCCAACTCATCTCTTAGCCAAGAGGAAAGTGGGAGATACCTGCCTTTATCAGAAGGTGTTACATGTAGGAGGGGCCAGGCTTACTGATGGGAGAGCGTTGTTTGGGATCAGGGACATCTGTGAGGAAGGAATATAGGTTGTGTGAAGAGATGATAAGATTTGTGGTTCAGACTTTGGCGACTCAGGAGCTGTCCTGACCCCTCTGCTGAGCTGCATGGTGACTTTGTGTGGCATGCAAAGACTTTAATCCTGTGTATCCAACCTTGCCGGAGAACATTGTGTCTTATTCATTCCTGCCTGTGAGGTGTTCAGCTGCTCTGGGGATGTGGTCAGGGCAGACAGAGCCCTGTGGCAAGAGATGGGGAGTGGGAGGGTGTGGGCTCTGTCTGCCTGCAGCTGCTGCCAGGCAGGCTGCACCTCTCATCAGCTCGGCAAAATCCAGCTGAGTGCATCGTTGCTTCATGCAAAAAATGAGAGTCTTCTGAAGGAGATAAGGAATTAGGTTGATGAGAGGTTGGAGAAAGCTTTTAAAATAAATCATTAATAATAATGCTTTACAAAGCATGAAAGCAATGAGTTTTCCTGCATTTGTGTGCCACTTCAGTGAGTAGATACAGATATGCCTCTGAATAACTTCCTTAAACACACAGGCATCGTGGCAGTTAAATGGTAGGAGTATTAATAATCATAGTGAAAGGCATGACTGAGGACCAGGCACTGCAAAAATCATTCAGGCTGACTTACACAGAGCATGCATTTATTTACACGGGGATGTGAAAGTGAATGCATGTGCATATTTGAAGGTGAAATTCAAAACTCATTTTGTTTCTAACGGGTAGAATTTGCATGTAAGTGCCATGTTTTTGGTGTGCCCACCAAAATTACTTTCATGAGATAGCTGACTGATCTTCACTTTACTAAAAGTATTGTAGTGCATGGTACCATAATCTCAAATTGTTCTAACAGCTATTTGAACTGTTCTTTACTGTCCTCAAATGAATATCTTTCAATGGCACACTTAAAAATGGAAAAAGAAATTCTGAGGGAGATGAGATCTCAATCTTTGAAGCAGAATTTTGGAGGCAGTGTTGAAAATACAAAGTAAATCTGACAAACAAAAGAAAATACTCTCAATAAATGCCTAACTGGAGCTGAAGTTGTAAATCAGTATTTAAGACTTGTATTGCCCATAGGTACATTTGCACTTAATATTACAGGGCTCATTTCTAATTTCATTTTTAATCTCTGCTCAGAGACAGCACAGTCTCTTTCTGCACTTACGTGAATGCCATCAGTGTAGGGACAAGTATTCTTAACTTAGGTATCCATTTACAGCTATTTTAGCAGATTACCTACTAATTTCAATGACTTCTGCAGTAATTCTTGGAGTCAGGGAGGCTGGATTCTCTCTAATATCTTGTGACCAATTTATTGTTAGATAGTGGACAAAAAGCCTGAACTCTCTGTTCTTCAGTGTCTGAGTTCTGGGATGGGTAGAACATGCACAGTGTGTTTCAGAGCAGCTCTCTGAGTATTGATTCATGTTCTTTGTGGTTCTTATCTTAAAAGTGCTGTAAGGGTTTCCATATTCTTATCAGCAGCAATGTCATTATTATTCAAAGCAGTCCATGAAGACTGGTGCTCTACACTTTTATTACTAAGATACCTTTCTGTCACAGTGAGAATCTACTCTTGCTTCCCTTAAATCACTGCAAGCTATCTGGTAATATATGCAGGAGCAGGTCCCTGCCAGACACAACTTACAAACTGAAAAATTGACTAAAATCTCCCATTTTTGTCAGACCTTAAGAGCATCATCAGTGCCAGGGTTATTGCATAGTCCCTTGGATTTGGGCTAATTTCCATTCCCTTGTGCCCAGCTTTGGGTCCCAGCTTTCTGAGCTGAGTAACTGAGCACTCACAACATACGGATTAAGGCTTCATGGGATGTGTGCTGTCAGCCCTGCTCATCCTTCAGGGAGGACTGTGCACACACAAACTGTTTACTTCTTACAAGGCTTAGATTTTGTTTTATGTGGACAAACAGCAAACCAAAGACTGTACGTGAAAGAAGGTGTATGAACACTTGGTGAGATGCTCCAAGCTGATGATTCACTGTGTGATGCTCAGCAGGGAATGCCCAGCAGAGAACTGGTTGGATCTCCAGTGCTTATTGGAAAAGTGCCCAGCAGGTACATGGAGAACTGTAAAATGTTGGCTTCATTTTGGCACATTTTCCTGATTTTTCATATACACCAGGCTGTATAGAAAAACCAAATATTCGCATTGGTTCAAGAGAAGACTGGTCAGAGAAGGATAAACCTGTTGTGGGATGCTAAATGTGCAGAAACCAGGTCTGGCTTGGAAGGTCCTAGTGCTCAAAATGGGGTAGAACAGAAGAACATGACAGGGAGGTATTATAAGAGCTAATTGTGGCCATTGCCCTTCTGTGGGGGTGTTGGAGAGGGGCTGTGGGAGCCTGGGCTATCTGTGTCTTTGGTCCCATCTGTTTCAAGGGCTAGAATGGGAAACACTCTGGGTCTCAGCTCCTGGGTTGGAAAAGATAGTCTGAACATGTAGACCTTTTTTCTGGCGCACTGCACATGTCCCTTAGGTTCACCTCTTGCTAGAGCATTCGGGGATGGCATGTTTGTGCTGGAGTTTCTGTGTTGTTATCTCTTGAACTCTGGTCCTGCAAAGATATGAACAGCAACACAGAGGATGACAAGGACTGTGACAGCAGGTCTCACAACTCTGGGAAAACATGCACTGTAGCAAAGTCACATCATGCAACCCCCTGTCATGCAATTTGTGTCCATCCCAGGATGGGGCAAATCCTCTGCACCTGATTGCTATTTGTCATATGCAGGCAGACCACTCTCTGGGAGCTCTTTGCATGTATACTGGGATGTTCCCAGGAGTGCTCCCCATGTCTGGGGATGTGAGGACATGCTGCCACCCTGGAGAGCTCCCTGTGGCCTCCTGCACCCCAAGCAAGTCTGCAAATCTTCCAGACCAGGTGATCTTATACCCCAGAAGAGAACTCAAAAGCTTTCTGAAGTATTCTTTTCTAAATGCAGTGTTAAACCTCTAAGGACAGCCTTGATTACTGCATATTCATGTGTACAAATTGCCTTCTATTTGCATTTTAAAAACTACAGTGAAGACTAGCACATTGTAAACAAGCTACAGGAAAAGAAATGATGTATATAATGTGCATAAGGAAAGGAAAATCTGTGATTGTTAAAACTTGAAGATACTTGTATCAAATGGTCAGCATCCCCATATGCCGTCATTAGGCTTAGTTGGCTGCCTCTAAAAGGTTTTCCACTTCTAACGACATAGTCAGGACAACCATTGAGGGCACTGGTAGCTCACCTCGATCACTGAAGAATACTTTGTTATATTGCTTTTTATTTCAGAGTGTCCCTACGGTACCTACGGCATGGAGTGCAGGAAAACTTGCAACTGTCCATCTGGCATCTGTGACAGAGTCACTGGGAAGTGTCTGAAGTTCCCGTTTTTTCAGCTGTCTGCTTCAAAGCCTCCAAATCGACGAAAAATAATTTCTCACACAGGTAAGACCTGCTGGGGCTGCTGAGTTCAGCAGAAATCTTCTTGCACATGATCTACTGGCATGCTCTGTGCGCTCTGCATGAGCGGTTGTACTTTGGTGGAGCTGTGCAAAGAGCTAACAGCAGAAGGCTTCCCCTGATCAGCAGTTCCTTTAACAGAAGGCAAGGAATTAGGTGAGCAGTAACACATGGTAAAAACAGTCAGCATTCCTAACATGCAAAAAATTCTGTGCAGCTGTTGAGTGCACTAAGAGTGCAGTGTCACCTGTGCAATGGGAGGATACACACGGACTTGCACCAGCCAGCTCAGATGAAGTCCAAACAGGATTTTGTTATATTACATTGCCACTGTCAGCTAATATATGGTAAAATTAAAATATTTTTTCCCCTTGAAGACAGAGCATTCTACATTTCTAGATGTCAATGGCCTGTTTAACGAAATGCTTTAGTTTAGTTATTAATCACAGTACCTCTGGAATAAGTTCTGATGTTTAGGATTGTGTCTGAAACTTGTAGCTGATCTTTCCAGACTTATATTTTTATTTGGAAATAAAACAACAACAACAACAAAAAAGGGAACATATGGAAAACTGAAATATTTGAGGAGGGAGGAAGTGAAAGCTGCATTTTTTAAAGCTGGCATTAACTTTTCATGCCATTTTGTTTATTTTTTTGATGATACTGAGGTATACCTAACCAAACAATACTTACCTTAAACACAAGTACCAGTCAAAATGAATGCCAGTGCAAAGATTTTAAATAAATATCAGAGTTTCAATTCTAAACCAACTGGTGGCTTCTCTGGGATTTCACCCCAAACGCTTTCAATTTCATTTCTCCTTAAACAGCAGTTTTCTTGCCTAGTTTTGATTTTTCTTTTGCTATTTTTAACTATCCAGAGCTTTTAGCATTGATACCTGTCATGTTTCTTCCACTCCCTGTTTAGAAAAGCTTAGACAGTAACAAACTGCTTGACCTTATGCCTGTACTATATTTACAGTGATTATTCAGAACACTCTGCAAGATGGATCAGTCCTAATCCTGTCTGATTTTCCTTTGTGATTTTGTTCTTTCACCTTTTCAGTTTTTTTGGTGTTTTTGGTGGTGTTTTTTTTGTTGTTTGTTTGTTTTTTGTTTTTTTTTTTAAATGATGGGTGAGGGTGAGGGGGTGACACACTAAAACATCATTAAGAAAATATTCCTTTCTTTTTACTTTAATTAGTTTATTTTTCAGATGCATTCCAGATATCATACTCACGTTATATTCCAGAGCTTCCTTTTTCATTAGTGCCTCCAGGCCTTTTCCCTCACTTTTGTCCCAAACGTTCTGCACCCTCAGTGCATAATGTTTTATCACAGCCAGGATGAAATTCTTACCCCATGGAAACAAGTGGGACTTTTTTACCCACACAAATGTTACTCTGACATAGAGCCCTCAAAAGTGGGATGGATGTAGATCAGGTGCTCTGCACATAGGATGATCACACAAGGTTTAATTTAGCACTGGTATTCAGAGGTGGCTGTATAATTCAGAGCAGAACCTTGGTTAATTAAAACAACTGTGGATGCTTCTGTATTTTAATTGGGTGTTTCTGGCCCATGTATTCCATGAAGGCATTATGCCTACATTTACCCTGAGGACTTTAAGGCTTCCAGAGCGTGTTTCTGCGTATCACAGTGTGGTTGCCTTCCCCATCAAACAGTAGGGTAGTGGCTGCCATGCATTGCCCTGGGCCAGCAATCCTTGCAAGCAACCTCAGCTGCAGCTCAGGAATCAGCATGAGCCAGGAAACACTTCCAGTAGGCAAACTGGATATATTTTACCTTTTTTTTTTTTTTCTTTTTTACTTTTTGTTGTTTTTTTGTACAAGAGCCTAATGGCATGCACTGAGTTGTTGCATGCCAGCTGGCCTTGTCTGAGCGTAGCTCAGGTTCCATGTCATGTTTGAGCATTACAGTGAGAGCTGGAAACCAAACTCATATCACCTGCATTTGCTTAGACTATTAGAAGGCACATCTGTCTTATTCCACAATCTGGCAGAAATTCTGTGACCAGATAACTGGCAGCATTCAGCTGAATTCCTGCAAAAACTATTGTCAGCTGAGACTTTTCTGAAATGCTCCTAAAACCAGAGATGTTGCTGTAGGAAACTATTCTAATCATCTAATTTCCATGAAATCTACTTTATTACTCTGTTTTCAGATAACGACATGGCATCAGGGGATGGCAACTCTGTAAAAGAGGAATTTGTTAAGGAGAAAGCAATTCGCACCCCGGTGATGAAGTGGCTAAATCCTCGCTGATATTTACTTGTGCTAATAAGACTTTGAAAAGAACACATTTCTTACAGATTATTGAATATGCAACAACACACTTTAAGAACAAACTAAATCTATAGCATATGAAAATGTAACCTCTGCAGGCCAATTGTGATTCTGTTTTTCATGAGAAAAATGTTTACTTAAAAATAGACTGTACAGTGTATATGATTTTTGATATTTGTTTTGATAAGTATTTGAAGAAAGAAACATTGGGGATCTCTGAATGTATAGTAATATTGAAAAAAGAGCACAATTCATTTAAATAATATCAAAAGCCCATTTTTGCAGCCTCAGTCCAGGAAAGCTCTCACTGAATTCTGTTGACCGTTTGGGTGAATGAAACCATGGGTGTGGAGCCAAGGTAATAAAAATGGATGTCAACAAATCCCAGGATAGAAAGAAATGCCCCTGAGTCACACTGACAGAATAATAACAACAGAGGAGGAGCTCAGTGGTGTGAATTAAATAAACCAGTGTTAGTCACTGATAATTTTCTGCTTCTTGGAAGTCTGGTGACAATTACTTGGAGATAAATATGCCTTTTTTCAGGGAGAAAACACATTTAAATCTATACATCATGAAGAACTTTGCTTAAACACTGCAGGCATATACAATATTAAGGTGGACTTCTGAAATTCAATTCTGTAGAAAGAAAAGCATACTCAGTAAATTATACTGATATACAGAGAAGAATCAGACAAGAAAGAATTTGCTTGGCATTATTTAAATGTGTATGCTTCTATAAAACAGCTGTTTTGGTGCTGTTAGAGCAATGCCTCAGTTTTCTGGGGAAGAGCAAGCCCAAGGTCACAGGGCAGCAAATGGACTTTCATTCTCCCCATCCTCATTATGGGCTGCTGCTCAGCTGCCACTCTACTGTAGCTCATCCAATCAGATATAGGGAAAACTTGAACTCTCAGTTAAGTGAGAGGGCAGCTACAGCTCATAGAGTTCCAGGTGACCCTGCTGGAGCAGGAGTTGGTCCAGGCAACCTCCAGAGGTCCCTTTCAACCTCAGCCATTCTGGGATTCTGTGATAGTTTGATTTCCAGTCCTTCAACTCTTACATGCATGAGCAAGCATCCCCATTTTAGTCAGTATAATTTATATATGTCAGTGTGTTTGGGAACTGGCAGCATCCATCCTTCAATCCAAACTGGACTATGTATTTGTAGCACAAAATGCCACATGAAGATAGGTTTTCTAATATGTTTGGAAATGACTGGGTCTTGAGATAAAGGAAGTGAAAGTAGAGTAACAGAATGAACCTGTGATACATGAGATCCGAATTGTCTCCTAAGACAGAAAACTCTCAATGGAAATGCACTTTGAATTGAATTGCATATTCACTTTGAAAAAAATATGAGCTTTGACAGTGACTTCAGTGAAAGAAGGAGCACAGATTACCACTGCCAAGGTATTGAGAAGGGTCTGAAAATTTACCTTATAACTACCACCAAGAGAAACTCTGAAGCCTTTAAGAAGTCCAGACCTTGATCCAAAGCCAGATTCAGTGAAAGCAGGTTGCTTACCTGGGAGGGAAACGCTGAGTCACACTGTGTCAGAGCAAAAGGACGGTGTCCGCCAGGGACTTCAAACGTCAATATGGCAGCATGGGTCCATGATAATCCAGGAAGTACAAATCTCAAACTAGCAGATACCACATTTTAACCTGTACTGGATGTCTAGAACTGAGAGGGAGAAGTTCTGTTGTGGGATATTTATGGGAAAATGCATTCATACTCAACTATTGATATCAAAAGCCATTTTCTGACAGCTTCAGTGAGAGCAGAATCCAATCCATGCTCTTTCAGCAGACTGAATTGCTTTATTTAAAGAATGTAGTAAATATTTGCATATGTTATTGTTGTTTTACAAGTGTCATAAATGATGTTCTTGAATGTAAATCAGATAAGCTGGTTGATTTTAAAAAGTATGTGTTATTATTGTTCAATAAAAAACACCTGAAAGCATCACCGTTGTGTTTATCCATTAACAGTAATACTGCTGGTGACTGCATAGCCTGTACCTACAGACTAGGTACAGTTTTCTTCCTAAATCCGTAGAAACGATTTCACAATGTCTGTATCCACTTGGTAAATTTGCTAGGGACTTTTCTTTGCTGAAGCCGAGAGCTAAGGAATGGCCTGTGTCCAGAGTGACTTTGTGCCCAAGTGGCTTGTGTCCTTGCCTTCCCACCATCTTCACCTTCACAACTAGGCGGCTGGGCCCAGGTTGTCTCCTGGGGAAAGTCCCTCCCTGACTTACCCCTGAGCACAGAACAGAACGTGCCTGGGAGACCTCTCGATGGCCAGGAATTTGATTTGCCAAATGGTTATGGCCTGTGGATTCACAGGAGGCTAATAAAAGGTGAATGGAGAAGAAGGAGTGGGACATCTGCAGACCTCTTTGGTATGTTTTCTTCTGCTTTCCATCCAATTTACAAAATGCTTTTGCACTTCCTCAGCTACCCTGGTCACCGAACCATAGAATCACAAGGCTGGAAAGGACCTGCAAGATCACCTAGTCCACCCGTCCTCCCATTACCATTGCTACCACTGTGACTGGTGATTACGGTGATAGACTGCTCCACAAAGAATAGGTTCCAACATGAAATTATGATGGAAGAAAAGTCATTCATCATTCTTTCAGACATCGATCTATTGTTACTAGTGCAATAGGATTACACTGATAAAGGAAATAATACAAATGATGAAAGGATTATTATGGGAACAAAGGCTCTTAACCTTCCTCTGTATTTTCCAGCCTCTCCTCTCACATATGTTCCTGCTTCACATTACACTCTCTAGGTCTCTTTCCTGACATTTTGAGGTGTGGCATTTCATAGACTTCTCTTATTTTCTTTACCTAACCCTGCATCTTTCATTCTTTTTCAGATGATCATTCCTTCCATCATAATCCTGAATTTAGATATAGACGTTCTCCTTCCTGGGGTAGATGCATAAGATGGATAATCGCACAATGTTCTTGGGTCATATAGATTATAGATTTGTTTTTAGTGAGACCTTATTTCCAATAACAGCATGTTTGGAAAATAGCTCTCATTTCAAATAATTTTCCCAACATATTTTCCCAACTATTGAAGAGTAAATGGGAAACACATGCAATATGCCTTACTTTATATTTGATGTGCAGATCCAGTGATAAGGACTAGGTTGCAACACTCTGCAATGTATGTTCTCTTATAATGCATTATAGGACGTTGCAGGCACCATTACAGTACAAAGAATATATCATCATATGCTTTAGTATGACATTTGAAATACACGGAGGAATATAAAAGACTCGGATACAGTCAGATACATCCCATCCACCTTTCAAGTAATACAAAAAACACATTTCCAGTGATTTTAATGACAAGCAGTTGTATCAGCGTCAACTACACCAAAAATCTTCAGTGTACTTTCCTGTTGTTTCTCATTGGCACAAGAGTTGTGACACATAGAATCACAGAATCACAAGGTTGGAAAGATCTACAAGATCATCTAATCCAACCATCCTCCCATCACCATTGCTACCACAAGCTCCTCATCCAGATGCCTCTTGAACACTGCGACTCCACCACCTCCCTGGGCAGCCATTCCAGTGCCTGACCACTCATCAAGAGAAAAAGTTTTTCTTTATGTCTAATCTAAACCTCTTCTGGTACAACTTGTGGTCATTTCCTATGTTATGGCGATTAAACATGTCACTGTCTAATCACTGGAATGTAATTAACAATACAGATTTGCCTCTGTGATCTGCTAAGACATATGTATTAGAGCAAACACATTGAAGAATATGTTTTAAATGAAAATATATTTATTGTCCCCTTTGTATAAGCTTGATATTTATTTAACTGGACTGTCAAGCCACAGCAGCATTTTGAAGGTATTTCCTGACACCTGCAGAGTTGGTAAATATTTCCTGTTTTTGTTGTGTCTATTGAAAATAGGAATTTTACAAGTTGGAACTGATAACTTGACAGACACCATGATCCCCATTGGGCAGGTCTTAAATGTGGTTTCCTTTGGGGTTTGTGACTGTCCCGGACTACCCTTAGGCTGACAAATTGCATGTTCTGTCCTTCTTGCTCTCCCAGAATAGGCACTAGCACCATTCAAACAGAGTCATTTTTGTATTTATGCTCTGGGCAGTCAATGATGATGCAAAATCTAGGTGCATGGTTTAGTTTTTGCAGAATGAACAAGCATAACAATTACATAAGCATTAATAAAGCAAGAACTCTGAAAGCTGAAACATTGCTTCCTCTCTCTCAAGCAGCACTTTGTGCACTTGAGGGGCAGTCAAGATCCTCTGTGTAAACAAACAAACTTGTGTTTGGATGAGGAACAAGACAGAGATTTCCTCAGTACTTTGTGCTCCTGATCCTCCCTGATTCCCTCCCAGAGCAGCCACAACTCCTACTTGCGTGCTGGATCCTTACTTCTTTTAAAACCATCACAAAAATACTCACCTGAAAATTAGAGAAACTGTTAAGTATGTACTATCTGATCTTCATTGTTCTAAGGAGGTTGAGTTGAGTTTTTCTTGAATCAACATAATTTGCACTGTCCTCCTGCTCTCTGCAAGCACCAGTTGACAAAAGCATTATTTGATAAATTAGGACAACTGAAATCATATGAACATTACTTGAAAAAAATCTTTCCTCCTCACAAGAGAAACATCTATTTTTGAAGAACAAATAATAGATTGGAATGCCATTGAAATCCAAACACAATATTAGTATGTTCCTGAAAAAAAAGGTACAATGCTGAGGGAGAATGGACAAGAGCCCTTGCAGCTGTGTCACACTTTCCTGTTTGTTATTTTTAGTTTTCTGTTCCCGCTTTTTATTTCGGGCTCTGCTTTGCTTCCTATGCAGCTTCCCTTTAACTCCTGTACAGCTCCTTCTTACATACTTCAGGCATTTGGCCATTTTTTTTTCCTTTTTTTTTTTTTTTTTTTTTTCCAAAGGAAACCCAAGCAGTGCTGTCCAGTTTCAGGAACTCGTGTTTCTATTAGCAGTGCTTGAGTTCTTGGTTTTCTGAAGGCATTTAGGAAATTTACACTGCTACTTTTCAGCTTTGAACATCATAAGTCTTTGCAAGCATAAGTAAATGGCAGCAAACAAAGAGAATGCAAGCCTGACCTTGGTATGTTCTCATCCTCTTCTCACCCAAGAAACAACTGCTCCCGCCCAACACCAAAGTTCCAGGGTGGCATTCAATAAAGGAAGGAATAAAAATGGACTCTTGTTTTAAAACAGTATACTATAAAGAAGCATATTTTCCTATTCTTATTCATACGTTGATTTATTTGCAGTCTTATGCTCATCTGAAAAGTTGTGTCTGTCACGCAAAATCCCTGGTGACAGGAGGAAGGGAAACA
The DNA here is from genome assembly GCF_054131305.1 of Coturnix japonica. Lineage (NCBI taxonomy): Eukaryota > Metazoa > Chordata > Aves > Galliformes > Phasianidae > Coturnix > Coturnix japonica. The sequence continues at coordinate 55,654,315 of NC_140702.1, read as the reverse complement.
TCTCTTCCATTACTAAGAAAGGGAGAAAGGGAAACCTCACTGTGGCCTTCCAGTGCTTAAAGGGAGTTTACAAGCAAGAGGGAGACCAACTTTTTTTTACAAGGTCTGATAATGACAGAACCAAGATGGAAGACCTTAAACTAAAGAAGGGGAAATTTTGAATAGATATTAGGAAGAAATTTTTCACTCAGAGGGCTGTGAAACACAGGTATGGGCCGCCCAGAGAAACTGTGGATGCCCTGTCCCTAGAGATGCTCAAGGCCAGATTAGATGGAGTGCTGGGCAGCCTGAGTTGGTGATTTGCAATTAGTCAAGGGCAGGTGGATTGGGGCTAGGTGAGCTTTAGTGTCCCTTTCAACCCAAGTCATTCTATGATTAGGCAGGGATATCTGCCTCCAGACCAGGCTGCTCTAAGCCCCATCCAGCCTCCAAGGAGGGGACATCCACAGCCTCACTGAGCAACCTATTCCAGTATTTCACCACCCTCACAGTAAAGAACTTCTTCCTAATATCCGGTCTAAACCTACACTTGTCCAATTTACAGCAATTTCCCCTCGTCCTGCCACTACCTTCCCATATAAAATGTCCCTTCCCTGTTTCCCTGGGGTCCCCCTTCAGGTAATGGAAGGCTGTTATGAGGTCACCCTGGAGTCTTCTCCAGGCTGTAGAGTCTGGGTATTTCAGCTTATCCCCACAGGGGCATGATTCTCTGATTCTATGAATCTGCTTGTTTTAGAACAGGAGATATTATTGCCCTTTAAACTATACTGCAGATCTCACATTTAGAAGGCTAGGACCTATTCACACAGAATTAGTAACATCAGTTGATGTCTGAAAAGGGACAGAGATATCAAGGTGGAGACTTTGTTTTCCAATCAGTTTAATTGCAGGGGTAGGCTTGCTAGTGTGCATCCAACAGTTCAGAACCCAGTAGCCACTTGTACAGTCCAAAAGTTGTCACTAAAAAAAAAAAAAAAGATTATACAAACCTTTGAAGATTTTGAAAATGGTCATATTATTTCTGGGACTTGCATTCCCAAGAGAAACCAAAAGCTTATGTTGTCATTGTTGATGCTGGCCAACAGTAGTTGTAACACCAGAGTAAGGGATGAACAGTGAAAGTGACCTGAACCTTTCTTTACACCACTTTAAAAGCTTTTACTTACTGCCAGAGAAGGCACACACTTAATTGTCCAAATTATAAGGGCAAATACTGGGATGCCAGAAATATGATAATGTCAAGTATGAAGTGTATGCTAACTGGTCTCAGCTCTGACATTATCTAAGGTAAAGCCATCTTTCCGTGCTGCTGCTCATTATAGGGAACAACATAATTTAAGAGTAAAAATGAACATGTTAGATCAGGATGAAAATCCATCTAGCCCAGTAATCTCTCCATAATGATTTTCAGCTCCCTAACATCCATCCAAACTGGCAGTCTTCTTCTCAGAACCTCTTCAGGAGCCAGAAGTTCTTTCCAGCAGCCAGGTCAAAGCCTCACTGATGTTACTACAGCATTACCTTTGGTGGCACTGGATGATGGATCAGCTACATTTATCCACATGCAGGTTGAGCATAACTAAGACAGCAGCGGACCATCCATGGAGGAACTTACCAGTGTAGGTGGCAGAGATGCTTAGGCTGTGCTGTAGAATAGCCTGAAAAGACTTGGCTGTGAGGGAAGAAGCTGGGCAGACCTAGTCTTGCCACTTCATGAACAGGTGGCTTGTCTGCATTTTCTCACACATTTTAGCCCAAGAGAGAAGGGCTTCTGTGAAGCCCTCACATTTCCTCTATTTGAAGTGACTCTTTGTGGAAAAGAAGCACCATCCAGCCTCAGCCTCTGGCCCCACTGTGTTCACTCTTTGATGTGGGCCCCATAAGCCTCCCAGCAGCCCACAGCACATTAGCAAACTCAACATTATGGGCTGCAACCCCTGTTTTCCCCTTGCTACTTTTTTCTGTGTAGAGCCCCAGATGAATCTCCTCATGGATGCTTTTGCAAAGTGGTGGGTGGTTATCAGTCACTTCATTTTAAAACTCCTTTTCCTTAGGCTCTTAACTTTGTGGTAGTCTCATGAACAAAAATAAAGGACCAGGCTATAAAGCCGCCTAAATAGAAGCTCAGGGGCAAGCTGCAGCCAAGTGCCAAGTGCTGTGGCACTAACTGGAATTAATGGGAGAGGAGAAGAAGTAACCCTAACTGTCCACAAAGTTCTGAGCCTATAACCAACTCAGTGGCCAGACACTGGCCTATTCTGTGTTCTGGATAAAAATTCATTCACTTTATTTCCTAGTTCGTGTGTCACCAAATTGGTGTGTCAAAAATAGCCTTCCAGGCTGATAGAAGTGAACAATCTGGTTGAACTTGTGAGAGTTTCTGTCCATTCCATGTGTTTTTATCTTGTAACTGTTGTAATACTAAAGTGATAAAATGTCTCATTTTCTTTATTTATGTTTTTAAGTGCTGAAGTGGAGAGAATAGCTCTAATCTTTGTAATGATTTGGTACATTAACGCAAGGAAATGCTGAAGAACTAAAAATCAACAGAGAAAGGAGAAAACCATATGCTGTCATATACAGGAATGCTTTTGTTCCACTAGAACATGAAGTACTTTTTTACTACATGGGGAATTTGGTGGAAGAAAAATAATAGATATAATAAATAGTATATCCACATAATTTGACCTCATATGGCATGTATTGTTTTCCTTCCCCATTTGGGCTTGTAGGTCTCCAAATTTTTCGACCCCCTTTGTTTCCAACAGAAGAAAATTCCTGAAAAACAACAATGGGGACAGTGGTACTGACTGAGGAAGACAAAATTATGCTGGACTTCATATGCTATTAGTCATTGCTGGAAGAATTGCAGCTGTAAGACAGTGATAAACACTTGATGGAGATAAATGTCCATTAATTGCATTTACCTGTATTTTATTTTCTTTCGCTTATTAGTTGTTCTTTATTTTCCTGCATGCAGTTGAGTATCCCTACTATCCCAGTTATTCTCTGGGACTCCCTGGACTTTCAGCCAGGAGTGGGAAGTACTATCTCTCTATTATGTTGTGCAGGGAAAAGCGGTTTTTTTTATGAATCAAAAAATGTGCTCTCTATTTAGAAAAACACAATATATCCTCACTCCATGTAAACAATCTGACCTTCAAGTGGAATGCAGCCAAAAGGTCTATTAATAGAGTTCTTAATAAGGAAGGAGACAGAAGCATTTAGAGTTCAGCTGGCAGAGCTCACATGCAGAGAAATAGCAAATGAGCTACCTGTAGTTCATGTGCTCCAAACCACACAGAAGCAATTTTTATAGGAGAGCAGATAAGGTTGTGCTGACCAGACATGAACATCTGTCATATGAAAACAACAGCTCCATGTGTAACATAAACCTTTCGCCACACTAAGGTGCTTCCTTTACCACTCCATGAGTGTCTTACTGCAGTTAGAATGTTCCTCATTGTTGCTCTCACAGACAGAAAGACACTTCAGGCTGCAGATAGAAAACTGAGGAAAGGGCCCTAGCCAGCTACCGCAGGTAACTTTCATATTGGGTTATCCTCTTTCACAGGGTGATTGCAGAACATTTGCAAGATAAACCTCTAGTACTTTAATAAGAAGAAGGATAGACGTTCAAATGACTTCAGGTCAATACAGTTTGATATGAGGAAACCTGAGAGAAGGGTGTTCACTTTGGCTGTATATTTTAGTGCTGTAATTGTAATGAAGTATGACGTGACTAATGTTGAGCTGGTTCACTTCTGGATAGCTGCTTCTACCAACTTTCCCTGGAGGATTCATCTGATTTTTTTTTTTTTTTTAATCACACAGGTATTTTAGGACAAGGATTTCTGTACACAAAAAATTTCCTATGAAAGACAGAGGGCACACATCATTGGTTTTACTGACTGTAAGCTGCAGTTATATTTTAATGACCTCCCGAGTAACATAAATTAAATTGCAGGGGGATTTTCGGTGCAGCACCTGTCCAGTCACCCCTCTGAGCCTGCTGAGGCTTTAGAGGTAGATGAACCTAGGACAGATAATAGAAACAGGATCAGTTCCTGTTGTATTCCTCAAACCTGATGTGAAAAACAGTGCTGTGTGTCTTAGGTTTATTTTATTTCCTATACCCATTGCAATGGCATGGAAACCTGGAAGTCCTGCTTCCCTCCTCCGAACTAGGCCTCCTTCTCCTACAAACGCAAACAACATCCTCCACATCAGAACAATAAAACTGAATAGACAGACCATCAAAGCTGTGCAAAAGCACCAGCTGCCCGGACACATCCCAGGACAGCAAAGCTATTTAGCTGAGGAGCCTTTCAGATGACTGTACATGGAGTTGACTCACGTAACTGCGAGACCTCATTGTCCCTTTGCTTCTCTGCTTCCCTCCTTTTGTTTCATGCCATTGTTTCTCCATAGACATTAAAATGCTTAGGGACAAAGACCATGTCTTCCTGTGAGCTTATGGAGTGAAGTACAAAGAAGCCCCAGTCCCGTGCTGGGCTGTTCAGACCCATGCTGCTCTGAGAAAAGCACACACATCTTTGTCCCAGTGGCTGGGCACGCAAATATGCAAATACATAGTCTTGGAATGTTGGCTGCAATTAACATGCATAGGGATTTAGCACCCAATAACTCATCATTCAATACTGCTGATATTCCTGCCATGACTCAATAACATCATCAGACTGTATGTTCCCTTGTATGGATAACATGTTATGTGTTACTATTGTCAGTATTGCACTGTTCTCTTATTGCCTCTTGATGCACAGAAGTAGATTCAGTTTCTCTACCCAGACAATTTGTTTCTTGACTGATCTTCTTATTCTTGTTCTCAAGAGATCTTTTATATTTTTATTACTACAGATGTTTTTCCAAGATGTAGAGAAAGTTATTTCAGCAGAAAAAGCATGTCACCTTCATATCAAAATCTGCACAATGGAATGGCATTTTCATGATTTATTCCCTTTCCCCCCCAACAAGTTCCCTTAATTAAATTTAAAATGCTTGTTTCTTTATACTTCCTTTTGCCCAGGTTTTCCTGGTAAAGGTAAGTTTTTTCCTAATCTGGAAAGTGTAGGAAAGAAAACAGAAAAACAAACAAACAAACAATAAACAAAACAAAACAAACAAACAAAAAACACCAAAAAAACACCAGAAGAAAATTTGAGCTATTGTTTGAAGATAAAAATCTTTTAACACTATAGTGAAATGGATATATCCTGTTCCTCCACTAGTAATAAAAAATACTGGCCATATTTACCTCTTGTATAATGACTGCAACTTTACCTCTAAAGCACGTTTCCCTTTCCTGTTTAAAGAGGAAAGAAAGTGACACCCCAAATCCTGGTGTAGCATTAACCAGGTTTCCAGAGCTGGAAACAGACTCGTGTTTTTTCCTAATCCCTGAGATACTGAAAATCATTAGCAAGTTTTTAATACTGAAACTTACACATCATGACTTTTACCCTTGAGAAGAATGGGTCCGTTTCTGCCGTACCCCACCAACATGTGGTTGGCTTACAGAAGGCCAAGAGGAGTTTTGTATGAGACAAGTGTAAAATGTAGGAATGAGTCCCTTGGCCAAGGAGACAAGTTTCCAAGCAGAAACTGGAAACATCTCCAGAATCTTTTCTTTGTCATCATGCCTTCGTGAAAGATAAATATTTTCCCTTCTGACTTGTATACTTAGCATTTTCAAATATTTTCGCCAGCCCTAAGGTACTGCCCTCTTGCTTGAGTCCTATTTGAGCAATAGTCCATTACTAATAAATTAAAAAAAGAAAGAGAGAAAAAAACCTCAAATGATACCTTGTTTGAGCCCAGGAACTCATTATTAACTCTACAGCAAATCTCCTTGTTCTTGAAATTTGTTTATTTACTACTTGGTTTGTTAAAATGTGGCATAGTTTTGCGAAAAGTACTTTCTTTTTTTCTTGCAAGCTGAAAGTCTGGAAAATCTGAGATCCTGCAGAATATTTCCAAGTTTGGAGGAAAATGGATTTCCATTTAATTCCAGCTCATTCTTCAACTTCTGTGGAAAAACAGAAACAAGAAAATCTGCTTCTCAAATCTGCATCCAGACTCTCCTTTGCATCTCCTTCACTGTCCTCCTGAAAGTTCATTCTGTAGATGGTGCTTGGAGCTCCAGAAGCTGTGTGGGGGTCATAATCCAGGCCTAGCATATGCTAGTATGTGCTGTGAACCTGCAGTTTTGGCCTTCCTGGATTGGAGATACCACCTCTATAGCAGCTGGGCCACCTCTGTGGGCTCAGGTGAGCAGCACTCTTGCACATGCATGTTGAAGGATGGAGGGCCCATCCAAGCAGCCAGGCCAGGACATGACTGGTAGGTTGTTCTGAAGTCCACCTGGAATCTTATCTTAGGGCAAAACCAGACTGATCAAACCAAGTGAGGATCTTCATGTCAGGCTGTGTCCAGGTCTGCATAGGAGGGGACCATGCCTTTGTACTATATGTATGCTACAGCTCTGCCTACACCAAAAATGTTTTTGTTTCAGCAATACTGGCAGTGTGTCTGCACCTGAGCAGGAGTGCTTTTCTTGGCACAGCTCAAATCAGTTCAAGAGTCAAATAAGCTCTGCTGACAGGAGACTTATTCCGGAATAACTACATACTCATTAAGGCTTTTGTTGGCAACTTTCTTCAGGCTCACAGCCAGTGTTACCATGATGCACCATCCCGCTGTGAAGTGGCAATTCAATCAAATTACAATGCCAAAGAGCCTGTTTTCCAAGGGAAAGAGCCAAGTGTTTTGCTCTCTTTGTGACATTAAGAATGAAATAATTTCGTTACCTATGTAAACTTCTCTGGGACTGTACTATACCACCTCCACTGAAAATATATTGCTTATCTCATGCAGGTTTAAAATTGCTCTTTAAATGGGATTTTTGCTGAGTGGAAACAAATGACCAAAGTTCAATGGAAGAAAGCAAGCGGGATCAAAAAAAAAAGAATCAGCAAGACATGCAGCTTGGAAATGTTGAATAATTAGTGAGTTATTTTATGTTAAAAATAGCAGCAAAGTGCTCTGGGAATATTGCAGGTTTGGATTCTTCTTAACGTTTTTTTTCAAACACACCTTCTTAAATTTTATGTGAAATTCGGAGAAAAAATAACGAAAAGTGTACATCTTCATAGCACGTAATGATTTGCTATGAGTGCTAATAGGAATTTCGTACATTAGACAGAAGTCCTATAAATAAAACCAACATGTATTGCTGTGATAAAGCACAACTTTGTAAACGAAGAGCTGCTTAGTGGCACAGATTTTGTTCTTCATTTTTCCCAGAATGATTTCAGTAACATTCATGAGTGATTTGTGGTTATAATAACAGTGGGTAACTATTTACTTTTGAAAAAATAATAGACAACAGATAAAGGATTTTCCGGTTCTCTTTTCATTTATTTGTTTTTTTGTGGAAAGTAAGAGTTTAATATATTGTACTCAGAGCCAGTTTCATTGTAAAATGACACTGGCATTGATATCTGAAAAACACTGGAGAAAAGCAAAACTTAGGAAAAACAAGAATAAACATTTTGCAACAGAAGATATACTAATTTTTACATTTTAAAAAGGGTTTCTCAGTTGTAGACTAAAATGTCTGTGAGCACCACTCTCCAGGGGGACCAGCTCCCTGATTTAGGTTTAAGCCCTAAGTATATTGTAAATATATTGTACATTTTACTCAAGTGTGAACCTTTAAAAGTATTTGGATATTTCTTCCATAAGGTGAGATGATTGCTCTGCATCCTACACACATGTGACAACATAAGAATATCTGAAATTAGGGGAGAGTGTGTCTGCAAGAAAATGCTCCCATTTCTGTGTCAGTCCCCGGTTGCTGACTTAGCTCTCATTAGCTAAGTAAATAAGCAGAAGACATCACCATAGTTGAAATATCTTCAGCACTTGGACTGGAATAGTGTTCCCTTTCTCAGCTAAAACTAAAGCTGTTTGGAAATGCTATACTTGAGTATCCTATCTGACTGAGTTTCATAGGGATATTCTGAGTCCTGAGATTAGTGAAATTCTTAAACATAACAGGGTGGTTTTATATTCACCTTCCTTTGACTGCTGTTGAGTTTGAGCAGTGTCTTGGAGTGATGATGTTGTCTGCAGGGAAACGTTTCCCAGTGGCTCGGAGGACCTCATCCAGCCAGCGATAACCCTTGGTTTTGCACTTCGCTTTCAGCACAAAGTGCAGCCCGTGTTTACCTTCAAATCATTCAGAGCAGTACACTGAGGGATGCTGCCTTCAGCATTTCTCTTTGCCAACAATACAGTAGATGGAATGGTTTCGCAAGTTAACCTTGCCCATCTGCAGATTTAAGATCCCACCTGTGTAATTGTCCTTCCAGGCAGAGAGGAAATCTTTGATTTTTTAATTGTAAAACTGAGATCTTATTTAGGAATTTAAGCCAGCACACAAGTCCACATAAAGCTGGCCTACTGTTCTTTCCCTGTGCTTCAGAGGCAGCGGACAACATATTTGCCATTTCTTGTAACTGTGGCCAAGCCTCCTAGCCATTATTTCGCAACTCGGTGAAGTTTCTTGCTGAGAGAGCTCTCCATTTTCACTGCCTGCTAAGTGCTGGATATCTCAGTATGCTCGAGTTCACGGAAAAATGAATAGTGATAAATAATTCCAAAGAAACCCCTGCAACAATGAAAAACTGCCAAAGGTGAAGGGAAAACATATACACTGGTAGGAATCTGAGTGGGACTTAGCACACTGAACAGAGAGATGCTACAGACACCAAGAGGTCAGACTAACTGAAGTTAATGGTGTGACCTGCTTGTGTGTGTTAATTCTAGGTCTATATACAGCTTGACGAAGCTATGGCTGATCTAATCTAGATGCACTATCTGACACATATATCCCTATATTCTTTACATTTCTTTGTAAAAATAGCATTAGTAGCCATAATGAGATTGGAAACAATGAACCAATATCATGAGGGTAACACTGATTTAATCATCTGATTTAATAGAAAACATATATCTTCAGTGCAATTAATCTTTTCCTACACGGTAATGAACTCTGGAAACAAGAGAGATGTGAAGTTTTTAGCTTTCCAGAACTTGGATATATCTGGAACTTGGACAGGGTTTGCAAATGTAACATTTGTTTTATCTTACACTATTCTCCAAACACCTTCCAGCCTTCATCTGTTACCTCCACCCTTTGTCCTCCCAGGCATGACAAATATGAAAGTAATCATCTGGTCAAACATTAAAACAAAGTGACTCTGAGCATTGAAACATGGAGGATGTATCCCACTCTGATGTCATGATTCTGTCATGATTCTGGCTGATGTCTGAAGACTGTCTGCTTTCCAAAATCACTTAGCAATAATAGTAGTAACTTTTTACCCTTGTATGAATGAATAATAATAAAGAATATCTAGAGGGACACTAAAAATACCAAAATCAGTGTATGTGGCTTAGAAGAGATATGGCAAACCACAAGCTAGTTTCTCCATTTTGGTGGCCATGGTTCCTGAGGTAGCTGGCAGAGAACAAGAACTGTGGAGTCACAACAACAACAACATGATCAGTAACAACAAAACGGCCAATGACTCAGAGAAAAGATGCAACCTATCCCTTCCTCTCTGCTGAGGACTGAGCCCAAATATTCATCCCAGGAGGAATGAAGAGCCTGAAACTTCTTGGATGATATGCAGTTCCGACTTCCTTCCATCCTGTCTGGAACTTAAATAAAAGATCCAGATTCCTATCTTAAAACCTTACTGAGGAAGGAAGAACTGTGTTAAAACTCTGTGCATTGAGAGCGTGAGGAACTACGGATATGACAACTGAAATTGGAATTTCATTCATTTGAGAAATGTTTTAACTGAATCGATCTCCACAAGATCAGTCAATTCCTATGGCAGGTTAAAGGACACTTCAACTGCATGAAGCAAATGCTAAGCCACGGCTTCATTCAGACCACAAGACTGTTCCACCACAGCTAGGAGAGAAGCCATCTAAACAAGTGCTAATAAGATGTCAGCATATTGGAAAAGCTAAAAAAAGACCTCAGAGAGAGGTCTCAGTGCTTCTCTTCCAGCACGCAGGGTTTCCATTGTTGAGTTCAAAGAGTGGGAGGTTAGCTTGCTGCTTATACCAGGGAATTTGGCTGTTAGCATTGAGTTTTTGAGTGAAAAGAGACAAAGTATGTTTTTATGGTTTGAGTGTAAATATGCTTAGAGAACAAAATTGGATAGGAAATGTAGTTTTCTTAATAAAACATCTGAGAGGTTTTTGTTTGTTTGTTTGTTTTTGTTTGTTTGTTTGTTTGTTTTTTTCTCCCACTGAGAATTTCTAGAAAGGAAAAGCTTTTTTCTTGCTCAGGTTGTGGAATCTTGAACTGAGTGAACTGAGGCTGCTGGGAAGGAATATGTCTGAATCAGTAATGGAAGCAACAGATTGCTTTCAAGACCTGGAAGTCCAGAAGATGAAATATCCTAACTAGAATAACCTTTTAACCTGAAATTTCTTAGAATTTCCTCCTGTGAAAAGTGCCCAGATCACTCTTGGCTGAGATAACAGATGAGGACAAATTAACAGGAACTCAGAAGGAACAGGACCGTGCGCTTTGTAAACATGGTCAAGAGAAAACTGTAGAGTCTTTTGCATTTTTTAGACTACTGGGAAATGTCCAAATTAGGATTTTAAGAATAAAAAACAAACAAACAAAAAACCAACAGATAATTCAGAAGATAAATACTCCAAAAGAAGAACAGAATGAAATTTAAAAACTGGGTATGATGTTGTTGTAGCATGGATTATCCTTCAAAGCAGAATACAAAGAATCAAATTCAATAAATCTTCAGATGCTAACAGAATATGGACTCGTAAACTTAATTGCAAGATTCTTCTCACAGTCTCACAGTCACAGTCTCACAGTCTCATGCAGGTTGGAAGGGACCTTAGAGATCATCGAGTCCAACCCCCGGGATTCGAGCCTCCTGTGTAGCAGAGCGGCACTTCTACCACTTGCGCCACGGGGGGGATTCGAACCCGGGCCCCAGTGTTGCAAGCGGCATTGCTACCACTGCACCACCAGAGGCGCCGATATTACAGCATCATTTTTCAGAAAGATATTACTTCATGAGATACAAGCCAAAAATATACAGCTTTGAGAATTCTTCTAGTGAGCTGGAATAGCTACTGCATTACTTGTGATCTTGAAAGGCATCTCTTGGCCAGCAGATCTATCTATCCATTGGTGGTCTTCCTTGTGAGGGTTCTGAGGGAGATACCTCAGTTTTGCCTTTTATTGCATAATTTCTACTTGAAGGAAAAAACAACCTAAACCTTCCAAATGCTGTTTTGACATTAAGTTTCCTTGTTGCCCTTCTACAGTCCATTTTTGCAAAATCAAATTATAATGCAAGGGTCACTGATTAGGAGTGTACCACAGGTCCACAGAGACAGATATAGAAGTAGAATAGCCAAAAACAGTGTAATCGATGTAAGATTGATGTCTTAGAAGTGTGAGGCTGCCCTGGTAACTATACTGGTGGCTCTTGACACACTAATGAGTGTAATATATACGTCATATTTCTGCAGAAAGAATATGGGATCGCCACCTCTCCATTTATCTGTGAAGAAAAGAAATTGGCAGAGAATCTTGAGAAAAAAAATTGGCCATGCTCATGAGCATTTGTTGAAAGCACTCAAGATTTTTGGTAATTATTTCTGCATTTCCACATATTCCATTTTCTCTCAGAAGGATACAGTGACACAAAATGTTCAAGGTTGTCTTCATAAACTTTTGAACCTCCTTGGCTCTAAAGGTATACAATAACATTGTTGTTAAAAACAGTTTTTAAGAATTTTTGGAATCATTTATCAGAATGGCAGATTCAGTAATAAGGAACAACAACTTGTCATTGGTGCTTTGGAAAGAAGCAAATCTAGTTCATAATTCCACACTGCAAGTATTTGTGAGACCTCCGATACGATACCCAAGGAGTGTGATTAATGTCGTGTGCCTGTTTATTTTTCCCCTGAGATCCTGAAAGGGTAAAAAAAAGATCACAACTAAACAAAAGCATATCAATAACAGGAAACTGTTGGTGAGAAATACCCCGATCTTCCTGTAAATTCACGTCACCACATTCCCCAGGGACAAAGGTGCGTGAACAGCATGGTAAATAATTATGATTTAATATGAGGCCTTGCAATGCTGTTTACAGTTGAACAACAAAAAGGAATTGTTTCTCAAGGCGCAAAATAAGCAAATAATAGAAACACATATCAATATAATCAGGAAATGATGATGTTATGTCTGGGTCAGCTGCTGAAAACAGATTGCAATCTATCAAAGTATCAACCTGATATCTCTGTGCAGCCTACAGAGAAACATCAGTGATACCAGGGAGTCTTTACCTCTTCTGCATGCCAGCCATGCCACTTTGATCAAGTTACAGAGATGCACAGGTCTGGGTTCTTGAAGAAGAGTCTCTACAGCCATTTTCTGGTGTTTAGGAATTCAACGCTTGCATTTGCTGAAAGGATTTCTTGTACTTTGCATTACAAAACTGAAAATAAAACACTGGAGGAGGAATGAAGGGAAGGAATAGTAACAGCTGCTCTCTTTCAGGAAGATTATATTGTTCCTGAATCTGATTCCTAAATCTAGCCAGGAAATTAGGAGTAATAAGAGAAAATCTACTTGCAGAAACACGGCAGTAAACTTCAACAGAGAATACAGAAGTGTATTAGTGCCTCACTAAAATACATTTTATTGAGAAATATAAAAAACACGAGGGATGTCAGTTTGTAGCAATTTTCCTCCATATAAATATTTTTTAGGGTTGATAAGAAAAACCACCTATGTAAAAGACAAACAGAATAATATACCTTGAGCAGAGGACTAAGATTTATAGTAGAACTAAGATATATAGTAGAAAACCTAAAGTATTTAAAATTCATTCAGCCCTTAGTTACAGACAATTAATACCAGATCATGATTGTCAGATTTTAAAGTTAAGCAGGGTCAGGTCAGGTAAAAATCTGTATGCAAAAACACCAATAATCCAAATGATCATCTAGTAATATATTTTGTCTCTACCCATGCTATTATCCTCAAAAGTGCTCTGCTTCTTAACACCTATGTAAGTGTCAGCTCCTGCTAAATTAAACTGTGCATGCACAACTGTCAAGAGTAGGATGCTAGGAATCAAGCAGCAGGCTCTGCACAGCTGCCTTGAGTTGCAGCATTTTCTCGATCAACTGCAAATTGAAGTTGATGTTGATTTTGTTTGGCTTGTGCCTGCCTGCCATCTTAAACAGATAATTTTTACACTGCTGTCAGAATAATGCCAATCATCTTCACAGATGCTTACACTTTTATCTGTGCTCTGTATCACACTTCTCTAAGAGGACGCTGCCAGCGACAAACAGGTTTTTCTGAAAGTTCATAAGGGAACAATGGACAATGGGAGCTTTTTTACTCTGCTGAAATAAACAAGGACAAATCCCAGCTCACACTGTTCATCAGGATGCACGTTGATGGCTGATAGGCCACAGATGAGTTTGGGGATCTGGTGTAGCATTGGAGTAGGCTGTAGATGCACCATTTGTTTAAAAAAAAGGCACTGCCGGGGCTGGGTGGAGCTAACCATATGTTTTAAGTTGGTGATATAAACAGCTTCAGACTGAAAAAAAAGGAGAGAAATTCTTTATTTTTAGAAAATTTGAGACGTATAATTTTAAAAGTTTCCAAATTAAATATTTCAAATGTTCTTTCAAAATGAAGCCTAGAGACACTTCTCCATTTTCCAAATACTGGACTTAGAAAAGGATACTGGTTTAAAAGAAATTAAAGTTGGATGGCAGATGAGCTGCCTTCCTCTCTGAGGAAAGTAGGATGCTTAGAAAGTATTGTGCAGTCAAGAGAAAACACTGCTATGATCTCCATACCTCTGATGCTTTTATCTCCTCCCTCCCCAGCTGCCTTCCTGTGCGCTTCCAGTCCCAGCCCTGGGGTTTGGCGGAGGACACGTCTGGATAAGAGGAGAAAGAGAGGAAGGGAAGTGTGTTTCAGAGCTGGATGGAAAGGGGAGGTGGTACCAGCTACAGAGTTATTCTTGTTTGTTGTGTTCTTAAAATTATTCTTTCAATTGATTATTTGTTGTGATCAGACCCCAAAACTAAAAGGCATGCTTAATGTCAAGTTTATCTCAATGCAATTAGAAGAGTGTTGAAGTTGTCTCTTATCCTGCCTGTCAATGACAAAAAAAAAAATAAAATAAAAATCAGCACTGCTGTGGAAAGTGAAATGGGTAAAATCACCTGTTCAGAATTTAGGTGAAATTCTTCCACAGCCTTATGCCCATAAGGCCCTTATGCCCAGATGAAGTTTGTTTCACCATGCTTGTGCTTCTTTTTTCTAGGGCAGACTAGGACACTGGCTATTTCACCTTCTTTTATTTTTATTTTTTAATTTATCGCCCTTAATGAAAACTCGTATAGTTTGTCCTATATAGGCATGTTTAGCTTGGAGAAGAGAAGGCTCTGGGGAGACCTCATTGTGGCCTTCCAATACTTTAAAGGAGCATATGAACAGGAGGGGGAATGGCTGTTTATGAGGGTGGATAGTGACAAAACTAGGGGGAATGGTTTTAAACTGTGACAGGGGAAGTTTAGGTTAGATACTAGGAGGAAGTTTTTTACTCAGAGGATGGTGATGGACCGGAACAGGCAAATACATTCGTGCCAACTGCTTCATTGCCTGTTCATAGAATTTTTCAGAAAATCATTAACGAAGGAAGCTATTTCATGCTAAACTTTGCTCTCTGGCATTATAAGAACAGTGTGGCTGGAATTAATTACATATATGCTGGCAAATTAATGGTGTATAATACCCTAAGATTTTGAGCTTTTACCAAGAGCTGTATGTAGTAACTCCTGAAACACACCGAAATCTTTTCAGACAAATGCAGTGAAATTCACCAACTTCCTGTGGCTGTATCTCAACAAATACAAATTTGTAAAAATTACTGATAAAATATTGTCACAGTATTTTGGTGCTTCTTCTCAATGTTTCTCTTACTGTTGTTTTTAACATGATGTAGTAGTACTAGAAAAAATAATAATAACCCCAGTGCACTATGTTTTTCAGTTAGCTCCCTGGATCAAACCTTTCTCACCATGGTAACATGTTGCAACACCAACTCAGTTGCTCAGATGGCATAAATCAGCAATGCTGTATTCAGTGAAGCAGAACAGAAGCAATTTCTATCTCAGCTGGGCTTGGAATCCTCTTAGATTGATATACAAGTTCTCAATAGAAAAGCAAATCACTGTATTGTTCAGATTTTAGTGATTAATTTATTCACTCTTACTCATGAGCCTTAATGGTCTCCAAAGCATCTCCATTCAAACATCCAAAATTTTATTTGCCTGATACTGCTTTGGTGGCTGCCACATCAGTGCTGGCACATGCCTGTCCTCACTAGCTGGTTACCAGTTACCCTTTGATTTCACAAGCAGAATCAACAAATGACTTTGTGATTTCTTTGGCAAACAATTACCTTTTACTACAAGTTTTTTCCACTGAAAATTAACATATGAGAGAGATGTTGGACAGCCAAAATACCATAATTGCTTAGTCCGGCCATCCAAACTGTCAGCAGCAAGGGGATATTAAGTTTCAAGACATCAAGCCCATTGGTTTAGATGTGTGCACTCCTAACTCCATTCTCTCAGCAGGTGAACAGGCTGCCTGGGTTTTGAAAACAACTGACCATGCAGCGGTTTGTTTCGGAACTGGAAGGAGATACTAGATGCTCAACACGTAAGGAAAAAAGGGCTGGTGATGCTAAGGAAATCACCACCAGGTCTTTTGTGGTGATGTTGTCAGAGGAGGTGAACAACAGAATAAGTACGTTTCCCCCTTTATTTCTCTTTTCTCTTGAGAAATACTACACAGATGTGGGAATATCTTATAATGAAGATTATATATCCGGGAAATAAATGCTCTCAGTGGGTCTGTTTTTGAAGTCACAGCACACACTGTTCAAAATAGTTGCAAAATACAGCCCCACCAGCAAAATCTCCGTTTGGCTATCAAGTGGAGGACTAAAACTACCTTTGTGAGTAAAACCAAATGTTAAGAACGTTTTTACAATTGATGGATTCTGATGCTCTAAACAGCAGATAGATGTGAAGTCAAAAAGCCTTGGATATCAACTATCCACTGGGAGTCCCTTTCCTAATTCTAATTATTTTCACTGAATCACATGGCTAAAAGCTTTTTTCTTTCTTCTTTCTTTCTTTCTTTCTTTCTTTCTTTCTTTCTTTCTTTCTTTCTTTCTTTCTTTCTTTCTTTCTTTCTTTCTTTCTTTCTTTCTTTCTTTCTTTCTTTCTTTCTTTCTTTCTTTCTTTCTTTCTTTCTTTCTTTCTTTCTTTCTTTCTTTCTTTCTTTCTTTCTTTCTTTCTTTCTTTCTTTCTCTCTCCCTCCCTCCCTCCCTCCCTCCCTCCCTCCCTCCCTCCCTCCCTCCCTCCCTCCCTCCCTCCCTCCCTCCCTCCCTCCCTCCCTCCCTCCCTCCCTCCCTCCCTCCCTCCCTCCCTCCCTCCCTCCCTTCCTCCCTTCCTCCCTTCCTCCCTTCCTCCCTTCCTCCCTTCCTCCCTTCCTCCCTTCCTTCCTTCCTTCCTTCCTTCCTTCCTTCCTTCCTTCCTTCCTTCCTTCCTTCCTTCCTTCCTTCCTTCCTTCCTTCCTTCCTTCCTTCCTTCCTTCCTTCCTTCCTTCCTTCCTTCCTTCCTTCCTTCCTTCCTTCCTTCCTTCCTTCCTTCCTTCCTTCCTTCCTTCCTTCCTTCCTTCCTTCCTTCCTTCCTTCCTTCCTTCCATTGCTTTTTTTTGTTTTGTTTTCTTTTGTTTGTTTGTTTGTTTTTTAAATCCCCCATATCACATTTGAGGGGAAAATGACTGTCTGCAACAAAACACAATTCAAATGTCAACTATCAAATGACTGTTCTTTCTATATGAAAAACCATATTCACACAAAGGAAGAAAACTGATTGCTTTTTTCAAAATTTGCCAGTCTCTAAGAGCTACAAAAATCTCTCCCTTGATCTATCAGGCATTTTGTTTTCTGAGTATCAGTTTTATAGTCCTGATGTGGAGTCAAAAGCGGGTTGGAAAAGATTACACAGACCTGTAAAATACAGAGCAGTGGTGGGAGGATGGAGGAGAGGGGAGATACTGCTTTCACTGTCAGCAGTTTTCAAAGGCTGGAATTTGACTGGATTCAGTGATGCCACATGAGAATGAGTGAGGAGGGAGTCAGGAAGTCTCCAATGGGCCGGCTGTTCCTTTGGAAACACCCACACAACAAGTCAGACTTGAGATGTCCTTGCAGGGATTGTGTTAGATTTGGCTGACCTCTGCCACTGTTAATGGGAAAACTGGGACTAATACTGGGAAAACAAACCGCTTTCTAGTTTTGGGACATTCTGGTTGATGTCTGCCTCAAAGAAGTCTCACTGACAGCACAGAATTAACCCTGCCAGAAGAAGCAACATTATCTCCAGAAAATTGCACAGCTGTGTGTTCTGAACACAGACCTGAGCAGAGTGCAATGGAGATGCATGTCTATTTTCCTTGTATTCTGGGCAGAAAGAGTAAGGAAGCCAAAATAAACTAGACATGCTGTGCCTAAAAGTTAAAGTATTTGAAGAAGCAGCATAACTGTAATAAGTTACAATAAAAAGTGTTCTCCTAGACAAGGAATACCACTATAGAACCTCAGAAAATGACATTTCATGGAGATAACAAAGAAGAGGGGACACTCTCCCTGCTTTTGCAGGGGGACAAAGCTACTGCTAGGAATTCTTGGGTCTGCCCGTGAAACAAATATAAGTTCTCTGGGCCTCAGCTTTACAGAAAATACTCAGAAGCAGTAAAAATATATGATTGGTGAAATCTCTTCTGTAACTCATTCTCTTCTTTCTTCTTTTTGGTATGTGTATCCCAGGCACACATACACACATACACCTAGACAAGGCAAGGCAGATAGGATTGTAGTTACATGCAAAGAAGGAATTCTTTCTCATTTGCTCTTTTTCCCTTTATACATTTCTAAACAAGTTATTTTGCTTTTCCTTGTCTGTCAACAATCTTTTCTTTATTCTTGTATCCATCCTCTACATTCCTTTCCAGACCTTCCTGGCGCTTAACAGATGTTGGACTGACCACCATCATCCAGGCTCTCTCTCTTCATGAGACAACTCATATCTGGTTTCGTTTGACTGCTTCAGTGCCTCAGGGACTGGACATATCTTTAAAGATGCCTCAGTGCAGATCAGGCTGTAATTCTGGATCATAACATTTCTGTCCCTATTTCCGCTCTCACCAGGTTCACTCCTAGGCCTCTGCAGTCCAGAACACTGGTGGGTCTCCAGGCCTAACTGCTGCTTCTGCTACCATATCAATAGGCTGCTCTGTCTGGAAATATCATTTGTGGTGCTCAGTGTGTCACGGCAAGTTTAGATAACTTGTTTAAAACAAGAGCACAAGTTTTACTTATGCTGATAATACTACTGGTGAATTGAGCACAGTAGGAAAGCATGGGAAAGTCTTCTCAGATGAGAACTATCGTTCTTAAACTACAGAAGAAAAAACCTACCTTAATAGAATACCAAAGGACTAGATGAAGAAAAGCAGGACCACATAGATCTGAAATGACCAGTAAAAGATGGAAGGAAAAAATAAGTCTCATAGTATTTGGTATGTAGTTTCCACTTAATGATACTGCAGATATGTCGTACCACCATCTCTGATCAGCCAGAACTTGAACTCATATTTCTTTTTGCAGTCCTTGATGAACAAAGGTGATTAATTTGGTTATGGCAGCTGTCAAGGGAGAAGCTTGTATTCTTGGATGATTTTTGCCATCTATGGTTTTGCACCGAATTCTTCTAGTTGAATAATATAGCAAGGGAACTAGCTTCCATAAGTGGTCATTCTAAAGCAGATGCACAGAAATGGCATGTAGTCAGACACAGCTGAATGAAATACAGAGCAACAGAGCTCCTTTCTGAATGGCAGGGCAGGCATGTATTAAATGCAGGACTACATGGACTACCACTGGGGCGGACAATCAGTGGGTTTGTGGATTGCTTATTTGCAAGATAGGGGAGAGAGAAAGAGTCTGGTAAATCCCATATGAGCCTACAGGTATACTGTCTATAGCACTAAAATGGAATATGTATCACTGACACCATTTACAGATGGGAAAATCTTTGCTTGTCCAAAAGCATAGCTCATAGCTGGTTTGAGAGTCTTTCTTTCAGTTCCCTCAGGGACACCCAAACTGCTAAAACATTCCTCAGTAGTAACAGTGCAGAGTAACTGGCTCCAATTCAGTGGGTTTGGACATCAGAGTGGGATACAATAACCAGGCTGGATCCAAAATGTAACCTCAGAGTTGAAATACCACACACCAGAACAAAGTGTTCATACCAGGTTTATTAGGGCACTGAGGAATCTGCCAGATAGGATGAGTCAAACATGTCTAAAGTGCTAGAGGTAGCTTTAAACAACTGTTCTTCTTACGGAAACTGAGGGATTAAAAATCAAATCAGTCGTGTTCTTACTTCTATAAGGAACTGATCTAGCTGGGAAACACTGGGAAACATGTTTGGATGACAAGTTGGCTGCAGAGTGACAGAGCCAGGGAAGGACTTGTTCATCCATCCTACTCAAACCCAGGCTGTTAGGAAGCAGTATTTACTGGTGAGCATGTCACCTCAACACCTGCCGTATTTCCACATTTCTATCAGTACTGCTTTCAGATTTTCTGGATGCTGGTTATACATCACAGAGTTTGTAGAATCTGCTTCATCGAGGGTGCAAGTTCTTATTTTCTTTTTGATGGTTTTTGTTTGTTTGTTTGTTTTTCCTCCTCAGCCAAACTCCTTGATGTACATTTCCGGGTCCATCTCTTCCAATGCAATGCTCCCAAGCACCTGAGTACCAAACCACCACACACAGTCCTCAGGTGTTCTCTACCATGCTCACAAACTGAATAAAATATATATAAAAACCATATTAATCATTGTAGAAATGTATTCCCAACATATTCAAAATATAGACTCAGCTTTATTGCCCACACTACAACTCAGCTCACTACACCTCATTTCAGTCTAACATTTCACTGCTTCATTATCTCATCAGAGTTATTTCCTATGCCACTGGTCTACAGTGGTTTCCAAACTACCTACCAGAGCATTTCAATTACTAAGGCTTATTACTACATGATGATGAAGAAATGAAAGAAGAGAGGTGGCAAAAATTCCTCAAGAAATAACTGCTAGGCAACATGTTTAGATACAGCAGTATTCAAACAACACAGTTTTGAAACAAGTGTGAAATAAATTATACCTGAATGTTAAGGAAAAAGAGGCACAACATACATAATGTATGTTGCTGCAACAGGTTGGTTGCTGCAACAAGGCTGGTAAATCCTACTTTGTCATGAGGCCAACACCAGTTGTGTGATGTGGGCTTCACACAACTGGTGTGGGAAGCATGGCACAAATCTGGCAGTTCCTATCAGGCTCTGACATTGAGAGGCAGATGTCAGACAGCACATGGAGAGAAAGCTGGAGTCTCTGAATGCTGACAGCCATCTCAAGTTCCAGCTGTTGCAGTTGTCTTCTCCTTTGCCATGTCTGAGGCAAATGAACCACCACTAGATTTGACAGACTTGTTCATACAGTAACACAAAGATAGATCTTCCAAAGGTAAAGGGGGAGTTGTGAGACAGAGCCTTTCTGCAACCAGTTCTGGTCTGTTCTGTATCATTCTGTTCACCTATGTTTCAGAAAGGTATCTTCACATTAGTAGAGGAGCAGAGAAGGCTGAAAAGGACAGTGAGGGTATGGATGGCCTAATTTTTGGGAGGAGGATAGGTGAGCTAGGCTTGGTCAGCCAGGCAAGGAGAGAAAATACTGCAAAGACAGGGAGGAAAAAGCCCAACACCAAGGGGCTGTTGACTGTTTTGATTAAAAAAGTAGTGTTGGCACAAACAAGTTATCAGTCCATAAGGAATGTCAGTTGAAAATTGGCAGTTTCCAAATCATTAGGATAAAGATGTTTAGGGGGCAGTTTTTCAAAGGGGGAACTGGGGAAGGACAAAGATGAGACCAAGCTGTATGAATGTTTTTAAGACAGTGATCAATAAATGAAAAACAGAGATTATTACATGAGGTAATGTCTGCAGTAGCTGCAAGTGGGATTTAATGATTCAGGTGGTCCCTTCCATCCCATGTTGTTAAGAACCCACAGCCAACATTATTATGTACCCACAGCCAACAGGAAAAAAAAAATAAAAAAAAAGTGGCTCTCATTTCTTCTAATGCAAATGTTTTAAAAAGAGCAAAGCAGTCAAAATCATGAGGACTGTGAAAATGCCTACCATGAGCCAGAGATAATTTAGCAAGCCCAGCGGCACTTACGTAAGATTGATGCTAGACAGGAATCCAATGCTTATGTAAAAGCTACTTTCAACAGAGGGTATTGATTTACAGGAAGAGATAGCTTTCTGCATAGCAATGGTGTGACCTTATTACAGCTGCAATTTGATAAGTAATTTCAAAAGGAAAGCTTCACAAAATATATTTGCAAATGCATCTTTTAAAATAGGTACAAGGATAGAGAGAAATGTTGATGTAGGAGCAGGATGTCTGTAAATACTTCATTTGCTTT
The DNA here is from genome assembly GCF_054131305.1 of Coturnix japonica. NCBI lineage: Eukaryota > Metazoa > Chordata > Aves > Galliformes > Phasianidae > Coturnix > Coturnix japonica. The sequence goes on along the minus strand of NC_140702.1, from coordinate 55,632,558 downwards.
TAATGATGTTAAAAGCAGCACATGCAAAGGTACCAGAAGCTCAGCCATGATAACAACAGTGACACTAAGGGCAGGATTCACTTGGTGAATAAAAGGTACCTTACTGTTCTTGGAAGAATCAGAATTGTTTGCACAGGAAATGGGAAAAACAGGTCAGTATAGATGAGCATAAACAATTTTCCTAGAGAGTAATAGTCCAACAGAAGATGTCTGAGTTAAAAAAACAATCAGTAATAAAGAATTACTGATCAATAGCAAGTGTATAAAAAACCTGCAAAAGACAAAAAGATGAGTAAAACTACATAAACCACTGAAGCAAACTGTTTTAGAAAAATAAAACTCAAAAGATGAGCAGTATGGAAATGTATTGATTTCACTACTTGCAAATGGGCTGCTGCAGTGTTTGATCCCTAGATAGGCATATTATCAGCCATGCCATAAAATAAGATGATGTTTTTCATTAAAACCTAAGAACTTAATTTCCCCAGGAGTCCTGAGTGAGTCCTTGCACTGCTGCCCTGCCCTGGGGAGGTGTTCCCTTCTTTCAGCACACTGAAGCCAGGAGCATGAAAGCCTTTTCTTCAGCACCATCCATTCACATTCTTCTGCCTCCTCTAACCTATACGAAGGCTGAATTTTAGTCTCCTCCCTGTGGTGGGATAATTTGCACAGTTTTGCTGTAGTTGTGTTTCTGTGTTTCTTTTTTTCCCCCTTTGCTGGCCTTCTGTCTGACTGCAGGTTTTTTTGTTTTGGTAGACAGAGGTGAAGATCTGGTTCATGACTCCCAGTTCTGGGAGATTCTCTCTGGAGAAGCTACTGGAGTTGTAAGCTTTATATAAGTTCTATTAAAAGAAATGACTTGATTCTTGCTTATGGTTTTGCAGAGGAGAGAACACTCAACTACAATACTTAAAACAGATCTCTTTGAGCAAATCAATATTTTTTAATGCCGGTGTGACAGTTCAGACTCTTGCATATATGTTTGACAGGAACTATCTGAGCTAAAGACACAGATCTCCACAGACTGAAAGTGAACAAACAAGCAAAAATAATACAAATTAAAGGTACTGCATCATTCAATGCACTTTCCACTTTTGTATTAATAATCATAATTTGATTTCAATAACACTATTCAAACCTCAGTGGTATATCCTGTAAGTGCAGTATATCCTGTAAATGTGATGTATCCTGGAAATGACTAGAAAGTTGTTGTGCTTATAGTTAAAACAAAAAGAAGGCAGTTTTAACTGTTGTTTTAAAAATAATTATGGATGAACAGATTTTAATTCCTAATTAATTTGGTCTGATGCCCTAAAATTCAGCTGCCGTCTTTGAACACCTTTTGATAGCACTGCCATATTTCTACAGACCCTTATTTGGAAACTGTTAGGCTGGGAAGGCCATGATGATCTCAAGAAACACTATCCAAACATCATATCTAATCTCCAAGAAGACACAAAACTGCGTATCTTTACCATTTCTTGTTATCTCTGGCTGGTTCTCTGGACCAAAGCTGGCAATTGGTTACACTCTAGCTCTTGTAGCCTCTGTGGGACTTTCAGGAGACCATTCCCACCCTTTGTCACAGGGCTGAAACCACTACAGTACCCAGCCACTGCAGTAAATCTGGCACAAGGTGGGGTCACATGTAGAGAGAGCATCCTGCATTTGCTAGCAAATATCCTACGGGGAATAAGGTAGAGCTCACACTATGGCAGCCTCATAATACAAACTCATGGATCTTCATGGCATGTCTTTTCTAAAACTCTTGCATTGGCTGAAAGAGCAGCCTTCATTAGTGTGTTGGAGCTGCCATGATTATTTGGGAATGAAGGTGAGGACAACAGGTCCTTCACAAATCCTATAGAAGTGCACAGATGCAAACTGATGCAATTATTATCTATAGGGGGGAAAAAAAAGGAGGGGGATCAGAATGCCAAGGCCTTTACTCCATGGATAGTTTCAGAGAGAAAACACAATATCTGTCCCCCTTGATGGCTGTGATTTTCCTCTTATCATACCAACACTGGGGATCTGCTTTGGCTGAACATATGAACAGCCCAGGGAGGACTACCATTTAGGAGCTACTTCTCAATGGCACACCAACACTGTAGGAAAAGGGCACCTTTGCCCATCAGTGCCATCTTGCTCATTTCTCCTTCAGGTTTCCCAACAGCCAGACCTCTTCCTCTTGGTAGCAGCTGCAGTCCCCTGTGCTGAGTTGCTCAAGCTGTCCACTCTGATTGAAAAAGAGGAATAGTTTGGTCTTTTAGATGATCCCAGTGCAACTTCAAATCTCTCTAAAAGAGGTCATCAAAGGTCAGGAGAGAAGTAAGAGCTGAGAACTCATTCTGCAATGTCCCTTGAAGTGGCAAGGACTGTAAGGAGAATATGTGAAGAAAGATAAAAATTGTGGTTTAGAGAAGGGGTCAACAAGGTGAAAAAAGATCAACATCAGCCTCCACCTTTGTACAGAGCAGAATGCCTTGCCTTGCTTTAAGCACTAGGAGAAATAAGCCTTAATTCTGAGCTACTGAGTGCTGCCTGTTCTGGGTACACACAGAAATTTCTCTTTCAGATACCAAAAACAGAATCTTCAAAATTGCTGTTGTTTAGGAGCATGTACAGACTAGAAACCAGCAGTAACTTGTGCTTCCAACGCACCTGTGCACCTCTTCAAAACAAATTTTTATTGCAAATAATTGCCCTGACCTTCAAGGTAAATAAGAATTCAGTTGTCCAGCTTGAAAATATACATGGAATACATATGGTCTAGCCTTGAAGTACTCAGTGATGGATTACAAGAAGAGCATAGATTTTGTAAAGTGGAGCTCTGCTTATTTAAACTGTCAGAACAGAAATCTAAAATATATTTTACTGTATTTTGGATGATGACATTAAATAATTTTTTTTTTAATTTTTTTTTTAATTGAAGAAAATAAAGCCCTTATTAACTAAGCCTTTTTAAAATTTGCTTTGCTTGCTAAATGAATCATTGGAAAACCCGGAATTTAGAACTTGAATACCTTTTGATCCCACTTGAACTGAATGACCTCTTCATTTTCCCAGAAGCTGCACTTCAACAGCGTCTTCATTTGTAAGGCACTACTTAGAAAAAATAATAATTGTTGCAGAAGTAAGATTATCTTGCAGACTCAGGACTCCCTCTAGTGTCCTTACAGACAGATTCCTTGGGAACCCCCTTCATGGACATTTGGAGTTCTGTATTCGGCTTTGATGACTACAGAGCATACATCAGTAATTTCTTATTTGCTTCTCAGAAGTTTAAATGTTTCTTCTCACTATGTTAACCATTCACTCAAAAGATCCAAGCAAAATCTTTGACATCTGCTACAGTGTTAACTTAAAATTACAACTAAAATATGTCATTTTAACGCAATAAATGTTCACTTAACACGGCTTTGTCCAAATACTGTCAATTTCTTCTATACTCAGAACAGGGGTCAAGACCGCTGGGTATTCTACTGGCTTAGAGGAGTAATCCTACAGAGGAGGAAGAAAGAACAGAAAACAGAACATTTTACAGACTGGACTTCTGTCTGTCTGACCAATATTTTTGTTTAGGGAACAAGTCCTGCCATGCTTTGAGGACTCAAGATATCCTTGAGTAATAAATACCAAGGATGATTTAAAAAACAAAAACAAAAAACAGCAAAACCCACAACAAACTGAAATAAATATATATATTTGGAAATAAATATATATATGTTTATCAGTTTTACACTTAAAAAAAAAAAATCTAGGTTTTGCCAAAAGCAAGTAGGACTCAGATTTGGGAATATCTGGATGACTGGGAATCTGTGTCTTAAACATATAGACTACTTAGATTCCTGTCAAAATGTGATCTATCTCTTCTCAGAAGTCTATTTACATTTGTTTTGCATGATCATAAAGATATTTATCTGAATCACAGCATCACAGAACAGTGGAGTCTCCCTGAACAACACCAGGTTTGACAGTCACTTCTCACATGTCACAGTGGGTTGCCTTTCTTTGACTGAGAAGTTATAAAATGAGCATAGTAAAAAGATATTACTTTGCTTAAGGAAAACATCCAGTGACTGCTGAGTTACTCACTAGAATTACAGATAAAATAATAAGTGATTGTATCTTTTTGGCTACATGAGTGTAACTACCATGTAGAATGGTTAAGTTTTATGTGTCTTAAAATAAGCATAAAATAACATACTGCAATTTCATCCTACAACATGAATCACAAAGTCACAAACATCAAAAGAAGAACCAGACGGCCAACCCAGAAAAGATTTTCATCCCATCACAATTTTTCTTATTTCTGCAGCTATCAAATATTATCTAGGTTACTTATTCTGCTTTTTTAGCGTTAAGTCTTAATCTCTAGAATTCCAGTTCTATATGTAAGGGGAGTAACAAGTTAAAAAAACCAAAAAACTGACCTGTTGAGACACATCAAGAAGCGCCTGCCAGCTGATTATATCAGAGAAAATTTTATGACTGCAAGGCTAATCTTGGCATGGATAATTGTCACGGGTTACTTAGATTTACCTATGCCCGTGACAGGGGAAGCCACCCCGTGGGCCCCCCTCCCGGGGCCCGGAAAGGAGGGGAAAAAAAGGGAGTGGGATAAAACAGCGGCAATCTAAGGAGGAAAAACTTATTTTACTAAATATGATACCGAAATACAAGATAACACAATATAATATAATTGAGGCTAACAAATTGAACGAAACAGAGAGAGAGAGTCCCCGAAAACCGAGAGGCCTACTGTGAACTCTAGGCGACACGGCTGGAACGCTTCCCCCTCTCCGAGAAGTTCGAGAGAAGAAGCAGGGCACTCCAGCCTGGGAACGAGATTATACAGCGTCCTGGTCCCGTGACTTATCATTAACCCTGTTGTTCTCTGGGATATGTAGTCTTCTTCTGTGGACTGCACATTCAATAGAAGTATCCATACTTTACATGATGTTATGATGTGGAATACTGATACTGACAGCAAAATTACAAAACCATGACATTCCACCCCTTATTCTACATTATTACATCATGGTAAATATATATATACATATATATACACGTATGTAAAATTATGATAGCTAAACAGTAGAATTACATGTAACATAACTAAATGTACAACTATAATAACTAAAATACACTACACATGCAAACATATATACATATAAATACATAAAATTATTGACTGCACTCCCCCAGCATCAAATTCCCTTGTGGTACACATTGAACATCCCCATCCTTCTGCATTACCCACCAAGTGCACCCAGGTCCCTGGGCAAAGACAGTTCCACGGATAGGTTTGCCCTTTCCAGAAGCTGGAAGGACCCAAACAGCTTTTCCCAACATGTTCTTTACATGTACAACAGGGACCTTATCTCCTTCTACAGTGTGTAGGGGGCTAGATTGACTAGGACCATCACGATTGACAGATCCTCTAGTATTCACCAACCAAGTGGCTTCTGCCAGATTCTTCTCCCAGTGCTTGAATGTTCCGCCACCCATTGCTTTCAACATAGTTTTCAACAACCCATTATATTGTTCAATTTTACCAGAAGCTGGTGCATGGTAGGGAATATGATAAATCCACTCAATGCCATGATCTTTGGCCCAAGTATTTATAAGGGAATTTTTAAAATGTGTCCCATTATCAGATTCAATTCTTTCTGGGGTGCCATGTCGCCACAGGACTTGTTTCTCAAGACCTAATATGGTGTTTCGAGCAGTTGCATGGGGTACTGCGTATGTTTCAAGCCACCCAGTGGTTGCCTCTACCATGGTGAGTACATAACACTTACCACTGCGAGATCGTGGCAAGGTGATATAATCAACCTGCCACGCCTCCCCATATTTATACTTTTGCCACCGCCCTTCCTCCCAGAGAGGTTTCATCCTTTTGGCTTGTTTAATTATGGCACATGTTTCACAATCATGAATAACCTGCGCAATAGCGTCCATGGTTAAGTCCACCCCTCGGTCTCTGGCCCACTTATATGTCGCGTCTCTTCCTTGATGACCTGAGGTCTCATGAGCCCATCGAGCTAGAAATAATTCACCCTTATTCTGCCAGTCCAAGTCAATTTGAGCCACCTCAATTTTGGCAGCTTTATCTACCTGATGGTTGTTTTGTTGTTCTTCAGTAGCCCGACTTTTGGGCACATGTGCATCCACATGACGCACTTTTATAACCATATTCTTTGTTCGGGCAGCAATGTCCTTCCATAATTCAGCGGCCCAAACAGATTTACCCTTCCGTTGCCAGTTGTTTTGTTCCCACCTCTGTAACCACCCCCATAAGGCATTTGCCACCATCCATGAGTCAGTATAAAGATACAGCATTGGCCACCTCTCCCGTTCAGCAACATCTAAGGCCAGCTGGACAGCTTTTACCTCTGCAAACTGACTTGATTCTCCCTTACCTTCGGTGGCCTCTGCAACCTGTCGTGTGGGGCTCCACACAGCAGCTTTCCATTTGCGATGCTTCCCTACAATGCGACATGATCCGTCTGTGAATAGGGCATATTTCTTTTCATTTTCTGGTAATTCGTTGTATGGTGGGGCCTCTTTAGCACGTGATACCTCTTCTGCTGGTGATGTTCCAAACCTTTTATCTTCAGGCCAGTCCATGATTACCTCTAGGATTCCTGGACGATTGAGGTTTCCCATTCGCGCTCGCTGTGTAATCAGCGTAATCCACTTGCTCCAGGTGACATCGGTAGCATGATGAGTGGAGGGAACCTGTCCTTTGAACATCCAGTTCAGCACTGGCAGTCGAGGTGCCAAAAGGAGCTGTGTTTCAGTCCCGACTACTTCGGAAGCAGCCCGAACCCCCTCATACGCGGCTAAGATCTCCTTCTCAGTTGGAGTGTAGCACTCTTCAGACCCCTTATATGATCGACTCCAGAATCCCAGGGGTCGGCCTCGGGTCTCTCCCGAGGCTCTTTGCCACAAACTCCAAGTGGGGCCTTTCTCTCCAGCAGCAGTATAGAGGATGTTCTTTACATCCTGTCCAGTCCGTACTGGCCCCAGAGCTACAGCTCGGGCTATCTCTTGTTTAATCTGTTCAAAAGCCTGCTGCTGCTCAGGGCCCCATGCAAAATCGTTCTTCTTCCGCGTCACCTGATAAAGGGGGCTTACAATGAGGCTGTAGTTTGGAATGTGCATCCTCCAAAAGCCTACTGCACCCAGGAAAGATTGTGTCTCTTTCTTGCTAGTTGGTGGAGACATGGCAGTGATTTTGTCGATCACATCTGCTGGGATGTGACGACGTCCATCCTGCCACTTTATACCTAAGAACTGAATTTCCTGGGCAGGTCCTTTTACTTTGCTTCGCTTAATAGCAAAGCCGGCTTGTAGAAGAATTTGGATGATCTGCTCTCCTTTTGTGAAAACCTCTTCTGCTGTATCACCCCACACAACAATGTCATCAATGTACTGCAGGTGTTCAGGAGCACCACCTTGTTCCAGTACAGTTTGGACCAACCCATGGCAAATGGTTGGGCTGTGTTTCCACCCCTGGGGCAAACGGTTCCAAGTATACTGAATGCCCCTCCAGGTGAAGGCAAACTGTGGCTTACATTCTGCAGCCAAAGGAATAGAGAAGAAGGCATTGGCAATGTCAATGGTGGCATACCATTTGGCTGCTTTTGACTCCAGCTCGTACTGGAGTTCCAACATGTCCGGCACAGCAGCGCTCAATGGGGGTGTGACCTCATTTAGGCCACGGTAGTCTACTGTCAGCCTCCATTCTCCACTGGCTTTACGCACTGGCCATATGGGACTGTTAAAAGGTGAGTGAGTTTTACTGATCACTCCCTGATTCTCCAACTGGCGAATCAAATCATGAATGGGGAGCAAGGAATCCCTGTTGGTGCGATACTGCCGTCTGTGCACTGTCTTTGTAGCAATGGGTACCTGCTGCTCTTTTACTCGTAGCAGCCCCACAACAGACGGGTCCTCTGACAGGCCAGGCAAAACAGACAGCTGCTTAATGTTGTCCATATCTACAGCAGCTATCCCAAAGGCCCATCGATACCCCTTAGGATCCTTGAAATGCCCCCTTCTGAGGTAATCAATACCCAGTATACATGGAGCCCCTGGGCCAGTCACAATAGGATGTTTTTGCCAGTCTTTGCCAGTGAGGCTTATTTCAGCCTCCAGCACAGTCAATTCTTGAGAGCCCCCAGTCACTCCAGAAATATGGATTGATTCTGTCCCTTCATGACTGGAGGGCATTAGGGTGCACTGTGCACCGGTATCCACCAGCGCCTTATATTCCTGTGGTTCTGATGTGCCAGGCCATCGAATCCACACAGTCCAATAAACTCTATTATCCCTTTCCCTCCCCTGACTGAGGGCAGGGCCCCTCTATTGGTTACCTGTGATGACTGGAGCAACTCCACTGGTGGTTGGTATGTCTAGTAGTTCTTTCACCCGTGCTCGTAGTGCAGAAGTGGGCTGATCATGCCACTTCCTCATGTCTTCTCCACGGTCACGTAGGTAGCGCCACATGGAAACACGCGGTGCAATCGTACTGTTGTTCTTTGCTCGAGCTGGGAAGCGTGTGCGTTTAACAGCTGAGACTTTTGATGATGCAGGTGAGGAGTAGGACTGGAATACTTTGATCAGATCCTTCATTAGACCTGGTGGCCCGTACGAGGATTGACCTTCATCAGTTGCTTCTGATACTATTACAGGATCATCATTACGATTAGTTGATGGAAACAATTTCTTGCACATTTCATCTACTCGGTTTTCTAGCCGTGAGATGGCAGAAACTGCGGCATGCAGTTGAGGGAGCTGCTGATCGGTGGTTTGAAGCATTATAATCAGCTCAACAACTCGGGGCCATCTGTCCACGAACCCTTTAGAACCTGTTACCAATGACTGTGCCATTCTCTCTGGTGCTGTACTTGTGATTTTCTGCCACATGTCAGGATCGGCCCTCACTCTCTCAGGGTCAAGTTCGCTTGGATCAGGGCTGTACAACATTTTCGCCATGGCCAATTCCCTCAGGCGCTGAATACCTTTTTGGACGGTATTCCAACTATCAAATTTAGGCTTCAAAGCATCCTTATAGGGGTACCTTTCTCTCACGGCTTCTAACAGCCGCAGCCAGAGAGTGGCAGGTCCATCCGAACATCTGCTAATCCCTCTGTCGATACCTGCATCTTGGGCAATGTTTCCTAGTTGGCGAGCTTCATTACCATCTAGAGACAAGCTGTTGGCCCCGTTGTCCCAGCAGCGAAGCAACCAAGCAAGGATACCTTCATCTTGACGCCGTGTGAACTCCTTTCTTGAGCCTTGGATTTCAGTCAGCTTCAGAGGTCGACAATAGGTGATTTCCTCCTCATCATCAGTCTCTTCTTCATGCCTCTTGGTTTTCGCCTTTGCTTTTTTCGGTACTGCTCCATGCCCGGCACCTGGGTCTTCTGCAGCCCCCCCCTGTGCTTCTCCTTCTTTTCGTTCTAGACGCGTGGACACCCGTTTCCATTTCTTGCCTTCCACAGGGGCAACTGATATTGCTACTGATGCCTCCTGTGACTGATCAGAATTAACTTGGGCTTGAATCTCAGATCGGAAACTCTCTCTCTCCAGAATAGTATGATACAAAGCACGGTATGCATAAGCCAAACCCCACATAAGGTTTACCTCCTTAGATCTCTGACCCAAATACTCACTTAATTTCTTAGGGTCCTTTAGGTGTTCAAGAGTGAAATCCCATGACACTGCGGGTCCCCATGCTTCTAAGACTTTTCCTAAACCTTTCCATATTCCCTGCCAGTCATCATTCTCTGGTTCTGGAGGAGACTTCCGCATAGAACGAATGCATAGGAACATATATGCATTCATTAATAGTGATAACATGGATGCAAGTATGAACCCTATCTCAGTTATTGAAAGGCGTGTGGAAATCTGAGAGTACAACCTAAATAAAAAGGGTTTTTTTAGCCTGTACAATGAATTAAACATGGTGGTGTTTGTAAAATTGCCTGTTCCATCTGGGATGCAAGTACTAACCAGGCCCGACCCTGCTTAGCTTCCGAGATCAGACGAGATCGGGCGTTACCAGGGTGGGATGGCCGTAGGTATGTGACTGAGGGTATGTCTGCATATTTGAACTATGATGAGTGCCTCATGCATGAGCAGTTCAAGTATGCTCTTAATGTATATATATATATATATATATATATATATATAATTAAACAGAAACTTTGTGCTCTCATGTACAGGGCTCCACTGATGAGGCAAAAATGCTGAACTCCCTTTGTTTAGTTTAGATTCTATACAGGTTATCCATCACCTCACTGTGTGCTCCTAACATTTCCTCTATCTGCTACACATTTATGCTATAAATACGAAGATGTGAATTTTCATGCATAGTACTCCTTTATGCAAGTATTATCGCTGTAGATACAGACTGTATTTGGTTAAAAATAAAAAAGTCAAGAAAGCAATAGAAAGAGTGGTAATACATTGGAGTGAGCTGCCCAGGGAAGTGGAGGAGTCACCATCCCTGGAGATGTTCAGGGAACACACAGATGTAACACGGGCACTGTTAGTTGGCATGGATGTGGTGGGCCAACTTGACTTTAGAGGTCTTTTCCAACTTTAATGATTCTGTCATTCTGTGTCTACAGACAAAATCGCATTCGGGAGCGCAGCCCACCTGTGGCTGCTTCCAGCTTGAGTGCCGCGGTGATACAGCACGATGTGAAAGCGCTGAAAACTGAAGAAAACTACCAAAATTAATGTCAGGGCGCCGAAATGGGGCCAACTTCGGAAGACGTGGGGAACGGCCCAGTGGGAGCCGCGAGGAGGCAGCTCCGGCTCCGGCCCCCGACACAGAGAAGGCCGGGCCGCGCTGTGGTGGCGCGGAGCCGCCCCCCTCACGGTGCCGCAGAAGAGGGAGGCGGGCCGGGGGGAAGCGGCGATCGCTGAGGGTCGGGAGGGGAGCTCCGCGGCGGGTCCCCCCGCTCCCCGTGGCTTCGTCCCGCTCTGCCCTGTTCGGCGGCGGCATGGCGGGCGGGCTCCGTGCCCCGCTGCTGGCAGTGCTGGCGCTGCTGCTGGCCGCCAGCCGGGCGGCTCTCGCAGGTAGGGCTGCCGCCATGGCGGGCGCCGCGGGGCGACGGGAGGGCCGTGATTGAGTGCCGCCCTGAGGGGGTAGAGGGGAGCGAGAGGGACGGGGCCGAGCTGCTGGGCTTCGTCTGCGAGCGGGACAGGGCAGACCTGCCGGGGGTGCCCCGCCGGGTTCGGGGAGTGGGGTGTAAGCTCGGAGCTGCGGCTGAACCGTGCGTGTGCAACCAGCGCCGGTCTGTGAGGCCTGGAGCAAGAACAGGAAAAAAACTTTGGGATTTGTTTATTTATTTATTTATTTATTTTAAATAGTTGTGAGTGCGACTGTAATTATATGGCATGAGCAAAGCCCCAAGGCACGTGCAAGAGTACGCCCTGTGATCCCTTCCCGTTTTGGGTCACATGCCAACGAGCAGCCCCTGGGTCAGCAGCTTTGGGTGCCTGGTTTTGGCAGCTACAACTGAGCTTATGGCTGACGTTTGGCTTCCAAACCTGCCGGGGGCTGCTGCTCTGATGCTGTTGGCCGTGTTAACCTGCTGGAGCTGACACCTGGACAGCCAGAGGCTTACATCTGAAGTTTGTCTGTATCTTCACGTGAACTGTAGGTACAGCGTAAAGGACTGGTCATCAAGTTTTTTACTTAAGTTTTTGTGCCTAATAATGGACTAGCAAGCATTGAAGAGTCTTTTTTAGCCTGCTTTGTAATCCCACATGATATGAACTTTTCCAGGCAAAAGGCCTGCACACACGGTAAGGGGAATATTTTGTTGCTCATTGATTGAAATGTCTCTTAACTGTCATGAGTATCCGTGAGATCTGGCTGTCACTGGAATTTCTGTAGTGGTGTAGCATTGTCAGAAATGACATGATCAAAGGGTTTTGTCATTCATTTTGCTGGCGGTAATGTGAGGTCAGCTAATACAGCTTTGCAGACAGTGTTCTATGAAGTTTGCAGACCACTTCATGCCTGCTGCTATGGTAGTGTCCTGCATTCCAGGCCTTGCAAGACACAGCCATGGCTGGAGGTGGCATTTCCTGATTGCACTGTAGGGTGACAAAGGCAGCCTGCTGCTTTTGCTGATCTAGGTGCAGCTATGTGGAATGCTGGTTTGGCATCGGTACCTGGCCAGTGTGTTAAAAAATAAAATAAAATAAAATAAAAATTCAGTGCTTTAACCATAGGACTATCATTATCTGGAAATCTGGTGTGTAAAGCATATGCAGATGTAGCACTAGGATGTGTGTCAGTCAAAAATGTCAGAAAAATCAGTTGCCAAACTGATGCTTCACTGCTAATCAGAAGGAAAAAGCAAATAGGAGTTTACTTTAAGAAAGTAATTGCCATCAAATACTGTTTTTTGTTGGTTTTTTTTCCCATAGGGTCATAGGGGTTGGAAGGGACCACTGGAGATCTAGTCCAGCACTATGCTTGAGTGGGTTCACTACAGTGAGTTGCACAGGAAAGTGTCCAGTTTGGTTTTGAATATCTCCAGAAAAGAAGGCTCCACAACTTCTCTGAACAGTCTGTTCTAATGCTCTGTCACCCTCAGAGTAAAGACATTTTTCCATATGTTCATATGTAATTTCTTATGTTTCAGTTTGTATCCATTGCCCCTTATTTTTGCAGAATCGGAGAACTGTAGGGGCTGGAAGGGACCTCCAGAGATCATTGAGTCCAATCCCTTCCAAAGCAGGTTCCCTACACCAGCTCACACAGGTAGGCGTCCAGGCAGGTCTTGAATATCTCCAGTGAAGGAGACTCCACAACTCCCCTGGGCAGCCTGTTCCAGTGCTCTGTCACCCTTGCTGTGAAGAAGTTCTTAAATTTGTGCAGAACTTTCTATTCTTCATTTTGTGGCCCTTCCCCCGTGGCCTATCACAGTGCACCATTAAAAACAGTCTGGCCTCTTCTCTTTGCCTTCTTCACTTTAGGTATTTATAGACAGTGATCAGATCCCCTCTGAGTCTTCTTTACTCTAAGCTGAACAGACCTAGATGCTCCAGGCCCCTCCTCATCTTTTATGGCCTCACACTGGTCTTACTGTAGAAGTTCCCTGTCTTCCTTGAACTGAGGAGCCCAGAACTGTGCATGATACTCCAGGTGTGGCCTCACCAGGACCAGGACTTTTACTGTTTGTATTATGTCTTAAAAAATAGTGGTTTTAATCACTGGTATACTATAGAGTATTGTTAACAACCTTTCCAAAAGTTCAGAAAAACATGTTGGTCATACAGCAATATTCTACCCTAAAGAATTGCTTTTCAGTTGGGGTGCTTTCATATAACCAACATTTCATTTCAACATATTTTCACAGCATCTATCTCCTACCACTCAGATATTTACTTCAGGGGTTTTTGCTTAAGTTACTCACTTTTAAATAATTGTAAAATTCTGATAGAGGCCAGTATCTCTTTCTCTGAGTTATTTTTTTATACTTCAATATTGGGATTCTCCTGTAGTCACAGTGTTTTCAAATGCATATATGGTGCCTCAGATTGAAATGAAACAGCTGGGTAGTGAATTCGGAACAGAGAATTGCAGCATGTGAAGGAATTAGTGTGGCTCAGTTCTAGTGAATGGTTCCAGCTTCAAGGAAAATATGGTAAAGCTGAAAAAATAAATGTGTGGAAGTAGAGTTTGTATTTGTGGGCGTTAAATAATTCACTTCAGAGAAGACTGATATCTCTTGTAACAGTTGTTGAAATCTTGGACCTGGATGAAAAGCTTTGTTATCTCAAAGCATCTAGAAAAGTGGCTTGTTTCTGGTTCAGCCTTAGGCATATTTATAGTGCAGAGCATGTGCAATAGTCGCAGAAATATTCCTTAATCCCTCATTCTGCCCTTATTTATTTTTTTTTCCCTATGGTGAACAGCTGTAAAAAGCTTCTTGCGTGAGGTACGTGTAGTTTCTCTGGATTCCTCAGGACTTCTTAATGCCTCCACTTGTGTTGTGCAATCAAAATGAACAAGACTTTTACAAGTTATTAATATCATGACGATTTATTTATATTTGGTATTAATGGACTGTGAACACTTGCTTCCATCACTCAGATACTGTCCCAAGGGAGAATCTACCTATTATGTTTACATCTGAAGTTGCTTGCTGTTTTTCTTGTAGCTTATGAGAAAAGAGTTGGAACTTCCACACTGTATAACTAACAGTTTAGCCTGCTTCTAGATTATCAGGGATTTATCACTCTTGTTGTTAAGACTTGCAATTCAATACCAGGAGAAAGGAAAAAAAAAAAAAGCTGTAAGGCATAAACTCATGTGCCACTGGACTCTGTTGCATGCATGCTGCAGCTGTCCATTCTGTTGCTCTCCTTTGCTAATTCCCTGAGTTGCTGCAGTTATTTCATCTTAGTTACAACCGAAGCACTAAAGATCTAAAGGGGTCTCTCATTGTTTACCACATTTGCATCATTGGGGATCATTGATGGGGCTAATGGGGCTACTAGCTTTACTTTCACGAATCCTGAAATTGTAATTACCCTGTAGAAACCTGTTTACATCTTGAGATACCACAACCCCTCTGTCTCACACGGAAGCACCCTGGAATATATGGTAGTTCAGAAGAAGTGTGTTGGTACAGAGAAGTGTTCGTTTGCTTTTAGAATGAAAGGTTGTAGGCAGGGAGGATGCAGTTACCTTACTTCATTGTCTTCATTGGGACCTGACACAGGACCTACTTGGAGCTATTCCATGGGCTAGGGTGTTAGAAGGTAAGGGCGTCTGTGAGAGCTAGTCAGCGTTTAAACATTTATATATGTTTTTGTTTCTTTTTAATATATGGTTAGATAGAGATGAGAAAAAGGTATTTCTTTCTGTGTAACTAAATCTTATGCTTGTTTTCTTTTCTTTTAGTGTCATTTTATGGTGATAGTTTTGTAGCATTGAAGATGACAGAGGCATCCTGTCAGACAACCTTACAGTTACGGTTTCTAACAAGCAAGCCACATGGATTGCTCTTTCTTGCAGCTGGGAAGAGAGATTATTGTTTGATGGAATTACAGTCAGGAAATCTGCAGGTATCATTTGTAACTGTAGCAAGAAAGATACATGTAGCCTCCGTTGTTGAGTTTTTCTTTAAGCTGTTGTCAATAACAATTCTCAAAGTTTTTGTTTAAAAAAAATGGAAATGTCAGATAACATTTTTTGAAATTTTCAATTAAATTATATGTTTTTTACAATGATAGTTAATAAGAAGCTACTTATATAGAAGCCTCCTAGATCTCTAGAAAGCCGTAAGATCAAAATCACTCTGTTCAAGGCATGAGGTTCGATGAGGTAAAATTTCAGATTTAATGATATTAACATCTTAGAAAATGCTGGGATCCAATTAAAAACTTTACTGCAAGGCATGTTCTTCAAACAGTGTTGCCACCTGGATTCTCAGGTATTGGTTCTGGCAAAACTAAAGAGCAGTCCATTTCTTCAATGTGACAAGTCAAATTTATGATGTCAAGTGAACCTACACAAAAATTTAATTAGACTTCTTTTTTTTTTTTTAAAATTACATTTTATGAACAATACACTTAATATGAAAAGTAATGAAAATTAACCTATCAAGTCTCTACGAATATATGATTGTAAAAAAGATTACTTTGGATTTTGATTTATTTTTATTTTTTCTTGCAGTTGAGAATTAACTTTGGCATGGGAGAACAAATACTGCGTTCTCGGCAGAGATCTCGTCTGAATGATTTAGCTTGGCACTTAGTTGAACTGCATCATGAACGTGATAATGTCACATTGTTAATTGATAAAAATGATAGGACTACTGCAAAAATGCCTGGATTTCTCTATGAATTAAATATTGATCATGGATTCTACCTAGGTGGTACTACTGAACTTGATGTTCCTTACCTTGTTGGAGGACTGCCCAGCTTTCGAGGGTGTATTGATGATGTGTTATTTAATCAGCAAGACATTTTGATGCCCCTGAGATCTACTGGCTTTAAAAAGGTCCATGAAGTTTCAGTGGGATGCAGTGATGAATTCTTTGCAGGTGAAGATGAGCCCATCAGTTTTTTTAGTTCCAGATCCTATGTTTCTTTCCCATTATGGAATGTTGATGGTGAGGGAATCTTGGAGTTTGCATTGCAAACATCAGCTGCACGTGGCCTGCTGCTTTATCATCCTGGACAAGAAGGAGATTTCATTGCAATGGAAGTGGAAGATGGATTGATTAAAGCCTATATTGGAAAGCATAGAAGTATAACTCACCTTTCTTCTCTTAGGTCAGTCAATGACAGTCATTGGCATTATATTAAGCTGAAATTTACTGCAGAATATTTACAACTGACTTTGGATAAAGAAAGTGTGGAAAAATTATTCCCTCCTCAAAACAAGCTGCCACTTCTGACGGGGTCTCTCTATGTAGGTGGTGTAGATGACAGTAAACGACTGGAAGTGATTAAGTTAGAGCTACCTTCTGTGTTTGGGAAGAATGCCAGAGGAAGGTCCTTCAAAGGTTGCTTAAGAGACCTAAAAGTCAATTCAGAAAAGAAATCGCTGAAGAATGTTCAAATAACAAAGGATATTTCAGCTGGATGTGAAGCAGAAAATGCTTTTAATACAAATCTTTCTTTGGAGATGGCTGTAAAATATCCCACGGTAAAAGCAGCCCCAACACTTGCCATTTCCCCTGAAAACTCTGTCTCTCTGGGACAGGAAAATAAAAACCACCTATTAGTTCTAAGCAACCTGATTGTTCAAGAAGGTGGGCAAGCCTCACTTGAATCTAAACACATTCAAGTCAATTTAGACTTTCAGAAATTAGGGATTAATCTATCACAAGTTCTTTTTGAAATAAAGGAACCACCCTCATATGGTAACTTGAGACTAGATATTGAACCAGTGCAGGAGGTAAATATGTTTACTTTGCACGATGTGTGGCAAGGGAAGATTCTGTACATCCATGGTGGCTCTGAAGACACTTATGATTATTTTAATTTCTCCATTTCTGCAAACAATGGGAAGATTGTACCTCCATATTTGCAAAGAAATGAGGAGTACATGTTTGCCATTGTCATCACTCCAGTAAATGATGCTCCTGAGATCATGCTTGCTGAGGGAAACTTGCTGCTTTTGATAGAAAACTCAAAGAAACGTTTGACTAGTGACTTGATCAAAGTATTAGATAATGATACAGATCCTCTGGACCTCAGTCTTTCAGTGCTCGGAAATCTTAATGCAAATGCAGGATATTTAGAAAATTCAAAGCATCCTGGAAAGGCTATTACTACTTTTTCTAATGAGGACTTACAAAAAGGTGATGTTTTCTTTGTCCACACAGGTGTCAGGAACTCGAGGATTGTTCTGAGAGCAAACGATGGTGAGAAAGTGAGCAACACTGTTGTGTTACGTGTCATGGCAATTCCTTTGGATTACAGAGTTGTTATCAACACAGGAATAAAACTTGTCCAGGGTGCTACAGTTCTAATCTCACCCAGACATCTGACAGTTGAAACAAATGCCAACCTTCAAGAACTGGAGATACGCTATGAGATTACAGATGCACCCCAGTTTGGGGAAGTTCAAAGGCAGCATTCAAGGGGGGAGTGGAAGCAAGCCAGCTCTTTCTCTCAACGCTCCATTCAGCGCAGCCGTGTCAGGTACTGTAGCACTTTTAAAGAAATTCAGCTGGAAAATATTACTGACCAATTTAAATTCAAAGTTAGTATAGGAAACAGAATCAGTGAAGAGTATGTGTTTCCAGTCCAAGTGAAATGGTTAAGGTACAGTTTATTGAAATACACTCCTCTAGAAATTGAAAAATTTAAGAAGAAATACTTGAATTCAGATAATCTTTTTGCCGTGCTTGTGGGTCAAGAGGTACCTGAAGATGAGCTTCATTTTAGATTGCTGTCCTTACCAAAGAGTGGACAAATACTGCTTAATGACCAGACTTTGAAAGAAGATTCAGTCTTTAGCCAGAAAGATATTGCTGATCAAAAAGTGGCTTATGAGTTAATAAGCAGATATCACGAAGACAACCATGATTCATTTAAATTCCTCATCTCTACAAAGTATCTGGAATCAAATATCTTTGACTTTGAAATCTACATCAAATCAGATTTTAGAAACATAATTTTAATTAATAATGGCTTAACTGTTACTGAAGGTGAAGGAGAATTAATAACAAGCTCAAAATTGTTTGTGCAAGCACTGGATAATAAAACTTTCCAATATACAGTATTAAAGTTTCCTACACATGGGAAATTGAAACTCATTAATATTTCGGATTCATTTGAGAGTAATGGCAATCTCACCACTTTCACTAATAAAGATATAACTGATAAGCGTCTTATGTATGTGCATGATGATTCTGAAACAGTGTTTGACGAATTTCTTGTCAGAGCTTCCAGTGAAGAATCAAGGGAGTGGGCGAACTTTGATCCTAAAGTAGGACTTTCCTCAGTAGAAATTAAATTCAACATTTCTGTCCAGCTGAAGAATGATGAAAAGCCAATACGTGTTGTTGATAAAGTATTTAACATTGTGAGAAATGGACAGCGATTATTAACTTTGGCAGATCTTTGCTATCATGATCCTGATTCTGATTTTGAAGATGGGCAGCTGCTATACACACGACGTGGCATTTCCAATGGCGATTTGGTGCTAACAAATGATTCATTGCACAGACTCTATCAATTCAAGCAAGAAGACCTGGAGCAAAAGCAAGTCTTGTTTATACACCATGGTGCAGATTTTGGGCGTTTTGTGCTCTTTGTGACAGATGGCAAACACTACACGTCTTTCCTTCTAGAAGTTAATGCCACTGATCCTTATATTAGCTTGGCAAATAATACAGGCCTGATGGTTCAAAAAGGAAAAGAGGAAATTGTTACAACAGCTAACCTAAGTGCTACTACAAACCAAGACATCAGAAATGATCATGAGATTACATTTGAGATAACTACTTTTCCAAAATATGGAAGAATATCTGTAAATGGTCTAATGATAGACTCCTTTACTCAGCTTGATCTGATAAGGGGGTACGTGACCTACAGGCATGATAACAGCAACAACCTTATTGACATGTTTAACTTTACAGTCTATGCTAAAAATATCCATCTTGATTCTGCTGTGAATGTTCGTATGTATTTGGAAAGTCATCACTGGCCACCAAGGATTGTGAACAATAACAGTCTCTTAGTTGAAGAAGGAAAACCAGTTAAGATCAGTAAAGGAAAACTGCAAGTGAGTTAACTGTATTGTTAGTTAACTGTATTGGCCATTTTGTCACACTACTAGCAAGTTTTCTTCTCTCCTTTTTCAGCCATTGCAGAATATGCAGTCTGTCTTTGACCAAATATTTTTGTTTAGCTCTTTTCAGTTTTCACATTCTGGAGAGAGTCTGACACTAACAGGCTTCCACTGCTAGGAAGGAAAACCAGTTATGTTAAAGAAACAGAAGGACTGACTGTAGTCTTTGACACTGTTAGGTATTGATGCTTGAAAAGGTTAATATCTTCACTTGTGTATTTGATTTAGTTGAGAGAGCTTTTTGTGTTTATTTTCATGTATCATCCTGATTTAAGCTGGTTGAATATGCCAGGGAAGGAAGGATTTATTTTCATTAAGTTGGTGGCTAGTTCAGTTAATACTGATCCAAAATTTAAAAGTTTCAAGTCACAAGCATGAGTGTTACCTCATTTGTTAATACTAGTTTACACTCTCTATTGTCTACTTGTAGCCTTAGCCACCACGAGGGGGCTGCTGCAGCACGCTGGTATGTTGACTGTAAGTCCTTGATCAAGCAGGACTCTACAGCTCTTACTCAGTTAATTCCAGAGTGTGTTCTTTCAAAATTTACAGAGCGTACTGAGGGTTACAATACAGTCTCATGCCATCTAACACATGCTTATTTCAAGAACTATTGTATGTTAGAAGTCTGCATATATGCCTGTACCCAGACAAGGAAAGCCAATTAATTAGGTATATGAACCCATGGTTAAAACTGACAAATTCAGAACACGGGAATTAAATAATTTCTCTTATTTCTGTTTAAGTAATTCTGAGTTGTGTTTTTCCAATTTAAGGTTGCCTATGAAAACAGTTCTCCATCTGAGATTGTGTTCACAGTGAGACAGCTTCCATCTCATGGATACATTCGGAAGTTTTTATCAGCAGGGAGTTATCTTGGTGCCGACCAGAAGCCAGTTCTGACCTTCACACAGCAAGATGTTGATGAGGGCAAAGTTCAGTACGTGCAGACAGTTTCTGGCCAACTAAGTGACTGTTTTTCTCTGGATGTGACCAACGGTGTACAAACGGTGAATGGAATAGAAATCTCAGTTGACATTATACCCAGAATGATTCCCTTGAAAGTAAAGAACTTCACAGTAGTTGAAGGTAGCTCAAAAGCCCTTGTGGAAGACTATCTAAACATTTCTAGTAGACACTTCACAGGACTCAGCTGTGAAATTATTTTAGTTGACCAGCCAAAGCATGGGTATTTTGAAGATTCTAATGCTCCCGGAATAAAGTTAAGCAAATTTACCAAAAAACAGGTAATGCATTTAGATTCATTATCATGAATGATATCAGTCTTTGCCCATGGTTATGATTAACCCTTTCCTTATGTTGTTAAATGCTAACTTTTGTCTGGAGTGGGAGGATTTAGTGCAAGGTGGTGAGATGCAGGAGCTTGAGCTTTGGGCCTTGTAACAGAGATATTGCTGCTGGTCCTTTGGTGTTCAGAGGAGGGTGGCTGATTTTTATGGTCAACCACATCACTTCCTGGGTGCCACTGGTCAAATGAAGCAGTGTGCTATAGTCACAAGTGAATGATGAGCCCTTTGCACTCTTGAGAAGAGCTGACCAGATGAAATAGTATGTAAATTGAACATGGAGGGATATGGAAACAATTTCTTTCTATTTATTATTATTAATTTAATTTGTTTTGTTTTTTTTTTTTTTAGATTACGTTTGCTCATAGAGAGTAAATTTATGTGTGAAAAGCTAATTTTCAGTTTGTTTGCTCTAAAAAGGAAAATGATATGTTAAGTCACCATCTACTAATACTCATTTTTTCCCATTTGTAGCTCCCAGGAAATGCTGTAAATGCTGTGGGAGCGTATCCTGCTATTTTCTCTTTGGGCTGAAGGGGGAATGCCAAGACTGGCAACTTAAGCTGGCTAGAGGAATAGAGCAGTAAAATTTGCTGTTGTGGGTAGAACAAAGGTAGAGATACAGATCAGATACAACCATAAATAAATTCTTTGGAGTTGTAAACAGTTGAGACAATCCAGAGGACATGACTAGGTTTACATATTTTGTAATATCACATTAATTGTCTTTTAGCATATTTATTTTTTTAGGTTGTTTTATTTTTCAGGTGGAACAAGAATTAATCTACTATGTTCATGATGGCAGTGAGGAACTAATGGACAATTTTACCTTTATAGTTAATAACACAGAATTACGGAAACAAAGCTTGCCCCAAACAATGTTTGTAACAGTTACTGCAGTAAATGATGAAGCTCCTGTTATAAAAGTTAACAGAATTCTTCAGGTATGTTTGGCATAATTTTAAAATGTTGATTTCTAACCTGATGTCATTTAATACACTTACATTAACAGAGCATTAGTTTTGTATCTGTTTGGATGTTCAGTGCAGTGACATGTCATGGTAATCATGGAATTCAAATAAAATTGTGTTAATGAAGTTATTATAGTACAGGGATAACTTTGCAATTAGGATATAAAGTGGGGAATGTTTAGGGGATGCCATGAAGAATGTTTGCTGCTGCCTTAGTTGAGGGTTGTTGGAACTTTCTCTTAACCTTAACCTTAAGATCACATTTAAGCCTAGTAGACTAACATAAGGCTTTTTGGGGTAGACAGCTCATACCTGTAACATTGCTGTATTGTAGTGTTTTTTGCTAGAATGTCTTCAAGGCTGTTAATAAACATGGCTTAGAAAAATACCAAGAGTAGTGATTATAAGGCTGCAAATCTTACTGTTTCCTTTGTGCAGCCTTGGTTCTTCCTATTAAATATACTGAAGGGTCAGACGTGCTAAGCTGTAAGCTACTCCTTGTACCTATTTGGACTCCACACTGGGACAGGATAGAAGAAGAGAGCAATGTTCTCACTTGTGCATCAGTACATACTGGGTATTTCTGATACAAAAGAAGAATGTCCCCCTTGTAAGGCGTTCTCAGGCATTTTAAAGTTCCTAATAGAATAATACAATACAGTTTGTGAAAATCTAGGCTGATAGAGATCACCAAGATGTTGTTGGAGACACTGAATTCACTACTCTGTGGTATTGTGATAAAAAAATGCAGTCGTCCCCCCCCCTTCCCCCCACATCAGTTCCTATGGGAAAAATTAAAATTGCTGAGTGGTGCTTCACTTTTATTCCCCCCCCCCACTTAGTACCTGGCTTTTTAACATTCCAGTCTTGAAAAAAGTCACTTCTGTCACTTCAGTGCTTTTTCAGATCTTTTCCTGTCTTTCCTATCTCTCCTTTTTCCATTTCTCACTTCCTTTGGTCCTGTCTGTCCTTCCCTCCTTTTTTTCTTCCTTCTATTACTTATTTGTGTTATTGTTGCACCCAGTAACAAGAAGCAGTTCGCAAAAACCCTCAGTGTTTGAAGGCTTCCTCCCTGGGACCTGGCAGATAAGTCAGATGGCTCTGAGAAACAGAATTTAATGGGTAAGATTTAGCTAATAACTTGTGGTTAGACTAGACCTGCTGAGAGGCCGTTAAGACATTTCAAAATAGATTTGAAAGTAGATAATCGGCATGTTCTGAGGCTACATTGTTCCTTGTGCTGTGTGATGTACTTTACAAGTTGGTGGCATCTAAAAACGCATTTAATTTTATGTATCTGATTCATGATGCCTAGGGAGAATAAATTACCATAGAGCTGACCATAGCCGTGGGTTGTGTATATTGCCTTTTCACTTGAGAAAAGGGGATTTTTGAACAGTAATAGTGGTAATGCTGTGCATCTTCCCAGTGGTTTCAGCAAGTCCGTGATCTCTTGCAAATATTGCCAGTAGAAGGACAAACAAGCATTGTGTCTTCATAGGCATTCAAGAAATAGAGTAAAACCTTCTGTGGTTAAATTAATCACAGAGGTACTCTATAGACATCAGCACAGCACATGGTCATGTTTGTCTAGTAGCATACGAGAGATGTGTGCACAGTTTGATAGCTGTCTGTGTGCAATACAGGCTTAAAGTGGCATTCTGCTCTGAGCCAGCACAGTGCACTGCAGTGCAGCAAATGGCTTTTTTCTAAAAATGGTTGTTAAGTCCTGGCTTCCAAAGAACAATGGTGATGCAGCTGAACCTAGCCAAAGTTGATCTTTTTTTTTGCTGTGCAGGCAGTTTGCCATGATATTGCCTTTGTATCCTGTGGATCTGCTCACTATGCCTATACTGTTGCTGACAAATAAGCTTTGATTTTGTCAGGAATAGGTACTAATACACACACAAAAAGTGTGGTGACTGTCAAGTTACATACTGGGAGGAATACACTAAGATGATCCTTCTTCAGAGGAACCTTGTACATCCCAAATAAGTAGGAGAAAATGGATTTATCATATGCTGGCTAAATATTGAGATGAGCTAGGCATTCCTGTGGAGGATAGCTGGCCTGATGTTCAGCTGAGCCAAACAGTCTGTGCTCCTCAAGGATGTTGCTAGGGGTGAATGTTGAAGAATAAGCTGTGTTGCCTTTGAAAAAGCAATAGCTCTTTTACTGTATGTATTTTGAAAGGTTGAAAATGTACAGAAGTATGAAACCTGGGACCAATATTGTGAGAACTAAAATCTAGTAGGACCATCTGAATTGACTGAAGTTTAGCATCTCAGAAATTTTGAAGATCTCAGTATAAAGGGAGTTAGAAAGAACAACTGAACAATGTAAAACGTAGGTTGCCATATAGCACCTCCTGTCAAAGGTTGCTTCTGTGAAGAGCTGAGTGACACGGTCAGTGATGTTAGCTAGTTTCGGCCTTTGTCATAGGACTTCTACCTAAATGCAAGAAACTTCCATGAAAAGAGCATGTTTGTACAAGCTGAATGAGTCTTTCAGCACCCTTATTTCTGGAGCATCCTTAAAATATCCCTTATTCAAACAGCGTCTGTTTCTTATATCAAAGTTACGAACACAGTGGAAGGAGTTTCAGGAAGATAAACAACCAAATATTTTTGGGGTTGTTTTATGATTTTCTGTAGGAAGCAAAAGTAATGGAAGGTTTCATTTTTATTTTTTTTTTTCCCCCTCTTAGACTGAGAATTTATTACCTTCTGAGGTATTTACATTAACATAATGAATGAGATAGGGAAATTTTATTACAATGAGAGCTTTAGAAATGCATGCTAGTAATCCTTGTGCTTACTTTATAACTTTTTTATTAGAACAATAAATGCTGAAGAGATTAATATACTTGGAAACTGTACTGGAATGCATAATTTCCTAACATTTTGGCAGGTTGTATGTTTGTTTTCCTTTTTTTTTTTGATATGTTTAACAGTGTTTATCAGTAGTGATGCTTTGAAATGAGTATGTCCTCCTGTTGCCACAAGAGGGCCAATTCATTTTACTTAAACAAAATTGAAGTGCTATTTTTTTTCCCCCCTAAATCATTAATTTACCAGAGTATTAAAGTATTTTTGAATTTATACATGGATACACAACACACAATGAAGAACTGATAAGCTGAATGCTTTTAAGCAGAGCAGAATGGGCAGGGTTGTGGACCATTTTATGGACCATGCTTGTGGAATGTGTTGGGCAAGTGCAGAATTTGAGTATAGCTACATCCTGGAAATTTGGATGCAGTTTTCATGGTGTTCTTCAGGGAGGACTTGATTCCAGATGTGGAAAATAAGCTGTACCTGCATAGTATTTGCGGTGCTCTGAGTGTCTACTTCCCTACAGCCCTGTTTAGCTTTGTATCTCCTTTCATTCCCTGCGGATCATGTTACAGGTCACAGGGGACTTGGCATTTACAGTACTTTAAAAAGCATTGTGTGACCGCATGCAGGAACAACAGAAATAACATTGCCTTTTTATAGGAAAACAAGCTGAATTTTTCTGTTATTAAGAGAATTATTTTTTTTAAAACTTACAGATGTTTAGCCTGAGTCACGCACAGTGTTTTTTGTGTAGTTCTTTCTAATGTCTTTGTGTATTCTTTGTGTCACTTCTTATTTACTATGCAGAATAGTCTGAAACAGTGTCACTGATGGGAATTTAGTGTCATGATATGAAACCAGTGGCACTGATGTGCTCACATACTGATGTTTAATAAGTCAGCCTTTCTTAGTTATTATGTTGTGTTCATAGGTGATATCTTTTACCAAACTTAGATCCTAGTGCAAAAAAAATATGCATTTCAATTGAGAAAAAGCAATTTCTTATTTAAAATTTTTCTATTACAAAATGTAACACAACTTCAAACTCTTTTTTCTAATTAGAGAACACTTTACATTCAATTGTATCTCTTTTTCTGTGGCACAGATTTTGTGACAGCCTGGGCTGCAGTCTTTCTGTTATTGAAGTGTCATGACAAAAATCCCAGTGGCATTAAAAGAAACATTCAAGATTGCTGATAGTGATAGTTAAGGAAAAATCTGATCGGTGATTTTTGTTTCTGGCTGAAGTAAAATGCCATTTTTTTTTATTTTTTTTTCAGGGATCACATTTTCTCTTAAAGCACTTGATATAATGCTGCTAGCAGACACTTGCTATGTGTGCTGGGGCCCTGGGAAGGCAGAAAGGAATGTTGCAGTATGTGTTTTCTACTTCAAGATAAATGTGTTGAAGGCTAGGGCTTTTAGCTTATATTCTGTGATACAAACTGCTTGGAAGCAACTGGCATTCATATATTGAATATCTGGAGGTTTCACTTAATGTTGAGATAAATTTGTATTATTCTTTGTTAGTACTTTTGTCTGTAGTTCTGACTGTATACAGAAAAGATGAAGAATAAAGTCTATAATTCTCAATCAAGAAATATTACCAAGATGTGAGTGGAAGCCAAGAAGGTTCTGGCAGAATATATAAATATATATATATTAAAAAAAAATAAAAATAAAAGAAAAAAAAAGAAGCATTCTGATTTTCCAGAAAGAAGTAGTAGGTTTTGTAGCATCTTCTCAAATAAGTTATTTATTTGTTCGTATGTATGACTTGCAAAGTGCTAAGCAGCTGCTGAAGGCATGGTTTCCTTCCACTGTCTCTGCTCTGAGCATCTCTGTGGGTTGTTTGGGTGCACTGAAAAAGGGGCTTTAATGCAGTTTGTTAAATTGAAATAACGCAGCTACAAGTCTTCCATTTATATTAGAGACTGTGCTGTCCTCAGGCCATTATCTTTTTTTCTTTTCTGCTAGTTGAAAGTAGAGCATATTGAATGCTGTGCCTGCTGTGAATTACATGACAATAATATTCATATGTATGTGTTGGAAGGGAGCTCCTTGACTCAGTTATCAAAATACAGTGTTGCTCTGTTGTTAAGAGTTTGGGTAGTGCTTGACAAATAGAGAACTTAAACTTCAACCCTCTAAAATTCAAACCCATGTAGAGTGTGTTTGTTTGTGTTATTTCATGGTCTTGTTTCTTGAAAACCATGTGCCAGGCTTAACCATTACAGTCTATGATCAGAAAAACCTCTCATAGCTGCTAGTGCTGTACAGCATAAACCTTTTTTTTTTTTTTTTTTTTGTTGTTGTTGTTGTTTAGTTTATTTGCATGCATTTTTTTTCTTTTTTACTTTTCTAATTTTATGGTTTTTTTTCTAGGTTTGGGTGGGTTCAGTCACAGAAATAACTACTGATGACCTCTGTGCAGAAGATAAGGACTCCTCACCATCAGACCTGATATATTCAATTACACCGCCTAGCAATGGCCACTTGGCTCTGAAGTCTTCTCCAAACGAGAGCATCCTTAGTTTTACTCAGGCTCATATAATTGAACGGCAGCTGGTATTTGTACACAATGGTATGTTGTTTCAAAAATACCACCTGTTAGCAATATACTGCTCCTATTCAGTGCATTTGTGTTTGTAATTGTATGAAAATCTCTTTGTAATGGCACAAAAATCTCAGAGAGCTGGTTCTGTGATACATGATCTTGATGACCTAGACAGGAAATGGTTCTTATAACCACTGAAATGAATGTTCATCATGAAAACCTGGTGTTCTGTGGGAAGACTGCTAGTAGCAGTCTTCTTATTGAGCCCATGGTTTGCATAAAGGTAACACTGCCATGCAACTTTTAGAGATATGCAGTTTTTTGGGTTTTTTTAACCGTTGTCACTGAGAGACTTCTAAAAACCTTTTGACAATGCTGTGTTATTTGTGGATTAGCAGTATCTCGGGTACCTGTCACAGTATAGTCACGCTCCTAAGAAGCTCTGGGCAAGGAAGTTATGGATTGCATGGGTGAGGTGAACTTTGCTATGAAGAACTTGTGCAATAACCCTTTACTCTTTTTCACCAGAGACAGTGAGACAGTGAGAGACAGAGATTGTGTTATTTATTTTTTGCTTCTACAGAAAGAATGTGTAAAAACAGGGAGTCAGGGCAGTATCTGGGGTTCTTAAGTAGCAATGCCAAGAAGCTTTGGGTGTGCACATCCCTTTGAGGTTCCAGTCTGAAGAAGGGGTGGGGCTTTTGTGGAGCAGTAGCTGCTGTGTTCCTGCTCTAGCTCTGTTATCATATTGCATCAGCTGAAAGGAGAAAGGAGGTGCTTATGAAGGGTAAACCAGTTGAGTGATGGGGAAGGAGATGGAGGAGGTACAGGATTATCTCACCAGCCCCTGGAGTGAGCTGGAATTCTTTCCAGGCTTGTTTGTGTTTGGCAGTCACGCCAGATCTGTGCTGTGACTCCATGAGGTTTGGTGCTGGTTAAAGCGCTCTGACTTTCAGAGAAGTATCTTGCAGAGTGCATAAATGTTGCTGAATTTGCTTTACAAGCAGCTGTTGTTGAGCTGTTGGTATCCTACTCAAATAATTTAGTCAGGAGGTGAAAGGTCAAGAACATAGCAAAGTGAGCCCAGCTGTTTAAGTTGTTTCAAGGAAGACTTTGATATGTAAAAACCCTGATGATGGTAGGAAGATGGTAGTTTGAGTGTGAGGAAATTAATTCATTCTGTTCCAGAAGGGGCAAATGCACATCTGTAGCCTTAGGAAGTGGATCTTGATTAATAAAAGCAGAAAGAATAGGAAATTCCATTCTTTTTTTTTTTTTTTTCAGTGAGTGGGAATGTGGGTTGTACAGTAGATTTGAAATGTAAAATTGCCCAGGTTATGCCTCAGCTCTTGCAGCTGCTCTGGCAGCATCATGACCTCCAGTGTTTCAGGAAGTACTCTTGATGTTTCAGTTCTTTTCTTTCTTCAGACTGTACTCCATAATCTTGGAAGAAAATAATTTTCTTTCTTCCTTCATCTTGAACAGTTGCTGGAAATGTCCTTGCTGTGCTCATCTTTCCCAGTCTTGCCTTGGACCTTCTCTTCTCTTGCTGTCACAATGCTTCTTAACCTCCTCTACAGCTGCTTTGTCCTTCATCTTCAGTTTTCTGCCATTTACTAGGTTCTTTGGCTCCTCCTGGCAAGTACTCCATTTCATATTCTCCCCATTCTGTCTTCTGCTTTTCCCACTCACTGTGAACCTTCCCAGGGAGAAGGAAGAGCAGTGCCTTCTTGTCTGAGGCAGATCTTCCATGCACTGGGACTGATTGCTCCAGCTGTCACAGGGCTTTTGCTTCTGTACATAGCACTAGTGCTTTGTTCTCAGGGTGTTTTGTAGTACAAATGAAGTATTACAATGCATTGTTTTTATGTCTCTAACACCAATCTTCATAAAGTTTTCCCTAATTTTTCTTCAGTCCTGTGAATTAAATTAAACTGCTGATTCTGTGCTCTGAGTTGCAAGTCTGCCTTTCTCTCTTATATCTACCCTTCAAATTTTGTCTGTTTTATAAATGCAGAACCAGATCAGATGTTTCCTTTTCTGTACTCCTCCTTCAGTGTAAGAATTCCTTCCCTCTTCTGCATCCATTCCATTTCATTCCAGGGTGCACCCTTCCCAGCTTTTGTAGTATGGAGTCCACCCTTAATTTTTCCTTAAGAAAATTGAACTGACCTTTTGTCAGCCTTAGTGTCTTCTCCATGCAGTTCTTACAACCCTTTTTCTGATATCCCTTTTATCACCTCAGATCAGATATCTCTTTAAAAATTAATTGTGATAAAATAATACCTAAGCAGCACTTCAGGATTTAGTTCTGTTCTTGACTCTGTCAATATCAGAGTTTCAGATTATGTCAATCACAGAGTTGCTCTGGATTGTCCAAAAAAGCAGGTTAAAAGTAAGCCTTTTTCTCCTAACTTGAAGCAAGTGGTTGGTTCCTCAGTGCCTTTGAAAATGTGCAACTGCTTGTGTGTTTTTATTGTAAGAAAACATCAGAGCATAAAAGCTTTTAAAATAAAAAGCAATATAACATGGTTTTCCAGAGATGCTTCTGTGCCTGGCCTGATTTGAGAGCATTGCCTAGGGGAACTGTTAGCTATAATCTTAGAACACATGTTTGGTTCTTCTGATATGTTAATTTATTGCTGGGCAAAGAGCACTGGTCTTTAACCGAAGTATGAAGTTCGTGGCAACATCATGCTTTCATGACATATATTCATGTAGCAATCTCACAGAAAAATTAGGCAAAGTAAGTAAAAGAGCAATTGTAACAATTGTTTTCATTTTTTATTCTCTTTTTTGTACCTAATTAACCAGTCTGGACACTGTCAACTTAAAGCCAGTCTCAGGAAGCACTGTACACCTTACTAAGTTGCTTTTGAAAACTGTTTCTTCTTGAATCTGCTTGGTCTCCTGGAGATATTTTGCTATTACTGTGTGGCCAAACTACACATGGATCCTAAGATTAAAGGAAAAAAAAAAAGTGCATTTATTACGAGTACACATGTTATCTGAAATAATTAAAGTTGTGACAAGACATCCTCCTCAGCAAAACTGAAAGCTGTGATTTGGTCCAGTCCTTTAAATATAAATAAAAAATGAAAGATTATTCTGGTAGCTTTTCTCTTAAAATTACTTTTGTGCCGAACTAGCTTCCTAAGTACCTTCTAAGATGCAACAGGAGTAGAAAATTTGGGAGCCAGTGTCTCCCCAAGTTTGACTGGGTTCCAAGTCTGCTGAATTTGGTAAAGTAAGAGGGGAAGGGGCACTCCACTTTTCAGCTCTGAGGTATCTAGCCAGTAGTTCTCCTTGGGATGCTCTTCTCTGCATTATGAACTAATAAAATTCTAGTTTAGATGTCAAAGTACTAACCAAATACTTCTTCAGGATGTCTTTGTAGGTGACGTTGAAATAAATACAACAAAAGGTGTGCATTGTATATATTTGTATGTTTATTTAAAAAAAACAAAACAAAAAATACAATAAATTTATGTTTTTGTTATGTACAGGAGCAATGTCTGGAGGCTTCAGCTTTCAGGTAACAGATGGTTTGAACTCTGCACCACGACAGATTTTTAGCATCACAGCTCGGACTCTGGTCATTAGCCTTGAAGTAAACAAAGGACTCACAGTCTTTCCAGGTCTGTTTTTAAGAGCTTATCATTATTTTGTGCACTTTAAAAAATTGCATAGGTAACTATGTATGCAGTAATTTGCCAGCTAGCTGTCTAAAATATGGATAACTGTACTTAGAAACATGCAACTGTCTGCTTTCTAAAAGAACTTTTATGTTGTCTCAATTGCATTTATTGTTTGTATGGTCTTTAAATTTTTGATATGAGCAGTGCTTGGGGTGATGTAATTTGGCAGTAAAACATATAAGGCACTGTGTGACAATAACACAGTTCAGCCTAAGCTCTGAACATTCCTCATTAAGAGGAATTTCAAAGCACTGTAATAGAGTTAGAGTTACAATGTAGTGGTTAGAGCATTCAGGCTGTCCTGCTCAGCTTGGTGTCATCTGCAAACCTGCTGAGGTTGCACTTGATGCCATTGTCTGTGTCATTGATGAAGATACTGGAGAGCACTGGTCCCAAGACCAACCCTTTGGGGACACTGTTTGTGACTGGTCTCCACCCTGACACGGAACTGTTGATCACAATAGTGATTTCTGCATGGCAAATACAGAGTGAAGTTCCTATCCATTTGATGCTTAATCTCATCATATTGCTAGTTCACTTTCTTACTGTTTGAACAGAGTTATGAAGGGCAGCACAGGATCAAGGATGGATAAGAAGGACTGAACAACTTCAATTTATATTTGTGCATTTGCGATAGCTGGGTCATCAGCTGAGGAGAGGACTATTTTAAATGAAAGCATACTGCTGCAGGAGTTAAGAGCATCTCACCAGAGCCATTTCCTCCTTTGCACAGGGAAGGGTAATCCCTCCTTGAATTTTCTTGCATCCTGCTTCTAGTTTGCATTACCTTATTATTTTTTTTTCTCTGAATGTGGCCAGAGAGAGAGACATGGAGTCAGGAAAGCTCAGGTGTTTATCTGTATCTTGATTTATTAATTCAGTACAGAAGACAAGCACTACAGTTTCTAAGACTTCATAAATGTAAGCTGTATAAACAAAGACTTGCAATAAAAGCTACTAAATATGGGCAACCAAAAATGAGATTGTGGCAGCATGATCTTCTTCAGTCAATATAAATGGGATTCAAATAAACCCACTTAAAAGGTTTGGTAATCTGTGATTTCGATGTGTAAGGTTGCTTTAGGCACAGGGCTTAACAGGAATTCTGTCTTAAGCCATAGATAATTGTAAGAAAAGTGTGCCTGATAAGTATCTGTAGAACAGTCTCTAGACTTTCTGTCAGTTCTGCACCTTGGAAAATAGATTGTTTCTTTCAGCACTGCAAGCTGTATTCGTCTAACCTTCCAACTTTTACTGAATTGTTGCTTGCTTTGAGTTAGCAAACATTCTTTTTTGATATTGAAAAGTATTGTTGGCTTTTTTGCCTGTTCTCTTCATGATTCATTTTAAAAACATTTTGGATTTTTACAGGTTTCAGTGGTACTTGCTTATTGTGGTATGACAATTAAAACAGTGATGGTGCCAGACACTTAACTCACACACACAAAAACAACAGCTGGTGCTTTGTTGTGTTTTATAGCAGTGAGGAAAATGTTAATGTTGAGACAACTTGAAGAATCTCTCCTCTAAGAAAATAAATCTGGAATATATTGTGAAGAATTTGCCATGTCTGAATGAGTAGGAATAAAGTATTCTTTCAAGCATAGTGTTTTGCAATTTCATAAGAGCATGTACTGCTGTCTTCTTTTGCACTGAATACAGCAAAATTGTTTATTGAGTTTAAGATTTTTTCTGTCCAACCGCAGCTTATTTTATTCAGTGTGCTTACTACATTGTGTGATAAATACATTAGCTCTTCTTATGTATATTAGGTATCTAGAACATGAATGTTTGCTGTCTTCAAGGAAGCAATTAATTGAAGATTCAATTAGATGAGTTGCTTTTCGAGAAGAAAAGAAGGATCATAGGTATTCATAAACATAGTTGTATAAGCCAGTCAGCAGACAAGATGACCCATAAATGTTCAGCAGTGAATGGAAAATTATCGTACCAGAGTAGTTTCCTGATTTTAAATGCTGGCATTAAAAGCAGAGACCAAAATAATTAGATACTGATAATAGTTGCTATTATGTTCTGCTTGTATGGATTAGCTTGGCCCTACTCTGAATCACCCATCCACTCTCCCTGATCCTTTCTACATAGATTGGGTGGTGCTACTTTTGCAAACTGTTTGCTCTTGTGCTGGGAAGCAGACAAGCTGTGATCACACTTCCCTATCCTTTACCCAGTCTGTTGGCTGGCAAATAACCGGTCTTATCCTTGTCAAGGGGTTGGACCACAGCGGAACTGCTGCAACTGCCAGAAAAAGTCTTTTGTGTCTCAGAAGAAAAGTATTCATCTACTTTCATTATGTGTGTTGACCACACTCAGAGGGTTGTGTTTGAGCGGGATCTCATTTCACAGAACATTGCAAGAGACTTCAGAGCCTGTGGCCCTGATCTGTAATTCAGCCTCTGCTATGCCGAAAAGTTTCTTGTGATCAAGTCCTGGCTTCTGAGTGAGGTCAAGTCTTTTGGGAAGGAACAGGGGTTTTGTGAACAACTGAAATAATCACAACACATCACAGTGTAACCATGTTTGGGAGTTACTCTGTCTTAATTTTTTTATGGTGCCCGGGCCTGCTTTACATTAATGAGGTTGTTGAGAAATAACTGTTTATAGATACACGTGGTCTGATGAACTTTTGTTCTCAGTTCTACATTCTTGATCACATCTGCCACAGGCTCAACACATACTTGTGCTTTCCTGTGAGTCTGCTATGCAAAAGAGGAAGAAGAATAGTAGAGAGAAGAAGGGAGATTTCTTCAATTAGACAGTGAAAGAATTTTTCTAGCTCTGAGGGACTGCTCCACTTTTCTAAGCAACACTGGTACATAGAGCGATGGGAAGGTAAAAAGGGCAAAAGAGCCAGAAGCTATTTTTGTTCATTTTGTTATAACAACTGTGTTTCAAAGTAGATGTGATTTTGAACCACAGCACAACTATGTGTAAACAAGCAAGAACAGCTTGCAAAAGATTTCCATTCTTTGGTTTGATTACTGTGATTTTCCATCTGAATATTATAGGAGAAAGATTTTATGTTATTACCCTGAAAACAGAAGGTAGATTTGTAGTGGGGATGGATTGTTAATGCAAACCTGAATAATTTCAGTTGCTACTACTTGAAATGCTGCACTGGTACCTGCAGGAGCATGGTGCTCAAAAAAAAGCAAGACATAAAAAGAAAGGCAGAAGTGGGGGCAGGAGGAGCAGGATTATGAAAATCTGCTGCTCTTCCCAGTGTATCAGTAAACATAAGGTTTAGTTTGTGAGTGTATACCATCAGGAAACTTCATCATTAAATAAAAAGAAATGCTGAAACGGACTTTTTTTCTTTTCTTTTAGGAAATGATTAGGTTTGGCTTTGTCAACCTGGTTTGATTAAATTCCAGGGAGCTCTTTATAATCCTTAAGCCAGAAGGTACTGGTTAGTGCAGTTCTGTGTATTTAAAGGACTCCTCAGTTGTACATCCATCTTAATAATACTTTATTTCACTTTAGACCATTATTTGTGTCCTTCCTAATTTATTTAATTCAGTATTTATTTTTCAGTTTCATGTGATAAAAATCATGTTTCCTATTCATAAAATGTGGTTTAATCTTCATGGTTTTGGTTATCTGTGTTCATTAGAAGATTTACCATGTTAAGACTTCTCAGCCAAATTACTGGGCCGTCTGTGGGCACCTGCGATTACCAAATACATTGCCAATACTGACTTCAGCTATAATTAGAAATTATTTTTAGATGTATAGTATAGGGACAGTGCTTCTTATACATGTCCTACTCCTTTGTTCAGATTGCTTTTGCAGAAGCTATCATTTAGCAATTACAGATGCTGAAGTGAACTGTACTTTTTTCATTTCTGTAAAACAAGGATACTTCCTACTGATGTGCTTTTATTGAAAATGTTATGGAAGAATTGTGTTATCTGGAAGTAACCAAAAATAGGGTAAATTTGCTGATCTCACGGAGCATTATTAAAATGCTAAGTAGAGTATGCAGATGAGAGGGTGGGTTGTACTCTGTTTGAAAAACTGCTGTTGAAATCTAAGTAACTTTTAATTGATGGTTTTTAGGTTCCAGGAAACCTATTTCACAACATGATCTGAAAGCTGTAACCAGTGATGTGACCAGTGCAGGAAACAGAACTATAAATTTTCTGATTGTAGTTTCCCCCAAACTTGGAAGGCTGATCAGAACAAATTCTGATAATACCACTCAGGAAATCCTCAGTTTTACACAGTCTATGGTAAGCATTTACATTGTAATGGATATTTCAGCAGTAGATTGTTATTTCAAAGGGCATCCCAATTGTTTTTTCGTTGTCTGGTTGATTTATATCTGTTTAGTAACCAAACATATGTGACCCATCAATGTGATTGTCCACATTTGCTGTGTCATTAAATATCTGGCATGTAGTAATGAATGCAAGAGGAGCCTTTTCCCCCTTCTCTTTGAATACTAGCAGTCTTGGCAATTTCCTCTGTTTTGCTTGTAACAGTATTTTTCAAGAAGAACTGTTCTGGTGCCATTAACCAGCAGTCAGAGGTTGGAAGCCTTTAGTTTTTGGCAGCAGGAGTAGCCTTGTGCTGTATGAAAACTCCAAGTATCAGATTCGTTTCAGCTGTGCACAGTCCTCATGGGTGTCCCCAAGAAGGCTTTTATTGACTTGATTGGCTGTGATATTAAGTGTTTAAAGAATCTTAACTGTGATACAGGGTCTCATACTTGAATGATTAAAAACGTGGCAGCTCGTGTAACTTGATGGAAAACATTCTGCAGCTGAAAAAAAAAAAAGGGTTATGTCTGTTTGCAGAGTCTAACTGTGTGCTGAGAAAATCTGACTAGGGGAGGTAAAAGGAGCTCAATATTTGACTTTAATGTAGGAGCAATAAAGAGGCAATTTGGTCTTATATACATTTAGAGATTAAAAAAATGAAATAAAGGACTGAGAAAATCTGGAAATGGAAGAGGGGCCAACAAAACAGAAAAAAGTTTGGCACTTTTATTTAATAAAATGAAACTTTGAAACAACCTAACCAAGGACTGTGGTGGAATGTATCTCCACCTGAACTGTATAAACAAATTGAAGACAAAATATTTATCTTAAAACTGTGTTCTAATCTCATCATTATTGTTCTTATTGCAATAATTACTGAGCTGAGTTTTTTCTTAAATTATGAGGGAGGTGAACTGACAAATGACACCATTCTCTTCTGTTCCTAAAATGGATGATATTTATGAGCATTAAGTGAAACAGTTAAGCATATCAGAAAATCTTTCATCTAAGAATAACATTTTAATCTCTTAATATCCCTACAGATAACAAGATCTACATATGTTTATTGGATGGTGCCATGGCAGAACATGCCACTTCTTTTCTATATATTTAGTTCTTACTAATGTATAGCTAACTTTGCTTTGAATTTTGTAAGTTGTGTAAGGATTTGAGCTGTCATAATTTGTGTGATTCTATTCTCCCTATTTGCTGTTGGGGGTATTTGTATTGGCCGTTTTCACTTCAAGCAGGTAGAGCTATGTGACTCATTGCAGGTAAAATTAAGGTATCTTAACTGGATCACTATTTATTCTGGCAGAGACTGAGGTATCCTGCTATTAGGGGAAGAAAAGAGATCCAAAATAAACTTACTGTCTAGCAGGCAATAGCCACAATATCAGGGAAAAAATGACACTGCAGGCATTATATTTTTCATTTGTGCAGAGAATAAGAATTTCAGTTTCTTTTTTCAAAGCTTGTAAATCTGATCAGAATTGAAAAGTATTTTGATGTAGTTTCTTTGGTTTTGGTTTCACTTACTTAACTCTTTGTTGTGGAACTTAGAATTTTGCTTCTGAAAATTACTTTATGGGTAGATTATAAAAATAAGTTAGCACTTTTGCTATGGTGCTAAACTCTTCCATGTTCCAAGTGGTTTATTGCTTCTTTGCCAGAAAAGAAAAAGAAAAAAAATAGTTGCATTCTAATGGAATTTCTCAAGGACAGTTGTTTTGCAGCCAATATAAGAAAACCAATTGTGCATTAAGCACACTAGAATAGCACAGTAGTTCTGAACAGAAGCATTTTTTTTTCTCTGACATTGCTTACTATGATGTAGTTACTTGTTACAAGTATTTTCATTTTGCAGAAGTCCATAAGTTCTTCATTATATTTGAAGTCATTGCAGAGGTAAACAAGGCAATGCTCACCAGTTCCATATTCTTACTAGTCCAGATATTAGCATGGTTTTGCATTTAAAAATCTAAAGCCCTAGGAAGACTAACAGTTGATAAACACCACCGAATTTATCAGAAGCATATTGTGCCTATTCTTAATACATTAATTTGCTTTCTTTCACTTGAAGTTGTAGTGCCATGCTTTGAAATATTGTTTTGAAACAACATATTATTTTAATATCACTTTTGTGTGCTTTGTCCTATAATGGCTATTAAGAATTAAATCAGTATGGAGGTTGTGGATGTCCCATCCCTGGAGGCATTCAAGGCCAGGCTAGATGTGGCTCTCAGCAGCCTGGTCTGGTGGCTGGCGACCCTGCCCATGGCAGGGGAGTTGAAACTGATCATTGTGATCCTTTTCAACCCAGGCCAACCTGTGATTCTATGATTCAGTATAGAGAAAACATGAACCTGATGACAAGTTTATTGACAGTAAGGTTGACTGTTTTTGAGACTGCTGAGAAAGCTTGACCCTGAAAGCTCTTTTTCCCTGGTGGTCTCAGGGGGGCTGTTACAGTGGTTTCAGGATTAGCTCTCTCTATAGCTACAGATCAGATTTTGAAATGATGAATGCTTCACCCATGATTGCAACAGGCAGTTTTTAAAATTTATTTTTCACACCTTTTAAGCACAAATCATGGGAACATTTGCTGATAAGTTCCCTCAGTTTTGTTTACAAAGTTGTGTGAAGTGCATTACAAGCTCCAGACTTAAAACCAACACCGTATCGGACAGGACTCTCTTTGGCAATTAGAAACTAACACATATAAGCCATGTCAGTAGTTACCAGAGAAGCTGCCAAGGATTTAGAAGGTAACTGTCTTCTCTCCAGGTCAGTGAATGAAGTGACAAGCAAATGTGGAATGTACTGAATGAGATATAGTTATTATTACAGTTTTCTGGCTTTTAGGAATCCTATTGAAGTTTCTGTGTACTAAAGTACTAATCTCATTGTTCTGGTATAGTTCCAGCTGATGAGAATCCTGGTATGAAGATATTAGCTTTTGCTTTTAGGTCTAAACTTAGGAACAGTTTTGTCTAGTACTGACACTTTTTTCAAGCTTGCTTGTCTAACAAAAAGAGAATTGTTCAAAGAGAGTAATACAAGACAGTCTTTTAATATGAGCTACGTACACAGTCATTGTACATAGACTAAGGTATGAAATCCTTTCTTAAACAATGGTCTGTTTTCTGTTCTTACTCTTCTGTATTTAAAATTCTTCTTCTTTTTTACTTACGGCTCTCTTTACCCAAAAATAGGTGAATGAAGGTGTGATCATGTATGAGCACTCAGAGGCAGAATTAGCTGACTGGAGTGCAGAAGATTTCTTTATGTTTACTGTCTCTTCTCCACCATCAATTCTGGATCCTCAGATGTTCCATATCATCATTTCATATGAAATTCCCAGGCATGATCGGAACAGTCGTCTTCTTGCAAATACAGGTACAAATAGCAAATGGAGTAGGATCTGTTAGACTTCCAATGAACAAACATGAAAAATCAAAGGAACATTTTTCTTCATTATCAAATGACCAGAGTATTTTAATCACAGGGTGTAGTCTAGAAAGTAGGTGCATCACTGCATCTTTAAAAATGCAATCAACCACGTTTGCTCAGTTCTTCCTGCTTCTGTTGTGGATATTTTCCATTTTGGTAGAGATAATGAAAGCAATATATGGAGTTACTAAGATTTTTTTAATGATGCTCCATTATGCCATTATTAATGATGCTCCAGGTAGAAAACCTGGTTAGTTATGCTTAGACCTCTTTTAAGATTAATTATATTATATATCTAGCTATGGCATATGGAAATCAAGGATTCCATGAAAGAAAAATATTTTTTTCCATGTTCTCTATTTTGAGCATTATCAATTTTTGAAACATTGCAAAGTCAAAATACCGAGTTTCTAAGACTCTCTTTTCCTTTCTGCTAGGTACTGTAGTCCAGGAAGGAGGCAGAATATTAATCAACAAAACACATTTAGATGCTTCAAATCTATTGATTAAGCTACCTGAAGGACAACGCTCCATGTATGAAGTCTGGTATCAAGTTGTGTCTTTACCCCAGCATGGCACAGTAATTGTTGGAGAAAGAAACGTTACAAAAGAAAAACCTAATTTCTCACAATATATACTGAACAAGTTTGGAATTGTGTATGTGCATGATAATTCTGAATCGCTTATGGACAATTTCACTTTTGCTGTTTGGTTAAACCTAAAGACCATGTCTGCAACAAAGCCCCATGGTGAAGTTTTAGAAGAGGTGTTTAATATCACTGTTATTCCAGTGAATGATCAACCACCAGAACTGAAGACTAAAAGGCTGCACCTGAAAGTCCTGCAGGGAGATATGTCAGTGCTGGGGTCAGAGAATCTGAAAGTTGAAGACCTAGACAACACCCCAGCAGAGCTCAAATATTCCATTGTTAGCAACCCCAATAATGGTTATTTAGCAATGAAGAGCAATCTGAGTATCTCTATACAGGATTTCACACAAGCTGATATTGACAGTGGTAGGGTATGGTTTGTACAGGATGGAAGTTCTTCTTCTGGGGTGTTTTATTTCAGTGTGACTGATGGTAAACATCGTCCTTTATACAAACTTTTCAGTCTTGAAGTTGTACCAATTGCTCTTGTCCTTGTCAACCTTACGGATGTTGCACTTCTGCAGGGCCAGACAT
Source organism: Coturnix japonica (assembly GCF_054131305.1). Taxonomy (NCBI): domain Eukaryota; kingdom Metazoa; phylum Chordata; class Aves; order Galliformes; family Phasianidae; genus Coturnix; species Coturnix japonica. The sequence goes on along the minus strand of NC_140702.1, from coordinate 55,592,914 downwards.
CTGTCACTATTACTAACACACAGCTTTCAGCTGTCACAAATGGAAAAAGCACTAATATCATGTATGAAATAACTCAACCCCTCAAGTATGGGCACCTGATGATTGAAAATGAGCAGGTGACTAAATTTGAACAGGCAGATTTGAACTCAGGAAGACTTTCTTACCATCTGTCAAATTTCACCATGTTCAAAGAAGTACTGGTGTTTATGATATTCACTGCAGAAAGTAATCTAACAGAACAAGTGCTGAACATCACAATGAAGCCTTTAGTGCAAGTTGTGTCTGACATGCAGATTTCAAATCAAGCAGTTTATAAACTCAGAAGGAATGACCTGGATGCTTCTGAGCTAGCCAATTTAACAAACAGTAATCCTAGATTTGAAGTGATAGTGCCCCCAGCTCATGGGAGGATTGTAAAAAAAAGGTTTGTGAATGATGCAGTGTTTGAAGATATTCAGACATTCACCCAAACTGACATCGATGGAGGTGCTGTGCTTCTCAGCATAGATACCAATATGACAGGCATTGATCTGTTAAATGATTCATTCACATTTGTGCTCAGGGCAGATGACGTGCAGCCCGCTGTTGGCCATTTTGAGTATTCCATAGTGCCATGCAGTCCTCCTCTTGTGCAGAATTTTACAGCTGAAGTGCCTATCATAACCAGTATGACCACTTTAAAGATTCCAACTACCTCAAATGGCCGGATGCTAGTTTTCTCCCATGATGAAGTGCCTACAGTAGCACCAAAGAAGACTGCTCCAGGCATGTGGTTAGGTCGGAAACGCTGGGGAAATCAACTTGAAGAAGGTCCATCACTAAATCTGGCAGTGGGAACAAGGGGATCTGCGGGGACTGAGACCACAGATCAGGTTAATGCCATGAGTTCCAGAGAGCAAGTAGGTGAAAGCAGCAACCCTTGGTACATCATTATACCCCTGGTCCTGGTGTCTGTGTTACTCATTATTGCTGTTATTTCTGTGTGCATTTTGCTAATGTGTCAGAAGAAAGAGAAGGCAAAACCACTTGTCAAAAATCAAACAAATGTAGTCCTCAGTAGTCCAAGTCATTGTCTAGAACGAAGCTTGACTGTACCTGCTGTTACAGTGACCCCTCTCCTGAAGGGAGCTGAGGGAAATACATCCTCTGCACTGATGGCAGCAAGACATGAACAGCTGCTTCCTATGATGCATCCTCCAACTGTAGAACAGCCTTTGCAAAATAGCTGGTTAAACCTAGATCCTGAAATGATCCAATACTGTCGAAAAACAAACCCAACTTTGAAGCGCAGTCAGTACTGGGTGTAGTTCATGGCCATCTTTGTTCATGCCACTTGATGTAATGTAGAAAGGAGAACGTACCTTACTGATATACAATTCTTTATTATGCATATTTATAATAGGTCAAATGGTGCATTGTTTGCTAGGTGAAACCTAGATATCTGTGAAATAATGGTACTCTTATTGGTTACAATGGCCATAAATTAAGTTTTCCCTCCTCATCAGATGCAGAATTTTAGTGCACCCTGTGTATGCCGTATTTTTTATTTTTCATGACAGCGGTAAAGTAAAATGTACTATCATGGATTATATCTATTTTAACATTATTATTATTTTGAAGAACTAATTTTGCTGCAAAGATCCAGTGTTCTTTCCTGAACTGGTACTTCTCTTTTAGGAACTTGAAACTGTTTTTACAAGTAGTCGTCAAGGTGCTAATCTCGATAATATCATTTTGACCCAGTGGCTGTTCAGAGGCCAATACTAAAGAAACAAAGCTGTCGTTGTTTTGCCAGGTGTTCATCTGGGTCAGTGAGCTTGAAATCGAGAATTCATTTCAGCAATAATTCTATGACAGCAGCTGTAAGTAAGGGTTCTGATAAAATGCTTACTGTGAGGTGGCTGCTTTTTGATTGTTTGCTTTGTGTTTTCCTGATTTGTTGCTGAGCTCTAGCCTTAATATCTGCAGACTGGTAAAATGCATCTGTGGTCTCTAATCCACATGGCAAAATCTGTGTCTCTGCCAGTCAACCTGCTTGCCAAATTATCTTCAGGCTCAGCTTATGTCTGGAAGAACATATCAAATTTCACATCCTTTGCTAAGGGCTAAAGATGATGTAAAGATCATGGTTTTGTATTTATGAAAGTGAACAGTGATGTGCAGTCTCATGTTAAGGTCCATTCTTTCTTCCACTGAAAACAACAGCAAAATTCTTATTGACTTCAGAGGACAAAATGACCACTGAACTTCTCATATATTTTTGTACTGTGCTGTAACAGCTTCCATTTAGCTCCTCTGTAACCACGCCGTCTGAAAATGTCTCACTGCTGCATTGTTACTGTTAACACTGGAATGATACTTTTGTTTTAGCCAAATTGCTGCTGGTTTTGCTTTTATAGAATGGATGTATGGGCCTACACGTCCTTGGTGCTATTAATTTCAAAGTAGTTTGTTTTGGATGTCTTTTTCTGCTGTTGATTAATTGTGTTTCTGCATTGACATATTTCAGTTGAGAGAAATGTTTACCAGTGAGAAGGGCCAGACTAAACCTCTGCTTACTGCTGTGTCCCAGGACCTAAATACTTGAGTAGCATGCCCAGTTAGAGACATTTTTAAAGCAGTGCATTGTTCAGAGCCTGCTGCCAGGTCAGTGTCAGTGGAAAATATGCAGACAACATTTTCAGCTGTTTGAGTTAGTGGAGCGCTGGTGACAAAAGATATGAAACCTTCGTGTACTCAAACTAAAATGTATTTGAAGCATATTATGCAATTTTTGCTTGTAATTACCATTTTTCCTTGATGCCACTGTAAGCAGGCTTGAGATCACCTCAGTGTAAGAGGCTGGGATTTGAGATGTCCCAGATGGACTTACAGGCATGCAGTGCAGGCCTTTCTAGTTAAAAACAAACAAAGCAACAACAGAACCTTTGCTACTATTTTAGAAACTCTCAGCCAGAGAGGTGGTGCTGTCGGCCATTGCAGGGACACCCTAGCATCTTTGTGGAGGTGCAGTTGTAGTCTCCTGCCATTTCCTGAGACCTTGTTTGCTATCACCAAGCAAACAGCAACTTCCTCCAGATCCCAGCTGTCAGCAGAGCATTTGCGATACCCTTCCTCCAACACCGTTTAGCCAGTAGCAGATGGAAGTAGAGATGGAAAATAGGGCTACTGCAATGGTGGTGATGGTATATATTATCAAATGATTAAAAAAAAAGTAATGCAATTAGAACTTCAGAACTGGATGGACCCTCCGAATGTCTGTATTTGTATCCTCTGAGCAACAAGTACAGAGAAGATTGCTGAATTTTTGCTGTCTTTTGTTTGTGTAAGCATAATAAAGTAAACTCTTTTTCTTTGTTTTGGAATTGCTTCTGCCTCACAACAGAAGTTTACTTCAAGTAGAACCTGCACTATGAGTTGTATTTTAAGTACAGGGCTCAGTTTCTAAAGCACTGACTTTTTTCTTTAACAAAATCCTAAAGACCGGATTCATCAGTGATGTGTACCAGCATTTAGTTTGCTCTCCCAGTGCTGCTGTTACGCAGCCGTGCCATAATACTTGCCATACTATTGAACTTTTGGATGAGAACTCTCTATGGAGAAGTATATTGCAAAACTGATTGCTGGGTTTCGTATAAAATGCTCTCTTTGATATTATAATTGATGATTACATCTGGATTTTACTTTAGTATCATAACCAGAGTCCTATTTAAAAAAAAGAGTGCCTTACACTTTCCCACTAAGCAAGGCAGAATAGCCTTTGGCAGAGAATGGTTTATCTTATTCTTACTTAGATATTTAATATAGGTGAGATGAATGATTCTTTTGATTTGTCCATCTTCTTGTTGTCTCTAAAGAGCTCAAGTGACTGGCTTAGACTAGAAGTCCAACTCTGAAATGGCACTGACTCGCTTAGATGAATTTTATCCTGGGTTTCTACAAATAACTATAAATCAAAAAACTACCTGGAAAACAAATGATTTGTACTTATGGGTTCTTTTTGTGATTCCAGGAACAAATAGTTTATGGCCAAGATCTGGTTTGAATTTTTTGGTTGTTTCCCTAGCACTACAGCTGTTTATTTTGTTTTATGTAGATGGGGTTTATGAAGGATTCGTTTTCTTACTAAATGTGGTTTTAAACTACAGCATAAAATAGCCTTGAAAACATACATAAAATCTGCAATATATATATATATATATAGTCTGTTTGTTTATAGTCTATGTGCTTAAGCTTTTGTGTTTTCTTTAAAGATCTGTAAAGTACTGCAATGCAGGAACACACCAGAACTCCGCTGCCAGTAGCAGTGTTCTAACAAGTACTCAGATGTTTTTTAAATTAGGCACATGCAAGGTCTGTGTTCTGTGTGCAGCATTGTGCCTCTAACATAGTACATATGGCTGGAAAAAAAGTGGAACCTCATTATGTGTCCACTTGGCCCTGTTCAACATGGGCGTGAATGTAAAATTTATGCATTAATTTCAAGCCAGTCAGCCTCACCTCCATCCCTGGATGGCAATGGGACAACTTGTTCTGGGTGCCATCACCAAGTAATTGGAAGGCAAGAAGGTTATCAGCAGTAGTCAACATGGATTCACCAAGGAGAAATCATGCTCCTCTGCAGAGGAGGACCTGGGTTTCATGGTGGACAACAGGTTGGCCATGATCCAGCAGCACGCCTTGGTGGCCAAGAAGGTATCCTGGGGTGCATTAAAAAGAGTGGCCAACAAGTTAAGAGAACTGATCCTCTCACTCTGCTCTGCCCTGGGGAGGTGACATCTGGAGGACTCTGTCCAGTTCTGGGCTCCCCAGTTCAGAAAATACAGATCTCCTAGAAGGAGTCCAGTAGAGGACCACAAAGATAATAAAAGGTCTGGAACATCTCCTGTATGAGGACAGGCTCAGCAACCAGGGTCTGTTCAGCCTGGAGATAAAAAGACTGAAAGGAGATCTCATTAATGTTTATAAATATCTAAAGGGAGATGGGAAGCAAATGGAAGAGGCCAGGCTCTTCTTGGTGGCGTGTATCAATAGGACAAGGAGTAATGGCCTAAAACTTGAACACGGGAAGTTCCATACTAACATGCAGAAGAAATTTATGGTAAGGGTGATGGAACACTGGAACAGGTTTCACACAGAGTGTGAAGTTTCATTCTCTGAAGACATTCAAGACTCATCTGTGTGACCTGCTGCAGGGAAGATGCTTTGGCAGCAGGGTTGGACTCAATGATCCCTTGAGGTCCTTTCCAACCCCTGTGATTCTGTGATTTGGACTTTCTGAAGCAGCACTGTATTGGGTGTATTTGAAGAAGTTTAATGTTATTTCACTACACATGCTTAGGATATCTTGAAGTACCAGATTCTTAAATGTTAATGTATATTAATGCTGTTTTGTCCCTGTTTCAAAAGGCAGCAGGATGAGGCTCTTGATACCTGTCAGCCATCTGCATCGGTCATGTTGAACTACAGAGCTGTTTTAATACTAATTGTGTGCCCAGTGATCAACGAGACACAGTAAAAATGTAAGCACCTTACGTTTGCCTCAGAGAATAAGGCAGTGTACATCTTGGTTGGTTCTGTGGGGGAGGTCTGAGTATGTGACCTGGCACTCAGGGAGACATAGGCCAGCACTGGAGCTGACTATAAACCATTCTGCAGATGTTCAGAAAATGCTGATCTCACTTGAAAATTGATCCATATATTCCTAATTACAAAAATAAATAACCCTTCTACTCTGGCTACACTGAAGGAGAATTGTTAAACTGGAGCAAAAAGGATTATGTGAATGTGATTTAGATGGATAGAATTTTAAACTTACTTTATACTAATAACTGCCTCCCAATTTCAGGATACCACATTAAGGTATTATTACCCCATGTTGCACCAGATGCTTTCTTTAACTGGATTTTTTCTTTAATCAGAACTTGGATGGTTTGTTGTTGTTTCTGTAGCCTGAGATAAGGAACTCCTTTTTTGAAATGTCAGTAATTCTGGTGGCAGCAGGGGAGCAGCCTCCCCCAGGCCATGACGCAGCATCTTGACACAGAAACCTGTAAGTCCTAGCTACAACTTTCATTGCTTCAGCCTGTTAAGACCTGTTAGACCAAATTCAGCAGCAAATCCACTACAGTGGTAGTGGGTGCTTAATGCTAAGCACCATTGTTTCTTGTTTTTTTCAAGCCTACACTTTTGATGTTCTGTTGAAATACATTCTGTGAATATTTTTAAAGATGCTGAAAATAATTGTTCTGGCATATTCAACACAAACTCTTTAATTTATCTTCACTTGTTTCAAACAGTCGTTTCTTCCAGAGCCAGCCTACCCCATTTCCAGTCCTGGACCAGTATGTTCTTTCACTGCAATGTATAGTTTCACATCTGTTCGTAGGGAGACGTGGTATGGTGAAATGCTTGCTTTGCATGCTCATTTCCTCATTTCCAGTCTTGCTTCTTGGCTATTCTTGTGGTAATACTTCCTACATGCTTGTAACCACCACCTAAATGTGACGTTGTTCGCAGACTGAAGTTTTAGCCACATCACGTTTTCAAAGCCATGCAGGGAGAAGAGCATCACATCTGATAAGTTCACTGGGGGAAAATGGATACTGGGCATTGTTAAGGCATGTGACTGTGCATCAGAACTGCCTGAAAGAGCACAGGCAAACAGCACAGAATAAGTCAGTGGTGTAGCTTATAGTGTATGACCCATCAAAGTCATCACATAGCAATTTGCTTGTATAGTACGGGAAAGCGTGTCTGAATGAGATTCTAGGCAGATTTTTAAAATAATCAGAGATATCAAAAGTACACATTTCAGGTTCAAGTATATATAAACGAGGTTAAATAAGTAGTTCAGAGAAATGTACAGTTGTTTTCAGACATGCAAAGCCTCCAGGAGAGCTGCTTTGCTATCAGGAAGTACTGGGGAACATGTTTGTTAGTGTGGGGGGAGCCAGGAGAACAGGATGGGGACACAGTCATTTTGAAGAAAACTTGCTTCTTTGAAAGGCAGAAATGATGTAGAAGTTCCACATGCTTGTAACATGCCACATGTCACTTCATTGCCAGAAGAACAAGAATTGAGATGAAGAGTTCTCTTGCCATGTAAGGAGAGAAGTTCAGTTAGCTGTTTTTTATGCATTCCTCTGCAGCTGGCAGGAGATTCAGTAGAATTGAACCTGCTATGGCATAACAATGCTCAATGTTGACTTGATGGCTGGCTGTAAAGAAGTCCAGTGGTGGGGATTGATCAGATCAGATCACAAAGATTTTTCATTTTATAAGTGTTGCCCAGTCTTGCTGACAAGTGTTGGCCAGGAAACAAGAGAGATGTTAAAGCCTGTTGGCATGAATATTGCCGTAAAAACAGAGCTGCCGTGCTCTTGGTCAAACTGCAGAAGGGAACAGGGTGAACTTACCTGAGGTTCTGACTGATTGCAATCACAATTAATGATTAATGGTAACTCTAGTTAGTTGCAAATGCTGAAAGGTTATTTGAAAGAATGGTGGCAGAGGTTCTGACTCAGAGCAGCAAACTAACACAGATAAAGATGGGCCTGAGCTTAGCCCCTTAAAAAAAAACAAACAGGGAAGTAGCTTGAGGATCATTCTCATTTACACATGGCTTCAGAAAACAGTTAAAGATCAGTGTTATAACTAAGATTAGACTGGGGGCAAAGTAAGCAGAAGTATGAATCAGCTGGAAGAAGAGTTTCTTACTTCATAGCACATCTTAATCAATCAGGAATATCCAACCAGGGCACTACACCCTCCTAGGAATGCTCAGCTGAAGTGTCAGTGTTTTCTGATTCTAAGTCGCCTTTCTCCTGGTTGTTGAATTTAGGATCATTTCGTCTTTCCCCTTCATTCTGATTCCTGGGATTCTGGGAGATCTGAATACAGGATGTGGCCTCAGCCCCGTGCTTCTGTCCACGCCTCACAGGAGACGTGGGGTGGTAACTACTGGTCGCCACTGTCCTGAGTTGTGGCCTACTCTAATCTGAATCCACAAGTTACATTTAGAGACACGTTATACCCAGTGTCCATTTCTGTGGTTCACCAGGATGCTTGAAATGTAAAACAGTAGGTTCAAGATGTTCCTCTTGTATTGCCACTGCCAGGAGGCAGCCCTCCCCCAGCCCCAGCATGGCTGCAGCACACCTGGGGCCTGGTACACTTCAGGCACTTAATAACTCAGTGTTAAGCCTCCCTGGGGACCTCTCTGTCACTCTTCAGCCCTTCGGAGCAGCCCTCTTCTGTGGGAGGTGCTGGACGTGCCCTGGTGCAGAGCTCCTTTGCTCTGGTTTAGCAGGATCCTGCTTTTACCCTGCTGGGGAATTCTCAAGCTGCCAGCTGTGGCCAGAGGGCAGTTCTCTGTGAAACCCAGACAAACCCAGTTCCTGTAAGAAATCTAACTTCCTTTTTGTGCTTTTTATTTATTTATTTATTTATTTATTCTCCCAAACTCAATTCTTCTGTGGCTGACTGCCCTCCTGTAGGAATCAAGGGGCAGCTGGGGCTAGAAAATGGGTATGCTGAAAGGATGAGCCTAAGAAATGCCAAAGATGGATCTAGCAAATACCTCATGAAGGTATCTTATGTGTGATTTCTGTCGTGTTCAGGGCAGACCCACAGGACTCTTGTGTGCTTTGAAGATGACATAAATGTTTAAAAGGCACACAGCTGCACAGCCAGCTGGGGACTGGCTGGTTGACAGGAACCTCACTGGGTTCTCAGCTCAGAGAGATCTATCATGGAGGTGTAGCACATGTGAGTGCCATTGGCACCAGGATCCTGCTTCCTGTTAGCCACAGGCAGACAGACAGGAGGAGCATCTAGCGAGTGCTCTCACGCAGAGTTAAATCACAAAAAGGCCTTGGGTGTCACCACACCTGCCTAATGGTCACCCAACAGAGAGTGACCCACAGAAAGGCCATAGTGTTGCACACAGATGGGCCATGAGGCCAAATCCTCACACTGCTGGCTCTTGGACATGCCTTGGGCTGGGGGCAGGGCTAGCAATTCAGCATAGAGTTTCTCACCATTCTGCCAAGTTTAACCAGGATTGCAGCAGTGACAATGGGACTAGGCAGCAATAACACATTCCAAATCTCTTAACAGACCTATTTCTGCCAGTGGCAATATAAATGCAGCAGCTGAAGGGGTAGCGAAGTCTTGGCCCTCTGCTCCAGGCAGCACTTGGGCAGCATTAACAAAGAGAACAAATTGCCACTGTATTTGCAAGGCTCAGTCAGGTAAGGATGCTTTTCCATACGCTTATTGTCTGGGACACTCATATATAATTAGGGAAATCTGAGTTTAAGCAAACCCACTAGCTAGCAGATTTTATTTTAAAATGTTATATACAGACACTGGCACTCAGAGTGGTGGTGTCTGAGCATTCAGATCTGCTCTGACAAAGGCACTGCATAAATTTTCTTCTCCAGAGAGCTGCCCTTAGATGTTAATGACAGAGGCTTTTTACCCATTGTTTTTTTACAGCTTTTGATGTTTTTGTTTTCTGTTTTCAGATAAACAGTCTCACAGAAATCATATCATGACAGTCTCAAGCAAAACCATTTTACTGACGTTTTACTGTTACCCAGCAGCTACCCAACAGACATGTTTTCCCATTGCTTTTGTGACAATACTTACTTTGTTTTCCAGTTTTAATGAGTTACATGCGGCTATGCCTGCTTCTTTCTTGACATGTTGTTTTCCCATTGCTGCACCAGCTCCTAATGTTATTCTAACACCCAGTAAAATTGCTCAGCTGGCAGCAGATGTGAATCTACCCCAGCAGATTCTCTCTCTCAGATGTGTACAATACAAAACCACACTGTTTTGTGTAACCCATGCTGGTTTTGAGCTGCCCTGGGCCCACCTTAAAAGAAAATATGAGCATATTTTGGCCTGTTTTTACAAAATGCAAGAGACAGCCTTCTCAGACGCTGCCTGGCATTGCTGCAGTTCTCTTAATAGAAACTATTTTTCTGAGTGTAGAAGTAATATTACAAGGGTGCTTGGTTATCTTCAATATCCTTGATGACTCACTGTCAGTTTTCTCATGTCAGAGTACGTCAGAAACTGTTTCTTTATTAATCTGGAAGTGATATAAACAGCTGTATGTTTGCGCTACAGATGAGCTGGGGACAACACTGCTAAGCCCAGAGAGTGATAGAAAGGCCCCTTGACAAGCATACTGAGAACAATATTTAACAGGAAGCTGGCATGATATTGTGTTGGCTCAAATATTTAATCCACAATACATAGCCACCTTTTGCATATGGTAACAATTGTGTGAGATGTTACAAGGTGGCGCAAAAAGTGCATTAGTATAATGCTGACACCTCTTCATTGAGTTTTGTGGGACCTCGAGGGGTTTCCCATTTTCTCAGCTGTGTTGATATTCCTTTCAATTGTTTGATATATAACTAAAACCACAATCGATCTGACACTGTGGCTAAGAATATCAGTATTCTCCTTTCCTAGTCTTTGTGAAAAAGGTAGTCTTATCCTTAAAGAGAATCCCTGAAAGAAGACTATCAGCAAAACAGATGAGACCTAACTTCCCTGGGAACCGTGTTTTAGTCCCTTCTTCCTCTGGTTCACCGTCAGCTCCTTCATACCTATCTTACGCAGTTTCATTGCATCTTTTGTCTGATTCAGAGCTGCGTGTCTTAACAAACCAGCCAAAATATGCGTATGCACTGGTCAGATAGCTGCTCCCTCTTCAAACAGAGAAGATGAAGGATTGTGCCTGTATTTCCTACACAAGGAGGAGGCACTAAACTGGGCTTCTTTCCTCTTTCCAGCTGCCAGCTTTCACAGAACTTGTAAGAATGTCAAATCTTAAAGACCTTGCATCCCTTCTGTAGTTGGATGTTGTAGTTGGCCGCATCACTGACTTTGGAGATGAGAGGCGGGCAGATGGCACAGTTGCACAGGGGTTGTTCCTTTACACAACCAAGCTAAAAGGGAAGAACCGTTTGGGAGTACAAAGAAGTTTTCAAGTGGTGCATAAATTGAAAGATTGAGCTGTATGACTCAGCTACATGGAAACAATCTGCTAAAATTATGTTTAAAAGATTTTTGTGCCTATCTGGAGCTGCTTTAGGTTTTAAATGTCTGACCCACTGCCTCAGGTTGTCTTCATCCCAGAAGTTTTTCTCCATCTAGTGAGTCTTTAACTTGAAAAATAAAGATTTGGAAGGAAAAAGCAGGAAAGGAAGGGTTGCCTAATGCTAGCGTGGGCTTTTGTTAACTGATACTTGCACTGAAAGAGGCAAGTCACTTTCTGGTTGCAGCCTGTGCATTGTGCCAAAGTCCAACATGGCGTACTTCTCTTTCTGCCCTGTGTGGATCTGCTTCAGGTGCTTCAGCACACATATACAGAAGAAATGTATACTTCTTTTCACAAGGACATTGGCATGTATTCCTGAAAGAGCTTATTTATTAGTAGTAGAATTGATGTTGATATTATTACTGTGCTACCTTAGAGAGTGAGGCAAGTAAGTATCAGTGGCACAGGAGGAAAATATAGCTCTTTTGTTCTAGATTTTCACTGCATGTATGCAGCTCATATTCTTGAGAAACTGAGAATAGCACACACAGTTTCCCACTTCAGTTTCAATTTCCTAAAAGGCTTATAATCAGCAGCCATCTGGTTGCTGTTTAGTGTCCCAGATGAAATGAACATGGTGGCCTGAGCTGTGTGTCCAGAGAACAGGTGTCCATATCATTGACAATTACCAGAGTAATTGGTAAAAAGGCCATAATCTCTGGGGTATATGCAGTCTAAGTAACCTTTCCATAATGAAAGGGGTTAATTTAATTTTTTTTAGACCATTAAACTATGGAGGATTTCTGTTTGCTTTGTTTTGTTTGCAAACAAGAGTGACTCGAGTGTCCCTAATGCCATCTTTTTGGTATTGCTGTATTTCTGATATTGAGCCTCACATGACAGGTTCTGTGTGCCTGTTCTGAGATTCCTAGCCTGGAAATAAATGCATTTGGCACATTAAAGGAGACAAAATGCAAGGAAAAACAGACTTTTTTTAAAAAAAAAAATTCATGCATTCTTCCTCACTGCTATTTTTAACTGTGTTAGCTAAACTGTCAGGGTGAAAACAATGAGGTAATTCCTTTAAAGCTTCAGTCACAAATTAAGAGCAAAAATATGTTTAGCAGGAACAGATTTGTAGTGGGTTTTCTACATTTTCTATGAGTAGAATTTAATATAGATTCAGTAATTCAGTAGTCTTCACCTTTCAGAGTCATTCGATAATAACACTGTCCAGAAGGAACCTGTTTCTTATTCAATTATAAAGATAAGCAACCCCAACTGGGCTATCTTTCAAAATAATGGAGAGCTTGGTTGCACAGAACTGTGTATTTTGGCATATATATTCAGAGAAGAGTATTTATATTTTGGGGGCAAGAACCTTAACTTTGCTAATAACCTGAAAATGTTTCAAATCTGACCTTTAGCTTTAAAACGAGAAAGGCAGACTGACTTCCCTCTCTCAACATCACAGCAAATACTGAATGACATGTTTGTGGTTAGTCCTGTCTGAGACCTCTGCATCACGACACCTACCCCTTTAGTTACCCAGAAAATAATGGTGACTTGTTTTTACAGAGAAATATAAGCTTGTACTTCAATCACACTTATTTCAGTTGAAGTTGATGTACTAATGTCCTTTTTAAACAAAAGGTATATTTTTATTCAAGGACTCTGGCTTAGCAGCATGCAGGAACAAAAGGGAAGAAACTCAGAAGAAACTCTGTGAACACCTGCCCTGAAGTGTAGGAAAGAGGTAATAAATGTATAGAAGGATCTAGATGGTAGAAATTCTGGCTTCTAACAGTTACTGATTTTGTCCTTGTCTTTAGATGAGGTGTATTAGTGGAGCAACCATTTACTCACATCTCCAAGGCCTAAATACGAAGGTATCAAAAAAACAATCAGGCTAAGAAACAAAGATGCCAGAAGCAGTGACTAAATAAATGCTGATCTTCTCTTTGCCTCCATTTTTATTTTCATCTCTGAGCAAAAATCTTCAGCTTCACCTGCACTAAACTGTCAGAAGCGTTGTAGGCTAACTTTCTTTTTGACATCTTTATTTTGTATAATGTGATGAAAACCAGCCATATTGCCTTAGGAAAGTATAGATAATGGAAAATGAGTTGCTGTTAATAAGGTTACCTATGAGTGATAATGAAGCTGATCAGAAAGCAGAGGTCCCTGCAGGATGTTTTTCAGGGACTGGGAGGCAAAGGCAGGGTTGGAGGCTGAGCTGCTCGGCCTTTGCATTTCTGCTCAGGAGCACATCACTGTGCCACACACAGGTGGTCTCACAGCCCGTGGCAACGCTCTCCTTATCCCACCACAAAGGGAAGGGCCCATTCAGGACACCAGAGCCCCATAAGACACATCTGCGCATGCCCTTTTCCTTTTCTCTTCTTCCATTGTTCATCCTCCACAGAACAGGTAGCTTTTCTTCTTGGTTCATGCCACAGAACCCTTATTTATTTAGTTCTTGTATCCCACTTATGCTACTTCTGTGATGGATTTTACTTATAAAAGTGTTGTATAGGCTTAAAGACACTTTATTGTTCACATTTTTTATATTAAGAAAGAATTCGTGAGTGCAGGGTTAATGTTTCATCATAGGCTTTTAAACTCAATTAGATCTATATAAATAAAAGCAACTGGAGGAAGAAAATACCCACACTATGGGCTCAATCTGTCCTCTCAGTTCTCTGCAGTGCCTCTTTCCTTGCAGTAAATCTGTTCTCTGTTCACAGCATACAACCACACTATCGGCTCAACACGCTCTCTTTCAATGCACTCAAGGAAAATGCTGTTTGACTTCATATATCAACAAAAAATCAGCGCCTGGTTGTCAGTCCTGCCAAGACAAAAGAGCAGTTGGTATTTGCCTGAATAACACTTGTGTGACCTTGCCTCTGATGTGGTTAGTCTGGGGAATGACTAACGTTCAGGTTTTCTTAGTAACTCCATGATGTCAACATTTCCTGCTTGCGATAGTCATGGGTTTTTCTTGCTCTGAAATGAGCTGGGTTGGGCAATGTGGCCTCTTGCTGGGCAGTCTGGAAGGAGAAGGCTACAGACTGCATGGATGAATCGACTGTCATGGAGCCCCTCCATCTTCCACCCACATGCTGGTTTGTTTTCCTGGTTGTTCCACAGGCACCTCTCCTTCTCAATTTCATTTTTCCATTACCAGAAGTGGGGCTGAATAGAGAAAGGGAAACACAGAGGGGAAAGAAATGAGAGTGGAAAGGATCATGACAAGAAATTTTCCCAGCTGCTTAAATGAGCCCTGAAGAGCAAGGTATTCCTTTTCTGTTTTTAAAGCTTATTGGTTTCTGCAGGACCCTTGTTGACTTAGCTGAAAGAGATAATGACCAAAAAGGACTATCATCATGCCATTCCCTGTTTCTGAAACCCACACCTCTTTGCTGTGTTCTGACACAAAAAGGGTTGTTAAAAATTATTGGCCACAGTTGTGCCTGAAGAGCTAAACAGCAAAATTTGAAAAACCAGTAACCAACCTGCCAGTTTTAGTAAGAATGATTCATTTGTACATGCAGTCTGCTCATAAAATATCATCAGAATTGGCTTCACTGGTTTATGCTGCTGTTCACTGCTCTTGTCCTCTCTTATCCAGGAAAAATTAGTTTTACTTTTCATTCCAAAAGCACAAGCACGTGACAATACTTCTATGTTTGGTTGTTTTCTTTTTTCTGTCCTGCAAAGTCAAGTTCCATTTTCCTGTGTTAGCTGCCCAGAAAGCTGTGTGCTGAGGCTCTTGAGTTCAGCATATGCTCTTACTGGTTCAGGTGTTCCAGAGTGGAGAAAGAAGGTCTCACATCATTTGCGTCAGTTTCAGATGGAAGATGGAAAAGCCAAATTTGACCCCATTTTAGGTCAGGAGATTTGTAGACAGTGTGCTTGCTAGTACAGTGATAGGGTCTAACCTGCTGTGCTGGGAATCTCTGGAGTAGACTGAAAAACCATAATATATCATTCATATCCATCAGTTGTTATAGTCAAAATCTGAAGACCACAATTATAGACATCAGGGGTTGAACCTATGCAAATAAATCAAATGTGGCAGAGATCTTGGCACAGGAGCCAAGACTCTTAGAAGAGCCGACATCTTATCAACCCCTCCTGCCTTCCCAAGTGTGATGCCCACAGTTGGGCCAATTCCCCGGGAAAGGTCACTAGCCTAGAAAACTGATAAGGGAAACTGACTGTCTGTGAAATATGGGGAGTCAGCTTGTTGTCTTGAAACAAAACCTTACCGAGGATGATTCTGGTGATCTAAACACTGAGTGCCAATGGCAAGGAACAACCCACAGCACTGTCCTAACTAGCAAGTGTTTGCCTCGTGCTTCAGCACAATATTAGGCTGCAATGCGCAGTCAGCATAACAGGAGACAAAACCCTTTCACATAAGTTCTTCAGCAAACATAAGTTCCTTGACTCAGTGTTCAAGTAAAATCATAAGCTGCAGATTCTTAAGGCTCACTGAAAAGTGTTTTTCTCCTCAGCACTGGAGGTTTATGCTGGATGACACAAAAACAGCAGAGCCCTTTGGCTCACAGCTATATGATCTGCTTGTCTAGTACTGTCAAGGCTCAGAAAACAATGGCTCCATCTCCTTCTGGTGTACAAATTCCCCAGGGAGATGTCCTCTTATAAAACTAGGCCGTGACTCCATTTATTGAGGGAAAAAAAAAAAGAGAGAGAGAGAAAGAGAGAAGATTGTTCACAATGCAAAAGACACGAAGAGCTTAAACAGGGCTGCAAGTGATAGAGGAAGAGAATATACAATCCCAGTGGCTTCACAGATATACATATCTTACTAAAATGTGCTGTGCTAGCCAACCCTACAAAAAATACATATGTTCCCATGTACTGTTTAGTTTCCCTTTAGAAGGCATTGAACTAAATGCGTATTTCTCACATACAGTGTCTTGCATTATACAAGAAAGAAATGGCATTGCACTGTTTATCTAAATGTGAGAATTAAGCCCAATTATCAAGTATGTTCTAAAGAGTGAAAGAAATAGAGAGGAATTGGGGGTTATCATGACCTGAGGAGCAAGGAACACAAAAAGTGACTTGTGCTCCATATCTCATGTCAAATACAGTAACTAAAGAAAATGAGTCCTGTGAAATGATTTGGTTTTTTTTAGAGTAGGGGAAAAAAAAAGTGAAACAGATGAGTCACTGAAAATAAACAGGAATCTGAGATGATGACCACAGACATCCAGTGTCTGACACAAATTGCTGAGTAAGGTTGAAAAGATTCCTCTTCTTGCAAACAGGAACTGCTTACTAACCTATGAGCTTTGCCCTGATATATTTTTAAATGAAATGTCATAATCCTTGGGGTCAGTTGTTCGTCTGATAAAATACACGTCAAATCCTATCAGTTGCCACATATCACAAGTGCTGCTGAGGCTGTCTGAACTAAATTCACCGTCCTAGCAAGGTGTTCATTAACCTGCCCTCCTCACACCACCATCACTACCGCCACCACAACTTCCAGAGTAATTGTACTCAGGCAGAAAAAATCCCCCAAGACAGATAAAGCTTCTTTAGAAACAGAGGTTGATCTTTTAGTTGCACAGAGCTGGACTGACTGATCAGGTACATCTGTAGTATGATCTCATAGTTCTGCTGATAGAAATGAGAACCTGCGCTTGCAAATGAAGAATATCAGACAGTTCTCCACATCCTGGAGAATTAATATTATTTCACTCCAGTGGAAATAGCCTGACTGAAATACATGCAGTTCCTGGTCCCATACTGGCCTATTCTGTCCTTAGTCATTAAACTTAGAAGTTTAAAAGTCTGGTTTAAGTATTCAAAGCTAGTACCGTGCATTGTTCCAGAGTGACCATGATTTTAAAGGAGACATCTGGACAGCTGGGGACAGGGAATTCAATGATGTAAAATAATTTAATGGAGTCGGATGAATTATTCATTGTGCATAATTCATCTGACCAATATGGGAATTCCTCACCTTATAAATTATTCATAATTTTCTTTTTTAATAAAAATTATTATTCAACGTGCTTTCACATTTATCAAGGCTTGGATTTTGACTGTGCATATATGGGGTATGTCAAAGGCTGTAAACAAAAGATCTTTTATGTTACACCCACTGCCTAAATTTATTTTTCTTTCTTCTACTTGTTATGATATTTCGAGGTAGTGTGAACAAAAAAGCCCCATGAGTTCCAAACTGAAAGAAAGAAGTGAGAGAGCATGAAAGTTCCTTGTCCAGACGTTAGGTCATGAATGTTTGCACTGTTTTATGCATTAACAGCTAAAACATGAGGAAGGAAACAATTTCCATATGCAGCTTTCTGTATTGAGCAACGTTTAACAAAAGCGCAGTGCAACATTTCCTGCTACTCCACAGTTGCAGTAGTATTGAAATAGTGGGTAAGTCACTTCCTCGGCCCCTTGTACAAAAGTGACTCTGCTTTTGGAGCAAATGAAGTGTTTATTAAGTTCTATCTGAGACAGTACAATTTGATCCTATCAGATTTTCTGATTTGCAGACCTCCTTTCTTTCCAAGAGGACCTGCAGCTCGTTTAGAGAAAATCCAAGTCTGCTGTTTATTGCCTTGCTTTTCTGTTTCTGAATCTGACAGAAGAGTTCACTGATCATAAATTAAAAATGGTAAACAAGAAAAAAGTATTGGAACATGCTTTTAAATGATATCCTTGGTTTCATCTGCAGAACACACTTGCTCATTTGCAGGATACAATATCTGGATTACTTAAAATGAGAAGAACGTATATTGTCATATCTGTGATTCTGTGATTCTGTGATATACCTGTAAAACCAAAGTGCTAATTCAGGAAGGCTGAGATTTTCATACACTGAATAATATGGGGAGAGATTATTTATCTTCCTTGATGTTCAAAAAAGCCAAAATAAACCAAACCAAGAGTGTTCACTCATTGCAAACAGCGCAGTAAAACATATTCTGGATTAATGCATTAAAAAATCACAGTCTGCATATCACAAATAAAAGTATTTTCAGTTGTTGCTGGGCAGCCCAAAATCTTACACACATCTTTATGCATCCATGCTCTCCTGGGACATTCTCATTGCAGCTCAGTAATCTGATTAATCCATTATCTGCACTTAGCTTTTATCTAGGCAGAGTGGCATATTGATTTCCAAGCAGCACACCAATTGACAAAGCAAGGAGTGCAATTTGAACGTAAGTATGCCCGGCCATTACATTTATTGCAAAGATTCACAATGCCTGTCATAATCTAGACATGTTTCCTTCTGAGTAAACAGCCTCATTTATAGAAAAACGTGTCATACACAGCAGTCAGTGCTAATATAAAGATTCTCACTTGGATGATAGTTTTAAAATGCTTGGGTGTGCTGTTCCTAATGATAGCATAAAAAAATCTTCCAATTTCTTCCATACTAGCACCAATTTATTAAGATGCCCTTTTCCAGAGTGAGTACACTTATGATACTCTTATCTGTGAAGGGTAGGATAATTCCAGCACAGCAGTGTAACTGCACTTCTAGAACACAGATCTGTAACATGCACCATATTGGCACAGAGGTCCATCTATGGCATTATTTTGTGTCCACTAGTGGCCCATACTGAATGACTCCTGAAAAGGTAAATCAAGAAAGGATGCATGTATAACATTTTCCCTCCAAATACAAAACTGTGGATTTCCATGGACAAAGACATGGTTCTGTATTCAAAAATAACCTGTGGTCATCTTCTCTTCTGCAGATTTGTTTACTCACTCCTTAAATATATCTACGTATTTTTGCACATATAAGATCTTAATGTGAAGAACTCTGCAACTGTACTTTGTTCTGGTAATATATAAGGGAAAGCAACCTAAGTGCAGATCTCTTCATGGTACTCATGAGTTTACTGACACCAATACACCTTCTGATTTGCTTCTTTCTAGTCTCAGTCTTATTTCCTTTCTTTGCTATTTTCACTCACCCGAGTCTATTCAGGACTTTATCTGTGAGCTGGTGTTATGTTTGTCTAAATGGATGAATGCTGTGCCATCCTCAAAGCAGGTAATCTTGGCCATAACAAGAGAACAAAGACATAAAGATACCCCCAAACCCAAATTCAAATGGGTTATCTCTTGTGGAGTCCCCGAAGGAGAGAATGTGCTTGCTGGTAGAGTTGCTTTGCTGGATAATTCAGTTGCATGACTTTCTCTACAAAACAATTGCTTCACTGCCAAAATGTTGTGTGTGTAGAGAATTCCATGCTCAACTGCTGAGCTCTTATTAGAATTGGCAGAAAACTTGCACTGCTGTACTTTTTCAACTGAACTTGAATACTCAGCTTAGCTTCCATGACGCCGCTGTTCGGCAGAGGCCCATGGCCAGTAAGAAGCTCAGACTAAGAAGGGTGACTGAAATACTCACAAATGCATTTTCACGTTACACATGGCTGCTCTCTGCACATGCATTTCCAATTGCATGGAAATTAGTTGTTTCCTACTTGGTGTTATTTCTACATCATCTGCTTGGCTCTTACTCCCACTCCTGCATCCAGATTGCTAAGAGAGCAAAGATCAATGCCAGATCGTGGAGACAGATGCACCGTTGTCAGGCTGATCAGTGAGAAAGGTGGAGGACAGAGAAACTGTCTTGTACTGCTGCCCACAGAGCTGTGATTTATTGTGCTAACTCCAAGAGATAAATGAGGTCTTGAGCCAAAGTGAATTTTCTAATTGAATTATACCACTTCCCAGATGGAGATGACCTTAAAAACCCAGACTATGCAAAGATATAATCTCTGAGAGGAAATCTGGTTCTCATTGTACATCAATCGGTGCATCTTCCTGGATTTTACTCTACACACAACACAATGAAACTGGCAGCTGCTATTTTTAATATTTATGTTTATTTCAGATACCGAGCAGCTAGGATGCCCTTCTGCTCAGATAAAGGAAAGCCTACAGTGACCTCCTGAGAAATTGGCAGCTCTCATTCATTTCACATGGGAGTCTCACCCAGAACCCATTTGAGTACTCAGCTATGTTCCCTGCAATGGGACAAAGTGAAGCTAGAAATCAGTGAGGCCAGCACTGCACAGTCCTGCTACACACCCTGCACAGTGGAGTGCAATCCAGCTCTGTCCTAGGCTGCAAACCCAGTGCCTGTTAAACCTACCTTCTGTAGGACAGGATATCCCTGTCCTGTATGGTCATTTGCCTTCACAAACGCCTGATTCTTGGTTCTCATCCACATGGGAAGATTTGAGATGCAGCCTGTCCTATGAAGAAACTAATGCTGGGAGACTCTTACATCCTTGTCTTAGCACAGGGGCAGAGGCTGCATGTGTACCAGGAAGATCTAGAAAATTCTATAGGAGGTAAAAGCAATCAATAAGAGTTCCTATCATACTGTGAGGAACCTGAGCTTTCAAAAGAGGAGGGAACATCATTTCATCTGATTAGACCAGCACTGCTGACCATTTCCTCTGAACGCTTACCACTCAGAATGCTGGAAAACATAAGGTCCTCGTTTATCACATAAAGCTGTTTAACTCCAGCTTCCTGCCACAGAAATATTTGTTGCCTGGATGTATTTTGACCCATATTGTCCCAACTTTCTGCACAGTTGTTTTGGTTAATAATATCTTGGTTAAAATTACCTTGGTGATATCTGGTTTGGTTAATATTTCTTGATGTATGTATCATTTGCTTCCAGTTACACAAATGAGAAGCATGAGAGCAGTAACCCTAATAGATAAAAAGTAAATCCAATTTCAATTGATGTGTTGTTCAGTGTTAGAACTCTCCGTGACTCCAGCAGTCAGAAGGGGAAGAGGAATTCTCTGGTCATTGTAAAGTGGACCAGCCAGATGTCCAAAGTGGAAAAGAGAAATTTTGGCTTACACAAGTCAGTGTGCCCTTGGTTGGTGACTCAAAAAGTCTTTAGAATCTGCCAGTTCAGTTAATTCCCCATTTATTTATTTATTTATTTATTTATTTTCCAGAAATGTAAGAAAACATACAAAGCTATTATAATTTTTTATCTTCCAGAGTGCTATGGTTTTGGATGGTTCTCTTTTGTATGAAATGATATACTATGTTCTAAAACCACAGATGTTTCCTGCAGGTGCTAGTTAAAGGAGGCCATGCTTTACACAGAATGCTCTACTGTCCTTTGAAAAACCTGTTTGATGATGTCGAACTACTTATGAGCTGCTAAGTATTGGCTAACTACCATAACAGCATTTAAAAAGCTTCACACTCCTTCCTATGACTCCCAAGAACTCTGAAGGAAGTAAAGAGGATGCTTGGCAGATATATCAAACAAATTCCTTAAACTTTCATCCAGTTGTTTGAATGAGTGCTCAGATCAAAGCTTTGGGGAAAGGGAATGAATGAAACTTTAAAAGAGCTGCCTAACACCTGTAAACCACTTATTTTGGAGTGTCATGTCTGAAAACATGCCGATTCTTTTCCATTTATGTTGATAGTATGAAGACATACAGTGTAGATTAAAACACTACACAAGGTTTGACTTAAAACAGTAAAGACTTGAACTCTGCCTTTAAACCATTCGTTGAAACGACAGTGACCAACTTTGTTTGCCTCATGGGATGTGGTGCATCGAGAGCAACTCTGGCTTCTGAAGTTCTACACATACCAAACAGAGAAAGAATGAGCACTTAGTGGAAGGGATGTTTTTGAGTATTTTTAACAAAGCTGCTGAGTCTTATTCTAGTGCAATAATTTCATAGCCCTCTCTTTGAACTTGCTCAGTACTGAGCTGCCTCTAAAGGCGATGGGCCCTTCAGTATAAACTCACTTGGGGGATTTGCGTTTAAGCCACAAAACACAAGAAAGCAAAATAATTCCACTTTCACTCACTGGTCCTACTTTACACACAGAGCTCTGCTGGGATGGAGTTAAGACACCAGACATTGGAGTGTTCTGGTTGTAATCCCAGCTACAGGCCTGCAAGGCCGCATTGCTGCAAATCCCTGCACATGGAATGGCACTTGAAATCCTGTCCAGCTTATGATCCTTCCCTTAATGGGAATTCAGGCAGTCCCTTCATTTCAGTTGTTTTCACTGCACATACTCTTATGGTGTTGTGTTTTGTTTGTTTGTTTTTTTCCTTGAAGAGGAACAGACCTCTTAGAAATTTTGCACACACACACACACATACACACACACACACACACACACACATAAAGCATATTTGTTGTTATTTGAAGAACCCTTAAGGCACACATGCACTCACAGCTGAGTGTACACTCCACTGACAACGGGTTGAAAATTATGTGTCCTTTATTCATGGGATAAAGAGCTCTTCTCTGTCTCTGGCAATGTGCATTCACAAAGTGGCAGGTTAAGGGTGATCCTTTTTTTCAGAATGTCTTGCTTTGTACTCTGGTTTGCTGGACATCTGTTGATTGCTAAGGGTATATGGGCATAACTATTGCTGCTTTCCTTTTTGAAAGGAACTAAGAATTCTGCTGGCATCTCAGCTGCCTAGAACTCCTTGGAATGCCACACCATGTTGGTATATTGCTGGACTTACTGGAATGCACAACAGTTTAGATAGTATTTGTACATCGGCTGCTGTTCAGCATGTGACAGCTGCAAAAATATCTTAGAGATTAGGCTGTTGATGTAATAACACAACATTTTGAAGCCCTAGGATACCGCCATATTGGGATGAAAAAAGATAAACAGTAGACTATTGCTTGATCTACAAAATGGGTAAGATATGTTTTCTCAGTTACTGTATCAGGGTGTCCAGATGCAATGCAATTAGCTGTGCACACAAAAATGTTTTGCACACTCTCTTCTATTTGCAAACAGTAAGCTTGTAGATCATTTTTCTTAAAATCTTTGGGATTTAACAAAGGTTTCTCTTTTTGTATTCCCAGAGAAATAGGGCAGCAGGAATAAAGGACAGTGAAATTCTGCTGTGTGAAATCAAACTGTAGAAAAGTGAAGACTTTATCTTGAATTCCAGTTGGATGCAATTAACATACAGAGTACAAGAGAGCTTACTAGAACAGTTATTAATATTCTGATTTTCTTTATTTCTATGGTGTTCTTACATTTGTTTCATTCTAATCTCTTTGCATTTCTGATGTTCACAGTCAGTAAATACAAAATACAGAAAACAGGCAGAAGATAATGCAGAGATAGAAAAGAATGAAATGCAACATGGAGGGACTGATGCAAGTCACTACAAGTCTGATGTGGTCTGCAGGTAGCATAGAGAAGCTCACATCTCTAACTCCAGACAGGAGAAAGCCTTGACTTGGACAAAAAACAGGCATTGTTCAATGTATGCTCATAGCTTTTAGGTGAAAAGTGGAAGTCCTGGGCATGAGCTGTTTCCTCACATATATTCTGATGGTCACAAGGCACATGAAAGACACCTTGAGTAGCACCTTGATATCATCATCAGTGTCAGCTGACACAGACCACCCCTACAAACTCCCCTCCCCAGTGGGTGGCTCTCCTTCCTCATGCCCCTGCTTCCCTGGTGCTGATGTGCAGATATTCTGTGGCTTTGCTGTATCCAGACAGGGAACTATCTATGTGAAAATTAATCTTTGCTTTTGTTTCTTCACTAGCTCAGTGCACAGACCCATGATCTCCTGAGAGAGAGAGCTCAGGGGAGGGAGGAAGTAGCCCAGGATGTTGTGCTGAAAGACAAGGAGAAAAGCTACAGCCAACACAAGCATTTCTATCCAGAGTTAAAGTCTATTTTAGAAAAATAAAATGCAGTAATTTGTAGGCAGGTGTTTTTGTCATAATCAGATGGGGGCACTGATCAGAGGATGAAGTGTTTTATTTCTAGATGTTTCTGATGAATTATGGTCACATTATATTCTCAAATATTTGAAGTATCTGAGAAGACAACAGGCTGAAATATGCGGGGAAGTAAGGAAGACATAGAAGTTAATAGGAAATTGACAGAAAAAGTAAGATAGAGGAAGGAAAAAACAACTGAGTTAAGCCTAAGGTTGAACAGAGAGGAAATAGTATGAAGCAGTGAGTAGATAACAGAATGCCTCAAGAAAAAACAGGAAGAATAATACCAGGAGAAAAATGGCAGGAAAAATGGGAAACTCGAAAATGAAATGGAAAAAATGTCATTGAGCAATCACAAACAAAAGCAGATAAAAATATTAAATGTGGAGATACTGGTGGAAACATGTTTTGGTCGGTGTATGTCAAACTTCCATTTTTTGTATTCGTGCTACTACAATAGAGGGAAATGCACACTGCTATTCCAGTGGCTTTTACATACCATCATTTTTTTCCTTTTAGCTCTACTTCCTTTGCTGTCTTCTGAGAACTACAATTACCTTTTGACAGGATCAGCATCATTCAGACTGCAACAATATCCAAGCAATAGAAAGACTTTACAATTCCCTCCAGGGATGGTGCATCATTCCTGATTCTGCTACCCTGTCCCTGAATTAGGGATGAAAAAGAGCAATCATGATAGCATGTTCTAATGATCGCTGGGGCAGAAAGCTTTGTGGGAAGTGAGCAAGGTGTACAAATGTACACAAGGGGCTGCTCTGGCAGAAGGTATGATTTGTATTGAAGATGTGTTAACTTCTGTAGGAATAACATTACAAGTTACACCTCTGTGTGAGGAGTTACCATTACTCAGACACCTCTAGGATGGCACCAAGAAAGTACTGGATGTGCTCAACTAGGATGAAAAGGAAGAGAAAAAATTACTGTCTGAAAAGATGACATCATGCTCTCTATTTAAAGTCTGGCCAGGAAATGAGAAAGAACATACTGGATTTCAAAAAGTTCCATGAATCTTTAAATAATCCTAACTGGTGGGGGACTAGTTTTTTTTCCCATCTTATATACTCTAGATGCCTTCATCTTTTAAATAGCATTTATTATCATTATATCTAAATGCTGACATCCAAGAGGCAGTTATATTTCCCATGATAGCAACAAGAAGGCATGAGGGAAATCCAGGGTGTTGTGAAATGAAGTTTCTGATGATGAGCTTGTTCAATTCAATGAAGATGAATTGCGGTCTATGGATCTTATTCGTTAGCAAACACAAATACTTAAAAATGTGTCTTAATGAAGATTTTAAGAGTTTTATTTCTACTTGCAAAGAAAACAATACTGGTTTATGGACTTATATAGTTTTTATTTTTTACATATATATTCAAGACTTATTTTTCAGCCAGTTTCCTTCAGGTCTGCTGTCAGCAATGAACTTAGGCAAACAGAGGATGCTTCACATTCTCTCTGCCTGGAGACATGGACTGTTTCACATTTGCTGGGGCCATGGTCTCCTCTGCAAAACTTGATTTGAGAGCAGATTTCTGGGAAAGAAGTGCACAAGGTGCATTAGATGCATATGAAAGGTTTGTCCTGTAGTCTGAGGTGAAGTACAGGACAGATCGCTCTTTTTGAAAGAAAATGTGGGGAGGACACATGCGCAGGTTGACTGGCAGATTGAGGCATGGAAACTGTAATGACATAAGCCTTTGTTCCCAAGGAGCTGATAGGTGACAGGTGTTGGAAATGAATAGATTTCCAAGGGGAAATAAAAGAAATGGTGAAGGAAACAGGGCTCTCGTCAAAGTGATTAGAACTACAGGGTCACAGCAGAGCACGTCACATTGAAAAGCATGAAGAAAGTATCTGTTTCCACAGGTGAGCTGCTGATATTCTCTGTAAGCTCCATGGAGCCTGACAGAGCAGCCTGAGTGTAAGACATGCACCATTAAGAAAGGACACTGGAGAAGCTTATGAGGAGATGCTTTGTGGCCTTTGAAGTGGACTAAAATTTCAGCGCATATAAATATAGGTCACCCTGAAAATTAATATGGTATACATTAATACACAATCAGTTTTGTGGATTAAAGAACCCGTGTCATGGCGCAAATACAATATCCATGCCAAAGAATGGGAAAAAGATTAATTCATATTCTCTTAAACTAAGTCAACATGCAAAATTAATTGAGTCTTTGGCTACTGTCAGAGCTCAGTGTCTCCTTTGCTCCGAGCCTTTGATAATATTTTCTTCCCAACAGTAGGTATGATTGCTGAATGGAGACAGGCCATGTCACAACAGGCATTACACCTCTGCCCTCCTAAATGCAGGAGCTAGTGTGGACCTGGTGTCCCATGTCCAGATGACTTCACACACCATCCTCATAAGTGATGTTTTCCAGTCTTACCCATCATTCGTCCAGCTTCTGTGGTATCCATTCATTTTATCTTAATGTTTAGCAGGATACTGCAGCAGAAAAACTTAGACGTTAAACAATTCAAGCTTTTATGAAAGTACATAAGACTACAAACTAAACTGACATCTACAGATTTTGGATAGTTAATGATAAGGTGAAGTTCAGCATTCAGTGGTTTTCTTTTCTGAGACTCGAAAATTAAAACAACAGTAACTGGTGATTTCCAGTAACTGCAAGTCTAAAGATAGCCTCATAGGATCTGGGTGGAGTGCATGTGAGTGAGAGAGAGGCCAGGCATGAGAGAATAATGTATAAATAAACACTAGATTGCTGTTGAAGGTTTAAGAAATCAAAATAAATTTTGAGAACTTTGTGGCTTTGTTGAAACAGCAGAAATGAATCCAGTCATATCATCCTATTAGTGAGATTCCAAACAGTAAGCGGGACTCACGGTTATCCTTTCCTATCTAAACAGCCTGCAACTAGTAGATGAGGGGTTAATGCACACTGTAATGGTTGGATGTTTTATTATCCATGACACAACACTGTTTCTTTTTTCTACTGTTGGTCCTATGGCTGCAAATAGAATTCATGATGATGCATATTATATTCTTAAATTTGATCATTTTGAACCAGATCTAGCTATCTCTGCTGATATTCAAGGTCAAGAGACATTAGGTACATCCTCCTCTTAGTTGCAGACTGCCTACAACAACACTGAGTCAAACTCCCATATAATCATGGAAAGGTTTGGGTCAAAAGTGACTTAAAAACCTATTCAGTTCCAACCCCCCTCCCATGGGCTGGGCTTCAATCCACCAGATCAGGCTGCCCAGGGCCCCATACAGCCCGGCCTTGGGAGCACCTGAGAGCATCCTTCATTGCCTTTGGGCAGGTCACTGACAAGGTACAGCATTTTTTTCAGTAGCACATGATGTCAGGATGAGACCCAATGAGCACAAGCTGGAAAAAAAGCAGCTCCCTTCAGATATGAAGGGATATCTTTCTCCACATAAGGACAGCCCAGACTGGAGCAGGTTGCCCACAGGGGTGGTGCAGCATCCTTGGAGGTTCTCAAGACCTGGCTGGAAAATGTCCTGAGCCACACAGACTCCTCAGTGACACTGCTTTCCACAGGCAGCTGTTGAAGGGACAACCTGATGTACTTCCCAGGCTAAGTCTTCCTAAGTGCTGTGATTTTCACTCTCTGTTCTCACACTCGTTCCTCACTCATCTCATTTCCCCGCCTTTGGTCCTTCCCCAAGACGTCCTGGCATGAGATCCATACATTTCCTCAAGCTCATGAAAAGCTTTACTTTGTAATATTTATGCCACTCCAAATATTTTGTCTCTCTCCCTCTATAGAAACCTTAAAATCCCTGCAAAATACCAGTGGCCCCAAGCAGGTCTTCCCCAGCAGAGCCACATACTCTTGGCACAGGAGCAGGTGTTTCTCCTGGCACCTCCAGCTTTTGTACCTCATATTTTGTGCCATCCATCACCTCTCCAAAGATACTGGGGCTGAGTGTAGCCAGGGGAAAACATAAGGGAAGATGAATTCTGCTTCTGCTGTTCCTGCATTTCCTGCATCCAGAGTACAGCCACTAGAGAATCTCTGTGCCCACCCTGCAGGCAACCTTTTGATCATACCTGACCTATAGTGCATAATGAATAAGGAGTCAGTTCTTCACCTTCCGTGGGAAGATGGACAGGATACATACACTGGCTTGGTGTTGGGAAGAGGGCTTGGGAGATAACGCCATATTGTGACGCTGCATCTAGAAAGAAGAGGCAGATGAGGCAAAGGAGACATGTGGCAGGGAGTGAGCAACCTGTGAGGAATGATGAAACTCAAGGGTCCTCAATGCCATGTCCCAGCATGCTCCTGCAGCCAGTGCTTCTCCAATGTAAATCCTGCCAGGTGCTGACAAGCAGACAGAAAAATCAGTTCATCTGCTTTTTAAACAAACTTCATCTGATCAGTTTCTTTAAGCTTCCTGCGGGTAACTCCATTCCCAGCATTTGCTGAGCAAATCTTGAGCACTGATGATAGAACAAACGAAAGTTACTCATACTTACTGCCTCCTTCTCCAATTTTTATTCTACCTTGTACTTGGAAGATTACATTCACAATTACTCACTAGCATAGCTTTTTAAAAAGAAAAATACAACATTGTCTGCAGCGCCTTCCTAAATTCATCTGAAAAGAATGCTGGGAGAGAGAACTACAAAACCCTCAAACTGAAAATCTTTGTTGTCAAGCACCGACCACAAAGCCTGCAGTCCAAATTCTGACCTCAGAGTAACATAAATCTAGTGCAGTACCAATGGTTTTGGTGGAGCTACTCCAGTTTTACACATCAGTAACTGGGAATCAAACTTGGAACTTTGCCTTCAATTGTGCTCAGAAATGTGAAAGTAGAAAAAAAACTATCCTTTCATCATGGAGTTCCACAAGAATTTAGAGGATCATCAAAAAAACCATAGTGTTTTGTAAGCACAGCTAGAAAAGTAAAGAGCAGTTTTCCTGACATCCACATGCAGCTGTTAAATGTAATGGTAAAACATTAGCAGAGTAAGTTGTTTGGTAAATTTCTTTATAGCAGTATTGTGAAGATTAATTAATGTTCAAAAGCTTTTAAAATAGGTATGCGAAGTATGAGAGTTACTGAATTAATAATCACTGTCAGGTTTTGGAGTTAATAACAGAGCTCTGGCTACTTGCTCTTTGATCTTTGCTAACATCAAATGCTCAGGTTGAGATTGCAGCACAAAATCACAGTGCTGAAGAAATCTGTAGTGAATATCTAGTACCCAGGATGTGGTTAGGGGCCTCAGCACCCTTTAGAATGATGCATTTAGTGTGAGGGCACGTCTGCATAGGGACTTATTCCTGATTAACTCCATGTGTGGACACGCCTTTTCCAGAACTGTGGGAGGAGAGCAAAGCCTTAGGCTTGAGAAGCATTGTCTCTCAGTGTTACCCTTGGCCACTATCCCAGAGATAGGTCTATACATCTCCTGAGGAAGATGAGGACAATCTGGCAAGCAAACACAAGGATCAGCTCCCCAAGCAGTTGAAAGGACCCATAGGCTGGTTGCTCTCTGAAAGAAAAGCCTGGCATGATTGCATTTATATACATGAGTATGGCACGCTTTCCCAAAATGCTATGCATGAAAAGGAAAATTGGAACCGGCTGTGTCTACATGTCCCATAAATAGAATACAGTTTTACAGGGAAACATCCAGAAAAAATAATCTTCACATAGTATTTGCATATTACTAATGCCAGAAAAAAGTATTAGAAGGGACAATGGAAGGGGATTATTGTCATGCAAACAACAGTGTATTAACAGGGATATTGATCCTGGTATAAAAACGCTTCTAAGCTTTAGGAAGAATGAGCAAGTCTGTGACAACAGATGTAAGTTCAAGAGCAACATTATGGTTATTGGGAGTAGCTCGAATCAATATAACCTTGAATCACTATAACCTTGAAGAATTTAGCTGGGAATCCATCCACTGCCTTTTAGCCAAGTTGAGTTTATGAATCTCAAAGTCTGTGAGAAAACAGTTCATTAAATTGAACGAAAAGGAGACTGAAGTCTCTTACTAGAATGTCTTCCTCTGGACTGTGGAATGTATGTGGAAGGTGCTGAGATGAAAGGAGCAGCACAACCCAATTCGTAGACATCAGCATGACCTTATGGATGTAACCTCTTTGGTTTTAGTTTCTGCAGTGTGGATTGCTGGATATTTTCATTGTTGTTATAGCTGGTCACTTGTTTAGCTCGGCTGAGCACACCTAGTGATGGCTGCACTAGGATTTTATGGGAAAGCTTGCTACAGGAAAGGGAAATGAAAAGCCAGGCTATGATAATTTTCTTGTCTGCTGAGGATACTTGGATTACAGTTCTGTACATCTTTCCAGTGCTGCAGGGTGAGATGTAGGCACAACGGAATGGCAGTTTTGTTGAATTTATTTTCATAGGGAGTAAGACTGCTACTTCCTCTACACACACTAAATAAATTGGGTGTGCTAAAAATAAATAAATAAATAAATAAGGTAAGGAGGGGATTTCTGAGCCCGTCTCCTCTCTAAATTTATCACATCTATGCATGCAAATCTGGATGGAGGTAGGGCCGCTAAATGGATTGGCTTCATTGTTATGCTAAGCAGCGAAAGAGGAATTCAGATTTACAGTGAAGGTGGGGAAATGGCAGCCAGCCAAGCACTGCAGCCACTGACTGGCAGCCCCATTTCTTACATCTAACGTGGCAGACGAGTAATGAATTCATTCAGTAGAACAGCACACACTATTGTCCAGTTGTAAAGATAATCACACTCTGTAATAAATTCACTAGGCTGTGATTAGAGCTAGTCAAATAGTAATTCAGTTGGAGTTATTCACAGTATTATGCATCTAACATTTGTGTTTGGATATTAATCACATAAAACAAAAAAAGGTAATTTAAGCTGTGCATTCTTCACTGGCAATTGTTTGATTCATATAATGTGTGCAGACACTTCACTGTCTGGTTTTGAGCTGTTTATGTAAACTTTTGCTATTTATGAGTGATAGCTGGTCATCAAAGTTGTGTGGTGTCTCCAGCTTTGAAAGGAAGATGAATCCTATTTCAGTTCTGTGAGCTCAAAAGATGATTGTTGAGTCTGATGCTCACCAATTTCACCAAAATTTTGAAAATTCAATTTAAATTAAAACATTAATTATTTTAACTGTAAGTTATTAAAAGCATGCTGCCATATCTTTTTCCTTCTACCTAAACCAAAATCCTATGCGGTGGATCAATAGAAGGGTCTCCCCAGTTATGGGTTATGGATAGGGATCGTGGGCTGCTGGGATAAGATTACAGGACATTGAGGACAGGAAGCAAAGATGGGTATAGGGAGGGGTAAAGGTGATTTGGAAGGAACAACATGGGAGGTAAGAATAAGGGGCTGAAAGGGGCTGGGCCTCTGTAAATGTGTTATTTGATGCTTGCTGGACCATACCCTGCACCATCTCTGTGCAACGTGCCCTGTTATAATAAGCTCAATTTCTCTTTCCCAGTGTGAGGGACTTTTTATTCTGTGTGCATGTGTGCGCACATGGCTTTAAGGTGTGAAAAAAATAGGGAATTTTTCTCTTATTCATAAAAGATATAGAAAATACAAAGTTACTTAAATAAGGATACTGAGGATACCAGTACAATTAACCATAACAGGTGAATAGTTTCAGTGGATTCTTCCTGGAAAAAAGCTGGAGTTCAGAACCAAGTTTATCCTCTGGCTACTAATATTTTTGCAGAGCAAATAAGCTCCTGCCCAGATCAGGTTGAGAGGGCTGAGGTGTGTATTTTTGTAAAATGAAGAGTAGTCAAATCCATTACTTAGTATTTAAAATGTTTCATTTTAAGAGCTGATTTTTCAAGGCTTGGAAATTTCATTTCTTTCAAAGATCTGATGATACTTTTAGTCATAGTGGATGGAAATTATATCACCTTATTCACAATTTCAGTTAACGTCTCTAGCCAGTCACTGTAGGTATACATGACAGAGAAAAAAGATGCAAGTTTAAAGCTTAAGTTTACCTATTTCCTAAGGTGTCCGAGGTGAATTATGTCTAAAATATGTTTCTCTTCATTAGTGCTAGAAAGGAGCCCAGGCTTATTTGCCCACCTGCAGACATAATTCATTTGCAGGCATCAAGAGTGAGGCAAGACGATCCTTTGTTGTTCAGCTTACCCTGGAGGAAGAAGTTTGCTTTTCATGCCATGGTCTTAATTAAGCATATTAGGCAGCATAAGAAGAATTTGGTAGCAGCCAAAGAAAATATCATAATCACGTTTGATGGTTTTATTAATCTCCGGGAAAAAATAAAAAAATAAAAAAAGAGATCAATTTTAAATTGTATGTTAAGTAATTCTTAGAGTGTATTGCTGTCAGAATATGTTGGACCTATTTTTATTTTGCACAACATACAAATTGAGCTGCCTATGCCAAGTCCTTTTGGGGCTGCTAAGGCACTAAGTTTTAAATTGATGTTTATCACTTTCTTTGAGAGATTTTGAACCTTTTAAGCCTGGTTATTCCTTATTTCCTAGGAGACAGTGTCTGCTGTGACCCTGGCTGCCAGAATTCTCCAGGCAAAATAATGAGTTTGCATAATGTTAATTGGGACATCTGCATTTGATTGATGAGACAACAGAGCCCTTAAAGTAGCTATTATTTTGTCCCAACTGTAATTAATATTTTACTGTGGCAATTCCCAGTGTGAAGTAATGAATATACTTCTGAAACACTTGGCCTATATTCTGTGCCTGGAATCATGCACAGAGGAACGTCTTGTTCATGACAATGGGCCACGTCAGGAGAGATTCATGCTAATCGCAGAATCCTTACAATATAGCTCTCCAAAAGGGCCTGTTTTGTGCTGAGATCAGGTAGCTGATGTTCTGCAGGACTAACTGAGCAGTCTGTACCACTGCATCTGAAGTAGAGATTTCCCAAGTGTTTGGCAAACTGAGAGTTCTCCAGCAGGCAACAACCAGCAACCAGTCTTTACATTTAGTCTGCACCTGCACCTCTGTGCATTGACCTCATGTTATCTTCCAAAAATCTCTGTAAGTTGCTGGGGTAACTTTACATTTTATGAACTTTTTATTACACATATTACACATCTGAGATGTATGCAGCAGCCAGGCTGTGTGCGTGTCTGTAAATCTTGGGAGAGATATCAGATTTCTTTGCTTGTAAGATGAATGTGACATTTTTCATATGTGTTTGGGAAGGAATTATCTTCGGTTATAGCAGTTAGTTCCGTGCTGCCCAGAGCTGTCCCAGAGAAGTCTCTTTCTTTGTTTTCTTTTACACCGTGAGAGCCAGAGATTACCATGCAGTAGAATCATTTTATGACAAAAAAAGATATTTTAATTCCATGTGCATTTATGAAAGTAATACTCACTGGTCTCTGTAAGCAAGGAAGGTGGTTTTGGAACTGTGTTTGAAGACTTCTTAGCAATTCAAACTACTGCAAGTCTTTGGGTAAAGCACAGAACTCCTCCACATGTTTATTTCAAGGTATTTGGCTTATGGAATTTTAAAAACAGCACAGTTTTCCTTTTAGAAATGTGACTGCAGTAATTTCCAGTGAAAGCATTTGCTCATTAAAGTTGAGAGGAAAAAAAAGAAGCAGTGATAGCCAATGGAGCTTTGGAGTCAGGGACACGGAGCTTAAAAAAAGAATCAAAGATGCTGCAGTTTCCGTGGTCTTTGTGATGACACTGGTGAGTGAATGCCATATGGCCAGCACTGAACACAGACCTCAGCTAACTGCTATATACAGTGCCTAAAATCCATGCATTCTTTCTCCTGAGCAATTTCAAATGTCAAAGCATTCCTATGAGCAGGCCAACTAAGTCCAGCTTTCCGATTCCAACATATGTTTCCCAGTCAGAGTTCCCGTGTAGGAGCCAAGTTCTTTTAAAAAGTGGCAAAATCTTGTCAGCTCTTTGAGGCAGAAGAGCTAGCTCTGTCAGAAGTTTGCCATGCTGAAAGCAGCACTGGAGGACACCAGATCTCTCCCCTCACAGTCAGGGTGTCAGCAGTTTAAGCTGCTTTGCTGAGGAGAAGTGGACGACGCTGCTTCGCACAATGAAGTGAGCGAGATATAACAACTAATTCCTGTCAGAGAGGAAAAGGGAGCAACAAGCACCTTGTCACCACCTGTCTGATGTATCTGCATCTCTCTTGGTTACTTGCTTTTCCAGTGACAAGCATCACTTCTGCCTCTGCTCTGCCCTGAGTGTGCATCTTAATGAGCAGAGAAAGTTTAAGGTGCAAATGTCATTGCACAAATCAATGGGACTTTAAAAAAAAAAGTGCATTTTCATTATAATTGTTGAAATATTTGTGCCAAGAAACTCAGCCCCAGTTTATATACGTTGGCCTCTTCTGTACCTTGTAATCTTCTTGCAGAATGAAAGTTGTCACTGTTGTAGCACACAGCAAGTTCAGTACATACAGACTGATAACACCAGGATCTATGATTCTGGTTCAGACTGCAGTGGTCAGGGTTTAGCCACAAACATGCAGAGTGACATGGAATACTGAATTTGTCTAAGGCATAAACTGCCCACAGAATTGTCATGGTTTTAAGAATATCTTAAAATTTGACCAACCAAAGTTAGAACATCATAGGCATCTCTAGCTTTTATGTAGGCTTAGCAAATGATCAGATACCCACCAAACTGCATGGATGAATCTGGGTGTCTGATGAGCATTGGAAATTCAGAAGCTCATCTGGCTTTGAGAGAACTTTAAGCTTATCCCTGCACTTTCTGACTTGGGAAGGAAATAGTCTGATCTTCTTCCTTCATTGCCAACATTATTGCACTACCTGAAGTTCCCAGAAAGATCATGAATGTTTCTGTACTGTAGCTGTGTATGGTAGGGAGGTGACAATTTTCCTTATATGTGGATAGAGACTAAGGCACAAGGGTTCAGTGAAACAGACAGCCTGATTGCCAGAAAGCTGATTTTGAAATTTGGAATTCAAAGTTTATCACCAAAAATTAATTATTCTAATAGATTCCTTGCTATAACCCTTATACTAACATCACAGGACTGTTAAATCATTCTTTAACAACTCAGGCTTCTCCAACTGATTGCAAGGTTGCAGAGATGCTGTGGAAAGCACTCTCTTTCTAGTGTTTAACCCATGCCTTCTTTTCCCTACCTCTAGTATTGAATGGGAGGTTACCTTGTATTCCCATGAGAGTTCTGTGAACAAATAATCAGTAAGAACTAAACATTTACAATGTAAGAAAATAACGTAGAATGACAACAGCAATTTTACAGGAACAGATGAGTTCCAAAGAATTTGACCCTCCCTCTTTGATAAAGGAAAATGAGAGAAAAAAAAGAGATTTTATTTGCATGGTCTGGTAGTTGGTGACCCTGCCCATGGCACGGAGGTTGAAATGAGATGATCATTAAGGGCCTTCTTAACCCAGGCCATTCTATGAGTGTATGATTCCCCAGCAAAATAAATACATGAGCTAAGAAGACAAAGCAAAATAAAACCCTCTCTGTAGCCAGGTAAAATAAAAAGCTGAGTTTAAAAAGCTTTAACTATACCAAGCTGCCCTCAATATTACAATTAAATTTCAGTTAACTCTATGCTTTTCAGGTAAACATGTGGGGCAGTGCAGAAGAAAATGGAATTTAAAACTGTCCTTGGGAAGTATTTTTATTAAGAATAAACTATAGATGTAACTTTCCACAGAATAAACAGTTTTTTTAAAAAATCAGTTATGAAGTGATACTGTAATATTAAATACTTTAAGATGATTTTTCTATTTACAAACTGAAGGAAAAAAAATATTACTATCTTATAAAAAGAAAAGTTGTAGGAAAGTTGGGGCAAGACAAAAGGACCCGAGGCAAATGGCACGTCTTCAAATTCCAATGGGATCTAAAGCAAGGAAGTCTCATGATGAATGTGATTAAGAACTGGCACATATTCCCAGAAAGGCTGTGGGATCTCCCTTCATGGGGACTGTTAAAACTCAACTGAGAAAAGCCCTGAAAAGCCTGCTGTAACTTTGGACATGGCCTTGCTTTGAATTAGGGGATGGGCTAGATGAGTTCCAGAGGTCCATATGGAGTTCCCTGTGTTTTGGGTGTCAAGTTCTGTAGTAATCAAGCACAGGATAAATTCTGGTATACATCTAACACAGGAACTGGTGTTCAAATATTTGGACAACACGAGGAAGAGCAATATGTAAGCACATGTGAACAGCAGAATATGTCCTTCTAGACATAGAAAAAATTCAGTCAAATTCAAAGTCATCAAACAACTTCTGGTTTTTCTGACTTTGTACACCCATACGAACAAGAACTTTCTCTTCTAAACGGCAGGATGAGGTAATGCAGAAGCATTAAAATAGCAGTCCCCCTCTGGGGTCACTCGTAGCAGTGACTAAGCACAAACTGTGGCACTGCAGCAGATCCATGCTCAGCCACCACCAAGACATGGGTGCTGTGGTGATCCTCTCACAATCCACCAAAGTCTTTCTACAAAGACTTTGTAGAAAGGTCCCTTGATGGCACTGCAAACTTTTGCAGTTCGAGGTTCTTTCAGCTTCTGCAGAAAAGTTTCCAACAGTAATTTCTGCAGAAAGGCAATGTGCTCCCAGAAAGAGAAGTCGGTGGTTGCTAATCATGCAAAACATGACGAGGAAAAAATGCTTGTGCGTATTTTCGCAACTTGTGTAATTTAATTTATCAGTAGCTTAGAGGACAACTGGATGAAATGATTAATCATTAATCACACACACACAAGTGATTTTACTGAGGGAAGTTGCTGCTGCCTCAGCTGTACACTTGTGTTGGATTACACACTGTGTTTGGCGAAGAGCAGCCTGTGACACACCACTCCTGCACCATGAGCTCGCAGTGACACACTTATTCCAGGAAGGAGTGGTAACTGGGAGGATCCATGATCTAATACTGATGAAACACTTCTATTCTGCAGAACCTTTTTATTTTCTGTTAAAATACAGATCGAAGCAGTGTTAGTGAAAGTCCAGATGTCTCACTAATCCCTGAGTTGCCTCTCACTTAATTGTAAAGTTGTGTATATATCTTCTTCTATCCAGTAGACAGATTCAAGAGACAGAGGGGCTAGCCTACATTACTGAAGTCATTTGTGTATGATGAGCAGGGCACAGAACTCCCAATGACCATGGCAGCTGCTTTGCAAACACAGCAGAAAGTGGTCTCTCCCTCTAGTTTTGCATTCCTTTGTGAGTACTGATGCAGTGCAGCATATTTAACAGTGAGTGCCAGGATTGAAAATCAAACTGAGTTTAGCACAGTGCATTTTAAAGTTACAAAATATAACTGTCACCTCTCTCCAAATTACCCTCACTGAGAGTAATGCCCAGTGCATTTTCATAGATTTGCTTGCACCTGCATTAGGTTTTTCTAGTTCTGATTTATTTAGACCTATATGCCACTGCTTCACTTGTTCAAGGGAAGCCAACAGACTGAGGCAAAAATTCTGAAGAGTTTTGGGTGCAACCCAGTGTTTCTCGGACCTGTGTCTTCTCTGAAAAGCCCAAGCTGCCATATAAAGCCTTCTCATTGCTGTAGGGAGCCTGTGAACTGCAGAGAGCAACGGATTTGGCAGTACCAGGGACTCCTCTTTCTGTGTGCGAATGTCCTGCTAAAGAGGAAAGTGGGATTTAAAAACAAAAACAAACAAATAAGAGCAACAAAAGAAAATAAACACTTTATAAATATTTTAATTCTTAATAAAATAAAACATTAGTTTCTTAGTGTTACTGCTTCCGAGCAGATAAAACAGCTTTGATTTTAAATATTTCCTTTTGCTGAGAAACCAAGAAGTGAGAAAAGGAAACAGTTCCCACTATTTTTTCTCAACTCCTAGTTGGGGGGTGCTTTGTGTGATTTTTTCCTTTAATAACATGCAGTTACTATTGCTGTCATTTCGAACACACTTTCTAACAGAAACACAAGGGAAATCAAATTTTAAAGAAAGAAAATAACAGAGATTAGAGTTTTCCCCTTAATCTTTAATTAATTTTTTTTCATATTAGATCCTTTTGAAGAATTACATTGCTTGTGAATAATTTATAAAGTGGATCTTAGATTAAATCCTGTTGAAATATTCATTGGAAAGAATTCAGCCGGCTCCTACAAATAGCCTTGAGCTTTCTAATTTTCATTGCAATCTGTTTTGTTATCTAATCAGCAAAACCAGTGAAGCAGATTCCATTCACATACCAGGCATGCGAAGAGAGAATAACTCAGTGGTGGGATTCAAATCTGAAAAATGCATCCTAATGTGCATCTGCAGAATTAACTGGACAGATTCGTGATATCTGTTTTAAAAGGAGTTTTAGTTCCTGTTACGAGCAGCACCAACTTCCCCCTCAAGGTCACTTATCAGTGATTTTGACTATATATATTCCCCTGTTTTTCCATACCACGTCTATGGAAGCATGTTTCAGTAAATTAGATAAAGCCTACATTCCCTGTTTCCTGCCTTTGTTACTCTTAGAGCTAAATTGCTGTTGGCCTGCTTCCAGCTTTGATGTGATGCAATGCACTGACAATGCTCAAAGAATTTGGTGTAAAAGCCAGAAAATCTGGAAGTGATGACAGGCACATGTTTAGAGGCAGCCTGAGCTGATGCCTGAACTCACTGGTACAACTGCTTGCTCTGGAAAGGACTTTTGGGCTTCAATTGAGAAGTTAATTACAACTTAGAAAAATCTTTCCATTGAATATACAATGGAATGCCTTGTTGGGCAGCAAACATTCCACAGAATGTTTTGGAGTTGTGATAAAATATTTGCATTTCAGACAGATCCTAGTTTTCTTCCTTATTTTCTGTGTGATTAATGAACCAGAGGTTGAATATGCTTTAGCGTGAATGATCCCTTAAGGAACCAAAGGGCTTGCAGGAAACCAGTGAGGGAAATGTGCATCAGCTCACAGTTATGTATGACGTTTCCCACTGAATTATATAGCTGAAAGTGTGCTTGGAAGGATTTTCCTTGGGGAGTTTATGAATAAAAACGATGCCCCTAAGCAGCTTATCTTAAAAGTAAAAGACTCTGACCTGAACAGGAAGAAATAATATTTACTTCTACTTCTTTGGATTTGACACTGCAGTGCTTATGGACTGAATTCACTGGCAATTTTATTCAGCTTTAAGCTTCAGGAAGATATTTTTACAGTCTATACTAAACTTACACAGAATTTTGGAGAAGATGTGTGATGGTTATTTCCTACCTCTACACAGAATCCTTTTGAAGTCAACCCTTTCCTCCATTATCATTTTAAGGCTTTTCTCTAATATCTT
This sequence comes from Coturnix japonica, assembly GCF_054131305.1. Classification (NCBI taxonomy): domain Eukaryota; kingdom Metazoa; phylum Chordata; class Aves; order Galliformes; family Phasianidae; genus Coturnix; species Coturnix japonica. Next base: position 55,553,735 of record NC_140702.1, on the reverse strand, counting down.
AAATATTTTCTCAAAAGGCTAAGCCTGTAGGTCTCCAGAGGGAATTAGGATATTTATTCTGTAACTGAAGTCTATCCAAATTTGAAGCCGATTTCTTGGCTGCTATTAAAAGGAAAGTTAGGATGCAACAACCTGCTATGCATTATGCTAGCAGCCATTATTTCTGCGCTTTTGATTTCATTCTTGTAGTAGCTGTCACAGTTAAAACAATTCACTACCTCATTCTTATGGAGTCTGTAAGAACACAGTTTTAGCAGAAATGGGTCAATAAGCTCTTGTACCAAGTGTAAATCTTGCAAAGCAAAAGTAGGTTTTTTTTACAAAGTAACAGGCTGGACTCTTCAAGAGAAAAAAAAATAACAAAATACAATAAATCAAAGTACATTCCATCAGTCTCTCTTTATGGTGTATGTTTTAGTAATGCTAAGTACACAGCATCTGTAAAGTTCATCCAAGAAGAAACTAAACACCATCCACATAAGTTTACTCTAGCTTATTACCCAGTATGCTTTTGAATGCTTTTTGGAAAGCATAAGACTTTGTAGCAATGTCTTATATTATTTTCTCCAGTTGTGGAATTTAAATTCCAAATTAATGCATTGGAAAACATGCAGTGCTTTTTGCTTCATCTAGGTAAGCCAACAAGGGAAGATATTCAAGCATCTGCTCATTCTGCTGCAGTAATTGCTACAGGAACCAAGGAAAGTGTTGCCTGCCTCTGCACAAAAACCACAGCACTGGAGCTGGACCAGACAGAATGAGATGAAGCTCAGGGAGCTGAGCTGTTATTTGATTGTTCTTCCTACAGTTTATTTGATCCAAATGGTCTTGTGTACCTGAAGGTCTAGTATGTGCAACAGAAAGGGGAACAAAGACGGTGAATTCCGAACCTGCTTTTTGACAAGCCTTTATGTGTCTGGTAGACAAAGAGCACTCTTCATTAATGTTACCTTTGTGGAGCTGTATGTGAGGACATCTGATTACTGTCAATTCTATTTGCTAAAATTATTCTGCATCTGCTAAATTAATCTGACATCAGTCTTTCCATGATGTGGAACAAAAGGATCCGAATTATTTAAACCAGGTGTAGGTTTTCTTTAGAGTAATTGAGACCAGAATCTGGGTATTCTAATGCTGCTTCTCTCATCTGGATATTCTAATGCTGCATCTCTCATTGAAGTTTTTGAAGCTATCCCTCCAGTTCATTTCAAGAAGTGTGCAACTTTGTCTTCTGGAAATTAATGTCAACGTCACATTGCTGTCCTGTGACTACTGAATGGTTACACTGTCAGTTCCTCTAATTTCCCAATGCAACGCATCGTAAAGTTCAATTCTAATATATTTGTAGGAATTGTGAAAGTAAAAGTGGTGAACTTTAAATCATTGAATGTTTAATGGCAGTTCTGAGAGGCGGAAAAGAGGACTTGTTTTTACAAATGATGCAAATCCTGGTGTTAAAATGACCCAGTATAATGTATTAAGTAGAATAATGTTCATCGTAGACAGTTATTTGATGTTTACTTCAGAACCTAATAAGGAGTATACCAGCAAATTATTCAGTGGCATTCCTAGACCATAGCAAAACAGGAAAGGATACTGAATTTTTTTTCTTATTGCACGTCACTGAAAGCACACTTGTATTATTAGAAGACAGAGGAAATGGAGGTACCTCGAAGTCCATGATTTCCAAGCAAGTAGTTGAGTGGACATTAGCATGATGATAAGAATCTTTGTGGTTTTGTGCTGTTGTGGGTGATGCAGGCAGTAAGACTGTACAAAACACAACCTCTAGAAAACACCTCATATTTCTTGCTGTCTATGGGGGGCAAAAAGTGATGGAATGGTGGCTGCTAATTCATAGCTTTCATATTAATAACTTTACAACTTTTGTAAACAGGCACAATTTTGCGTCCCACCAAAGCTAGAAATAGTTGACTATAGCTTCTCAGCAACTCTGAAATGTATAGTCATGCCTCTGGAACTTTAAAATAATCTGAAATAAATTATTTACAGTTCTTGATCAGTATTGGAATGGAAAAGTATTTACATTCCTAAATCACACCTATATTTCTATTATTCCTTTTATTATTTCAGGCTTCCAGAAGTTTCCTGCTGGCAATTGCAGCAATTCCCTGCCCTCAGCATTAGGGAGGCTGTGACTTTCAACAGCAGTTGACATAAGGCCACATATTCTCCTTTTTGCTACAAATGCAAGCTCTCAGTTTTAAATGCATATTAAGTACAGCTTCACTACAATTGTGGAAGCATCCAAGACAACCTCTGAAAGCTTGAAACAAAGCATTCAGCATATGATAAGCAGCAAAGTTTCACAGAAGAGCCATCATTATCCACAATACAAAAGATTTCTGTGGCTTGAATATTGCTTTTTAAAAATTATCATTATTTATTTATTTATTTGTTGAGACCAGGAAATGAGTTGGAAAAAAAAAAAAAGTAGCATAATTAAAACATAAATGTCTGGATGTATCTTTGATCAACAGCATTAATTGATCCAAGCAGATGCGTGTAATGATCAGTCTAAGTCTTTTTTCTGCACAAAAGATACAAAACTGCATAATGATCTCCTGTCCTGATTTCTATTATCCTATGTGTTGACAAAAGCATTTCTAGGATTTCAAAAGATTTCTTCCTATCTTTTCTTTTTTTCTCTTATTAAGCATCCAGAATTTTTTCTCACTTTTTGTATTCAATCAAGTTGAAAAGCTCCATAAAAAAAGCAGACCTGGTTCTTCCATTTCTCTCTGCTTCTAGCAGCTCTGCAGATTGTGTTGATTTCAGTGGTGTGACTCGCAGGTTATCCCTGGCCCAGACCTGTGCTTCAGCACTTGCTTAACCTTAAGTCTGCAGGAGATTCCCTTCCTATTCAGTAAAGAACATCAGCACAAACTAAAAGTTAAGCACATGATTTAGTCCAACTGGAGCCCTAGGAGCTGACTCATGTGCCCAGAAGTTAACCACATGCTTGAACTTTCAGCTGAATAAGCACAGAGCAGCCTTAAGCTAGCATGGGGAGAAAACTCACATCCAAATTTGAGGTTTCATGAGAACGAGGCAGAGGATGCTATGACTGCTTGGCTATCCCATCAAACCTGGGCATGTTTCCACAAAGACCTCCTCACCTCATGCAGCCCTGTGGCTGGCAAAGCCTGGGTCCATTTGCCTCCCCAAGGTTCCCCACCTCACCAGTTACTGTGCAAGACCCACTCAGTCTTTATCAGCAGCTTAATTTTACATCTCTAAATACTGCTCGTTTCCAGCTATCCTTTGCAGGCAGGAATACAGCAGACCTCCCCAAAGTCCAGCTGCTGGGCTGCTGCCCTCCACAGCTGTAGTCCCTGCTTCCTCTGTGGTGTGTGGCCCTCCTCTTTCTTCCTGCTTCCCCTCTCCCTGCTTGTAGGATGCTCTCAAAGTCCTTCACAATATGTTTCCCTCAAAGCAGGGCTCATGAAAACCAGGCCAGGCTGCCTACCCTGCTCCCTGGTGTGGGTAGGACCAGGCAGTGATTCTCCTGCTAGGCCAGAAATGGGGAGAGATCTCACCTGCCCTGCCCAGCAAAGCTTGGCCTTGTGCTTGGTGTGACTGTAATTGGAAACCAGAACTTCAAGGTGCTGTTTATCTTTCCAGCTCAACTCTTTGCTCTTGTGAGGAATGGGAGCTCCTCTTACGAAAAACAATAGAAATGTTTCCAACAGTGTGAATCTTAAAAAGAAATCCCTAGGTATGAACCAATCATGCTTTGGATGAAACTGTTTTATCCAAACTATCATACTGGTCATGATTCTGTTTCAATGTTTTGAAGTCAAACCAGTGCAAAATCCCATAATTATGAGAGTGACCTGAGTATGGGACTCACACCTGAGCAAGGTAGGTTCAGAGCCACAGCTGTGTGTGTCGGGTTTCTTAATTGTATGTGGCCAGGATCTGATATAATCCAGAAGAAATCATACACAGAACAAGTGTTTTCATTTTGCCTCTGTATGCTTTATTGACCCTCACAAACGAACTAACAAAATTTAAGATGCTATTTATCAAGTTCATTTATGGTATTTATTATCCGGTATGCCCATTAATTAAATAGGTAAATTCATAGTTTAGTTTGAGCATATCCAAACCATACACCATTGCTTCTATGGAAAAACAAAGAATCACAACGATTCACATGAAAGCTTCTTTCTTCTGCAATCAGCAGATGTTTTGACACAGAAGACCACAGAGTTCTGTGCAGTGTGGCTCATAGTCCTCTCCTCGTCTGAATCCCTCCCTAGGGCAGGTTGGGATGTGGCTGACATCCATCTGCAGACACATCTCCTTGCCATGACACAGGTGTATATGGAAGAAAAGCATGGAGGAAAGGGGAAAATCCACATAAAGGATAGTTATCTGGGGAGATGAAGAGAAAGAGGAGCAGCAAATAAATATGGATTATGTCCCAAAAGAGAGCTGCTCGCAGCCTTTTTCAGGTTGAAGAGACTTACAGGCTCTTTGCAGCATCTGACCTCTGAAAAGAAACACTCTTGGGAGAAAGAAGCTATTTTAAACTGCCCTTATGTTCCAGTCCTTTCCCAGTGACTCACATTATCCTGCCTGCTCTCAGCTTCAAGGTTTAATTCTGTACTAGGACATCAACTGAAAACAGATGCAGGCCAGGCCGTCATTACTGAAAACATATTCATCTTGAAGGATGGAAGGGAGGTTGAAGTATCCCAAATGGGGGAAAAAAAAAAAAGGGAAAAAAAGGAAATCACAAGGCAACTAGGGAGTGCAGTGTGCAACATCAGCCTTGGCAGGGTGCTTAGCTGTTGGTCCAGCAGAGATAAGGGAAGGCAAGTGACTTCATTCTAAGCCAAAGAAAGATTATACTGAAAATATGAATAGCCTGTTTAGGTCTGTGTGCTTGAGCAGCACCACCCATAGAAAAGTGAAGGCAGGAACATAAAACTGCAGGATTCTTTTTGCTGCACTGATCTGGAGATTAGAAAATTTAAAGTCCTATTTCCCGTTATACCTTATTGTAAAAAGCATTTCCCCATTAAGTCCTGAATAAAGTCAGGTGATTATTTCTAACTCAGGGCATCAAAGAAGTAGTGGTACAAAAATAACTGAAGATAGAAAATGCCAAAGAGCAAAAGAATAAAGACTCTCAAGCTACAGCTGCCTTGCAATAAGCCAGTGCCAGAGGTGACAGCATTGCCACTGTTCAATCATTTTCTAAATTCTACCAGTTTTTGTTATTGCAGCAAATCTGACCTCATCCTGATCCCATGCCAAGACCAAAAAACTGCTTTTTTTTTACCCACTGTTGATGCAATACTTAAACTCAGAAGGTTTCCAATAGCCTTTTTGGATCGAGAAGAGAAAAAGCAGTGCTAGAACAGGAACTTCAGCCTGAAACATAATTTAATGTACTAGCCAGTTTGTCTCATTTAAGATAGTAAGTTAGCATCTTTCCTCCTTCCTAGAAGCCCATACATCTGAATCAATTTACTTTGTTTTGAGTTTGAAAAGACAGCGCAGTGGAGGAAAGAGACTTCAAAGCCAGACTGAAGTCCAAAACAAAATCCTAGATTCCAGCAGTGAGATGCTTTCAAGTTATTTACTTATTTATGTTTTCATTTTTCTTACATTTTTAATAGGCCAAAGGGATCATTAGTTCACTTAGTTTGACCTCTTGCATACCACAGGTTTTTTGTGTTAAGGATGTGTTTGTGCAAGGTGCATCTTCTCAGTACTTCACTCTAGATCTGAGGATTTCTGATCACTACTTGACTTGACAAATGTCTGATAAAGCTGTGTATGATACACCATCTTCTCTTCTCTGAAAGCTTACAGGGAGACAGTATCCGTCCTCTGACCAGAAGGCCTCTGTGAAAAGGTACAAGGCAACCCACAATCTCACTGGCACCAAAGTCTGCACTGCCCCTCTTATTACTTTGTGACAAAATCTCCCAAGTAAACTAAAGTTGTCACCAAAATTTCAGTTTGTTTTAATCTGCTGGTGAAAGGATATGACAAACACCAGAGTCCTGGGATAGGGGAAGTGTGGGCAAAGCAATCTCTTCTCTTACAGAGGCAACATCTTGGGTTGAGTCTGCCATTGCTGGAGAGGAGGAGAAAAGCTCAAGGGTGCTTGATTATGTGGCCAGAAAACAGTAGAATTCAAGCTAAGTACAGTATTTAATTGCATCAACTGGGTAGGTAAGTGTGCAGTTGCATCCTGGGTGATACAGGGAGGGATATGAGGAAGCTCATAACAAATACTTAATGTCTTTCTCAGTACCTTAATTTTCAGTACAGCTAAGGATTTCGGTTCCTGAGATGCTTATTTCAACATCCTTCTTTGGGGATTATGTCTAAGAAATCAGATATGGCATGGTTGTTTTTTTGAACAAAAACTGCCCTGAATGGTAAATGCATGTCTTTCTTTTTTCTTTTTTTTCTTTTTGGCTTGGTATGAGTTTTCCCTAGTGGTTGCTTAGTTTCAGCCACATAATTTCCTTGGGCCTTCAGTATACTGTAAAGACACCACGTGCTAAATTACATATCATCTCTGTTTTTGTGTGTTCACAACTAACTCTGTGTGCAATGTGTGGCGGCATTCATCAAAAGGGTGCAGCTGAGCAGCAGTGAACCAGCCTGCTGTACTTGCCCTGCTTGGCTTCTCTTCATAAAGCCAGATAAACCAATGAGGAGGAAGCTGTGCCTTCTCTGTGCTCAGCTGGGGGATGGGGAGCTTGGGGAGGCCATGACACACTGCAGCAGTTGCAGACTGAGGCAAACAGCAGCTATGGACAAGCTTCAGAAATGATGAAAGAATAAGTAGACCCCCTCAAGAGCAAGGAAAAACTATACAATTTATTACACAATAATGTAATGAAATATAATAATGTAATAACTACGATTATTATACAATATATTATATTGTGGTGTGTCATCTGCACCTCACAGCTTGGTGTCATCAGCAGACTTGCTGAGGATGCACTCAACCCCACTGTCAGTGTCACTGATGAAGATATTAAAGAGTATTGGCCCCAGCACCGACCCCTGGGGAACACAACTTGTCACTGATCTCCATCCTGACATGGAGCCACTGACCACCGCTCTCTGGACTTGATCCTTCAGCCAGTTCTTTGTCCATCAGGCCACCCAACAAATCCATCTCTCTCCAATTTGGTGAGGAAGATGCTGGGACATGCCATGTCAAGGACATGCCATGTCAAAGACCTTACTGAAGTCCAGATAGATTGCATCAGTGGCTGTTCCTTTAACCGCTGGTGCAGTAACACCATCATAGATGGCCACTAGGTTTCTCAAGCAGGATTTGCCCTTGACAAAGCCATGCTGATTCTCCTGTTTCACCTCCATGTCTTCCACATGCCTTGGCATATCTTCCAGGAGGGTCTGCCCCATGATCTTGCCCAGCACAGAGGTGAGACTGGTAGTAGCATGTCAATTATACTTAGGCACTGAATTTGCAACAAATTCCTAACAGTCTTTTTCTCTTCCAATGGCTTTGTTTTAACTAATATAACTTTCAGCTCCCATCCTGGCTGCAGCATTTGGGCTCCACTACTGCTCCCCACCAAGGTACCTCTGTGTCCTCTGCTAATGTCACCCATTACCAAGCTCTGGTGACCAAGGATGAGCTGCTCTGACAACACCTGCTCGGAGAAGGCTCTGATAACACGTTAGGGTACAGGAATATAATAAGTAAGTGAAGTACAATTTTACTGATGTCAAACACAGACAGGTTTAAAGCAGGCTCCCTTTTAAGTTAAAGCTCTGACAGTTCCTCAGAGGATATTTTAATACCTTCTTTTCTGTTCTTTGAGCTAGACTGTTTCACAAAAGGAGCAATCTTCCTGAATCGGTGCATGTACAGAGTATTCTGCCAAGCATCTATTTTCTAACTTGGCACATTCTTTCTTCTGTGCAAATTCCAGTAAATGTTTTTGCTAAAGAGAGAGGAAAATGTTTTATAGATGCCATGAAAAACACTTTCTCTCTCCTAGCCAAACCACAGCAACTTTTTGAAAATGAATTAATTTTCCATAATGCATTGGAGAGACTGTGATCAATAAAGTAGAGTGGAAAATAGTATGTTGTAATTTTTTATCGTGAGAATTGCTAAAGGAGAAAGGATGAATGTAATTTATATCTGATAATGAGCACAAGAGTTACACATGGTGTATCAAAATTTCTGAAGCTGAAGCAAATAATCCGATCCTAATAAAAGCATAATGAATATCTGTTAATTTGATTGTATTATAACAAGGAGATATTTATGGTTGCTGTTATTATTTTATTGCTGTTAAAATACTTTGGAAATTCATCTTTTTCTGGTCAGATCTTCCCATTGTTTAAATCAGGCTTATTTTGTCATGGCCATCTAGTTACATGTCAGTGACATTTTTGCTCCCTTTGAGATTTTTTTTTAACAGTGTAGAAATACAGTAAGTGACCACATTCTTTACTCTGGCATTCCTCACTCCACAGGATTATAGTATTTGCCCCTAGTAAGGAGCAGAAAGAAAAGGGACCATGTTTTCAAAATATTTTTACATTTCGTACTGACAGACATGCAGAATGGATATATATTCCCTACTCCTTACTGCAGACATTGTCTGAGCAAATAAATGAGCAAAGATTCAGCAGAAATAATATTTCATATTGGAAAAAGGTTTAAAATGCTCAGAGGGCAAACTTTTCAAGGCTACATTATCATCCAGTCTTTGCACATTTATAAGATTGTAAAAATTCTTCTGAAATTTCTCTCCTTCCTCCGCAGATTGGTGACCATTTAAAAATGTGCTTTCAGTCTTCAGCATCCAGGAAACATCTGTGTTTGCCACTTGCATTTGCAAAGTTCAGGTTCTTCAGCTGCACAAATAGTGGCACTGCTGCAGAACTGCCTGCCCCAAAATGCCCTGATGGTGCACAGACAGCCACAACCTCAGTCTCCTTTTGTTCTAGTAGTGCTTTTCAAGCTATTTCTAACTGAAACAACTGCTAATCTACTCATCAGAAACACTCTAATATCACACCCTTTCCCAAGTATGTCATCTGGGTCGAAATATATTAATGAATGTTGGCTACCTGTAGCTCTCAGGAAAATAAAAAGCTCCAGGCATCTTCCTCAGCTCCTCCTTGTGTGTCAGCAGAATAGCAGATTATAGAAATGAAGCTTGGAATGGTTATTTTTTATTCACAATCCTGAAAGTCTCAGCACAGTGCAACTTTGCTATGGCTTAAAAAAAATCTGTTCTCCTTGGGGCTTTTAACACACCAATATTGTTCTGCCTCAAATCCTTTCCTCCACCAAATAATCTTGGATGGACTGCTAACAGCTCCAGTGCTCCTTCAGTGAACTCTTGTCTCAGCTGAAGCCAATGACGTAAGTCATCTAGCCTGCAGGAAAGTCAGGGTTTGAGCTCTCATTTTTGCAGCCTTTTTTCTCTCTACCTCTTCATTCTTATTTTTCATTTCCTCTTGAAATTTCCTCAGCCTCATTCTTCATTGCTGGTTCACAGAAATGTGTCTCAAATTCTTCATTTCCTTTGCATTATTTGCTCCTGAGAGTTTTCACTTCTTTTGATTTTTACAGAAATATTGTTCATGTCCCTTTTCAAATAACAATGCTGGAGCCCTTTGATTGATTGAGTACATTTAAAGCCAAGTCTTACTGTAAAAGTGTTTGCTCACCTATCAGAGCTCACCAGCTCCTCACCATGCAGTGTCTGTTTTCACATCTTTGCCTATTTTCATGGGTTCATTATTTCTTAAATACTGTTGCTTACAAATGCAAACAATTCACAGCATTTTGTTTCCTAAATGCAAACCAAATTTCTGATGTGCAGGCCCATGTGCATTTTTTTTTATGGCACCCAAGTGATGTGACAAGCACAATCTCAAAGAGTGACTTTTTCCCTTTGCTGGAAGGATGCTCAAACCTTCTCCTCTTCATGAGTCCTTCCTTGGAAATAGTTAAAACACTATGATTTTGAGGGGTGAATTGCTTTGACTTTGTTATATGAATTGCTTTGTTTGCTAGTCCACAGCACAATAGCAACATGCCCTTAGTGATTGTTCCTTGGGTAAAATAAATTATATTGAACATATTTGAAGTAGGAGCAAGAAGATATGTTCAGGAATGAAAACAAAGATAAGAGAATTGCCTGAATGATGACTTTCTGTCTCCTATGGAAGGGAGGAGGGGCAAGAATGACAGATTTGATCCATTAGGTGGCTGCTGGGATGGTAAATAGTTTCTTCTATCGATTACAGAATCACAGAATCACACAATGTCAGGGATTGGAACGGACGTCAAAAGATCATCCATTCCAATCCCTGTGCCAGAGCAGGAACACCTAGATTAGGTCACACAGGAACACAATGAGGTGGGTTTTGAATGCCTCCAGAGGAGGAGACCCCACAGCCTCTCTGGGCTGCTTGTTCCGGTGTTCCATGACCCTCACCATGAAGTTTTTTCTCATATTTATGTGGAAACTCCTGTGTTCCAGCTTACACTCAGTGCCCCTTGTCCTATCATTGGATGTCACTGAGAAAAGCCTGGCTCCATCCAACATTAATGAGGTCACCCCACAGACTCCTCTAAGCTAAGGAGACCCAGCTCCCTCAGCCTTTCCTCGTAAGGGAGGTGTTCCATTCCCTTCATCAACTTTGTGGCTCTGCACTGGACTCTCTCAAGTAATTCCCTGTCCTTGAATTGATGGTCCCAGAACTGGGCAGATGCAGTCTCACTGGGGCAGGGAAGAATGGAAGGAGAACCTTTCTCAACCTACTAAGCACACCCCTTCTAATACACCCCAAGATGCCATTGGCCTTCTTGGCTGCAAGGGCACAGTTCTGTGTCACTGTCATCCTGCTGTTCACCAGAACCCCTAGGTTCCTTTCCTCTATGCTGCCCTCAAACAGGCCAGTCCCCAACCTATACTGGTATTTGGGGTTGTTCTTGCCCAGATGCAAGTCTTTACACTTGCTCTTGTTAAACAAGATGTGGAAGCATCTTTTGTTAATGAAGTTCTCCCTTCTTAGAACATACTTGTCACCCTTAAAACCATCATGGCATGAACCTGCAGTCCCTACAGGCTTGAAACTTTACCTTGGAATAAGCCTTCACACTGCAGCAAAATTCCCAACTGTCTTTGAAACACTATTGAAAAGCAGCTCTCTGCTGTGTCCATATTTGATCTCTGAAGATACAAAATCACTGCATCTTTGACTGAGGAGATTGTTAATACTGGTATGTCTGAAACTCGAGTTTTCAACTCCTAACTCAAACAGGAGTTGGCTTCAAACAAAACTCTGAATGTGTGCTTCCTAGTTAGGAAAATATCACTTCCTTCCCTAAGGGGATCAGGAAAAAGCTTTCCTTTCCTTTCCCTTTCTCTCTTCCCTCCCCCACCAGTACTTACATCCATCAGAAGAATTCCTGTTTAGTTCACACCTGCTGCTTTTCAAGAGCCTTGAAGCTGTTAACATTTCCACCAGCTTTTCTATCTGCTAGAAAATGGTGATTTTCTTTGGGATGTGATAACCAGAACTGCATTACAATTTGAAAATTTATTTATGAAATGGAATTTGTAGAATTTGTCTGTTGTGGCTCCAGTTAACAGCACCATGATTTTGACTCGAGCTTATCAGTATTAGAGACTATACTTTGTAAACCCGACGGTGGGTGAAAGGTTACTTCAGAGTTATGTGCTGTGCCTCAAGACAAATTATTTTCCCACTATCTGAAGATTTGTCTAGATCATTTTACTCTTAACACCTGGCCAAAAGCATATACGTATAAAAACAAAGAATAATATCTGTCCATTTGTAATTTCCTTTGAAAGCAAACACGACCAAGTTATAAAACAGTAATTACTGATCAGTAATTGATTAAAATGTAATCTCACTGAGCCTGACCAGGATGCAGGTCATGTTAGTCAAGTCTAGGCTTAACTCAGAAATGTCAGTTTATCAGTTTATTTTCTCCTTTCCTGACGTGTGCTTGACAGCTCATATCAGATTTTGTAGCATCACTTTGACTGTTTTTGAGTATTCTTGCTTGCTTTCAAGTCACACTGGCAAAGTCCGGATGCAAACAAATCCTGGCAACACCATGAGTTGTTGTGTTGCCAGTGGTGCTTGAACTTTATAGTCTCCTGCTGAAAAGCAAACACAATTGTTCGGTGCCTCTCAAGCACCACTTTATTTGATTTGTCTTTCGGGAGTGGTCCTTGGAACCAGCCCTCTCCCTGCTCGTGTCCAAGGCTTGCCTGGGAAGGATCTGGCTGGAGGAGTCCTGAGCTAAGCCAGCGGTTGATCAGTGCAGACAATCAGGCTGCCAGCACTCAGACTCACTCCTAGCCTTTTTCTTTTTGGCGGACAGGCATAGCCTTTGACTCATCTTCTAAAGATGCCCGAGGGCTTGTGTGGATTGTTTCTGCAGCTCTGATACTTAAAACTAGGTTAATGAGATTAAGTCTGTGTACTTCCATTCAGACTAAACTCTTCACAAGTCCTTGAGTTGTAAATGATACTGGCTGCAGGCCAGAGCTCCATCTAAGAGGCTACACTTGGAGTGCTGTGACCCTGGGCACAAAAAACCAGGCATCTACTGGATCAGGCCCACCAAAGGGCCACGAAAATGATGGAGTGAGAGCAGCTGATGTAAAAAGAGAGGCTGATGGAGTGAACAGGTCTACAGCTTAATCAACCTATATCACACACAAGCCTATTAGATGCATAAGCAGAGTAATTGATAGGTAACTAACAATCTGTATGTAAGGCTTTGGTGTAAGTTCTGCAAGATTTTTTTTTCTCCATTCTTCTCTTTTTGGCAGAATTTCACTCCACAGACAGCATAACCACACAGAATTGAGGAAGTAACTCATAACTGCTAGGCCTGTTAAGTAGAAATGAAGAGAAGCCACATCTGCTCTGATGTCCCAGGTGCAGCAAGTCCTGCTGGACCATCTCTGCCATGCTCAGGATCGGACTGCTGCCAGTAGCCAGAAAGTTGAGCTCTCAGCTGAAAGGGGCAGCCTGTGCATAGGGTGTACAGGGCAGCTATTGAAACTGGGAGCAGTGACTGCACTGTTACTACTTTTCTCTGAAATTTCTCCGGACAGAGTTTTGAAGGATTTATTGTGCTTGATTTCAAAAAGTTAAAAGGCTGAGGATTGAAGCTGACTGAAGTCTTCACAGGCTGACTGCAAGGTCAGGACTGAAGGTCATAAAACAAAGAGCTGCTGTGGATATGTTGTGCCCAGAAGTGGTGAACAACGAGAACAGGAGATGTCAGACCCAGAGAGTCAGTCACAAAGAAAACAAAGATATTCAGAAAAATATAAGGTGTTGGAACTAGAAAGAGTGATTCTGATACTTAAAGCAACGTGGTCTTGTGTAGGAAGACGGCAGGGGTAGAAAATCCTTTTAATTACAGTCATGTGCTTTTTCTGTGTTTTCCCCAAGGGCAGTGGAGTATTTTCATAAAGCTATGACTAATTTTTGAGCTCTGGATTTCAAGCCAATTCTACAATTAGCTAAATCTTTCTGTATTTTTAGTCAGAGAACTGTATGTATGCTTTCTGCCAAGTTAGTCACACATGCCTACAATTTTTTTATTTTTTATTTTTACTAAATGGTCTATTATTCATGAAAGGTTAATATTTGGAGAGATAAAGAACGAATTAGTTCTTCTTACTACAGTAGCAATATACTTGATATAACAAGTCAAAACATACCCCAAATTGGGACAAAAAAATAAGCAGTTGTTTGGAAACATATCTATTGTTAGATGAGAGAGGCTGGTCTTATTCCACAGAAGCACTGCAGAAGATGTCAGGTGTGGTTGTGGCAAAGCTTCAGATTTCTGTTTTCATATTCAGATTTTCATAATTAACATGTGAAGACGATAGTGAAGCTACTGCTAAAAGAAAGTGATGCAACACACAGGTAATGTGTGCTGGCTGAATGGGAATCAAGTTAGGATGTTGGTCACCTTAGCAGAATGATTTTCATGCAAGTTTTAGATTCAAATTAGTCTTTCAATCTTTCTGCAATGTTGTTATGTTAAAAATCTGATTTTTTTGTATCTAATGATATATCTCACTTCTGATTTTTTACTTGTCTTTAACTTTTTCTATGTTTTCTATTAAGTTTTTCAAATCTGTGGAAGTTCTACAAAGAGCTTTTTCTCACACACATATTGAAGAGGCTGAATTATGTGTATCCTGAGAAGTTTTAGGAAATATTTCAACAAATGAAAGTCTCACCAGATGCATTTCTTCCATTATGCTGAGAATCATTATGCAGTAAAATACATAACCTCGTGGGTAAGCAGTGCAGTTCTCACGGTTAAGGCATTTAAAACATATTACAGGACAAAGCAATAACTTTTTACATTATGCTGTGTCTTGGCAAAGTCACCTTATGGATTTAGTTGCTGTGTAGCTGTGATTTATTAATTTCATGTTTCTTGGGCTCCTTCTCATCAATCTTTTTGGCATTTTATGCTCTTACTAGCAAACCTATATCCCATTAAAAGCAATTGTTACAATGCTAGTTTCCGGATCAGAGTGTTCAGAGGCACCTATTTCTATGCTCCTAGTAGAAAAGCAGCTAGGCTTGAGGGCTGTAAAATTTGAGCTTTAAACCTGTTTTATCTGTATTGTAGTAAAAATACGATCCAGAGTTTGAGTTGCATTTACACATTACAACATGGGAATTTAGAAAGCAGAAAACATGTGGTGATGCTGATACCTGGCAATAAATTCAGGGCCTTCAAGCAATTAATTCAAACTCTCCAGCAAACTGTCTGTCTAGGGAAGGCTTTTCCTAGATAAGCAGCACATCTAGCACCTAAAAGCAGAGTCTCAATATTCCACAAGCCTTGAGTTGGTACATTGTGCCCTTCTAGGGCAGATAATATAGGCACTATAACAAGGTCAACGTGTTAAGTGGAAACCTAATCAAGAGCCATGTTTTTTGTAAATAAGTTCTTGACCAAATATGGGACCTGGTCTACATTTTTCTGATCCATAACCCAAACAGACATTTTTCTTGGTCCATCAGTCTACTATTAGATGTTTCCAGCATTTCTGCTGGACAGACCAATGGGGAAAAAAATAGCTCCAACTAACTGGCATAAATAAGAATGACACTTTGAAAGAAAAACTCTAAAAAGAAATAGTATTTGAATATACCCTTTCTTACACACTGACCAAATATTTTAACTCCTTTACGAAAAATCTCAGGTTCCCTGGAATTCTCCACTTTTCTGTAGAACCCAAAAGCAGTGTGTAAGGATGTGCCAGTCCCAGGTTGGTATCTGCATTTGTTTCTTGCTATCCTGATTCAGTCACATCTCCTGCTGATGGGTGCGTGAATCACCAGCAGGTCCAGCTGGATACCTCCTTAATAGCATCAGGGACCTAACCTAAAATCTTGTCCTTCACTTCCTGCCATGACACTTTGAAGTACTGGGAGAGATGGGCTGGAAGAGTTCCTTTTAGGTTACTTTTTGGAAGTCAGTAGAACTGGCTGAACTGGGCAATTTGGTTGTAGGTCAGCATCAGTTGTCAACTAAGTATAGCATCTGACTGCATTGTCTTTATTTCTTATTCAATGTAATTTTTTGGCATATTGTTAAGCCTTTAATCTGCACTTTGTAAATAATTTCATTTCAAAACAGAAATTTGTTAGAAACCTCCATATTAGTATCCTGATACACTTATCTCATATATGTTTGTTCAAAGACAAAACATTCCTAGACAGGAGATGTTTAGAAGAAAACCTGACCTAAAATATTAGGTCTGCAGTAGATGCCTTACCTCAGATGAGATCTGTTTTCTTTTGGTGTAGCAGCATTAGAAATGAATCACGGAGCAAACACTGGAGTGGCTCTGGAGGAGGTCTGGAAGCTCAGGTCTGCTCTTAACTTTGGTGATTTTAATTCAGTACAGACAGGCACCCATCCTTCCCTTGCTGTACCTATCCAGTGCTACCAGCCAACCCAGCTACTACCCAGCTGCAAACTGCCTGACTTTAACTCATTTCTAAAGCTGTGGGAGGGAGGCTGTGTCTGATGATATGGCTGCGTCCTCTTCCATACGAAGTTCTTAGGAAAAATATCTGCCAACAACTTAGTCCATTTTCAGATGAAAACAAATGCTTTTATGTTACAAACATCACAGAACCTGTTACTGATCCAACATCATTTAGCTAATTCTGTTAGTGTAGATGTTGAACTTGTATTTTTTCTGCTTCCTAACATAACTCTAGCTCACTTTATTCATTTTACATATTAACTGAACTCGTCAGTGGAGCAGAGATTGGAGCCAGCTGGATTTCACTCCAACTGGATTACTTCATAGGGACTTGCATCCGTCAGATGGGCTAAAGTAAACACTGTTGGGTCAGAGTCTTCCTGCAGCCCAGCCCATTTAAAATCCTCTATGAGATCACTGCAGTCACTAAGCAGATTATATGCTTACCATTGTAAAAGGGGGAAATGTGTCGGGAGCAAAATGTTTGCATCCAGGAGCTCTCACTCTGGGCAGCTTAGCTCCTGTCAGTGCTACAGGGTCATGCCTGCATGAAGCATTCAGATTGTTCCCCATGTGATAGCGCTGAGTGAGCAAAGCCTCTCTCAAGGCACTGTCCTGCATCACCAGCAACAGCTTTGAGGGGAAAGCCTCATTCTGGCCCTCCTGCTACACCAACATTCATGTGCAGCATTGGCTTAATTTGCTAAATTGTCCATAAATAATGCCTACCAGCTGCACATTGCTAAGTACCACACCCTGGTATCTATGGAGTCCGCGGTGTGGACACGGTCTGTGTGGGGCTCTAACAGCCATGGTGGGAATTGCTCCATTGTCACTGAGTGAGTACTGGGCTGGAAAATACCATGCTGGTATTTACTAAGAAAGGGCTCTTCTTAAACACATACTAAAATCACTGTAAAAATCTATTCCTTCACTCCTCCCTCCCTGCTGTTGCAACTGCAGAAAGCAACAGTTTGGGGAAACCTGGAGCAATGAGACCTAAAAGATCTGCTTGGAACTCACTGGACGGACTGCAGAATAACATTGCTCTGAAATGTGTAGTTGCAACAAAATACTTTGCTAAGTGAAGAGGGTGCACACAAATTGTTTAAAAATGGGAAAAAATGTAGTTTTTTTCACTGTCTTTTTGGAACAGCTTTTGAAAAGTATATTACATTGAAACCAAGCAGCTTGGAAAACGCTTTGGCATTTTACTAGGAAGAAACTTGAATTTTTGGGCTTTTATCCAGTTCAAAGCAAAGTCAAACTTCAAAATGTGAAAAACTTTTCTAGCTAGAATTTCCACTCTTCAAAATACTGTTGTATTTTCCGTGTCCTACTTACACTGCAAGAACAGGATGTGAAGGCAGTTGCAAGCTAAGATTTTGCTAGCAGTCAGATTCCAGGAAAGTTTGTTCTTCCATACATTAAAATTGTCTAATTCTCTTCTTTAATTACTTTTTCCAGCTGATGAGAGATTTTCTACTGATTTCCTATTGGCAGGGAAATCCTGTCTGAAATTGGAAAGAAGGAAAATTAGAATAGGAAGCCAATGTCAGATTAAAGAAAACATTTTGTCAGTATTACACATGTGGCAAAGAAGGAGCGTAATCCTTTCTAAGCAGCAAGTCTAGTGGAGCTGCCATGTCAAGCACATGTGTTCTTCCAAAATTAAGAAGGTTTCCACGTGAGATATCAAAAGGCAGTACAAATTTGATGAAGTCTTTCAGGTTTGTCCATTGTGTGATCCTAGCCTTGTGTTGCAGTTGTGATGATATGCAAAGATATTCCATACAATCCCAGTTTTCGCTGATTCAGAAATAGACCTTTTAAAGGATCTTTTTAACAGAAGTCACTAGAGACAAAAATTTGTATGCCTCTTTTATCAGACTGACTACATTGTAAGGTAGGCTTCAAAACACATCTATCTTTGCATCTGTTTTACTCACCTCCCTTGTCAGCTTAATGATCTTGTTAATTGCTTGACACAGTTTTATTTGTTTATTGCTAATTGTCAGCCATTGCAATCAACACCAAATTCAAAGAAAGACGTGCAATATCCTAACTCCTTGCCATAAACAATGTGCCTTGGAGATGTCACAACTCCCTGAGCGATTCTAGAAGCTGCAGAAGCTTATTGTAGCCCCAAAGGGCTATTAAATCTCTAGAGATACTCCTGTGAACAACTATAAAGGGTAAGGCTACCACTGCACTGAACGTCTGGGTTTGTGAAATTTGATTATGTTTAGGAGTAAAGTTGTATCTTAAATATGCTTGCAGGCCTTTTGCACACTAGAGATGGCTCTGCTAAGATGAACTCTTGTTCTATTATGTTGGAGTTTCTCTCTATAGACTCTTATTTCACACGACACAGGCACAGTTGCCTTTTAAAATCTGCTCTCAAAGTCCAGGATCCTGTGTTCTTGTTGGTGCTTTTCTTGCTGGTGTTGCTTCTCTAATGTTCATTCAATATATAGACTGAAGGGCTTGGATACCCCACCCTCCTGGAACACCTCAAACATATGACAGATCATGCGCACAATCAACAAAGTTTCATCCAATTGCTAAAACTGGCTGTTGTCATTTAGTTGTCTGGAGCATTGTGCAAACCAAGTGAACAGTTACATAAATCATCCTTTGTTTAACATGAACTGATAGTCTTTATTGATCATAGTCCAATCTTTGAATAATCTGTAGTTAATTCTGTACTTGACATCTATTTTTAGACACTATTGAAGAAACCTGCCCAATAAGGGTCCTCTAGTAATCTCATTTTACAGTGTCTTTCCTCAAAACTCATCTCAATCCATTCATTGCTAAAACTACAACAGAATGTTCTTTAAATCAATGTAAATCAGATGAATGTGGGTGCTTTATTTCTTATTGACTACATTTGCATCCTCTGGTACTGGTCTTGTTACCAGTTGAACCTTCCCATCATGAGGACTGTGTCAGTGCACACTGGTGAGTGTGTTTGGTCTCAGTGCACCCCACCTCCTAAGGTCATCTTTACTGCCATAATTCACTGTAGTCTCATTGTAAGGACAAAACAAATACCCTGGCATTTAGATCACAAACCTCAACTCAGCTGTCCAGAGGCAGCTGTGGATTCCTGAGTCAGCAGCATCCCTGCTCTCAGGGAACGAACTGCCCTGCCACCCACCAACATGCTGCCCCGCAGCAGCTGGATCCACATGCTCCAGATGTGCTTCAACCTCCTTAGAGTTGTCCAGCCACTCCTGTACCTGCAAAGCAGGCATGCAGCTCTTGGGTCTGATGCACTGTCAACAAAATGAGCTCATCCCAACCAGTCACGGTTGAAAAAAGACCTTCACCATCTGTAGGGGAATGGATCCCATCTGCCTCTGAGCAGCATCATGTTTGGCTTTTGCTTAGACGTTGGATGCAATTTGATGCCAGATGTTTTGTTAGCTGGACTGGTGAGCTGGAAAAGAATTTACTGGATTCATAGGGACTGTGACAGCTCTTCCATCAGCTGAGTCTTCTTGCACACACAGACAGAATTTGATCAGTGTCAAAGGCACTGAAGAAGAGCCCAGGAAATACTACACACTTTGGTTCTACAGGTACAATCTGATATGCATTGGGTCTACTGAGCTGCTTTAATGAGGTAGCATTTGTATTTCAGATTTGTCCTCAGGTGCTCTTGATATGCTGACTTTATATTCCTTGCCAACAGCCAACTCATAAAGGAGTTGAGCTCTATTTTATTGTGAACTAGGAACGAAATGGACTCCCTCCATTACACTGCCTCATTTATTCCAACACTCATCTCTGGCAGAATAGTTAATGTCAAGACTCTCTTGAAATATTTTATGTCTCTGGCCACGGCACATAAAAGTTGTTTTGAAATAGTCATTGTGAATATATTCAGCCCTGTCCTTGCTGCACACATTCCTGAGAGTATTCATTTCCAATGTCCTGTATTCATATTTTCAAGGAATGTTTCTGAATGGTTAGAATCGTTCTAATATCTTTTTGAAGGAGTTCTGTGTGTTCCTCCTGTAGGGAAGACATTCAGATAGGATAAACTTACATAAGATATGAATATGCTTGATCTGTACGGGTGGGTACAAACAAGTTATTCTTGGTCCTAATCACTTCTTATCACATCATAGTTTTCTGTACGTGAAGGGTTCTGGGGATAAGATATTGACACAGACAGAATAATTTGATAAATAGTGGTAATCTTGGAGAATACTGATTATAGCAGTAATTTCAGGTGCCTTGGACAGGGTGTTCTCATACAGCAGTGAGCCAAGGACAGAAAAAGCAGTTCAGAGAGCAGAATGAGACTTGCCAGCTGCTTGGGGTGCAAAGCTGCAGTTTGCTATGGAGAGGTGTTTCTAAGAAGTACCTTTATGTCTTTATGACTCTTCATGGGCCATTGAGGGGGTTCTTGCAGCCTCTTTTGGCTTTGTTTTCCTTTATCAGAGCAGAGAAACACCTCTGCAAGCAGAGGGGCTCTCTCATTTCAGATACTGCAGCAAGGATAAAGAGCCAAAAGAAAATCACAAGAAATGGAGACTGAGGCCCAGATCTCATGTACTTGTTCTGGTGTCTGACTTCATACATCTGCATTCTCTACCCATATTAACCAGGCACAGTTTAAATGGTGAAATAAATATTAATTAACATGAAACAAGTACTCCTGCCTAAGGGGCAACATGATTGCACCTGCAGCACAAGGTAGAGCAGGACTGCTCTGGCTCCTGAAGTCAGCCAGATTGTCTTGCAGCTGTTAAAGCCTGTTTCCACTTATCCTCCTGCCAGGTCTGTGCTGGAGGTGAGCTCCCATTCCTAAATGGCCCTGTTTGAATGTAATGTGTAGCTGATTTGCCTGACCTTTGCTGTTTGTGTTTTTTGTTTTTTTTTCTCTGTTCATTTTATCATCTTTAAGCTTGAAATCTCTCTCGTATACAGTTGAAATTCTGTCTGTACCTGTATCTCAAATTACATGCTCTATAGTTTTCCAGATACTTGATTTCATGTTCCAAAATATTAGCAAGATGTATGGAAATGTGTTGAGATTCCTGTAATTTGGAGTTATCATTAAATTGTAACTAAGCCAGTAGAGCATGCATTTTAACCCAATGGAACAACTGCAAGGAGAGATGCCTGCAGATACTGCGTGTTAATTTATGTCACTTTAATAACACGTAGAGGTAGTAGTGTTTTACTTTAATGCTTAAAATGTATCTTCAGTTTTTATTTCTCTGGAATAGAGAGAGCTCAGGATGGAAATCTATCCTGTGTTTCAGAGGCTTTTGCAACTTGCCAAAGCATGGTAGTTTTGAAGATAGAAAACTGTGGCCATTTCCTTATCAACTGCTAAAACTCAGAAACTGCTTCTAAGTGAAACAATTATTTATTCACTCTATTTACTAGTCCAGTGCTGAGAAACTGCATCTCCTTGTTTTGTGCCTTCCTCTGCTTCTCCTCAGAGGACTTGGACAGCTTTATAAGTGGCATTGACAAGAGGGCAGGAAAGAAGAGTTAAGAGCTCCCCTGCCTGCCAGGGCAAAATTCTTTTGTATTTAGCATGGAGTGGGTTTTTCATTTTGCCCAGTTAACACAGGAAGCAGCCAAAATAAATTCTTCTTATGCCAACTTATGCACATCAAAATGCTGTTTAGTGCACTGCCTGAGTTTGGTTAGAGTTGTTTCTGTTTAGTAATGCTTCTTACAAGTACTTGCCAAAATATTCAATTTTCCACTAATAACTTCAGAACTATAACCTTACTGAGCAAACATCAGGTTTTAAAACCTGTAATTAATGTGTTTGCTATTAGCTGAGAAATTTACATCACTTTCATGGTTTTTATTTTTCAAATTTAATAACAGCAGTTGCACAGGCATTATCTGCTATACAAAAATTAAGGTAGATGCTGCTAATGAGACAGAAAATTTAGAAGTTTTCTAAATAGGACAAACTGAATTTCCCTGCCATTTAAAAAATTACTCTGTCCAGCATCCTAACACAGTGCACAGCTGAGCACTACTATATTCCTGCACATCTAAATTGGAATGATCATCCAACCTCGTTATGAGGATTCAAGTTAGGATTTCAACTGTGCACAGCTCAGTAAGTATTTAGTTTGGGGAATTAGGGAACTTCTGTACTAAAACTTCTGTATAAAAACGTTCTGATTCTCTGTTCCTCCAAGGTTTCTGAGTATTTATCTTTTGTGGCTTCAGAGAGATTGCCACTTCATCAAGGCAAGGTTCCTACTTTTGTTTCCCATGCTTTTTTATTTCAGTAACTATGAAGTAAAGAACAACTTAGAAGAAGTAACTTTGTTACTTCTTTGTTAAGAAGTAACTTTGGTGGAAGCAAATAACTTCTGGAAGGAACAAAATAATATTGCTTAACAGGCACCATGGACTTACTCATTAGCCTATCCAGATCCATCCACAGGAGATGGCCATGTCCTTGGATGTGTTTATGAATAGTGTATCGCTCTGAATGTTTTTCAGTCCTGTTTCTTCCCTCACTTGCCTCTGCCCCTGCCATTTCTCCACAAATCTTGCAGAAGTTATTACTTCAAGGTATAAGGTTAATTCCATATTCCATAAACAACACAAGTGTTCATGCTTTCCCCTTTGGTTGAGGCCAAAAGTTACTGCACTGTTAGTATCTAAAAAGCAAAATATAAAGCTACCTATCATAACTTATTTTTTCCAAGAAACCAGTTCAGGATTTAGCATTGTCTGCACATGTGTGTTCATTTGCCATTGTAACATAAACACTGCACAGATCTGGGAAGGTGTTAGTTTCTTTGTTGAAAAGGAAGAATTTGCTGAGTAAACTCTTTACAAATGTGTCTATTTTCATACAGGAGGTTCAGTCTGGAGAACGGCCAATCCATTAATGCAGGAAATTCATCAGCTGGTAGATAACATTTGCTAGTCCTTGCAAGATTCATAGTCTCTAAAATGTTCCCAATACATTAACAACAATACTAGAGAATAACTTCACTTTTTTCTTTTTCAGCTGTCCATAAAAAAGTACATATTTTAGTTGTCAGCACAGATTGCACTAAAAGCATCACGTGACTTAGTTTCTGCCTGAGTTTGTGATGTCTGGTTGCCCATGTGTATGTTCCACTTATAACAACAACACATCTTCAACATACAGTTATTTTGTCAAATATTGATAATGGACATTACTGAAAAAACTATTGAAAAGGAAAAAATAAAATAAAAAATAAATGATTAGATGTATATTGCAGCTTTTTCACATTGGTTTCGATGAGATCTGTGCAGATGCTGCACTAAGCCTAGGGAGGCCTCTCTCTCCTGCTCTGAGTGATACACTCCACCTCATGCACTAAGGTGCCTATTGACAGTTTTAATGGTGAGGTTAATAGGGCCTTTGCCATGCAGAGCAGGTGGTGCCATTAGCCAGAAACTGCAAATCATTGTTTGTATTTTTCCAGTGGTTGTAATGCTGTGCTTCATCCCAGCTGATGGAGCTAGAAAGAGCTCACATGCATCTGATGCCAAGCTCAATTTCTGTACCGGGAGCAGACGTGATGTCTTCTTACAGTGGTTCATAAGTGGAGCACAATCAAACTCAGAGCATGAGTTTTCTGCATTTCTGAAGGACTATCTTCTTTCTTTTTCATGGTGCTTCTGACCCCAAATTCTACCTCAGCTGTGAATTTAGCCCTGGGAAGTTGTTTTGTTTGTTTGTTTGTTTGTTTGTTTTAATCAATGCTCTGCTTGCACAAATTTACAAAATGTCGCTATCAAAGCTTTCTCTCTTTGATATCTGATTATATATATGGCCAGTTTCTGTGAAATACAAAGTGGACTAACTCAGCAGTGCAGCAGCATGCAATGGCAAAGCATATTCAGTTTTCATCATACCATTCATCACACTCCCATACTCTGTTTTGGCTTTATGGATTGGTGTATCAACATCTAAGATCTACTTAGTGTTGGCATGCAGTGTCAGCTCTGTGAATTGGCTTAAATTCAGAATAGATGATCTTCTGTTTTAGCTGAGGTTCTAATACTTACTTTTTCACCTAGTAAGTACACTGATTTTTCTTACTGCCTTGTCTTCTCCAGGTGTGTGACTACTGTTGAAATGCAAGGAAGGAAGAGGTGAAATATTTAATATGAAAAGTAATGCAATTGATGAAAAGCATGTCCTTTTGGCTATTAATCCCTGCACAGAAAAAGATCCTGACTAAAATGTTGAGTACACCAAACATTATACAATGTCCAGTTTCTTTTCTTCAAGTGACAGTGGCTACATTTATGGATATTGCTTATCTTACAGTCTTAGAGCATCATGACAATAACTGCACTAGTACTTCAAAACTTAACAGATGGGGTGAAGTCTTTCAGATCTAATGGAAATGCATGGAAGACACAGAAGCTGGCTTGTATCAGATTCTCAAGAGGGACAGAAGAGAGCATTTTTACACCAGCTACAATTCAGTGGTAACTTTATCAACCCATTTAGACCAGGAAAACACTAATATGACCTAAATAGATGCAGGATTTGGAGGATGCTTTGAGTAAGGCATAAATAATACATTAATGTCAGCCCTGGTAGAACAGACTTATTGTATTTTGTCCTTAACCTCCTCATTTAAATCCAAAACAACAATAATGCTACATTTAATGTTGCATTTCTTAATGTAATTCCTGCCTACTTAATAGGATAGACTTGAACTCTATTTTCCAGAGAAAGACCACTTAGTGAGTGCTTATTTCTGAGGTTAATGTAGATGCAAATTACGTTTCAGGCTAGATGGCATGTGTTCTAGTTGTTTGTATCGGATTCTAATACAAGTGGATTTCTTTGAGAAATCTATCTAAACCCACCACACTCAGTACAGACCCTGAAGCTGTCAGAGTACATCCTGGTGTGTTCTCAAAGCAACCTCCATAGGTCTTCTAGCATGTGCATAGGGTATTGTAATTAACTTCAGATCCAGAAACTGCAAATCAGAACAAAATTTAAATTATGTACATATTTAGAGCAAAAAAAGAAGAAAATTTTACTTTTGAGTTGGGTGGATATACAGTAAGATGTCTCAGTGGGCGCAGTCAGTGCTGCACAAAACATCTGCTGGTGGTAATTATCATGCAGATGATAATGATCATGTTGTATGTACAGTTATTTTCCAAGTGCTTTGAAGTGATGTGGATGTGTATGTAAGTGTGCAGGCATTCATAATTTGCAGTTGGCATCCTGGTATTTCAGGCAATAGGAAGCAATAAAAAATAAAGGTTCATTTCCCTGTAAGCTTGCCCTGCACCCTGCCTGTGCACACTGTGTGCGTACTTGTATCCCCATATGTGCAGAGAGTGTTGATACGATCTATTTAAGCAAAGCCCTCACTTTGCATGACAGCGCAATTGTGCCTTTATGGCACACAGCACAGTGTGTGGTGCTCTCAGAGGCATAGCAGCTCTCAGAGGACAGCAATAGTAGCTCTGTTAGGCTGGAAATCTGCCTTCAAAAATATAAATTTACAGCTACTTCCTGGTAAGACTACCATCAGATGGTATCTGTAATGAAAACTCTCTCTTCCCACATCCACCTCCTTCTGCCAGAGCTATAATGAATTTTCCACTCTTCCCTGACTTTTCAAACAGGCCACTGGCCCTCTGATATTTACAGCAGCACTACAGTATTTCTTAGATGTGGACTCACTTTAACATATAAGCACATATTTTCCCAAATAGAAGCAGAGCACTTTCACCTATGGCCAGAATTTCCTTTTGATTACCTTGTTATGACTTCAGCATCTTGTTTTTAGTGCTAAGAAAGTTGTTTTTTTGACCCGGAGGTATTCACATGGATGATGTCTCTAAGTGCAGAACCGTGGAAGTGACAAAACCTTTTGTCTTCCAAGGCCCCAGACAGGCAGCAACCCGTTCCTGAAGAACAGTCTTGATATGGCTATTATAATATCTGCTGGCATTGGGCTCACTAGCCAAAATATCAAAGATAAATGTCTCTTTTTTCGCCATTCTGTGGCCCTCAGATTCACCAACAACCATAGCTTTCATGGCTGGAAATACCAAGCTCTGGCACAGCCATGCAGTCTTCCTAGGTTGTGGGGCTGTAAGCTCAGAGGGCTTGTCTCACAAAATGCCAATATACCTTTCATTTTCTGTCCATGAAATAACAAATCATTATACTGAAAGTCTTGTTTGTGGGCAAGGGGGAAGCACATCTTATATATTTAAGTAGAGCCAAGAACATACTTTTATTATAATGTAAATCATATATATATATATATAATGTGAATAACCAAGGTCAGAAAAGACCTATGAGATCATCCAGTCCAACCATCCACCAATCACCAACAGTTCTCACTAGACCATGTCCCTCAGCACAATATCTAAGTGTTCCTTGAACACCTCTAGGGTTGGTGACTCCACCACCTCCCTGGGCAGCCCATTCCACTGCCTGACCACTCTTTCAGAGAAGCAGTATTTCCTAACATCCAGCCTGAACCTCCCCTGCTGCAGCTTGAAGCCATTCCCTCTAGCCCTATCATCAGTTACATGAGAGAAGAGGCCGACCCCCATCTCACTACAACCTCCCTTCAGGAAGTTATAGAGAGCAATAAGGTCTCCCCTGAGCCTCCTCTTCCACAGACTGGAAAATCCCAGATCCCTCAGCTTCTCCTCACAAGACTTGTTCTCCAGATTCCTCATGGCTTTGTTACTCTTCTCTGGAAGAGAAGTGCCTGGAAGAGGCGCTCCAGGGCCTCCACATCTTTCTTGCAGTGAGGGGCCCAAAACTGGACACAATTGAGGTGTGGCCTCACCAGTGCTGAGTACAGGGGGACAATCACTGCCCTGTTCCTGCTGTTTCGAATCCAAGCCAGGATGCCATTGGCCATCTTGCCTGGCTGGCTCATGTTCAGCCGAGCATCAGTCCATACCCCCAGGCCCGTTTCCTCAACACAGTCTTCCAGCCACTCTGCCCCAGTTCTGTATCATTGCCCGAGGTTGTTGTGGCCAAAGTGCAGGACCCAGCACTCAGTCTTGTTGAATCTAAATCTTCAGTCTAATTCTGTAATTGTTATTAGTTTAGATGCTGTTATTGCAGAAAAGGTCACAACTATAGCAATAATGGAATTAAAATTGTAACATGCATCCTTAGCTTTCTGTTCCATTTCCTGGGGGTGCGCTCACTCTTCCATGCTCCATTGGACCCTCAAGTCAGGAACAGCTCAGGAGAAGTTCAGACAGAGCAATCCTGACAAACTGCAAAGCTTATGGCCTCTTACTAGGAGGCAGTACTACGCTGCAAGGCTACACAAAGTACAGTTACACAAAAACTGAACAAGTATGCTTGTCTCTGGAGGTACTTGTGTTTCCATAGTAATTCTTCAAGAGCAATACATTCCTTCAGTATGTGAAACATGTCATCATCCAGCTGTGATGTGTGCTCAGGAATGGGAAAATCTCACACAGATGTGGCCAGCACCCAAATCCTGAAATGCAAAAGCAGAACTCGCCCTTTGAAACCAAAGCTTGGGAAGAACTCTGTGTGAATGGAGCATCCTCCAGCCAGAGGCAGTGGCACAGGATGGTCCTCTAAAGAGGTGCAGCTACAGTGGCAGGGAAGTGGAGGCAGGTTCATAGTACTGAGCAAAGCCATCTCTAATGAAGACCCAGCTTTACTTGTTTTTCATATTTTTCATGTGCCCAAATGCTGCCCTTTGCTCTAACTTTCTAAATAAAAGAGAGAGAGAGAGAGAGAGAAAGGCTTTCAATAGCTGTTTTCTTTCTTTCTCTCTCTCTCTCTTTTTTTTTATTTTTTTTTAATTTTTTTTCTAAACTAATGAGTTGTACAAAAATCCATGCAGTGAATTTCACTGCTGTGTCCCTAAGAGGTTACTCTTAGATCTTGCTGAGAAGATGCCTGTGGGCTAAAATGACCCTAAGACATGCCATGGTGGTTCTCGTGTGGTCAGGGATGTCCAGGAGCTGCAGTACCTCCTGCAGAACCTGCTGCTCTGTTTTCACCACAGGGCTCTCCTTGCATTTCTCAGTCACACCTTTAGTGCATTGTCTGGGCCACTGCTTCTGGAGAAGTCTTTTGTGGTTAAATATAACTACGCTAAGGCCCTTTAATGTTGTTTTATCCCTCATGAGGTCAAGTTAAGAAAAGTTTCTAATACCAGTGGTTTTTTACATGAAAGGAAATCTACGAGTTACTCAGAAAGCATTAAGATTTTGGAGAAAGATTTTTCCCAGATCACCAGATCAGCTTGCCCTGCCCAGCACATTTTGGGCATAGGAAAAGGACCCATATCCTTGGGCTGTGTTTGCTGGCACTGGTGTGGGAGGCCAGCTCTGTGTCCCCAACTCTGTGTGCACTCCCAGGTGCAGCCTCCCCAGATATCTGCTCCAGGCTTGGTTTAAGGGGTGAACAGGAGAGGGAAAAGTGCTGTGGAAGGGCATTGTCTGCCCTGTTACTACAGAAATACCATAGAGAGTGGCACTGATGTGCTTTTCAAAATAATCCCCACTTCTGCTCATCCGTTTGACTCTTCTCTGATTTTTTGTTAAACACAGAACCTATGCCTTCTGGCTGTCATTTGTATGTCTTAATCATTTCCCCACAAGCTTAAAGCATGCACAGACTTCATCCATACTTAGAACTAGCTTCAATAATAAACACATTCAAGTCTGCTTTGCTTCACATATTAGAATTTCAAGTTGTCTTGGTTTACTCTATTATTAAGTTGCACTGGATGTATTTAATACACAATCTTTTAAGATGTAGAACTCTGCTCTCTACTGCTGAGAAGATCCTGATAATTGACAGCTAGAAGAAAGGAAAAAAACTTACAAAATATTTAAACACTTTGTCTTCCAATGAGCAAGCAATATATGGAAAGACCTCTAAAAAAAGCACATGAGACCTGAATGTGTTCAAACGTAAATCTATTCAAAAATAGTGAATCTGTTACTTTTTATTCCATCTCAGATGGCTTTAAAAACATTTCTCATCTTACAGTTGCCACATAATCACATGCCTCCAAAAAAAAAATTCAAGGGAGGAAATATAATTTATTACCCCAGACTAATATGTAACATGGTGATTCATCTCGACTAAAAGCAGCTGCTCTCTATGTGATCCGTGTAAGTCGCATTCATTTTCCTGGCATGAGCACAATTTACAGATTCATCCCAATCTCCCCCCAGGTTCAGATGGCACTATTAGCATGTAGTTAGCAGCAGCAGACAGAGCAGCAGGTAGAAGTGGCTGGCTGATGAGCTCGTGCTTTGGGCTCTTTTCCAGCTCGTATGATAAGAGAAAAATGCACCACTTAAAGGCCTGCCAGCAGCTAAACAATTAACAGAAATGGGTGATAAAGTGACCGAATATTTCAGGACTGAATGAGAGATATACATCTATGGAGATGTTGTCAATTGCATAGGAGAGACATAGTTGAGACAAGAAGCTGCCACCTGAGTGAGATGTTTTACCACATTTTCTTTTCATTTACCTCCTTTGTCTTCCTTTTCAGTGAGCAGTCAGTAATAGAAACATGCTGTGCATATGCTGCCTACTGTCACTGTGAGCAATAAATAACCAACAAAACAAGCTGGCAGATCCTGCTGTCATCATGGATTGGCTATTTTTATTTTAGCAAAGGACTTTACATTATAACATATGCTGCCAAATAACTGAGTACAAGAGCTAAGCAAGCATGCCACTTCTGTTTGTACAAGATTAAAGCGGAGGTGCTGCCTGCTGTTGGAGGGCAAAATCCCGTTTTTACAAAGAGGAATTCAGTGAGGAGTTCAGAGACCTCCTGACCTACACAGCTCTGGCACAGCAGCAGAGTCCGGATCAAACTGTGTTGATAGTTAACCCTCTTGTGTCTTTCAAAATACACACCTAGAAAACTACAGTCTGAATTTTACTCTAACCCATTTTCTAATGGCTGTGACCCTCTGGGCAATGAAACATTTGACGTCCATTAGATTTGTTCAGTCTGTGCACTTCATTTCCATCCCAGTGAGCATCTCCTGACCAAGCAGGACCTTACACCAGTGACCAAGCAGGGAAATCTGAATGGGAGTTTGTTTTGGATCTGATTTTTTTTATTCTTTTCTTTTCCTGTAAAGACATTTCAAACATATACACTGCTCTCAGGTAGCTGGAACTCTTCTTTCTAGAGGTGGTTCTTTTTCAGAAATACTTGAAACTTTGATCGCTGTTTTCAGATGTATTTGCTGTCAGCATGAGACAAGATCACCACACTGCATGCATGGGTGCGACTAAGGTGTGCAGCCCTGTGAAGCCTGAGCAGCCACTGTGCCCCTGTAGCAGCCTGAGGAGTTCTCAAGCCCTGAAAATACAGGCGGTTATGAATTAGGTGCTTGCAGGATCAAGCATTGGCTGATGAGGTTTTTGAAATACATAATTTGGGAATTAGATGCCTAATTGCCTCCTTGAATGGAGTTCCAAACATTCTAGTTCAGAAGCTCTCCCCTGTGCATTGGCTTTGCTGCATCATTGCCCTGCAATCTGGGACAAACCTCACTCTGAGGTGTCTAGTGCCCATTAGTGCCTTGAAATAGGGAAAAAAGCTTCAGCTGTGCTACCTTCCTTCTTACTGATAGGAATTAGGTTCTGCTCATTGCCAGACTGCTTTTGAATCACAAATCAATGTGCAGGAATTAAAAGCAAACCACAAAAGATTTCATACTCACTGCTGAAACAATATCTCAGTGACAGTTATTAGCAAGAGACAAAGTAGTACCTGGCAGAGAAAAGGTTTCATGAATACTTAATGTTAGTTCTAAGACTGTTGCCCACCAAATCAGAGCAAAAACAAACAAACAAACAAAACCCACCAGCAAATTTAGGAGAGATACTGATGACTAAATTCATATGAGAAGAAGAGCTGCTACAGCCAGAACATGCCTGGTACAACAATAATAGGAAAAAGCTGTCACCTCTACCCAAAAACAAGTGGGCAGTTTTGTCCACAGACACACCTTCTGTGGGGACGGTGACTGCTCTGTGGTGGGAAGGGCAGAGCACGTGTCATGCCTTAGATATGAGGCAGTGCTGTATAGAGGAATGTTAGCCTGAAATTCCAGTTCAGGAAAGGTGCTCAGGTTTTGTATAAATCACAGAATACATGCTTTCCAATGCAGGAATTTGTAGCATACTGATTTCTGCTAGCAATATGAATTTATGTTATTGGAGCTGCATAGCTCCCTATGGAAACACTGGACATTCTTCCTCAAAATTAATGTAAACTTGATTTGCTTTACTTTAGTTCATTAGCCAAGTAAATGAAGCCAAATGGAAATAGCATTAATTCCGCATGAGAACATGAATACAAGGCTCTAACATCGTTTAGCTACTTTAGATCTAATATGGACAAAATTTCTCAAGTCTCCAAGTAGACAACTCGTTAAGGCCCCTAAGGAATGCAGATGCTGTAAGCCTTGGGGTGCCTGTTGGAGGAGGGGACCTCTATGTCAGGAGGCATGGCCCCCCACACAGTTCGCATACACAGTCCCCAAAAAGGCAAGTAGAAGGACATCTAGAAGCATCTAGCAATGGACCAAATGCTGAAGCCATGGACAGCACTGCTCCTCTGAGGACTCACATTCTTTTATGGGTTCAGATGGATGTTTTTCTAACATCATGATATGGCCTGGAGTTCTCTTTGGTGGCTGGGCACCTTCAGTGTTTCTTTTTGGAGAGCAGCAACCCTGAGACCATGTTGCACTGGGTGGCAGGGAAACAGCTTTGCACTGGAGGGGAATCCCAAACTGTCCTCTGTGAGACATTCAACCATGTCTATCCCAGGAGCAAACAGCTGCAATGAAATTGTAGCAAGGGCTCCTCCTTCCCTTTTTGCCTCCCCATGAAAAGAAGTGTGCAAAGGGAGGCTGTGAGGTAAGAACGTGGCCTTGAGGCCCGCTGCACTGTGCTCTTGCTGCCCGCAGTGCCTGCTCCAAGGGCTGCTCCTGTACTTTACACCAGGTAGTTATCCACTAAAGGATTCTAAAGAGGTGTCTGCAACTGCCTTCTGTGGGAGGCTTCATCCTCCAGCTGGGCACTTCTGGTCTCAGAATGGACCGTGTGGAAACCTACTATGTACCCAGCTTCCACCTGTGTGCCATCAGTACAGCTCCCAGCCTGCTTCCTGCTCAGAAAAGAACATGGCTTT
Organism: Coturnix japonica; assembly: GCF_054131305.1. Taxonomy (NCBI): domain Eukaryota; kingdom Metazoa; phylum Chordata; class Aves; order Galliformes; family Phasianidae; genus Coturnix; species Coturnix japonica. The sequence goes on along the minus strand of NC_140702.1, from coordinate 55,521,448 downwards.
CTCCTTCCCATCCTCCTGCCCTAACCAGTTCCAGCCATCTCAGCAGTATGCTGAGCAGTGCTCCGGGATGCACAGCCCCACATCTGCTCACCAGTGGAGCTGTCCTCCCCACCCACAGGCGCAGGGTGCATGTTGCACAACCCTTCTGCTGGCCAGACACATTCCATAACTGTGCCTCAAGGCGTAAGCAACCAGTTCATGGCCTCTGAGCTTCTTCACTGCTCAGCACTGGGGAATGCCAAGCCTGGAAAACCACCTTTGCAATATGCTGTGAGGCTGAATTCATCCACAGGGAAGGCCAGTAGGGCAGGGTGATTAAGCTGGCCATGAGTGCCACAGGTAAATACGAAAGCACTGCTTTGTTCAGTGTTCAACCTGTGCCATTTCAACTGGTGGCAAATGGAAAAACAAAACAGAGAAAATGCATATGCTGAATTTTTCAAATTAAAGAAAGACTCTAAAGAAGGTGCTTGAGTTAGTAACCAGGCTCACAATCCTTCATCAGCACTGCCAGCCTTGTTAGCATGAATCCAGCAGATGCACTGTGGTTCTAGACTGTAGCTCACAGCACAGCAGCCAGCTGGGACAATGTCTCAGCATACTTTCCCCTGAATGCAGCTTCCTTCTCAGGTGCTGAGCAACAAGCAGCTGTGCTGCATCCCCAGGGTGTGCTCCTGGGACAGTCAGGAGCTCCTCAGGAGCAGAGGAGGGAGAAAACTTACTCTTAATTTAGAGTTAGTAAACAAAACAAGATTTTTAGTGGGAAAAAAAAACAACAAAAAAAAAACAAAAAAAAACCCAACACCCAATTCTTTATTATTATTATTATTATTATTATTATTATTATTATTATTATTATTTTCAATAAAGAAATATCTTAAAAAGTGACATGGGGTGAATCCACACCAACTGCAAGAAGTAGAGCCACCCTAATTCACTGCAAATAGAACTTCATCTTACTTCGCTTCTATCTTTTTGGTGCATTTGCATTACTTTCCTCACCTGCAGTGTTATGTCATCAGCAAAAGGCTGGCTGTTAGGGTCAATTGTATGAATCAAAAAAGAAAATTACTGACTTAAAAATCCCTGATTTTGTCTTCTAACAGAGGATGGTTTCCCATTCCTTGGAAATCCTTTTTTTTTTTTAAAAAAAAACAACCTAAAAATAGTGGGAAAAAAGCCCAGACAAGCCAAGTTCCTTCACATGCTTTATTTAAAATGTGTTTCTTATTTCTCCAAACAGCCACAGGTTTTTATTAAAAATAAAAGAGCCTTATAACAGGTAACTTAAATTTCTGTGAAGTTCTGTAGCTCGGGTTGAGGTGTTCCTCAGCAAAGGAGGGAACACCCTGGGGTGGAGTGTGTCTGGCTCAGCAGGGAGAGCCTGGTGTTCTTCCCAGCAGGGTCGAGCAGAAAAAAACCTCCCCTGGATTTCAAAGCGTAACTTTAAAACTGCTCAGTTTTAAATAGAGTCGCAGAACTGCAGGGCTACCAGACACAGGATGGGCAATACTTTTAGCTTTAGAAAATAAGAGCTTCTTTATTGTATTCAAAACTCTTCTGTATTATCATTATGCATGTTTGAGCTCTGCTGTCAACTGAATGAGATCACATTGCTTCTATTTCGTTGATATATATCACCACTTTATAACTGAATGTGTACTACCTACTACCTCACACTGAGAAATCACCAGAACTACAGGAGCAGTATCTCAGAATCTAGGAGATGTCAGAAGAAAGGCAACCATTGCCCTTCAGTTCAGCTTCCCTGTGAATATGTGTCCATATTGTGCAGCAATGAAATCAGCACAGAGGATATTTTCTTCCCTTCCTCCAGTTCACCGGATGAATAGTAACCGAGTGAGCTTCCAGTGGTGTTCTACACGTGGCTCCATGTTTGAGTTTCCAAATACTACTAGTACCTCAAGCATATTTTTAAGAAGCATAATAGCCCAGTGTCTGAAAACTGTTTCAGAGAAGTTGTCAGCAGCATTCCATCATCATGAGCTGGGTTTATTTCTCTCCTTTTGCAGATGTTAGAGGAAAAGCGTCCTCTAAATTGTGGTCTGCTTAGAGAAACAAATTCCTTTGCATTTTGCTTTATTTTCTCTATTTGAAGAAGAATGTCTGCAACGTGCCATGAAAACTGCGAAAGCCCAGCACTTTTTTTTGTGTGTGTTCTTGGCTTTAAACTCAAGTCTACACAAAAAATTGGTATAAGTGGTACAGATTACTTTTGTGGGTTGTACTGCACATAAGGACAGGAATAAAGGCAGGAATGAAGCCTGGCTGTCTGAGCACCACACTGCAGATTGAAGGAGAACCTCCTCATTCTTTCTGACTGTGCACAGTAGAACCTAAACTGCAAAAGAATAATGATGATGCAGGCAACACTCTCCCTGACGGAGCCTCACTGACCAGCCTGCTGCTCCTCTCCTCCCACAGCCAGGTACTGAACAGTAGCTATGCCAGGATCTACAGGCATGCTCTTGCTCAGCTTCTGCTCTGGGATGCTCAGCCCCCTCTGGATGAGGGGAAAGAACAAAATAATTTTGTGCCTCACAAAATAATGCAGGTATTTTCTGTGTGGGCAGCTCATGTCTTCTAAAAGCGCATCAATTTTATATGCAATGTGTACTTCCATTCTGTTTTTTTTTTTTTCTTCTTCAAGGTTTTGTTGGTGTTTGTCTTCAGTGTTTCATCATCTCAGCTCTACCGCTCATCTCTCTAAGCTGGGTCATGTAACACTCCCAAATCAAATGTACTCTGCCTTTGGACTCTGAAACTGGTATGGAGAACCTAGAAAATGCACACAGGGCACAGAACACAGGCAACTGTTTTCTTTGCAAGCACCAAGCAAAGGAAGGGCTGAGACACAAATCTATCTAATCACTTTAGCAGGATGTTAATGCCTAACTCAAAAACCTGAAACTTAAATAGAAAGATTATTTACTTTCTGCTTGCAGGTTACTATATGTAGCTATGTTCCACTGATGGGTTTGTTCTACATTCTTCATTGGATGGAGCACTTTCACCAAAACCAGTACCTCAGTGAGTTTTCTTACAGCTTTCAGTTTATCTTCCCTATAGCCCAACAAATATATTGTAGTACCACCCTTGCAAAAATTGTGGTGCATCAAATACAGTTGACAGGAATAGAATATAACAAATGCATTTAACATCCTGATATGGAACTACCTTCTTCTCTCCTTATCTATTTATTTATAATAGCTCAGGCTCCACTACAGTTTAACCCCAGCTCTGTGTGAGAAGATGCTAATGTGGATGAGAGCTATTTGTTCGGACTGCAATAATTCAGACCCAGTATTCCTGACAGGCTTTTTTGGTATATCATTTACAAATTAGCACACCCCCATCCTCCTTGCCCCAAAAAAATCACAAATGAGAAAGTATGGTGAAGGCCATGACAGTTTATTTGGGAAAACTGTACCTGTCTGATTATGTTGTATACATATCACAGCTTAATATCCCCATGGACATGTACATTTTGTTAATACTAACCTCCTAGAATACTTCAACTGGACCAAGATCAATTTCTGATCAGGTCTTAATACCATCACACATAATTACTTTGATTGTAGTTTGATCTAATTACTGCAAAATCATTTAACAAAACAGTATCTGGCTTAAGCAACCATAAGCCGTAGAACAGCTCAAACCTGGCTCATTGCTGGCTCAGGTAATTAAATGACTCAGGAAGTTGGTGCAGAGGTGGAAGGAGCTGTTACAGGAAGTGGTGATTTCTGAATGTAGAATGAAATACCATGAGGAAGATAAAGAGCAAGTCAGCCCTATGATTATGGTCCTTATTTTACAGTCAACATCGATGCTTGCAGCACTCTTCCAGTAGCCTGCAAATGGATTCTTCCCTCACTGATTGTCCTTTCTTTTACAAACAGTGCCATGTTTTCCTCTTCATCATTCAGTGTTTGTCTATTAGGAGCACTGCCAAACTCAAGTGGTCAATATAGCAATCTGCCAAACACTCTGTCGTGAATCTTAAACCCAAACTACATTCACACATACAGGCTGCTCCAAAAGTAATGCCTCCTGTTTTATTGTGTCAGCTCACAACATCATGGGTGGGTGTTGGTGGTATGGCAGTAGAATCTGAACCTTTCCACCAATATTATGCTACATGCTGTTGCCATGCAAGGGATGGCAGCACAGGGCAGTCTGACAGAATGGTGTCTCATGTGGAAGTGTGGATGAAGCAAAGGTGTCTCATTGAATTCAGAAAAATTCTCGCTGAATGCAGAAAATGTGGTACCCTGACACTCAGTGATGGCTGCAGAATGTTTATAGAACCTAAACAGTGGATGTGAGCATAGAGGCAGTGGGTGGTGCATTTCAGCACTGGTAACAGTGATTTGGTCATCTCTGTTTGTGCCAATGTATATGAATGCAGCATGAAGGCTCTCATTCCTGGCTACTGAAAATGCATGGCAAGCAGTGGCGACCTTGATGAAATATAGCATTCTGTAGCTTGGAAATTCCTCTATCAAATAGTGTTATTGTGCTCTCTGTATCTGTTGTCATTTCTATGGGATAGGAGGTATTACTTTCAGAGCAACCAACATATTTATTCATGTGAAACAGAGATGTGGGGTTAAAGCTACAGAACCCAACGTGATCAAGTGAAATAAGTGGACGTTTCTGCTGCATAGGTGAGGAATGATTTGTACTTTAAGGTAACTATTGCTTGACTTCCTTTTCCAGGTTTTTGTTTGTTTATTCTATCTGTGATTAATTTAACTAAAAATAAAAAATAAAAATTAAAAAAAAAAAAGAAAAAGAAGAAACATTTTGCCTCCTTGGAAGGTTCTGTTATTTTTGTTTAGGAGGAAAAGGGTAGGATAAATAAAAATCCCTTCTGATACTGATCTATAAGAAGGGGACCAATAGGTTATAAACACAAACTTCAGACTTAAATCAAGGGAAATAAGCCAGAAAATTCTTTAAAATATAGTGTTTACATATATATAAATGCACCCTGCTTGTCAAAAATATTTATACAAAAATTAAGACAAGTGTTATAAACATAAACATGCCACCTGTTTTCCAGGTCAGTTCAGCCAAGACTTATTTCAGATCATTTAAATTACTGAACATACCTGAAAATTTGTAACCTTAGACTAATGAATCACAGTGGAGTCCCAACTTAAACAACAGGCAATGCAGATGCAAGTCTGAAGTTAAACTTAATCAGCAACTGAACAATGAGCAAATAATTTCCTACTTATAAAAGTTCTATCAACATAGCCTGCATTTATATCCCCATGATAAACATCACTGTTATTAGGCTAGTTCAAATTTCCACTTACAGTAATGCTTTATACTAAAACCCCCCCTCAGAGTAATATTCATTTTTGAAAGGGGGTTCAGTGGTGTACTGTTGTATATGTGCTTAACATCCTAGTATATGTAACAAGTAGTCTCCACTTTCAGGGAAAGTCTGAATAGATCTAAGTTCTACTTTCTGAGCCAATGTTTGTCATAAGACAGTACTTGCTGTGCAAACTGGATGGCAGCTCGTTTCTTTCCAGTTAATATGAGGTTTCATAATCAGTTCTTGTCATAGGCATCAACCCTTCATTCATTCAATCATAAAAATGTGACTTACTAGAAAAGGAAAAAATAGAGTCTAAAGGCACAGAATCACATAGCTGCTCTAGTAGGAGTCTGTAAACAGAGAATCATTTGAATTTAGGAAATCCAAATCCAGGAAAGTAAAAAGGCAGCTGAAGCAGGCTTTCATCTAGCCAACTTCCTTAAAGACCCAAAGGGTTTTGAGGTCTACAAAGTATGCACTAAAATACCATGTTTCAAAAAGCAATAAGGCATATAGTATACTCATTATTTCAAAAAAGTTACAATGGTAGTGTAGGCATACACAGTATAACTTAGTTATAATGCGTGGTACTGTTTCTACTACATAGCCCTATAACTGTTTCCTTCCTACATGATCAGAGATAAAACCCTGATTCCAAGTGAACACAAACCATTCTTGTACCACATCTACCACTGGTAATAGCTCTTTAACAGCAGCAGAGATTGTTCCACTGCTTAAGTCATGTTCATACTGAGCAAAGTCCACAAGTCAAAGTCCAGAGATTAAACGCTGTCGTACTTGTGCAGAGCTTCTTCTAGCTTTTGTGTCACTTTTTGAAAAAAGAGTATTTGCTGTTGCAAGAAATGCTGCATCTGTGATTTAAAGTCCCTCACACGGATTTTGTGGAAATGGTTAATTTCTGCTAAGGTCGCAAAAGAAATAATGTTACAGCGTTCTTGAATTCCCTCTGCTTTTTGGAGCTCCATCTTCCCCTCTTCCACATGCCGCTTACTCTCCTTTACTTTGGTGAGGGCTCCTGTGTAGAGAGGAGAACAGAAAAGTTTTACTGTGAGAACAGTTTACTCTGCAGTGCAGCAAAGCAATTTAATAACAAGAATGTGTACAAAGCAAATAACAATGATCATTCTGCTTCTACAGTACAGATACCCTCCAAATTATTACTGATGACTGGAGAATCTAAAGGTTTACTTCAAAGCTGCAGAAGTCCAGGCAGAAATATCAGAGCCTTATAAGAGATGCTAAAAAATACAGCAAAGGAACCTCCCTCTTCCAAACAGCTGATTAAAGCATGCATCTCACAAAAACTTCACCAAATGCAGACAGTGATACAGAACACCAAGATGAATCTTAATTTTAATTTTCACAAGCTCAGTTTCCCAGAAAAGCAACTTATTATCCCTAGAAATTGCATACTTATTCATAAAACTTGGAATAGTCAGACCAATACAGCTTTAGTCTTCTCCAAAAAATGTTCATTATACATATTTGTCATAACTTTTATCCCTGGAGGTGTTCGAGGCCAGGTTGGATGGGGCCCTGGGCAACCTGATCTAGATGCTGGCAAACCTGCCCGCAGCATGGGGGTTGGAGCTGGATGATATTTAAGATTCCTTCCAACCTAAGCTGCTCTATGACTCTATGTTTCTAGCTCTAATGTCTCAAATGACTCCCTCTTTTGTACTACACTTTAAGTCATACAAATGACTACAGTTCATGGACAGGACTCTCTTTACACTGCCTTGAAGAAATGCTTTTCTGTACTCCCTGTAGTGACAGGAATCAGCAAGCTAACAGAGATGCCTCTCTACCTCTGTATTTAAAGGAGGGTAACCTCTAGTATTTCTGCGGCGGAGGGGGATGGGATGGTAATTTTGTCTTCTTATCAGCCTGAATCCCCTTATGTTCTTCCACCCTTTCCTCCCTATGGCTTTTAACAAGATATTTTTAACACCCATTGCTCCAGCATTTCTCACAGCCCAGTGTAGTTTGCTTCTATCCCTAAGGCCACAGAAACACAAAATCTTCTGGGTGGGAAAAGACTGTTTAACCACTGAGCTCCACCACTAAAGCACGTCCCTAAGCACCATGTCCACATGTCCCTTAAATATCATAAGAAATGGGAACACCACCACCTCCTTGGGCAGCTGGCTGCAGTGCCTGACCACTGTGTACTCTTACTGGAGGCAAGTTAAAATACCTGATGGTAAAACTTGACCCCCCCACACCTTCCTTGACACCATGGCCCTGAGGCACGGCAGCTTAAAGCTTGGCACCAGCTGCTACAGCGCATGGACCTCACCCAAAAACAGAACCAAGAAGCCCTCCCCCCCCCCCCCGCAGGCAAGCAGCAGGGCATCAGTCTGTGCCAGAAGACTGTTTTCTCCTTCAAAGACTGAGTAATCTGTGAGGCAGGACACAATGTAAAAAATATTGAGTCCTCTCTTTTACAATAAAGACATTTTTTTCAGCAAACAAAAACCCGCTTAGCAATTTTTTTTTTTTTTCCTTCTGCATTCTGTTCGCATGGGAGGTTGTTTAAAAAAAAATGAAATTTGGGACTTACTGGGAGCCAGATGGAGCTGGTTTAATAAATATGACAACTCCTTGGTTGTGGTGTGGGGAACAACTTCAGATGTTATTTCTAGAATGACTAAACTGGAAGAAAAAATACTGAAATTTACCGCATCAGCAGCTGAAAGTATAACTAAGTTCATGGGGTAAGCACCATCTTCTGATTATTTTACATCAGTAATAACCATGCTAATTACCAAACAGTCTCCCCAGACTACAAATATTACACACTATGACTTTTATGCCAATTAAAATAGAAAATAAATGAATAAAGGGGTTTATAATTATGGAAAGGAATCCAAAGGAAAAACTTGCAGCCATTAATACAGTTATCATGACACGGATGTTTACATGCAGGTATTATAGTGGAGTCTCCTTTAAAATCTACACAGATTTCAGCTGAAGATTATACATATGCTTAAGCACAGATTTCCCCTTGGTTTCTTCCTTCACGTACCTTTAAGTGACGTGTTGTATTATCAGTAAAACCTTAACCATAAAAAATAAAAATTAACCTTAAGATAACTACATAAAGGAAAAAAAAAATACGTTATTTTATGAGAATCACTGAACCTTCCCCAGTCACAGAAAAAGACTCCACGCTCTATTTAAAAAGATATGTAATCATAAAAAAACCAATCACAAAAACATTTAAAATTAGAATTTTTAACTAATTCAGTATCTACTGATGCTTGCAAGCTTTAGTTTAGCAAATCTTAGGAAAAAAAGTGTTATTAGCTTGAACAGTTTTGCAAGCAGCTTTACTTACTGTAACATCTACACCTTTCTTTGGCCTGGCCAGCCCCTCCTGCCCACACCTGCACCTCCTGGTCATGTGTTGGGCTGAGCATGCTGGCAGCAGCCCCTGCAGGTGGGATCAATGACCTCTGCAGGTCCCTCCCATGTATTCCAGTCCAGTCTCCTGGTTCCTGGATTCAGAAATCTAAGCATCAAGTGTTGGTTTGGATGATCCAAAACAGAAAGGTGTGTTTAGAAAGAAACAAACAAAATCAAACAAATAGAAAAGGCCTTTTCACATTTTAGGGAAAAAGCACCAAAAGAGGCACCTCCTAATTCATGAGGGCTGCTCTGAAAGTAATGCTTCCTGTTGTATTCTGTTGGCCTGCAACATCAGCGGCAGACGGTGGTGGTGTGGCAGCAGAGGCTGAACCTTCCTGCCAGTATTCTGTTACGTGCTGTTGCTGTAGGATAGACGGCAGCAGAGGGGCAGTCTGACAAAATGGCACCAGACAAAGAAGTGTCACTAAATTCTTCCATGAAGAAAAAAAATGGCATCCACTGGCATTCACTGATGCTTGCTGAAACTTGTTAAGATAGCCCTATCCATAAAACCTGGTTTGATTAAAAGCTCTTCTGTTCAGAGAAGAGGTTTCAGGGACCAGGGCTACCTTTCAGTCAGCAAAAACAGCTTGGATTGCAGACACTGCAAAAAGCTGTGCTTCATCTATTTCTCATCTAAAAGGTAGGGAAGAGCAGATGTGAATGCTGTTTTTCATCTCCCCAAAGCTTGATGTTAAACAGATAGTGCTGCTTGCTGAATGCTGCTAAGGGCTTTTAGAAACTCACAGATTTCAGTACTTGCTTTGAAGTATGAGATTAGACAACGCTAGATGATATGAACATGTTTAACAAGGAACATTTATAGCAGTATGCCAGGAGCCATGAAGACAGAAACAACAAAGACTCTGCTAGAAATAAATAGTCCCAAGCTGTGAAACACACTATACAAACAGCAATTTAAACAGGCATAGAGGAGTTACTAGGCAGAAAACAAGTGTATTGAGTAAGGAAGTTGGTCATGCAAGCATGAGGTTGCAATCAGGCAGAAGAAATCAAATACATTAAGGAAAAAAAAAATAATTAAAAAATCCTCAACCTGAGAGCATTCTGGTTTGGGTCAAACAATATATTTTCCAATCAGCTGCAGTTTTCTCACACTCAAAAATGCTTTGAGATAATGTGAGCAGTCAACCAAGGATTGGTTCAAACCTACATGTGAGCACACACTCACTGTCCTCCATTCTGTTGGTGTGTGCACCAAAGTGAAAAAGCAGATCATATCACATGGAGGTACACATATCCCTAAGCCCTCATTTATCCATGGGGAATGGGTAAGAACAAATGACTAACGATCAGCTGCCAGCAGCTAGCCCTAACCTGGCTCCTCATGCCTAGCATGCAGAATGCTGGCCAAGGCTGCAGCTTGCACTGTCACTAGAATGCAGAAGTCTCATGGCTCAGAGCTCACGAAAACAACTTCCCATGGCCCAGATCCACTCCTTGAAGCAGCACATAAATGTCACCTTTGGAATCTGCATACAGTAGACAGCAGGGAAACTCCAGCTGCATTTGGAGTCATGAATCCAAATGAAGAGAAGCCTGAAGAAAGGGAATTCTCTGGTGCCCCTTTTTGCTTTGTATTTGTACAACTGACACGTGTTTCATGGCTGGGATTGCTCAATTCTTCAAAAATAGGAACAGTCATTACTGCTGCTGCTCAAAACTGTATCTCTCTCTTCCAAAAAAGATCTATGAAACCGCAATCTAAATAGCAGTGATTTAACTTCATACAGCAGTACTGCCTATGGGCAGTGTGTGAGATGAGATGGCTATAACACAACACGTGCAGCTATAGTGAGGATCTGTAAAGTTAGGTAGATCTGCATCTCACAGTCCTGCTCTACCAATGTATCAATGTCTTTGGTACTTCAGTCCAAAATACTGAACTTAAAAATTTACCTAGACTATAGAAAAAGTTAACATTTAAGATACTAGAATCGTAATTACGTACATTCAAATATTTTCTTCACTTAGTGATGAATAACTTTAAAACTAAAGGAGGTAAGATTTAGATTGGATACATGGAAGAAGTTTTTTACAAAGAGGTAGGAGGCACTGCAACAGGTTATCCAGAGAGGTGATGGTGCCCCATCTCTGGAGATGCTCAAGGCCAGGCCGAACTCTGTGCAACCTGATGTAGCTGTAGGTGACCCCGTCCATTGAAGCGGAATTGGATGAGTTGATCTTTAAAGGTTCCTTCCAACTCTAGGATTCCGTGACTCTGTGCTGAACTGAAATAAATAGATTTCTTTCACAAGTAACTGACGCGTGTAAATTGTTATGGTGCTTCAAGACCTTCCTTCAAACACTACACTTCTGTTATTCTTTATACCTCATGCTAGAGAAATACTGAAAAACAAAACAGAACACAAAAAGAATGACAGGTGATACAGAAGGAAAGAAGTTAGCCTTGTAGTTCTTCTTGACACATTTCATAGAAGAGTTTTCTGAAATATATTTCTAACGTGGTTGGGAAAAAAAGCCACATGCTGCTCCTCGTGTGCTGCTCTTTCACCACCCAGCCCCAGCATCATGGGAGCTGCTGGCCCTGCTGCAGGTGAGAAGTAGCAATGGAAATGCAGCACGTGGATACCAGCCACCCCAGACACAAATCCACATTCATTCCATTCATAAATGGCACTGAGAAAGAGAGCAGCCCTAAAAATGGCAGGGTGGAAAAATCTGGGGAACGTGATTGTTCTGGCCTTTGTATCAGTGGTAAGTGTGGCTCAAACAAAGAGCAGCAGGCTCCTGAATGCCTCCTTTGAGAAGCCCTCTGGCCAATAAGCTTTGATGAGACAGCCTCCCCCAAGAATTTGTGTCCAAGTACAAAGGTTCCTCTGAAGGAGGGCTCCCGCATGAGAGAAGAAAGCCCAAGTCAGAAAACATTGTGTTTTTCACAGAAACTCAGGGGTCTAACAAAGAGGATTGTTCAGCAGTTTTATCTGAGAAATCCTGTGACAATGCAATGACCTGTGTAATACATTCAGTTTTGCTGTTCAACTGTCTGCAGACAACGAATTAAGATTTGGAGCATCACTTACTACGAAGCAAAATAACTTGTGTTTCCATGCCACTCAGCCACCCATCATATTAAATTGTGCTACATAGGCGTCTACAGTGCTTTAAAGCACACTCCTCACTACTGAAGGGAGAATTTCAAACACCGACTCCTTTTGCTTTACTTTATTTCTAATAAGAGGGAAGAAATAACATACCTCACATCGCTTTCAGTGGCTTTCACAAAAGGATGCAAAAACAGAAAAAGTAACAAGAAATGAGTTTACTCATTCCTTACCACGGAACCTGATAATAAGGTGTTTTTGTTTTTTTTTTTTAACTGCAGCTCTCTGCTGAAAGACTGGCAGCAAACCCCAGGCAGACCACACACATGTAGGTGCAGATTTGATTCACTCTTCTCCTGAAACAAACAACCTGTAAGGAACAGGTCTCCCACCGTCAGGCTGATGGCTGCCAAGCTGAGCCACCTACATGGCCACCCTGCTTACACTGCTGCATGAGGATGACTGCAGTGAGTAACTCCATAGAGGGCTGCATTAGGCCTGGAGAGGAGGAAGCCCACAGGGCTTAGCATTATTGATTGCTCAGCAGTTCCACCCAGCTCAGCTCACGGCTATGCAATGATGAGCTCCTAATTCAGGTGGGATTACACCTCACATGGAATCCCACTCTGAGCAAGCTCCAAAACTTCCCCGTTCAGCTCAAATCAAAATGATGAAATAACGTGTAGTAGGATAGACATTTTATTACACTGACAGATTATTTCCTTAAGAATGCTGTGAGCACAGATTAACAAAAGGAGCCTACATTAACTTAAGATTCTGCAAATTCTTTACATTTTCTGGCAGAGATTCAGAATGGAAAGCATTATAATGGGAATTCCCCTGAAATTAAAAGCAGAAGCCTCCTCCAGTACAGACTTAACTGCATAAAAGAAGGTCACAGGGAAAATGCAGCATTACTGTAACTAATGAAGGAACAACCTCCTACTTTGAAATCTGGTTTTAGACTTTTAAACAGAAAAAAGCAAGCAATCCTCAACATCAAAGGCAAAACGAGGAAGTTACTTGTCTTTCCTGAGAGCGTCAACACAAAACAGTTTTCAAAACCAAGCTTTCTAATTCAATGACGATATTCTTCTCCTTGATGGAGGAAAACTCTTTTAAGGATGTTCTATTTTTTACCCTGAAAGTAAGTCAGAAATTTAAAGCAAAATGTCTAAAATGGTGATTACTTTGCTATTAAAGGGTTTTGCATAGACGTGAAAGTGGCTCTTGTGCTTTTAGAAAACGCAGCTTATCAACAGCTAAGGATAAGTAGGAAATACTTTTTATTATGCCCATTGTTCAAAAAAAATCAGAGTTGAATAACACTGCCCCATAAATTTAGGTTCACAAATCACAGGGTTCTGCTAATGTCTAGGCTAACGCTGACTGACTGCAGCATTATTAATGTCAGACAGAACCATTTGTTCTTCCAGCTACCCTGCTGCAAAGCTCACTGAAAGCTGTCACTCACATGTATTCTTCAGTTCATATAAAACCATGCTCTGGTTTACACAATGCAGATATCATGCAAAAATAAAGCAGTCTTTTTCACAGATCTCAGAAACTTGACAAATTCCAGTCTCTGGTGGTTTTGGCATGCACATTGATTTAATTCCTACTACCTGATTATTGATGGTTTTGGAATGCACAGTGATAAATGTCATTCCATTTTAAAGAAATACCAACACTAATGGATACTATAAACACCTAACTTCAATCTTAGAATAAAAAATAAAAAATAGCCATATTTAAGATCTGATTAAATCATTGCACAAACAGTTGCAAACTGGCATGCACACAGAGGAAGGGTATGGCCCATCTATTTATCCAGTGAAACAAGGACTGCTCTCATACCCTTATACACTTGAGTGTGTTCACAATCACATTGACAAGGTGTACATCGGCTCTACAGTCCCCAAGATAAATGTAGCAGCTCTGGCAGGGATGTTACACTGGGCCTGGCAGGGCACTAAAGAAGCCATACTCCACAGTTTGCCTTTAAAAATGTTGATAACAGGAGATGAGAACAAGATGGCAAAACAAAGGACACAAACACAACTGAACTACAAGCATCTATCACTCAGCACAATCCCATTAACAAAAGACACACAGCTAGGTAAAAAAATGGTGAAAACTTCTTGAAAGGTTATTTTTTCAAAGGGTGGATGTGGCAATTTTAAAATAAACAAATTTTACACCTATCACTTTGCAGACAGAATTTTCAGCAAAGAAACGACCATGCCCTCGCACTGCAGCATGTGCTTGCAAGTGTCCTCTCTGATGATACATTACCTATAATGATGCCTGAGAGAAGGACTGTTAGCAGAAATTTAATCCAGCTAAAGGGTGTCCTCTGCTTTCCATTATCACAAACATAGCATTCTGTATCACAGCTTGAGAGGCAAACATTCCTTAACAAAGGTTTTACCCAATTCAAAGAGAGACCTGCTGGAAAGTACAAGCTATCTCCAGTGTAAGGACGTTTGCTTCCACAGCACTTCAGCTGATGCTAAAAGTATAGGAAGGTGTGAACAGGAAAATCAAGCTGATCGTTAGAAATGTAATACATCTGTCCTTCAAAAAGCAAGAAACATTGTGTACATAACTGAACGGCTTCTGGGCAGGCACTTAATATAAGCAATTGCAACTCAAACAAGTACTGAGATGAAAATTCCAGTGATGTTAAGCACATCTTATGAGCTTACATTTAAGAGTGACAATGAGCACTTGTAAACTATAGAAGATGAATATAAGGTATTTCCACAGCTGATATAAGTAGCTTCAAAATCTCCTTGAATTTTATGGGAAATGTGTAGAAAGGAAAATATTGGTTACAAAATATATCAATACTTGTATTACAATGCTATCAAGAAAAGCATACATGCAGATGTCACCTACTGTCACATCCCTGCTTTGGAAGAACTGCTTGCGGACGCTTTTCTCCAAAAACGCAGAAAAGATGCTAAAAATGAGGACAATTCATGGTGTTTGATTGCCCACCAACATCTGCATAGTTCTACAACTGTCCTAGGATGAGCAAATGTAACAGGCATGGCTTATTCACATAACTCCATGCGAGAAGAGTAGAGATGCAAATCAAATGCAGATCCTGCTCCATTTTTCCCCAGTGCATTTAAATGTTCTCTTTTAGAAACCTGCATGCTGCAGCATCTCTGCAAGGACAAAAAAAAAAAGATTCCTTCTTGCAGTACAAACAGCCAAGGCAAACCAAAGCATTAATCTGCTTTTCACATTGCTTTTCACATTCCATGCCAACATAAAAAGGGCAGCTTCACTTATCACAACCAGAGAAGCTGCGCACACGTGATGTCTACCTACCCAAAACAGGCTGGACAGCCCTAAGGCACTAACAAGACCTGAGCAGACTGTTAAGTTACATATATTGTCACTGATTTCATGAGGCTTTAATGTTTTGTAAATAAATGTTATTGATCCTCATGGCCTTCATGAAGGATATTTTTAGACTGTCTAGAAAGCATTTGCTATTTATTTGTTCCAGGCTGTTGGTAAAGCTTTGGGGGCTAAGCCAAATGTGATTTCATTTTTTTTTTTTTAATTAAAATTTCCAATCTTTGCTGTTTGAATGAGGCAATTCAAAATAAGTAAGGTACCATCTGGATGAGTTTATACAGTCTGCACACATTAACTTGGCATTTTAACTGTTCAAACAAAGTCTAACGATGAAGTCATGGAAAAGATGTTGGAAAGGCTGAAACGTGTCCTTGTTTCAAAGGTGACTTACAAAACAGAAAATTCAGCCAGTTATTTGGTATTGATAATGCTCTTACAAAGACTTGGAAGAGTTCTAGGACTTGCTTTCAGTTTTCTGTATACCAATTCTGCTAATCTCTGTCTTCACCGAATCCTAACCTGACCTGAAAACCTCCCAGCCACAGGGAGACAAGGAATCCTTTCTCACCATCTAGATTCTCAGAAACTTCAAGATGAAAAGCTATTGCACAATCTTTGAAATAAAGTTTCTTCCTCCTTTTACAAAATAATTTCTACATTAATTTCTGCATTGTCCTGATACTCTCTAGCTGTTCTCAAGGTCTTTCTGGTAGACAAAGCTCTAATGCATGTGTTTATCAAGGACTCAAGAAGATCCACTGCCTGCAGTCAAAACTTAAAGTGTGAACCCTGGTCAATATCTTCCAGCCTCCTGGTATTAAATGGGTGTCCTGCAGCATGCAGACCTGGGCATGTGCAATAATGCATGCAGTCCTTCCTCTGCTACCAGCTGTTTGCTGAAAATAATCACTGGGATGTTATCATTCTTGAAATGTCTTGCTATCATCAAACTTGAACAATACTAGGCTAGGAAGTTCCAAAAGGTACCAGGAAAGAGAAACATCTTACTTGCACAAATCTTGCTCACTCAGAAAGTTCATGTATGAATAGATAAGGGACAGGAAGGAAAAAGGAAAAAACAAAACAAAACAAAAAAACAAGCAAACAAACAATAGTTTTATAAGACCAATGCAACTGTTTGGCAGACAAGACACAGAAGTCTGATTTCTGTTTAAGCCCCTGCATATAAGGGCATTGCTCAATTTCAGTCTTTCCCATTGTTGGCCTCTGTGAGATTTACACACATCAAGGAAACTGTAACTTTACACTGGTACTAAATTTCAGTATTCTTTCAGGATTTAGCCGCCTAAACATTTATTTCCTTTAGGCAACTTTCATGTAGTGTGAGGTTGAAACTGGGTGACTCAGACAGCAAGTACAAAACACCACATTTCTCTTGTAATAACAGTGGGGAAGCGGAGAGAGATGGCAACAGCCACCCTAAGACAATCCATTCCTGCTCATCAAAGTCCTTAAGCACGTGAAACATTGGTATCCATCTCTTTTTACTGTTATAGGGGTCATCTGGCTAAGATTACATGCCCAGCTTTCAGGCACTTAAGTTAACTGAGCTGAACTCCATGCGGGGTATAATATGCATTTGTGTAAGAGAGACAGAAAAAGGTGGATAAAAGGAAAAACAGAGACAGAGAAAAGAACAAGTCTCTGCAGAAAATTTAACAGGCTAAAAAGAAAGCAAGAGAGATGGGCACTGCTTTAACATTGTGTCATTAAATATTAGGCACGAATTTTGACTAGCTTTATCCACACAATGACATATCAAGCATTTGTCCCACTCCCTCCTCCCCTTCCCACAAGAATTCCAGAAAACATCATAGAGAACTTCAGGTTTCAGTAGTGTCTGGGGTTTTTCTGTGCTTGAAATTCCAATGCATTAACAGCTGGAATGTCTTTCTATCCAATTTTTTTACATTATTCTAAAACAACACCCAAAACATTTTCCGAGCCAAAGTGTGGAATGAAACTTGCTTCAAGCAAATAAGGACATTTGCTTTATTTTACTTTTAGTGATCAAAAAGTAAATATGTCATTCAGATATTCTTAAAATAACTATTTTTGATCATGGTGTGTCACCTACACTTTAGAGAGTGTGTTTTGCAAAAATGTATTTAGTGTTAACAAAATAAGATAAAGAAGGGTTCTGGAAAGCAGAAATGAAACAAAGTTAGCCAGTGTTTCTTCCACTGTCAGAAATTAAAAAAGGAAAGTAAGTCCAATTATCATGATTCCTCAAAGAGGACTGGAAACAAACAAACAAACAAACCCCAATAACTTCTCTGCACTCACTAACCAAGTATCCCAGTGAAACAACCAGATAAGAATGCACTACACCAGTAGTTATACACACACACACCATCTCAAATTCTCACATGTACACACATTTCCTGAACACAAACTTGCACCAGCCTGCAATGAAGATTATGGAAGTTGGGAGATCTCATCAGTTGAGTGAAGCTATAGCAATTAGTGTCTAGGAATTATTTTGCCAAAATTGCCTAGGGAATTTCCACAAGTAGACCTTGAAAACACAGAAATAAAGATGGCAGGATGCTTTTTTTTCTCAAGGCTAAAGAAACTGAATGTATTATTTCTTGAAAGACACACTAGTTCTGCAAAAAGACAACGACAAGCAAAGGTGGAATTTAGTTTTCAGGCCCACTGAACTTAATATTCCTTTTTACAAACATTTTGCCAGAGACAAAAGAAAACCAAGTATATCCATCTAATTATTTGCACCTCCCATTCCAAAGAACACAGATATATGCACAGGAACATTTCACATAAGCATGCTAGACAAACTTTCCTATGAGGGGTTCAAGACTAGATTTTTACAAGTATTTGGGTGCTCAAATGCTCAGACCACACCCTGCCACCACCTCCTCCTACAAAGGCCACTTTTCCCATAAGTGCTTAGTTTTCAAAATAAAATGTATCTCAACAACTTGTTTGTAAGGAATGTGTGCCTTGGGACTGAAATGCTCTGTTTCCAGTCTCAGTGGGAAGTTCTTCCTGAGCACTTCCAGATGGAACTGCAGGATTTCCATCCCATTACATTCTTCACTGTAAGGCTCAATCCAATGAACCTTCAGACCTGGATTGGAACATACACAAAACAGGATAGGGTTTCTCATAAAGGACTGCCAAGCTGGTCCTCAGCTGGAGAGTGGGAGAAAGAAGTTCAAATCCCTCCTCCGATTCTTTTGGAGCAGGAAATTTAACCCCTCCTTCCCTCGCAGAAAATTCCTTAATACTGGGTACTCAACAGCAAGAAGACAGATAAAGAGGAGCCTTTAAAAATATCTTACTGAAGTTATTGCCATTTCACTAAATACTTAAAACAGTAATAATAAAAACTTTGAAAATATACCACCGGTTTTCATATTTACAACAAGGTGACCAAAATGACAACCCCTTTTAGCAAATTTCAGATCACACATGATGTACTCACACAGGATGTAGAAAGATCTGAATCCTTGAGCAGTTACAAGCACAAGGGCTAATATATTTACCTGATGATGCACAGACAAAGCAACAGTGTACTTATCCAGCTTTGGTTCTTTATTCTAGAAGAATGCATAAAGACCAAATGGAGGAAGATTCTTGCTTCTAGTTCAGGTAGTTTGGCCTTCTTGCAGAAGAAAATTTGTAGAAATTATTAAACACCCCAGACATGCAGACTTCTCAGTTCACAGCACAAAACATTTCCAAATCACATCCAGCAGCTGCTCATCCGCACTAAATCAAATCCTTAACAAGACAAGGCATTCTAATGCATGATTTGGGCACAGCCACCTTTCTTTTTGGTCCTTCTTAGGTCCAAATGAATACAAAAATGCAATCTACAAATGGCTTCAGTTTTCACCCAAAAATGAACAATACATTTGCACTATGTAGGAAATAAAATGGAAGAACATTCATAACTTCTTTCCAAGCCCATGTCGCCAAAGTATCAATCAAAAGGCTGCTATGTGTACCACCTCAGAGGTCACTTTTGGCCATCTTACTGAACAAATATTGTACAATAGAAAATAAAATACTGAAAGAAGGACACAATTCTGTTTTCAGCTCATCTATTTTCACCAACGGGTTTTTGTTTTGTCCATAAAGACAACAATACTTCTCAAGTACTGGCAACTATCCCAGGTCATAAATTTAAAAGAAAGGTCTTATGTTGCAAGAAGACAAAATGGTTTGTTTTCATCAGACTTTAAAATTTGGAATTGAGAAGATATACCTTGTTACAAGTAACTATTAAGAGCAACAAAACAGCAATAAACTGGATAAAAAACTATTTTTACTCAACTTTTCTTTATCTCTCATATAGGGAACAACAAAAAAAACACATGCATAACCCAGCTCTAACCCTATTCCTGTGCTGATTATGAACACCCAGGAGACCAATTTTTCAAACACAAGCCATTTTCTAATCACAAATATGTACAAGGGATAACATTCTGTAGAAGGCAGTGTTGGCCCAGGGGTGCTGGAGCATTAACACATGCACACAGACTGGCTGTATGTTCCTCCAACCAGCTCCAGGACAGTCTTCTGGCCCAATACCAACATATGTCACGCTCATGCACTGCTCTGGTGGAAGCTCATTTAGATGATTTTCCTGCAGTTTAAGAAGGTAAATGTAACCAGTACATTTAAATTCAAACAGAACTGAAAATGAAACAGCAGTGTGCAATCTGTAGGAAATGTGGGTTGAGTTGTGCACATATCATATTATTCCCCGTTCTCTTCTCAAAGTAAAGTATCCAAGAAGCTACAGTGTGAAACTCTACATAGTCTTAACAACTTCAGGATATAGATTTAAATAGTACGTACCATCTACTTTTTTATTTGACCTGATAAAATAATCTTTCCCTTTGATTCCTTCCAGAAGCTTATTATCAATCCTAACATTATTTGAAATCTCACTTTAAAGTACTCTACTTCTGAACATGAGACACTGCCAAAGTCTCCCTTCTCTCCAAATTTTAAATATTTAAGAGCTGTTATCAGAATACAATGCCATACCAGCCAGCACAACAAATCATGAAAGGTCAGATTGCACTCTTCCATTTTCTCCTCAAAATAATGTCAAGATTATCAAAGTTTCCATTCAATGATTTCGAGATTCAACAAGAGAATGCAAATCTGAACTTAATGCACGTACTTTTAAAAGAAAAGCTTTCTTAGACAACAAACTGCATACACTTTATCAACTCTTCCTCCTCAGATTTCCCTAGCAATAACGCTTGCCTCCAGAAAGCCTGCCTTCGTGATCTGCTGAAAAAACTCCTCTGATCACTTTATCATAAAACTCAAGTTTTCTAACAGTTGAAGAAATCTCATAAGGGCCAGAGAGACTGATTCAACACAGGGTACAGATAAAGCTCTGCCTCTCAGCATACAGACCAACACTTACAAATCTACAAGCCTAATTCCTGCAAAGAAGCTCTTACACTTTGTCATATGAATATTAAGCATATCTATTTATTTACATGACAGGTGAAGTTTTTCTAAGTCTCTGTACCTTCGATCTCTGAGTTGAAAGCCACAGGTCAAGAATACAACAGCAAAAAAGAATGGACGATGGGCTTTTCTTCTCATGATGGTGACAAACATATGAATAGCATTAAGTTCACAGCAGGGATATCACCTACAGATATACAGTGTTCCTAGCTTCTGTTTTCTGAACAAGTTACCCTAGTTATCCAGCAGACAATTCTTTCATGCTTGGTTTTCCTTTCCCTCCGATGTATCACAAAGTGCTACAAAAACAGCAATGTCAACTTGAGAAGCAAGTTTTAGACATTAAGTTGCTGACAGGTTAACAGGTGAGCAATGTTTTTTCCATGATAATTAGGACAAAGTATGAAAAACTCCACCTATGAATACTGTTCATTATCCCCACCAAAAACATGAAAAGAGTTTTAATGCAAGGCTAAACCACCAACAGACTTAAACAATTCATCTAAACATCTGATGCTGCAAAAAGCAAGTAGCACCATGCACACATCAAACTAGAAGGTCAACTGGAGAATCTGTATCTTCAGATTGCTTCTGATTTACATTATCTGCTATGCTGGAGATCTAAGATACCTAACTTACATGAAACAGAAAGAGATGTTTTCATACTGGGGATTATAAGCAAGCTCATTGATCTTTAATGTATCAGCCATAAAGGTAGAGATGGATTCTTTCAGTGATCCACTGCCAAACTGAGTAACCTCTGACCAATAAAATTCCCAACAAAGTCTGCACCTCTAGCACAGAATGAAAGCTGTCACTGATGTGTTTTGGGTATTTTTAGCAACAGCTTACCTGAGTAAACACAGAAACGTTTAACCCTAGGGCAGCAAGCCAGATGCAACACGTTTAGCTACTGATTCCTACATCTGTCTGCACACCACCAATTTGTGAAACTACCATCATATGAAATATATAAGGATGTTACCTTTCTGGACATGGATGATGTCTGGAAAGTTGGCCAAATGCCCCTGATACAGCGCTAACAAATCCATCACAGGATCTAGGTCCTGTCGGGGCTGATCTGCAAACAGGTCCCCGATGGTGTCATAGGCTTCTGCAGTAAAGGCTATAGCTTGGTTGAGGCCAGCAGAGAAGGCCTGCTGGTCCAGCTCAAATGCCTGGCTGAGGCACTTGAAGGAGTGCCCCACCTTCTGGTATTCCTTCTTGAAACCAGTGACTTGTTTGCGGGCAAACTCGTTGGCAGTGTGATTGAGCTGCAGGGCACTCTCATCCATCTTCTTTGTGAAGGCTTTGAAGCCATCCACCTGGCTTTCCACCTCCTGCAAGTCCAGGACAGCCCCAGGGCCAGTGGGGACACTGATGGTCAGGAAGAAGTTGGCACCCACCATCTCATCTTTCTCGGCCTTGCGCTTGCCCTGCTTCCAGGCCTTCTCATCGGTGCTGGGGCAGGTGAGGAAGTGCTGGAAGGCATCGCACTGCGCCAGCACGGGGTGGCTGCACATGTGGTCCATCCACCAGGCCAGGCCTTTGCGACGTTTGGATATGAAGTCCTCCTCAAAGCGGCCGGTGGCCTGCTTCTCGGGCAGGTGGGGCACGGAGATGACAGGGAACTTCTCAGCCAGGCGCCCGTAGAGCCAGTCAAAGTGCTTGTAGCGGCGGTGCACCTGCTGCCCGGTGTGGCTGGGCACCAGCTTGTACGCAATGTAGCTCTTCATGCCTTTGAACTTGGTCTGCTTGGTGGGGTCCTCAATGGAGCACTGGAAGGGGTAAGGGTTCTCCTGCCACTCGGGGCCGCGAGGGCCCAGCACCACGCACAGCTTGTCCCCGTCTTTCACGAAGCCCGACGCCTCGCCCAGCACGAAGGCCTCCCCGCCCGACTTGACGAAGGTGGAGAAGCGGTTGAGGTTGCGGCTCACCGTGGCCGAACTCTTGGCCCCGCCGCCGCCGGACGGGTGCGGGTGTCCCGCCGGGGGACCGCCGCCGCGGGAGCCCAGCGACAGCTCGGAGCGCGTGGACAGCCGGTATCGGCCCGGCGCCGCGCCGCCGCCCGCCGCCTCGTAGTCGGGGTACGAGCTGCTCAGGGCGCCCGGCTCGTCCGCCACCGTGGAGCTGTCGTCCCAGTCGTCGTCCCAGTCGTCATCGCTGCCCTGGCTGGGCTGGTAGGAGCCGCCGTAGGGCGCCGGCGGGAAGGGGTACCCTGCGGCGGCGGCCGGCAGCGGGAAGGGCTCGGGCTGCTGTGCGGCCGGCTTGAAGGCGGCGGGCGGCGGCAGCGGCTCGAAGCCGCCGGCGGGGACGTTGGCGTAGCGGGCGGGCGGCGGCGGCTCGGCGGCGGGGGCGCGGATCACCTGCACGTAGGAGGCCGGGAAGAGGCCGCGGTCGCCGCGGCTGTTTACGCCCTCCAGCCAGCCCTCGATGTCCTGCTCGCTGCACAGCCTCAGCACCTCGTGCTCCCGCAGCGAGATCTCCCCCGGGTTCTCCGACCTGAAGTCGTACAGCGCCCGCGCGCGCAGCGCCATGGCCCCTCCGAGCGCCCGCCCGTCGCCCCCCCGGACCCGGACCGGGACCCGCCGCCCGCTCTCACCGCTCCGCGCCCGCGGGGCTGCGGGAGGAGCGCGGCGCCACCGCCCGCTGCCGGCCCAGCGTCCCACCCGCACGGACGGTGCGGCGGCTCCTCGGCGCGCTGCGCTGCGCTGCGCTACGGCGGCTCGGCTCGGCCGGCGGGTAAGCGAGTCCTGGCTTCACCCCGGCGGGCGAGACAGGGCGCGGGGCCGGGCCGGGGACCGTCCCACGTCGCCAGTTTCGCTAATCCAGAGCCGAGAGGCAGGGCGGAGGAGCCGAGCGCAGAGCGGCCGCCCCCATCGATGGGCCCGGCCCGCCCCTTCCCGCCCGCCCCCTTCTGTCCGGACGGCGCGGGGCGAGCAGCGGCGGCCCCTGAGGAGCTGCCGGCAGTGGGGGAAGCGGCGTCTGCGGGGCCAGACTGTGCCCTCTGTGCAAAGACACGAGTCTCTGCTGATTCAGGAAGGTATTTTTAGTCCTCTCAGTGTTACCAGCAGAGGCTGAGAGCAGGAGATGCGATGTGCACACTTCTAAGTCATGAACGTAATTAAAAGGGATGCTCTGAAAATAGTGCCTCCTGGTTTATTTTGTGTCCCGTGATGACAGAAGTGAATGGTGATGGTATGGTGGTATGGGAGAGGTTGAACCTATTCTGCCGTAGTTCAGCTGGAGGTCACCATCCCTGGAGGTCTTCAAGAACCATGTAAACGTGGCACTGAGGGACATAGTGTGTATGATGGGGATGGTTTGACAGCTGGACTTGCTGATCTTAGAGGTCTTTCCTATTCTCAACAGTTCTGTGCTTCTTTGATTCTGATATGTTTTGTTGCCATATGACAGATGACAACGTTCCGACAGAATGGTGTCTGACATGGAAATATATATGATCAAATCATGAAGTGATGGGCTGGAAGCTGATGGTGACCAAGCAGATGGATGTGAGCACAGGAAGGTGGTGGGTGGTGCATTTCAGCAGTGGCAACAGTGACATTATGTCACCCCTGCTGGTGAATATTGTTGCAAACATGGCACACAGGCTGGTAGAAAATGCATAACTAGTGGTGGAGACAGTATTAAAAAATATTGTTTTATAGCTGAGAATTTGATCTTATCAAGTAGTGTTATTTTGTTCTCTGTATCCATTGTAGTTCCCATGGACATATATGGCCTTAATTTCAGAGCTAATAATGAAGATGGGAATACAGTTGTGATTTTGTAACATCTCCTTATTGACAAAACAAACCTCCATGTTCTGAATGCCATTTATTGCCTGATACAGGCAGTAGTACTCCCAGGTTCTTAAATCCTTCAGTGACTTTTCCTAGGCATGTGAGGCATCTACAGTAGCAGGAACTCAGGCACGAGCACTGCTTCACAAGGTGTCAGTACTCCACCAGATCTATGCAGCTCCCCAGAGGCTATACTTCATTCACAGAATCACAGAATGGTCTGGGTTGAAAAGCACTTCAAAGATTAACTAGTTTCAAGCCTCCTGCTATCTGCAGGGCTACCAGCCACCAGACCAGGCTGCCCAGAGCCACATCCAGCCTGGCCTTGAATGCCTCCAGGGATGGGGCATCCACAGCCTCCTTGGGCAACCTGTTCCAGTGCATCACCACCCTCTGTGTGAAAAGCTTCCTCCTAATATCTGACCTAAATCTCCCCTGTCTCAGTTTAAAACCATTCCCCTTGTCCTGTTGCTATCCACACTTGTAAACAGCCATTCCCGCTCCTGTTTATATGCTCTCTTCAAGTATTGGAAGGCCACAATGAGGTCTCCCCACAGCCATCTCTTCTCCAAGCTAAATAAGCCCAGTTCCCTCAACCTTTCCTCATCAGAGAGGCGCTCCAGCCCTCTGATCACCTTCGTGGCCCTCCTCTGGACCTGTTTTAAGAGCTCCATATCCGTCCTGTGCTGAGGGCCCCAGGCCTGGATGCAGTGCTGCACATGGGGAGGGTGTTCCCAGGGTGTTGTGAGAAGGAAAACTTATGCCATCAGGCCTTCAGTTTTCCAGTATTAGGAGATGACACAGATGTGGTAAGGATGTTCTCCAGTGGGTCACCTTTGTGCCACTGTTTGAAAGAAAGCCAGTGGTCTACAGACTGGCTGTGTACCTCTTTCTACCTGCTGTCTTCCTCCTGAAGGCAATGCTGCCATCACATGCCTTGATGGCCTCTCTTGACCCTCTACCAACACCTGGTCAGACACTGAGTACTAACATTTCTCTTAGTTTGAAGTCTAAGTCAGTTTTCAACGATTGTTGTGTCAGATGATGTGGGCTATTTATAGGGATGCCACAGACTCGCTGCTTGCTTTCATTGATGTTCTTAATGTTGTCTGGCACCTGGGCTTTGCTTTCGCTTGCTTTTTTCTTCTGACCTTCATTTTCCCCATTTGACTGCACATATTGACACAGTGCTTTCTTTTTCCACAGCTTAGTATCTTTTGCAAACATAACCTCTCTCCAGCCAAGATGCTACCCATCATTCCTTCTGTGCCTAGCAGTGGAAGCCTGCTTTAATTTTACCCCAAACTGATACTGATCAAAGAACTGCATCAGCAGCTGGTGTTCCGCCAGAACTGGTCATTGTGGTCTTACTGCTGCACACTCAGTACCTGCTGTCAGTGTCAGGGTTTTCATCTGCTGAACACAGAAGCTTCATAGTATGCGGGAGGCCTAGCGTGCTACCCTCAGCCTGTGGCCAGCTCAGAGTGAGAACTGAACACAGTAAGAGGAGGTACAGATCAGCTTAACCTCTGTCTCAGATTTCATCCCTGGTTCTGACTGCAAATCAAGAGAAGTAGTCAGGGTTTTATATTCCTTAAAAGTCACTCCTAAAACTGGCTGTAGTTTGGTTTGGACAAACTTTGCATTCAGGGGAATCCTGACAGGATGAACTACAGGAAGTTAGCTTGTGACCTGCCTTTTCTATACCATTGTTTTTTATGTGTTTTACTGCATCTTCTTCTTCTCTCCCAAAATTTATTTTAATCTTAGTTATCAATTTTTTTAGCTGTTATTGTTGTTTTCTCTCAAATAGTCTATAGCCCCCCCACCCCCCAACCACCTTCCCTCCATAACGTGATCAGTACTGGAAATAATGCTGATCGACTCGAGTTGTGTAGACAGATGGTTTTAAATTTGCCTTCATTGAGCAGCCTGGAGTGACAGTGAGATGCCTTTCCCCGACACAAAACCACCTGAGTTACTGGATTTTGCTGCCCCAAGTGGTGAGGAACTGTGCATTCAGTATCGGGCGGGCTGTTTCCACCTCGGGAAAGGAAGGGTAGAAAAGGGAGGGAGCGGGAGGGGAGGGAAGGATAGAAGTGGGAGAAGGGAAGGAATTGAATGGGACAGGGACAGGGATAGAAATGGGAGAAGGGAAGGAATGGAATGGGACAGGGATAGGGATATGGATGGATAGTGGGGGTTGAACATTACGTCAGTGGTTCCAGTTGTGGAGTGCTGTCCTGCATTCTCCTACATCCACCCACTGCTATTTTCTTAATAACTTTCAGTTCCTTATTTGTAACTTAAATGAACACCAGAAAAGGTATCAACTTCAAAAAGTGCTTCAAAAACTGATACAGTTAGGTTTTGAAGGTGTAAAATCTGTAAAGTTAATAAAAATAAAATTTCTTACATGTTATTCTCTACAGTTTTTCAGCTCTCTGACATTAACAAAAACTAAATTACATGAAATTGTCATGGCTTTTCAGGCTCTAAACAAACAACAAAGCAAAAATATGAAAGGAAAAAACTATTTTCCCAGTGGACAGAACTGCAAGGAGAACTTGAAACAATAACTATCATGAAACTACATTTTCTTTTCGTCTCCCATCAGTGAGCCAGCAGTTGTGTACAGGCACTCTGGTGTGGGTTTTAAAATCAATGTAGAAAGAAAAAAAGAAGAAGGGGAAAAAAATCAGCAACAAAACAAAAATTGTTTTCCAGAAAACTAACCTGCAAAATTAGAAACCACCCAAGATAAGCATTTTTGAAAGTTTGAAAATGCCAGCTTCTGAGGCCCCCAGGAACTTCCTGTAGTGCTAAATAGAAAAGCTGGACTTATTGAGTGTGCTTTCTTGCTCAGAGTACGAGAGACAAGGGATTCTAAATCATAATCACACATATTGATTTATTGCATTTTATCTGCCTGAAACATGTACTTGAATGCTTTTCTTGGTAGGGAATTTCTGCCATCTTAAATCTGAATTAAATTTTTAGAGTCAAAGTGAATGTTGTTATGTTATTCTGAACCAACTGAGCTCTGAACCTATGACTCAGTGAAGAAGACTGCATGCTCTTAGCGGTCTGTAATTTGGGGGGTGAAAAAGAAAATGTACCTATGTCTAAGTGTGGGTTCATTTGTTGTTTTTGTTTGGAGTTGAGCATCTCAAGGCTCCTGATAACCTGCCCTGAAGTAAATGTATGAAGCATTGTAATTCAATTTCTTCTCAGGTGCAGAAGTTTATTATAAAAAATTTGAGAAGATGAAGGGCAAGGTAAGAATATTAAGCTATCTTTCTTTAAGAACATGAGTGAATAGAGATCCTACAAGCGGAAATATTGTGTGTGTATCAACCCAAATATATATTTTTTTTCTCAAAACTTTCAAATATTTCTTTCTTTTGTTGTTTTTTCTCTGTGCTATCACTTTGTTCCTTTAGAAAGGAAAAAGGTGATTTTCCAGGAGGGAAGATGAAGCTCTTGGTAGTATTTAGCCTTTTCATTTTTACCATTATGAGGATTCCACCATGGAAAAACTATGTGTATGGTTATTGTGTAGTGCCTAGTAGGAAACACGCAGAATAATGCTTTGTGGTAGGAAATGGATACAAAGAGGCCAGATATCATTTCTGAAAGCAAACTCGGGCAAATGCTTACAGAGTGCATTTTTATTGTTGTTATTTATGTTTCATCTTTAGATTATTTTAGATGATATCATTTATGTGGACTTGTGCAAGGCCCTTGACATGGTCCCCCACCACATCTTTATCTCCAAATTGGAGAGATGTGGATTTGACAGGTGGACCACCTGGTAGATAAGAAATTGGTTGAAAGGCCACAGACAGAGGGTGGTGATCTCCCTACCAGGTAGGGCTGGTAATGAGCAGTGTTCCCCAGTGGTCTGTCTTGGGACCAGTGCTCTTTAACATCTTTATCAATGACATTAGTGATGAGACTGGGCGCACCCTCAGCAAGTCTGCTGATGACACCAAGCTGAGTGGTGCAGTTGACACAATGGAAGGAAGGGATGCCATTCAGAGGGACCTCAACAGACTTGAAAGGTGGGCCCAGGTGAATATAATGAGGCTCTGGACAGCAAAATGCAAGGTTTTGTACTTGGGCTGGAGGAATCCCTGGCATATATACAGACTGCGATGAGCAATCCTTGAGAGTAGTCCTGCAGAGAAGGACCTGGGAGTCCTGGTGGATGAGAAATTTCACATGAGCCAGCAGTGTGCTGCTGCAGCTCAGAAAGCAAACGGTATCTTGAGCTCCAGCAGAAGAGGGGTGGCCAGCAGGGAGAAGGAGGTGATTATCCCTCTCTACTCTGTCCTCGTGAGGTCCCATCTGCAGTACTGTGACCAGGTCTGGGGACCCTACTGCAAGAAGGACAGGGCTGTTGGAGAGGGTCCAGAGGAGGGCCACAAAGATGATCAGAAGGCTGGAGCACCTCTCCTACAAAGACAGGCTGAGGGAGTTGGGCTTGTTCAGCTTGGAGAAGAGAAGGCTGCAGGGTGACATAATTGCAGCCTTTCAGTACCTAAAGGGAGCCTATAAACAGGAGGGAAGCAAACTCTTTACAAGGGTAGATAATGACAGGACAAAGGGAAATGGTTTTAAGTTGAAGGAGGGAAGATTTAGGTTGGATATCAAGGGGAAGTTTACCAGGAGAGTGGTGAGGTGCTGGAACAGGCTGCCCAGAGAGGCTCCTGATTTCCTGTCCCTGGAGGTGTTCAAGGTCAGGATGGACAGGGCCCTGAGCATCCGGGTCTAGTATTAGATATGGAAGCTGATGGCTCTACCTGCAGCAGGAGGGGTGGAGCTTGATGATGCTTGAAATCCCTTCTAACCCAAGCTATTCTATGATTCTATGATTCTATGATTCTATGATTCTACGATTCTACGATTCTATGATTCTATGATTCTATGATTCTATGATTCTATGATTCTGATTCTACTATTTTGCTTTGCCATCAGTGTTATCTCATCATAACTGAAAATGACTTCAGTTTTTTGTAACTGTAGAGATGGATAGAGAATTTCACTTAAAAAAAAAAAGAAAGTGTATGAAGTGGGTTTCTTCCATTTTCTACTACATTTGTGACTGCAGTGTCCATGTAAAAATGGGCAGGGGGACTTGCCAGAGCAGCAGTTGCCAAACACAGCTGCCACTAGAGGGCACGAAATGATTTTAAACACATCATCAGTCTAGCAGAAATGAAGACACACTTTATACCACGCTATAGAATTTAGGAAAAAGATACAGTGGAATTTAGGAGAAAATAAAATAATTTTTTCAAACAGTAACATAAATTAGTCAGAAATTGCATAACTTCTCTTTTTTCTTCTCTTTATTTTTTTTTTTTTCTTAAACCGTGTTGTGTAAAATGAGAGATAATTGAGCAGAAAATTGAGGGTTCTTTTGCAATGTGCTAGTAATCTCAGCTTCTGTCTTCTTGATAGATGACTTCTATGGGGAAATTCTTAGCTCTGCATTTGATTTTGCTTGGAATACATGTCTGTCTTTGCTCTTTGCAGAGATTACATTTTACCACAATGCAAATATACTTTCAAGATAAATCCATCGTGTATGTAGTCCTTCCATGCCGTGGCACTGGGGGCTTTAGCTCAAACTGCACAAGTCTTTGAGTAGTAATGTCTATCTTAGTATATTGCAATTTAATACCCATTATATGACAAAGATTGCATTAATAAACCAAAACAAAACAAAACACATACACACACACACAAAAAAAACCCCACAACCAAAAAACAAGACTGAGCCATGAAATGGATAATAGGCAAGGAAATCCAGGTAAAGCCAGCATTATGTTTCTGTGTCATATAAATGTGACATGAAAATGGAATGACTTCAGTAGTAGAACTATTGTAAAAGAGCAATTTAAGCTTAGCATTGCAAAAATGAAGGATTGAGCATTCATTCATGGCAGAGGACAGAGGACTTCCTCACAGGGTTCTGCACCTCTGCTAACCCTGGACACTCCCAGAAGGCATTTGACTTGGGAAAATAAATGCCACCAAGTTTTGGAAATCTCTGAGATTTGGGTCCTTTGAACTGAAGTTCCTGTGCAGGAAGGTGGCTGGCAGAGGCTGGCATGGAAAGGCAGAGCTTCAGTCACCAGCAGCTCTTCAGTTGTACCTCTCCACTGATAGGGGTGGATGAGTTCAAACTTAACCTTCCATGTTTGTGGGTTTTCTCTGGCCACTGTGGAACCTTGAGAATGATATCTCAATCTCAGCCTGAAGCCAGAGGAAGTTCTCACTAACTTAGGCAACCAGCAGTGTAATGGCACCTTGGCATCAAGCAGAGGTATTTTCCATTCCCTTAGCACTTGTTTCTAGTCTGAGACAGCATATTCTGCTAGTGGGAAGCAGTGGCATTAAATTTAAGTGACATTGATATCATGTCTTCAAAGGAATTTTCACTTGCATTTCTTCCTGAGGACATGCAGTATGCAGAAAAACTGGGTTAGATGGGATGCTCTGTTTGCACAAGACCAGGCTGGCTGGCAACTGATAGGAGTAGCTTCTCCTACCAGTGGAAAGGAGTCTTAAGACAGGAGTTGGGAAGGTTCATTCATAGAGCTTGAAACTAGGCATGGAGGGAGGTGGGAGTGTAACTGGGGCACTAGAACAGAGCCTGTATATAATGTCCCAGTGCTTCTAAGAGAGGAACATACTAATAAGATCCTACAGTCTTTTCCTCTCTTTCAATATTGGGAGCTGTAGCTGAGTTGTCATTGTGTGGATGATGAGTGCCATATCAGCCTCAATTCCCTGCACTGTAAGTACTGGGATGTGCAACACTGTCTCAAATGTCTTGGATAAAGCAGATTCTATGAAAAGGCAAGGTGATTCCTCTAAGCCCAAGGCATCTGTTTGCTTTCTGCTCACAGGGGTCACCCAGAAATGTGTTTGTGACCTTGATTTTGGCAACTTGTGCTGACACTGAGACATTTTCGTCTTTTAGATTCATGCAAGAAATCATCTTGACTCAGTTTGGAAGAACAGCCTAATTAGTTACAGAGGTAATCCTTCACTGACGGGAGCAGATAATGCTCAGTAACTTGCTCTGCACTGCTTACAACAGCCTGTATAGGTTATTCTGGGCCAGGATTTTGCAGATAGCCAATATCAAGGTTCTTAATTCAATCAAATCACTGTGCCTTAAACCTGCCTTAAGACGTAACTGTTCTGCAGTCTTTTTGCTATGTACAGATTTCACTCTTCACTGTCCACGAACAGTGTTTACAGCATGCTCCTTGATGTCTGCATTCAGTTGTAATCAAATTATTTAAGATAAACATCACATATGATGAATGAAAACAGTTCCTCTCAGACAATTCAAAAGAAAGAGCCCTGCCAGGTAATTTGAGGTTGTCTGGCAAACATATAAAAGTCATTCGTCCCAAAGCTTTCAATAAATTAAAGAGACAGAATGACAGAGGCGCTTCCCTCTGCTCTGCATTATGGGAGATAGGGTCAGGTCTGTATTACAGCATAGTCTCAGTTTGCCATCACGCTGCTGAAACTGCTTCCATGAGTGAGAATGGACTTGGGCCTTCATTAAGAAGATGAAATGTGGCTGTGTACAAACCTTCATGCATTTGGGTTAACACATTCCTTTGTGTTTGGATGGACAGTGTTATCAGTAAGTACAAATTGCACACAGAGCGATGTGAAGAGGCAACAGAGGCAGACAAATGTTAAATGCTGTCTCGTTTTGTGAGGCAGGCAGACATGGGCAGAGCTGTGTGTAACTGTGGCATTTACATGCACAGAGCAGACGGTGTGATTTTGGCTGTCTCTCACACAACTTCTTGCCAAGTTTCCAGTAGTTTAATCATGGTCTAATTTAAAATAATTAAGTCAGTTATGTGTTTTTTGTTTCTCTTAAAAGTGATTTTTAAAAAAAATCTCTAGGGCTATAACTACCAGCACCAGATGCTGAGTCATTTCTGTATTTATGTGTCATTTAAAATGATCAAGTTGATTAAATTATCTGTAAACAAAAGCTATCAAAGCAGTTTACTAACTGGTCGCTCTGAGCTGTAGCCCAGCAGTTGTGTAATAAGGTGATATGGAAGCCATGGCTATGAACATGTGAGCTTTTATCAAGTTGGTGTGCAAAGTTTAAATCGAGACCTGCATTGCATTTAGAATTCACAGTCTTTAATCTGTGCTATGTGTTCCATAGGATTCCTGGCTGAGGAAGCTTCTTGACTCAGAAGAGTTTAAGTGCAGACCTAATTTTCTGATATGATTGTTCTTTTGTTCCCACAGTACACAAATTAAACACAGGCAATATAAGGTAGGAGTGTGGACTGAAAGAAAATCTAGGAACATTTGATTTTATTTAGCCTGGTTTTGTACAAAATAGCTGTTTCTGAATTAATAAAAAAAGCCCCCCCAAATAATTGCTCATTATGGAAATGTACAATCCAGAACTTATTCTGCAATTTTTTAAAATATATTTCATGTTAGTTCAAATACAAAATAAAACACAAGAATTGGACTCCTCACTTTTTTAAGTGAATTGCTTTCAAATGCCTTCAAGTCTAACCAGTCACAACATAAATCTTTCCAGTGGATGGACGTGTGTTGAAGTGCACCCTTTGAGCTTTTGTTTAAAACTGAAAGAACTCTCTGGCTTCAGCTGGCACAAAACAGAGTTTTGTTAATCAGATCTTTTTTCATAGTCTTCAAACTATATTGGTATTCAATTTCATTTGAATATCTTTCTCATTTGGCCATATAGCAGATGGCTATCATAGAGTCTGTATTTAACTTGGCACTTTCCTTTCCACATTCCTCTACTATTCATAGCACAGCAGTCAGACTTATCTCCAGTATATGTGAGACAGTTCACTTTGCAACTCTAGATATTCTCAAATGTTGGAGCACTTGCAAATTCACATGGAGCATTTTTTTAAACATTGAGAAGACCAGCAAATAGGTGGGCAGATGTTTAATTTCTACCACTCTTTTTAGATGAGAGAAACTGGGAGAGAAATTAGACCTGTGTCTGTAGTAAGGACTCCTTTCCCCTCTTTCCCTTAAAGTTGGATCTATGTGGGGCCTGTAGAGAGAGTGAGAGAAAAAGTCAGCAGAAAAGTTTTTAGTATATAATTGGGGTATGTCAGCCTACATTGCCAAGCAATGCAAAGAATAAAACATTCAACAGATTGATTAACAAGGCAGTGAATAATAATCAAGACATCCATGCTCCAGTAGTGCCTTTTTACTTGCAGGGATTCACAGACAAGGGTTTGGTCCTTTTGAGTCTGTGTAAGCAGTATCTTTTTCCTTCAGTTTCTAACAGATATGCATTAAACAGAAACAGCTTCCTAAATCTTTTACAGTATTTAATTTGTCTTTTACAGAAAATATCATTTCTTTATTACTTACTTTATTTTCAAACAAAGGTAGTCAGTGTTTATTTTCATTTATATACTTTCAAATACATAACATATCTAGAACTGTTTATAGATTTGAACAGTGATTCTTTTTTCTTGATAGTTTTCTTGATTTTGTGTGCTTTTGCAGGAGAAAAATTTAATCTAAAAAAAAATTATGAGACATTTTTGGTATGTAAATAAGATTTACATAAAACTCACAACCTGTTTATTGCTTCTTTAATGATTATGATTATATATTACAAATAGTTACTGCTTAGAAATACAAATCCTTAGATGAATCCCTAAATGTACGTTATTTTCAGTATTATCAGATGTTTCCTTTTTTTTCTTATGCTGTGATTAGCCTAGCTTTCCTCCAGTTCAAAAAGTCTGGCAAATGTTCAGCTGGAGGCAAATGTTCTAACATTTCACATCAAACAACAAATTCAGCATACTGAAAAATATATATGATTATTTTCCTTTTCCGTAATATAAATACAGCTACATGCTTTCTAAACTCCACAGCATTGCAAGAATGATACTATTTGTAATACTAAGAATAAATTTATCTCACCGATACACTATGGACGAGACTCTAATGACTTCCCACTGAGTTCTTCGTTTCAACAACCAAAATGCCATCATGGCAGAAGAGTGCAGACAAATCTTTGTTCTCCACTCCATCGGGCAGTTTGTACTGTCTGGTAAAGCTTCTGGATATGAAGCCATGCTCATCCATCCTGGGTCCATGCTGAGCTTTGATCAGGAGCCAGCCTTCAAAAGTCTGAATAATGATATCTTCTGGGCGAAACTGCACAACATCCAGCAAGACCTGAAAGCCTTTCTTTTCTTCTTCCTGGCTGCTCACCTCGGCCCCATCCGTACTTTCCGTAATTTTCCCTCTTCTGCTCAATGAAGCTGTAAAAGGACCCGGCAAAGCATAAAGAGAGTGATTCAGTTTGTGTTCTTCCAGATCTTCATCAGTAAACTGCTCTTGATAGCGGACAGGAGTTTCCACCCAGTGTCTTATAACAGCTTCTGCCATTGCTGAGGCGGAAAGACAAGTTGCTGCGTTCGCTGCCTGCCTAAGCGAGCCTACGGTTAGACCACTCTCTCCCTTGCTCACAGGCTAACTGATCACTTGATGTCACCTCTCACTTATAGCACAGGCAGAGTACAGGCACTTGATAGGACGTGCTGTGCTCCAGTGCCGTGAGACCTGTTTCATCTCCTATCCTCTAACAACAGGGAACTATTTATAGTGCTTTGGTCTTGAGTGGCATCAACAGTTTTCATATGTGCTTCCATGGGTATGTAGTAAAAGCAAAAAAGCAGTGCTCCTCTTGTGATTGCTCTTTGTTGTTTTAAACAGTGAGTAGACAAGTAATGTAAAAGGTATTTAAATGGACATTTAATTATTCAGTTTTTCTAAAGTATGCATTTTAGTAGAGATTATCTCTGCATTTCTTCTAATGAAAATGCAAAGTTATTGCATTGTACAAAGGGAAGAAGCTTAATTAGCTTCACAGCAGCATTTACACTGTTAGTGTAAAGTTTTGGTTAGGCAAGCTATAAATTGAAGTGTACTAGGTGTTATTGCAGAGGTTTTACATAGGTGAAATATATGTTTTGTATGCAACTTCATTATAAGAAGGGAAACAACCATCCCTGCCTAGGGAGACCAGAGGGCGGTCTGCAGATGAAATAACCTACAAGGACAGCAGTCTTCCACATTGTGCCAGGGAGTCAGACTCTGCCGGGAGCTTGGAGGCTTATGTTTCACAGCTTCCAGGAGAAGGCAGTTACTTTCCCCTGGTAGAATATGAAGAAAACTTCAAATCTTTAATGCTATCTTGTTGTCTCAGTAGCTCTAATTTTCTGGGGCTTACCAGCTTGAACCTTCCAAATTTATTGTTTGCTAGAAAATTCATTATTTTCTTAAATTGCACTGATACTAGAATACTTTAATTCCTTCTTGTTTGGCTTTGTTCTTCAGAGCTCTCTCTCTTGATCTTACATCCTTCATTATAATGAAAATGGTAAGCCAGTTTATATGCCAACTTTGTTTGCTAATGGATCGTAGGTAGGCTTATGCAGAAATAGGCGGTTGAATTTCAATAGTAACTACAAATGAACTTCTCTATTAAGTTCATAACAGCAGGAATATTGGATGTATCAATAATTATGGTTCTGAGGTTGCAGCTGTATTTAGAGTCATGAAGGCAGCATTGCAATGTAAGGAAATTTTCAAAGGTAAATCAAATGTTCAAGATAACTTTTCTTAATGTACACTCATTGATTTCAGTATTGCGAGAAGGAAGAGACACATGCTGCTTTATGAAACTAATGGCATTTGTCTTATCAAACTGCCTTCTAGAAATCATTTCAAAATGCAATTCTGAATATATAGTTTCCTAAATAGGGATAAAAATAACCTGGGTGTTGCCCACTATCTGTTCAGCAGCTGTTTTCTGTTTTGCAAGCCGCTGATTCAGTTGATGATGAAAATTTAACCCTCAAGTGTAGCGGTGTTCCCGGTTGGTTGTGGTATAAAGCTTTTAGAAACTGCTGAAAGATATTTCAGTCTCTGCTGAATTCTTTGATGACATACTTATTTTAATTAGGTTTTACATTTCATTAATAAATACACTATGCAGGAATACTGCATTCACTGTATAATTTTTATTTCATATTTTTAATATATTTTTCTTATCTTCTCCAGAGAAAGGTTAAGTTACTCACAATTCAGCTGCAAAGAGAAACAGCTCCAGTACAGCTAACTGGGACAGCTACATCTATTTCCAGAAACAGTTGTGTTAGCCTTTGAAATGTCTATGTTAAGCACATTTGGAACCATCTTTCTGGTCTAATTAGCATGAAAGATGCTTTGAATACCCCACTACATTGAAGCCTTATGCAAAGCTGTACAAATGTTTATAGGATCCTTTTCTACTTTAAGGGGTTGAGAAAGATTTTGGTAATGTAGCTGTGAAGCCTCACTTTGTGCTTTCTCATCCTTGTTTCTCCTACCTTCCAGTCTCTTTTTCTCTCTGTTTTCCACTGGAGGCCTCAGGAATTAGCTCCATCTTTCTCACCTCTTCACTGGTAACAAGGAGAGTGCATCAACAGAACATTCTCTCCTGAAATACAAACATCCCATTAAGCTGGAATACATTTTCAGTCTTTCAGTTTTCAGTACACACACAGTAGTACAACGCTGAAGGACTTCTGATGATGTTTAGTCCAAACTGTGAATACAGGGTGTACCCACCAGTCCAACAATTTATTTCCATATCAGCCGACTTATGAGGTGATTCTGTGAAGAGACTTTTTACAAGAGCAAGGTGTAATGGTTTTAAACTGAAAGAGGGTAGATTATCTCAGGTGTATGTTCAGAGGGTGGTGAAGCTCCGGCACAGCTGCCCAGAGAAGCTGTGGGTGCCCATCCTGGAGGCACTCAAGACAAGGCTGGTTGGGCCCTGGGCAGCCTGAGCTGGAGTGGGACAAACTGCCCACAGTGGTCAGAGTTCGAACTTTATACCTAAACCTATTATTCTGTTCCTCTGTGATCCTTTGATTTAAAATCCTCATCCTGAAGAGTACATTCCTGCTCTCTTGTGTGTGAGCCTGGTACTGCATGCTCAGTGAGTTAGTCATCTCAGGGCAGGATTCCATCTTGGCACTTCCTCCCTGTTTGGGCTTGAAGTGGCCAAGCAGGGCCAGAAATGATGTAGGGCAGACTGAGTGGGCATCCATATCAGCCCCAGGGGTCAGGAAACTGTGGGACAGTGACAGGAACAGGGACAGGAACAAGCCATGATGTGGGCTGCAAGCAGTACCCATTTCTGTGGGGACCTAGAGGTGTCACTAGGGCAGGGGCCAAAGGCCTCAAATGGGACTGCAGAGAAGACATGGCACACTTCTCTTTGAAACAGCAAGTGCACAAAAGTGGAAGGGAAAACAGAAATCAGGAAGATATTTCAGGGAGTGAGCAGTTGCAAAAAGGAGGGGATGGATGTTCTTCATAGCCAGCTTGGTAACTCACATCTCTCTGGTTTTCTTTCCTAGGTGTGTCAGACAGCACAGAGGTGAATCTGAACAACTTGCCCAGTGTCACTCACCACACCGAGCACATCACGCCTGATTTACAGCACACACAAGAAACTACAGAATGATTTGGAAAGCACTGCAGAACTGCTCTGTGCAAAACTGGTTTGAAGTGAGGCAAGTAGTTACAGATGCCTTGCACTTGTCATGCATGCTTTGTTTTGCTGATAGCACGTTTATAGCTTCAGTAATTTTTTTTTTTTCAACCTAGGCTTTTAAAAAAGAAAAATATTACATCAATTGGCAGTTTGCAACAGCTATGCATGAGAAAAATGGCGTTAGTTCTAAGTGTGTCACACCGACATCTTGTGGTGAAACACGAAAACAGCTGCTAAAATAAATAAAAGACCTCCTGCAGTAAGTGAAATACTTGTAATGGGAAGGCAAAACAAAGAAGGAAACCCACAAGATTTAAACTTACAACAGTATATTTACAAGCTAATACAGGCTAATTTCCTAGTAATCTGGAGGGAGGAATAAATATTTGATTGTTGTTGCACTCATGGAAAATAGGGAAAGCAGAAATCCTGGTTGAGATGTATTGTAAATTGGAAAAAGTAATGTGCTTGAGCTCATGAGAACAACACTTTTATTTTTGGTGCACATTTTAAAGAAATAGAGACATGGCAATAACTTCAGTATAATAGATTGCTTTGTTGCAATTCTCTGCATGTTCAGTTTCTCATAGAGATGTACTTATTACGTTGAAATTCAGTCATTGCTGAAAGGGGAAAAAGAAGAAAGCCTTGCAGGATGAGAAGAGCAATAACTCTTCTAGCACAAGCTAACGCATTAACTTCAAATGCAATGATATAATTATACAAGTGGTTTTAGTAATGCAATTAATTTTACCAAAAGTGATTAAGGATTCCTGTTAAGATCACATGTTGTTCAAGAAGGATGTTGTCACTAAACTTGGGAATGCATAAGAAACCTAAGAAAGATTAGAACTATCCAGCCTTTAATATTGCTATCTCTTTTATATACAACACGAGAGTTCAAGCTTTGTGGTGATTTTGAAAATGTACACAGTGAAACAAAATGTATGTGAGAAAGGAACTCGGAGTGACACACATGGAAACCATATGGTAAAGACCAATTTTCTACATGATATTTAATTTACTTCAATATAGTGAGAAAATAACCGTCTCTTATTTGTGTCACTTTTAGTCCAGTACTTCTCAGACCCGTGAGTTGTCCTATTAACTGGATTGTTAGATATAGTTAAGTTCTGAAGTTTTCAAAAACTTGATCACAACTACAGCAATTGTGTCATCAGCATATATCAAATGTTCTGTTTTCAAGAAACACTGTAATTCTTTTCATTAATTCTAATCACCCAGTACTTACGTTGGGCAGTGAATCACAACCTAATCTTCTGCAACAAGGCTTCATGCTCTATTATAAAACTACTTGCAGGTTAGAAGGGCTATGTTGTTACACAGCCAGCTTAACTGAAAGAAGGCTACGGTCTGTAAGTCATGTCCTTCAAAACCTGGAAAAGGCAGGGTCTGCCCAATGCCTTGGAAAATCTCTTCAGGGCACTGATGCCACTTATAACTATAACCTCCATATCCTGATTTTAGAGGCTTGTTAAGAAGTGAAAAGCTAATCTCAGTTCTTGCACCAAGAATCAAGTTCAAGAACCAAGAATCAAGCTTATTTTCAGGAAACAATGTTAAGAAATATTATTCATATGAAAAGGACTAGTATTTTGACACATTACATCCACTATTACAAGACTTTTTTTTGATGTGTGGAGATGCAAGAAGGGCAGATGAAGGATAAAGATGAAGGACAGAAGGACAACAGCTGCTTCTGTTGGAACAGATTCTATGTGGAACAGTGAAGGAATGAAAATGCAACTTCTATGATAATTATTTTTAAATTTCAAGTTGCTATGAAATTTATTTAAAGTGAATTCATGGGACTCTTCACAAGTATTTGCTTTCTTATTCACATGGCTTGCTTTTTGTACATCTTTACGCATCTTAGGGGCAAATACATGTCTATGGCAAAAATTCTTGAGGAAGCGCAAAAAAACCACCAAGCAATGTTATTTTATATAGAGAAGTAGTAGAGAGAAAATAAACAGTTAAGAGAGAATAATGCAGCTAAAGGATTGAAATCTCTGTTTTGCCACTGAAAGGAGAGACCTAATATACTCTTGCTAGAGAAACATTATCACCTCTTAAATATTAACTAGTGTTCCAAGAAGAATGTTAATTTTCAGATTTCCTTCTCCTCTCTCTTAGTGAAGTCTTGCCTTGAGACTTAATAGGAATCACAGAACCATAGAATGGCTAGAATCATCTAGTTCTAACCTGCCAGCCATGGACAGGGTTGCCAACCATTACGTAACTCTAGAGCAAAAAAGCTGGTTTATTTATTTTGTATCTGTTTAAACTCCGAAGAAACCACTCACTGGCTTCAATAGGATGTGCAGCTCATATCCCAAGGAACAACTTTTCATGTTTTGAAGATGACCACTTTATTACAAGTAATAGAAGTACTGAAAGTCTTAGCTATGAAGTCCTGGGAGCAGGGATATTTCCACTGCTTACAATTAGGTACTGCCTAGGAATTCTAGGGATAAGAAGTGAAAAATCTAAAAGCTATATTACATGCAAAACATGCTTACATGCACAGAGAAAAACCAATCTCAGTTTTTATGGCTTTTCCCAAAAACAGAGTTAGTGCTGAAGTAAAGTAGCTGTAGTGAAATGAATAAATATGATGTTCTGAAGCTCAAGATATGTTTGTCAAAACATTTAATTGGAAGATGATAATTCAGCTTGCTAACAGAATTTTGAGACTTAAAAACTGCAATATACTGAATTGTTGGAGGGGACCAAAGCTATGAGTGAACACATCACTGTGCAGATACAGTTTAAATATTGCATTATGATGTGACTGCTGGATTAAAATCTAAAAAGCTGTGATATGGAATGAAAATTACTATTTATGCAGAACATTTTAGACTTACAGGCAATACTTTCTAAGTATTTGCTAATAATGAAATACCAGCTGAGTGGCACTTGATATGAAGGCAGCTTGTGGCTTTAGATAATGTCTCTGATGATTTTGGCACTGGATGATAAATTAATTCACCAATTTAAGGCATTGTGTGTTGCTGCATCCTGCATCCTTTGTGTATGCACCCTATAGGTGCAACTGAGATCAGTCCAATGAGTTTCTTTTTTAGCATTTTCATGAAAATTTTCCCAAATACCACGGAAGTTACCTCTACCATGCATCACCCAGATGGGTGATGGCTCTAGGTCCAAGCCAGGAATCTCAAAGTTGAAAATTTGGCAAGTCTGATAGTTGACATGTTGCTCTGGAAGCTACTCATTCCAGGGTGGGAGTATCTCATTCAGAAAGTACTTAAAGAGTAACTTCTGTGATGTGTGAGGGATTTACAGGAAGTGGTTGGTGAACAGTTCCTTTCTGAAGTGGCATAAATGTACTGTTTTATGTTCAGGTATCTTGCCTATTTACTTAAATTATAAAAATCAGCAACTGGCAAGATGGGTAAAAAGTGAGAGCTGAAGTTTGCCCCAAAGAACAATTTTATAGTGACTAACAGTAGATTGATGGTGACCCAGCTGTGGTGACTTAGGGCGATGTGAAATTCAGAGGTAGTAAAGTATCAATTCTATATGCTGCCTGTTTTTACCAAAGTCAGCTCCTGCCATTTTCCAGTCTTAGAAGGAAAGCCAATAAAACTTCAGCAGTATCAATACTACTTTTCCCGTCCACATGGAAAAAAACAACCCATATTTGGCTTCCATGTCAGAATTGTTACTTCTTTCAGTACTGAAAGTAGAATAATATTGTCAGACTCTTTAGAGGTATCTGGAAGGTTGCAGAGGATATGAAATCTCAGATGTTAAAAATTATTTTTTGTAGACAGGTTTTCAGTTATGTGTGAGCACCAGATTCTGACATATGAACCACACAATCCTTTTATCTTCATTGGAGTTGTATGATGTGTACATCAATGCAGAATTTATGTTGATAATTTTAAATTTATCATCGATTTGAGTTCTGAAATTGAGTGTCCTTTCATAGTACAGGCTTATCTCATCTCAGAAGACAGTGCCTGGCCACACATTAATGTCACAGGTTGCTCCGATTCTTACTTCACAAGACTTAGACAGTTAAAATATTTTATAGTCACAAGTAGTCTACACTTTCAGAAATGTCATATTTATGAAAACATCTGGACTGTTATTTCTCCTACTTTAAAACTCTGATCATATACTTCTTTTATTTTAAAAATCTGAAGGCGTGTTTTCTGTCCTGCTTTGTACACTCACATATGTGCAAAAATCCCATCAGTTTAAAACCATGCCACACAGGTTGGAAAAAGTAAGTGATGGGAGACTACTTTTTCTTTTGAGAAAAAAAAATCATAATACCATGCAGCAATACTAGCAGAATCTCTCTTGGTATTTGTCTCTCCCTGTAGGCAGTGATCTATGTACATGTAAACATCTATAAAATTCAACCAGATGCCTCACTGTTGGGTGTGTTAATGCTTTCCACTACTACAATACTTTCCTTCCAACAAATACGCACCAATACAGCTATTTTTACAATATTATAAAGCAGAATTACTGTTTAAGATCTGTGAGATACACTGCTTGTGTGTTGTTCTACTGAAGGTCAGAAGACTCTTAATCAAACTTTATTGTGCCAAGGTTTATGTTTAGATAATATGTTGTGCAAGAAATAAAATATTTGTAGAGAGATCATGAGAGCACTCTGATGTTTATAAAGTCAGATTTAACTCCCATGTTATAGGAACTATTCTATTTTCACAGTAGAATCTCTTTTTTCCCTATTAATCTGTGCCATCCAGATTAGGTTAATTAGGTCTTTGCAGGCTACAAGGATAGTTCATAAGTCATATTTTTAATACTGGATTTTTAAGTGATTACCTATTCTTGGAGAGAAGTTTTCAAAAATAATTCAGATTTTACTTGGCATTACTAAGTACACTAACTATTTCATATTCACTGCAGGTTTCTTTTATTATTATTTTTATTTTTTGTGGCCACTCAAAGCTGCTTAGAGACAGCCAAAAAGATGGAGTCTGTTGTTTACGGAGTGAGGTAGGGCTTCTCTGTGTGAGGCATGAGCGAAGCCTGAGGAGGGCTTTTCAGAAGAGAATCACAGCCACAGAAGGGACTCTGTCACAGGGTCAGATGAGTTAGTGCTGTTGGCATTTTTTATCACTTCAAAATATTTTCAGTTACACAAGGAATGTCTGATGGATGGTAAAGAAGTTTGAGGCAGAAGATGGGAGTGAAAGATGTAATGGGTAGAGAGGAATGTTCTAAAACAGAAGACACATGATTACTAGTGTACAAACAAGCCAAATATACTGGCTGATAGCTGCCAAAGGCAGCTGGTTATTGAGTAATGAGTGACTGGGTTCATCTGCTTCCTACACTGCACTATCCCCATAGCATTCAGAGGGGACTGGAGAAGAGAAGGTTGCAGGAATAAGCATTGTTCTAGCAACAAGCCAGGAGAGAGAACCACCAGGCAGTTCTGGGTGTTCTCCACAGTCCCTCATTGCTATTCCTTTTCTATCACTGCTGAACTTTTGCTCTGGAAACAAATAGCAAAAAACCCCAACAATAACAGGATTAAGAACAATGAGAGACTATTAAGTCACATGCCAGTGGAGCCTATGACATTTTTTTTCCACTGGTGCACTGTTAGGTTTCATTTTGGCAGTGGTTTTGTGCTTTTTATGTATAATACTTCAAAATTAAGCACATGACCTAAGTGAAAAGGGGATGCTTCCCAATTGCTCCCTGGGAAGTAAAGTAGCAGGGTCCACTTTGTTACCATCTGTTTGTTGCTTTTGATTTAGTTCTCCTGCTTAAATCTGTGTAATTTGGAGAGATGCCCCTTTTCTGCTCAGGAACAAGAATTAAAGCCTCAGTTGCCAAACCATGCTTCATGCTTTCTGGATGTACAAACCCATAGAGAGCAGCCAGTAATAAGTGAGCAAACAATAGTAATGAGCTGAGCTCTTTTATGAACTGTAATTCTGGGAGAGATAACATGCGAAGACTGCATTGCGATAGACATTTGAGACTAACCCGCAAATGGCTGGTAATCCTGTAATCCTGAGGCTGCTAGCACCATAGGAAGGCAGCAGCCTCCAAAGTTAGCTACTTAAATTGTGCAGGACTCTCATTTGTTTTTAGAAATCACATTCAATTTCCTGTTTTTATATTTTCACTTGTTCCCTGAATCACTGAAGCATTTTGACAGTATTACATAAAGAAAGCTGGGGAGTTGATTTATAGTTATACTACTTCTGTAGTTCTTTACTGTGATTATGTAAGTCAGCAGACATTTAATTTCTTTGCCATTGAAGTCATCTTTGCATACACTAATAATAAGTTTTATTTACTGATCTAAAATGTCCAGCTTTGATTTAACATATTTTAGGCTTATTTTAATCTACATCAACTTGTGACATTAGCAATTAGACACCTTGATAATGTGATTAAAAAAGATGCTTGCCACATACTGAGTACTTGTATTTATCAGATGCTTATGTGCAAAATTCAGACTCATTTGCACATGCAAAAAATATTAAAGGCCTTCAAAATATAGTGCTGCTGGTTGTCTTTCAGAACCTGTTACCCTTTATGTCCACATCTCATATGTGAGTCACCTCATCAAGGGGAGACTTTCTGCCTCTGAATGGACTGCCATAGGAGTCTTCTACAAGTCAGCTCTGCCCTTTGCACAAAATAATGTGGAGTTAATCACCCCATTTATAGAATGACTACACTGTCCCTTGTGATGTCAGATACAATCCCCCTGCAGTCATTATCTCCAGATG
This sequence comes from Coturnix japonica, assembly GCF_054131305.1. NCBI lineage: Eukaryota > Metazoa > Chordata > Aves > Galliformes > Phasianidae > Coturnix > Coturnix japonica. Next base: position 55,476,509 of record NC_140702.1, on the reverse strand, counting down.
TGGGGAGAATGGCAAGGAGAAGTGCCTGAATCCATAAGCCTTGTTTAACTTCAACAGGTCTGACTTGGAAAGTCAAGGCCTGGCCTACAGCGGGGTGGGCACTTAGAGCTGTACTTGAAGGTAATAGTGAAAGCAGTCTGGCTGTGATGCTACTCAGTACTAATTATTGCAGAATCCTGTCTATCTTAGATTAGATACCTCAGAACTATAGATTTTTTGACTTTTAATTGTTTCTGCCTCTTTCTTGTTTCTGAATGTGATAATATTTTCTCATCTGAAAGGATTGCAACATCCTGCAGGGAATTTGCTCTAGCAGAGGGTTGGACTTGATGATCCCCAGAGGTCTCTTCCAACCCATACAATTCTGTGATTCTGTAATTGTGTGAATGTTGTGAAAATGGATTAATAATAACTTTGAAGATATAGATAGAATTGAAGTACATGCCAAAGCAATGAATAATTCTGTTCTCAGACAGAATTTGACAAGTGGTGAGTCAATAATACAGGAGGCCACACACAGAAATAATAATAGTAAAGAAAAAGGAAAATTGAATACTGATTAAGATAGGAATCAAATGGAAAATACACTGTAGTTGTATAATTAGACAGCAAGTCATAGCGGATGGGCACATGCAGACTGATTTATGGTTGCACAATAAATCTTAAAACTGTCATTTTTTGAAGTGCCTAATTTAAGCTGTGATTTAATGCTGTGTTTTGACCATTTACTGTACCACAGCTCTAAAGCTACAACTGTTTTCTTTCAGCGGGATACATAATTAGCTATGAGGATGTGAGATGTGTAAACAGACATCTGGAAAGTAATTCAGATAGTAATGTAATGTTATCTGAAATGAAATTAGCTGTAGTTCCCATCTATCCCTTCTCCATGAGAATTATGAGTCATCTGCTGTGGTATACTGGAAACTCTTGACAGTTCCCTGTCTGTAGACTGAATCCATAGAATATATTCTGCCCATTGTTACTGCTGTCTATTCTTTAGCAGGGATAACATCAGGAAGTGTACGTGGGAGCTGGTAGAATCTACCAGCAAGAATCTATTTTAAGTGGAATCTACTTAAAATTATTCTCCCAGCCTCTGATTATTTTAGTACCATTATTTATGACTTTTCACATGTTCAGAGTAAAGTTAATCCTTGCACTTAAATCCCTCAGCAGGTATTAAGAGTTAGATATTGATGAATGAACATGCCTTTGATTTTTTTTTCTTACACTCCACACACAGAAGCAAGTGATAAAATTTCACATTACTTATAAAGAAAACCTCAGTTTCTTACTTAGTCAAGGCTGCAAAATTCAGACATGACTTAAATCTATTCTTCATGTTGAAGTAAAACAGAAATTAGATAGAACAGCTATATCTTCCACATATTGTTCAGATGAGTTGAAGTGTAGAACCCTATACTTTGGCTGCTAACCATCTCCCCCAACAGAATAAAAGAAAAACACTTTAGGTAGAGTCAAAGGACCCTATAAAGCATACTTTGGACCTGTTCCCATAGCTGAAATATATGGATTGGCACCTAGATTTCAGTGAATTTTCAACAAATATTCACCTTATCTGAGACTCAGTTTGATGAGGGATCTCACCCTTGTCCTACTTTTCCTTTGTAGCTTTTATTCCATGTTGAACAGAGAAATGCATGGCAATGGCTGAATCTGTATGCTGTCTTTAGATTCTCATCCCTAAAACACTTAGAAATAGTGGGAAAGTGGGCTAGTACTTCAGTACTACAAGCCCCCCAGCTTGAGTGGACCTGTATATGTAAAACATTTTGAGAGTATCTGTGGATAATTGCCAGTACACAAGCACAACAGTAAATTTATTTATGAAGTTAAGTTTTTTTAAGCTGTCTCAGATATTAGGCACAGATATTAGGCACAGCCCTCAGCTATCCTGCACGGTTGATGTACAATAAGGACTCAGGAGCAATTAAATCTCTTTTATTGCATATGATATACACTGCTCATTACACAGATATACGGTAGCTTCTAATAAGATAGGCAACAAAGGGTTAAAAAATAAATCATAGAATCACTCAGGTTGGAAAAGACCTTAAAGATCAGAGTCCAACCACAGCCTAGCTATACTATCCTAACTAACAGCCCTCCACTAAGTCATGTCTGTGAGACTTTCTGTGTACAAACTGGAAGAAAATACAAAGCTATTTGTATGACATGCACCAAGATAAAACTATGATTGTTGTTATTACCATTCAGGTGATAAAAATGAAGCTTCACTGTTTCAGTCAAAAATCCCCAAAAGCTGGATTTCAGATAAGCAATCCCAACCAAGCAAAATCTTTGTTAATAAGTACATCACTGTCCATATCTTGCATCCCTTTTTCCTTACATCACAGATTTTGTCTTTTTCTTAAATTTATAATTTGTTGACTGTTTGTTGTTGTTTTTAGTCACAGGAGATACAAAGTTTTTCCTGTCCTACTCTAGTTGTTTCCATTGCACTGATAATTCGACATGCTTGGAAACACTGATTATCTCCCAGAACATCTGTGGTGACTGTAAGAAGTCTATTAATTTTTTTTACTTTTAAGTCGGATCTGAAAAGATAAGGTGTTTGAAATTCATTCATTAATTAGTTTCTTAAAAATTAGAGTTCAAAGCATAGATTCTCTTTTGTCTTACATAGCAAGTTACTTATAGCAAGATACTCATAAAACAGACTGTAAGTACTGGAAAAATCCCTAACTCCAACTCATTAGCCAGTAAGATGCTGCAGTAGTTCAGGACTTAATCAAAGGTTAATTAAAGTCAGTGGGAGACTGTTTATGTATTTGGATCAAATGTTCAAAAGTTTACTACTTGTTTTTATATTGCAGTGTCTCCAAGGAGCACACACACACACACACACACACAAAAACAACAAAAAAACCAACCAACAAACCAAACCAAACCAAACCAAACCAGAACAGAACAGAACAAAAAAACCCCAACAAGTTCCTTCCTGTCTTCTTGTAGCTTTTTGGATTGCCTCGATGTTTTTTTGGATTACATGCAATAGAGCAAAAATAGCTGACTGGTAATACAAAATTTCCACACTAACTGAAATAAAAACTCTCACAATGCTTCCTTTGGCTGGTAATGGTGGCTTTTCCTATACTATTTATTCCCAGATAGAAATTTTCACATTCTTCAAAAAAAAGAAAGACTTGTGGTACGTAATATCAGCCCAGGCAAATGTCCCAAATGTCTATGAAACATGTAGATCTATGCTTTTAGTTATCTCTATGAAAAATGTTGGTACTTATATTTTAGGCTAATTCAATACAGAAAAACAGTGAACAAAAGCACAGGTGTTGTGATTAGGTAAAACAACTTAAGCAATAGCTGGTTTATAAGGAACTTTCAGGCTAAGATAGAATGCAACCACCATCTGAAGAGTGTTGTAGGCACACGGCAACAGAAGAGTGTACAACAAAATGTATTTTATCCAGGATTGCAGTAAGTAGAGCTGACATAAAGACAGTTATTTTCTCTGTTAACTACACACCTGCAATTTTCTCTGAATAATAATGTGGAATAGTAGCTAAACGTTTATGGACTATATAAAATAAGGAGACCATAAAGGAGATAGTGTTCATCTCTATTCTTAGTTTGTAATTAGGTTTCATTATAAAGTGTAGGGAATTGGTCTCATTTATTAACATCCACAATTTATTAATGAATATTTAATGGTACAAACACATTGCAAAAGGTCTATCAGGAGAAAGCATTATCCTAATAGAAAAGAATACACAGGCTTCTCCATTGTGAGTCCCAAAGCAGATTAACAGAGCCTGAAAAGTGAGAGGCAGTGGTGAGGAGTGCTAACAGATGCCCTGATTCGTGACAACTCACTTGTGCATTCCAACTGAACATCTTTTTAAAGATTCCCTGCTGATATTTAAAATCAGCTATTTGACAAACCCTGTGTTCCTCAAATCTCTTTGGTGAGAAGATATTAAATGAACTTATCCTTTAATGTAATAATGCACCATATCTTTTTAAATATGGTGACGAATTGTAATTATCTCACAGACAAGCAGTTAACACAGATCTGCCCTTGCCCACAGAAAGGGCAAATTCAACATTTACTATAATAGCTGATTAACATCTTTATTAAATTGGTATGTATTCCAATATGAACGAGCCAGTGATAGCACAGCACACTCTGTTCTTCCTAGAATGAATACTTTCCTGACAATGAACTATGCTCTGGGGCAGCTAAGTTAAGTTGTTGTCCCTTTGTTAAATGGCAATAAGCCATAGTCTGTGCTTTCATATGAAGAATTCATTATATACTTTTTACACTTAAGAAGTCTGGATAACAGTTAATATGCTACGAGATTACAGCCAGCTTTGCCTCTAGCTGTTTTCTACACCTAATTTTGCACAGCATACATATGCAAATGAAATTGTTTAAATAGCACAGCGCTGCCCATCTGTTTCAGCCAATAATGTCCTTAATTCTTGCTACAACAGAATTTTTCCCAAAGGCTTACATGTGGTTTATTCTGATTATAATTATGCCTTGTTTGAGAGGGGAAGAAAAATCTCTCAAAGATGTTAATCTGCAGGGAGCAATAGAGAAGAACCTAGCAATTTACTTACTGCTGTATGGTCTAATAGCTGAAGCAGACATCTTAAAATTGTTGTACAAATACCACCAACATCCAAACAGCTCTGCAAGAAAACGGTAATGAGTGCTTCTTTGACCTTGGATTGAACAACCAAGGAAAATAAGTTTTGCTAAGAAGCTATTCAAGTTTTAATCAGTGGAATCAGATGAAATCACCAGCTTTTTTCACCAATACCTGTGGCCATTGGCAAGTTTAACTTCTAGGCGAAGCCAAAGTAAACAGTAGCATGTGACCTTGATACCTGTTTTGTAAGATCAAGGGAAACTGAATTTGCTGGAGGTGAAACAGTTGCAGAGTGTGAAGAGTTGGGCTATTGTGCGGGAACTGGCAACAAGATGGCTATTCAGTTCCAGCTGATCCTTACCCCTTGGTCTGTGCAGTGACTGCCTGGTCAATGCCTTTCTGGAGGGTGAAAGTGGGCATGCATCCAATTAAAGGAAGATAGCTGCAAGGAAGAAGCATCTAGGTCCTTGACAGGAGAGGACTGTGTAGGGAGAAGAGGCCAATGGGAAGCAGTAAAGGCAGGTGGAATTGTCCTGTGTCCTGTTAACTAAAGGCATGGTGTTGAGTGTGTAGAGAAATTACATGACGCCTCAGAACTAATCTGGTCTTTCTCTTTCTTCTTTCTACAGTCCCACTCCTTTCCAGACTGATCTGATTTTTCCAGTCATCCTTCCTATTTAGTGCCCTGCAGACTCTTTTCCAATTCCTTTTTTCCTGCTTTCAACCACTTCTAAATACCAAAATCCTCAAAAATACTTCCTGAGCCCTGCCACTTTCCTCCACCACCCCAGAACCTGAGATAGATTTTTCTATTTGTTACTGAACAGTCATGAGCTTCTGAGACTCCAGAAAATCTTTTTCATGACTCCCCACAGTGCCTATTTTGGCCTGAAAACTAAAATGTTGATCATATTCCTCCTCTGTAATTCAGTAAGTCGGGGCATTTAAACAGACAGAACCCCAGTCCTTACTATCACATTTTACTCCAATCTGTTGCCATACACCTATGTATAAAATATACCAAGGCCTCAGTGTGTGCTTTTAAAATCCAGTCTCACTCTTGGACTGTGGCTTCCAGTTATTCTGAAACTTATGTTACTGGAAGGATATTCTGGGCAAAGAACAAGACACGGTACAGCGAGCAGTCAGAGTGACAGTACTTCAGGGTCAGCTGGCTGTCTCCCAACAGATGGTGTTTTGTTTTCTCTCACTGGAAACTTCCCCATGCAGAGTGACAGTATCTTACAATGTTAATTTAGACAAAAATCAAAAGTAAAATACACATTCCAAAAATACACAGGCTGCACAGTTAGTTTCAAAGTGTGACACACATTTTCTGATTAGCTATGTGATGTGTAAATAATTTCCTCACGTCACTTTGGTTGTTTAATTTTGACTAGACCAACGTATCAAAGCTACTTCACTTGTTTGCTTTGTATTTCCCTCTTGACCATGGATGAAGTATGCAACTATTAAAGGGGGATACAGCATGGGTCAGAGTACTCAAGAATATACAAATTTTGGACAGCCAGGAATTCAACACCTGTATTTCATTTTCAGAGTGATAGCCCATCTATTGTAGAGGTGAGTGAATTCAGCTCAGTTACTGGGAAGACCTCTGAAGTAAATACAAAGGCCAAGTAATCAATATCTTTCTCCCGTTGAAAGCAGAAGGGATAAAGCTATTGTTTTTGTTAGGAAAATTATTTGGGTCTTCAAGTGAAGATCTTTGCAAATGGAGACGGACTGCTTTTCCTGAGACATTCCAGTCATGCAGTAGAATACGTGTTCTTATTATTGCTATAATATACACAGACTGTTCTGAGGATACCAATATTGTTTTCTGCACAAAATTTAGAATCAGCACCCATTCATACTTACAGTGATCATCCATGTGGATCCCTTTTCATTTACACTCATGCTATCAGAATATTAAAAATCCATGAACCAAAACATACAGTGGATACTAAGGTCTGTTTGTAACTGAACTACATGCTTAAGCATCTGTTGAATTAGGTTTTGTAAGGCAGTATATTTAACAGTCTGCTGCATTCAGCCTTCATTACACATTATAACCTTAGAAAAGACAGTAAGTACGCTTGTTTCAACATAAACCACCCTAAGTTTCTCACATAAATGGGCCCAGTCCTGAAACCACTTTATATGAAATATAGCATCTGTAGAGCAGACATCAATCAACCAATATGCTTTATGGGGAAAACAGTATAACTGGTACTGAATACCTTCAGTTCTATTACAAAGGCATTAAATGTGCATGAGCTGTTTGTGTGAAGGTAAAGGTAGTTACAAAAACACATAAGTAGAAGCTATGTCTAGAACCTAGCAGAATTTCAAGTACATTTTGATTACCTCCAATTCATGTTATTTCTATAATATAAATGCCATCCATATTTGTATATATGAGCTGGAAGCAAAAAAGTCAGATAAATAATTATAAAAAGCAAACTATATACATAAAAGTCCCAATACAGAAATCCATGTAAAGCTGAAAGTAAATGCCTTCTGTTACACAAATTTGCCTTCCTGTTAACTGACATATTTTCTAGTATGGAGCTACATTCTTAATATTTAAGTTTAAGAAGTTACATCTACTGTACTAGTGGGAGAGCATGAACTTGATTCACATGGATTAATTTGGCATGTCCCTTCCTCAAACTTCAGTTAATTCAGATGCACAGAATTATATCTACAAAAGCATACCTTAGGAACAGCTGCAATTGAGACAAATCATTTGGGGCTAAATGATTTCCAAGACTCCCTAATTATCTTGTTGGTTTTAATTCACAGTATTTCTTTCTTCAAACCATATGTTTTTTAGTTGGCTTATGGTTGTTTTTATTTTTTTCCCCCTCCCCTCTGAAATTAGTGCTTTGGCCCAAATTTCTTTGTTTTATACTAAATTGTTTTCACATGTCTTCAAAGCTCAAATTAGTTAGACTGAATTACAAAATAAAAGCTATATTAATCCTTGAAACAGTAACTGGAATTCAAACTCTAATGTATGTATTATTATGTCATAATTTATCTTCTAAAATATGTTGCGTAGATGAGGCTAAAGCACTGCTCTGACTTCATTTCTTCCATAAAGATACATTGGTATCAACAAGTTACCTCTTACTTACATTTAAGATCCCCCCAGAAACAAGCTAAAATATAGAAACATCCACAACTTTGTATAGTATGTTCATTATTTCCAAGGAGAGGTGAAATGGTCATTTTCACTGATAGACATAAACTTGGCTGAGCATATCCTCAGTGTATGCTATATTCTGACTAAATAAAAAATAAAGTTGTACAAGTTCATAGGCACACTGTTTTTTCTCAGAGATGTAATATTAAGGAAGATGGAAAGCTAGAATGTACAAGATGGGTAAACGTGTTGAATATAAGTATGAAATACAAGGTCATAAGCAAAACACAATTTCTTTTGTTTCTGAATTGCTTCTTCATTCAATTGCTTAAATAAAACCATGACACTTTGACACTTCATATTTCTTTTCACCAAATCACACATGCTATTAATCTTGCTCTTTTATAGTGAAAAGGACTGATACTAGGAGCAGTCAGATCTATGTTCCGAGTCCTTGCACAGACTGAGCTAAAGAACTGCACTCCTTTAGGCAGGCAGACATGCAGGATGGTCAGTGCCAACTTCCAGACATGACAAAAGTATTGTGTCGATCAAGATGCATTATCTTTTACACCTTCACAAGACTATGGTTGGAGGAGGTCTGGGAAATATGAAATTGCTAAGATGAAATGGGAAGATGGAAGGCATTAAGAACTAGATTCCAAACCAGTCCACACACTAGTCTGAGACTCACAATACTTCACTCAAGTGATGCTAGGGATAAATCTGGAACACAGTGGTAGTTCTGGCCTTGAAGATAACTAAGAGTTCTCTTTATGTTATCAAAATCAAATGAAAAGGCCACAGATGAAAACATCTGCGTGTTTGTACCTGAGCAAAGATCCTGGTGTCACTGCATTATTTCAGTTTACTTATCCAGTAAAACAGCAAAACAGTTCCAACATGGGATAAAAACGTTTGTATGCTCTGTAAACAATATTTGTACTAGAAAAATATATTGCAAACCTTAATCAGAACTGTAATCCTCATAAAATGTACTGTACTGATGTTGCAAAAAATACAAATGCTGAGTTCATCCCAGAAAGCCAAGCATTATTTAGTTGCTGTTGTCACTGCTGAAACAAACTGCCCACTGCCATACTGTGCTCGCATCCACTCTACGTTCCACAGATGTTCAGCAAGTGTTGATGAATGTCAGTGGACATCATTTTTTTTCCAGCATGGAGGAATTCAGTGAAGCACCTTTGCTTCATATGCACTTCCATGTCAGACTGCCCCTCTGCTGCCATCTGTCACACAGCAACAGCATGTGCTGGGATACTGGCGGGAAGGTTCAGCCCTTGCTGTCATACCACCAACATCTGCCTCTGGTGTTGCGGGCCAAATTCATAAAATAGGAGGCATTACTTTCAGAGCAGCCCTCGTGGTAATGATCGAATCACTTTTATGGCATTTCTGTGTTCAGAGTTTACCAATTGCTAGTGCTGTAACTCCTTGATTTTAGCACAAGTCAATCATAGATTAAAAGGTTCAAACACACTGAATTGCACTGACATAAATAATAGGTGAAATGTTGTGCTCAGCACTTCTCAGGGACAAACCCTAATTGCAGTCCTTGACTTTTTTTTTTTTTTTTTTTTTTTTTTTTTTTTTTTTTTTGTGCAGCCTCTCTGGAAATACATTTTGCAACAGGATTCAACTGAATACACTTGCACTCCTGTGAAGATCACCTTTTTTTCTCCTTTTGGAATCAAGCTCCTACTTACTATCTGCCACACGATCTTTTGCCCCACGGAAACACAACAAAACAACATCAAAAACCCAAAACAACAACAACAAACATAAACTGTGCAACTTCTGCCTTGCCATGTTGTTTCTTTCTGATAAGCTCCATTATGAAGGAAACAAACACTGCATTTGTTATATAACACTCACTCCCCGAAGATGTTCAAGGTCAGCCTGGATGGAGCTTTGAGCAACTTGGTCTAGTGGGAAGTGTCTCTTCCTACAGCAGGGGGTTGGAACAAGATGATCTTAAAGGTTCTTTCCAACCCAAACCATTCTGTGATTCCGTGATGCTATTACAAAACTCAGCTTCTCCCTAGATGAAAGATGTCCTATGGGACTCACTAGAAATACCTCAGCAACAATGATTTCTGCATAGCCTAAAAAAACGCTACAATTGCACTTACATTCCATTGTTTAATGTTATTCTTCTCTTTAAGCCATAAAACGAACGTGCTGTAAACCTGCACAATGGCCAGAGCACTTGTTTGTTTATACTAGAGAGAATGACTAACGTAAGAGTTTCTCTTGATCAGATCTCCAGGATTTGCAGTGTATACATGATATGCTCCTGATTTTATAAGCTGGTGTTCTGTTCAGCTCACGTACAGTTGCTTGTAAGCTAGAATGAAAACTGCACATATAAAATAGTGACTAGGAAATAAGTATTTTTCTTTCTAATTGTAAATGCACTGCACCATCAAATTTGAAATACTGGAATTGTAGAAGACAAAAAGGTCTTGTAGTTCACCCTCATGAGATCAAAATCAGTGCTTACTAAAACACTCAAATATTTATGTAAGCCTCACTCACTCACAAGAATTCTACAGCTTCTAGTAGATAGGTCTCTCCGTGACCAAACATCCCAACTCTTGAAGTGTTTTCCAGCGTCTGATTTAAACTTCACATGTTGCAACATAAACCGATCGCTTTCTTTACCCACCACCACATTCTTAATATAGATTCCACTTTCCTCTCAAACAGCTCTAGAAGAAAGAACTCTCAGTCATTGCACATTCCTCTACTGTCATAAGAAGCACTTCAGAAAGACTACTTGTTCCTAGTGTTCTCCTTTAGACTCTCCTCTAGTCACCCACTGTATAGAAGTTGGGTCCAAAAGTGATTGTTCTCAGAAGTGACATGGCTAAGGAAGAAATGGTTTTTTACAGGTTAAAGGGAAAACATAGCAAAAAATTATTTGATACAAAACAGAACCAAAACAAATGAACAAAAAAACACCCCATGCAATGACAGAAGATAGATTTTGTAATGCTATTCGGAGACATCTTTTAGCTACCCCTGTTCAGCCTGTATAACCACTGTCAAAAGGGCATCTCGTGATCAGCAGAAAGTTGCCAGCAATGGCCATGACTATAAGGGAAACAGTCAGAGCACTGAACAGCAGGAAGGGCCAGACCTGTATCCCTTCTGCCACTTTCCAGCAATTAAAATGCTAAAATTAGCATATGGCTTAATGAAATGTAAACAATTTCATTTGCACTTGTCTACATTTAGTTTAGGCTGCAATGCCTATCAGACATCAATTTCCAAAGTAAACTGATGAGAGTCAAAGAAAACATTTTATTTATTTATTATTATTATTTATTTATTTTCAGATCAAACATGACTAGAAAGTGAATTATCTATTAACAAGGCCTCCCTGCCTTTTGGGCAGGGCAGGGTGAAAACACCTTATCAACACACTGACACCAGCTGGACCTGGACGTTGTGACTGAACCTTTCTCGTGATGTTGCAACATCACAAAAAATCAGAGCAGAAATCGCTGCCCTCTTCCCCTGCCCTTTGCCAAATCTAGGCCATCTACTCCCTGATATCCTTATAAACATGCATTCCTGATTGCTCTTGAATCCTCATTCACTCATACACTCCCCTTTCCTTCATATCTGCTCCTGCAGTGCACTTTTATTTTCTAAGTCATTTCATCTGATAGTCTTTCAGTTTCACATCCCACAGTTGTATTAAGAAGTCACTTTGAGTTGTGTAAAAGCTTACAGGTCAGATGTCAGAGTCCATTATGGAATATTAGTGTTGCTGTCATAAGTGGTTGGGAAAATTATGCTTTATGAACAATTTCTTACCTGCATATATCAAATTTATCAAAGACATGTTTACTCGCAGATTCTGCTGAATGCAGTTGAGTTGTTTTCACCTCGCTAAGAAAGACTGTTTCTAGAAGTTAATACCAAAACTCCTATTTGTTCTCATCGGGAATAAGTAATTATTTGCAAACTTGATTACTCTTTACTCATTACCACATTAGCTTAGAGAGGGTGAAAGGTCCTTCATGCTGCACCACCCCCTTCCCACTGGGAGCAGACTTCAGCATCAGAAGTGGTAGTGCCAAAGAAAGACACCTGGTTCTCAATGCACCTGTCTGCACTGCTGCCTAACACTAGAAGCACAAAGAAAGCGAAGTCACAAGTCTTAAACGCTAAAGTTCACAGGTGCCTGCAGTCCTGCTCCCAGGCATCCCTAAGATGAGGTATCTTGCTTTTGTTATTGTTACGAGGTATGAAGCCTTCAGCCTTCACACATCTCTTTTCAAAGATGGCTAACAGCCCCTGAGCTGCCATAGACCTAATCCCGACCGGTGGTCTTGGCTACGCTGCTAATATCACTGTGGTTGTATACCCCAAAGTCTCAGCCGACCACAGGATGCAGCTGCACCCCGCTGCAGCCAGGAGCTGACAGCTCACTGCCCCACACTGCAGGGGAGCTCTGTGCCCACTGCCCTGACATAGGAATGCCAGCAGGCCAGCCTGGAGGCCACCATCTGTCCTGCCATTCTGTATGGAACAAGCAGGACCCAGCAGCCGTTCGCTGAACTCAGAGCCCACTTCCGAGCACCAGCCAAAGGCTGCGAGTACAGATGCCGCTCCTTCCCCATGTGGCCTTAAGTTCTCCGGAGTGCGTTTGTGTTAGACATTCGGGCTTTTTACCTACAAGACATACAGACCTTTGGGATTTCCATTTCGAAGAGATTAAACGGCTCCTGCGCTGAGCAGAGGAACGGGGCTGTCGCATCGTGCCGAACCCTGCTACCTCTCTGCAGCGTTTGACCCCAGCGCCTCTGAACAGAGAAAGTCAAGTCAGAGCAGCACGAGGTGTTCGGTGCCTCACGCCTTCCTGCCGGCACACAGCACGGCCCACATCCCCCGCCGTGCCGGCAGCTGCCGCCCTGCACGGCGCTTCGCCTTTAAGAGCTCGGTGCGGCGCCCCACGTGTGCGATCAGCTGATCGCGACGTCGCTCGGGGCGGGGCGGGGGCTCCGGCCGCTGCTGCGGAGCGGCGGGGCGCTGCGGGCGCGGGGCGGGGGTTGGTTGCGCTGCCGCCGTGCGCCCTCCTTCCCTCCTTCCCTCCTTCCCTGCCTCCCGTCTCCTCCTCTCCGTCCCTCCCGGCTCCTTCCCTCGCACCGAGCCCTCCGCGCGCGCAGAGCAGCGGCAGTGACAGCCCCGCCGTGCAGCGCCGGCGCCCCCGCAGCTCCCTCCCCCTCCTCCGCTTTCGGGGCGCCGGCGGCCGATCCCCCCCTCGGCTCCGTACCTGGCGGCTCCGGCCGAGCCCCCCCCGCGGCCGTTCCCTGCTCGCCATCGGGCAGGAAGCGCCGTTCCCCGGCGGCGGGGCGCGCTGTCAGCGGGCGGCCCCGCGGAGCTCCTCGGCGGTCCATGGATTACCTGGTAGGTTCACCCCCACCCCCTGCCCGCGGGGTGGGCGCGTCCTCCGGGGCGTGCGGCCGCCCGCTCATTTGGCCGCTATTAGATCGCTAACGCCGTGACCCGGGCCGCGGCTGCGCTCCTAAATGCACGGGCGCGAGATACGGTTGAATGAGCTAAATTGTCACCGCGGGCACAGCGGCGTTTATGGCTCCTTAATGAAGATTGGCCTTACCGGCCGCCGAGATCCTATCGGGCGCGCTGCCGGCGGGGTCGCGGCGAGGGGCGGCGGCCTCCAGCCAGCGCTGCACCTGCGGGCAGCGGGACGGAGCGCAGGGAGCGGGCTGCCCCTTCCCTGTGCTTTCCCTTCCCTGTGATGAGTGAGGTGGAGAAGGTGTCCGTTTGTCCCCCTGCCCGTCTGACTTAGAGTTGCTCAGGGACGTTCACACCGACAACAACTCTGCGCTTTCCTTCCTGAGTATAGCAGAACAGAAGGTGAGCCCTACCTGGCAGGCAGGCTGCTCTTTAAGAACCTGGTTAATGAAACACTGATAATAAACTGCTGTGCACCAAATGCAGCCTTGCAGCTCCATAAGGGCCTGTTCCTGTTCCTTGGGTTTTTCCTTTATAACTTATGTCCAGATGGAACTGGCCGTAGTGTACTGTTTGCAGTCAGCGTGTTAATCTTCATGGCTGCCACCTGCTGTGTGGATGCCCAGCCACCTGAGAACCGTGCATTTAATAAGACTTGGTCATGGGGAGCGCATTCCTCTGTTCACTGGAGGGAGGCAGGGGTTGAGTATCTCTGCGTTGCTTTTTTCCCTTGCTCTTTCTACCCTGTTAGTCCTCTTCCTTTTCTTTTTTTCCTTGCTGTTTTGTGGGCTTCTTTAGTGCTGTCTCTTAGTTAAAATAAATAAATAAAAAACATAGCTGTGGCCTCAGTCTTCATGAAGTCCTTGCTTCACGTTTCTGTTGCATCAGGGAAGGTCTTTGGCGCCAGGCTTATCCCAGGCCTGATATATCACATAGTGCCATGTGAGATGTAGGGGCTTGCTTTGCTGCAGGAGTTGCTACAAATCAGCTGTTTTTATAACAGGAAATACAGCATTGGGAATGACAGCTTGAGCAGGCTGCTGGTACCTCGCAGTTCAGGTGTCTCTGTCCATCCCTGGCCACCAACTGTGGCCGGGGTTAACATCACTTCTCATATGCAGGAGGACTCCCTTGGAGCTTTGGGATGCTTGCTGCAACTGGCATCCACACAGCTGTAGACCAAAACAGAAAAGAAATTCGGGACACTTTAATTCTTATGACTGTGTACTACTTGGAATGAAAACAAACTCTGTTGAACAGTATTTTCTCATAGTTCCAGTACTTGTTTTTGCCATCTGCAGGAGATTGGTCCTCCTTCCTTTCTCTGTTAATGGCAGCAAATTGAAAGGCTCTGGCAGAAGGAGTTGGTGGGGTGAGTGAGGAACATAGATCTTTACAGTCCTGGAGGACCACAGGGCTCCTACAGAATACCTGTTGCTCTGATGGGCCCACTTCTCATGCAAGACCAGCAGGAGCAGCAAGGACATAAACTGTTAGGTGTAGAACCTACATGCCCTGGTTATTTTCATGAAAATAAAAGTGGTGTATGTTAAGAAATCTTTGAGTTATTGAGCTTTATGCATTTATGTTGGTGTCTTTCACCTGTGTAGGCTTCAGCTGCTAAACAGAATATCGCTTGCTGGTTCTTCCCATTGGATGCACATGTTGGAGCCTTAGGGGATCTTCCTGCCTGTGCAGTGCTGCTCTTCCTGGCTGCAGGAAGACAGTTTTGCTGGTGAGACAGGGAGCTCAGCAGAAGAAGGCTGGGACATCTGAGGTCAGAGTGGCTGCAGCATGGGCTTTGGGGAGCCCTTAGCATGGAGTTTGCCCTCACCTGTCACTTCCTATACTGATGTAGGACTCTCATTTTCCTGGTATCTCAGGATGAGGCCTGCTCTGGTGGAGGGTTTGTTCTTTAAGGAGCTGACGCTGAGAAACACTGAATGGATAAATTACTGGTATTAGGTGAGCATCTTCTGCTGTGCCTGGTTTGGCTTTGCATTGTAACAGAGCAGTCTAAAGTATCTGGAAGAGGTCCTTGAGCCTTTTGTATTGGTGCAATTACAGGGTTAGGAGTAGTGTTGTTTCTGTGTTCTTATTTTAATAGGCATAGATGAGCCAAGTTCAACCTTCAGAAGAAAAAAACATCTTCACTCTCTTAAAGGTGGACTCCTTTAAAACCTCCTGTGTGAATGCAGCTGCATGAGCACACAGCAGCAAGAGTTCTGTGACTACCTAATCCTGCAGTGTGTCTGCAACCATCTTCTAATTCATTCTTGCTGCTCTGTGTCCGGAAGAATTACAGTGCATACACAGACTTGTGTTGGCTGGCCTATGTTCTGTAGACTATGCTTAATTCATGACATTATGTCATGATGCATCTTGTGAAAAGTATGGCTTGTAGCCAGTCTGACCGTATTTGCTTAGAGAACCTGTAGGGAAACAGTGGCAGTGCTTCAGTTTTCATGTGTAGTACTTGCAGTACAGATCTTAAGCTGATGAGCAGACTTTCACAATACATTTCTTTAGTGGCATCCTCTGCATTAGATAATGATCTTACACTAAACAGTTGCATGTATCAGCCTGATCTGTGATGAGCCTTTAAAAGCTGTTTTAGGGGATGATGTAGCAGTTAGAATCAGTGTGGGTTGAGGCTGGGGAAAGTTTTTACATTGCCCTGATAGTTTGTAAAATGTGTAGGTTGCTCTGAAAGTAGTGCCTCGTATTTATTTCCATAGAGATGGTAACAAATAAGAAGAGCACAATAACACTGCTTGAGAGAGCACATTCTCAGCTACAAAACACTGTTTTTCAACACTTTGGCAATGATGAACAACAGTCTGAGCACCATGCTTGTAAAAACCTGCATGGCCATCCAGAATGTGACTTGTCTTTCACGTCAGTGTCACCACTGCTGAAATGCACCACCCATCACCTCCCTGTGCTCACATCCACTGCTTGGTCTCCATAAGTGTTCAGCAAGCATCAGTGAATGTCAGTGGGTGCCATTTTTTCCACGTGGAGGACTTCAGTGACACACCTTTGCTCTACACACACCTCCATCTGTGACACCATTTTGCCAGAGCGTCCCTCTGCTGCCATCCATCATACAGCAACAGCACTTAATGGGATATTGGTGGGAAGGTTCAGCCCTTACTGCCCTACCACCAGCACCTGCCTCTGTTTTGTGGGCCAACACCATAAAATAGGATGCATTACTTCTTGTGCTGCCCTCATCAATAGAAAGAGGAGTAGAGTGATTTTTTTTTTTTTTTTTCTCCTGGTTCGATATGAACTCTTAAAATTTGTCTGTGCCATGGACCATCCAAAGCACATGCTGCTTATACAACCAAACACAAGCATGAAATTCCCTTGAAGCCTCTACTTTCTCTTCTCCCTTGCTGCCAGGATAGCACTATCAATCTTCATTTATGAGACTCATTATTGACAGTGTGCTGAAAGATTACTTCATTCTTAATTGCTTCAAACTCTTGCATCTGTGTTGCATATGAAATCAAATAATGGTAGACTAGACAGTAGTCGCTGTAAAAGCTAGTAAGAATGTGGGAAACAAATACTTCTTTGATCAAAAATCTCCAAGTTGCAACCAGGAGGAAAAAAAGAAGAAGAAGAAAAAAAAAGAAACGAAGAAAGATCTGCAAACTCACCTCCCCCCGTTGCTTATTCAATTGCAAATACCCTGTTTGTATCCCCAAAGATAGTAAGATCGTTTGATGATGGTAAGATGCTAAGTGGAAAAAAAGGCTAAACCAATATAATCCAGAGTACTGACTCTAAAGCAAAAGAATCACAAGTGTCAGATGTATTTTTTCCTTGTGTCTTTTGAATTAAGGGTCCATATTCATGCTTTTAAGTCTGAAACTAAAAATATTTCCTTTGCTAGTGGAAGGCTGATATCCTCATATAATCACAAAACTTCAGAACTCAGGCTTTCATAGAAGCAGCATCACAGGCTGGCAGTATTTAAAAACAAGAGCTCATGATACTGATGGCAAGCCAAAATTTCTAATCAGCATGGCAGATGAGAAAGAATATTCTGTCCTTAGTAACCACAGACCCTCCCACTTTCTAAAAGCTTGTATTTATAACCTTTTGTTAAATTAATCACCATGCTGCCTCTAACCAGGAGTTCTAACTTAAGAACTTAGGAGCAATGTTCTGCAGAGTGATGTTGGGTCCAGCCCAAATCGAGCCTTTGGAATAATTTGCAAGGAAAGGGTAGGGCCATTTCTAACAAACAGACAAGCACATTGTCAGCAACTGGGACATACTTTTTGATGTAATAACATCTTCCACACTAATGCAATCCTCATCATGGAGCAGGCAAGATAGTAAAGTAATTTGATTTTAAACTCTCTAGTTCACTTGCTTCTTCAGTGTGCGCTATCTAAACAGAATGACATTTCTAGAGCTGCAATACTCTGTTATTTCAGCCTCGTAATCGGAATAATAATCACATTAATACATTCTTTTGTGTTCCCGAGGTAGCTGTGTCAAATTTCAGCCTTCACAATAGCCACTCTTGAAACAAAAGTTTATGTGGAGAATTCAGTAATGCTTCCTACTGCAGGCTGAGCTAATAACACTTCTATCACTTTCTGCAAAAAAATTCTGTATGTCTTCTGCCCACTCATCTGTCTTCGGCCACTTTATTTCTGCTGAGCTATGACACTGATATCTTTACTGCCCTTTTTATATGGCTGATAACATCTTCAATTCAGCAAAATTAGTTTTCAATAATGTGAAGAAACATTAGTTCTTTTAGGGCACTTCTTCCAGTCTTTAGCCAGGTCAGGTTCTTGAACTCCCAGGCTTACCTAAATGACAAGCATGCTCATTCAGAGAAAGTTTTCTACCAGCATGAATTCCATTTACCACTCCCAGTTGACTTAGATTTGAATGCTATGCTTCATAGAGCTGAAATACTAACAGAAACCTAGCCAAAACAACTGTTTTGGGTTATGAGCTCCAGAATTTGTTTGGGGCTTCTTTCTACACAGATTTGCTGATGCGGAAAATAATCAGCAGGAGCAACCATCCTACTTTCAGACTCAGTGGATCCAGCTAAGTATACAGTAGCAAGCAGTGCTGCCTAGCCAGGTCTTGTTCTAAAGACAGTGTAAATACACTAAACATCCAGCATTTTACTTCAGGCTAGTTCTTGCCTGGTCCTGCAGACTGAAAACAAGTTGACAAAAAAAATCCTCCAACTTGGTTTCATCTGAAAAAAACTCATGTTCATAGAATCACAGGATCACAGAATTATCAAGGTTGGAAAAGACCTAGAAGATCATCTAGTCCAACCATTACCAATACTTCCCAGCTAAATCATATTCCTCAACACCATATCCAAGCGTTTCTTGAACACTCCCATGGTTGGTGACTCCACCACCTCCCTGAGCAGTGCATTCCAATGCCTGACTACCCTTTCCGAGAAGTAATACTTCCTAATGTCTAGCCTGAGTCTCCCCTGGCGCAGCTTAAAACCATTCCTTCTAGTTCTATCACTTACTTCATGTAATCATTCTGCAATGCAAACCCACATACTGAGTAAATGCAAAAAGCATGGCTGAGTAAATCCAAAAGTTCAGATCTGATTCTAACACCAAGACAGCTGTGTGCACCCTCTACACTCGTTGATCTTTCACATTAAGTTGACTTCTGTTCAGTATTAAGCTGTCCCTCAATTCTGAAAGAACTGTCAGACAGACCCCTCAAACTTGTGCCTAACCAGCTTTCCAAACTGAAGTAGGGACAAGATCCTAAGATCTAAGCTGCTGTGCTCTACACTGTGGGTAGAAATTTCAGTAATGATATATCTGATGAATGAGCCAAAAGACATCGTAATAATACTGATAACTATGTGACAGAAGACAGATATTGTTTATGATGAGAAGGGAGTTTAGCATGTGGTAAGAGGTGACAGTTATAGCAGCTCTGTGTTCCATGAATGAAAAGCAGTGAGTGCCCAGCATGAACATCTTCCCCTCCTTCCTTACTCCAGGATCAGCAGCTACACAGCTGATGAATTTTCAGTGAAAAAACACTCTAATCTTCCAACAGACGCTTACATAATGCCATTTGTAGAATATAAAAGAATGTTTTTCAAGGCCTGTAAGTACCAAACAACAGGCAACAGCAGTGATCAGAACAGATTTGAAGTACACCAGAAACACAGGGTGGATCATGACCAGTTGATCTCACTGCTTTGCAAATCAATCCTGTTTGTTGTCCAGTAAGTAAAAAGGTCTCAAAGTGGAATTTCAAGTGTAGAATCATAGAATGGCCTGGGTTGAAAAGGGCCACAATGATCATCCAGTTTCACTCTCCCTGCTGTGTGCTGGGTCACCAACCACCAGACCAGGCTGCTCAGAGCCACATTCAGCCTGGCCTTGAATGCCTCCAGGGATGGGGCATCCACAGCCTCCTTGGGCAACCTGTTCCAGTGTGTCACCACTTCCTGAGTGAAAAACTCCCTCCTAATATCTAACCTAAACCTCCCCATCTCAGTTTAAAGCCATTCCCCCTTGTCCTAACACTGTCCACCCTCATAATCGGTAAAAGTAAAGTTGCTCAGAAACAATTCTTCATTTTTTAATTTTATTTATTTATTTATTTATTTATTAAATTTGCTATTGTTCTTTAAAACACCAGCTTGGAATACACTTCTTACCACACAAAAAGAATCAGGCCTGCCTGAGCTCTAACTATCCAGACCTCTGGTTGAGAGCATGCAGGAACAAGAAATTCTGAAGTCACTTGAAGAGCTACTCATGTGAAAATTGAAAATTCAGTGCTATTTAGTCAAAACCCATCTGTGCATGCATAACAGAGATAAAGCTGTTCTGTACAGTGAGCAAGTGTACAAGGAACCAAATAAATGCGTTTTTTTTTAAAAAAATAAAAATAAAAAAACTCCAAAGCAACACAGTCATATTGTGCCAATAGGATTGTGTGGACTTCTCAAAACTCATGTCTAACTTCAGTGATGAAAAGAGTCACTGAAGTTGATACAGCTGTTCACAAAACGGTTATCTTCCATTTCAGACAGGAATATACTACACAGTATAGGATTCAGTTTAAGGAAAACTTTTCATATTAAAAATGCTGAGGGTAAAAAAACATTCAGCAGGTTATCAAGTTTACAAGGGCTTCACCAGAAGTAATGCATCCTATTTTATGGTGTCGGCCCACAAAACAGAGGCAGGTGCTGGTGGTAGGGTAATAAGGGCTGAACCTTCCCACCAATATCCCATTAAGTGCTGTTGCTGTATGATGGATGGCAGCAGAGGGACGCTCTGGCAAAATGGTGTCACAGATGGAGGTGTGTGTAGAGCAAAGGTGTGTCACTGAAGTCCTCCACGTGGAAAAAATGGCACCCACTGACATTCACTGATGCTTGCTGAACACTTATGGAGACCAAGCAGTGGATGTGAGCACAGGGAGGTGATGGGTGGTGCATTTCAGCAGTGGTGACACTGACATGAAAGACAAGTCACATTCTGGATGGCCATGCAGGTTTTTACAAGCATGGTGCTCAGACTCTTGTTCATCCTCGCCAAAGTGTTGAAAAACAGTGTTTTGTAGCTGAGAATGTGCTCTCTCAAGCAATGTTATTGTGCTCTTCTTATCTGTTACGATCTCTATGGAAATAAACACGAGGCATTTCTTTTGGAGTTTCCTGTTTATATTGGCAGATGAAATTCAGTGTTGATAAATACAAAGCTGTGTATATTTACATTTGAATAATTCTGACAATATAGATGTATGGGTAGGATCTAAAATAAACACTGCTCAGGTAAAGAGGGTCTTTCAAAAAATGTCCTTCCGACTCCAACAGCTGACAACAAGTTACCGAGTCTTAAGAAAGAACAGGAAAGTAAATTTAATTTTGACATTGCTTAAATGCAGAGTTTACTTTTGTCTGCATTACTGTGTTTCTTGTTGCGCCATCTGAGAGTTTTGCAAAACTGAAGGAGATAAAGAGAAGATGGCAGAGTAATCAAAAGGAAAACAAATGCTTCTGCAGAAAGAGGTCTGAAGTAGTTCCAGCCCCGCAGACAGAAGAGACTGCTGGGTGCTGTGAGGTATCTCTATTACAGATGTTGCTGAAATCATAAGGAGGGTGTCAGTAGGCAGCAAATTGTTTCTTTTGATAGTGGAATTTGATGACAGGTATAACTGCTTTTTTTCCCCGCAGGTGTGGTTGAATCTGGACCTTGTTTGTGTGGTCATGGTCAAGAGACCTGAATGAGCAGATTTCATATAGTTTCCTGGAGGGCAGATCTGTTGGGGAGTATTAAACATACGGTTCATCTGCGATGGTTGACCCTGAAGTTAATAGTCCCCAAACCTGAGAGGGATGTATCAGTTCCTGGTACTTCCTCTGTGTGCTAAACATCTCACTGAGGAAAGAGCTAGATTTAGTTCCAGAGTAGGAAGTTCTTCCAAGAAAATAAATATATTCTGAATATTGTCCACCAGGTTAAGCGGAACTGTGTTGACTGCACAGGAGGTGAGAATTGTTGTTCAGAGGGCTTTTTGAAGACAGTAGTGTGTCTGCTCCGTAGACCTGTAGCTGAAGGATTCCTCCTGCTGGGAGGTGCTGCCTCCGGGTAGGAGCAGAGGCTGTTGAGCTTGCAACATTTGTATCCTAACCAATTTATGACTGATTCGGAAGGCCCGCAAGGTTAGCATGAGTGAACCTGAAACTGCCTGTATGGAGTGTGAAGTGATGATACCTGCTAGTGAGTGATCTCTTCTCTCAGTGCTCTATTCCTACTTAGAAACAGATAATTTCAGGTTTCAGCAAGACTGGGGAAAAGGTCCAGGATTCTTGAGAAATATCTCTTCTGCTCTTACAGCTATTAATTGTGTGTTGGCTAATCTGCATCTTTCACTATCTCAGCCATTGCAGCCCTGGAGGCAGTAGTGGAAAACTGTTCTAGTGAGAATATTGCCTAAAAGAGGGAAGAGCATTGTTCTCCAGTGCATCCATTTGATTACATTTTATGATGACAGGAGAGTTCTTGACACCTGTCCTTCTTCCTATTCACATATCACTGGTTTTCCATCAGCATCAGATTTCTTCTAGACTCTAGGCTCAGTTGAATTTATGTAGTGATTATAAGAAAAAGACTGGTATTCTAAAAATCCAGTTATGCTTCGTTACAGGAGAAAATGAAAATATTTTGTGTGTTGTTTATCCCTAAGAGCTGTATTAAAAAGTTTGGAATTTCAGTCTAGAAGTGTGGTTAATGAAATGTGTTGAAGGTCTGTGTCATCTTGTGCAAAGAGATAAGCTTTCAGGTTATTGCTGGGAGTTCAGCACACAAGCTGAGCAAGCTGTAGTTGTGGTCGGAGTTCCTACCACCTGTACTGCAGCATAGCTGCATGTGCTTTTTTGTGTCTACAAATTCTTTAAAATATGAGGGTTCTGACAATTTATTTATGTAAAGCTGCTTACAGATGGGTAGCTTAAGTGTTGTTAGTTTTCATATTTCTCATGCACTGAAAAATTGGAGGGGGAGGAGCCTTTTCCTGGGAGGTCCGGTAGTTCCGCATTATTGCTGGGGTAGATCATATATTTGTAAATGAGCAGGAGGACATCTCAATCTTTGTTAAACCAAATAAACGACTCACAAACAAAAACAAAACCACTGTCCTTTTCTCACACTGTTTTCTGGTTCTGTGATTTTGGAACTAAGTGTTCTAAGCTGTTAAGGATTGTGGCGAATGAAGTTGGTGTCAATGTAAGTGTTTCTGTTAGTTGGTAGAATGAGGATGGCAGCTCCTGTGATTGTTAGCTATGTGGTTCTTGTTTCTTTTCCAAGAAGCTGATTAAGGTCCCCCACTTTGCTCACCAAGGCTCCTGAGACAGTGCTGTGGCTGCTCTTAACCCAGTGATGACAGCCTCAGGTGATCAGTTGCTCTAATTCCTTAAGTTTGCTCTTCTGTTAATGTGGATAGGAACTTCAGTTATGTTTGGTGAAGGTTCAGGTATTAAATCCATAAATTTGTGCAGGTGCAGAATACAGTGTGCCTGTATCAGGGTTGAGTTGTTTTTAAGCCACGAATAGAGAAACTATTTTGTATTGATGTTGATACTGATAACTGAGTGAGGGGAAAAAATGGACAGAACAAACACTTGTGAATTCTACAACTGCAAGGCGGATGTGTTCCAAAGTCACTAGGAACAGTCACACTTTTAAAAAGTATGATTGAAGTAGCAGTCTTTTGGAAAAACATGTATCTGTTCTCTTAGCCATGGGTTTGTCAGCTGGAAAAATAACTTTATGTTTGTGAGATGACCCTTTGCCTAAGCAGAAGGGTGGGCAAATGTGACAAATGTGTGTTTATTACACTTGACATACTCGACCCGAAGGCTTCTTTTCTCACTTTAGACATGATAATTGACATCTGTTCTGAGTAACTCTTTGCAGAGTTGTATAAAATAAGGTATCTTTCTTTTTAATATTTTTAGTTATGTTTTTAATTTTTTTTTCTTTTATTTTCATGCTTGCCATGTAAAATCCTTTCAGAAAGCAACAATAAACTGTAAGTAAATGGAATGAAAGTTATCCAACAATTGTTTTGTTGCCCAATTGTATAATGCAAAATGCAAAACCAAAGTAATGAAAGACTACAATTATATTGGAGTCTTGTGGAAGGGATTCATTTAATAATTAATAGAGGAAAAGTTCAGTGGTACGGTACATGACAGTAGTAGGAGGAAATGTGCTACTGCACATTTCCTTCCTTTTCAACCGGAAGGATTCACCTGCTTTATACACATAAATCTCTCCAAAAGAAGTGCCTCCTATTTATTTTCTTGGAAACTACAACAGATACAGTAGTGCAGTAGCACTATTTGTTAGAGCAAATTCTTGTCTACGAAACGTTATTTTTCAACACAGTCACCACCATCAGCTACGCAGTGATGAAAAATAACTTGTGTGCCATGCTTATAAAAATCTGCACCAGCAGAGGTGGCCTACTGTTGTCACTGCTGAATGCACCATTCACAGCCTCCCTGTGCTCACACCCCCTGTTTGGTCTCCACAGGTGTTCTCCAAGTGTCAGTGAATGTCAGTGGCTGCCATTTTTTCTGCATGGGGGAGTTTGGTGATGTGTCTTTGCTCCATATGCACTTCCATGTTGGAGTGCCTCTCTGCTGCCATCTATTACATAGCAATAAAATGGAATGGAATAGTGGTGAGACAGTTCAGACTCTACTACCGTACC
Source organism: Coturnix japonica (assembly GCF_054131305.1). Taxonomy (NCBI): domain Eukaryota; kingdom Metazoa; phylum Chordata; class Aves; order Galliformes; family Phasianidae; genus Coturnix; species Coturnix japonica. The sequence goes on along the minus strand of NC_140702.1, from coordinate 55,451,918 downwards.
ACCACCATCTACCTCAGATGTTGTGGGCCAACATCATAAAATTGGAGGCACTACTTTTGGAGTTTCTCTTGTGTAATGATGAGTCTTCCATCAGGGTACAGTCTGTCATGATACTGAATGTAGAAATTCATGTACGCATCATCCTTTGTTTACATAGCAGCTTAAATTGCTACTGAATCAGGTTAAACATCAGAATACTGGACAAGTTTTATAAGCGGTTCTGCAAGAACCTAATGTGGTGACTGCTCTGGAGTCAGAGCAGTTCCAGACAGAGTACTGATGGAGAGAAAAACTTACTGAGACTAGCTGTGCTGCGAAGGGCTTTTGAGATTCTGATGGTCAAAATGGTGTACATGAGTCAACAGTGTGCACTTGAAGACCAGATGGACAATGCTGCCTTCCTGATTAACAAGATGGAGGCTGACTTTTTACACAGTCTAATAGTGATAGGACAAAGGGGAATGTCTTTAAACTTAAAAGAAGGGAGATATAGGTTAGACATCAGGAGAGAATCCTTTACTCAGAGGGCGGTGAGGCCCTAGCACAGGCTGCCTAGAGAAGTTGTGTATGTCTCATCTCCAGAGCTGTCCAAGGCTGGGTTGGATGGAGCTCTGGGCAGCCTGAGCTGGTGGATGGCAGCTCTGCCCCATGGCAGGGGCCTGGATCTTGTTGATCTATAAGGTCCCTTCCAACCCAAACCATTCTGTGATTCTGTAATGAATCGTTTGCTGTAACCTGTGGAGTGAGGTAGGCTGATGCTGTGAGGAGTGCTGTTCATTCCTCTTAACAGCGTGTAACAACATTTCTCAGAGTCAGTTCTACTATTTTTCAGCCTTTTTTTTTTTCTTTCTATTTTTTTTTTTTCCTAATGGGTAAGTCAGAGTGGGAGTGATAGAACTTGGTGTTTCGTCTGAAAGCTGAAAAAGCCCTGAAAACATTCTGTCAATTTAAATGATATTTGGAAGCAGCATTTTTTTTTTTAATCAGTGGTAGCATTCTAGCTTGGAACACAGGAAAGAAAATCAACCGTGCTGTTAAGATTTGATTTGAGGCTTTCATACTGAATGTTTTGACTTTCAGGGGATTCAGTGAAATATTACTTATTTAAAATTTAAATGTAGTAGTTACAGCAAACAAAAAATGCCATGTTTGTTCATAAGAGATGCTAAGTAGATTTATGATTAAGAAAATGTGAAATGGCTAATTCATTCATTCACAGCTTTTCTGGGTGGATAGAAGGAAATTTTTTTTTCCCTTCTGATAATGTTTGAAGTGTAGCATCCAGCACTTTGCCTTCTACATGTTGAAGTACATGCAGATGGTGTGTGAAACTGATAAACACAGAGTAGAAGTGTTCTGTTGGGTTTCTTTAATTTTTGCACACAGTGAGAAAAGATTAAAAAAAAGATAAAAATCTTATTTAAAGGAATTCCTTAAACTGTGTAGAATAAATCATTGTAAACCTGATTTGTTGTGCTTGACTGTATGTCAAAATGGCAAACCTACAACATGTTTTGCTTTGTGTGTGGGGGGAAGTTGCATATATTTTCTGGCTTTTTAATCCTATTTAAAGGAGGTCTTTTTCATCTGTTTCATCAGAAATTCATAGTCCATCCTCAGCATCTCTGGGTGACTGCAGAAGAACATAGAATTGTGGCCTCACAGCAGATTGGAAGTTGAGCGAGTTGAGGGTAAAAAATTTTGATACGACTATTGACAGCTGAATATGAAATATTTATTCAAAATAGTAGAAATTTCTATTTTGAACATGAAAATCTCAGGAAATGAAAGTAGTATGACTTCAGAAATAAAGAAACCTGAAGGTATTTGCACTATGTTGGCATAAGGAATAGGAGCACTTCAATTATGATGTAGAAAGAGGAGAAGTTGAATATTTTGACATGGAAGTTTTTGCATACCACTAGAAATGCAGAAAATGCATTAGTCTGTTAAAATATGTAATGCAGGTGATTTTCCAGCCAGAGTAGATAAAGATAAATGGGACTGAAAGCTTGCATGCAGAATATTAGTGCTATGTTTGGGTGTTCATGGAACATTGGAGTTAGTACTGAGTTAGTAAATACTGAGTTAGTAAATGCAGTGCTGTTGGCAGCTGCTGCTTTGTGAAAAGTAGCATTTTATGAAAGAAGCACTTTATGTTTTCTTTCACATCTTGTTTAGTCTAGTCTTACAAGAGAAACATAAAGTAATATACCATCAGATATTTCTTTCAGGGGAGAGGGGAGAGATAGAAGAGAGCATAATGTTTAATTACTAGAATTATTGGTAACATCTTTATTTTAATTTCTTTAGACTATGTCTGAATGTATCCAGCTCTCATTTGCTGTTTGTAGAATTGGCATTTACACGGTAAGGCAATGTTCTAACTAAGTAACTTTTGTTAGTGTTAACTCCACTGTGCTGAAATTACATAGTTTTTTGGGGGGATTGGGATTAATGCAGTTAGTAAAAGGGGTTTGATTTATTAGTTTCCATAAGTAGAAAGCAGCATGATTTATCCAGTTGGAGCTTTTTTGAATACAAGGACAGAAAAAAAAAAAAGTTTCACAGTTTAATTAAAAAGTGAAGAAAAATCCTACCAACCTCTTGAGGTAAGAAAAATTGGAATTCTTACACACAAGTTACTGAGAATTCAGGCCTAACTTAATGTCTGGAGGGTTTGTGTACTTTGCTTTGAAGTATCCGTTATGTCTGAGCAATGTGGTATATTAAAATGTTAGCTAAATGTATATGCTGCTGTAAGCTTAGCCTTGAGTACCATAATGTTATCCAAGTACTGTTGTTAAATCTCCCAAACCTTAATTAAGTCATTCCAAAGAAAAATGTTATTTCATGCTATTTCAAAAGTGAACATCCCAAAGGGCTGGAATTTCCTTTAAATTTAACCTTCCTCCTTATTGCTTATTTTATTAATGATTAAAATAGATAAAAATTAATTGTGTAAGCTCCATTTGCATGTTATGTATACAACACTTGCCTGAATCATACTTCGAATCATGGAGCTTTTGAAGTGAGAGCACCGCTCCTACTGTTAACACTACTTAGGAGGAAACCTGTAGCATGCCGTCTCCTATTTTAGTAAGTGGTAAAGGCCAAGGGTGTGTGAATTTTGAACAGCTGTGATGCTGTTCAGAAGCCACATACTGGTGATGCTTACTTGGGAACTGAACTGCAAAGCTTAATATTTGTTTTTATTCCTAGAATTCAGTACCAGGTGGTATTTAGTATCTCCCAGAGTGTCCATTCCACACCTTTCTGTGGTTCCACACCTTTCTCTTTGCCTGTGTTTCATTTTCAGCAGCTATTAGATATCTGTTCTACGTAAGAGAACCTAACAAATTTGGGAAGTATATACAAAATACTCCTGGAAGAAAGTGCTACCTGCATTAAAATAATTGTTTAACTGTGGTATTTAAGATCCTTAGCAAGATCTTCTTTCTCCAAATTCTTACATGATAAGAGTATGCTTATCTTGAAGTATCAGAACAGGCTACAGCATGAGGTTTTAATGGCTGCAAAGTATGCAGACCATCTGCCAGCTCTTTAAAAGGCAGTACTAAGCTGTCCAAAATTATTTGAGAGGATGTCCTCCATGATTGCGTGTGTTGCAGAATTGAGTACAAGCAACATGTAAAGCAGAATAGCCCCTCTGATAATAATTTGTTCTGTTTAGGTTTAAAGTAGATAAATTTGGTGTTCCTATTGCAGTTCATTTTGAAGTGATGGCATCTGCAGTTTTAGTTGTGGCTGGACAATTGATATTTTGTTGCGGACTTTAGTAAGCCATAATCCTTAATTTCACTGAACATTTTACAAGATACAAATCACTTATGAGAGCACGAAAGGGATGAATTTCCTTGACTGCTGGAACTGCAAGTGAGGGGGCTGATGAGTATGCTTTAGAGCATACAGAGATGTGCTGCTGTGGATGAAGTATAGAGAGAAGACGTGCCTTATGTGTAAAGTGTATGTGAAATTAAAAGAGCTGCTGTGGGAAAGTGCTTGTTGTGTAGAGTACTTGTGTATAAAAAAGTGCCTGCTGTTAGATAAGTGGCTTTTAGTTGATCTGACTGAGGAGGGTGTCTGAATGGCTTTGGTTTCCGTGTTAAGGGAGAGAACTGCTGATGTGAACACTATGTGGAAATGAAGTGTGATCATTCCTCTCTCCACATTTTGTTGTGTTCTTGCTCAGTCATGTAACTCAGTCCCTGGATTTGTTGCTCAGGTATGTGAGCAATCTGTCAGCAAGCAAACACAGTGATCAGAACTGATAGTCATAAAACAAAATAAAGCATCCAATTTTCTGTTTAATCAATCCCTTATATCTTGTGTTCTGTACTTTCTACTGCTTGTTGTTTTGCAGATTTAACAGATTTTTTATTTTTTTGTTTTTATTTTTACAAAAAACTAGGCAGTTTGTCAAGTACCAGTCCTTGGCAATTCCATGTGTTCAGTTTGGACTCTATTATTTGGACACTTCCTGTTCTGCACGTCCTTGTACAGCACTATAAGTATCTTGTAAAGACTTGTAGTCCTTTGGACTACAGACATCTCAATTGTTAGTCTGTTATCAGGCTGCTTATCAGTAACTCTCTTGAGTACCCATTACTTCAGCTGTACTACTGCATTAACAAGGCTTCCTGTTTTTCAGGCCTGTACAGATTACGAGAAGGAGGAAGGGTTTATATAGATATCTATATCAGAAGTGACTGTGTTGCTTTCAGTTGCTGTGACTAAGAGGCTAAAGCTTTGTTCTCTTGGGCTAGGAAGAACATAGGTCCTTGCAAAACTGCAGGAAGATGTGGTACCCATTTAGGGTTGGGTGGGATAAAACTTGATGAGATGTTTTTCTCCTTCTCCCAAGGACTGGATCTACAAAGATGGTTAATGTGAAAACTACATAGGTATTTGTGAGGAACTAATGCTGAGAGGTAAAATTATTATAAGGAACTGAAATTGAATATTTGGGGTTAGAAATTAGAGCTCCATTTCCTCTGTGAGCCTGACACAACTAGTACCTTCTTGGCAGAAGTACCAGCCATTTCAGACTTTGTCTTTGTTCAGCTTTACTAGTCTGTGAGTCAGTGGCAGCACTAGGAACAGGTAGATAAGTTAGTTTCTGGCTTTCCATGGTTGTGGAGATTGTAAGCTTGTAAGAGCTTGTAGCAAAACTTTACAGACGTTTGTGCTGCTATCATTAACAGCTTTTCTGTGTCTGATATACTCTTTTTAACCAAATGAAAATAGTGAAATGACTGAGAGGAGTCAAACCTACATGAGCTTCAGAGGAAAAACAATCTGAAGTTTGCTGTATTTCTTGTAAAATAGTTTTCATGGTGGTGTTTTGGCTACCTTTATAATTATTTAGGACTCCAGAGACATTGTGGAAACATGGTTGTATACATACATGTTGTATCTGGAAGACCCTCTGATATTCTATACTAGATTGTTTATCCAAAAATACACCCTCTATCCTCCAGTGTCTCCAAGATTAAGCAAAATACTACTGATTTTCATATTGCATGTTGTCCTCAATAACAACAGGGGTGGAAGCCTCTGCAGTGGAGAGAACTATGCAGAAGAACTTAGGGAGCCTGATCTGGGATGCATTAAGAGGAAAAAATAGAAAGTAAGACTCCATTCTTGAAAAATCAGAAAGTAACCATTTTCCTTGATTTAGAACATGGCATCAATAGATAAACAATTAGGGAAAACTCATTTAAAACATAATTCAGATAACAAAAGTCCCTCTGCAGGTCTTTCTCCTCACACACCAAGTATGGCAAAACTGATGAACTCCAGCAGCATTGCATCAGTGTTGGCATCTTCTTCTTGAAAATGATGAGTCATTGGTACTTTGGTTTTAGTAGCCTTTTGGTTTGAATTTGTGCAATGAGATGCGGGAATAAATGGTGTTTTATAAAGCTGTGCTTACTACGGTTTATATATAGTAAACATTATAATGATGCAAATGTTGTCCTCTTACTTCTCTAGTTTACTTTGGATTAACTTACATTTGTCATTGTTTATAATGACATTGATAAATTCATGTTTTGAAAATGGTTTGACTGGAAACAACTGTTATTCCAAGGAATTTTTCTGGTATTAAAGAAGACAGAATTAACATTTGTTCATGAAGTGGCGAAGGGAAAGCTCTTAAAAGAAGCCAGTTGTGATGGTAACTAAAGGCAGTCATGGAACAGAAGGTAATAATGGGGAGTGTGTTTGGAAAGATTCATGAGGCAGCCTGTAGCTTACAGTATAGAAGGCTTCCTGTGCGACTCTTCCCCTCCCTGATGAGGTTTCCCGTTGGAAAATGCAAAGTTAAAGTAATAACAGATCTCATATAGCATATCCTGTCTGCTCCTCCCTTTCCCATGTCATGTCCTTGACATGAGCAGCAAAACAAAGGCACAATAAGGCAGCAGGAAAAAATCCTTTTATGTTCTACCCTTTGGGAAATGCGGGCAGTCCCATTCACAGTTACTACTGATGTTGTATGTGTGGACTGCTGGTAAGGTATCAATGTTTCGGCTTCCAGCTTTAAATAAAAGTATTGTACTATCACCAGAGCATCTATTGGCAGTGATCTGTGTTTGGTGAAATAGCGTGCGTTTGATGAGAGTCTCTCTAATTGTTGCAGATTTGTAGCGTGCTGCTGTAATCATGTGTGTTTGCATGTTTTTTTGATGCATGAGTTATTCTGTGTGTATAAATATTAATGAGCTCAGTGGTTTGTCCAACCAATGCAGGTGTGACAGCATTTCTTCCCTGAGCTACTAACTGATACACTTTGTATTGACAGCCCTTTGACAACCTCTGAAAAGTAGTAACTAGTTTTATTTTATTGGGAAATGCATGGTTTGCCAAATTAGGCTGTTAATTTTTGTCAGAATGAAATGTTGTCTGGAAAACTTGCATAGTGGAATGGAGCTTTGTTCTGATCTAGAGATTGTTGCATCTGACCAGTCTGCTTTTTATGATCCCTTCCTGTTCAATGTCTCTTTGCTTTAGAAAATACCATTCTTGTTCCACAGACAGTTAACTTGAAGGAGAACTAAGAAAAAAAGCCCAGATCACTATTACAAGAGTCTAACTCTGCTGAGTCAAGTTGTCTTTCAGTTTGTATTTATCAAAGCTGCATGGTTAGTAATCATGAACATAAACAATATTTTGTGTCTTATTTTTGGAAGTCATAATTTCTGATCTTCACTATTGCTCTCTCTCTCTCTTTCTCTCTCTCTCTCAAAAAAAAAAAAAAAAAAAAAAAAAGTTGAGTAATGTTCTGGTAAAATGTCGTGTTTTGCCTTTAGTAGTGGGTCTTCATGGAACATAAACTATTCCTGTAGGCTCAAGTGGCTCCGGGGTTATTGTGTGAGCATGGAATTTTCCTAATGACTTCTGCTAAGCATTTCTTCTTGGTGCAGTTTGCAGAGCAGTGTTGTTAATTTTTTAAAAATATACATATTATTTGTAACAAATAATGGATTTTGGGTATTGAAAATGCATATCAGAACACAGAGTTTGCCAAAATCCCATCAAACTTTTATTGGCAATATCACATGCTTGAATTTTGAGCTGACCTATGACTGTGGGCTTAGAAAGACAGTAGTGAAGCATGTTAGATTCCTCAGTGGGAAGTGTACAAAACAAGCATTTGAATTATTAAGGGGACAAGACTAGAAAAGATATTTCAGTGAAGGTGAAACTCTCACATTTGGTAGCCCAAAGGTAAGGATTGTATGTAGCCAGAATGTTTGCAGCGAAGTAAATTAATTTGCAGGGAGTCTGGCTGAGCAATTCAAAATTGAGGCCAGAAATTGCCTTTTATATATACTAGAAGTTGCATTGGCTACTGAGATCCTCTACTGTGTTCAGCTTCATAAATAAGAATCTAACAAGTGATTTGCAAGTGGAAGTGGTGGTTAGTATTTACTATTTATAGTAATGCATACAGCTGCTTTGATTGTATTATTCTGTTACATTATTATCTGCCTGAAATTGATATTGCTTTTGACTGTAGTGAATGTAGGTTGTTTATGATTTGTCTGCAGTTTGCTTTTACTGGACAACCACGATGTATTAGGAATTAGAATTCCAGGATGATTATTATTTTCACATAATGACCTGTTACAGTGGAAGGGTGATCAGTCTGTCCATCACGTCTTAGTCTTGCTTTGTTACTGTGAGCTTTAAATCTTGTCTGTTTTTCTTAGACATAAAATCATAGAATGTCCTAAGCAGGAAGGGACCCACAGGCATAACTGAGCCTAACGCCTGGCTCCACACAGAACCATCCAAGATTCAGACCCTACGTCTGTCACATTGTTGTCCAGACAATCCTTGAACTCCAGCATCTTGGCTCCGTGACCACTGCTCTGGGAACCCAGGGCCCAAACAGCCTCTGGTGAAGAACTTTTTCCTAATACCTGGCCTGACCCTCTCCTGACACAGCTCCATTCCATTCCTCCTGGTCCTGTTGCTGTCACCACCAGAGAGGAGATCAGTGCCTGCCCCTCCACTTCCCCTGTGAGGAAGCTGTAGCTGTCATGAACAGCTCATACTGTATCTTAAAGGCATTATTTAGTGTTACTATTACAACTACTACTGTAAATAGTTAACTTGTTTTCTAAAGACATCCTGCGTTTGTTCAAGAACAGATATGTTACAAGGGAAGAAGTTGTACAAGCAGGTAGTAGGTGGAATAAATTCAAGGAAATGCGTCAAATGCTACAAAATTTCATGTGAGTTGGTTTTGTGGGAATGGAAGACCTCTGTAGTTCTCTCCATTAGTGTATCTGTCTTTGGTATGTTTATGTTATGCCTTGTTGTAAAGTTGAAAAATTGCTCAGGTGTTGTAGTTAGCGGCCTACTGAATTTCATGCTGCTACATCTTCTGTATAATTGCAGGCTAGTGTCTTCAGCATGCTTTGAGATTCCTTATTGGTGTAAAATGTTCCTTTTCAAGTTGCATTTTCATTAAGGTAATGATTTAAGAAAGTATTCCTGGGGAGGAGGGATTTGGTGCCTGATGCATCTTCAGCATCTATAGACGGGCCTTCTTGCTGCGAGAAAGAAAAATGTGTTAGAGACTAGAAGACCTTGTGAAAGGTTTGTTACAGTCCAAAAAGCTGTGTGGTTCATTAGCCTCATACTGAGCGTGTGGGAAAGTACCAGGAAGACCAGCAAGGACGTGATTTTTTTTTATAAGCCTTAAATTGAGAATCATTGAATTGTTTGAATTGCAAGGGACGTGTAAAGGTCATCTAGTCCAACTCCCCTTCAGTGAACAGAGGCACCTACACCTAGATCAGGTTCTCAGAGCCCTGTCTAGCTTGACCTTGAGTGTCTCCAGGATCAGGGCATTCACCACCTCTCTGGGCAATCTGTTCCAGTGCTTCACGACCCTTATGAAATATTTTGTCCTTATGTCCAATCTAAGTCTCCTCTGTTTTAGTCTGAAACCATTTATCTCTGTCCTCTCACAGTAGACCCTGCTAAAGAGTCCATCTCCTTTCAGATAGGCCCTCCTTACATACTAGATCACTGAGGTTTTTGTTCACTAGTTTTAGAAGGCCAGCTGTTCTAATAAGCCCCAGCTCTGTCCAGTCTGGACGCTCATCACGCTTTGTTTATTGAATAGGAAGTGTGAAGGGAGTTTGTCTGATCTATATTTTGGATGGGAAATTAATGAGCCTCGATGATGGAATTGTTGATTGTTACTAGCCGTTATGTCTAAAACTCTACCTGTAGAGTTTCTGAACTTTAGAATTAAGTTGCCTATTTGTTTCTTTAAAAAATTCCATGTACATTAATTTTAAATCAGCTTGGTTCACTGTGGAACAGGGTGAGAAGTGGGACTTTCTTCTCTTAAGTCCAGGGGAAAAAGAAAGCCAAAGTGGTTGAAAAAGGCAAAATGTGATAATGTGAAACCATGTTGCTTAGAGACAGAAAGGAAGAACGCAGGTTACTCTTCCAGAAGTGAGAAGAAAGGAGAATCATAGGAGGATGGAATAGTAAATAGTATGTTTTATACTTCAGCAATTTGGTCTGTCACAGAAGGCACCTAAATGGTCAGTGTTTATATTGGGAGAGGCAAGTATTAATTGGGAGTCCTGTGACAGTTGCTTATTGTTGGGGACAAATATAAAAGGTAGAGATGGAAGAGTCACTTAGGTGATTTAGATCATATATTCTTTAGATTTAAAGGTTAAGGAAGCTCAAGACAGTGTGATTGATTTCTGAAGGGAAACTGATTGATGAAATGATAGTTTTGTTGCGGGAGTTTGAAAAGAGAGGGTTATGGGAAAGAGGCTTGCTTCCTGGTCAGCTCCTTGGCTAAATGTCTTCCATATATATGAAATTGTAGTCATGCAAATTACTGTTATTTATGACTGCTTTTAATTCCTCAATTCAAATATTCATTATTGTATCTGTTTTCATTTATTCATTGTTTTATCTGTTGTTATCAGCCTGTTAAATTATCCTTCAACTGTTAGATAGAGTTTTCTCACACCTCTGTTGTTGTTCTGCTCTAATCGTCACTTCGGTCCTACTTGTCACTTCCATTATGACTAAAGTAATGCTTTTTCTTCTCTGTGATTCATTTTCCTTGTACCTCATACTTGTTTCTTAATGTTGATTTGTTCACTTCCTCCAGATTTAGCACGGAGTATTAACTTCTTGGTTATTTGGGCTGGGTGTGGTGTTATAAAGGTGTGTTTGTGTGCAGATGAAACATTTTGAGGTATGCTTGAATTCCTCCCTCAAATTCCATTAATAACTACTTTTTTTTTTTTTTTTTTAAAAGCACAGTTCACATTGCAGTGACAAGCTGAGTGGTGCAGCTGACATGCTATGGGGAAAGGATGCTATCTAGAGGGATATGGACAGTCTTGAGAGATGGATCTACGCACAAATATAGTCTGAGTGGGGATGCCTTGAGAACAGCTCTGAGGAGAAGGATTTGGAAGTGTCAGTTGATGAAAGCTCGGTATGAGCCAGCAATGTGCACTTGCAGCCCAGAAGTCCAATCATATCCTGGGTTGCATCAGGAGAAACATGACCGGGTTGAGGGAGGTGATTCTGCCCCTGTATTCTGCTCTCATGAGATCCTGTCTGGAGTACAGCATCCAGTTCTGGGGGTCCCAACACAAGAAGGACATTGAGCTGTTGGAGCAGGTCCAGAGGAGGGCTGGAGCACCTCCCCTATGAGGACTGGTTGAAGGAGCTGGGGCTTAGCAGCCTGGAGAAGAGAAGAATCTGAGGAGACCTTATAGTGGCTTTCTAGTCCCTGAAGGGGACCTACAGGAAAGCTGAGGAGGGACTTTCTGTAACGGCAGGTAGAGACAAGATGAGCAAAATTGCTTTAAAATGAAAGAGGACAGATTTAGACTAGATGTTATGAAGAAATTCTTTACTGTTACTACTGGAACAGGTTGCAAGAAAGGTTGAGCAAGAAAACCACAATAAAAGAAATTGAGGTTTTAGATTTGTGTTCTCCTGAGGCTGTAATGTAATGTGAGTGAATCTTGTACAAGCTTCTGCTCTCTAGTTAATGGCAAATCAGTTTCAGGTGGACAGTATGAATAAAGCTTTTCGTTGAGCGTGAAATCCGAGTGTATTTGGAATTGCGTCTGTATGCTTTTGTTATTGTGTCTGCTTTTTTCCTGAATCTTATAGCTAGTGGCTCAATTTTCAAAACTGTGGATAAGATGGAAGCTTAGTATAATAATTCTGTATATACATACCTACATTTACTATTACATGTTCAGTATGTTGAACAACTGCAGACCTTATTGTAGCTGTGTGGACACTGGACCCTGTTCTCCATAGGTAACTTCAGTTGCATTTTGATGATTTTAGCTCTATTTTGAACTGAAAACTGATTATTTATTAAAGGAGCATGATTACGTGGTGGAGCATGGTGGAACTTTGCCAGGGTTACCAGGGATACTTACCTATAGAGGGCTTTTCAGTGACTGCTTTGCGTTTGAGTTTGACAGTACGTAAATAATGCTTTTTCAAACAACTTTATTTATTTTAATATGACTTTATTGACAAGGTTTCTTCCTTGACAGGTTGACTTATGTATTAACATCTTGCTGATGCAGGATTTCATGACCCAGATTAGTAAGATACAAAAAGCCTCAGAGACAGTCTGCCTACTTGCACAAAGGATTGCATTTTTCATGCACACACGACAGAGTCATTGCAAATAAAGCTGAAAGGAATTACCTAATTCATCCCTGGTTCAGGAGAAGCATGAGCTATATTTTAATTTTTATTTTATACTTATTAGCCTACAGCAAACAAGAGAAAATTCTGCTTCTTGGTTTGAAAACCATCACATACTTTTTCAACATTCTATAATTTAACAGCCAGGTAATTCTGTACAGAATCCCAGAGTTACAAATGATGAGGAGGTGTTTTCTGGTAGTTCACAACTGAGAGGTGCAGCAATGTAGTTTCCCTTTCTCCTTTTCCTTAATTTGCTTCACTAGAACAGGACTCAGAAGCAACTTATTTTTATGCTGAATATATTAAATTACTTGCCGAGGATAATTTATTGGGTATGCACTCAAGGATACCTGGAAAGACGCTTCAAAGATAAGTGTTTCAGTGAAAATATACTTTGTCACTTTGTTTAGAGAGTGTGAGATTAATTCGCTTTCTATGCATAAGCATTAATACTGTTGCAGTGAATAAAATTATGGTTATTAGGCTGTAATCAACTAAATAATTGGTTTGTTCAATGTTTCCTGCTTCATATAAAGTGAATTAAACAGTTATTAGCTTTGTTGTCTTCAAAGGAGTAAACAAAGTACAGATTTTATACCAATTAGGGTGGCTGCTTTTCAACTTATTGTTATTAGCAATTTTTGTTAAGAGTAATCTGTAGCCTTAAAGTTTTCTCTTCTGTCTCAATTGGTTGCTTTGAATTTTATCCTGCTTAAGTAATTTCTTATAGCTTTCAGGAATCTACATTCCAGTTGCCAAAGTATTAACTTATTTATATTAATCTACATACATACTTTGTATTGGAAGTCTGTGCCGTCAGCCTACATCCATTTAACAAATTGTCTGTTTTTAAATCTTGCAGATGCCTTTAGAAACCATGAAATATGCTGTCAGAAACAGACAATGCTGTCAGAAAGCCAGAAAAAGAAAAACTATGCATATTTATAGATTTCCCAGACTCCATTTTTTTTTCTTAAAGAACAAGTTTCTGTGTAGTTCAGAGGACAAGATGAATTTGATCATCCTTAGAATTCTGAATTACGCTTAGCTCCAGCTAAAAAAGCAGTTTTGGACTATGATAAAGTTGAGGAATGGCAGTAAAAAAAGTGTTAGACAAGGTAATAAGACGAGTGTGTTAATAATTGTGAAACAGGTAACTGTTTTTGGTGTTTTAGTTGATCTTTTCATGAGGTTGTCTATCGAACACTTTTGGACTGCCACCCCTCGACCTTTCTTGGAAGAGAGCATCTTAATTTCTCACTGCTTTTGAATGATCACTGAAGAAAATCAGCTGTTAATATTCATAAAACAGTAAGATTTTCATAAAAATGGCAAAGTTGAGCTATTCCACTCAGTAGCAAATAGAAACAGGAGTAAGATATTGTTCAGGGAAGAAAATGTTGTTTCCCTCAATCCCAGTCATTGAAGTATGGAATGAATGTTCAGAACAAGGTAAAAACAACTCAGAAAAATCACCGTGATATTAAGAAAAACTAATTTCCAAATAACAAATTTCTATTTCCAACAGGTTTTGTGAATAAGTTGGGGTTTTTCTGGGTGGGGAGGGGAGGTGAAGGAGGGCTTCTTATATGATAGAATTAAAATGGAGATTGTAGCGTTATGTATTCAACTGTCTGCTATATCTAATTCCGAATGAAAACAAAGTGTGCAAGAGCCAGCCTCCTTTATTTGAGAGGATTATGTAATTTGAACAAATTACTTCATGTGGTTGTAGTTTTAGGTAGAAGTAACTTCTTAAGTGTGAGAAAAATATCATATTTTTGAACCTCAGTGTCATTGAAATGGTTTTTCAAAAAGCCTTGAAGCAGAATGCAGACTTCAGAATGGTAGTTTAATGGAATGAAATACATTTTACAGTCACTTTGACACTGAGGTAATGTAAAGAAACATTCTATATGTGCCGCGGAGTTAACACTTTTGATTGGGTGTTCTTGAGTATTGAGGTTTTTTTTTTTTTTTTTTTTAATGAGTTGATATCTGCCTTAACAGATGAAATTTATTTTGGTCTTCTGTTACAGAAATACAGTATGTGAGTTGTTCATATGTACTGTGGTGAAATATAAGAGAATTATACTGTTTTGATCTTGTATTTGTTCAGCTAACAATATGACAGGTGAAATTAAAAGCAGTTAAGTATGAGTCTAGAAAGACTGTGTGCTAGTAGCTGAATACAGGTGCTGTATATGATGTATATGATGATTGTCTGCTGTACCTACCTTCTGTGCAATAAAATTGGTTGGGACTCGGTTTGGCTTCTTATGCAGAGTTCTCAGAACGCTGTATGAAATGTTCTCTTCTGTGCTCACTTGGTATGGATAGGGGTTTTCACCATTCCTTTAGACCTCCTGCTTTTCAGGGACTAAGGCTGTATGTTTTTGCCAGCAACCAAACTTGCCTTTGCACAGAGAAGAGTGCCGGTAAAGGGCAAGCTTGTGGTTTCACTGAATAATGACTGTATTTAGTAGTTTGCTTCAAACTACTGCCAGACCTCAAATCCAGCACGTGTATTTTGGTATATTCTTGTAAGACAGTGTGAGAAGATGTATTTTTCTTGCATAACTATCTTGAAGATAAGGTGTGTGTGAATGTAAGCTGTAACATCTTCAGTAAACCTGGCACCTTTTGGTGGTATTGATGCCCAAAGTGTAAACAAAGGTGCATATTGCAACACAGTGCTGCTGTGATAGAGCCAGCAAAGGATACCTAGCTGAATCTATGCCCCATGCTACATTTTCATTTTTTCTTTCAGAGGCTATGAGTCTTAGGGTCACGCAGAAAGCCCTAAGATATCACTTTTGCAAAGCTTTTTCTTGATGAACGCAGCCTTCTCTGGCAAAGCTTGTTTTTGGCTTAGTCAGAATAATTTGTTGGAATTCTGCAGAACTCTACACAGTAACATTTCTTTTCTGTAGTTCAACATCCCTTTTTTATATTTCTTTGTTTAAAGCTTAAAACCAACCACTTCATGAGGAAATGATAAGACGGCGTTATTTTTGTTGTGGATATCCAGGTTGAAAGTTCTGAGTTGTTGCACAGTGTGAATTGGAGGATATAAGTACAGGGGCCCTCCCTCTTTCAGCAGAAACTTTTTAAAGCTTTACACAAAGGGGTCTGCAAAACATGAACGAAACCTTTTTTTCCGACATGGCTAAACAGGATGCAGATATAAATAATAATTCAATACAGAACTTATTTTGCTGGAGTTTTCTCACACACAGCTTCTTGTATATCCAGAAATGTAGTTTCCTTTTAGAAATAGCTCTTTAGTTCATTAGATTCCAGATAGTCCTGAAGTTGGATTCATAACATAAATGGAAAATTAATTAAAATCTCATGTTCCAAGGTGTGTTAATTTTTCTGTCATCAATAGCATTCCAAATTATTAATCACACTGAAGTACTTGCTCTGCATCATAAAGTTAGATTTTAGTCCTTGCACTATGCAGTTTTCCCGTGTCACTATTGTTACTTGAAAAGTATTCATTTCTGTTTTATTTTTAAATCTACCTCCTTTGTGTTTTCAGTGACCTGGTCTGTATAGCCATTTTCTCTTGCTGGCCTACAGATTCAATGAAGCAACAGGGAAGTACTTTCTGAAGCAACAGCTGACTGAGATTTAAGGGCAGTTACAGAATGTGAAACAGCTACTAATTCTTCGTTATATGCTTGACTCTTTATTTATTTAGTCTTTATCTTGGAGAGGGTGTCCTACCTAGAGGGCAAATCGTGGTCAATATAAACTTTCTGAAGGAATTAGTAAAACCCAGGAATGGCTGTCAAGGGGGATGTGGGAAATACCTTTTTATGAAGGCAGGAAAGAAGTCCTTGTGAATCTTGATGCTGTTATTATTACTTTGTGTTCAGGCTGGCTAGCTCTGAATCTCTGGGTTGTCTTCAGAGATACTGGGAGTGAACTTGAACTTCTTGTTTTCTAAAAGCCTTTCTACTTAAGATATGGCTTTATCTGTATTGGTACAGAAATTTATTTGGGAAGTAATTTTTCCATTTAGCTGTTTTATTTATTCAGTTTCAAGTGTGAGCCTCTGTAAATCCCTTTTGTCAGCAGAATGGTTTGTATTGAGTTCTGAGTCATTTTGAGTGGAGTTATCACACAACAGACTTTGTTTAGTTTTATTCTTTTGTATCCCCCATAGTTGTGTATTCTCTAATTCTGTAAAGATAACTAGCTTTTCTCTGATTTTTTTTTCTTGTTTGCCTTTCCCAGTTAAATTTGAGTTTGTTCTTGCAGCAATGCATGCTTGGCTAACCATGTAAGTATGCTAATTTCCTGTCTAATTCTGTCTTCTATGGACCATGGTGTCTCAGCAGAATTGATTTCTGTATCATGTCAGGACTAGTTTTTAACGCCTACCTCTTTCATGCGAATATCAGAGTCACTGAGTGGAGGCAGAACCTTTCTGTCAGTGCTGGTTGCCTTCTGTTTTCTTGCTTTGTGTATATGTATTATATATCTATTTTTTTCTCCTTCCTTCCTTCCTTCCTTCCTTCCTTCCTTCCTTCCTTCCTTCCTTCCTTCCTTCCTTCCTTCCTTCCTTCCTTCCTTCCTTCCTTCCTTCCTTCCTTCCTTCCTTCCTTCCTTCCTTCCTTCCTTCCTTCCTTCCTTCCTTCCTTCCTTCCTTCCTTCCTTCCTTCCTTCCTTCCTTCCTTCCTTCCTTCCTTCCTTCCTTCCTTCCTTCCTTCCTTCCTTCCTTCCTTCCTTCCTTCCTTCCTTCCTTCCTTCCTTCCTTCCTTCCTTCCTTCCTTCCTTCCTTCCTTCCTTCCTTCCTTCCTTCCTTCCTTCCTTCCTTCCTTCCTTCCTTCCTTCCTTCCTTCCTTCCTTCCTTCCTTCCTTCCTTCCTTCCTTCCTTCCTTCCTTCCTTCCTTCCTTCCTTCCTTCCTTCCTTCCTTCCTTCCTTCCTTCCTTCCTTCCTTCCTTCCTTCCTTCCTTCCTTCCTTCCTTCCTTCCTTCCTTCCTTCCTTCCTTCCTTCCTTCCTTCCTTCCTTCCTTCCTTCCTTCCTTCCTTCCTTCCTTCCTTCCTTCCTTCCTTCCTTCCTTCCTTCCTTCCTTCCTTCCTTCCTTCCTTCCTTCCTTCCTTCCTTCCTTCCTTCCTTCCTTCCTTCCTTCCTTCCTTCCTTCCTTCCTTCCTTCCTTCCTTCCTTCCTTCCTTCCTTCCTTCCTTCCTTCCTTCCTTCCTTCCTTCCTTCCTTCCTTCCTTCCTTCCTTCCTTCCTTCCTTCCTTCCTTCCTTCCTTCCTTCCTTCCTTCCTTCCTTCCTTCCTTCCTTCCTTCCTTCCTTCCTTCCTTCCTTCCTTCCTTCCTTCCTTCCTTCCTTCCTTCCTTCCTTCCTTCCTTCCTTCCTTCCTTCCTTCCTTCCTTCCTTCCTTCCTTCCTTCCTTCCTTCCTTCCTTCCTTCCTTCCTTCCTTCCTTCCTTCCTTCCTTCCTTCCTTCCTTCCTTCCTTCCTTCCTTCCTTCCTTCCTTCCTTCCTTCCTTCCTTCCTTCCTTCCTTCCTTCCTTCCTTCCTTCCTTCCTTCCTTCCTTCCTTCCTTCCTTCCTTCCTTCCTTCCTTCCTTCCTTCCTTCCTTCCTTCCTTCCTTCCTTCCTTCCTTCCTTCCTTCCTTCCTTCCTTCCTTCCTTCCTTCCTTCCTTCCTTCCTTCCTTCCTTCCTTCCTTCCTTCCTTCCTTCCTTCCTTCCTTCCTTCCTTCCTTCCTTCCTTCCTTCCTTCCTTCCTTCCTTCCTTCCTTCCTTCCTTCCTTCCTTCCTTCCTTCCTTCCTTCCTTCCTTCCTTCCTTCCTTCCTTCCTTCCTTCCTTCCTTCCTTCCTTCCTTCCTTCCTTCCTTCCTTCCTTCCTTCCTTCCTTCCTTCCTTCCTTCCTTCCTTCCTTCCTTCCTTCCTTCCTTCCTTCCTTCCTTCCTTCCTTCCTTCCTTCCTTCCTTCCTTCCTTCCTTCCTTCCTTCCTTCCTTCCTTCCTTCCTTCCTTCCTTCCTTCCTTCCTTCCTTCCTTCCTTCCTTCCTTCCTTCCTTCCTTCCTTCCTTCCTTCCTTCCTTCCTTCCTTCCTTCCTTCCTTCCTTCCTTCCTTCCTTCCTTCCTTCCTTCCTTCCTTCCTTCCTTCCTTCCTTCCTTCCTTCCTTCCTTCCTTCCTTCCTTCCTTCCTTCCTTCCTTCCTTCCTTCCTTCCTTCCTTCCTTCCTTCCTTCCTTCCTTCCTTCCTTCCTTCCTTCCTTCCTTCCTTCCTTCCTTCCTTCCTTCCTTCCTTCCTTCCTTCCTTCCTTCCTTCCTTCCTTCCTTCCTTCCTTCCTTCCTTCCTTCCTTCCTTCCTTCCTTCCTTCCTTCCTTCCTTCCTTCCTTCCTTCCTTCCTTCCTTCCTTCCTTCCTTCCTTCCTTCCTTCCTTCCTTCCTTCCTTCCTTCCTTCCTTCCTTCCTTCCTTCCTTCCTTCCTTCCTTCCTTCCTTCCTTCCTTCCTTCCTTCCTTCCTTCCTTCCTTCCTTCCTTCCTTCCTTCCTTCCTTCCTTCCTTCCTTCCTTCCTTCCTTCCTTCCTTCCTTCCTTCCTTCCTTCCTTCCTTCCTTCCTTCCTTCCTTCCTTCCTTCCTTCCTTCCTTCCTTCCTTCCTTCCTTCCTTCCTTCCTTCCTTCCTTCCTCCCTCCCTCCCTCCCTCCCTCCCTCCCTCCCTCCCTCCCTCCCTCCCTCCCTCCCTCCCTCCCTCCCTCCCTCCCTCCCTCTTTTGCTTCACTCAGACTCCTACTCTGATGACATTATGTATTTCAGTCCTCAGTTTCTTGAACTGTGCCCGAATGGAAGGTCTTCTGTGAGATTCAGGCTAAACAGCTTTATCTGTGTACAAACTTCAGTGTTATTGTTAAAGACCATTTTCCCTCAGAGAGGGTTTTCTTGTCACAAAGGATGTATGCAGGCGATATGTTCCACTCTGCTGCCTTTTCTATGACAGTTTTCTCTGTTATGAGTTTAATCATTATTATTTTTTTAGTGGTTCTTTGTAGCCAGTTGCTTGTCCAAGCTCAGAATTTTAAGGCTCTTTATTCTGTAAGCTAGTGATTGCTAAAACTTCTCTGAAGTTGCCTGACTGTTTTGAGAAATGAACTGTTCATCAAAGTCTCATTCCCATATTGGCAAGCTAAAAATATTGTCAATTTCTTCTTTTATTTTTCAGGCTTGAGAATTTTAATCCTGGCTACCTTTAATCTGTGGTGGGGAACTGGGACATGATTTGTAGCTCACAGTATTTGTCAAGAGATGGGAAAACATATTGCAATGAATATTCACAACCATCCATCACAGATCATTATGTAGTGATCAGGTGTTGCAAAAGGTGGAAATTAATGACTCACAGTGATCCTAATCTAGACACATGTTCCCAGCTGGAAATGGAAAGTGTCAACACCAATGCTTAATATTGAATATATGGACAGGTTTTTTTAGCTTGTACTTAAACTGTTGTGAATGCCTCTTGGGCTTCTGAAGTTTCAGTGAGTGTTTGTTCAAATAAACTTTCAAATGTGTAATGTTTTAGGTTTTCTTCAATCTATAGTGAGTAAAAACTTCTCTGAAGGGCAGTGGCTCTTGCAAATCGATACCTTAAATCCTCAGGGAGAATTTTTGTCAGTGGTAATAATGATTGTAATTTTATATTTGTAAAAATAAATAAATTACTTTTGTTTTCTTTTGGCAGCTTCTCTGGTCATCTGTAGGGAAAATACTTCTGAGCAGCTGGTTAGTTTTATGATTGTGTTTTCTGAAGCTCTGGGAGAAGGAACACTGAGAATGGCAGACAGTGGCCTCTGTGTGCTTGGATGCCTGCCTGGTCTCTGGGTCACATTGTTGGAGTCAGTTTGATCAGTAGGTTTGAGATTGAGGTGATTCTTTTTGTTTTTTGTTTCCCTGGGGCCAGTCTGTCAGATATTTGTTGCTTATTCCATTTCCACTATTTTGGGTAATGATTTGCTCACTGGTTGCAAATGTCACCTGCTTGGAACCCGGAACATAGAGCTCAGGCCTTGTTGACACCCTGATACTGCTAATTCTCATTTTGTGACATCTGATCCCACCTACTGATGGCTGAAGTATGTTAGTAGAACTGAAGCCTCCAGGTCTGTTTGATGGCGTTATCTGGAGGCAGTTAATGCCCTGAGGGTTAATGCGCTGAATATTCTTGTGATCATTTACATTTGCAGCTATGGCATAATTGTACTCTGCTTGGAAAATTACTCAGCTGAACTTGATTTGTTTTTCTGCTTGATCTCCAGTCATTATTTTGGCTAATGTCTGTTCATTACTAATTTGACTGTTTCATATCATGTATTGTTAAGTCACTGTCTGCCTCAGATGTCTTGCTGCTAACTGTCTGTGCTGCGTGACTGATCTCAAGCATGTCCTAAAGAGCTTTTCCATGCATGCTTCTTTAAGTTGAGGATGTTGATGGTAACTGTGACACACAATGGTTGTGAAGCAGTCTTTGTTTATTAAACCTCAAAAGAGATTGCCACTGACAGTATGTGTGGTTTCATGTAAAGTTACTAATAGGAGTTGTGCAAGGCTTCAGGGTGATTTGAAAGTGCTAATTTCCTATGCAAGAAATGCTGACAATTGCTTGCCCTGTTTCAGGAAGGTGAGTTCGGTACCAGGATATAGTGTGGTCTTTCTCGGCCCCTAGTTTTGAAGTGGGTGTATGACTGTTAAGTGTTGATAGTTTCTTTTTACTGATGTCTTTAAGCCTTTTTCAGAGTTTCATGGGGAATTTAGGAAAATAAATGAATAAATATATTAAGTATCTGTATGGCTGTGTCTTCAAATAGTTCTCTCTGTTTCCCAGCTCTGTATAGTGAAAATTTATATTATAAATGGTTGGTTAGTTTATCTTCAACTGCCAGTAGCAGCTTGTTTGGAGAGTGAGGATCAGCTGCAATTACTGGATATCGGTGTAGATATTCACCTTTTCCTGAAGTGGTTGAGCCAATGATGTGGTTAATTATTCCCTGGATAAAGTGAGTACTTCAGAAAGTGTGTGAACTGTGTGTGTTTTAAACCTTGCTCTATAGTTTTGCTTCTGCTGACTAACTGACCCTGCATATAAAAATTAATATTAAAATGCTATTTAATCTTTAATCAGATATTAAGTAAGTGGGTATGCAGAAGCTTAAAAGGCAGTGGCACAAGCAATGATACCAATATAGTATCAGAAAGCTGTTGCTTATTACAAGAAGTAGGCCCAGGTATTTATACAAACTGGGAGAAGAACCCCATAAGAGCAGCCCTGCGGAGAAGGACTTTGGGGTCCGTATGGACAAGAAGCTGAACAGGAGCCAGCAGTGTGTGCTTGCAGCCTTGAAGGCCAACTGTGTTCTGGGCTGCATTAACAGTGGGGTGGCCAGCAGGGAGAGGGAGGTGATTGTCCCCCTCTACTCAGCTCTTGTGAGGCCCCATCTGCAGTACTGCATCCAGGCCTGGGCCCCCCAGTACCGGAGTGATGTGGAGCTATTAGAGTGGGTCCAAAGGAGGGCCACTAAGATGATCAGGGGACTGGAGCACCCCCCCTATGAGGAAAGGTTGAGGGATCTGGGCTTGTTTAGCTTGAAGAAGACAAGGCTCCGGGGAGACCTCATTGTGGCCTTCCAGTACTTAAAGGGAGCATAGGAATAGGAGGAAGAACAGCTGTTTACAAGGGTGGACAGTGATAGGAAAAGGGGGAATGGTTTTAAACTGAGGCAGGGGAGGTTTAGCTTAGATATTAGGAGGCAATTTTCACTTAGAGAGCGGTGACTCATTGGAACAGGTTGCCCAGGGAGGGCAATCAAGGCAGGCATTCAAGGCCAGGCCAGGCTGGATGTGGCTCTGGGCAGCCTGGTCTGGTGGTTGGTAACCCTACATATAGCAGGAGGGTTGAAACTAGATGATCTTTGAGGTACTTTTCAACCCAGGGCATTCTTTGATTCTTACTGATGACACTGAATTGATCTCCAGATAGAGTATGTGAGAGCATGCTTTTATATGTAAATGAGATTTGAATCAATTTAGTTGTTCTAAAGGAGAAATCTGCTAAAAAATTAAATACTTTGAGTCTTGGTAAATTTTAATTTACAGGTATCTGTAGCATGAATGCATGTTGAATGAAATGCTTGCAAAAGCAGATAAGAACCATGTGCATGTGTGTGTCTGTGTTTGTAACTCAAAGTATTTCAAGAATCCTAGCTTGACATGCAAACTGAGAAGTTATAAAGCTGTGACTACTGATGAAAACAGTCTGTCACTGGGTAAAGTTCAGTAGCCCTTTCTTTTCTTTACCAAAAAGGGAGAGAGGGAGGCAAAATGCAATAGTGATAGCAGGGGGTCAGAACTAGATGATCTTAAAGGTCTTTTCCAACCAAATGTCTCCTCTTAAAATGCTCTGGGGTCAAAATACTTCAGTTCTCTCCTAAAAGAGAAACAACCAAAACAAAGAAAAAAAAAATAAAGCCCGACAACTTCTAAATCTCTCTGAATATCCAGTTCCACCAATCACTGCAAAATTTAATCTCTTGTCTTAGGTGGGTGGCAGGGAAGAAGAAAAATAATAATTTGGGTAGAAATGGTAAACCAGGTGCTCCTGCACAACGTTCTTTGAAGCCAAAGTGGTGTAATGCTTCAGATACTGTCTGTCCTTTGAAGAATGTTGTGTGCTTTCTCATCATAGTTAATTAAATTATGTGATATAATTCTACAAGATAATTGTTGAGAACTGAACAGAATTTAAAGGATTAAATGTTTGCATGGATTTTCATAGAATATGTTTACTGAATGGTAAGCTCTTCTGGAGGAGGCATTCTAACACAGGTTTTAAAGATGTAACTTACAAGCAGTATTTCATATTCTTGCACATGTATCACCACTTTGCATGTGGTATACTTACTCAGTCCCATATAGCATTTCCTATTCTTTCCTGAAGATTCTGTCCTAAAAGATGAAAAAGATACAGAATTCCCCTACCATTTGATAGGCATCTCTGTTTGTACCATGGCCCACTTTAACCTGGTTAGCCATCACTCTCTGGTTACAATCCAGTGCAGATGACATGGAAAATTTTTCAGTATCTCTGCGACTGGCAGAGATGTGTGTGATGTTCCGGTACTGGTGACATAACACGTGAA
This sequence comes from Coturnix japonica, assembly GCF_054131305.1. Classification (NCBI taxonomy): domain Eukaryota; kingdom Metazoa; phylum Chordata; class Aves; order Galliformes; family Phasianidae; genus Coturnix; species Coturnix japonica. Next base: position 55,428,498 of record NC_140702.1, on the reverse strand, counting down.
AGTCAGTATGGTTACATTTGATTCCTCATTGTTCAGCAGTATCCATAGATAAGGTCATATTCACTTTTGATCTGCCTGGAGTGGATGCAACGATGTATAATGGCCCAGTTTAGCTGCTAGAATGTAATGTGAGTGCTCCTTAATCTACTTAACATAAGGTCAGCCAGTTTAGTATAAAGTACCATCTTAGATAGTTGTATCTTTCCAAGGAAGCAAGTGAGACTCTTTGCATGTTCAGTTCCATGGACAATGGATACTCTTCATAAGAAAACTAATAGACAGGACTACTGCAGCTCAATGGAAATGTATCTAAGTGAATTTAGAGACCTAAGGCTTCTACACAGATGCTAGAACTGTGTGGTGACAAAACCAAAGATGAGATAGATTGGGAAATGCTCAAGCTTTAATCCTGCCTGATTTACCTTCTGGATTTTATGTGTGTTTTGGTGTAGTCTTCAATCACTTATATTGCTTTGTTTTCTCTCTTCCTTTTCTCCATAGGACCCATGAGTCATTCATTACACAGGATGGGTGGTGGTAATTTAATTAGCTTCTGTTTGCTGTGATTTTCTCCATGATTGTTAGGTGTTAGGACTTCATGCTTTTGAACACTTTTCCGAAAACAGAATTAGAACAAAAAATTGGTCATATTGGGAGAGACCAAATATATATCTTAATGAGCAACCCATTTTACAATAAGCATAAACAAATGTCTGTGAGGGAGTGATGACAGGAAAAGTGTTTTTTGTTGCTGTTACCTGACCTTTGACAAGTTTCTAACTCTTTTAGTGCAGGCAATTTCAGAGTTATGTGACGTTTATGTACTTACAAACTTTGGTGGGTTTTAAAGGTATGAATGTGTAGTTGCTTTGTAATTCATGCAGAATCCACAACAGCAATTGGCAATGAACTGGTGTTCTTCAGATGGACTACCAGTGATGTGTTATTTTTTTTTGTTGTCACCTGCCTTTTTGCTGTCCTCTCTGTTTCACTCTGTCCCTCCAGGTATCATTAGCTTGTACTGTCTTCAGTAACATGATGTTACCAGCTAACTCTGAGCCACCTCACTGCTCATCCTTTTCACAGCATATCCTTTACAGATCCCTGAGAGATTTTGGGAGTGGTCTCCTAATTCCTGTAAGAATTAACCATTTATTTACTCTTACCTTCCCACCTCCATGCTAGGATTTTTCACCTTGAGAAAAGAAGACTGAGAGGTGATCTTATTAATGCTTATAATTATCCTAAGTGTAGGAGTCAAAGGGACATGGCCAATCTCTTTTCAGTGGTCTTTGGAAACAGGTCAAGGGGAAACAGACACAAACTGGAGTACAGGAAGTTCAGCACCAATATGTGAAGGCGCTGTGCAGCCTGCTGTAGGGAGCCTACTTTGGCAGGGGAGTTGGAACTCAACGATCTCTGGAGGTCCCTTCCAACCCCTGCAGTTCTGTGATTCTGTGATCATTTAGTTTTGTTGTTTTCTTTTTTTAAGTATTTGAGGAATTTTTTTAGAAAGTTTTCTGAAAGTTCGTCAGTTCTTTTACAGATCTTTTTGTGTCAGTCATGATAATTACCATGTCTGAACATTTCAGAGATGCTGAATTGTGTTTTGCCATGTCTGAGGTCATAAAATTTCTTATGTTATAATGTTAAGTACCTGAAGTCTAAATTTTGTAGTAACTCACTCTTTTTATTTTCACTTATTTATTTATTTATTTATTTTACAGAATCGTTTTGTTTTCTCAGAATTCTGAGCCTCAAAAACATGCCATCCTTTTACTCTGTGGATCCATAATGTTCAATGTAGCAATGGACAGGTTTTCTTTAAACTGCAATCCAGAGTAACATGTTGAGTATCAAAAATAGCATCTCTTTTAAATGTGTTACAGCAGAGCCACTCTGTGGCAGCTGCAGTGGCAGATCTAGATTTATGAAGCCAGCATTCTTTTAGTGATGAGAAAGTCATAGAATTGTAGGATCATAGAATGGCCTGGGTTGAAAAGGACCACAGTGATCATCCAGTTTCAACCCCCTGCTATGTGCAGGGTCACCAGCCACCAGACCAGGCTGCCCAGAGCCACATCCAGCCTGGCCTTGAATGCCTCCAGGGATGGGGCATCCACAACTTCCCTGGGCAGCCTGTTCCAGTGCATCAACAACCACTGTGTGAAAAACTTCTTCCTAATATCTGACCTAAACCTGCCATGTCTCAGTTTAAAACCATTCTCCTTTGTCCTGTCACTGTCCACCCTTATTAACAGCTGTTCTTCCTGTTCATATGCTCCTTTCAAGTACTGGAAGGCCACAATGAGGTCTCCCTGGAGCCTTGTCTTCTCCAAGCTAAACAAGCCCAGATCCCTCAGCCTTTCTTTGGTTCAGTTCCCCCATCCTTTCCTCATAGGAGAGGTGCTCCAGCCCTCTGATATCTTAGTGGCCCTCCTCTGAACCTGCTCTAAGAGCTCCATGTCCTTCTTGTACTGAGAGCCCCAGGCCTCCAGATGGGGCATTCTGTCACAGATGATGTTGCAGAATCTACAGATTTGTGTGACAGATGAATTTGCTGTGATTTGCCCACAAGTCAGAGATCATTGCACTACGGTTGTCTTCACTGTCAAAAGAGAAGAACCAGCTTATATCATTACCAGAGATGTTTGTCACTTCAAATCTAACGTTACTGTTTCTGATACCAGCAGGTCCTCTGACACCATCCAGCATTGTATGTGGTGTGGAGAGTTCAACAAAGGCTGGAAAGGCGTTGATCTAAGCAGTCAGATAGTTGAAATGCAGCACTGTGTCAGCCAAGTGTTTTTAAATGTTATACACTGACTGAGCTCTTTTGATTTGCTCAGGGTTAGTGCACAAATGTCAGTATGTTGTGAGCTACACATGCTCATCTTCTCATTCAAAGAAATTAAAATATATTGACACTTCTGGAGAATGGAAAATAAAGTAATGTGTATAAAGCAGGAAATAGCATGGCAAATTCTTTTTCCCACTGTGATAGTGAAGTGGAAAAACTGGGCTGGGGAAATAAGAGATGTGGTATGCACATAAATTTTATTATTATTATTATTTTAAATCTAGAGTAGAACTGAGTTTGATCACTGTGTCCAGACATCCTAAAGTGATGTCTTATGATCCACTGTACTCCATGGTAGTCAACAGACACTGGGATGTGCGCTGAAGGTTGTGGTAGCCTGGTCAAACAGCTTCTGCCTGATACAACATCACAGCTGCAGGAGAGCAATTAAATTAAGGCAGAACATAATGTATATAATTGTCAGAAAAAAGAAAATCACAGATACTAGGGAAATACTAGAGAAAGAGAATGGGTCAGAGAAAGGAAGTGGGGAAATGTCTGCAATCCAGTAACATCCCCTCATGCATCTTCACTTACTGGCATTTCCTTGGGGGGCATCTGAAGAGATTTTAAAGACTTCTATTAACATCGCAAAGTGTGTTAACACTGTTCCAATATCACATTATGTAAAGCTGTTGTACCACATAGAGTAAGGAAGTTCACTGATATATTCTAAATACTTGAAAACTTGCAGTAGTTAGCAAAGGAAACAGAAAAGCAACAAAAGTAGGGGAGATTAAGGGAAGAGGAAAAAAAAAAGATGATTAAGTTCTAGAGAGCAAATGTGAATAGACTAATTTGTAAGAATAATCTCATATGTGCCTTCAGATACTTCTCCGCTAACCTTTTTTTCACCTGTTTTCATATCTTGGGTAATAATTTTTTCACTTGGCAAAAGAGAAGTTTCTGCCAAGTGGGGCTTTTCAGAATCTTTTGGTGTAGTTCAAATAACTGGCAGTATAACAGGAAAAAGAGGGAAGTGTTGACTTTGTGCATCAATAGAGGAAAGACAGCTTTTTTGTTAGGTCTTAACATGTGGGTTTGTTGCAGGTTTTCTTTTTGTTGTTGTTTTCCCCCTGTGTAGTCATTAGATTAGCTGATCAGAATTTTAAATTCATTTGTAGATGGATTACATCTAAATATGGAACTGAAAGGTCAAACACTAAATCTTATTTCTTATTTCCTCCTATTCTCATTTCTCCTGTAGCACTCATTTTTGCCCAGGCTGTAATGGATATCAGTCGAATACTGTACCTTGGCTTGGATGAAACTCAAGATAATGACTCACATCTGAAATCTTTGATTATTTCTGTTGTGGTTAGAATATATAGTGTCCAATTAGTGGTTGGGGTTTTCAAAATTACTCTTATAGGCTGATGTTTACACAAGACCCCTTTAACTTACAGCCATCTCAGAATCCTACAAACTGTTTTTCCAATCTCCTTGCAGGTTGCCATAGGGCTTATTGTCTGTCTACGCTTTCAAATTTCCTAAGGAGATTGAAGGATTAGTGGTTCTTTCCTATGCCACTTCTTATCCAAAGTACTTTATATGCTACCAAGTTTTAATCAGTTTTCTTATACAGGAATCAGGCCCTCCATCTCTTCAGTTCACTATTGCGTTGCACAAGGACTACACACTGCAGACCTTTTTGAAAGCAAACATCATTGTTCTGCTAATGAGTAGGGTGCTTTGAGGAAATTCTCACAAGCTTGTTAATTAAGAGCTGTGATTTACCTCTTGCTGCTTTGGCAATGTCATTTTCTAATGCAGGGGCTCTATTATCACTTCACATGCCAGCAACACATCTGCTTCCTGTTTTCTCTGATACAGATGAATACAGATCTTTTCATTCATACTCCACCTCTGTTAAAGGTTCTGTGATCTATGGAATTGATTTTTTCCCCCCATATATTTAATAGAAGGAATTAAAGTTTAGATAAAAAAACAACAAACAAACAAACAAACAAACAAAAACCAAATGTATTTTGTGCGAAGTACTGATATTGTTTTGTGCTTTACTCTGCCTTCAAGTGGAGTAGAGCTGAGATCTGGAAGATGTGGCTTTACCTTGTTTCTCTACCTTCCTGAAGAGTCATGCAATTCTCTTCATATTCTGGTGAAGGCAGGTAACAGTCTGCATGCTGGTACTAAAAAAGGCCCTTGTTCTGCAGTTTCCAAAGAGTGGAAAATGATAGCATGCAGGCTTCTGGATCCAAATTAATAAAGCATTCAAACTGTGTTTTGTTTCCATGACGGTGGCTTTGCAAAAATGTTTTCAGCTCAGAGTTTGGATTTGTTGTAGAACTCTTGCCACACAGAAGTGGCAGAAGTAAGACTTTTGTAAATGAAATGTTCAAGAGAAGCTCCCCAGACTTTCCATTTTGTCTTGAGGCTGGACAGAGCTGTAAACTCAGTCACAAGGACAGTTAGGGTTAGGGGAGATCCTGTGGGTTTTTATTCTGACTTCATGCTAGAAGCTGAGTTAACATGGAGGTCAGAATGTGCAGTTCAGGGCTTTATGCAGTAGTATACCTTGAAAATCTTCCATTCTCTGGGCATCCTGCAGTGCTGTTACACTGTCCCTGTGGGGCAAAATGTTTCCCTTTATCTGCTGTCTGAAAGTATCTTGTTTCAAGGTATGCCTCTTGTCTCCCATCCAGCCACCATATGCTGCTGTAGAGTGTGGCTTTAGGACCTGTCCATTGGTAAGAGAAGGCTGCTCTGAGGCTGGTTCCCCCAACCTCTACTTTTCTTCAGGCTGAATCAGACCCATCCCTGAGCCTCCCCTTTCAGGACAGGTGCCCTAGCCCCCGAGCTCAGCCTCTGCTAGGTTCTTTCTAGCTTGACAAAGACTCCTGCGGACTAGGGAGCCCAAACCAGAAAATGCAGTATCTAGATGTGATCTGAGAAGTGCTGAGTCAGGGGGACTATCATGTACATCCATCTCCTGGTTATTCCTCTGCACCTCCAGTGCCAGATGCTGCTGGTCTTCACTGCTGCCATCCCCTGCACAACTCACTGTCCCCTTCTTCTGCTGGGCCCACAGTGCCCAGACTGAACAACTACTAGGGCTCTGCATTCCCAAGGTCAGAACTTGGTACTTGCCAAGGCTGAAGTGCATGTGGCCTATTCCTGCAGCTTCCCCGAGTCCTGCTGCAATTCAGCACACTGATGGGTCCCCCTGGTTTGGTCTCATCTGAAGGCTACATAAGAAGTTCCTTCCATGTCCCTGATATTAGCAGGCCAGGACATCAGTGGGACCTCTGTGGCATTCTGCATTGTTACTGGGGTGCAGGCAGAGACCAGGCTATAAACTGCTGCTTCTGAGCCCAGTTGTGCAACTGGATTTAATTTATGTTGGCTGCTTACCTGGACTGTAATGCTATTTCTGTTGTAGAGGACTTGCTCTGTGATTTTCTCTGCCTCATGCAACCCCTGACTTTGTTCTCATGTGCTGCTGGGTTTTCTCCCTATGTGTGGTTTGTGGGTCATTGTTTTGGTACAGTAGTGGCACAGGGGGTTGTTTGGAAGGGGAAAGTGTCTTAAACTTGCAAGGCAGCAGAAGAATCTAGAGCAGTCTTTGAGTGACTTCTAAAACACCAGCATTTCAAGTTTATTTTCTTACCAATCCCGATCTTGTTAACAATCTTAAAATGAAATAAAATTCCTGAAATTCTAGAAGGGTAAATGAGGCTGCGGTGTGCCTTTTTGTTTGAGCCCTAAATCCCACAGTCCAGTTCTTTATAGCAGTGAAGTCGAACCATTTGTGTTCCGGCGCGGAGCCGTTCAGCAGAGCGCCACTAGGAGGCGCCATAGCCCGCTGCTGGCTGCTGTTTAACATCTTAGGATGAAGGCGGAGAGCATCTTTGGTTCCTAAATGCAATTCGCTGTCACATGCACCGCGTTATTCATTCACCGTTACACCTCCTTTGTACACGTGTAAGATGTGATTGTGTCTAGAGCTCCGATACAGCTCTGCTGCTGTTTGCAAGCAGTTGCAGCCGGCTGTTTGCAAGCAGTGACAGTGATTTATGTTCTGGAGGATGCAGCACTGTGAGGATAGCTCTGCTTGCAACCTTTGTCTTAACAGTGGGAGTTCTCATTCCTGCTTGAGATGTCCAGGTTTTAGATCCCTTTCCCTGAGAAGTGTGTGACAGTGGGAGACTGAGGAGGAGTAGGAGGTCAAAGGAGGGGTGCAGGTTTAGAAAGGTGAGCTATGGAGAGTTTCTGAAGCTGCAGGGAAGGAGAGTACAGCTTGTACACTTATTTGTTTGTTTCTCATATTTTCCCTCAAACTGTATTGCCTTCAGCATGGTAAAGGGTAAACTGGTGATCAAGTGGCTTATGAGCAACCAGACCAATTAGTGGGAGATTATATGGTTTGATGCAGAGGAAATTGGAAGGCACGAGGAATTAAGTCCAAAAGCAAAACTGTTTCTAAGCTATGGGTAGCATAAACAGCCAGGAACCATGTGCACAGAGGAGCACAGAGGCTGAGGGCAGTTGACTGATAGTCAGAGCTGCAGAAAGCAGGAGCTAACTTGGAACAGTTCAGCTGGGATGCTTGGAATGATTTAGTGTAGCAGCTCGTGGGAACTGGGTGGTGTTTGAACAAGTTCCGAGCGTGTGTGTGCCTCAGCCAGGTATCTGAGAGATGATGTTGTTATGAGAAATTTACTGTTCATAGCTAGTATGGCAGGGAGGTGAAGGAACTAGGAATAGAAGGACAGCCTTCCTACCTGTGCTCTACAAACTTTAAGTCATTTGTTATGTGGGAAGCTTTGTGAGAGCCACCCCTTTACTGTGCTGTTGCTTGCAGCACCTTACAGCAGTCTTCCCTACAGGCAAAAGTGAAGAGAAAAAGGAGGGAGACTGCTAGGGAGTGTCTGCTGTTCCTCCCACAGTAATTCATTTTCTGTTGCCTTGCAAATCTATATGGCTGTTAAGCTCTGTATGGTTTGTCTTGGTTTTATTGTTTGTTTTTTTCTTAATTTTGTTTTTATAGAAGCAAATTGCAGGTGTCGTGTGATAACGCGTAGTAGGACTGTTACTTCCTGTAGCTCTTGTGATAAGAACATAATAACTGTCATACTTTGAACTTGTGGTCCAGCTGGGAGCATTGGCTCCAACACTGAGTAGAGAACAAACTGAAAACCAACTCCTGTAGTGATCACATGTGGAATGATCTGCCTGTTTATGAGGATTTTGTGTAACATATAATGGTAAAAACTGTTTTTAAGCAATTGTTTCTAATTTTTTTTTTAATTTTTATTTTTTTTCTTTTTGAAGAAGACACCTTATGAATTAGCAAATTTAGTAGTTCTTCTTACTGTTTTCAAAACTGATTCATCTCTTGTGGAAGTTTATTTGGAGAACGAACCTTGAGCCTCATCTGTCTTTTATCTTCTCATCATAGAGCATTTATAGAAAAGAGAAAGTAAAGTTGTCACTGTGCCTTGTCAAGACAGGGTTGTTTTCACATAGATAATTATTTGAAATAGGTGAAGGATTTTGAAGGTGAGTAAAAGTTGGCTATGACACGTTCAATCTTTGCCTTTCTGCCATTTCCATTATCTTGACTAAGCTATTAGGCACTGTGGAAAAAGACCCGCCAGGAAGATAAATTTGTCTGGTTTGGAAAGAGAACCAATGTAAATCCCTTCTGGTTAGACAGTTTTGTCCTTGGGGAGGGCCCAATTCTGAACTGTCTCACCTTAAGTTTTGTGTTGAGCTTATGAAAACTCAGTGCTGATGAGGGTCAAGGACTACAAAGAAGAAGGATTCCAGATATATTTGACAACAAATAGATTCTACAGGAAACCTGAGGATGCAAGCAAGCAGTTCGGGCTAGCACTGGTATCTAGCAGTGGATCCGAATGAGAAAGAATAGGTTTTATCTGAAAAAGTAACCAAAAAACAAACAAACAAACAAACAAAAAAACACAACAAAAACAGCCAACCCACACATGAAAACCAAGAGTACTTAACTCTTTATTTAACTCGTTGTTCGAGAGTAAACAAGTTTTCCTACTTGAGGAAGTAGAAATTATAGAAAAACAATCTAGGTGCATCTGAATAGAGGTTGGAGACCTTGCTGGTTCACTGAAACAGTTGCTTCAATGTGTTATTGATAGCTGTCACATGACTTTCACAATGATTTTTCTAGATGAATGTTCAAACCTGTAAAAGGAGAGTTTGGATGAGGCCTCATGGGACAGCTGAGCTGAAAGAACCAGTTGGCTGCTGAAAGGAGACCCTTGCCTTGAGTTCTATGGTCCCCTTTCCCCTTGCCTAGGCATCAGGTGTCAGTCGTGTGTGTGTGGTGGTCATTCTCTCCTGACTTGTTAAGTCGTCTTAATACTGTTTGTATTTCTGCCTTTGTATGAAAGTAGGTCAGTCTTCGTAAGGCTTCAGAGTGCTCTTGTACTCCTGGTGCTTCCAAAAAATGTATACATAAAGGCTATTTCCATGTTTGTGTGAGAATGAGTCACTGTTGATAGTAGCCTAGAAGCATGTGATCCAAGTCAAGATGTTAACTAAGGCAGCATTCCAGTGCCAGCTTTGCACCACCTGCTGAGAAATTCTCATAGGATTTTCTTTCATTCACTTTGGTTTCACACTTTAAAGGAGGAGCTTTGTCTTGAATTGGGATGTTGTGTCTAGGAGTCCTTTATAATCAGTCATCAAGGCATAAATTTGGTAAGGAATATATGCCCAATATATGTTTTCAGATGTCTTTTATCATCCTTCTGGGCATTACTCTTTGAGTTTTTCCAGATCACGAATTAGTCTTGGTCTTTTCAGATTACTAAGTGACAAATGCAGTATTCCAAACTGGAACTGTTCCTATATCTGGTTGCTAAAGAACATGCTGTGGGTTTAATGTGAGCTAAATAATCCTTCAGGAATGAGATAAAACGATGTGAGGTAGAAACAAGCATATCTATCTGCAGACTACTGTCTCAAACACAATAACTTCATCTGGACTTGATATTTTAGGTAATGTTTAAGTTCAAATGTGGAAGAAGTGTGGCTTACACCTGCCTATGAGCAAATTTTTAATGTGAATTTTCAGAGAATATTTTCTTAGATTACTGTGTTGCTCATTTATCTCATTTTTCATTTTATTCCATAGAGCACTGACAGCATTTTTGTTCTGGCTTGCTGAGAGTTTCATGCCAGCGAGTTTCCTTGTGTTTTATTTCTTATCCACACTGGCTCACTGTAACCTCAGTTTAATCTCTTAAATATGATTTTCTTTTGTTTATGCCTGTTTGGCTCATGAGAACATCCCTAAGACTCCTAAAGGCCTCCTGTAGTTCAGAATCATTCCAGGCTTTTCTAACAAAGCTATTCTGAATTTGACCCGAATAACATTATGAATAACTTTGTGCATTTTTCAGTATTTTTCTGTTCCCACACTGTGCTTGGTACAAACTTGATATTAAATACCATAACAAACCAGAAAGCTGTTGACATCTTATGTTTTCGTTGTTAGCAAGTATTGTTTGCATAAGATTTATCTCCTGAGAGGAGAAGGGATTGCTTTAGAGAAATATGCTTGCCTTCACTAGTCTAACAATTGGTAATCTGTTCCAATGTGGGTGTGTATATGCACTCGTCTCTGAAATGTTTTCTCAATTGTGAGGTTTCCCTGTTATAAGTTCCCAGCTGGGAAAAGGAAATGTATTTTCAGCAGGAACTGGTCTTGTCTTATTTCTGAGTGGCAGTTTGGTAACTCTCTCCTTTCATGCTTAAATGTAAAAGGTAAATTTTCTGTAGCCCTGAATCACAGAATTGTGTAGGGGTTGGAAGGGACCTCCAGAGATCATTGAGTCCAACCCCTTCCAAAGCAGGTTCCCTACACCAGGCTTCACAGGTAGGCGTCCAGGCAGGCCTTGAATATCTCTAGAGAAGGAGACTCCACAACCCCCCTGGGCAGCCTGGTCCAGTGCTCCGTCACCTCACCGTAAAGAAGTTCTTGCGCACATCCATGCAGTCCTATGCTCCAGTTTCTGGCTGTTTCCCCTTGTCCTGTTTCCACACACTGCTGAAAAGAGCCTGGCCTGGCCACTTTGCCCCCACACCTCAGATATTTATAGACCCAAATCAGGTCCTCTCTCAGTCTTCCTTTTCTCAAGGCTAAACAGACCCAGTTCACTTAGCCTTTCTTCATAGGGGAGATGCTCCAGGCCCTTGACCATCTTTGTGGCCCTCCGCTGGACTCTTTCCAAGAGGTCCCTGTCTTTTTTGTACTGGAGAGCCCAGAACTGGACACAGTGCTCCAGATGAGGCCTCACCAGGGCAGAATAGTGGGGGAGGATCACCGTCTTGGTTTGAATAAAAACTTACTAAACTGATGAAACAGCATTTCATTTAAATTCTGGAGTTAGTGAAGACCCTTTAGGTTTGTTTGCATGCATAAATAGTCTGTTTTTGGATTTAATAAAAAAACCTTTAGATTCAAGCTTCTCTTGTGAAAATGGACTAGGTAAAAGCTATTACTATTTAAAACAAGCTGTCTGCTCTCTGTGTGTTTGTAGTTGGTTCTGCTTGCATCACTGGCTGAAATATAATTACTGGAGTTCTGTGCCTTTTTGGATTCTCTTGGAACCATTGAACTCCAGCATAAGTTGGCCAAATCTGCTAAAATCATAGGGATTGAATAAATGTGATGAGCCAGTACATCTTATCCTGAAGAACTTTTTACTGCTTGACGTAGGAGAGGCGAACAGCAGTTCTTTGGAGTGATGCCTGCAAGCAAAGCTGAATTTCTTCCACAGGAATCTGTATGCTTTTTCTGTGGAATTGGTGAGATGCCGCAAACATGGAACAAGAATTTCATGTTTATAAAAAGCTTTTTGCACTGGACAGCCAGATGAAGTACACTGGAGTCAATATGGTACATCTTTTGGTAAGCAGATGTTTTCTTCGGGCTTATTCCATGTGTTCCACATGGAGCCCAAGAGCAGAATGCTTCCTCACTTGTATTTAGCTGCACTAATAAAGGACTGTGCTGTATCTTCTAAGCAGTGGTGGGAGTAACAAGCATCTCACTTAACACCTTTGGATCTCCTGCCTTTTCTTAACAGCTCTTGCTGCTGGTTTAATAGCTTGTTCAGGGAAAGAAAGTAGAAATGACAGGTACTCCTGTTCCCATTCTGCCTTGTTTCTTTGCTTCTACCTCTTGCAGCAGTGATTGCTGCTGCATGCTTTGCAGTCCCTATCACAGGGTACACAGGACACTTTCTCTGCTGCTTTGAACTTTTTTTGGAAATCATCTCAGTGGGAAGGTTTGCATTTCCTTGTGCCTGACATGTATTGCTGTCCTGAAGGAGGTATTTCTCTTGGCATTGACAAAATTGTTCTGCTGTGTTGTAAATAGGAAATTTTGTCTCTTCTGTGTTTCTCACTGTGTCTGGATGGCCTAAAGCACACGGAGACAAATTCAGCCTGTAGCAGCTTTAACTTTGTGGACTCTATATTGTCTCTGTTAGAGTTACTTCTGCTCTAAATGTAAGTTGATCCCACATGTCTGGGATACTTCAGCATAATACAGACTTCTGCCAGCCCTGCAAGATGTTGTACAGCACACAATGGCACTTGTGGAACCAAACACAGGAAATACACACCTCAGACATCCTCTGCCTTCTGTTTGTTTTAGTAAAGCCACGTTTGTAGGTTGTCCAGTGTGAGTAGATGTAAATCCAGAATGTATTGTTTTGGTTACCTTGTCTTTCTTTATTCATAGTAAACTCCATAGGTCCCTTCTAAACTGTCTTAGAGGAGAGCATTAAACCATCCATTTATGATTTGGATACTTCCAGTAGGAGAGACTCAATTACAATCTGGGTGAGGTGTTCTTGTGTTTGACTGCATCCCATTTCATGGCTGCATATGGCATTTTTGATCCCCTTCTGCATGCTTTAAGGAAAGCTCTTCTTTCTCTTCCTTATAAGATAAATATTACAACTTTCTCAAGCCCTGGTGTTATTGGAGACTTTTTTTCCTGGTCTTCCACTTAATCTAATGACTTTTACCTGTCCTGACCTCTTTAATTCTATTTCTCTAGGTATTCTTTGGGGACACTGGGACAGACAGTGGTAATGTAATGTGAAGTATTCTTGTGTCAACTACAGACTTCATAAAACCTTTGTCCTCCAGCCTGGTAATTCTCTAATATCCAAAGCAGACGTCAGTCCTTTGAGGCTATGACTGATCCTCACAGATGCTTCATGAAAATATACAAACTGTGCCTCCAGGGATTTCCCTAGGGTTGAAAATACCAACTTCTCTCTCTCTCTCTCTCTCTTTTTTCCCTTAGGTGCAAACTTCCATACCCTTGTGTTTCTTATAATTCCTACCAGTTCCCTGTTTATTAAATGAAACCTCTTGCCTGAATACATCCTGTGATTTCCTTTCTGTTTCTTTCTTTCTGGGAAGTCCTATGCACATCTACTCAACAGTTTTGGACTGCTTTGAGGCAAGTTGTGTTAAGTGGCAAATAGCATGTACAGGTCCCGTGGGATCATACTGGAAAGGTATCACTTGGTGGAAATATATTTGTTCACATGTACATCCGGAGCCCATAAATCAAATCCAATATCACTAAATCACTTCTAAGGTTGTATAAACGTACCTTTACGTTCTAATGGATTAAGCAAAATTACTTTCACTAAAAAACAGAGTATCTTGCAGAAGGCTGAGAATATTACATAAAATCTTAGTCTTAAAACACGGATTGAAAGAAGTCTTTTGTCTGTAGACCTGTTGATTGGCACTTATTGTATAGCTTAATTTAAAATCTTCGTAATCAAATCATCATCAGTTATTCCAGTACATAAAAAGTATTTTTCCTTCACAAAATCCACTTCAGGCTGACAGGCCTATAGTTATTTGAGGCATCCAGTTTTCCTTTTGTAAATGTTGACATAGCATTTGTTTTCTTTCTTTTCTTTTGAACTTTCCCAGTTTCGTTTTTCCACGCCATCATGATGATAAGCATTACCAATCCAGCCAGTACCTATGCCATCTCTTTCAACACACTTGGATACGAGTTATCCAGCTTTGCTGATGTAAAAGTGTCCAATTAGTAGCGGCTGTTTAACATCTTCTTGAGTTACTGCTGGAATGGAAACTATTTCATCATCATAATATGAATGTTCTTTGCTTTTTCTCAGACAGATGTGTGTATTAAACTCCTCCTGCTTTTCTTTGTTACTGACGGCAATCGTACAGTTTCTACCTAATACTGCAAATCTTTTTCTCCTCCTCTCCCTGAGGATATTTATACAAATTTTGTGCAGCAGTTCAAGACTTTGTCTTTTTTCTTTTCTTTTCTTTTCTTTTCTTTTCTTTTCTTTTCTTTTCTTTTCTTTTCTTTTCTTTTCTTTTCTTTTCTTTTCTTTTCTTTTCTTTTCTTTTCTTTTCTTTTCTTTTCTTTTCTTTTCTTTTCTTTTCTTTTTTTTTTTTTTTCCTGTCCTAATATAAAATTGTCTCCTGTTGTGGGTTCAACTTGTGATTTTGGTGATGAAAGGATTTCAGGCTGCTGTGGATGAATCAATATATTTTGCCAAAGAAAAATGAATGAGTCTAGCTCATCTTTAGTACGAGCATCCTGATGACAGCTGTTTCTTTACTATAGAGGCTGTATATTGATGATGGGTTTCCACTGAATCTAAGCATGGAAGAGTTTGAGCACTGACTTCAGCTGTCCATTTAGAATGAGAGGATTCTTGCTTTTGAAGATGACTGCTTCCTTTTCCTGGTTGAAAAGGACACACAAACAACTAGATTTCCAATTACTTCTCATTCTTAGCTGACCTAGGGTAGAGGTACAGAGGTCGTCTTTGTTCAAATATGCAGAAAAGGGAAACTACCAAGAGAGACGTAATCAAGATCTCAGTTTTCCAATTTTGGCTTTTTAAAATGTGCCTCTTTACAGCGTTTGCCTTGGTCCTTCTTCATTGGTTAAAAAGTGAATGCATCTCCTAAGAATAAATCAGTAATTTGTATGTAATTTAATTTGTTTTCCTGATGCATTCTGCAGTCTGATAGTCCAGTATCTTGTAAATCTGTTCCCAGATGAGAGAGACTGATTCATGTGATCAGCTCTTTCTGAATTGGATCTGTATAGAAATTTGGTTTTCTTAACTTTCCAGTTCATCTGTATATAAATCCGTCTAACAGGTATAGAAAATAGGGATCTATAGATTGCTATTGTGGGTTATGCAGAGCGAATCTGAACAGGTAAGAGGACTGACTGAGAGGTCCTTGGGGGAGAGCTTTTTGTTGTCTTAAAGTGATCGCTGAAAGAGAAATACACAGAAGAAGCTACACAGTCAAAAATAGAACACGGCTTAGAGGGCAAAATGAGGTGATCTTTGGCTTTCTAAGATGACGTGTAATTAATTGTTGGTATCTTAGCTATGCTTCAATATCAGATAGTTTGCTTCAGGAGTTTCAAGAACACCATATCTGTAGCATCGCTGCACATTTGTAGGTGCAAACTGCACCTGTGCCTTCTGAAAGCTCATTCACATTTTGATAGAATCTGTTTTTTTAAAGAAGACAAAGCCAAAGAACCGCTCTGAGTCGGTAGCTTGGCAATACTGTAATTACAGATTTCACACTGTTATTCTGACCCTATTAGATTGACTTCAACATCTACCAGTTGTCACCATCAACTGCATATTGCTAGGTATGGTAACAGGTAACCTTCTATTGACATCTAATGTGTGAGATGTGAACAACTTTGTACTGTAACTACATGGCACTTACCTTGTGACTGAAGTAATTACATGGTTGCTTGTACACTGTAAAAAAAGAAAAAAAGAAGTGATAACTCCATTGTTTTTCATAATGGTGTTGTTTAATTTGTCTTTAACATGTTTACATATTAGGTTTTCAGTAGCCCCAGCATTTATGATCCATTAACTTCTCATCTCTCTTAAAACTGCATCAATGATTTCTAGGGAGTCCAAGTTTGTTGGCAGGACACTTTTTGAGTGGAATTTTCAAATACAGCCTTTAGAACTTTCTTCTTTTATGTCCATTAGAAAGTCAGTGGAACAAACATATACTTGTACTTAAAGCATGCACATGTATCTCTACTAAATCTTTTATGATACTGTGTTTTAAATGAATTAGGTTTCTCTGTATCAGTGACATGCTGTCAGCTTTTTTAAGCAACGAAATGAACTGTCTTTTTATTAGCTGGTGCATGGTTTATCTGCCAACTTTATTTTAAATGTGGGCATGATTTGAGTCTGTAGAAGTTGGTAGAAGCAAGTTAGCTGCGCTAAAACTGGAAGCATTAATGATTGTTGTGCTTACAGCAGCGTCTATGTGATTAGAATAGCTATGTAATGTTTATATGTGTATGGAAGTTGATAGCTCCTCAGGACACAAACAGATTTATTGTTGGCGCATCACGTTGTCTGTACTCTGAGGAGGACGGAGGAATTGGAAGTGCTGTGAAGGACTGTAGCATGCATGGCAGAGACTTGGCGTTCAGACGGTGCAGTGATGTTGGTGGGAAGGCAGAAGAGGGCACTGTGCAGCTGTCTGGTGGTGACCCGTCTGCTGTGTGCCGCTGGAAGAGACGCTTGTGGGAGCAGTTACAGCTGCTGGTCTGCTTCGTAGACACCGAATTAATAAACAAACAAACAAACAAAAACAAAACCCCACCCTACGAAACCTCCAAGAAACAAACGATCAAAAAAAGCCAGCCACCAACGAAGCACCTTCGCTTTCACGCCTTTTTGTGGTGTGACAGAATTCCCCCAAGAATGCACTGATGCGGGTGGCTCGCTTGGGAAAATCCTGCGGGGTTCGGTCCTGCCGAGTCTCCTTTGGCAGCGGCGGGTTTCCCCGTCGGGGGGAACTCCTGGGTAGGTCCGTCTGTGAAGGGCTTCTTCCTACCAGCGGGCGGTAGATGGCAGTGCTGTCCCGTTGCGCTGCTTGAAAGCGGGCCGTCAGATGCTTCCCATCCTGTATAACGTGCCCTTCACTGCGTGTCTGAAGCACTAACTATCAGCTTGTTCAGGTAGAACTGGGTCAGTTCCTTAAAGGCTGTTGTCGGTGTCGAAATTTGGAGGAGAGAGGGAAATGAGATGTTAACGATATTTACAAATAGGTGCTAAGTGCATTCGTGTTCTTTGGTGATCTGTTCCCTATGTGATTCAAAGATATAAGAACGTTGTGCTAATATAATGCCATCTAATGCCATTTCAAATGTAATCAGAAGTCACTGCAGCATGTGTGCTCCTAACTTTTCTTTTTGGTCCCTCTTGGGCAGCTTGCTCTCTGCAGAAAAAGCTGCTGGTTAGTGATGTGCGCCGCGTGCCTGTAAATTTCACATTTCTCCATACTGAAACATCTCTATGATCTGAAAACTTGATGAGTCATAGTTTATCAGTCTTTTAGGTCTTAAATCAGAGCCAGTCCCTCTTGGGTTTTCTAATACCGGAAATCTGTGTGGAGGTCTTTGACTGTTTATCCACAACCACACTTTGAAGGGAAAGATCGATGGATCACTTTTGCTGTCCTGATGCCATTTCATTACAAAAATAGGTTCTCCCCCCCACTCCTAAGTATTTAATGTATATAGTTTTTAAATAAGTGTTTAGAATTGGTCATTCTGGTGGCACGTCAGCAGAAATCACTTCCTCAGAGTTTGCAGTCTCTGTGTCAATCTCAAACTCTATCTGTCCTGAAGTTTTTGTTAATAACTGTGTGAAGTACATAGGTCTTTAACTTTTAAGACAAGTGTACATCCCCATGGAGGTACTGAATCAGAAGATGTGAGGAATGCACAGTGTACTTTTTCATAATTGTTTGTGATGCACCTGAGTAGAACCATTGTAATGTAGCTGTACATAAAGACAGGCATTTTTCACTTAGACCAAGAATTTCATTAAATTATTTGTTTAGAAATGTGTCATTTTTATTTATTTATTTATTTTGGTGTACAAACTTACCAGATTTTTGCAGGTTCTTAAAAGAAAAAAACAACCTGAGTTTATTTTCTCAGTTTCAGTCTACAGACCAGCATATTGGAGGTGCAGTACTTCATAGCAAACTCTTCTTGCCCATGTATGTGCTTGTTCTGTTTCTTTTTGTGAGTATAGGAATTGCCAGCATTAGACTATAAACACTTAAAATGCAGTTTTAATAGTTATTTAACTTGCATTTTACTGCTTATGTTGACAGAAATACATTTTGCCAGTTGTCATTTTTGAACTTGGAAAGTATTTTAGGAGCTAGAATTGTGGTCTTTCCTCAATGTTTTCTTTATGAATAGAATATTTAGGTTGCTTTGAAAAGATTAAGAAAATGTTTTTAATGATAGTCGAAGTTTGTATCAAATATTGTCAAAGCCTGCCTGATAGTGGAAATGATGAAGGTAGGAAGCAAAACTAACATCATATTGTAGTTTTTCTAGTAATCCTAAAGACAGCTTGCTACAGTCTTACAAACTGAATCATATTCTTACAAATCAAGTCTTAGGAAATAATCAAGTCTTGCAAATTGAATCATAAAAAAAAAAATCCCCCCAAACTGAATGAGTGATAGCACATACAGTTTCAATGGTCAAAACGCTGAGTGTGATATAGTCACAGGAAGCTTAGTATTAATAGTTATTTTCAAGGGAAAAATAAGTCTATGGACATCATTAGAAAGTCAGATGTCTTCTGTGAGTTGCTGATATTGCTACACAATGCATTACACAAATAAAAGTTACAAGATCTTTTGACTGGCAGTACTTTGGAAGCACCCCAGAAACTGTCGAAGTGAACCACACAGGAAAAGACATCGGGAACTTTTTTTCCTCTCTCTCTTTTCTTTTTTTGTTTGTTTTTTTGGATGGGGTTTTGTCAATCAGACGTTTGCAGCACAGCTACAAAATGCTCACCGTGCTATAAGATGTATCATGGTGAGCCGTGGATATTTTTTGTTTGTTTGTGTAGACAGAAGAAAATTTGGCTTTACGTTTCATTTCTGCATAGCCAGACTTGCTCTTATGTTTGTAATATTTAGAAAAGTTCAATAGGGGGCCCTTGTTGCTTTGATCTAGTGCCACAGCGCAGTTTAATGAGAAAGGGGTTTTCAATATTGTCTGCGATATTAAAAATTCTGCCAGGTCTATCTGAAATAATAAAATGCAAGATCTACACCTTGGAAACCTTCTTGTATTTTTTGGGCACTCTTTCTGTTTGAAACAGGTAATTACAAAAACCTCCGGATCAATTTTTGTAAAGGGGCACCCTGATGGGTGCCATGACTGAAGTGTGACATGAGCCTTTTCCAATACAATGGGTGGCCTAACATTCCTTAGGAAGGCCAAGCTCATTAAATATTCTCTTCTTTTTTTCCTCCCTCTCCCCCTCTTCATGCACTTAGCTTGAGTTGTGCTAAGTCTGAGTTTTCTTCACTGAGGACTTAGGAAAATTGCATAGAGTTCTCAGATTGAATTTTTTATGTGTATGACTTCATGATGGCATTAGCATGTGCTTTGATCCATGTGTGAATGGCACTGGGTCGGCTCTTATTGCCATATCCAGATGGTGTTACAGGGAACAAACAGTTGTGTTTTAGGATTTCTCAATAGACTGTCTAGACTGGTCTTGCAGCAGACAGATACAGCCACCCATCAAATTAGCGTTTGTCAGATTTATGGTAATGGTTCACCAAAGCCTTCCTGTCATTGACATTAAGATTTACGCCTCCAAAGTTATTTTATCTTCCACAGAAAGTAAAGTCTGATCATGTGTATGTGTGTGATTATCTACATGTAGATGCAATTTGCATATATAAATTAACTAAAAGGGGGGGGGGGGGGGAGGGAAGGGGGAAGCCAGACACATTGGAGAGAGGTAATTACTACAGTAGGAGGCAGAATTTTTAAAGTATTTTTAAGAGTCCAGTTCCTTCAACTGGAATGATTAAGGAAGTTTTCCTTCTTCTGTCCATCCCCTCCCTTCTAATGATAATACGGATGTTCTGTTCCAGTCAGTGTATCCCATATGCTCTTTTTGGAAAGAAAAACATGTATGTGGATTACTACGGCTAGATTTTGCACTTTCATGTTACACTGCAGTAATACGAGCTGCTCCCTGTACACAGTGGGAATAACCTTTTGACAGGCAGTATGTCCATTCTCAGTGGAAATGTTTTTCCAAGTCTGGCCAGGGCTCCTTTGATCATGCCACCTCAAATGTAGGGGTCATAGCTACTATGCAATGCAAGAACCACTGGTAGCTGACCAGAGGAGAGAGAATTTTGAAGAGGGCACGTTTAAAATAAGCCAGTGGATTTATATATATATATAATTATTTTAATTTTTAGGGCATCAGCAATTTATACTGCGGTGGGAAGGCTAAGCAGGAGCACTGGGAAAAGTTGTAAAGGTAGCTGAACTAGGTAGTATACATTCGTTTGTGGAAATGAGATTGTGGAAATCTCAAATAGCTGAACTGCAGTGGTGATTTGTGGGCTTGAACGTGTCAGAGCACGTCTTGGAAATGTTTACATGTTGTAAGGATATTTCAAGAATAGCAAAGGGAGTAGGGGGCTGATGGAAAGATAGAGATGTTATAGCAAACTGTGTATTGTAGGAATGCTACCACTTAATGAAGAAGCAATTTTACAGAATGTCCGGATTGATTTGCAAGTATTTCTGCATTATGTACTTCTGAAAATCTGTCCCGTATTTGCTAGAAATGAGAATAATTATTACTGATTGTGAGTGAGAACAAGAATTTGATTAATTATAAAGCCATTTTTGTAGACAGCTTAATTTTCTGCTCTTGCTGTTTCTCTTGTTTGAAGGAACTTTGTGACACTGGAAAAAGTAAACATGTCTGATATATTAATTGACAAGAGTCAGCTTCAGGAAGTCGGAGCTGGTTCTCCAGAAGGCAGCTCCCAGTCCTTGAAAAACATGTGCACGCCCTGTGCAGCCTTTCTGGGGGGCTCAGAACCTCCCTGTTACAATGCAGCAGTGTTCCCTCCAGCCTTGGAAAAGTCTGCTGGTTTGTTCTTCACAAGTACTTGATCAGAGATGTGATGGTTGTAATCTTTGTTTACTGGATAGATTTCTGCAGTATGTCTGCGCTGAGCATCTTTGCCTGCTTCACAACTTCTCTGTGCAAGTACTTCAGTGAAAGGAGCACAGATATCAGAAGCAAATCTTTAACAGCAGAATAAGAACTCATTTACTGTGTTTGGAGGGGTGCGAACAGAACTGTTCTTACTGTTCTTTTTGTCTTTTTCCTTTTCTCTCTCTCTCTCTCTCTCCCTTTTCTTTTTTTTTTTTTTTTTTTTTTTAATTTCCCTTAGGAATATTACTTATGACTTCTGCGAACAACAGTTTGTGTCACACTTTGTCTCCATGTTGTACCTTTCCTTACCTCAGTGCAGGACGCAACATTGCTTTCTGATTGTCTTTTATGTAGAACAAGAGAGACCTGTTAGGATTTTTCATGTTCTCCTGCCTCATCAAAATAAGCACATGTTGCATTGATGCATTTTTATTAACTGGTAAATTGTCTGTATAAAGTTTAAGTTAGCAATATTAACACACCACTTTAAGCAGTTGAGTAAGCATTTTAAATTCACTGTAGTGCTATTCAGGGTTTAACCAGACATTGTGAAATGTGTTCCTACATACAATAAATACAGATGGTATTTCTTTCAAGATTCTAAGTTACATTTTCTTACTTTTTATTCCTTGCTCACACAGCATTAGAAAACCTCACCTGCCCTTGGAGGCTTATTTTTTCTTTGAAGAAGTGGGACTTTCCTTTAAGGCATCTTGTTTTATTTTGGTATGGTAAAAATCTGCGATGAAATCTTTCTTTCTTCATGCTGCTCTCAATCAACTGAAAGATATTATATGGCCAGTCTGAATTTCTAAAAATAGTTACTTCTATAGGAGGACAATGGGTTGTTTATTTAAAGCTATTCTCACTTGAGTGCATGTGGCTTATTGGTTTGAACACAACTTTGTTGCTTATTAGAAATGAATTTGTCAGAGAAGAATTAAAAGGTGCATATTGTATTATCTATTTATTTCCTTAATGTCAATTCTTAGGGCAGCCTAAACTCAGAGGAAGTTAACAGAGGGACTGACAGGGACGGCCGGGTCTGGGGGAAGAGCCCATGTAAATGCTGTAGGTTGATTTGTTACAAAGCAACAGACGTACCTCTGCTGCTACAGTCACAGAGGTTCTGCCTGTGAGCACCTAACTGAAGTGTAGGAGTAAAGCTGAGGAGATGCTGACCTACTGGTCAGCACCTACTGGATCCGGCCATCGTAGTGACCAGAGATTTGCCACTAGATGAAGCTCTGCTGAGTACTTCCTCCCAGGGTGTTCCTGGGGGTGCAGAATGCTATGAGCATTGCCTGCCATGGGAGATGGGCAAGAAGAACAGGTTATGACGTTTTGTTGGGCTTTGTGCTAGGCAGAGCCACTGACATCTTTCTTTCCTTTTGAGGGAGATTTTGATGACAGGTGTTGAACTAAGAAAGAAAATGGTGTTATCTTCCCTTTCATCCCAAAGCAAAGAGAGTAAGTTGGTTGTGGGAGGAATGGAAGTAGAGGAGTAGTGTAAGTAGGAACAGCATGTAGGCAGCTGAGAGAGGGCTCATTTAAAAGAAAACAACACAAAAACAGAGACCAGCCTGTCCCTGCCAGCATAAAGGCACTCACAGGTCCTTGCCTGCTGTGTTTCTATGGAAGCATGGAGCTGGGATGTACCACTGGGCACTGGCATGGCAGCTGCTCTGCAGGCTGGTGCTGAGGCCCTCAGCCCTTTACTGCCCATGATTGCTCACACCCAGAGGAGAATGAGGCGAGGGGGGCAGTGGAGCTGCCTGAGCAGATGTTGGATTGAAAGAAAAGTCATCTAGAACCATGGCCTAATTCCCTTGTCAGCATACACAGCCCTCACACCCAAATTTACGAGTGTTTTAAATCCTAGCTAGCTGGCCCAGCTGGGAATATAAACTAGACCTCAGGTATTGTTTTAACTCGAGCTGGCAAGCTGCCCACCCTGCAACTGAGGATACAGAATAAATCTGGCAATCCTTCAGAGCTGTCCCACAGTTCCCCCAGAAGCCCAGATGCTTGACGATTCCTTTCCAGTTAACGTGGGAGAGGTTTTTCTTTCCCCCTTACTGTAAAAACAAAGCAAAAAAAAGAACAAAAAAATTACCCACTCTGTTGTGATACATCTCTAGAAATGCTTTCACTGGTAAAGGAGCAGTAACTTGGGCAGTGGCCACTCACCCTGTGACTAAGTAATGTGGGTGCTTAGGTCTGAGCACCTGGGCAAAGCTGGCATCAATGAATAAACATGCCTACACTGGAGCCAGTAGACTGTGGTAGTCTGTTCAGATCAATAAGCTGTTCAGGCTTTTTCCCCCCTGTTTCCCTACAGTGACAGTAGCTTTGTTAGGACACGAAAAACTTCTAAGCTGTATTTGATGGAAAATGATGTCACCTAAGACTTGAATAGATGAAAGATCAGAGGAGAGCTCTGTAAACTTTGTGTGGCAGTCTACAGCAACTGTCAGGTTGAGAGGATCTTGGAAAGTGTGTGGTCCATCCTTATGGTCAGAGGAGGGGGTCAGCTTAAGGTCTAACCAGGTTGCTCCAGGCTTCATCCACTTTGGCTCTGGTTTTGAAAACCAAGGGAAGAAATCTCTAAAGATAAGGACAGCAAAGCCTCTGGGCAACAATTTCCAATGTTTGACTGTTCACATGAAGAAAACATGTTTTCTTATATCCATATTCTTGTATTTGGAGTTTCACTTTGTCTACTGTTTCTTGTCTTTACTCTGTTTACAGCTGTGAGTATCTCTTCTGAAAGTTCTCAGTACATTTATCCAGATATCTCAATTGCTTTTGATTGTCTGGAAGATTATTCTGTGTTTGTACTGCTGTGGTCTTGTTAGATTTTATAAGTGAGATTTCTTTTAGCAGAAGGTGCAGCTCAGGCTGCAGTATGATTTTGGAGAGTTGGCACATTCAGCATGGCACATGTAGTATAAGTACAAAATACTTTTGAACAAACAGAAATATGTACTTTTGGCAATATTGTCATCTGAAACATAAGGCAAAAGTGTGAGGCCCGATGCATTTGCATTAGCAAATGCTTGTTCTGAAAGTAGGGAATTGTAGAGCTTTTGTAAGTAACAAAGGGAAACTGAATATTTTGTTTTAATATACTGCTGTATTTAGGACTCTGAGCTGTGAGACTGACTGATCTTAATTTCACATTCCAAGTAGGAAACTCCAGGGCATCAAAAAAGACACTAAAAAGCTTACAGAATCAGAAGACAGCAACATCCTAGTGCTCTGTTATCGTCACATAGCAGATCAGCTTCAAATTCATGTTAAAACCATCAGTTGTACAAAAGAGATGTCTTAATTCGTTCTGCTCTTGAGGTAGATTTCCCCCTAATTGCTATCAAGTGGATAAGTGGTATTTTCAATCTCTTCATAGATTCCTGTTTTGTTTCTTTATGGGTTTTTTTTTGGTAATAAGTACATGCTGAGAGCACCAGCCCACTCTGTGCATAAGTGACAGATTAATTAAAATAGACTTAAAATTAGTGTAGGTAAATAAACACTAACCTATGTTTGAAAATTCACTGAGTTTTAATTCAGGCTGACTTTTATCATGAATGTGTGTAATGCACAAAAGCAGCGAGATTTCACTTCTTAATTCATATTTGCTTTCTTTTTGTGCGTTATCTGAAAGAGCTCTCATGTCACTTTTGTGCGTGTAGCTTGGCATTTCAGTTGTGCAGTGGCTGTGCAACCTGCATTACTTGTTTAATTTTTAAAAGTTAAAGCATTGCTTCTGAAAAGAGACAACATTATATTCTCTTCCTGTGCCTGGTCCGGATGTGATGGAGCTTTGCTGTATTGCACAGAATTTAAAATGCTTGTTTTCCAAATCCTATGCCAGGTAATTGTTTTTCTGCAGTGGCACGATAGCATCCTTGATGTGTAGAGCTGCATATGAATAGGAAGTATTATAAATCTTAACATCAAGGCTGCAAAATAAATTTTAATACCAGACTTGACTAGCAAGAAGTGCTATTTACTGAAGTGAGAAGCTTCTCCAGTAGAGCAGAAAACTAGGACCAGCTGGATTGGGAAGGGAAGGGAATGGCGTGGTCAAAGTAAATTCTGGAATGGTCACTGCTTTGGTTTGTGTTTGAAACTTATTTATTATTTTAAGCTCGTGTTGTATTAATTACTTTCCAGCTAGCAAACAACAGAACTGGGTAAAATTAATCTGTCACTTTATTTTTGTGCCCTTCTCCCCCCACCTTCTGTGTGAGGAAGTATCTGTTTTGTATTTTGTAAGCTTTCTAGAAAACTTTCTAAATACCACTTTTCATTCACATAAAAATGTTGGAAGCACACATGCTCAAAACATGCTGTAATGTGACAGGAGAACATAGTGAGGTTGAGCATAGAGCTCAAAAAAAGATGGTACTTTCCATTTTTCTCTTCACATTGAAACCATTCCTGTAATCACACTGCTATCACAAATGAAATTTTGCTGAACTAGTAATTGTTTTGTGGTTGAGAGAACACCACAAGAGTTTTGTTGCTGAAGTCAGCTGCTGTGGAAATGAGACTCACTCCCCTGACTTGGCCCATACCAATGATCTCTCAACTGCCATAATCACAGAAATTCATGGAGAAATAGATCCACTCCCATTCATTAGCATGAAATCAAGAAGCAGATCTTGGAAAGAATCTGCTAATAGACCAGAAGCCAGCCCAGTGTGGATGAGCAATCTCCACGCGCTGTTTAGCAGTGCTCTGCCTGTTGATTCAGTTGAAATGTCTCATCTCTGGGGTGTAGTGCTTGGTGATACTGGCCCAGAGGTGATGAGCACACGGGCAACTATGCTTGAATCCACATTCCTGAAGCAGGGGTGCAGTTTCTAGGAAGGCCAAAGATGGCAAGGGTTTTTAGCTACTGTTACTATGTAAGCATGCTGGAGTACTACAGGTAGATCCCAGTTAAAAGAAAAGAAAAAACCTGAAAAAACCCCAAACCAACAAAAAATCCAGTCCCTCTCCTCCACTTTTCAGGGTTTGACAGTCCTTTCATAGTCTGATATGGAAGCTTCAGTCTACTGGTTTTTAAAACTGGCAATTGCAAAAAAAAAAAACCAAAAACAAAACACAAAAAACAAACAAACAAACAAAAAAACCCCACCAGGCCCTGCCAAAAACAAAGCAACTCCCACACCCAAAATGAATGAATGAGGCTATACTGTAGGCTTAGGTCTCCCTTTATTGATATGCGCTGTTGATTTGGATGGGCCCCATTTATGTGTAACATGTTGGTGCTGAGAATGAAAACTTGACCCTTACCATGCAGTACTGCTTAAAAAGGCAACATGTGACTGTAGGATAAGCATAACAGGGAAATAGCAGCCTTTCAGTACTGGTGCATTTTTCTTGGGGTATTCAGACAAAAGCATTCACTGAGGTGAATTAAGCACAATTTCCTATGTTATTGGGCTATGCATATGTACAGAAAAATAATAGTAGCTTGGTGCAGTCTTTTAGCATCTTTTCTTATAGTGTTTTAAATTACATAATGAAAAAATACACAGATACTGACTCAACTGGGAAGGAGGAAAGTGTGATCTCCAGATAATGTGTGGAAAGCCTGATATACTGCAGGAGACTTCACCATCATGATATTGAACATCTCTAAAATGTGCTCAGTTTTCAGAGGAAAACTTTATGCCCTTCCTCTGGTCACTGGTTCCATGTACTGAGGATGCACAAAGTAATAAGAATAAGATTTGTGATGTGGAGAATGTCTAGTCCAATGAGTACAAAAGGTTTTGTCCAAGGCTTCTATCATGTGATAAACAATGTAAAGTAGCCCAGAACTGCAGGATAAATATGTCTGTAGGTTTTGAGGGGAAAACATGATGTGAAAAGTGTAGACTGAGATTGCTGCCTGTGACTAACCAGAAAATTCTCTCATCTCTTGACTGGGTTGGAAGGGGAGGATTCTGCATTGCTAGTCAAGGTGTTCCTTTTATTTTTCTATGTGTGAGCAGTGGAAAAATCAAGAAGGTAAAGGAACTGTGCTTTCTTTACCAAAATTTGGCTCCACAGTCAATTTATAATGGCAAAACCGTGGCATGAAATTCTTTAGAAATGAATCCATGCACTGTCTTTTGTTTTCACTGTCCTAAGATATCAGTGATGAAGACTTTTCAGTAAGTAGCTAATAAGCCACGGAAATAGCACTAGTTGCTGAGATGCTTTATGGGAAGATCAATTGAATTCCTCTGTAACTCTGTAACTTCAGTAACAAAGGAGATCTACAAACAAGTAGCACAGAAAGCATTATAATCCTTTCAGTCTTCTGCTCATTGTGCTCCTTACACTGATACAAAGGACTATTGCAGAGATTCAGAAGACAGAGTGGGACTGTTATTAGTCTTCAGGTATGGTTAGGATTCATTGAATTGTAAGGATTGGAGAGCTTGCTTGTTTTTTGCCTTCTGTTAGGGGCAAATATATGTGTATACATACATACATACATACATACATACATACATTCATATATTTTATGCATACATACATACATACATACATATATATATAATTTTCCCAAGCACTTACTCTTCTGACCAGAGATACAAAGTGTATAGCCCAAGCATATGGAGACAATCTTGTTCTACTTCGGAGGGATTATTAGTTTCAAATAAAGATCAAAAGAATGTGCAACATATGCAACGTGCAATGTATCCTATTTTACCTCAAGCACATACCATGTTTGTAGCACTGTCCTTTACATGGCGTGCTAGCAATGCTTAAGAGTAAAGTGTTTGGATTGTGCGAGAGCTACAAGGTAGTGTTAATTCCTGTTAAAATAAGTCATCCACAGTAAGCACTTAAGGGAAATTCAAAGCTATTACAGAGGATAGCTTGCCAAAAATGTTAACTCACTTATGACAGTCAAATACTGTTAAATTCTTTGAACATGTGTAAAAATGGGAAAACTTGCAGATCTAATTCCAGAAAATGTGGGCAACACACTGATAAATGGGTTGCTCTAAAAATTCACACAGTTCTGTTATGGTTTAATTTTGAGTCTTTTTGATTTTATTGAGTGTTTAACTATTGGTGAAAACACAGCAGCTCCTCCAAGAAAGATGAAATTATTTACCCTGAATGTGGCTCTTGCATTGTATTGTGTGTGTGTGTGTGTGTGTTTATATATATATGTATTTTTTCCTGTTTGGTTACCAAGAAATGATTTTTAACTAGAAAATTATGAAGATAACTTTACTCTTCTATAATTATGTATATGAGATCCCTCTTTTCTAAATGGTCATGCAGTAGTGCAATGCTGTACTGATTTTTGTGTAGACTTTTTTTAGTATATTATTCTTACAAGTACATTTTCCACGCAGCATAACTCCTTCTGGATTAATATGGCTTTAAAATTATGGTGAAATTCAAGTCACATACTCGAGACTTCTGAGCTGTGCTGAAATGCCTATGCTTTTGCCCCATTTTCTGTGCTGGTGGGTTTACCAAGGAAATTCTTATTTTCTTGCCTCAGTATTATTTCAACTGGAATCTGTGGTATATCAAGCTGTCCCTGAAGGATTTTCTTCTGTATTTATCTGACACACAAGAAAAATTCTTCTAGGAAATACCACTGAATGGTATGGTTGATTGGAGTAGAAAATATGTTACTATTAGGCTGGAATGTTAGGCTAAGCAGAAGAGAAAAGCAGAAGACAGCAGGAAGACAATTCTTGACGTACTTGTCATTAAAATACTTAAATGTGCCTGCAAATCCAAGTAGATTTTAATGTTTTTACAACAGAGATCATATGGGTGCTCAGTGAAAAAATATTTACCTGGTTTCATGTACAGTGCTTTACTTATTGCTGTAAATATATATTTTTTTTCTGTGCACATTTCCGAATCAATTCACATTCTGTTAGAGCTTTATGCTCATTTTATTTGTATAGGATTATTTTTCCTAGGATTTTACTGGAGTAGGACTCAACTGCTTTTACCTTTTAAGACTACGTGTCTCTTGTTGGAAAGTCTTCAGACTTTTTAACTTCAGCTTAATAATTCATTTTGATTCCTGCTTCTGGACAAGAGTTAAATATGATTATTCAAACCTTGATTGTGTCCCCTTACCATCAACTATTTTAAATGACTAGTTTTTGTGCTAGGTGGACACTGCAGTCATGTTCTCGTGTCATTGTTTTGCCTTTGAGAAAAGAACACTGAATATTTGTTTTGTTTTGATTTGATTTTTAACACCGTATCTCTGTGCTGAGGGACAGAGAAGGTTGAATCCAGCCCAAAAGCAAATTCTAAATCTGAACCAAAAATTCAACGACAAGAAACCTGTGTAACTATTATAGCTACTTTTTTTAGCATATTGAACTTAGACTTTTCTGCTTTGCACATAGTGTGCTGTGGTTTGGATCACACTGGACTTGAGTGGTATTTCAGTAGAATTAATGCATTAATAACAACTTTGTTTTTCTCCATCCTGCTCGTATTTAGTTTTTTGTTTTTGGTTTTCTTTTAGTTCTTTGGCTAAATTTTACTCTTCAAGATCATATTATCCTCAGCTTTGTAAGGTTACTTAGATTTAAAAGTAGGTTAAAAAAATGCTGGCTTATAAAGTGAATAAATCGCTGTGTTTTGTTTTGTGTTTTAAGCTAAATGATTGCTAGTTTCTCTGCTACAAAATTCAGGCAATGGCACGTTCATTTTGTCATGTGTATTTTGCATCACACTAATCAAAGGCCATTCTCTGTTTTTTAGGAAAATGTATGTAGGACTTATGAACTTCTATTAACACATGCTTACTAGAATTCTGTTCTTCTCCACTGAAGTATCTCTGGATTTAAAGAGTGCTCTTGGAAGCTGTTGATAAAAGAGTTTAAGATCTGAGCAGTATAGTTAATAGTGAGATGTGAGTGAAGTTTATGCTGCCTCTGCAGAGGTACTGGTTTGGTTCATAGCAGCAGCATGTTGTTGTTCCTGCTCCACAACCCCACCAAGTGAAGGTTAACCTGGGTGCATGTTGATTTCACCTAGGTGTGAGATGAGGTTCTTGTGTGGACCACTTGGAAGCAAAGATTAATGACTTGTCCTGAATTAGTTTCTCTTAAGTATCTTTCTTCCCCTACTTTTATAGATTGTTCTCTCTTCCTGATTAATCATTGACCTGTACAGGGTACAATATGTGTATGTTTTTGGAACAATAAACTTTACAACGTAAGCTTAATTTTGTTACAGAGATGAAGAAACATGATTACTTACCTATTTCCTCAAATAAAGAGGACTATATTATTATTGCATAGGAAGGTAACATAT
Organism: Coturnix japonica; assembly: GCF_054131305.1. NCBI lineage: Eukaryota > Metazoa > Chordata > Aves > Galliformes > Phasianidae > Coturnix > Coturnix japonica. The sequence goes on along the minus strand of NC_140702.1, from coordinate 55,398,213 downwards.
TTCCGGTGCTTTCTATCAGTTATTGTGAACTTTGTTTGACAAATCTTACTGCAGTTTTACATCCTACACTCCTGAATTTTATTACCAAACAATGTAATCAAGCTGTTCTGGACTCCTTGTATAAAACGATACGTGCTGCGCCTTATAATCTCTGTTCATTATTACTGATTGCTTTGGAGAAATACTTTGGAGCTGTAAATGTTCTGTCTTAAGTGAAAAATCTCTATGGTATGAGGACTGTGTGCAGCTCTTCTTATTCACTTTATACATTCCTTACATTTCAAAAATACTGATCTGACGATATGTAGATAACTGGCAGTTAATGACAACTCGCTATAAAGGTTGCTGCATACTTTACCTTTGTAATACAAAAATCTAAACCTCCAGTTTGATTTTTGTCTTTTACTAAAAATCTATTCTATTCTATTCTATTCTATTCTATTCTATTCTATTCTATTCTATTCTATTCTATTCTATTCTATTCTATTCTATTCTATTCTATTCTAATTTTTCTGTTGGCCCTTAATTATCGAAGTGAATGTGGAAAAAGAACTATTTCAAACAAAAAGGTTGAGTTGAAGCCAGTATTTTGTTTTCACAACTGATCGTATATCTAAGTCTTAAAGCCAGCTATCTTCTGTTTCTTAAACCTGCTTTTATTGATTGTCCCTCTCTGAATTATGCCACCAACTCCGGACTGCTTATGTTTCACGGATAGAATCTCATCATTATGGCAATTCTCCCCTGTCCTCTGAAATTTTCTCTCAAGCCAGTGTGAGGAGGAGTTCCCCCAGTTTGCCAGGATTTATGCTGATCTAGATTAAATGGTAAAAGTTTTGTTCCAGTAAGCAGCAGTAAGGCAGTATTTTTTTTTTTTTTTTGCTGAAGTATATGCAACCCACTCAGAAAAAGTTTTAAATCTCTTACAGCTGTGCATTGAAACAGGCGAGGGACTAAGCACTCCTGAGCTATGCTCAGTTATCAGAACTGCACTTTGAGTTTATTTTTGTGTGGATTTATGAACATATTTCACCAACATTAGATATATTCTTAATCAGCAACCTGTTGCCTTTTTATCTTAAGAAAATTTTTATTGATGAATTGTGTAATAATTATCCAACAGACACTCAACACACAGTCAGTGAAAGCAGCAGCACTGAAACAGCTGTGGCACAGGACAGTTTAAGTTGATGATGCTTCTGTTCTCTGAAAGCATTTTCTGCAACTGTTCATAGGCTGCATCCACCCAATGATAAAATATTTTGAATCAACTCAGAAGATTTCTGTAGGTCTGAGAGTTAAAGCAGATCTTTAGCAAATAATAATAACAATATGCATATAAAAATCTAATATAGTGATACTTTCTTGTGATTTCAAGTATCTCATACCTTTTAACTGATAAGAAGAAACTTGGTTTGAGTTGCGTACACTGCAGAGTTTGCTTGCTGACATACCAGTGAGTAGGCATAGACGTATGTAAGACTATTTCAAGAGTGAGGCATTATATTTGCCTTGTCTCCATATAGCCCTTTCTCTTTCTTGTCAACTTCAAATTATGTTCTCCAAGTGTACAAAGATTAGAAACAGGGCACCTGTTTATTTTGAAGTCTGTAATTTAAAGTCTGTAGTCTTTGATCTATGTGTGATCAGTGGTGACAAGTTGAACCATTTTGATTTTACAGAACAAAATAACCGGTAAAGGAATCTTCATCAGAAAAAAGACTGGTGACAACTGAGAAACTTGGTGGAAAATGCAGGTACTTAGATAGGAAAAATACCCAACAAATGTACAGCTGGAGAGACGAGAAGTGTGAGGTGTTAAATGGCTGAAGTTTCTTCAGCCTAACTTTTTAAGAGTTTAGTAGAAGCAGAAACTGTTTTATGTTTAAACTGGCTGTTGTTGATTAAAATTTGAAGAATTTTTAATGGTGCTTCAGATTTGTATGCTTTCCTCTAATTGTGTATTTTGGATTAATGTTCTTTGTGTAGGTTGTCTCCTGTTTCCTCCCACGGTAGTAATGTGCTGTACTAGCCAAGTAAAACTTATGCTATATAAAGGAGGAAGAGAGATTCCTGTATACATTGCTACATATTTCCTATTCCCTAGGTCTTCTGGTCAGAACGCATATTCTCTTAGAGGCTCTTATTTCTGTAAATATAGTGTACTGGTGTAGTTGTATATGGTGATATTAAAATGAGAAAGGCATGTAAGAATGAATTAGCTCATAGGCAGCCTAAAGAATAAGAGATGCCCACAATCTGTATATGGTACTTCAATTCCAAGTATGCTACAGACTGGTAGTGGAGCATACCCCGTAGATCTCCCACTTGTGCCTCTGCCAACATCCGTGTCATTTTTACTGTATTTTCTAACGCTGGGAGGCAGTCTGGTCTTAAGTGTTCCAGACAGCAGAATTCTTTGGCCAGAAGACTTGCATTGCCTGCAAAATCAAGCTATCCTTGTTGTCCAGTCCCCTTCCTTTTATGTAAACCCTCTCATTAATTCCTATTAAACCGTGCATACTTTAGTAATGCACACTCTTCATCCTTGCATTTCAGTGGAAACTGCATAAACGATCTCTAATTTAGTAACTTTTAAAAATTGGTTTTTATTTGTTTCCTGCTAATAATAGAGCAACCAAACATTCATTGATTTGATGACTTTTTGGTTGGGTAATACACGAACTTGTGTCCTTGTTTCCACAGAGATAGAATTATGTGGTATTTCTTTTACTATATGAACAAAAAATTATTACCTCCGTAAGCAGGTTTAAAAGTGACAGTTAAAACTGTACTTTCCCATTTAATGTCCTGTAACACTACTCTGATTTTGTTTAATTTTTCTGTCTGATAGTTTCTAAAATAATTCTAGTTTTCCTCATCAATGGTATTCTTCAGTCTTTTTCCTCTACCTTGTGTTTTGTAACATATATATATATATATTTCCTTTGACTGGTATATACAATCTCCTTTAACTTGCTATTCTGCCTCAGACACTTACTTGTTCAGTAAGACTGGACTTCATAATAAATAGTGAGGTCTCTTGTCCTTAGAAATTTCTTTTTTTCACTTTCAGATTTGATGACAAATGTTACTTTTGAAATATTCCATAAGTCAGAACAAGACATATCCTGGGGCTAAATCTCAGAGGAAGCACTGCCTCAAGTAAAGATGAAATATTCTTTTTTTTCTGTAAAAATACACCCAGAGTTTCTTGAGGCTCCTTTTTTACACACACATACATATATCCTACTTTATCTTTTCAAGTAATTGTGCTCCCTTTATTCAAAAGGCCTACTCAAAGCAAATTATTTACCTTTTAGAATCATAGAATCAATAAATTTGGAAAAGTATCTAAGCACATTCAGAAACTAATATATGTTTTTCTCTATGTTTTCTTCAAGGACATAATGAATGGAGTAAAGGCTCCTAAGTTGGTTTTGCTCTTCTTTTATTTATAGGGAAGTGCTTAAGAGGTTAATGCCTTAGAGGTATATTTTGCATTTCAGACAAGAGATTTAACACCTTGTTTTAGCATATAATTTCAAGAAGGATGTCCATTGCCTTGCAGTTTTTCTAGGGATATTACATTTTTGTAGTGCACAGACCAGTCTGCATTTATAGAATTTTTCTTGTACCTGGTACCTCTAACTTCTGTTTGAAGCCTTCACGCCAGAGCTGTCTCTTTCACTGAAAGGTAAAGATCCCCTACCTTCTGCCCAAATGCTATACAAAGATGCAGTCCTTCATCCTTGTGCAATGAGGCAAGAAATAATTGAGCTAAAAACTTTGTTTTATCCTTAAGATAGTGAAGACTTTTGTTTCCTACAAATCCAAAAGTTGTTTTGCATTTTGGAGAGAATTCAACCAAGTGTGATTATATTATCTTAATGTAAAGAAGCACTTTATCACGACCATTGCGTTTTTGAAATTATGTAGTGTGATAGCAATGTCACATCTGGCTTGTCAGAAGTCAGCCTTCTTTCTGACCGTGTTTCCTACAATCTCCTCTATTCACAGCAACATAGTAAAATATATCAAAGAACAAACTGAACTGTGTCATTTGTTTGGCTTTGGTAATTAAGCCTGTGTCTTAAGTCTAGTGCCATAGGTGACTTAAGATAAATGTTAAAAATTATTTGATATATGACCATTCCTTTTCGGAATCTGGAGGTAACTATTCTGAAATACCAAGAACTGTTAGATAATGTTGAAAAATTTCAAACAATTAACACAATTTATTTTCTTACTCACCTAATGCTAAATCTTCTCTGAAGAATATGTTGATATTTTAGAGTCCTTTAACATCTCTATAACATTGGTCATTACCAGAACTGTGCTTCTTTCATACAATTATATTACTTTTTTGAGAATTTTTCCTTTTTTTATGTTAGCCTGTTTTTATTGCTACGTATCTGTCTATGTTTCTGTGGCACAAGCTGGTATACAGTTAATGTGTGTAAGCACTGAAGAGGAGGGGTGCGTGTCAGTTCAACAAGTGGTCTCACCACACGTTTATGAAGATTAACTAGGCTAAACAAAAAGGATTACTTTCTTAGTAAGCTTGGACCTAAGGTCTCTACTGGAGCTTGGATCTTTATTCTGTGTTTTGATGTAGGAGTCTGAGGATAATGGCCTTTGTTTAGTGAGGTTGTGGTCTTTCAGAGAAAATATCTGTTCACAATTTTAGTATTTCCATCCCTAGTGAAGATCTCTTCAGGATGGAAGTGCTTATGTTAGTATTCATCTCCACTGGTAGTCACAAAGTGAACGATAACCTATTTGGTTTTACCCTTATTGTACCAATGAAGATGGACCTTGTCAACCTGGTGATCTGAAAGAATGAAAGCAGTGTGATTGGTTACATGCTTTTAAACAGGTAGTTTTTTTTCCTTTTTTTCCAGTTCACTGCTATCTCCAGTTGTTTCCTATCTGTAGTACTCTAATTCTCTACTTCTCAGCCATCAAACCCCACCTTTCACATTATGTCTTCGAGGTCTGAGATTCCTTTGTGACTGTGTGATTATGTACAGCATCAGAATTACGGGCCTGCCACGTATAGACTTCAAACTTTTTTTTCTTTTTCTTTTAAATAATCTCCTTGGTATTTTGTCGGCAACTTCAGATGATTTCTGGATAGAAATGTGTGCTGGATAATTGAAATCTGTTTAATGGTGTCTTAATTGAAAAATGAAACATGAAGGGAGGCTATATTAATAACTATAGTCAAGAGGAGGAGGGGAGCGGAGAAGCGTTATGGTTGAACTATTCAGTTTTAATTCTGGATTTCAAGAGCTCTGAATGCTTGATTTGTTAGCACTGCCGTTGCCATGATTCAGGGTATTTTTGCATGTGTGTGTGTGTGTTTATTCAACTAAGCATGAAATCCTTTGCATTTGTTTGTCCCTATTAAATAGTGGCAACAAAAGAAATGGACAGGAGATGAGTCCTGAACAAAGCAAAAATAATGGAGTATTTCACCTCAAAAAGGAGAGTGAAAGGAGAAATACAGTGAGTAGGATAAGACAGTCTCAATGGCTGGAAGCAGTGTAGTGTGTTGGAGGAGGGATTAATTCAGTGATGTTCCCTGCCCAAAGCTTCAGTGGAGCTCTGGGTTTGCTCCCCCTCCCCCTGCTATAGGTGCAATGCTTAATGCATTTACCATAAGCCCTCTATAGGCCTTTAAATGGCCACTGTCTAGGGCTGTCAACTTATATGTTCATACAACTAAAACTGGAATAATCTGATTGGAATAGAAATCCCTAAGTAAGAGTAGGACTAACTCTCTTACCTCTTGGTATAAACATGCATGTGCGTATCATGTACATGCACAAGTGAAACGGAAGTAACAATGGAGCTGAGCACATTCCTGCCAACTGCAGTATGTATTTGTTCCCAGTTTCTTGGCTAAATAATTGATATTTTCTTATCTGTTTGGCTTTACTGAATGGAGAAGAGAGTACAATGCTAAATATTTTTGATGCATTTCTCTTTCTGGGTTTCACGCATGGCTTCTTTACACCTTATAAGCATGTTACTTTTTATAGTCCAGATTTAACTTTAATACATCATGACATCTTAAATAATGGAACAGTGCTCACCTGTGCTTTGTGGAAAATCTCAGGATGCATTTCCTGTTCATAATCAAAAGCAGAATAATGAATGTAGTCTTATTTCTCTATATTATTACCTCTGAATTCTCTTTGTGTTCTCCAGAGAAGAACTGGGATTGTTTAGTTTGGAGAAAAGGAGGCTCGGGGAGACCTTATCACTCTCTTTTGACTGCCTGGAAAGGGGTTGTAGCAAGTTGGTAGTTAGTGGAGAGGTACTAGAACAGGCTGCCCAGGGAGGTGGTGGAGTCACTGTACCTGGAGGTGTTCAACAAGTGTGTAGATGTTGCACTGAGGGATGTGATTAGTAGGCATGGCTGAGATGGACTGACAGTAGGACTAGATGACCGTAGTTGTCTTTTCCAGCTTTAAGATTTTGTGATTCTAGGTGCAGCTTCCAAAGTAGTGAGAATGGCAGCTTGGTCTGTAAGTACACACTGGGTGCTTAAATAACCCTTGCTTGAATGGGGTTTTGTAACTTTTAAGTTGCTGGGAAAGAAGAAGGCAATTATCATGTGATGTTTTTTGATGGTAGAGTTGTTCATTGAGTTTGTGAGGAGGAAGACTGTGAAACAAGTTTATAAAATTAAAATATATTAATATAAATGTCCCCTAAAATGTGCTGGTAGTAAGAGAATTGTAATACTTCTCATGCCAGCCAGTGCAAAGTAGTATACATAGCAGCTTACATTTCATCAGCTTTTTGAAGATAAAGTATTTAATGTTCTTTATACCAGCAAAATAAAGATATTTGCAGAAGGAAATCTTCCTTGCATAAGGACAGAGAGATAGGAGTAATAAGAAGAGAGTATTTCTATCAAAATATGAGAGTGACATAGAAAGCAAACTATTTTACTGCCTTTGGAATTCTATGTGTGCTAACTCTCAGGACTTTTCATATCTGTCTATACTTTCTGATAAAGGATGAGTGAGTGGTTGGTGGGTCTGCAGATACTGCCTAGAACACTCAAGATCACCTAGATTTTTAAATCAACAGCAAAAGACTCTATAGGCTAACTTAGAGTTTAGGAAATCAACACTTCGGACAGATTGAAGTTCACAAAAACAGTCTGTGGAGCCCTTTTCACACACACATCTTCTGTATGTATCCTACAGATGGCAATAATTATCTTTGGCAGAACTGCAGATCATTAATGTTTTCAGTGCTGCAAGAGTTGTGTGTAGTTACACAAGAACTGTCACAGTATCTGGACAATGAGAAGCATGAATTTTCATCAACTCACTTATTCATTTACTTTTTAATGTGATATCAAGAAGTTCTTGCAAACATGCTGTCTTTATGGGGACAGATTGAATCCCCTTTAAAGACTGGGTACAAAGAGCCTGAGAGCTCTGGATAGCTTCAAAGAATTTTATGTGGCCTTCAGCCTGATATCTTAAGTGGAAATGCAGTTTGAAGGAGCTTATGCTGTGCAATAAACTCAGTTGGCGTTTTTCACTTAAGTACCAGAGTATAGTATTTGGTATGATTCTGTAGAGTTCATAGGGTAAGCATGGATTGACGTCAGTGAATAAAGCTAGAAGACATGTTTATCTAAAACACATATAAGGGCTATCCTTCTTGAAAAACATCTGACAGAGTCAAATTTTAATAGACAAAGCTATATTTTTAAACTGTTGCTGTTGTTCAACTTAATTAGTACAATAAATGATTTTTTTCTTGAATTTATCCTTGTTAAAAAAAAACAAACAAACAACGCAAAAAAACAAAAAACAAGGAAAATTATTTTGGCAATGATGCAGAGTGACAAGACTTTGGGATATAGCATTTGTGCAAGGAAATCAGTTGAGCAAAGCTCCCTAATTCTTTCCTCTGATAACAGGGAAAACCTGGCCAGAAGCTGTTCAGGAGCTGTTTTGATGTTTACACTGGGTATTGCATTTAGAACCAGAATTTTCTGCTAGTATTGCTTTCAGAAGGAAACTCACTGAACTGAACTCACACTGAACTACAGAGCTGTGTAGGGCATGTGCCTACCTCACTGCACAAGCTCTGTTGACTCTCTTCAAGAAATATGTCATGAGGTTTATGTGAATAGTTAACAGGTATATTTGTTTTGCTGTAAAACTGCTCTAGATTTCAGTTGAGCTGATCTCTGTTAACTACTGATATTGGCAAAATATTAAGTTCGAATAATACTTCTTTTCTGTCCTGCAGCTTTCAATTTTAAACATTATTTATAAAATCTTGTTAAAGAAATATTTGCAAAAAAGTAACAACTTCTTTTTGTGTTTTTTTTTCTTTTTTTCTTTTTCTTTTTCTTTTTCTTTTTTTTTCTTTTTTTTTTTTTTCTTGGCAGTGTTTTAGAGCACTTTGCTGCAAAGGACCACCACCGCCACGACCTGAGTATGATTTGGTTTGTATAGGCCTCACTGGTTCCGGCAAAACAAGTCTTCTGTCACAGCTTTGCAGTGAAAGTCCGGAGAATATAGTGTCTACCACAGGTAGGATGCCATCTTCATTCCTTGATGTGCTTAGGGTGTTGTCCAAAGGTAACTTTTGGAACAGACAGCAATAGCAGTAGATAAGTTCAGCTGAGTTACCTTGCTTCTGAAGGCATGCAATAGATTGCTTTGAAGCTTACACAGCTTGTTCAAGTGTTTGGCTTTGTATTGGGGGATATCCATGAAAACATAGAATTTGGAATATGTCAAAAATCAGAACAGACACTCTGATGTAATAAAAGTAAAACCTTATGAAATGGGCAATAGCAATTTACTGTAGGCAGACATTTTAAAAGGTTTCTTTCTTTTTATTTTTGGCATTTAAGTAGTCTTGTTATGCAGTTGGAGAAGAGGAAGACATTACACAAATTGGAATGGTATAATGAAGCACTGACTGTTATTTAATTTCTTTACCCTTTTGCATACGTTGGCAACCAAAAGACTAATGTAATGGAAATTATTTCTGATATTCTTTTAGATCACTGAAAAGACTTGTTTGTAAAGCAAGAACAGATGATAAATAAATAAATAAATAAATAAATAAATAAATGTATTGTAAAGATGCAAAGAAACAGGTTCAACAACAGCTAAAAGGTATCTTAAATAATAAAAAAAAAAACCGAATTATATTAACTGTGCATACATATATAAGGAGAACCAGAAAGACTGAAGTCTGTTTTGAGCAAAAAAGTCCAAACAAAAAAAACACAAACCAAAATTTCAGACTAAGACAAAGGAATACCTGGCTGCAAAGTTCAAAAAGAGGACAGATTAGGTCATAAGAGATGGAAAAATCTGGATATGTGGCTGCAGCAGTTTAAGGTTGAGCTGCTGAGGGAACAGGTTGTGAGTAACTGGTGTGTATAGTTATATGGCTTTATACTGTAGCTGTGCTTCATGGACTTGAATTTTATATGATTGTCCCTTAGCTGCCCTAAGTGTTTTTCAGTGTGTCTTTACTTAACTTACAAGAACATAAGGTTAATCAATAAAATAAAAAGTGAACTAAAATAGACAAAAGAAAATGCAGTTTTTTTTCTGCGATGCATAATCATCCCAATGCCTTCACAGTGGTAATGGTAGGAATGTTAAAAAGATCGTAAAATTAATTGTGGTCAATGTTCAGTTCAAACTAAGAAGGAAGTTGCTGATCAATTTAGTCATTTTTTCCCCTCAATTTCATCTTAAGTGGTCACCTGAAATTAAAAGATTATCACTTTTGATCCCAAAAGAAATAGTAACAGCAGTGTTAACAGCTGTATAGATCTAGCAGAGGAAATAATGAAAATATACCTCTAGATATCTGCAACAAATTACGATAATATATTTAGACAACTTGAGCAGTGAAAACAGAGTGTAGAAAACTAGGTAGCATCCAAACAATCCAACTTTAATAGTTCTATCTATACCTACCACACCTTTGCTAACTAAGAAAATATTGAAAATCACTGAATGCAGTGTGACAGCTTCTCCACGTCATTTTCAAACTATGGCCTGTGCTTTTGCTTTTCACATTAATGCCATTCAGACCAATTCCAGTTTTCATTTTTCTAGGAAGAGTTTAGGATTTATTTTGAGACAACAAGCTACTTCAAAATTACTTTGATCAGATTTTCTTAAGCTAGTACTTAGAATTCTGGAATATCTTATTTATCTGACTGGGGAAAACAAGTTCCTTGTTTCTGTTAAGTGGTAACTAATAAACGTAGACTGACATACTTTTCTAAACGAGTTTACTTAGTTTTCAGGTATGTAATTATGTTGAAATTGTTTGTGCCAGTCAGAAATGAATTAACTTCTGTCTGAACATATTATGCTGAAAGAACAGTTATATTTTTTCATATATAGAGTATTATTATATACTTACATAATTATATTATATATATATTTGTATAGATAGATATTATTATTATATACACCTACATTTCTGTATGCATCTCTGTATGTATGTAACACTATAGACTCTTGCTTAAAATACAAGCAGTATGCTTGGATTGCTGCAAAGCTTGTATGTTCCTTCCCTCAGGAATAACTTTCAGTAAGAGGAAAGCATATATGTGTATATATATATACTTGCAACAAATAACTTATTTGTCTCTTTTCTTTTTTTTTAGGCTTCAGCATAAAAGCAGTGCCATTCCAGAATGCCATCTTGAATGTAAAAGAACTTGGAGGTATAGCATTTATTCACTTGATTATAAAAAATTAGTGTCCAAGTCTCATCATATGTGTAAATAAATGTTTTTACATAATGGTAAGATATTGACTCCAAAGAGGTCAAAAGAGGTTCCACGGAGTTCTGATGCAAGATAAATTCATGCTTGCAGAATAGGAAACCTGCAGTTTTGAGTAGCATCCGGACCTGTACTGGTAGCAACTGGTTCTGCGGTTTGAACGTTAGCCAGAGTGGAAGGTTAACTATGAGAGGTTATCCCAGCATACCATAAACAAGAATATGAAGAGAACAGGGAGAAATTACTCAAGCAGTAAACAGGGGTGGGAAATCTGCTAAGGGAATTAGAAGCAGTAGATAGGCTGTTAACCCTGGAGTACTCAACCAATGAGGAAATGGAAGGAAATTTGCACTGGGAAGTAGAAAATGGGAACTGCTGTGTCTCTCTGATCTGTCATGCCTTTTCTCTAGGTTGCCTGTTATTGTGAAAGCATGAAATAAGTCATGATTCATAGCAAATTCCGTCTGAGCCTGGAATATTGAGCACGAGCATTTCTCACAATAGCAAACTGCTATTTGTGTAACATTTAAAAAGTATAGGTCACTGGGACTAGAATTCACTATTTTCCACCACAACAGATAAAAATGAGAAAGACTGAATAGAAAGTGTTATGGAAGAGAAGCCTCTGTATTCTTATTCCTGCTTTTTGTATTCAGTTATTAAGAAGTTGTTATCTGAGTTCCTCTTAGCTTAGTTTGAAGGTCTTGTCCAGGCATTTGGAGAAAGGTGGAGATGCTTCTGTTTTTAACAGTCATCATTCATTGCTACATGTTATTCAAAGGTGAATTTATATATAGTTTTGTATTTATATATTCTAATTTAGAATTACCTTTTAGGTTTATGTGACTGAAAACTGAAAGGTTCAGATGACTTCATACAGCAAAGTAGTAACAGCCAATATTTAAAGATCTAGCAGCAAAAGTCATACTATTTAAGGTTCTTTAAGGCAGCCAAGCAGCCTATGTGAAACAGATGCTGACTGTGTAGTATTCTTTTTGTTTGGCTAGAACAGTATCCTTCTTTGAGGTTGAAGATGTTAATAGTTTTGAGTGTCCTGCTTGCCTGCTGGAATTGGCCAGGTTTTGTTTCTTCATTTCTGTAGGGGTTGTAAAGTTTAATGCCAAATGTACAGAAAACAGTTGTCTTTTTTCTTTTTTTTTTTTTTTTTAATCTTGTTCTACTCTATTTATCTCTTCATTGGGCTTTAGGATTAGGGACATGGAACAAAGTTTGCTGTACTCTTTTGTAGATCAATATATATATGCCCACCAACCTGTATTTATGTATATAATGTGTGTGTATATATATACACATATATAATAAATATGTTATGTTTTGAGGTACACAGAATTAGTATATTGAAGAAAAATAAAACAAAACCAATGCTATTTCTGCTTTTGTTTTTATTCCTATTTTTAAGCCAGACTGTCTTCCTACCAGAAGTCAGAAATTTTATCCAATTCCACATACATAAAAAAAAAAATATATATATATAATGTCTATTCTATATAAGAATGTAGCTTTCAAATCAAGTATATTACTTGAGAAGGAGCTCTTGCTTTATTTACTGATTGAGCCAAACTTCCCATTCTCTAAGTTTCTATTTTAGTCTACAAATAATCCCTTCCTGCTCTCTCTCTGTGAAAAAAGAAGTATTTTCTTCCAAAAACTTTGTCCATAAAATAATGTCTGTAGTTTGGATTGCTGTGCCCCAGATGTGGTGTGCCCTAAACCACATTGTTTCAGAATGTACTCTTTTCAAGGTAACTTGAAACATCTCTCTACATTACACAACTTAGTAATGGAATAGAGAGAAATTACAGATTTGATGATTTCCTGTAGTGGTGCAGCAGTCTCTGTAACCGTAGGTGAAATTGTTTGTGAAGAACACAAAGAAGAGTAAGGAAAGACTACAAAAATAATGCAGATATGAACATTGTTGTTCAGAAGTTTCTAAGTCTGCTTGCTTCTGACTCTGGAGGAAGTTTGGGATATGGAATACTGGAGTTTATTCTCAAGTTCGATAATGAAGGTGTACAGGCAATACAAAGCTTTTTCGTTGACTCTGAGAATTGTTTTTCCAACCTCGAGACCAAGTACCATCATTTATTCCATATGTTTATACAGTCATTCACTGTTGAAATGCTGTCAAAACAGAATTCAGTGTCATGGCATCTGTGTGACGTGTACACTTAGGCCTAAATCAAGATTACAGGCCCATTCTGGAAGCCACCTAATAATTTAAAGTTGTTTTTTTTTGGAGTAAATCAATTTTATAATTCAGCTAGCTATCTTGTAAACGCAGGCTTAGAAACTACTGTGAGATGCCAACTGCTGAACCCGGTCAAATTTAAATGAGTGATTTTAGATGTGAATAGCTCTTTTTTATTCTTCCTAAGTTTATAAATACTAACAACATGCTCAAGGATTTAGTAACTTTCTCTGTTTTATGTACTAAAATAAACTGCCATGTGTTTGTGTTTTTTTGTAATCTACTCAAAGGCCTTTTTCATAAGCACAGAAAATCAACGTACTGTGTAATCATCTTTTAAATTCCATTTAAGTGTAAGCTGCTCAGCAAAAACAGAATGCTTAGTATCAAGGATGCTTGGATTCCATGAAATTGAGCAAGCCCAGCATAAGAGAACTGTCCTCCCTACTGCTGTTCCTCCTTAAGCTTTGTAACCAAAGAAATAAATTTACACTGTTAAACCAGCTGAATTAATTGTTTTGGTGAGAGCTCAAGAACCAATAGTTTTAAAGAAGACTGGTAAAACAATTGTGTGTATTTTGTCCTAATTTGGAAATAACAAATGAAAGTAGGAAGGGGCAGTCATGCTGTTGTGCAAATTAAATTGAATGGGAAGTACAAGCTCCTGCAGAAGATGGCAACAGCTGTCAGGTACTGTCTGCCTTGTGAAAAAGGATGTTGATCCACTAAACAGAACTTAATATTTATATAGGTTATGGGCAAACCACAGTCCTACCTTGCTCTGTGAAGAAACAGAGTAGGACTGAACACTCTTGTGACAACATAGCCTAGTAGGGGAGCTAAAATTTCACGTTTAGTCATCAGAAAACTGATACCACATATAAATGCCAGCCTCAGTCATACTCACTGGGACATGATAGAACAAAACAGTAAAATCTCTTTGCTGTATTTGACTAAAAGGCAGTTGACACCTCTACAAAATCTGGTGATGGAGTGCATGTTTAGCCAACTGCATGTGACGTATTTGCATCTAACAGATTATGGAACATTTTAGCAAGTGACATTTTTAGATGACCCTGATGAGCTATCTAAGCTATGAGTCTTGTAGAGACATTCATATTTGAAAGCAGTAAATATGGGTCTGTTTGTTATCAATCATACGTGGTCCAGACTCACTCAAATAGTTTCTTCCTTTCATAGATAAGAGATCATTTACACCTGTTTGCTGATCACGTAAACTTGACTCTTGAGGAAATTCAGACAGGGATTGAGCAGTAGTGATCTTTTCATTGCTCAGGGGAGATGTTCTTTTTTTTTTACAATTAGCTCTTTGCAGTGTGAATGGACTATCTCTTATCTTACTTGAACCAAATAGGAGATGTGAGCATGTGCTTATCCTGCTATACAGAGCTTTGGGGGTTAGTTTTTGTTGAATAGAATTTTTGTGAAAAATCGAAACTTCTTGGTATGCTAAAAAGGCTCTTTCTCCTAATGGATATGAAACTCTGCTTTGTTAAGGCTGAACTGGTGGAGGGAAGTTTAGCATCCTAGTTTATCATCATAAACCATACTTACACTTTATTAAACAACTCTCATTTCCAGAAGTTTCGATTTTTTGATTCAAGCCAGAAATAGCTTTGATCCTTTCAAAGACTAAAGCTGATTCAAACTTCTGTGAGCTAGTCAGCAGAAGGACTAGACAGACAGAAATAACACAGCTGTGGTAGACTTACTGTGTTCTTTATATGCCTGCTGTAGAGACAGACGCATAAAGAGCTTTCCGTTGGAGATCATGGGTGCTGTAGCTGAAGGTGACTCAGCTTAGATAAGCTGGTAGCAGTATTCAGCCTGGGAAGCTGCTTTGCTGTTTCTGCAATCTGAACTTCTATGGTATCTCCATAGGGTAGTGGAGGGAGGGTGGAGATGGAATAATAGGAAGAGAGGAAACCACTCAATGATTCCCTCTCCTAGAAGACAATGTATTTGTGTTTCTAGAGAAAGAGCGAAGAAGAAACGAGTGAGTTTCAGAACAGCTGTCAGACATAAAATGCAGTCCACTGTGGTTCTGCCTACTACAATTTATCAAAACTTCAGATATGGAATTGAATAAATATTAGCATGTGATATATGGCATGTATTTTCTGACTGTCCTTTTAAAATAATCTGTAAAATCTCATGACTAGAGACAGAGATTATTTTAAATCACGTGTTTTACTTTAAGATGATAGTATAATACACATAATATACACACCTAAGTGGATCAAACTCACTTTTCACAGACATATATAAATTTCCATGAACTTCACTTTAGTAGAAGCTTTCATGCACAGACTCATCTACCTTGAAACAAGAGCTCTGTGACATTTGTTGTGCTATTGATGGAGACTTGCTGGAAGTTTGACAGCTAACAAATGTGAGACCTTTGAGTTCCTTTTTGTTGTTTGTTTTTTATGATGCTGTGTTCTGTTTTTCTGAAAGTACTGAAAAGGAGGAAAATAAAGATAGCTTCATGCAGCTATCGATGAAGCACAGTATTCACAATGTTTATTAGCCACCTAAATTGTGCTGAGCACAAAATACAGAGCCTGGCTGCTTGAGGTTCCAGTGTCATGAATACAGAGAAGGGAGTAACTCTGTGGAGTGAGATTTGAATACTCTACGTTGGATACTTAAAGGATATGGTGTGAATTCCTTCTGAAATAAGTTTTCACCTTTTTCTAGTAGCTCTTTTCAGTTGTACAAATTAAAGGAATATTTTAAGTATCATAGCAGTGTTATAGTAGTTATTTTACATTACCTTATCGTTCCGTGACTACATGTTGGTCAGAATATCTGTGGCAGTTGTTTTATTTCCCCAAAAAATAAAGTTTTCTTATCAGCACTTGATATCTGTGTCTAAACTGAAGTTCACTTTTTCCTATAGTTATGTAAGATTTGTGGTGTTTGCGAAGGATACCTTCAGCACATCTCTACAAATCACAGTCTTGCAAACATGTCAAGCTTTCTCCTAGGGTACTGCTGCTGATGTTCACTTTTTAATGCTAGACCCCATGAGTCTAGTGCCAGATTCAGACACACAAAGAGTAGCCTGTGTCCAAATTTAATTTAGATAGTTTGACAGCTGTCAAATATCTTGTTTCCCTACCTTAGCATTACAACATATGCTGTTCTCCAGGGTACACAAAAGCTTTCTAGATATAACCTTATTGCTTGGCTTCTGTTGAGTTGACTGAGTGCTGCTGAACTGTGCCCTAAGACTTACTGTCACACATAAGCCTGTAGTCATTCACCGTGTGTACTGTGGGGCTGGCTTTTCCAGAATCTGCAGTGTGGCTGACAGAGCAAAATAGTTGAAATGAATACTGTTGAAAATTACCACCTTATCACTCGCTATTCAAGTCACAAGTGTATTAACTTCCTTATCATTATACATGTAATTGTAATTTTAATAGGCTTTCCTGACACCTTTTTTCCTTGATTACAAGGTATTTGAACATTTGGAGGTGTGAAATGAAAGACTTTATCATACTTAATAGCGAACAACTGACAAGAAGGAAACTGCAGTTTACAGCTATAGGGCTAAGGTAGAATGGATGGAAAAAGGCCATCTTCTTCATGTGTTTATATCAGGATATTTCAGTGAGAAAGTATGGGATTAGCCGAGATTAGGTGGGATTAGTGTAGTAATTCTACTAGTGCTTATTTACAGAGCAGACACTTTCAGGGCCTTTAGTCACTTTTGTTCCGTATTTAAATGATGTTAGTTTGTGTGCGTTTGTGTGTGCGTGTGTGTGTGCGCCAGCTTCATGGATTCTTTTTCCCTTGTTCTTTCAATGATGTATATTTATGAGAAAAAAAAAGTTGATTGCTTTGATTGTTACAAATTGAAGCATTATTTTCAATTACAAGTTTTAAAGGTGTTCAATTATATTTGTTCTAATTAGTTATTATTGTTGTTTTAAAAGGTGCTGACAATATCAGGAAATACTGGAGTCGTTACTACCAAGGATCCCAAGGGGTAATATTTGTATTAGACAGTGCCTCCTCTGAAGACGATCTAGAAACTGCTAGGAATGAACTACATTCAGCTCTCCAGCACCCACAGTTATGTACTTTGCCGTTTTTAATACTGGCCAATCATCAAGACAAACCAGCAGCACGCTCTGTACAAGAGGTACGTTATCGTGACATTACCTGGCCTGTTTGTTTTTACTGTCTGCACACTGCTGACCCGTTATTATTTACTACCCTGATGTCCTAGTTAAGGACTGGTTTCAGTCATCCTTCTCTCTCCCTGCTACTAAGGATTTATTCCAGTGCATTATCAACAAGAAGTACTAGGATACAAACAGAATTCTCCTGCATTTTCTTTGTGATTTGCTTCAGGGTATAAAAAAATTTAAACTACTCTTCTCAAAAGCTGCTATGACAGTATTTTATGGGTGTTTTGTTGTTTGTTTTGCGTGTTGGTATTTATTTGCTATTAGTTTTAGTCTGTCCCATCACTCCATTCTTTGAAATTGCTTAAACCAATAGGTTGTTGGCTGTCGTGAGGAGCCTTTTACATAAAAGCTTTTTACCTTAACTTTTATAAACTGGTGTGAGGGCATAGTTGCAGTTCTTTTTCTGAAGTTCTTAACCTGTTCTGATTTTCTTCTTTTTAGAAGTAATATTTTTCTCTTGTATCCCCCATCTGGTAAATCATGTATCTTTTCTATTCAGTGTACTATTTGCTTTTACGTTTCTGAAAGAAGTCTTCATTGATACTTTCCAATGAAGTCACTTATCATTGAGGAAATGCAGAAAGTTGTTTATTCATCATAAGAGCCTCTATTTCTGAAGTTACAAGAAGAAATTCAGTTGTGTCATTCTGTTTGTAAATGCCATTTAAAGGACTCTTCACATTAAAGATTGCATGTGAAATCTTGTTTGTTCTTCGAGTCATGTTTTTCATGCAGCAAAATTGAGACTCTTTCAGCATCTTACTTTGTTGCTGATTGTTATTCTAAATTCTGCTGCCATAGATGCGCTTCTTTGTCCAAAGTATTACCTTTATAAAGAATGCTGGTTGAATTAATTGCAAAATTTAATGGTACGTAGGGAAACTGCTATTGATATGCTACATGTGTATGCGCGTTCTCTTCTGCATTATTGCCATTATGTCTCTTTTGCAAAAAGAGAACAGAAAGTTTGTGTTAAATGGGAGAAATGTAAATGGGATTGAGATACACTGAGGTTTTTAATATAAGAGAAAGAAAATAAGTGAAAATGGTGTGAGTTAAACTGTATAAATCTGTATTAAACTGTTGATCCTTTACTCCAGGAATCTATGTTTGAAAAAGAATAAGGATTTGGATTTAGTATGCGAAGTTACACTAAAAACTAAGCTGAATTGATAGTGGGATTGAATCTGCAACTTATAGGTCTCGTTCAGCCAATAACAGATTTAGGAAATGATAATTAGTATTTAGAGGGAATATGATAATGATTTTAATGGACAAATTTATTATTTTCTTCTTGTTTAATGTGCAAGGTAAAAGTAAACATTTTTTCCTAATCCTTTCCTGTCCGAAATGACACCAGCCTGAGATATGCTTTAAATCATGCTTAATTTAATTCATCCAGATCTACCCAAAGTGTTACAATTTATTTTTTTAATAGACCATGGACATGTTCTTTTTTATTATTTAAGTATTTTCAAGCATCTCTCGTTTGATTATAGATCTTATTTAAGAAATATTTATTCTCTGGATTCATGTGAATAGTGAATACAGGAGAGGAACCAGTGTTTTTGTGCCAAGTGACATGTGCCAGTTAGGTTGCAGTTTATAGACATAACATTTCATTTTGCATTTGACCCTAGGTGAATAGACTTTTCAGCATATGAGAAATCCTTCATGTATTTGGAATAAACCTTTTTGTTTATCCTCATTTACCCTCATCCCCTCCTCATCCCCCTCTCTGTCATTACCAATTGCATGACATCTCAGTAGACGAATTGACCTTTATATTCTTACTGTAGCAGTTAGATATATTTCTATTGTGTGTATGGTGTGCATTCACAGCAAACAAATCTCTATTACCACTTTGATTCATTATGAAATGCTGAATACAATAATTCTATTAAATGTGCACAACTAATGCATATGTTCAGAAAAAATATTGTATCAAGATGTCAGTGTATGTCTGTGGAATTCTTTACATAAGAGTAATAAGGAAAAAAAAAATTACTTTGATGAACTGAGGGAGACTGTCACACAGTTATTCCTGGTATTTTGTCCCTGAAAAAATGATGTCATGTGTTTGCTGTGAATGCAAAGTAGGAGCCTTACTCAGTTTTGCAGATGTTGAATTAGAAATTTCTAGATTTCTTGAAGGTGTGCTTTTTGCTGTGCTTTTGTCTCCATTAGTGGGGTGTGGCATGAGTGAAAATAAAATACTATATCATTGCAGGACTATTTCTTGTTTCCACAGATCATTTTTAAAGATTTAACAAAGATAATCTCTTGAGCATTGAGAATTTTCTTAGTCTTTTTTGCAGAACTGACTCCATTAAATTTAGATATTGTCTTGATTTTTTTTGTGTGTGTGTTATTAAATAAGTGAATCACGATTGAAATTTAAAAGTAGAATGTATTCTTCTAGACAACAGTTTACCTTTCTTTAATGGATATGAAAGGACCCCTTGGAGTATAATTAAAGAAAATGTCTGAGTTGAGTGGTGTGTAACAGGAATTGTAGAAAAATATTTATCTGTAACAAAAATCCCTCACAAAACTGAACAAGTGCCAAGCAGTTTCTGCAACAGATGTTAGTTATATTTATTGTTGAGAAGTGCAGTTGCTTTAGCTTTTCAGAATTTTGTGTTTTATGTGTTTTACTCCACGCATTCCATAGGTAGAAAAAGTACTGTAGAAGCTGTATGCTGTAAGAATTAAAAAGTATCATGAGTAGCTCAGTTCAAAACTACAGTAATTACTTGGAAAAAATATCCAGTCAGCTTGTTTAATCATGAAACATATCTGAATCTAATTGATTTTGCAGACATCATTAGAGAATACATGTCATGTTACTGAAGTTATCAGAAAAAGTTACAGGAGAAGCTAAGCTGAAGCACTAATCAGTAAATGTAATCCTATTCATCTGTATTCAGTTCCTCATTAGCTAGTTTTAGTATAGTTTTTTGTTTGCTTGTTTGTTTTTAATCAAAATCATACTATCAGTTAAAGATCCAGCCTTGCTGCCACAAAGGTATCTTCCACTAGAGGGAAGATAAACAAATAAAAATACATTAGGTATTTCATTCTAGAAACTATGAATGAAGAAGTTACTTTAAATACGGAGCCTTTTAATTGTGTTATCTTAAATTGTGTGGTATTTATTCCACTTTTTCATATCAAAGATATTTATAAGTTGTTTTGGTGGTGTGACAGTAACACGTAGTTAAAACTTTTAAAATAGCTGCTAAGTGATTTCAAGTGAGTGTGGTTGAAGTAAAGACAATGTATGTCAATTGAAACACAAAAGTCAGGCAATTGTATTTGAGATACATTGTAAAAAAGCCTTATTATTAAAATTAATTAATTAATAAAGATTTAGTCAATTGGAAATCACTTTTTAATGCTGTTTTGGAACCCTTCTGAGTTAGGAAATATAAAGAAATAAGTTACTCATCAGAGGAGAAGGTAGTGTGAAAGTATCTAGAAGTTGTCATGAAAGTTTGGCCACTGTTTCCAAAGAACTGGGTGCAATTCTAGAGCAGTGTACCTGATTCTCTAAGATATAAAAAATGTAACAGTGGTGGTATTTTTGTTGGCATCACAAAGTTCCTTTTGATTGCAGATGAGTGTTTTTGGATAGGAGCTGGGTATTTCAGTATATTCCTATCAACCAGTATGCAAACTACAAGTCATTTACTTACAAAGTCAGAACAATGTTTAGAACTGACAAATGGGATGAACTGAAAGCTGTCCATAGCCACCGTACTTTAGAGGCAAACAGTCATCTGAATGTTCTAAGAACATGGCATCTTGTAGAAGCCATTTCTGGCTAGTGGAGGTTTAAAGTAAATTGAACCATGAAGCACTGCCATTTCAGTGGTGAAGTGGCTACATTACATGTTGGGGTGCTGGTTTTGGGGAGCTTGTGATTTTTTATATTTTAGGCTGTTTCCGTGACTGTATATGCAAAGACACCCATAGAATGTAATTTTTGTTGAGTTTTTTTTTAGTTATCCAAATGTGCAGGCAATTGGTACATTTCTTTCATGCTTACAAGTTGTTGACACTTGTTCCAGGGGAAATAGTTGAAGATGTCTTCTAAATCCCCTTTTGTAGTAATGATAAGACTTTTAAATGTAGACAGACTTGCAGACATGAACCCAAACTCTTCTCAATCTATTTCAAGATTGTTAGATTTCTAAATATCATTGTCAGGACAAAAAATGTACAAAGATATTATATAGTGAGCTACTCTCAAGTGCTTTTTATCTCTTGCAAACAAATTAATACTTTAAAGATGTAGATCAGCTTGTCTTTGACTTATGAACAGTATTTTCAAAGCAGAATTTCTTGATTATATGGATGTGGTGGTTTTATCTATTTTCGAGTAATTTAGGCGTTTGGTTTTTGAGTCGTGAATGCTGTCCAATGTCATTTTCTGCTAAGAAAGAATTGGAGGGTGTTTGCTTGCTGTGAGAACCACCTCAGTGAAGTAGGGACCAGAATCTATTACATTGCCAGTTTCCTCTCTCATGTTTGTCTGGAAATTATTGTATAAATAAATGTCTTCTCCTCCTCAGTGTCTTAAAGCTAAATAATTGTTGAATGAGAACATTCAGGTTTGACAGGGTAGGTGGGGGTTCTTTCTCATGCAGGAGAGCTGGAGATCTGTCTAAACTGCTCTTTCTGGACTTGATGCTTTATGATCCAAGCTAGCTGCACAACAGGCCTAATTTGAAGACTTAATTGTTTCTTTTTATTTTGCATGATAGGAATCATCATATTTTGCCATAGTTTTTGTCTTGTATTTTCTTCTACTTAAGGAAAGTAGATTCTGTTTAGAAAACCTTTCAACTTACTGATGTGTGGGTATTATTATAGGTGTCATTACTAACAATCTGAAAACAGCATTGAGCAGTAAGTTAAGAGGTTAAGCTTCAGAGAGCATGCAGTATCTCTGTGCCCTCCAGCAGCTGGTAATGCAAAATCTTAAGCCTTAAGCCAAGAATGAAAATGGAAGTACTGACTGCAGTCAGCCCTATTCTTGCCCTGCTTAAACCTTGTGAAATAGTTCACCTAGATGAATTCTTAAACACCAGCTGTTGCAAATCTGTGTACTTTATGACAGGGATGTCTACAGCAAAGTTAAATTGGGGGCAGATTTTTGGTTCGTCAAGAAACAATTTGTGAAATAATTTATCTTCAAATTACTGCAGCAAATAGCCAAAATATGGATTCCTACCCTGTTTTGAGATCATAGTGACCTAAATGACCTTAATATTTGCAATCCCTTCACAGCAAATACTACTTCTCGTCCAAGGTGTATCCCCTGATATTTAAAGATTGTTTTGGAACCGGACTCCGCTATTTTGAGTATTGGCTGCTTCCTTCACAACTGTGGCCTTTGTGAGAACTGTGGAGTTATTTGTCAGGCTTCAGTTGTGAACACATTTGCAGGAGAGAGGGATGTTATTAAAATGATGTTTAAGAAATATTAGTTTTGCCATGTTTAGAAGAATGCTGAAATGATTCTTATATACACATCTCTTAGGAAATCCCTTTCTGATTAAAGAACTTCTTCAGAACTGCTCGAGGATTTAGATATAAAAAGATCCTAAAATAGAGTAATATAAATAAAATATAATGAAAAAAAAAAATCAGTAGACAGTAAAATAATCTTTAAGTGGAGTCCTAGTTGGATGTGAACAGCAAAACAATTTCATAGTGTTTCAAGTCTGCATCCAATGTAAATATTTAAAAGGTCGTTCAGTGTTGCATTGTTAGAATAATTATACTAATAGCAAATTGGATGGTAAATATTTACTGCTACAAAATACATAAGTGACCTTTTAAACAAATCTAAATTAGAAATTTCAGATTTGGATTAAGCTGTATTTGTTACCTTTGACTCACTGGCATGAGGGGAAAGAAGAAAGTAAAGAATTGTAAAAGCTTTTTACAGATTTGTGAATAAATCTGTCTAGAAAGTTTCTACTTTGTATGAGAATCATTTCATAAGAAGGTAACTTAAAGATTTAAACAGTAAGCATGTTCTTTTCTTTAGATGAAGTTGTTTCAATTATTGTTTTATAAGAAATTAGGTCATGACAGATACTCCACCTCCTTCCCTATGCATATATTTTCATGGTGGGGCTAGAAAAATGAACTCTCTTTTAAGTCTTTCTTGATGGGACAAAATAAAACATCATTCAAAGGGAAGGAATTTTACTTGCAAAACTAAAAATTGTATGAAACTAGAACATGGCATAGTCTGTACAGTAAGAAATGCAGTGATTATAGATTCAGATGGATATTGAAATTGGAATTTAGTTCATGCTTGCAAAATAAAGTAGTGCAGTAACATGGATTGACATTGTTCTTAATTGCCATCAGTTCATAAAAGCTAGTTGGGATTATATAAAGGAAGGATTTCTTAAACTTGCTCCTTGCAAAAGGTGATCAGAGTTCAGCTTGAGTATGGGATTCTTTATCTGCCTCTTTACACTCAGCACTTCTGAAGATCATAGAACCAATGAGTGACTTGTTTTGGAAGGCCATCTAATTCTAAACCTGTGCCATGCTCACTAGACCAGGTTGCCTGAGATTCTACCCAACCTGGCCTTGAGTGCCTCCAGGGATGGGGCATCTACAGCTTCTCCAGAAAGACTGTGCCAGTGCCTCACTGCCCTCTGAATAAAGCATTCACAGATGGGAGTGCGTTGTGAAAGAAACTGGGTGTCATGGAAGCTGAAATCAACTGTGTCTGGTTGTAAGATTTGAGTGTTGTGATTTTTGAAAATGCAATAATCCAGGGATAAATGGTAGCAGGAGAATAGAAATCTATGTAATGCAGAATGGTATTTCTCTCAAAAAGAGGTCTGTTTTACTGTCTCCTTCTTTCAGTGGTTCAGCGATAGAAATAGAAGTACTCTGTAACTTTATAAGTGTAAATGTTTTCTTAAAAGTGTTTATATGTTTAGAGATTCTGTAACAGCAGGCTGACATGAAGCAGTAACTTGTTATTTTGGAATCTGAACAGCTCAACATTTTGAATTTGTACAGAAAATTATTAGTGAAATATTATTGCATGGAATGGTCCATGGCAATGTATTAAGTTCTTAATGTCTTTGCTTTTCTAGTGTTCTCTGTTGTCTTTGTTCAAATTCTGCTTAGATACAGAGTCGCAAGGATCAGAAATTGTCTTAAAAATAAATCCTCAATTAACTGATTTGTAGGTCTTTTTAAAGTGCAGGTTGAAGTTCCATGTACAGGTATTAATATGTGCTGTAAGGCATCGAGGACACTGTAAAACTCATTGATTAAGTCACTGAGCCTTTCTTATGAAGGCCATTACCTCACTGTTACTCAGCGTGACTTCCAAAATCTTGTGTGTGCGCAGAACATTCATAGGCAGAACTTTTCATTGAGTAATTTAATCTGCTCCATGGATCCAAATTCATTACTTGGGGTGAAATTATTATTTCATTGGAAGAAAAGCTTTTGGGTTTTGTATTTTTCTTTAGTTTTCTTAGTTATCTCTTGGTAATTCCTATGTTTTTTTAAAGAAGGAGCAGAGTCTACAGAAATGGTGCTGCACACTTGTCAAGTATTACATGCGCCTGCACCTCGTACTAGAAGAGTTCAAGCTACCCAACTGGGTGACTACTTTTTCAGTGCATGTACTACCTGTATCATTTCTCATGAGGTTCAGAGTGCATAATAGGTTTAAATTTAAATCATAGCTGAAATTCAAAAACTGTAATTAAAATCAATTTTAGTTGCAGTTTTTGAATAGTTATTTATGTAATGGAGAGAAAATCCCTAAGATTTTCGACAATTATTTCTTGTGCTAATCTTGTTACGGTGATTTCGGCTTTTGTTGAAATTGCAGTCCTAACACTCAGGAGTAATCTTATTTTTAGGAAATCTTGAAAAACAAGGTATTCCATTTTAAAGCAAAAATGGAATGTTGTTAAGAGGGGGAAAAAGCTTAGCATCTTTGTATTCTGATTTATTATACAGAAGACTGTTTTCTGTTGTGTTTTTTTTTTTTTTTTAACAAAAAAGGGGTTTTTTTCCTCTTTTTTTTTCTTTCTTTTTTTTTTTTTTTCTTTTTTTTTTTTTTTTTTCCCCCCTCCACTATTCTCAGTCTCTTTTGATCATTGATCTGGGTGACCCCACGCTCAGCGGTTTTTTCTTCATTTGACATGGACAGATTTTTGAAGTATAGCTCTCCTTTGGGAACCTCGAGCAGTTCCACTTGACTAACCTGTGATCTAATGAGCAGTAATGCAGGGTTACAGTGACCATTTTGTTTGCTTTGAGGGAGGATGGCTAGACAGAGAGTGGGAGAGAGGCGGTGTCTGCCGAGAAAAAAGATGCAGGGTGATCGAACAGTGTGAAAAAGACTTGTTAGCCCACATTAGTGTGCCTGATTTACTTCACAACAGGTCAGGAAAGGCCAAAGGCAGGGTTGTCATTAAATTGCAAAGTTGAAAATCCCAGTATTCAAAAGCATTCAGATTTCTGAAAGTTGTAAATTAGAAAGTTTGTGGTTCTTGTTGAATTTGCCAGGAAGATATAGAGGAGCACCAGCTTCTCTAAAACATGAAAGGTACATTATGAAATCATGCTGTAAATATAAAGAGAAAACCAGCTTTTTAAAGTACTTTCATGGTTGACTGTTTTACAATGAGACTGGGTGCGAAAGAAAGGCCAAACACTAACAAGGTCGTTGCACTTTCTTTATGAGCCCTGGGGACCCCTTAATTATGTGCCCGTGCTGCTTATTTTGAGATCAGTAGAGAGTATGCATGCGCGTGTTTGTGTAATATATAATTTTTATTTGATTTTATTTTTGTGTATGTATGTTTAGGTATGTGTATACCCATAAATATGTGCACACATATATACGTGTGTATACTTAAAGGAAAACTATTCAAGTGCCAGTTGCTCTGAAATCTAGATTTCTAGTCCTCTGCAATGTATTAGAATTCTTTTCTTATATGATTTATTATTTCTCTTGGAGCAAACATTAAATCCTAATCTTTATGCCTCTAGTCATTAAATTAGTACAGACTTATCTTAAATTTGCATTTAATAATGCAGAGACCAATACATTTCATTGTCTTTATTATATTCTGAAGCATCGTTTCTCCTAGTAGTAAATACAGCATCCTGACATTTGAGTTGGCTTTGACAGCCTGTCCTTAAGACAGACTGATAAGTTTCATCTTCTTTGGCTAATATTTTCGAATCCATCATGAATACTTTGCCACTGTAAAAAGAAAAAGTTGGAACTTACTTTGTATTTCTGTATTATTGTATTAGCCCTTTTGTTTCATTTGCTTAATTAGCAAAGGCCTGGATCTCCACAGTTTGCAGGGTACAGCTATCATGCAGAATATCCTTTTGCACTTCTCTCTTGATAGCCTTTTACTCATAGCAAACTCTTGTCGTTACTTTTTCTAATCTGGCCAGCCTTAGTAAAAATTAGAATGCAGCCTTTTAGCTATATTATCATTGTGCATCGGAGCAGCAGATAATAAAATGTATGGGTGGTCTTAGCGGTAAGGTACTTTTTTCCTGTCTGCTACCAGAAGTTTCACTAATTGATTCTTACTCCTGCTGGCTGTCAAAAATCAGTTTTCCACAATTGGCGTACAACTGTGTTAACTTTTAGGCTGTGCTCTGGGGACTGTTCTTCTTGTTTGATCTGACTGAGTCATATTACAACTAGTAAATATACAAAATTAAGTGTTTAAGAAGAACTTACTAACATGGGGAGAATTATCATCTTGCTTCAGGAACTGTGTTCTCCTTCATCATTCAGATGAATTTTTAGGGGAGTGTATTTACTTGTTTAAAAGGAACAGAAAACAATGGGGTGTCAGACTTATAGTGCTTAAGACTGTCTTTTTTTAATTGCACTGGATTAATATGTGGTGATGGATTATTTTTAGTTTATTTTGCTCCTTTTTTGTTAGCAGGGAATACATACTTCATACTTTATAAACTGAACTTGAATGAAATACATTTTTTGGTCTACGATTTTTTGGTCTTTTTTGTTTTGTTTTGCTTTTATTTTTTTGTAGGTTAGAGATCTTTATAAACTGGAATGAACTAATTTTACCAAGATATATTTCCACTTAATGGGGTATTTTAACCAATATTCAGTTGCAGCATCTTGGTAGAGATATAGCCTAGGAAACTGCACTTGACTAGCCTTTTCTGTGTCTTTAGGTCATGTTAGTCATGGAAACTTATTAGGGCATAAAGTGATGGGGAAACATTTAATAAATCAGAATACTGGATCAAAACACACTTAAGATCTACAACTGTTCTCTTCCTACTGACGTCTTCCATCCTCTAAATAACACTGTCTGTACCATGTCTATGCACTCTTTATTAGCTTTTCTGTTTGATTTAATTATGCACTTATTCTGTGTCTGTATTAAGTCATCTATGCCAACCAGTCTGCTTATTACAAAGTGTTTGGTCACTGAGGAGTAGCTAATGTCATCTAACTGAACTGATTTTTACAAGTTTTATTTAGGAATCAAGACACGGAAATATCATTTCAAGTTGGCTTATAAGTAAAATTCTATCCAAGATACTGCCAATCACAGGCAGTGAAAGAACGCATATTACCCCATCTGAAGTCCATTAATAATTCTCATTTATTCTTGTCCTCCTTGAGAACATGAATAGCTTTTGTAGCTTGGTTTCTGGAAATTCTTAAAATAAGTAAATAAATAAGTAAATAAATAAATAAATATAATTGTTCCCGTGTCAATCCCCCCCCCCCATAAGCTTTTAAAGTAATTTACAAAAAGATTATCAAAGTCATTTGTGACAGTGATGTTGTTGGTTTGTGCAGAAAGACTCCTCAAAAGTAAGAGATATGGCCAGTTGCGATTTTTTTGGGGGGGGATTTTTTTTTTCCAATTTCTTTACAAGGAGACATTTACTTTAAGATGGGGGTGTTTGGCTTTTGGTACAGGTACTGAACTGCAACATAAATTTTTTTGCTGTTTATCTGTATGTGGTGATATCTGCAACAAAACACTATAATTTCCTGTGGGATAACTTACCATTCCTGCAAATTGTGTGCTGTAAAATCCCTTAATAGTGTAAATGTTATGATTCTGCATCGTGTAAAGGATACAAACAGGAATGTTTAGCAAAATAAAAGAAACAAACTATGAAAATATAGGTTCTCTTTTGCTAAAAAGATGTTTTTAATTTTTGCTAAAAGGAAGGTATGCCTTCTTGCATTTCTCTTCAGTCATTTTTTCATACCTCCAGGGAATTTGTTTTGAGAATTATACTTCTAAAATTGATGGAAACTGGGAATGCAGTAGCTAATATTTACATAAAAAATAAATGACTTCCTATGCTAGTGGGCTCTGACAATTCAGATTTCCGTAACTGTAAAATGAGCTTAAAATGCTCCCCAGATGTGTTTGTCTAATTCTCTTTTTGTAAATAATTCTTTCTGTGCAATAGAAAAGGATCTTAACTAAGAGAATAAATTCAGTAATACCATCCTTCTCCTGAATAAATAAAGAAGGTGGGGATGGTAATACTGTGTCCAGAAAAAGAAGCAAAAATGCAAGCTTGGATATCCCATTGCCTGCTGTTGTAGGGATTGTGCTTGCCAGCGGTTTTTGACAAGCGCATTCCTTCCAAACTCTCCAGGCATTTAAAAAGTCATGTGCCTTTGCTAGTCGCCTTTCACTTGCTTGTAGTGTAAAAGGAATGTTTATAGAGTAATGCACTGTCTTTTTTGAAATTAAGTTTTTTGTTGTTACATGTGTGCTTTTCAATTGGCAGAGTGCTGTCTTGGGAAGATGGCTGCTGGTATCTGAAGCTTATATGGTCTGATGTCACAGGTGATAAGACATAGGAATTGTCTGACATTTTGAGGCTTACAGAAGTCAAAAGATCGTTAAGTCTTTGACCCTGTGCAGGGGGTAGATACTACAGAAGTGATCTCTGTTCAAAGGGTATGTTGGTAAATGACATGTCCATTTTTGGTAGAACCCATCCATATGATTGTTTAATAGTGTAGTATGTGTGGCAGTGAAGATCACTGTTGGAAAGGACACCTGGCAGCAAGGGGGAGTACCCTTAAACACTGTTTTGGAAGACAAGACAGGCAGAGGGGGCTTGGAGGAAAAAAAACATAATGAAAGAGGAAGAACTGGACTGTGCTAGGAAGAGCCGTGGCTGAGGTGAGACCAGAAACCTCTTGAATACAAAACAATCCAGGAGACTGCTAGAGTTGCATGTGTGCACTGAGCTTTTAGGCAGTATGTTTCAGCTAAATGATCTCTTTAACTGTTTCTGTAAAAGAATAATTCAAGCAAACTATTCTTTTAATGAATTTATCAGCTTGTCACCTTTAATGTAAGAAAACTTTCTCATATTAATTTCATAGGAATTTTACGCATCGGTAGAATGTCATCTGCAACTCTAGACGTGATGTCCATCCAGTTACTAGTGATTCTCATGAAACTTTTAATTTAAAACAGAAATTAGGAGTTTGACAGAACAGCAAAAAAGCTGTTCTCTACCACATGGAATGACTGATGTTGTAAGGGACTTCTGGGTCCATTTGTTCAAAGTTTTGCTCAAGCAGGGACACTAGGAGCAGGTTGCCCATGACCATTTCAAGGTGGCAGTTCCAAGGAGGAGGATCCACAACCTCCCTCGACAGCTTCCCATGCTCCATATTCCTCAAGATAAAGAAGTTCTGTCCCATGTTTCGGTTCTCATCCAGCTCTGTCATTTTCCTCTTCAAAGAAGATGTGGTCATGTCCTCTCATAGTCTTTGTATCCTTCCACTGGGTTCTCTCAGGTAGTTCCAGGTTTCTCTTGTACTATGGAGCTCAGAACTGGGCACAGCTTTCGAGCCGCGATTACTTTCTTCAAGCTGATAGCACTGCTTTTCCTCAAGCAGAACGGGATACCCATGACCTCTGGTTCATGGTTAACTTGTCTACCAGCACTCCAGGCTCTTTTCTGCATAGCTGCTTTCCAGCGGGTGAACACCAGCTTGTACTGATGGTATCACTGGTATTCTCACTAAGTATTCAATTTTGCTCTTTTACTAGAGAATGTTGACTTATTCAGTCAACTTTACAGTGCATTTATGTGTGTAGACCTTGACCATACTAAATTTAAGGAAGCATGGTATCAACCTTACGAACTGTGGTCATTAGGAATCCTGCAGTGTACATACATTACTGCTACACTTGTGCTATTGTTTTCTCTGACTGGAGAAAGTTTTGCAAATCATTCAAGGATAAATGAATATAGTAGCTGTCTAATAGTCCTCTTTACAATATTTCAACTTCTCTGTTATGAAAAGTAACATTTTAAGTATTTTGAGAGCCCACCATCAGTTATGAAAAATGCTTGAGGATACATTATGTATTATTTGAGTATTGTGATCAAGCAGTGAAGGAAAAGTTGACTTTCACCACTCAAGACTGTAATTCAGGGACTGAGTACTATTATAATCAGATGAGTAAATTATGTCAAGTACAAAAAGATGTTCCAAAGCTGTCCATGGACATAATTAGCCTAGTGTGACTGAAAAATAATTTTGATTTTTGAATTAAGATCTAATGATTAATTAGCTTGTAATTTTCTATTTGTTTTTGAAATACAGTGACTAACTGGCATGAGCTCTCAAATTGTAACTTCTTTCAAAGCAGTAGCTGCAAGTTATATTAAAGAAGTGCTTTTACTATGACTGATATCTTTTTTTTTTTTTTTTTTGCTGATCCTTCAAAATTTGCTTGATTTCAGTTTGGATTCTCTCCTATTCTATTCTGAAATGGCATACCAAAATAACCTCATACAAAGATTATATACAGTAAATAAAATGTTTTTAAAATAATAATAATAGTAAATATATTAAAATTCAAAATTACTCTGCATCCTTTATCCATGCAAATAAGTAGGGCAAGTTTTGCTGTCTTATTTCTACGGGTGTCTGATCAAGAATAGCTGTCTTTCTGAGGTTTGTGTGGTTTTTAGATTCATGGTGACTTAACACTCTCTTTGTGTGATTACTTTTTCCCTGTATCTGAGTGATGAGATATGAGCATTCTGTAATACAAAAATTTAAGTCCACAAAATGTTTGTACTAGGATGCCAAGGTAACATACTACTTTGTATACTTAAAATTTATGACATTTTGTTTTGAAAACTTTCTTGTTTATACACTTATTGTGTTGAATGGTGCAGAAATACTGTTCCTACCATAACAGTCTTTACACATTTTCTAAAGTCCATATTGAACTGATTATTTTCTTGGTATATCTGTTGAAGATTGTAATTTTCTCTGTTTTACAGGCTTGAAGTTCTTCACAGTTTAGCTAATTTCAGTTGTTTTTATTTTATTTTATTTATATTATTTTTTGCATGGCTGTATCATCATAATGGAATATTCATTCCTAAGTAAAAAGGTTCTTATAACTCAGAATATATCAGATTATAGCTGCTGTTTGTTAATATTCAGGATGTTTGTTAATAAATATTCAGAATATTAAGTGCTGATAGTACTTAATGTTAAAAGTGTTCTAAGCTAGCTTGCATAGTGGAATTGTTTGCAAAATTTGATAAAATTCCTCATTTTTCCAGAGATGAAAAAGAAAACTTAAATCTGATTCACTATTTTTTTTTCTTTTTTTTTTACTTTACCTTAATTGTTGCTTCATCAGTTACTTCTTCCTTAATTTAGATTAATGACGCTTCAGGAGTCACATTTATGGGAGTTTTGTGAAGCTTGCTATAAAGTACTACTAGCAGAAAAGTGTGTCAATCCTGTACCTATTAAAGGAATTTGCAGCTTGAGCTCCACAAAAGACTCAGCAAGAAACCAATGTAGTTCTATAGAAATGCAGGAAAACTCTGCCAGAAATCCTGCAAAACACCACAGGATTCCACAAATTTAGCTTTTTTCAGCTGACCGCGCTCTGGACAGCTGCTCTTTCTCTTTGACAGAGACAGACATTAGTAGGACCATCAGTCTCACAACCTCTATCAAACTGCACTCTGTTGCATCCACACTCTTTGCCTAGATAGCTGCTCTGTGCAGTATTTGGAGGCAGTTGCTGGGATGGATGCGAGTAGTTAGTCATCATTATAATGCTTATCATTTTCTGACTTTAAAATGCTCTGACAGTCTTAATTTCTGGTGATAACAGGAAAATTGAAGTCCATCTGTATTCAGCAAACTACTACTATTTGGCTATCAGAAGTAGTTGTCTTTCAAAAAAACGTATTAAATTGGTTATTTTAATCCTCTCTGATTTTTAAATTGGCTTACTCCGTGTCTACACTTTTAGTAGAGCATGTGCTGTACCCGCAGGAGAAGAGTTATGTATACCACCATCATACTGTTCCCGTTGAGGAGCTTTGAGGTACTGGGTGTAATTTCTGAAACGGTTTTTAGTTCTCATAATTTTTCATGGTACTCATGGATCCATACCAGAAACTGCCCAACAGTAGTACTGTACTACTTTAAACTCTGTGCTGCAGCCAAGTTTTGGATCCTGCAAGCATTTACTGTTCTATGGTACAACATTTTAGGGCCATATAAACTTTTTTATTTTTCATAGTAGTAGGGAAGTGTTACTATTTACACACAACATCTAACATTTCGTCTTGGAAGGGCCAAGCCACATGTTTCTTGCACTCTGAGGCTGGAAGGCTATTGTTAGAAAAGACAAGGTTTGTTTTCGTTGTGCCGTGATAATCTGCTGCTTGTCTTTGCAGACCCAAGAATTTCATCCTAAATTTAACAGACAAACAACAAGGGAGAAAAGATGAAAAGGGCAAACTAAAGAAAATTCCTTTCCCTTTTTTTTTATCTCTGTGAAGCTTGTTCTGCAGCTACAGGAGTTTTTGGAGACAAGGCTTGCCAGCCGATGACATCCAGCTCTGAGTTGGGAAGTAGCATACTAAAAAGTGGCAAATGAGTTGTGCTTGCTTGCCTGCCTCCCCAGAAGAATTTAAATTGTCGCTATTCTGTATTTGTCACATTCCCAGAGCCTCACCTGCCTGTGGTCCTTGCAAATCCCTTCCAGTGATCAGTGCCGCTCACAAATGCCTTGTCTGAGAGCAACTAAACTTTCACCCAAGAGTACTAAAATAAAAATAAAAAATAAATGAATAGGTATGTGTGTGTCATGTAGTTACTGAATTCTTTAAAAATAAAAACAAAGGCCACCACAGAAGCAAATTAAAGCCCCTGGGAGCTGACAAGGTTATTGAAAGCTTTATCAGGGCAGCCCTACCATAGAAACCTTCTTTCCCATTGTCATTCATTTTGGTCTCTGAAAAGGAATTTATGAGCAAAGTTTTGTCTGAGCACAATGTAGTGGCTCAGTTAAGCACTGATTATATTTTGGCAAAGTTAGAAAGAGGTTTGGTTAATTTTTTTGTTTGTTTGTTTTTGTGGCACTCAGCTTGCATTGAGAAAAGCATTTTACCAGTTAAAATGTTCATCTCAGAATAGTAAGCTTCACTTGGGATGTGTTTTAAGAATGTTTCTAAGTGCAGCTGTTTAAAAAGAAAAAGAAAAAAAAAAAGAAAAAAAAAAAAAAGGAAGAACCTGTTAACCTGTTTAAGGTATTTTCGTTAGTTAAATTAAGTTCATGTTTCTGCTCCTGCTGTTTTATGATAAACAGTGATCTAGAGCACCTATTGTGGATGATATCTTAAAAAGTAAATGAGGAAGCCTTTGTATTTAAAACATGCTTCTCTACATAAAGGTTCTGACATCGTTACCATCCTGCACAATTACTGAAGTGCACTGTCTTAATTTTTCAAGTGCTGTCTGCAGAAAGAAGTTTATGTCAATTAATATACCATAATATAATAATTTTTCATGTTAAGAACTTACTGTCACTTTCTTCATTTGACAATACATAATTCAAGGTGAACCTTCAGATTTTAAGAATAAAATTGAATGGCATCTACAGTGGAAGAAGCCATTACAATTATTTAGGTGTTAAAAAATACGATTTTATGATTTTATATCTTGTCTTTGATGCGGACTTTCAGCACAAGTCTACAGCTGGATTTGTTTCTGCTGTTCACCTTCTGTCGATGGAGAAATGTCTTGTAAATACTCTAGGTCTGTAGTTGACAATGTATATCTAGCAAGCCTACCTGGAGGAAAAATGATGATTTCTGTGGTAGAAAAATAAAATTCCAAAGATTGTGATGGTGGAATGAGCTGTATAAGCTAGTAGGTGGTCACAATGGTGAAGAAAAATCTATGCACATACAGTTCCCTTAATGTGCAATTGTTGTGGTATATTTTGAATTTTAGAAGTAGCTTTAGGATTTCTGTCTCTTCATGTGATCTTGGTATGAACAAAATGAAATGGACAGTCAACCAATTTAAATTTTCCATCTTGAATCTCTGTGAGAAATAAAATTATTAGTCCCGCTTACAAAGTTTTTAAGAGTAATGCATTGAAGTTAACTAATGGGTTTGAAATTCTTTCTGGCGGGTTGAAAGAAATCACAATGGAGGTCCCCCTCTGCTGGTGGAGAGTTTGATGTTCAAGACTTTAAAATGTATTTAGACGCCAGCGTGAAGGGAATTGAGCCTGAATGTATTTTACATAGTAGAAAAGTAACTGCTTACACAGTGTAGGCTATTTGGAATCTACTGAAAAGGTTTTAACTTGAAATATAGTACAGGTGCAGTTCTTAAGTTCCCAGTCTATTCATCTTAGCTCTGAAACAGAGTTAATGTAAAGCAACTGATAAGACTATGCTGTGTTGTTGATTTTTATTATACCTAGCCTGTAACACTACTAAACTTGCTGTTTAGCCTTTCCAGTGCAGAATTTTGAGCTGGTAAGCAACCTTTTCCACTTCTGATTTTTAAGAGATATATTTTTTTAGGTCAGTTAATGATCTGCTTAAGATATTTTTGTGTATATGTCTTTCAGGAGAATTTGTCAAGTACTTCTTTCTTTAGTGGAAACAGTAGTACAAAAATTTGTATGTGTACTTTGAGGACTTGTGAAGAAGAGTGAAAATCACAGGGGTTCTGGAGATAGACGTAAATTATTAATTGAGAGAAATGTACAGAGTGATCCTCTAAGAAGTGAGCCAGCAGGAAAATAGTAGGACCAAACAAAAAAGCTAGCTTAAGTGAACATGTAAAGAAGGCTCCCAAGAATTCCTTTAGCCTAGTGTGTTTGGTCCTGTATGTCTTCTGTTTTCCTGACTGCTGCAGGGCAATACTTTTTTCCTCTAAATGAGAAGAGATTGCCTATTGAGATAGGGAAATGATTCTGCTATCTCCTTGCTTGCTTTCAGCTTCTTTTTCTTCTGTTTGATTTGCTGCATTAAAACTTACTCTTAGTTTCAGATTTAGTGTTCAATAAGATAGTGAATTATTTTAAAATATAGCACATATTATGGTGTTTTTTTTGTTTTTTTTTTGTTTTTTGTTTTTTTTTTTTTTAAATTGTGTGTGTGTGAAATAAAATCTAAGTGGTGATTGCTTTTGTAGAATGCATTCCAAGGGGGCTACATTCAGAGTTGTATTCCAAAACTGTTTACTTTCAGTACAACAAATATTAAAGTAACTTGGTTTAAGTACCTGGCATAAAAGTACAATAATCCATTTCAAGTAACTTCCGTTTCTTATGTATATATCTAAGGACCTACTGCAACATTAAATCAAAACCTTTCTATAGTTTACAAATTCACATACAAGTATAAGGACAGAAGAAGGAGTTACTGTCTGTTGCATTAAAAATATACAACAAAATACTTCTTTTTAATGAAGTCAAGAATTTACTTACACAGGCGTGATGTTACATCTCTTTTCATCTAGCCAGTATAAATGCAACAGAATGAGAGAATGATGTTTTGTTCTCCTCGGAAATATAAATCACAAGAGGAGTGTGAATGACTGTAGTATGATCATTCAGCTAAACCTGAATGCAATTTCCTATAGTAAAAATCTAGCATCATCAGCCAAAGGGGTTTTCACCTTCTTGTAAGCAATGGGCAGTCTTGAAATTCCAACAAATTAGTTTTGTGTACATATTATTAAATTACTGACAATGTTAATTTTGTCCTCCTACTTTCCCTATTACCCTCTGTTTTCAGTGTGAGTAGAATGATTTTAATGTCTACGTAAGCAAACAGACCTTTTGTCACAAAATCTAATGTTTAATGTACTTTTTTTTTAATACTTGTATATTTACAAAGGCCTTTTGGTTGTACTTGCAGTTGTTTTAAAAAAATAGCTCTGGCTTTTTCATCACCTGATTTAATTTTGTGTAAGAAAAAAGTTAATGCCAGTGGCATATTAATCTTATCTATTGAGTTTGTATGTTGTTTTAAACTTGCATTAGATTTAAATTCAGAATAACTAGGAGTTATCAATTTTCAGTTTTATGCTTGTTCTGCATAAAATGCAAAAGACATCAGTTTGTCTTTTTACTTTGACTAAAAAGTAAGATACAAGGTGGCATTTCTCACTAAACTATTGCTAAAAAAACCAGTTACAGTTGCAAATTAACTTATAGCTGCATCATTTCTAATAATTACATTAAAAAAATAATCTTGGAACTTGCCACATTATTTAAACAACTTTCAGTTAAGTTTCTGGTCTGGCCTGGTTGGTATACTAGATTTTACTATAAACCAATAAAGAATAGAGTTGACTTGAAAATTTGGCTGTTCTTATATGCATGGTGAGTTCAAAATTATCCCTGTTTATACAGCCTGTGGCAATTTAAGCAATGTGTTTTGTCACCTGCTTTGCCGTCTCATGAAGCACTGGAACATTTATGAAGAAATAGAAAATATGACTTTGAATCCTTGACGTCTTTTAAATAAATGCACATATTGATAGTGACAGATTGCTAAACTTGGCTTTAGACACTTAGCTGTGTTTCTTGCCAAAAGTAATCCAGATGTGCATAATTTATCCGCCTGCCATATGTGCACTGACATGTCCTTCTATAATCAACTGTCTGCTGAGTATTGTTAAACAGTTAAGTGTTCTTTATCAACTTCTTTTTTAAAATAATGCTAATAAGTTCTTCATGAAGTTAAAGAGCAGGAATACTGTGCTACAAACTGAAGAAATCAGTTTCAGATTTTAATTAAAAAACAACAACAACAACAACATGTATTTAGGAAAAAAAAGCTTTGTAAGAGAATCTTATGTAAAGACCATTTTAGGTGGTGTTATATAACTAAGGAGGATGCTTATTTTACGTAATCTCATTAGAATGGGACAGATCTTTGTTGTGACAATGTAAAGGAAGTTGCTATGGAATAATAACATTAATTAATAAGGATATTTTGTGTATGAGCTGCTTGTTGAAAGGAGAAATTGAACTTAACTTGACAAGCAGTAACCAAACATGTCCTGGCTTTAAGTTCACAAAGAGTTATAGGAGGACATGTGTGTCATATGGAATATTTCTTCACATCTTAGGAGAAATAGCTTTGTTTTTCAATATGTTATGCACTGGGTGTTTGTTCTTCAACTGCCATCAGAAAATTAATTATTTGTTGGTATTACTGTGTGACCTGAATGAAAAAAATTTTGTGTAAAAGAAGTCTTCTGTCCAGGGAGCTTGTTGTCACTGAATTTTGTTTGTTTTTTTGTTTTTCAAAGGAAGCACAGATCCATGCAAATATTGCTTTTGTTTCCTATATGCTTATCCTTTCACCGCATTGACATAATGTTATCAGAATACTAACATGGATAATCTGACTTTCATCGATCTCTGAGGTATATAGAAGGGAGTGGGGTGGTCATGTAGACCAAAACTCACGTAGTGTCTCATGGCTCTGAATTTCCCCCGAGGAAAAGGGTGTCTGGCTCTGTCTGATGTTCCTGTGCATACAGGTAAGTATTTATCCCTACAGTTATATAGATATCTATCTGTTGTACATAGGCCTTTGTAGCAATCTGCATTCGTTTTTGAACTCCCCCCAACAGTTGCATAACATGTGGCATGATTAGCAGCTCTTCTTCATCATCCTGGGAGGTCTCAGTCATGACCTCTCCAACTGCTGATCTTTGTCGTTGAGCTGAGAATAGGTGTACATAATCTGTTGAGAGTACCAACTGTATTATACCTACTTCCATCAGGTCATTTAGATTTGAGCAATTTTTGTTTGTAAATGGAAAACATAGAACACCTACATAACTCACTGAAATTAGGTTACCGTGGGAGACACAGTTATGTGGCAAACATACCATGCTGAAGTCCTATTAGAATCCATTGTTGCTGAGATTGTGTGGATATGCTCTCAGAGCATACTTGCACAAATCCTGTCAGTAAATAGGAAGTTTGGGAGGTTTCTTCAGGAAATTGAGTTGTGTTGCTGAAGTATCTGGAATTGCTAGGGTCTTAGGTTAAAAATGCTCATCAATCATGGATGAACACTCATCCGTGCTGCTTGAGCTTCTGTGTTTGTCAAACCATGCTGCTGCTGCTATTCTGGGATCTCTATCTGTTAAAAAGAAAAACAAAAACAAAAGAAAACAAAACAGAATAAAAGAAAAAACAAACCCAAAATCTAAGTTCTGTGATTCTGTGTTATCTTAGCTGCTTCTGGGAAATGATTATTATAAGCTTGTTCCTAAAATATACAATTCTTGTTTTTTTCCTCGTTTTTTCTTTCTTTCTTTCTTTCTTTCCTTCTTTCTTTCTTTCCTTCTTTCTTTCTTTCTTTCTTTCTTTCTTTCTTTCTTTCTTTCTTTCTTTCTTTCTTTCTTTCTTTCTTTCTTTCTTTCTTTCTTTCTTTCTTTCTTTCTTTCTCTCTTTCTCTCTTTCTCTCTTTCTCTCTTTCTCTCTTTCTTTCTTTCTTTCTTTCTTTCTTTCTTTCTTTCTTTCTTTCTTTCTTTCTTTCTTTCTTTCTTTCTTTCTTTCTTTCTTTCTTTCTTTCTTTCTTTCCTCTTTCTCTCTTTTTTTCTCTCTTTCTCTCTTTCTTTCTTTTTTTCTTTCTTTCTCTCTTTCATTTCTTCTTTATTTTTATTTATTTATTTTTTAAAAGTTACTTATTATTTGTCTAATGAAAAATAGTAGCATGGAAAACATGAGGAAGTACGTATTCTGAAGACTTCCTTCAAGTGTGCATGCATGTATCTTGCATGTGAGAACAAACATGGAATCTCAGTGTT
The DNA here is from genome assembly GCF_054131305.1 of Coturnix japonica. NCBI lineage: Eukaryota > Metazoa > Chordata > Aves > Galliformes > Phasianidae > Coturnix > Coturnix japonica. The sequence goes on along the minus strand of NC_140702.1, from coordinate 55,358,773 downwards.
CCATAGACAAAAATTTTCCCCATGGATAATATGCTGCCCACCTCAGGAGACCCAAAATTACTTCCACACTTATTCCTGGTAATGTAAATTTGCTTGAATAATGTAAATACATGTTGTTGAAAACTTTGAGATTTGGAAGTTCTGTGATGGTCTCAGAATTTTGAGCACCTTTTTTTTTTCTTCTCATTGGTAAGGTGTTTTGCCTTTCTTTAGTTATTAGTGAAATGGTGGGTGTGATTTTTTTCCCCCCTTACTTTAAAAAACAAGAACAAAAAGTCACAAAAGAAAAGGTACAAAAAAAAAAAAATCCAACAAATCTCATTGTAATTTATTATATTCCTTCAGACAATGTATTCCAGGGATTTATTCATTCTTTAATTAACCTTCCTTAAGCAGAGTACCCTACCTCTGGTTTTCAGTAATTTACTAAGGAGAATTTCAGGTTATTGGATCTGTTGATTTACGTAGAGAACAGTATCTTTGTAAGAATTTCAGATGAGAAAACACATTTTTTTTCTTTTTAGTAAAATACTATGTACATTTTAAGATATATTGTTGCTTATACTTTGTGAAATGCTGTAGTATTTTTCATTACTCAAGTCTAAGCTGATTTTATAAACCTCTGAGAAGCTTGAAGACTCCACAAGCCATTAAGATATCATGGCTATTTATGAAAAACCTTTCATATCCTGATTACTTGCAGCCTGAGTTTGTTAGGGCTGTCATTGTTTGCCACAGTATTATGCTCCAGAAACTTGGTTTTTAATTTTCTTTCCTAAGCTGTTTTCACCACAGTTCTGAAAGCCGGAAACTTTTAAAAAGTACAGAGTTTAGTAAATATTACTACAATGTTGTGTCATATGACCTTTTGAAAATTAGAAACTTTCTAAGTGATCATTTCATCACTATCAGTGACATCTTGGCCAATTCTAACATTGTAGTTTTGTCATTCCAGATGTTTTCTTGTAGGCAGATGGGAAGGGGGATGGGAAAGGAAAGACTATTCAAAATTAGCCTGGATGTTTGCATACATGTTTATGTACATCCCACTGATGATGGTGCTGTGAATATTGACTGAAATACACTGTACTTTTTCTACTCAGAAGCATTTAGTTATTTCAGTTTGTCTCCTATTACATTTACCAAAAGACTAATTAACGTAGTAGAAAAGTGGTTTGGCCAAAGAAGAGCTATTCTGACAACTGAACACTCTCATTACATTTCCATCTATCTATCTTGCTAAAGTAGACAGGACCCTGGACTAACTACAATTTTAAAGGTTAGTTGAAAAGATTAAAGGTGACTTGTAAATGGAAAATGGCAACTTTGCTCTTTTGGATTCTAAACACATCTGGTCTAGTGTTCCTCATGTTGAGTAGAAGGTTTGCCAAGACTTGTTGCAGACTTTGTAGAGTAGTAATAATAAACCTGTTCAGAGAGTTTAAAAGAACTTGGCATGCCATATGACAGGTTCTTGAGTAGTTCCGTAAGGAGCCAAGTGTACTGTAATAGACCCCTTTTAAATTGTTGGCTTACGTGAAAACTGGAGATGTCTGCATTTTCTCCTTTTCTCTCCCCCTCCCCTGAAGTACAAAAAGCAGATGAATTTATTAAAATGCTTCTTTAGTGTATGTTGTTGAGCTGCAAAAGAGAACGATAGATAAACATTATTGTAAGTTTGCAGATGCGCGCTCATTTATGCCTGTAGGCATGATAAATTTATCTACTTATGTTAGAGGAGCCTTTAATCAGATAATCTGTTATTGCAAGTAGTTTAGATCATGAGGTGAGTAGTTTTTAAACAGGCCTTTACAGTGTGTATTGACTTCACTGGTCCTGTTCTTCATCATGAGAAACATAAAACACAATTAAATGTAAAGAACACACTCAGTATCCTTTTCTTCTTTTCTCTACATAGTGTATGTAACGGCACACATATACAGTATTTCTCTATCAATATACAGCTTGTAAAATATTGCACATTAGATTGTAGAGAAAAGAACGTAGATAGGTGCTTGGATAATAGCATCCTTCTAGAGAAGTGAAAAAGTGGCTGAAGGATGAAAATATGTGAAGATAGCAGTGTATGAAAAATCTGCCATCCTGTACCTAGGGGTAAAGGAGGTAGAGATTATAGTGGAGAACTAAACTTACTATGGCCAGCATGGATTTTTATGCACTGAAAAGATTTGTGCTTTTATAAAGAAAGAATTGTCTCACTTCAAGATACACATTCATACTGCTCTTCAGGTCTGGTCTTTATACTGGTCTTAGGAAACTTTCACAAGGAAATCTGGGATTTAATATGGGGAATTCAACCACCTTTAACAGCAACACCCTCCATCGTGTTGCTAAAAAATGTCTGCTTTTCTGAAAGCATCTTATTTGAGTCATGGCGGAAAGTGGCTGAAATGCTTTAATTGGACGGGCAGAAAATAACACTGAGAAGAAATCCTGTGATCATGCCTCTTTCTTGAATATAGGCTAAGCATTTAATAGGTTGCAGTGCAGGGTTGTGTAGTTGAGCCAAAAACGTTAGGGGCAGAATCACTTCAGTCTAGTTCTGTGATTCATCTTGCTTTTCATCTTCTCTTCTTTCCATTCAGAGTGAGGGAGAGGTCACTAAGGAGGGGATAGCTCAGAAGTCATCAGAGAAATCCCAGACCTCATTTAACTTGGATAATCAATCTTGTATTTTTTCACTTTATTTGCAATTTGTATTGCTTACAGTGGACTTAACTATCCTAATTTCCTTATTATTTTCAGATAATGTTACATTCAACCAAACGATATCACCTTATGCTATCAAGAAAGAGCTTAGTGATGTATTTTTGTTTTTGTTTTCCTGAGGGGTGGAAATGGTAATGAGTTATTTGTATTGTTTTGTAAGGTTTTTTAAAAGCCATGGGAAACTCAACTGTTGATGGGAAAATTTCTATTTTCACTCCAATAATGATTGTTTAACATTAAGCCATTTTTTGTTTTGTGTGTGACAGAAGATAGACAGGATTTTCTGGAGGTGTTTCTGATCCTGTGATTCTTTCTCTGGGCTCATATTATTTTTCTTATCTTCTTCATCCTTTTAATCATATTCAGATCTCACTGTTTTTCACAAGTTATCTGTGTTAAGCAAAGGTCAGCATCATCACCAGTGTAGTATCACTATTCTAAATAGAAATCTGACTCGTTATCACGACTCTTTTATTCTGACTGTCTCCTTGTATGAGAACCTGTTACAGTGCTGCTATGACTGATTTACAGGGACCTAGTTTGTCAAGGCAGGCAGTAGACTGCCTCAGTTGTTTCTGAGTTGCAGACAGCATGCCCCTGAGGTGCTGGGTAAAAAGTGTGTTAGAAAGTGTTACACACATTCTTCAGATTTATTTAAAAAAACTTTGCAAACTGAGTGTAATCTTCAGTATTGTAAAAAGCATATGTATGTAATGCTTCAGCTGTATAATTGTGAAAAGTAGAAGTGGACTGTGAAGCAAATACTACTGAAAGGTAGTAAACAACTGAGAATTGGTCTGGTTTTGTAACTGATAACTGGCAGCATGGTTACTTCCATTAAATAGGATAAAATATGCTTAAATATCTTAGCATTTAGCTTAATTAAAATAGAAAATACAGGACAAAAAAACACCCAAAAAAACAAAAAACAAAGCCAGCTGTTTGCTATCCAGGAAAGTTTCAAAGCCTTGGAAACAGAAACATTTTGAAGTCTTCTCTGCCAGTCAGTGATGTGCTTCCATGGCTGGGGAGCCCAGCCTGTACAAAGGTATGCATGTGTTGGGCTGGTTTCTGACATTCTCAGCACTTTGGCATTCTCAGCACTTTTGTAGGCATGAGGAGAGAGCGAGACAGTGTGCAAGATGACTTCATGGAGCCCAAACCAATGGATATGAACACAGTGAGGTGGTGGGTGTGCATTACAGCAGTGGTGACAGAGGCAGTGGATCGCTTCTGTGGGTGCAGATTTTTATGGGCATGGTATAGGGGCTCTTGTTCACTGCTGATGAAAATGCAGAGTTAATGAAGTTGACTATGTTGAAAAATATTGTTTTGTAGCTGAGAATTTTCTCTGTCAAATGGTGTTATTGTGCTCTTTGTATCTGTAGTAGTTTCCATGGAAATACATGGAAACTTTACCAGCAGAGCTTCTAGCTGCACAGCCCAAGCTGCAGAAAGCAAAGATCTGGGAGAAGGAAGATCTGCTCACTGTAAGTGAAGATCAGGTTTGAGGCCATCTGAAGAACCTGAAGGTGCAGAAGTCCATGGGACCCAGCGAGAGCTATCCACTGGTTATGAGCAAACAGTTGCCAAGGAGCTATCCATCATATTTGAACGGTCATGGCAGTCTGGTAAAGTTACCACTGATTGGAAGAGATGAAACATAACCCCCATTTTCAATAAGAGAAAAAAAAGAGGATCCAGGGAACCACAGGCCAGTCAGTCTCACCTCTATGCCTGGTAAAATCATGGAGCAGATTCTTCTGAAGGCCCTACTGAGTCACAAGGAAAGTAAAGATGAGGTGATTGGTGATATCCAACATGGCTTCACCAGGGATAAGTCATGCCTGACAATCTTGGTGGCCTTTTATGATGGAGTTACAGTGTCAGTGTATAAAAGAAAAGCAGCTGACATCATCTGTCTGCACTTGTGCCAAGTGTTTGATGCCATCCTGCACAGGATCCTGGACCACTTGCTGGTTAAGGAGTTGGCTGGATGGTGGCAGTCAGAGAGTTACAGTAAATAGCTCAGTGTCCAAGTAAAGACTGGTGATTAGTGGTGTTCCTCAGGTATCAGGTGGGTCCAATACTATTTGGCATCTTTGAAAGTGACATGGAGAGTGGGATTGAGTGCACCGTCAGCACGTTTGCAGATGACAGCAAGCTGAGTGGTGCAGCTGACATGCTAGAGGGAAAGGATGCCATCCAGAGGGACCTGGACAGGCTTGAGAGGTGGGCCCATGCCAATCTGATGAAGTTCAGTGAGATGAAGTGCAAGGGTTCTGCACCTAGGTCAGGGTAATCCCAAGCACAAATACAGGTTGGATGGAGAACGGCTTGAAAGCAGCTCTGTGAAGAAGGATTTGGGGGAGTTGGTTGATGAAAGGTTGATAGGGAGGTGATTCTGCCCCTGTATTCTGCTCTTGTGAGAGTCCACCTGGAGTACTGTGTTTACTTCTGGGCCCCCAGCACAAGGACATTAAGCTGTTGGAGCAGGTGCAGAGGAGAGCCGCAAAGATGATCAGGGGGCTGGAGCACCTCTTCTGGGAGGACAGGCTGAGAGAGAGTTGGGGCTCTGTAGCCTGGAGAACAGGAGGTTCCAAGGAGACCTTATCATTTTGTGAAGAGGGACTAGAAGAAAGCTGGGGAGGAAATTTTTCTACGAGCATGTAGCAAAAGGTTGAGGGGTATGGCTTTAAATGGTGCTGTGTAGATACAGATATACAGGAGGTAGCCTCTAGACTGCAAACTTCTGTGACAAGCTAAGCTTTGAGAGTCCATTTTTCTGAAGAGAGGACCAGACCAGGTTTAGAGGTGATTCATAAAATCCGTTTTTAAAATTCTTAACAGGTGAAGTGGGGGTCACTTTACTTCTATGGATATAGACCTTTGTAAAATATATATATATATTTCTCTTTTTGTAAAATACTACGTCTTCTGAGACTTGATCTTTTTTCTTTCAGTTTCTCTTAGCATCTTTATTTGTCTCAATTAGTATACCTCTAACCTTGTTTTCAAGGACAGCTTTTGCCAAGTCCCTGTTCCTGCATTTGCCTTTCTCTCAAAACTTTTTCAGATGAAAAAGATGAAAAGTTTTACAGAGATGAATTAATGACTTTGTGGCTGAGCTTCCATCTTTAAAAGCAGTGTGATCGCTTGGAGTTTAAATTCTGTTCAAAGTCCAGTGGGTCATGAGTTTCTTAAAGCCCAAATTACTTTTGAAAGCCTTCTTCAGAGACTGATGAAAAATAAACAGCGCTCATGAATGGATTTGTACGAATTTGGGGTAAAGCACTAATTTGGGAGCTATTTCTTCCATTATTTCTTTTTCATTCCTTTATTTTTTTTTTTTCCTTCTTTAATCACTGATTGTATGTTGCAGAAGTCTTCACTGATATGAAAAAGTCTCCTCGTGGGAAAAGGAGGGACAGAGGTGTAGACATAATTGACACTACAGTTAGTTCTGGATTAGTGAGAAAAGCTTTGTCATCCAGCCCTGGAACAGACTCAGGAAGGCAAAAATTGAATTGTTTGTGTATGAACATACTGCTTCTCAAATGCCTCTTGGGCTAATACGCACACTCATGTGATGCTGTGTAATAGTACTATGAACACAGTCTCACTGTTTGAAGGACTAATTTTGTGACATCCTAGTTTTCCTGGTATTTCAGCAGATCTCATTTACAGGAGAAGTCAAGGTATCTCATAAAATGCAGAATGAGGTTTAGTATAATTTCAAAATTAGATAAAAAAAAGAAACCAAAAAGCATTCCAAACTTTCCTGTAGTAACCTAACCAGTTATTTTTTCCCAGAGATTTCAGGCACATGTGGGCAGGCTGGGCAGAGAAGTCATCATGGAGTTATGGCAGCACTGAGACTGGGATGTCCTGGTACTCCACACAGTGCTGCAGGTGCTCCTCTCTTGGTCTGAAGTCATGGCTCAGATCTGGCTGGTTGAGGTCCAGGCACAGGCAGCTCATGTCTGCCTTCAGGAAAAATGATTTGTATCTTTACTTGTATCTTTAAAGTCTTTTCCAACCTGAGCAATTCCACGATTCTGTGGTCATGGTGATGTATTAGCACAAATACATAGTAATAAGAAAATTAGGATTTTATGATTGTCCACATTGTCATGGAGCAGAATTAAGATCACAGTTTAGGCCTGTCTTGGCTCAACTGAAAGATGGAGCAAACGTATTCTTTAACATCACTAGCTTTATGTATACACTACATAGAGACCTTTTCTACTACTTATTGCTAAGCTTGTAATAGAAGACAAAAGATTGTGCTCTATTCAAAGAAAAAGGTGTTCTGCAAAGTATAGAACTGGCAGATGAATGGACACTGCTTTAGCGCTTACACTGCAGGTGTTTGCAAAGCGAAACTCTTTGCTGGTCCAAAAGCAGGTTGGTACCATTGCTGGCCCACCTTAGAGAGTTTGCAGGGCAACTGTCATCTGAGTACATCAGTTATTTTATTACTTACTTCTCTTGATTGCCTTCTGAAGGAGAAGTAAAAAAGTATCTGTACAGGAAGCTTGATTTTTAGTTAAAAGAATACTGGTATGTTTTTAAAAATTATTTGTAATAGTGGTTTTTGGAAGTTGTCACTAAGGCTAGGAAAGCTTTAAAAAATAAATAAATTACTGTTTTTGACGTGCTTCAGAGTTACTTGGCATTTACTGACTTTAACAACCTTGACAATATTTGCACAGACATGACCAAAATCTAGAAGTGTGTATAAAGGGAAGAAAATTAGTGTTGTGTTATATTAATCTACCTTCTTTGCTGTCATGCAGTATCAGTGCAAACAGAGGTGGCTTGTGATGTGATGGGCTGCCTTCAAATAGCTAATTGACTCTGATCTCTGTTAATTAGTGCAAGTAAATCTTATAATGAAGCTTTGAAGAGATCATCTGAAACAGTTGAAAGCTGAGGCTTTGCTCAGTGTCAGAGCCTTGATGAATTGAATCCTGTGACCCAGCAAGAGGAAGATACAATTGTTCTCCTATTATAGGATCTTTTATTGTTGTGGTACTCTGCAATTTGTGTGAATTGTATCATCAGCTCTGTTTCCTTATTCCTGTATGTCAATGCACAACAGAACCATTAGAAAATCCAAAGAAGGACACTCGTATTTTATGCTTAAGACATGATCAGCTTTTTCAGCATAAATAAAAACTAAAATCTTACAGTGCCTTTACATTAAAAAAAAAAAAAAAAAAGAAGTATTTGAACAAAGACTTTAGTCTTTTGTTACTAAAAAAGCACTTGACTTCCTTTCCCCTAAGACTTGAGAAGAATCTCTATCAAAGTCAGACATAAACCTATATATAGGTATTTAGATGAGTCTCTAACAAAGTCAGACAGTAGGTGAATCATATTTGCATTTTATCAGTCTGACCTTCTAGATGTAGGTAATAGTACATTGTAAGCTAAGACCTCTGCAAGTTTTTATTCTTTTTCACTGTATGTAATCTCCTCATTCTATGAAAGTACACAGAAGTAGTTTGATAAATGGGTAACAAAATGTTTAAAAGAGTAAAAAAAAAATCCATTATCTGTTTTTGAAGTGTTAAATGACTGGAAAGATTATAAAATGAAAATTAAAATACTCTCAGTCTTGAATAGATTCTGTAAAAGAAAATGTTTGTATGATTTGATGAATGTGAAGGTTTTAGATATTTCCAGGAAATATAAATAATAAGGCTGTGAAAGTTTGATCATTATAATACAAAGAAGAAAGACAATAGGTAATATTTTCTGTAAACTATGTTCCTTGCTGTCAGGTTTGAATTGGAATTTGTTTTTAATCTGTCTGTGTCTTCTTTTTATTGCGCTAATTACTGTGTGCTAGTCAGCTGAAGATTAGGCTTTCAGTGCTGAAGTGAAACACTTTTTGATAGTGGCTGTCTTGATCTGGCTTGTTGCATTCTTTCACTGAAATACACTGACTTTGTTAAATTAGGGATGGCCACAAGAGATACTTTTGGAATTTCTTTTCTTTTCTTTTTTTTTTTTTTTTTCCTTTCCTTCAGGATCTTATATTTACTGCAGATGTCAAAGGAGAAAGTTGTTCCAGAAGAGTTAGGGAGTAAGAACAATTTTAATGGATTTTCGAAAGCATGTTTTGAGAACATTTTTCTGAAATCTGTTTAGAATAATGTCATGATGTAGATTATTAAATTGCTTTGCTTTGTAGAAGTGGCCTCTGAACCTAAGTTCTCAACATGCATTGGTAGGAGCTGGGTAAGAGGATGCAACTGCTAGCTGCACTATGGAATTGGTCCTAATTTTCAGGTGTAATAAAACATGAATTACAAATATAGTTAATCTGGGAAATGTGCCACAAAATCAGTGCTTCCATCAAGATAACTTTAATGCAGAGAAGTTGTTTATTCATCCTACAGTTATGGAAGATAAGTGTTTTATTTTCCAAATTACTGTAACAATAAACAATTTTATTGTAATTTATATGGAATTGTAACTTTATCTTGATTAGTACTAACAGGTGGTTGGCAAGGTAGAATAATTATAGGTATTGACACTTTTATTGACATTTTTCCACACTATTTTTAATTTATAGCAGTTATCACAGGGAAAGGATACCACTGTAAGAGATATCTACATGTTAAAAAACTGGAGAAATTTGCCTTATAGAGATACAAAGTATGCTTAACCTGAGTTTATGTAAGTTAACTAAGTCTGTTTGTTTAAGATATATTATAACCTATAGCAAAAAAAAAAAAAAAAAAAGTCAAAATAGATCAATAGGGTTTCCTAGTACAGTGGACAATCTTTTAAAATGCTGAGGCTGGGAAACTCCAGTGTGCATTCTGTTTGTCAGAATCTGGATTATACGTGAGGAAAGCACAACCTTAAGGAATGCCATAGACAATGGCTGAAACAGCATTCTACAGTGTGTCCCACAAAACCAGGGTTTTGTGAAATGCATACTTTATGTGATGGAACAAGATGAGATGCACCAGTCACTGTGGCAGTGGCTTCATCTGATGTAGGAGCTTGCACTAGTGTTCCTGACTGCAGACTGGAATGCCAGTTTGCCAGGGTAAGTAAGTAAGGATTTTGGCACAACTGTCCTCAAGTTGGATAACCGTGTCATCTTATGTCATGTACTAAGTTGGATAACCATGTAGGTTATGAATACAGGGTTAGAATCATTTCCGTGCCTCTATGCTCTGAATGGATGGAAAATTAATTGTTTTTATCCAGACTCTAATGGCAGTTGTCTCTTTCGGGTATGGCTCATGGTGGCTGCACATGTAGATTGTTCTCTTCCTTTCCTCCAACACAGGAACAGTCTTTAATATGCTATCCCTTACCTACCTTTTCATGGCAATAACAAAATAGCTTCCTCAGCTTTGCTCTCCAACTTTGCCTGGTTTTAATTAACATCACATTGCATTATTTCCCCTGTACCAGCTGAAGATGGTTTGATGTGCTGCAGTTTCTCTCTTTGTGGATGCAAACCGAACTGGAAACATTTTGTGTTTCCTTAGCTATGTCCAAGCTAAAAGTTTTACAGAAAAATGTCCAGATTAACTTGATGCCAGAACCAGTGAGCTAATTCCTGGACACTGTTCGGTAGTCAGTGTTCCAGAGATCATTCCCCAAAGGCCGTTTCTGTGAGGCCACTCTGTTTTGCAGACTAGGGAAGTTTACCAACCGAGACATGTGTCATTTTGTACCAGTTGGCCTCAGTTCTTCAGAATACTTATGGACACATTTAATTTGCTTCTGCGGATCCATCTGAAAAAATTGTTGCAAATGAACCATGAACCAAAGGAATTCTGATTTGAAACTCATCTGCACTTGGTATCAATGAACAAGTAGCCTCTAAACAGATGAAACTGTTAGTATATGAAGAACTGCATATAGAGGACTGCTCTTCTACCCGGTGTGACTCTTTCTACTGTTTTCTTCCTTTTATTTTCTTTCTTTTTTTTAAAGTCAAAATGCATGTTGTGTTTTTCTTTCCTTGCCTCAGTTGAAACCCTCTTGGTTTCATATGGTTTTCAGAATTCACGCATCAAAACTCAAATGAGCATAGCAATAACAGTTTCTCAGACTTCTTAATACAGATGTTTACATTTCAATTAAGTTATGAAAAAGTCTGTTTCAGATACCTTTGACTTCAGGTATAACAACAATTTTTGAAACTCTCTAGGATTATTCCTTTTAAAATTTAAACTTATGACAATTCTAAGCAACTTCTAAACCAAAAAGAAAGGGTGTGCACAGACATTTGCTTTCTTGTTTCTTATTTATAGGAATGGAAGTAGCACTAGGGCTTGAGTTTCTCTGTGTTCTCTGTAACTAGAGTTCTGTCCAAATATTGTGGCTGACTTGGCTGTAGAAGGAAATGCTGGCTTGGACTCTAAACTCTTAAATAGGACCACTGTGAGTAAACTGGTCTTTGTGCACATTTTATATAAGTAAGAGTTAAGTCTTTGGTGTAATATAGCACCAGTTATAAGTAAACAGGCTATGATTTCAGTGCTAGACACTGCCTTAAGGCAGAAGAAATTTCACTGTCGTGAAGAGGATATGTAGCTGCTGCTATTTTGGTGTTTGATTTCTTCATTGTCACATAGTTGAAAGCTATCCAGGAGAGGAGAGGAAGAAGTATAAACCTTTAAGGGAAGAAAATGACCAGTTTGTGGGGGTTATAGAAGTGACGAATAGAATGGATACTTAAGAGCTGTGTGTAGTACTTCTCACTTCTTTGTATCTGTTCATTCCTAATAAGTTTTATCTCCCAAGCACAAAATGCTTCCAAAACTTGAAGATATGTTGATGTAATGTCATTATAACCAGTTGTGGGGCTTGGCATGCACTTCACCTGTTAAAAATCATAGCATTATAGAATCACTGAGATTGGAAAAAATGTTTAACCATCAAGTCCACCTGTCAGCCCATTGTATCCAACTGTCAGCCCATAAAATAAAATACTTACAACAGGTATGACTTGCTGCACAAATATAGTTGTTGCTAGTTTTGAAGAAAATTCTTGGAAGTATCTAGTGTAGGAAAGTGTCTGTAGTAGCCTGTGAAAAAATATATATAATCATTTCTTGTCAGATTTTTAAAGTTGGAGATATGTGAGTTATTAGATTATTTTAAATAGTGCTGAATGTAATGAATGAATGAATCACTAACTTCTGGGAATATCTCCCAGGTGTTCTGAATCACCTGGGAGATGTTGGCACAAAACATATGAAACTGAAGCCTACAGAAGGTCCTAGAACTAGCTGCCAGTAAATCTCACTTGGGAACTTAAACATCTATGACCTACCTAAGGATGAAGTATAATTGTAAGCAACAGTACTCAAGATCACCTTGCATGGCATTTGCCCAGATTCTTTCAACCAGCTCAGTGTTAGAATAATGACTATGTGTGTTCCTGCATCAAGTTGACCCCAATTTGGAGAGGATAATTGGACTGATTTGTGAGGAATGAGTAACAGAGTTTATTTGCAAGTAGACTAATTATGAAACAACTGTCTGTATACATTTGAAAGATATCAGGTATTAGCCCTGGGCTACCTGATTTAGCTGTGGACATCCCTGTTCATCACAGCAGAGTTGGTCTAGATGATGCTTAAAGGTCCTTTCCAATTCTAAGAATTCTATGATTCTAATATTAAGAAAGGAGAATGAATTGTTCTGATATGTGTAGTGATTTAAATTAGTTTTGATAGCATTAAACAAAGTGAAGAAACTTGTGCATGGATATGGTAACTGTTCTGAGGGATTCTTCTCTGAAGTTATTCTAAAGAAGTCAAAAAACTGTTATAAAGTCTAAGAGTTACTTTAAAATTACAACAGGAAAATCACTAGAATTTTATTGTAAGAAGTTGTCTTGCATTAAGACAGTGACACAAAATGAATCTCAGTAATTTTGAAAAGGAACTGAAAACTTTCCTGCAACTGGAAAGGAAAGCCAAGAAGCTGACCGGGGAAAGAGGGAGAGGAGATACAATGACAAACTGAAATTTCATTTTCAGATGGAGACGTGACCTAAGTTGTTCAGAATTAGTGTTAACAGCTGGTGTTGAAACACCTCTGCTCCTCTTCATCTGTGTTAGATAAACATAGTTTATTCCATCACCCTATAGTGTATTTTACACTTTATTGTGAAACTTTCTTATTAACACATAAGGGAATGTCTTCCTAAAAAGTAGATTTTTTTTTTTTTTCTTTTTAACAAAGTATTTTGTTGACTTTTAAGGAACTGGGCTGATCAATTTATTTATTTATCTATTTTTAAATGGCGAAGAAAAGAAAAATCTGCAGAAAATCTTGCTTGCTAAATGCATATATCTGTCATCCTGCCAACCAAAAACTTTTCATTTATAAATGTAACATCACAGAGAACTGTCTCTTCATGGTGTCATGTGTGGACTCCGTGAGGGTACATTCAATCTCACCATCCTGGTTGTCACATAGTAGAATATGTGTTTTGTAGTCTTTCAAAACTATGACGGGAAGATCAACTTTAGTGTATGGAAAGAGATTAGATGAGTACAGTAGAACACAGTTACAAGGGACTTAAAAGGATGCTCAAGTCCCACTGCCTGCCTGCCCGTCCACCCTGGGGCTCAGCAGAGGTAACAGCTTGTTACTGAGAGTACTGCCCGGCACCTCCAGAGCACTGACAGCACAGGGCTCAGCCACCTTCCCTTGCAGCCCAAGCCAGGCTCTGACACCTCAGGCACACAGCCATTCCCTTCCCCAAGCAGCTCCCACACCAGAGCCTGGCACCTCCTTCTCCACGCACCGCATCACTGAGGGAGCTGCTGGGAGCACTGAGGTGGCCTCCCATCTCTTCTCCAGCGAGTATACGGTATATATCAAAAATTCCATCCAAAAAAATAATGAGGGGGGATAATAATAAGGGTTTCTTCTACAGAATTCAGAAAAAGTTTATGCATATCCACAACTGAGGTCATCAACATGCAGTGTAACAGATTACATCAGTCTAGCTATTAGCATTGTCAAGCACTATTCTTCAGAATCATGTAAAGTATTAAACTTTTCAGGATACTGGTGATAGATTAAGGTTAATGGTTTTTCTCCTTTATCTGCCATCATTATTCTGTCATTTAAATGAAGTCAGCATTTCTCCCACAAGTTTGAGCTATCAACTCGAAGCCTGAAAAAGCTCAGCTGAGCTAAAGACTGAGCTTTAGCTTTAAACAAAATTAACAAATACTCCTGTACTGAATTGTGTTCCTTATGTGTATCAAAGTGTCGCTGAGGTGCAGTCAGTTTTGCTAAAACAGAGAAAGGAGGAGATGATGGTAGACAGCTTTTGTATAAGCCATAGCGTTTATGGTGTAATTTAGGTTACACCAATATTTTTAGAGTAGATTGGATTATCCCTGTTTCCTTCCAAACAAAAGCATGAATAAAAGTTGTATGAATACCTATTTTAAACCCCTTGTTTTTTCAGAAATGTGGATACCCTGTGACTGATGTACATCAGTTCGTTCCAGGGGCTGCCCTGTTTCAAGCTGTTGAGAAATTGTGGTAGGGTATCTGCAGAGTTGCTGAGATAATAACTCAATTACCAACTTTTTTTTAAACATTGTTATTGTTTCAGGGTACTACTTGAACGAGAGCGCACATTGCTGCTTTGCACACAGCTTTATGTCCACTAGAGCTCCAAAGTTCTTCTCCCAGTCTGTAAACATATCTGGGATTGCACCTTGTACTTGGCCTTTTTGGATGTGATTCAGTTCACATGGGCTCACTTTTCAGGCTTGTCTGGGTCCCTTTGAATGACACACATATCTCATAACAGCTGCGCCACTCAGCTTGGTGTCATCTGTGGACTCCGTGAGGGTACATTCAATCTCACCATCCAGGTTGTCAATAAAGATGTTGAGGGGTACCAGTCCCAAGACAGACACCAGAAAATCAGCACTTATCACCAGCCTCTACTTGGACGTAAAGTTGTTGACCATAATCCTCTGAGCGTGACCATTCAACCAATTCTGTATCCACTGATTAGTTCTTTATGCACCCTTCAAATCCATATCTCTCCCACTTAGAGAGAAGAATATAGTGTTGGAGAATGTTAGAGTGCTTTCAGAAGTCCAGGGAAATAGCATCAGTTGTTCTTCCTTTGTCTACTGATACCATCTCTCCATCACAGGAGGCTACCAGATTTATCAGGCATGATTGTGTCCTTGGTGAAGCCATGCTGGCTGTCTCAGATCATATCCTTGAGTTGTGTGTGCCTTAATATTGCTTTCAGGAGAATCTAGCCAATGATCTTTCCATGCATAGAGGTGAAGCTCACTGGTGTGTGGTACCTGCATTTTCCTTCCTCTGTTTCTGAACAAATCGAGTGATGTTTCCCTTTTTCCAGTCATTGGGGACTTGACAGCTGTGACTTTTTAAATATGATTGAGAGTGGCTTGGCAATTCTATCAGCCATTTCCTTCAGGATCCTGGGATTCATGTTATTGTACACGTCCAGTCTCATTAGGTGATCATACTATGAAAAAACATGGGGGAATTCCCCAGCTTGTATAAAATCTGCTACACAGTTTCTCAGGCCTCTCCATAAGTCTCCATTTTACAGAGAACTTTATTTTTCACTTGGCATAATTATTAGGGTGGGGTTGTTTTAGAATGCATTCAGCTGTTGTTTTGGGAATTTAGTGATCAGTCCGTTTCAGCATACAGAAACAGAACGACCTATATAATGAGTAAAACTATTTCTTTTGCAGCAATGAGGTGAAATCTCAATTCTCATTTTCAGTTGTGAAGAGGTATTTTGTACATTGTAAAAACTCAAAAGTGCCTTTTGAAAATGCTTAGGGTACAATGGAAAGTCTTGCACACTTTAAAAAAACAAACAAAAGAGGGCAAAAGTGAACACTTTGAATATAAGCATGGTGTTTTAACTAAATTCCAGAGCAAATTGAGCTTGAGCAGTTCATGCTTGGGACTGAATCTTTCAGAGAAAGAAGAGCTTCAGATTAAACTTCACTTCTCCCAGAATAAAACTTTTCTTACTTGAGGCTTTGTGGAAGGTGTAGAGTTGAAGATCCAAGGCAGGGGGCAAAGCTACTCCTGTACCTGTGTCCTATAATTATTGCACTAAGGGAGAATAACTGATTTTATGACACATTCATGGTATATCAAGATGCTCTGCAAGATCAAATAAATATATATCTATTGTCCATACTGAGAGGAGAGCTTTTGTTGTGTATCAAGATGCATATTCTCAGCATGTGTGCTGTTCATGTGTTAAAATATAAGTTCCTTGACAGTACTGAAAGATCTGTCACTGATGATTATTTCACTGTTTCTCAGTAATAGTTTAGAGGACTGAAAAGTTTCCTATCACATTGTTTTATTGAGGTTTGTTTCTTTTTCTGTATGCAGAAACAAGTGAGTAAGAGATGGCCAGAGCACCACACTGTTGTTACTTTGCCCTGCCCTGCACATTGCAGAATGGAAAAAAAGACTTTTTAAGTGTGTGGATAAACAGTAAGCTTTCAAAGAAATATAACCATGATGGTATTTGGTTTTTTTTAGCTCTTCCACAGAAATATCCATCAGCAATGTTTTGGATTTGTGTTAGGAGTTTGCAAAGGAAACAAACAATCTTCTCCATCGTTTTCAGTCATCCTTCCAAGAAAAACCAGTGGAAGAACATGCAGATCCTTTGTACTCCCCCATGCTTTTTTCACAAGATGCAGCTAACATCTTTACTGCCACTGGCTTTTACTTCCAGATAAATAGAAACTGATAGGAAGGGGCACAGTTCTTGAAAAAATGGAGGTAGAAGATCTTATATTTTACACCTTTCATCTGGGAATAGGATTTTGGCTGCACGATGCTGAATCAGGGTGGTCATCATTGCCCAGGCAGGAGCAAAAGTGTTGATAAGAGGCATGTGCATCCTGTGCACTAGCATGGCTCAGTCACTTAATGCATATCCTTCCTTACCTGTGGTTAGTGTGAGCTTTTATTTGACCTTGATCTTAGTTAAAACAGTTTTTCTGATTTATACTGAATATCCTGATGGCAGTAGAAGCTTCTGTGTGTGTTGTGGAAATAGGCAGCAGTGGGAAGTGATCCCACATGTTCCCTTGACAAAGAGAGCAATGCAGCCTGGTCATGGCTGTATGAAAAGTCTTGGCCTGTTCCCAGGAGATATGTTTCAGGAAATCTGGCCTTGTAAGTGTCAATTCTTTGAGTCTGATTGTGTGTTTTTCACATGCTAACATCCTATTTACTTACTTTTTAGTATGGTTTGGAAATCCCCCCTTCCATATTTATTCCCATGAAGTTGCTTGTTCCAACTTGTTTTCCTGTCTTCATTTCATTATGAAGCATATTTCACCTTGTTTTATACTTGGAAAAGTGTTCCCAGACGCAGACCATGATGTATTGAGTGTACAAGTTGTGACAGTCTGCATAGCAGAATACAGTGTCCCTCACATTCACTGTCTGGGTGACCTGTCTCCAGTCAGCTTCATGGCTTCATCTCTCCCTCCCATATTTGGGCTTTCCTGCCTTTTTCAACAATCTCTTGCTCCCACTGATTTCTTCAGTTTTAATAAACTGTGGCATGCTACAGGTATTCATCTCGAATACTTGTTTACTTTTTGTAGGCCTGAAGTGTCATGTGGAAATCTAAAGCAGATTCTGGCTAATGCAACAATGTTTCTTCAACAAAAACAAAAACTTAAATATTGTAATTAAAATGAATGGGAAAACAGCCTATAAAACCTTCCCTGTCTTGTATATAAATAGTAAAAGAGTAAATACAAAGGAGTAAATATGAGAGTCCACATGCAATCTTTATTTCCTTTGCAGGTTGCTTTTAGAAGTTTGGAGGTCATCCAGTGAGAAGCAGTTGATTTTAGATTTAATGTATTACTTTATTGTGTAATTAATTTTTCTGTCAGTACTGCTTGGACTGCTTGGTTGGTTGGTGTCTGTTCCTTCCAATTTGGAAGTACTCCCCTTGCTCTTTGCTGCAGTGTTTGCAGATTGTTTTCACAGCAAGATGGAACACACTATAGTTGTCAGAATGAGAATAGAGGCAAAATATTTGATACAGGAATTGGGTGACGAAAGCTTCCTCTGTTCATACTTGAAAATGAAAAGTAGAGTGTTCTAACAGCCATTTGGCTTTTTATTTATTACCAATTTATAAGTTCTAAAAGGATTTGGCTATTAGAATAATGGATATATATTTTATGTGTTACATTACCCTGAAGAATTTGATCTTCAAGCATGTTCATGAATTAGGTTAACCATTTCAGGATCTATTCCTGGAGGAGGGCATGGATGGGTTTATTTTCTTCAGCTGGTTACTCCATCAGTCATTACAGGTACCTTTCTCTGTAGTTAAAGTTTTGAAGCAGAGCAGTGTTCTTAGCCTTTTGCTTGCCCTTGAATTTCCTTTTACAGTTTGGGCCAACAGTGAACAGGTTTTCACTTTTTGATCTATATGAAGCTTCTTCTCTTAGACCTCAACAGTTAAGCTGTAAAATTAACACAAAGGCAGGGAAAAATACTGTTTGTATCAGTTTGTTTATTTGTATACACAAGCGAGAGAGAATTCTGTAGATAATAGATACTACTGTATGTCACAAATGCCTGAGAATACTTTATACTGTTACTTCTGTGTTTTCTTTTTTCTCTGCTATTTTAAAACTTTTAGAGTCTGGAGATGGATAGAAACACACAGTGCAGCTACAGCAATTTCTTAATCTTGGGCATTAATGGTTAGTTGCACTTGGACAGTCGTACTAGGTTTTACAGGTTCTGTGTAAGAAAACTGCACATTGATAAAGATAACCTGGAAAAATTCTAGGTTGATATTTAGAAATGACGTACATTTTTTCTTGAGTTTGAGATCTGGTGAAAAAACATCATTATCTGATTCTTTAGACATCTTATTTGCACTTTTTATAAGTTGCTTTGTGATTTTCTCCCTAAACACTGACTATTTCATTTTAGAAATTCAGTATCTTAATATTTAGGGTTTCTTATGTCTGAAAGTAAAACATCAGCAGGTTTGGGGGGGGGGGAGGGGTGTTTTTCTGAAATGTACATCACAGATACAATATGTTCCTGAAACAAAAGAAGGAAAGGACTGCTGTTAAGGGTAATGTCCATTTATAGCTTTACATTTAGAGCTATTTCTCCGTTTTCCATTAGTCAGTATTTATACTTTTCTTACTTATACACATGATCTATCTGGCAACAAATAGCGATCTCAGACCCCATGGACTACTGGAATGCTCTGAGTACTGCTTACATTACTGTCTCAGGTGGGATAGGATAGATTGACAGGATGAAAGGATTAAAAAATAAATAAATTGAAGAACTGAAGCTGCTGGGAAATGTTTCTCAGAAGAAATGCAGGGCATGACTCTCTGCTTTGCACCTAATCTAGACTTCATGGAAAGAACTAAAGAAATAAATAACCTTACCAAAATGATATTCCTGGATAAAGTTGTCTGTTCAGGGAAAGGAGGGAGAGAGCAGTTTGAGCCAAAGGTTGGTTGGGCCCCATTGCGTGCTGGTGGAAAACCTCTCTGAATCACATCATGGACTGTGTTGTGGCAGTCTGGGAGAGGAATCAGGCCTCTTGTTCCCAATAAGTATTTTCTATGGTCCAAAAAAACATTTTGCTATTTAGTTTGAGTCTTTTTTTGAATCAGTGAGTTGATCATAGAGGTTTATGCTTGTCATTTGATATAGGTCATCTTAGAAAACTTCTGTTACATCAGGGCTGGAAGAGAGCAAGTGCAGGAATTACTGCTATAACTGACCTTAATAAAATTCAAACTGATGAAAGTGAAGTCTATCTAATCATAAAGAAAATTTCCCAATATATTTTACAAATTGTTTGTATTTATTCCTCTGTGAATTTTAAGATGAGTGTATTTTTGAAATGTGTTTTAAATAGTGGCTCTAGACTTGTTGGTATTCACAGTAGAAGCATCTAAACATAAACCCCTTTTAGCAAATACCATATTTAGTAGTTGAGCTAAAGATACTCATTGCTATAGAGCCTTAGGGATTACACCTGAATTTCATTAAGGAAATCAAAGTAATATCCAGAGGAATCTCCCCATGTAGATTTGGACTGGTTAGGACAAGATGGGTTACAGCTACTGCGTGCTCCCCTATCCCCCACCACAGCCACTGTATTATTCGTTTTGGTAAGAATAAAAATTCTATGGAGGTGAAGAAGATATTGACTGTGACTAATTCAGAGTGAAGACAGACCTGTTACGGTCACATTTTCAAGGCACGATATGTTTTGTAAGTATTTTCAAAACTAAATTTGTCAGGTTTTAAGTAAATACAAAGATTTGATGTACAACACAGGATGCTGGGAAATAGATTAGCTATAAGAATAGCAGTTAGGGTCCTTCTGGGTAGGTAAAGTAATATTTAGTAGTTTTATTCACTGGATATGTTACGATCCATTCATCTCCAAGAAGAAAACTTCAGTGCTAGAAGCTCTTCTGTATATATCATTTAGCCTCAGGAAGAGTCTCTGCTTCATTTCATCACCTGTTTCTGTACAGAAAATTGAATAGGAAAAGGATAGGAAGATGCTTACTGCTGGCCTATTTTGGTTTGCTTTTTGTTGTTGTTTATTTAGGGAGCCTCAATCACAGTAGACTTAGATGGAAAAAATGAAAGACCTAATGTACCTGCTGCCATTTGTTATAGAGCCCACTTGAAGAACAGTAATGTATGACAGTTCTTAAGAGTATTGCCTATGCTTAATCTCCTGCCAGTTTAGAAACATGAGAGGAAATTTTCATCTTGTATGAAACAAAATGCTTGACAGAAATTCTGTAGTATTTGTTACTAATCTTACATGCTGCTTCTTTCACTTTATGCCATAGAGAGTCTGCTTTCTGGGATTTTATGTTTTAAATTTGAAAAGCTGTTGAAGACCAGTAGATCAATCTATTGGACTCTGTTGGACATAAGTCCAAACTTTGAACTCTCTTGACTCCTCCTTTCTCAAAACCCCTTTTGTCCAATGTAGAAAACTTGTAATAGTTTTTGGGTTTTTTTTAGAGAATTTAGTTCTGAAACTGCTTAAGCTCACTCACTGGGCATCCAGCTACCTGGGTTGGAAGTTTCTAAACAAGTATCTTTTCTGGGAATACTTACTCCCAATGTTTGTCAATTTTTTTATAGCTTGGACTAGACACAACTCTGGAATGATGATATCAGTTGTGCAAATGTATTCCTGTGGGCAAGACCTTTAAAAGTTTACAGAAGGATTCCAGGTCTGTTTAAGGTTCTAACTAGGTCAAATCAAGGCTTATAGAGAGAAAGCTTTCTTTGTTTTTTTTTCTTTTAAGTTTTAGTTTTCTTCTGGCTTGGCCAACAGTTCCAGTCTGTCATGCAATTATGAATTGCCTTTCATCAAGCTGATTGCTTCTGAAACTAAACAGATTTTTTTTTCAGCATCTGAATTAAAATGCCTTGCAAAAGTATAAAGTGGTAAGTAATGAAAGTAAATATAATTAATAGCTCTATTGTATAAAGTCAGATAATGATAATCTGCTGAAGACTAAAGTACGCCTTGTTTATGTCTACTGTACATGATATTTCATAGTTATGAACAGATCTATACAATTAGTTGTTCAAAGTTGTTATCTTAATAGATAGATTTATTACCACTAAAGCACATTCGTATTCAGAGTCCTTTATGTTTGAACTACTTTTGGCATTTTTACAAGTGTATCATCAGAACTCTAGAATTAGGATTTAACAAGATGAAGATCTATGAGATAACTGACTTATTACAAGTTGGGGTTTGCTGTTGTTTTATCATGGAGATGGCTTCTGAATTTTTCAGGGGAGAGGTAGATTTGCAGTACTTCTGCTAGTCCTGTAAATACTAATGCTTTCTGCTTCAAAAAGACCTTGCTTGCTTACAGTTCCTTCTGTTTACTTCCTTTCCTTCAAAAGAAAGAAAGAAAGTACGAGGGAGCCTTTTTCTGGCCCCTTGAAGATTTTTTGAGATTTGAACAAGTTATAAGCTGTTGAAAATTGTCATGGTCTGTCTAGCTTTTTCTTTGTACAATGTGTTCCTGGCTTGCTGCCAAAATCACTAAGCATTATTAGCACAACACTTGAACCATCTCAGTGCCTTGCGTCAGTATGACACACAAAATTTAAACTCCAGACAGAATGCAGATAAAATAGTGGTGGCTACGGCTGCAGCTGCTTTCCTCTCTCTAAATACCCTTTGGCCCAGACAAAGGTGTCCTGGGGCAGGTAATCAGAAAAGCATGAGATCAAGTGTCATGTCTGCTGACTGATGTTAATAATCTGTGCTTGCATAATCACTTGTTAGCGAGGAAGGAATTCTGACCTACCTGAGGCTGTTCTGCTCACCCTGTTGTAAATCCTGCCCTTCCTCCTCAGAAGGTACCTGAACACCTTTGGAAGCCTAGCCCTTGAGCTTGGGAGTAAAGCCCAGAGGAGGAGTTTTTGCAGAGCACGATGCATTCTTCTCACTGAAGTTAGATGCCTTCCGATAATTGCGCATTTCAGTGTAGAACGATTAAATTAATATTGAGAGTATTAGACTTTCTAGCTGAATGACAGAAAAGATCTCTGCTGGTTAGCCACAGAGTGTCAGGCAAATTACATGTTTATGCTTTCTTAATTTGGTCTAGTCCATGTGTATAGAAGGAGAACTCATTCTCTCTCTCAGAGGCTGTCCAGTTGTGTAGAATCAAGGACACATCTTTACAGAAAATAGTGTTTGATGTATGTAATGATTTTACTAACTTTTTGGCAATTAACAGAGCAAGACGCAGATTGCATAAGCAGCTGTCATTTCCTTCAGTTTTGAGTGCTTGCTTTACAACCACACTGAAATTTCAGAAGACCATAACTGTTACAGAGTCTTCAGGTTAATTTGTGAAGGGATTAACTTCTTGTTCTTGCAGGCTTTATTTCAAGGAGCTTTAAATTTGGTTCAAATGATGAGATGGAGGATTCTGGCAACTTACTTGATTCACATTCAGTAGCTTTTATTAAGGTATGGATGACAAAAGTACAATATTAAAGCTGGCCTGAACCCAGAAGCAGGAAAGGGCTCTTGGAAAAGTCTGTTGGGCTGGAGAAGTGAACCTGGCAATGTCACTTCTGATTTCAACATATTGTATTCATTCATGTAGCATATGCCAGTTTACGTATGAGTTTTTGCCTTGTGCTTTTTTTTCTCTTACGCCTACGAATTCATAGAAATCCTACAGGGCAGATGAAATAATTCAGTGGAAGAGATATGGCCAACAAACTCGATGCTTGGCCTTTAGAAGACAAAGCTTCGATGATCAGGTTGTGGAGTTAGGACTGCTCTGGTTGTCCTTCCATTTCATCAATCAGGTTATGTCTTGCAGAACAAAGCCATTATTAAAAATCAGAAGACTTTTAAGAGTACATCATGGGAAGCAAGAGACTGGAGTGTGACACAGCTAGGCCTGAAATATATCTGTTTCTCAGGAACGCAGGTGAGAGAATGAAGGTAAAGAGAATGAAGAAACAGCAGATGGAAATCATGTAGACTGGTGCAGGCCAGGAAAATAATCACTTTGTCATTGAATATGAATCCCTGTGGGTTTTTATTTTATTTTATATTTTGTTTGTTTGTTTTCTCAAAAATCCCATATATCATCTTTAACCAGATCATGAAGAGTTTTGCAATAATGTCCAGAACACTTCTTTAGTTTTCTGTAATGCCCCATTACTTGTGTTGGGAATGTTTTTCTAACAAATGGCTTCAGTATTTTGGCCTTTCCATCCTTTGGGAGTGAATAATTCATTTCTAGCAGACCTGCTTTTTGTGTGCTCAAACTAAGCATGTGCCAAAATAACAACAGTGTGCCGACTTCTCTTGAAGTTGTTAAGAAAGAAAGGGAAACATAGGTTGTGTTGCTTTTTTTTAAATGTATGTGGCAATATATTGCACGGTATCTGAAACAGAAATAAACAATGCAATTCCACATTAACACTTTCAAACTTATAAGTTAAATAAGCTCACTGTTATGTAATGTTGATAATGGCAGGTAAGATACAGTGTACTATGATAAATGAAGGTTATTTAGTGATTTGTTCTGTTACTTTGGCTGGAGTTGGCTGCCTGGCAGAATTTCTTGTGCTTACCAATTCTCCAGCTCTTCATTTGATGAAGTACATTACTGCAATTTAGTTCCTTATGAATCTAGAGTTGGCTGTTCTCAAGTTTACTGTTACCTTTCTTTCTGATGGTTGTGTCTATACCTTTGTGCATTTTATGCCACCATAGATAGAACAGATTAACAGCATTAAGTTTTGGATTAGAACTACACCAACAGAATCAGTAATTCCCTCTGATAGAGGTGAGGAAAAATAATAGTTTCAAGTTTAGGCCTACGTTTGTGCATGTGACTCTAAAATTCTAAAGACATCATTTCCTGTACTGAAAACAGAGAGTTTCTTCTGATTGTTGTTTAAAACACAATACTCTAAAAGCTTGGAAATTTCTTCTTTAAATTGTGAAAATTTACGTAGGGAAAACCATCAGAACAGAACAGAGGAATGGTCAGATTTCACATTTCCTGTAAAACCGCTTAAAAGGAACACACTTGTGTATACTGGACATTTTATAAATAAAAAATATGTAAGATTTTAGAGTGATTGGAATGCAAAATCTATCACAGTGTTGTTCTTAAAAGACAGTGGAGCATCATAGCAGATTATATAACTTCGGGAACTATGCCAGTAAAGGTATCACTTAAGGTTTGTCTGTATGCAAGAATAACCCAGAATGGCACTCAAACTACTCTTCTACAGTAGTTCTCTGAAAAGATGCTAAGAGCTTTGAAAGTGAGTTAAGCTAAATCATGGGAATTCTTTTAGAATGATTGTCTGCAGGGCACTTAGAGTGGAATACCTGTGGTATTTCCATGTTTTCACAATCATTTCCCCACCTAGATAAGTCTTTGGAAGAGTTTTGAATACTTCTGTTTTGTGCCTATTCGGTACAGATAGGCCAAATTTGACATTTTATTACTTATGGGATTTTTCTTTTTCTGTTTGTGACAGCATACAGCTTCCAAGAATCTTTCAGCTCACTTATGAAGTAGTTAAAAGACAAATGAAAACTCTCAGAGATAAAATGAATGTAACTTAATATTGGTTGTGAATTGTTAAATATACCATATAAACACTAATTCTGAATTTCTACCTAACATCTAACAGCAGAATACAGGGAACTTCTTTTGACCTGAATCATTTTTCATATGTTCATGGAGCCGCTATATTCTTGGCACAAGAGGAGGCCAAAACCTTTACAAATGCAAGAAAGGTCAAAAGTCAGTTACTGAACTTTTTCAGGCTGAATCAATGTAAGAAAAGCAAAATATATATCATGAGCATGGGTTCATGAACAGTAGCCTCATAACTGGAGGTGTTCAAGGAATGTTTAGACCATGTGTTGAGGGGTGTGGTGTAGTGACAACTATTGTTGGTAAGCAGGCAGTTGGACCTGATGAAATGCTGAGTGAGCTGGGTCTGTTCAGCCTTGTGGAAAGAAGACTCAGAGGGCACCTGATCAGTGTCTACAAATGCCTAAGGTGCAGGAGGCAAAGAGAAAAGAAAAAAGGCTTTTCAGTGGTGTATGGCAATAGGACAAGGGGAAATGGCCACAAACTGAAGCACACGAAGTTTCTCACAAATGTGTGTAAGAACTTCTTCACAGTGAGGGTGATGGAGCACTGGAAACAGGCTGCTCAGGTGGGCTGTGTAGTCTCCTCTGGAGATAGTCGAAAGCCACATGGACACCTACCTGTGCAGCCTGCTGTAGGGAGCCCGCTTTGGCGGATGGTTGGACTCAATGATCTCTGGAGGTCCCTTTCAGCCCCTACAGTTCTGTGATTCTGTGATCTTGTAGTTGTTTTCCAGCCTTGCTTATTCTTTTTGACCATTGATAGCATCACAGAAAGATGGTGCACAACAGCATCTCACAGGAACTGAAATTGTGGACTGGGTACAGCTCAGCTTATCATCATTGTACTTACAGTCTCAACAGATTCTTCTGATACTAAAAATAATAATTTTCTTAGTGCATAAAAAATAATGTTTTTAGCACTGCATCTATCAAAGAGGCCTTGTTAGGTGGATGTATTGTTCTGATGTTCCTCTCTCCTATTCTGAAGGTTTCTCCTGTTACCTTTTCTTCATACAAGAACATTTTCCACCCAAATAAAAAAGGAAATTTTCAAACTTCTAGGGTTTCTTTTGTTGCAGTTGTTTTCTTTGCAGTCAGAACAGACTCACTGTTTCAAAGCAGGAAATGAAGTGTTTAGAGGTTCAGGGTCACTTCCACAAACTTAGTTTATCAATACAGCTCTGAGATTGGATCAGAGGGAATCTATTAGTAGCTTTGATATAACTTATGATCAGAATCGAATTGTGGTGAATCGTTTTTATTCATATGCTCCTAAATTACTGCCACTGCATCTTCTCACTAAGATTAATTTGCTGTATGGTAAAAATCCCAGGTTCAAAACCTTTCAACTGTATGTATTGTATTAAAGTTCAAAACATTATTCATAAACATGATACCCTGTTTTATAGTGAATCCTTTTATAAAAGGGAGTTAAGTATGTTCTTCTAAACCTAAGGAAGCTTACTTGCTATTCCAGTAGAACATTCCTATACTGTCCTTCAAACTGGATGTTTTTTTCCTATTCAGTAGAAGAAAACTCACTAGTCTAGTAAGTGCTCAGCACAGACAGAAAATAGTTTGGAGCTTTCCAGTGGAATGATGCGCCTTTTCAGTTTTATTTAAATACAGAGTTGCTTGGCAAAAGTACCCAAGCCCCTGTGTTATGGTCAATGTGAAAAATACTGGTGTCAGAGTCTCAGTAATGATGGAGGTGCCCTTTAATGTGCAGATGGGACACATTAAGGCAAGAAGCTCTGAAACCTGAATAACTATTGGCTGTTATCTTATGCTGGCAAAATCCAAAACCTTTGGTGCAAAAGCACTTCAAACTGAGAACAACATCTGCAGCATCCAACCTGGCTGAAAACTGACAGATTTTGGTGTTTGCAGCTTTGGACCTTCCCTGCGCATAACAGCAGGCTCTGCAAAGGGCTGAGTGCAAGACAACACAGCTGCGTGGTCTGTCAGGCTTTTGCCCCATGAAAACCCCTCTGCTGTACTTCCTCTTGTTCTTTTACGTGGTAAAATACTTATCCTTCATCTTTGTTTGCAAAATAATTCTGCAAAATGTATCACTTGTGTATAACAGACAGTCTTTGCAATAGGATACAAATGGCTGTTAACAACAAGGAAATTGTCAAAGAACAAAGCTTAGTAGAGCCAAAATAATAAAGAAATTGATCCCAGTTTAGTCTGTGCGTATTATCTGAATATAATGTTGTACGTAGTCAAAACAACATGGGCAGCTATAATAGATTAAAACTGCCTCTACTCTTTTTCTTCTTGAAAGACCAAACTCTTCTCTTAGTGTGTTTGTTACTTTGCTTCAAGAACATAGGGCTAGACTTTACGGTTTGTTTAGCTATGAAGGGATGACAGACTAGGGGGGTGGTAAGGGGAGCTTAGTTTTGGAATGTAAATACATGTAGAGCTCTTCTCCTTTTGTTTAGCATCTCTTTAAACTAAGACAAAAAAAATCAGTGAATGAATGAATAGCAGCATGGTGAAATACCTAAATGTTTGAGTTAAAATTTTTGGATGTTTGAAATCCTATTTGGATCCTTTTCCCAGATCGCAGTGCATTCATATGCACTCAGCAGGAAACTTCATGGAGATGCACATTTGGGCAGAAGGTCTTTGGCGGTGCCTTTTTCTTAACTTGTGTCTTTTCTTCTTTTGAAGAAAGTAATGGCTTAAGTCTGACTGAAGAACAATCTTTTTTGTATGTTCCTTATAAGAATTTGCTTATGGTTCACAGATTTTACCCACCATCTATGTCTGCAATCCTTTGGATTTAAAACAGCATATATCTCACTGCAGACAACAGGAAACGCCAAATTAAAGACTTAATGACATACTGCTGAAAGAAGACAAAAGGTGACAAATTATAAAACAGCCAGCTAAACTTTTAAAGAAAACACTGAAAAAAACCCCACAATTCAGACAGCTTGAAAAGGATAAGGATATTGTTACACTTGCAGACATGTTAATAGAAATTAGACTGAACCAGGCTGAATATAAATTTAAGCGTTTGAAAAAAAGCCACTAATGAGTTTCAAAAAAAAAAAAAAAAAAAAAAAGTAATTTGTTATAACAATGAAAACAAGCTTCTGATTTATTAAGGAAAAAAAAATAAAAAATAAAAAGAAAGGGGGAAAAAAGTGAACGCTTGGTATGTCTTAACCTTGTTCTTATTGACTACTAAACCACAGACTTCATTCTTATAATTGTGAAGCCAATGAATGTGTGACTTCTGCCCTTTAGAAATGATTAACCTCTGCTGCTGCTGCAACTGCAGCAGTGTCAGCTTTCTGGTGTGGTGCAGCAGCTGTGTGCTCTGGCCTTCCAGCTCTGGCTTGATTTACAATGGGTGGTGGGCTCTTTGATCTGCTGGAGTTGTGGAGAGATGGTGGAAGAGGAGGAGTGAGATGAGTAGCAAAGAGAAAGGAGGGGGAACTAGACAGATGGAAAAGCAAGGTGGCAGACATTTCCAGTCCCAGTGGTCTCAGTCCTCTCGTTGAATCACTTAAATATTTATGTGCTTTGGTGGCAGACACTGTTGTAATATCCTTGATGTCATGAACTTAATTTGGGACCGTAGCACATTGTCAGTAGCTTAATGGGATGTACCCCTTCTGCAATGCCAAAAGAATCTCTGACGAAGGTAGTTCTCAGAACAGTGGATTCATATTTGTCTGAAATACTACTCCTAGTTCTGCATAAGATTTTGTACTTAGAGGTTACCTGCTCAGCTTTTCATCAGTACAACTCTGAAATCAGATCAAATGGAACCTGTCAATAGCTTCAAGCTTGAACTACAATCACAAAAGGATAGTGGTATAATTTTTTTTTCTAATTACTACTAATTTTTCTTAAAATTATTTTTGTATCCTTATCACTGCCACTAATGTATTTAAAAATACATGGCACCCATTTAGTTCATGAGCTCTGCTGATGCATTGCTTTTGCAATTTTTCTTACCCTTTGGAAAAAAAAGAGGAATGATTACTTGGGGGGTTGCTGGCAGAATCAAATTGCATTCTAGAGAGAGAGAGAGATTTATTCTTGACTCAGTATCTGATGAAATATTTAAATAAGAGCACTCACAGGACTTTATGAAGTGCAGTATTTACCTAAATTGCCTAATTCAGTTTGTGATGCTAAATCCCTATGCTTCCCTAATACTTACCTAATAACAAGCATTGTTATCCTCAGCATATGCCTCTAGACTTAAAAGGAACTTGTCACATATATATAGGTGTTTATATGTACTGTTATATATATACAAACAGTTGTCTGCTAGTGTGCTAGAATACTCTGACCAGTTT
Source organism: Coturnix japonica (assembly GCF_054131305.1). Lineage (NCBI taxonomy): Eukaryota > Metazoa > Chordata > Aves > Galliformes > Phasianidae > Coturnix > Coturnix japonica. Next base: position 55,329,460 of record NC_140702.1, on the reverse strand, counting down.
TATCTCCTTGTCTAGCATTATCTGCATCCATCTGGTGTTTGTGTTTCTGCAGGAACACTGTAAGATCTGGAGCTTGGCAGTTTTGTATAGGCAGTGGGTACAAGTCAACAGCTGCCTGTGGGGCAGTGCACTAAAACAAAAATAACGGATGAGTGTTTGTCAGACAGACCACTGCCATTGTGACTGAGAAGCAGCACTGAGAAATACTGTGGAATGAGTGAAATAGAAAAGACCAACTGCGTTACTTTATTTGGCAGTGCACTGCATAATATGAGAAGCCAGTTTTATTTCTTTGGTTTAAAGCTAGACTAAAACATTTGCTTGTTCCCATATGGAAAAAAATTTTGCCATTACAAAAGCACTGATTTTGACTCCTTCTATTCAACATCTTGATTTTTCAGTAGGGCTTGGTTTTATAAAGTGTCAAAGTCCATTTCATGTTTACGTTTTAATATAGTGCTCCTCTATATTTTTTAAGGTAAAATGCTACCTAGTCTTTTAAATAAATACACAGATAGTCAGACAGTCAGACTCAAAAGTATAGTTACTGCTTGAAGGTCTGTTTGGTCTCAGAGGTGTTATCTAGGCTAGTTCTGAAGAACTTTTCAGCCACTCTGTGTTTGTGTACATCACATGAGAAGCAGAGATTCATAAACTCAGTGGAGCTGAGTTTTTAGTAGTTGTCTGTACAGCGTATGATACAGTGGGGCCCCTGTCTGTACTGGGGTTTGTAAATTCTATCGTGATGAAAGTAATAGAGAGACTCTTCTTGAAAAAATAATTTAGTCTTGGTGATTTGCCCTTTTGTGTGTGTGTGTGTATATTTATATATATATGTGTGTGTGTGTTTGTATGGATATATGCGTGCATGTGTGTATATACATGCACAGACACAAGAATCTGCATATATATATGTAGAAGTCCAGCTATTTAGCAATTAGTTCAATCAAAATTCTTGTTTTAATACCTGTAGAACCCTGAATGTTCAAACTGAGAAAATTTAATTTACAAAAAATGAAATAGGAGCTGATTATTAGAAAAAATATTCCTCTTATTCATATGAAAAAAAAAAAAAAGTTATTAATCAGAATAGTCCCTGTTGACTTGCAGCATCTGTTGGAAATGGAGCTGCAGCTAAAGCCTGCACTATGATAAATCTTTGGAAGAAATGACTAACCATGAACAGTATTTACAAGTGAATTTAAGCTTAAAAATATAGGCTTTCTTCTTTATATAGTTCTTCCAGAAAGCAAAAACAAACAACAAAAAATTGATAATCTGAAATAGCTCTCATACATTAGCTGTAGAGGAGGAAGCTTCCTGATGCTGAAGATTTCTTGCAGAAACAAGGAGGGGGCATTAATGCTCTAGAGTGAATGTAATTGAATTCAAAGTGGTTGGCATGGAGTGGAAGGGGAAAAGAGATGCAGAGGAGTAATGAGATCAGTGTCCTTCCCGCATTAGGAGTTTCCACCTTTCCATTTGTGGTAGGAGGAAGATGAGAGCTGGCTGTTGTCTCACCTAGGTTTTTAGGAGCCTGTAGCTCCTAAAATTAAACTTAATGGGTGTGGAGAACATTTGTTGTTGTTACATTTATGTACTAGCAAAAATAAATAGTTTGTAGGTTCTGCTGAAATACAAATAAGTTACACCCAGCGCTAATTTAGTATTAAAGGAAGGTGTATACTTTCTGAGCAAGTTCAGGTATGATATTCCAACCGTTCCATTATAATTTAGCTCTGTTTACCCCTATAGTTTCAGTTGATGCAAATATTATTTTAAACTTAGCTTGGAAGTTGTGGAGAGTGCATGATAGTTAGTCCTAAAAACTGTCTCGTGTTTATGCCCAGAAGTTGTTTGGTACAAGCGGTGTTCAGTTCAGGCTTCCTTCTGTTGGCTGCCTGGCATGTTACAGCCAGGACTTCAAAAGACAGTTTGCAGGAGGGAAACCTGTTTCTATTCCTGAGCTACCTCTGTCTTGGATCTGTACTGTGGCTGCAAAAATTGTTGCTAATCGCAGTGCTGTGCATCAGATTTTCCTTCTTTATTTCGTAGAATACCAGCTATTCCAGAAATAGAGACCCTCAAAATTAAATTTGAACAGGCTGTTGAACTATCATCAAATGGCATCAACTTTTTGTAAGATATGGTCAGAATTATCTTCTGCAGTGAAATCCCTACAGGCATTGAAGGAATGGTGCCGCGAAGAGCAGACCTGACACTGGCAACTCTCCAGTCCTGCAGATGTGAGGCGGAGGAGATTCTGCAGGATTAGGGGAGTGGAGAATAAGCTGTGCTCAACTCGATAACTCTACCCTGGTTTAAAATCTTAGATTGCTCAATGTGGGTGGAAGGTGGAAGAAGTTACGAATGTTTAATAAAACTGTTTAGGTGAAAAGTGAAAGGAAAAGATGAAAAACAACAAAAGCTGAAGCATGCTTGCTATTATTTAGAAAACAATTGTGTGTCCAGCTGACATACAAAAGGATGAGATTGCTAAAAAATGCTTAAATAAATAAATGTTTAAAAATCCATCATCTTTAGAATGACCCCAGCAAAACTGTCAGATGTTTTCTGAATGAGTGTTTTTACTGGTTAGTTTCCTTTGTCTTTTGATGTTTACAAACAACTCTCACAGTGTACTGGAAGCTTTAAAGTGGTATTATCACTATTGGGGTGGCCAGCAGAGCTGTGCTGTGGTGTGCTGAGCCAGTGGGACTCCTTATTGATCCATTGAAGTGTTCTAGTCAGTAAAATGCAGAATAACAGAAAGCCTAACCAGATGTAAAGAAGTGTACCATAACAATTTCTCAAAAAGCAGTCCTTTTTGAGGCTTTTTTGAGTCCTTTTTTCCCAGGTTCTTACTACTTTGTTTGAATTTTTAGGGCTATGAGTGTTTTTTGGTTGATTGTTCTATCTCCTGATGTTTTTCCTATTCTAAATACAGTAAAATAAAACAGACAAACAAACAAAAAACACTCCTAAACCAAAGCAAACCCACAAACAACAATGACAAAAAGATATTATTAACTTGAAAAATGGAGAAGTGTATTTAGAAATTAAGATTTGGACATATTGATTGCTAGTTAGGAATATCTCACCTATGTTTTCAGCCTGTTCACTTGCTCTCACAAATGAGGCTCAGTGCCTTTACATACATTCCCTTTGCCTCGCTGTGGCCTCTTGTTGAGAAATCTTCACTTCAGCTGTCTTGCCTTGGAAGTTTATCCTGTGCTCCTTGTCTGCTAGTTCCTGAAATTGGCCATTTCTGGGTATGGAGACATAAAGTAGCCATTTGTTACTTGGCTGGTGCCTATTTCCCCTTTTCTTCTCAGAGGAGGTGTTTTCCTCTTGTGTTTTCACTCCTAATATGTTTGTGTAGCACTTATCGAAACAGACCCAAACAATGTAATGGGTGTTGTGCGTCAATGATAATCAAAGCCAGGGTGCTTAAGCCACTTTCAGAAGGTTTAGGTTTGGTTAGTTTTCCAAGGTGTGTTTGGAAATATCTAGGTCTCTTCTTAGAATAGCGGTCCTTCTGAGTCTGAACAGCATTTCTTACTCCAGGCTGAAAAATTCCAACATAAGTAAATCTTCCCTTGTGTGATTTAAGTAGTTCTGGGAAATGACAATCTAGATTATTTTTGTTATATATCCCAAGTTGGAAAATCACATGAAAGGTACTATTACCACAAAACCAATTAAATGTATAGTGTTATATTCCTCTGACAAATGCTGAGTTTTACAGGCAAGTTTGTGTTTTCATTGTGCCTCTACCAGGACACAGGTTTCAGTCAGGGCTTAAGGGGGAAAAAAAATCTTGTCACATGTAGTATGTATGTTTTGCTGAAATCATTTGCAAATAACTGCATCTGTTAGCTATTGGTGTCCTTGCTTAATAGGCAAGTTTAAAATAACTGCTTATACTTGTGTGCTTCTGATTCTTTCTTTTGCAAAACAGATGAACCTCTGTATTCCAAGAATTGTTCCAAATCATATTTTCTGGCACTGCTTTTACTTTTAGTCATTGTATGAATTAAAATACGCTTTCCAGCTTTTGCCTAAGTTGTCAAAAAAATGTCTCTATAGAATTAACGTGCATACAGGCATACAGTTTTTGCAATTCTTTTTTTTTCTTTTTTTTTTTTTTTTAAAGCAATGTTAAATTTGCTTGAGAAACATCTCTTGTTTTGACTAGTGGAAGATCTAAAAATATACTACTGTATTGACTGAACTAATTACATTTCAGTTCTAGCCACTACCATCTGGATCTCTCTCTTTCTGGTTACATTTTCTTTGCACAGATTGCACATGAGTGATTAGCACCATGATCTGATTGTCCAAATTTGGTTCTGAGTGTTAACAGCAGATCTACAGAGCCACATTCAAGTTGGTGTGCCTTTCATTTTCCTCTGCGGATACTGTGGTCCAACCCAGTGATCCCCAGGTCAGCAGAAAAGTAGAGAAAGAGGGAACCATCCAGTAGTGAATAAGAGGCCTGTAGCCTCTTATTTAACCAAGAGGAGTAAGGGAGGGAGCTGGAATTCTCTGGTCAGTTGATGAGAAGGATAGAATGCAGTCAACTTAGTGGCTTGCATGAAGTGCTGTTAAAGTCAAACTCTTCCTGTTAGGGCCAGGTGGTGAAATGGAAGGAGTAGTAGCCAGAAATTGTGAGCTGAGTGGTTCAGATTTGATATGAGGAAAAAAGTACCAGGAGGATGAAAGGGAGGTGTGATTGTGGCTCTGTCTTTGGATGTTTTCACTTCTCACAGAAAGCCACAGGTGGCCTTCCAGGTGGTGGTAGCTGGCCTGCTTGGTTGGTAGTGTTAGAGTAACTTCAGGCAAGGAACTTCGGCTATGAGAACCCTAAAGGTCCTTTTTGTCCTCACTGGAGTTCTCCACATGGCACTGGAGCCTCTGTGAGATCTGTCATTCCTACCGGTGAATTAGAGGCTAAAAGCTGGAGCTCTACCAGTCCACAGTTTTTAAACCTGATAAAAATCAAGTATGTAACTGTAACTTCTGCCTCAAACTTTTCAATCCACGGATCACTTAAACTGAGAATCGTGCATCACTTTAGTAAAGAAAAAATTTGTGCTGCCTGAGGAAAGCAGAGCTGAAGCTGTCACATCCAGGCTGAGGGCCCTCCTGAGCATGGTGAAGGATTATGTGAAGTGGAGGTATATCAGGCAGCAGTGCTTGCAGGAAGTCTTAGGCTAATGCTCTGCTCTGTGCTTTCTCTGTTCCTTCAGCTGAGCAGCTGTTCCTAAGATCTTTTATGCTCTCTCTATCTGGCATGACAATTCATCTTATCCTGAAGTAAGATCATTTTTACCTATTCTTTTCTGTTTTTGTGTTGTGACATGTAGTTTTCTGCTGGTAGCAGAATGTCTCAGGGAATAGTTTGTGGTAAAATATTGAAGTTAGAGGGGAAGTGGGGTGGCATGTCTGTGCCTGAATTTGGTGAAAAGCAAAGTGCTTTTGTTTAGGCACCTAGTAAGGATGTAGATTGCCATCTTTGACCCTGAAAGGTCTATCAAAAGCTTTCAAAATACAAGATGTTTAAATTATACCACACCAAATCAAATACTTTATTGTAGTAAGTATTCGGAGAGCATCAAAAGGAATATGTTGACATCCATGATTTTGCAGATCACTAGCAGTAGTGTTAATGATACTGTTCTCCCAAGTAACGTGTTGAAAAATTATTCACATTGTGATCTTGGGCTCAGTCTGTTCTGTAGTACAGAAACTAATACAGAAACTAGTTATTTCAAAGATACCACAAAATACAAGCTTTTCTATTCATAGTATTTGGACAACCGTTTCTGTTCCTCTTAGCTTTACTTCTTTAAGTTCCTATGTGATTTTGGAGACTAACATTTTAAGTACATGTTTTTAAACCTAATGCTATATCAATATATAAATTTTATATCTTCATTACCACTAGAGTGGTATTGTTACCTCTATTTTAGGTAGACTTTCAGATCAGAATGGGCAGTCTTTGGCTTACTAAAATTTGTGTCTTAGATTCCTTAAATCTGTGCAATTTATTCAGTGTTATTGGCTGTAATTATTTTTTTTTCTTTCATATTTCATGTGGTGTTATAGCTCTGATAACCGGAAAGATCACATTCACTGTTAGTGAAGTCACTGATGTGGTTATTTGTTTGTTTGTTTGTTATATGCAATATAGGAAGGTATGAGAAAATCTAACAGTTCAAGTGATTCATGATTTGAAAAGCTTGACAAAGAAAGTTTCAGCTACACACTGGACTTAACAAGACAGCTTGATTTTTATTTATTTTATTTTATTTTTGCTGAATTTTCAGTGGTTCTGTTGAAAGCACCCTTTGATGCGCCCTTCTTTCTTGAGTTGTTTGTTCTGTGGTGCCACTGTTGTCCCTTTTTACTGTGCATCCACACAGCATTGTCACACAGGAAGACTGGAAACTGCTTCCAGTTTCTGTTGCAGAAACTGACAAATTGGATAACTCCTGAGAATTGAAAATCGAAAACTTCAGTCAGTTCTATTCCCAGATTGCAAAACCTTTTCTGTGCCATTGTAATACCCAGCTGTTTGCCAGTCACTGTTACACTGACATCTAATACCATTTCATTTCTGCCTGTTTATTTTATCTGTGTTTACAGAGCAGGACTAAAGCTTTTCTTTTCTTACTCATTTGTGTAAATCTGCTTTTTTTTTTTTTTTTTTTTTTTTTTTTTTTTTTTTTAATAGTTAGTCATTGGGCCAAAAGCAGCTTCTCTTCAGGAGAGATCAAAAACAGTTTGTCAGTGATAGCACAAGGTTTATGACCTGTTCCATTGGGCATAATTAAAAATGGAATTCAGCCCATTTTTGCAGAATAACTTTGACACATCTGGTTTAAACAGTTTTAGTGCAGAAAGGAGATAAATAGAAGTTTCTTTACACAGTAGATTAGTTTCAGATGAGGTATAGGATCCCCTCAAATTCAGGTTCACATAAAAAGTGCACCAATGGGACAGCCACCCATGAAATGTGCATAGTCATCTGTTGAATATGTGAAAATAAATGATAGGCCTATAGCAAAGAAAAAAAAATAAAAAATAAAAAAATAAAAAAAATTTGTCACGGCACCAGAAGGAAATGTAAGGTAATCACACTGCAAAGAAGGAGGACCAGGGCTGAATTCCATTACAAAATCCCTATCCTTTCCCTGCTTTCTCTGCCAGAGCACCCCTGATCCAGCTTTATTCCATGTTCCCCTTCAGAATGTTCATGTTTTTACAGATATAACACATTTTATGGCACCCACTAAAGCTATCTGCTGTGAAATTCTTTTAAGAATTTTGAGTTTAAATAGTTTGTCCTTTTGTTACCCTTTTCTATTGCATTGCCAGTACATATTGCTTTCTCATCAGATGCCGATAGTCCCTTTAGTAGACACTATTATTCTGTGAAATGGCAATGAACACACAATACTGGCTTGTAGGTAGGGAAGTACAAAGTATTTGTTTCAGCACTTTGCTCTTGAATAGAAAAATACAGTCTGTGTCTGTTTAATATTCACTGGGATATCCCGGCGTTTGAGGAATGTTGCTGGTAGATACCTTGCTAAACATTCGGGACACATTATTGCTGCATGCAATTTAGTGAGTTATTTTTATGCATTTTTAGAAAGAATTAAAATATGGGAGAGATGTGTAGTGTGAATTAAGTCATTTGTAAAGTCTTTACAAAGTATCAACGAGATCTGTACTTCATTGCACAAAAAGGTAGGAGAGCTGATCTGAATGCCTGAAATGCCTGACTGTTGGGAACAAGTTGACTGGTGTAAATAAAGGATAGAACATGATGAAGCAGTTTAATTTTTATGGAAGTTATTTCTAGCTTACATTGTCCAGTGTGATTAATGTCCTGCTGTTTGTTTTCTCAAAGCAGGACTAGTTGTGAATCTGAGACAGCACATTGTAACATCTTCAGAATAACACAAGAAATACCTCATTTTTACTGTAGATTGCATCAATACAGTAGTTCTTACTGAGCTGCATGGAAAAGTTGAAATGATATAAAATGGCAGTTGAAAGAATACAAGTATTTTTAAATTTAGCTGGGAGTACATACAATTTAAGTCACTGTAGGTGGTCTCAGCAAAGCCATTTCAGATGCAGAAAAGAGGCAATGTTTTCATTCCCTTGTGTTATATGTACATTATCTTGGTTCAAGTTAAACTATTTCCAAAATAATTGGAACATGAGGAAGTTGGTTACTAGCAAAGTTAATTCTGCTCACCTCCTGCTGTAAACCTTTTGCCCTCTAGGGAAAATATATTTTGTTGGGTGGGGTGGGGGGAAAGAAAAAGAAAAGAAAGAAAAAGAAAAGAAAGAAAAAGGAGAGAAGTAGAAATGCATTTCAGTATCATATAATTAAGTAGCTGACATTTTTTTATGGTAATACTTTTGGGTGGTCTGTTCTTGAAACACTTGATTTGTTAGGAAACATAACCATTTCCGCCAGTAATCTCTAAGTCCTAAATATTTTGAAAAAAATTTGCATTGCGGTATTGCATCAGTGCATTACTCACCAGTTAAACTCTGTAAACTGCTGTCGCTTGGCATTGGAGAGGGCTTCCAGGTTTTTTTTTGTTTGTTTGTTTTTTGTTTTTTTTTCATATCAGCAAAAACTTCTGTAAATTATAATACTGTTTGGCAGAGCATTCAGAATAAATACTGAAAAAACAGATGATTTAACAGAAAAGTTGAATCTCATTTTGCTTTCCCCCCTGCACATCCCTTCCTGCCCACCCCCTCTTCCCCCCCCACCCCCCCAAAAAAATAAGAAAACAAAGAAAAAAGAAATTAAATCCTAGTAGATTGCAAAGTGTAGAAAGTTTGAAATTGACTTCAGCTGCAGTGTTTGTTTAGGTGTGGTGACTCTTTTGTATGCTTGTTGTAGTTGCCTCTCAATCAGCACAATTCTGATAGTCCCCACTGGACGCTATGGAGATTTAGAGACTTGCTTACTGCAATGAACCTCAATGATTTTAAAGTTAGGCATACTGCCACTGAGTCTAGGATCATTTCAGCTGCCAGTGGTAATGAGCTGCTGAGTTTTTCAGATTAAAAGAAAACCAGCTTGAATACATTTAAATATTATGCTAATGTACATAAACACAACTATATTGAATGAAGTTCCTGTAACCAGGACAATATATCCTAACTGTTTCTTATAGACTCAGCTGTCTGTCAGGTTAATCATTCTGTGCACGAATGTTTAACCTTATGTACCAGCAGGAAATAGACAATGCAGTGAAGGGTTTCTGTAGTTCACAGCTGATGAAGAGCCAGTGTGAAAATGTTTCTGAGATGCAGTCGGTGAATAGAGTCTAGGATGGCTTTTCCCAAGCCTCTAACACTATTACTTTACTTTTCCAAAATGGGAAGCATCTTGCAGAATCACTCTTTGCAAAAGAAATTGAATTATAGTTGTGGGAACCAAACTCACCTTTTATAAATGGTAAGATATACATAATAACAGAATAAAATTACACTTATTTACTTAAGCATTTTAAAGACCGATATTCTTCTCAATTTATTTTCCACGCTGCTCCTTAGCTATTATCTTGCAGGTCTTGTAAAACAAAAAATGACAAATAGAGTGGAAGAAGTCTGATGCTTGACTTATTGGGATACTGTTCCCTCCCTTGTACTCCTGCTGCTCTAACAGCAGCCAGCCTGTGAGTAGTTAAATGCTGCGACTGTGCCTTTGAAATAGTTATTCAGTGGCTCACAGAGCCCGAGCTCACACAGTAGGTAAGACCTGACAGGAGAGCTTAGGAGTTTGTGGAGTGATTATGCGTTTTGTTCATAGGTGGGAACTCTACTCAACAGAGGAGCCTCTCTAGGGAAAGGGCAAAATCCTCTCTTGTCATGGCTCAGAGGCATGCTGATGCCTCCTGCTAATGCTCAAGTTTCTGCTGACTGTCTAGACAGTTTCCATTCTGTAACTCTTCTTTTGTTTCTTATGATACTCTGTGTCTGCAAAGACCATGCTGATCTCTGACAAGAACATTCTCTATGGCTTGATTAAGTCAAAGTGATCAAAAACTGTAGAAGCAGCTTTTCCCTATAAGGTTTGTCCTGAGTCCTTAGTCATATGCCTTTGGCAAGTTGTTCATCATTTGTGAAGTTAGGAATAGAGGCTTTGATTTAAATAAGAAGATCAGACAGTGCACAGCTCCTGCTATTCTGCAATAATTTTGCTTCTTCTGAAGGGAAATGTGCCAGTACTGGAAACTCTATTATTTCTCAAGCTGATAGAATTTAACTGTGTCTACTTATGCATGCATTTACTATTGTAGGGCCTGATTTACGATGACTATTAAAAACAAAACCAAACCACCACACAATCTGAATGATTCTTGGCAGGTATCTCTGGAAGCTGTTAATAAAGTGAATACCAGCATTTCAAGAAAATGCAGTTTTGTATTGAATGTGGGAGAAAACGGAGAAATACTGTTGCATTATGATAAAAGTTTTTTATTTACCTGCTGGACTTAATCTTCTAACAATCAACTGCATTTTCCTAAAATCCTAGATTCAGAGGATTCTTGACATAGATGCTGATTAGAACTTTCTTTGGTAGTGATGCTGTTAATTTTCCTGTAAAAGACTGATATTCTGACAGTAGCAGCTATATCCTCATAGCTCTGTTTGCTATTACCAAGAAGATAGTAAGTTAGTTGTAGCAAAAATGAGCTGTCTTTATACTGCCTACAGCTGTCTGTATAATTGCAACAACCAAAAGGATAAGGGAGCCAAATCAGATTTTATGTGGAACAGACACAAGCTGTTTCAGAAGTTGCCCTGCAAAACATCTATCACAGCCCTAAGAAGGAGGTGGCCTAGCCAGCAATGTGTGTTCTGCTCAGTAGTTTCTAAAGCAAAGTACGTTGTGCTAGTGGGATGTTTTAAACTAACCTTTTCTTTGCGCTTAAATGTACTGGAGTTTTCACAATTAACAAATTTATCTTACTCAAGTGTGTGTGTGGGAGGGAGGAGAGTGGGAATGACAGTAGAAACATCTGCAGAGCAGTAATTTCGTATACTGCTACAGCTGTTAAACAAGGGGATACCTCTTTACCCGGGGATCCATTTGTATCTGACATTTGGGAAAGGAAGATATTTGTTCCTATGTCATATGCCTCTGAAGTGTTGGGATATGCCACGTTCAAATATTATAATATTACTTCCTTCAAGTGCAGCTTGAATGTAGTACATCTTGCACTGCAAGACTGCTTAATCTTGCTGTGATGTTTTACTTTGTAGAAAAATAACTTTTATAGATGCAGCATCCTGTTTTGAGCCATTTGTAGTAATTTACTTTTTTTAATTCTAAAAGGAGTACTAGTATTTTCAGCAGGTTTGAATTCTTTCATATGTTTTAGTGATAGTTGAGGTTTGAAATACTCAATATACTCTACATATACGACTGAAATGCTCTTAATACTTCTTGCTGTACACTGTCTGTTTTCTCTCATTATTCAACTTAAGAGACCCTCTTTGGATTAGTTATATGAGTGCTGCATAGAAGCATTTATATTTGGATTGGGCGGTTTTCATGCTTTTTCTTAGAAATGTGTAAACATTGAATGGGTGTGGAACAAAACTGCACCCCACATCTTTGAATATTATGGGCAGCATTGTCTCCTCACTGGATCACTTTGCAATGTGCTGAGCTGGAGTGATGGTGTCTCTGATGACCTAAACATGTACAATATAACAGATCTGCAGTGCTGAAGCTCAGTCTGTGTTTTTACTTGTCCCTTCTTTGGTGCTGTCAGAGTTGCATTTATTGCTTGAGCCAGGAAAAGTGCCCTCCAAGTTACCACTGCCCAGCCGGTGGGTGTGTTTGCACTGCTGGGGAGCCTTCTAGTCTGAGGGTCTGCAGAGACAGCATTGAGGGGATGGGAAGGGATTCACCAATAACTAGAAATACCTTGCAGCTGCAATGTCATATACTTCCCTCCCACGACTTTTCGAAGTGAAATACTGAAGACAGGGGAAGAAATGGGGCCTATGACCAGAAAAAACTTTGCACGTTCATTGACATGCTGCTTGGAAACTGTGTCGAGTCATGCAGTATGCAGCTCCTGGATTAATTAAGGAGGCAAACACTTCAAACATAGAATTAGTAATGTTTTGTTTGTTTGGGTTTTCCTTCCTTGTCCCCTCCCCTCCCCCCCCTTCCTCCTCATTCCAACTGAAATGCAGTTTCAGGCAAAGTTTGTTTGTAGTCAGATATTAGCTTACTGCAATAAGCACTATTCTTGTGACCTGCTTTTCCTTATTACTTTCTTTAGTTGCTTTTGTTTATCAAGAATTCTTGAAACAAAGGAAAACTTTTATTTTGGGGAAAATACGGTCATCAGTTATAAAACTCCAACCGTAGGCTAGTTTTTGAATACCATATATGAAATGAGGCTGTCCTGTATCTTTTACAGATAGCATGTATACCCAGGCATGCAGCAGAGGATTAGACAGACATGCAACTAAATCTCTCCCATAAAAAAGATATTGTGTTATATTGTATATGACCTGTAGCCCAAGACACTTTAATGAACTGCTTATCCACTGCCATCCCAATCCCTACTCCCCTATCTGGTACTGGCACTCATTATAAATCATCAGTATTTCTTTCTCTTCGTGTCTTCCTGCTCCAGTTGCATTCTATTTTTATATTCCTTAAATTAACATTAAGAAAAAGAGATTAAAAAAAAAAACCAAACACATTCCTAGGTTTTGCCTTTAGGTTATGCTTCGTCCAAGTGATTACCCTGATTTTAAACATAGCCAGGGTAAGGGAAGTGCTGCAAGAACCATCTGTCTGGACTTACTAAATGACCGAGAGGGTGTCTGTCTGGGTGATCTGCATTTAAATTGTATCATCTTATCCTCATTATCTTTTTTTGTGTGATTGTCTGGGGATTTTTCTAAAGGATTCCTTTAGCATAAATCATAATGTATGATTTCTGATACCTCATTTTAGTCTGTGTGGCTTAAACCAGAAATATATTAAATTTGGTCCTTAGAGTCCTCTTGGGTCATTCTTTTTAGTGCCTTTATGAATTAAATCCCTTTCTTCCCCCCAACCCCCAACCCCTTTTTTTTTCTTTTTTTTTTTTTTTTTTTAATCCCTGGATTATTGTTTGTCCAGTGGAAAGAGCTGATGTCTGAAATTTACAGGGGGTGCGTGTTCCCCAGGCTTTCAGTGTGTGTTTGTGTACATCTTGTATTCACATATTAATGTGTTTCTTCTCATGTTATCCATGTTGGTGGCATTTTTAATGGGTTTTGATGAACTAGTCTGAAATGGCCTGTGAAATTTGAAAACTACTCCAAAAGGAGCTGTCCGACTATGTCTTAGATACTCATTAACAAACATCCATAAATCCATAATTGCAGACTGGCTTCCTTGTTTACCATTCTTCTTTCATAACGACAATGAGACATGACAGCTAGTCCCAGGGGACTCCTGTGCTTCTCGGCTGGTTGATGTCACATAGCCTTTAGACCTGCATCTCGCCAAGTAACCAAGGGACTCACTGATCTCCCACAAATGTACTACCTGTCACGTCTGATTGCCTTAAAGCAAACCCGTCTTAGTTTTGAAATGGAGAAATACTTGTGCATAAGTATTTGAGTTCTTCTTAGAATGACTGCCTTTTTTTCTGTAGTAGGTTCGAAGCAGGGGTATGGTTTAAATTGAGAACATAGAAAAAAATATTTCTGTTTTAATTGAAAAGATTTTGGTTGTGAATCATTGTGCCTTTGTTTTGGTGTTGGGCAAAAAGAAACAGTAGTGACTTTCAAATAGATTTGGGTCTTCCACTCTACTAGAGGTATTCTAGTTACATGTCACTTTGATACTGGATTTCTGCTCAAAATTAAAATACTGCTGTTCAGCTGGTAGCTTTACAAGGTGTAGCGAAAACTTACTTAGTTTCATGCTTTCTCCCATTTAACTGGTCTGCTGCAGAATTTGGTCAGATTTCTGTATCTTGGTAAATACAATGACTTTTTTTGGCCTCTATATTAACATGCTTTTGTACATTTATTATGGTTATTAAGTAGATGCTGTTTTTGTGTTATAAATTCTTTGGACTGATCTGGATGTCCCCAGATACTTCTCTTTTGGCTGCTATGTTCTGGATTCTGGACTGAATTTTAAACTGGTGTTTGGATCTGCTCAACTGTGCCGCTTAAACTCTAATTGTCATATTTGGACTAAAAAAGCAAGCAGAATTTTTCCCTGAAGATTTGAATGTGTTCATCATTCAGCCTTAAAACTGTTAAGCTTGCAAACAATTTGAACTTGATTGCTCTTCTGCAGAGTTGTGTCCTTCTCCAAACAAAATTAACAGCAAGAACGCTTTTGAATTTTCCTGGGAATAGAACTGGGCTCTGACAGCCTTGTCCAGTGTACTCATCTTGCCTAAATTTTCTCAGAATAGGTATGACTGGTGTGTTAACACTGTTGCTTGAGCCAGTTTGTCCACCATTTTGCCCATAGTCTGTTAATTACTCCTAGTGCATCTGATCTTGGTGGTGCTTGCCATCGCATCATCACAGTCTCCCTTGTTCGCTGTATCTCCCATCAGGCTGAAAGCAGTTGTTCGGTCAGTGGTTTAATTTCCTTGTCAGCTGTGTTGGCGTGCAGGGCTGTGATATCAGTGCAGCTTGGGCAGAGGTTCTGTATGACACCAGGGCTCTGTGTCTGGGGACGGTGCTGAGGCACTCTGTCCCACACCAGGGCCATCTGTACCCCTGATGGGTTTCACCCTATCTGTCACTGGCTCTGTCAATCAAGCGTTCTTGACAGGAGTACCTGGTATGTTCTCCTCTGCCCAAACATTAAATATTGAGTCACTCAAATTGAAATAAAAACTCTAAACAATCACTGCAACAAGAAGCAGTAGCTTGGAGTAGTTTTCACGTTTACCTTTATTCACAGTGTTCCAGACACACAAGACGTGACCTAGTTTGACACCTCATGAATTTCAATCACCTGTTTTCAGGAGAGATGATAACATCAATATGGAAAAGTGATTTAGTGAGCCATTCTAGCCATATCATGAATTACATAAAGCTGGCGTCTAAGATAACATGAAATTGCAGAGAGAAACAAATATCTCCGTAATTATTGGTTTCCTGAAGCACTTGAAAATAGTGAGAGAGAGCATATTGCAAATCTCTAAAAATAAATAGTTTGTAAAGTCATAATCATTATAAAACAGATTTACTTGTGAAGACAGTATTACACATGTTTTAAGTGGCAGACTACACTTTAACGTGTAGCGCATATGTGGCTTGAAAAAAATAAGTCAGCCTGAGCTGTATTAATGATGAATTTTATTTCTCTTCAGTCATCTTAATGGAGGTAAATGGGCCAATTCTGAAAATTATGGAGGAATGGGTAATCTTGTATAAAAAAAATATTGATCTGATTTAGAAAATGTTTTTTGAAATGAAAACATGCTTTCTGAAAGCACAGGCCTTACTTGTATTTGGTAAAAGCAAAGCAAAAGAATCCCCTTCATCAATAGATAAGCTCTCTTTTTGACCACCCTATTAATTATTGTTTACTTTTTCTTCTTCTTTTTTTTTTTTCCTTTTTTTTTTTTTCTTTTTTTTTTTTTTATTCTTTCTCTTTTTAAACTTGAGATTCTATTGTTGGCAGTTTTGGAGAACTAGTAAAGTACTATCATATTCCAGATAATGTTCTTAACTTCTTGGCATATGTTCCTTCTTTCAAACCCCTCAGGATAATCCTCAGCTCCACAAAAACATGAGTCAAATACATTACAAAGTTCCCTCAGAGAATCAACATCTTTTCCAGCTGTTTGGATAGTCCGTCTAAAACCTGACCAGACCTCTCATCTCCCAGTATTGTTTTGGGCTTTTATTTTTTGACTTTGATTTGTTCAATGTTATAATTTCTAAACTGAGCCAATAATTTGAGTCTCTTCAGTTTTCTTTAAAATACTTACACTGGACAAAAAAAATGATCTATTATCCAAAGAAGATTGCATTGTTTTCAACTATCTCTACTCACTAGTGCAAAATTTCTTACCCATATCAACAAAACCCTTTTTAAAACTCTCCCTCGAAAGTTTCCTACATTATTTATGGATTAACGTATCTCCCAACCATGTTCCTAAATAGACTTCTAGTTGTTTTGATTGGTTTCAGATAGATGCACAACAGTTGCGGGGGCCTTGTATAAAGATCTTGGTTGATGTTCTTATTTTAAATATAGTCCTGGCAACGGGGTAGGTTACTTTTTTTTTTTATTGTTTTTAAAGGAATGCATTTGTAATCATTCCAGTTAATTCCTTGTGTATTTTGTCTGGCAAGGTAGTATAAATCGAGTTGTAACAGCTTTAAAGATTGGCAAGTTACCTAGTAAGCAGCCTAAGGTGGGAATTGAGCCTCAAAAGTTTTCCATCTCAATTAGCAAAAAATAAGCTTCTCCCTAGCCCTTCTACACAGGACCATTTATTTTCTTCAAACCTTTAATAAACCTGCACTGACTATAGAGAAAGAGTGTTACGCTAAGAGAAGCCAGCATTGGACCTGTTAATATCCATGAGCAGAATGATCTCCTTCTCTATTTTTCATTTGTTGCTTGCAAGGGGAACAAAGCAGAGGAGGTTATAACCATAGTAACACGACGTCCCCAATCTCACAATATATTAGATCATACTTTTAAAATAAAGTGCTCTACAAAATATAGCTGGTGATCGGGGAAGTGTTTGTCACTTGAGTTACCCAGGTTCAGTGGAGGTGTGGATTGCATGGCTTTGTGCTTGCTGCTGGAGATGGGGAGGCATGCCATGAAGACTCTTTGACACAGTCAGCTGCAAGCTCCTCTGGAGTTTGGGAGCTGGCAGGATGCCGTGCTGCTCCACAGGCAGGCCTATTGAGAATCCAAGTCCTGTGCCTGGCCCAGACTAAAATACCGTAGTGGTTCAGGGGGTATGTGCCAGGGCGCTTCATCCTCCTTCTTCCTTTCTCTCCTTTCCCGTCTCTGGCTGACAGCTCTTCTGCATCTGCTAAGTGGGGGCTTGCACAGCACCCCAGCTTCCTGCTGGTCACCACCATGCTAAGCTGTGTGACCGACCCAAGTCCTGGTTAAGTCTGTGGGCTTAAAAATAATAAAAATAATAATTAATGAAAATATCCTACTGATGTTGGAGCTACCCCAGATCATTCTAACTGCACTCAGTAAGCAAACAATTACACGAGCAGTTATGCCAACAGGCTGTGTGGAGAGGAAACCTTTGGCATGGCAGGGGAAGGAGCTGACAGCAAAGGCGATGACAGCAAAGCAAAGGAGTCCATCATCCTGTGGCACTCCTCTGCAGCCACCCAGCCCTGTCAGCTGGAGGGATGCAGCACAGCTCAGCCCCACTGTGTTCCACTGCTGCTTGCCACTCTTATGAGTTCAGTGTCTTCTTGTCCTGAGTTGCTGTCTTCCAGTGATGTTTAGTATGTTGGCACCTGTGTGCTCTCCACTTAAAAACAAACAAAGAAAACAGAATATTCTGGAGAAAAAATCTGGCAGTCTGGTGCATTGTTTCCATCACCTCACTCATCTGCAACTTAATCGCAGTTGCTTCTGCATCACCTGTAGGCGACTCAGCAAAAACTGTGAGCTTAAGAACCATCTGGAAGGCTCTATGTAGTATCCAGCTTCTCCAAGATAGCCCATGCACCTTATATTAAATGTGTTGTACACTGGACTTCGTGGACAATATGAGAGGGGCACACACAAAAAAAGTTCAGTTTCCAAAGGAAAAGCTGATCTGGGGAGAGCTTTTTGTGCTGCTGGTGAGGCCGAGATGAGTGCAGTCAGAAGGCCCGAGTGCATTTCACACGCATATGTTAATAGTTCCCCTCTTGTAAGATGTCACATGGAAAAATCCTCATGACAGTGTGTGTGTGTTGGTAGAATGAAGTGTGGATCTGATATACTGGGTGTGCATTTCTAAAATGTAATATACAATGGGTTTTCCATGCAATGAAAATTGTAACCTCCTTGTCAATCTAGACGCCCTAAATTATGCCAGTGACTATACTGTGCATTTCAGAGGTCCAATAAAATTTTACTGCTATTCACGTGGGAGTTAAGGCTTCACTGTTACTTAATGGTATTCCTTAAACGTAGCTTTACCTTGGTGGTATGTCAAAGAAATGTAAAAATCCTCAGGGCCCCAACTCCTGCACTCAGGAGATGTTTTGGTTAAGCTGAAGAGGTTGTAGTATTGACCTATTAGTAAGAAAGTGAGTGCTTGCTATTTGATTGGGCTTCGATGTGGAAAAAAGTACCGTGTTAGATGCTTTACAGAATAGGTATTCTTTGGCTCTTTCAGCTATGACTGGCTATTTGATAAAGGCCTTAGCGTTTGCAACTGTGATCGCAGAAACTTTCTAATTTTGTTAATCTAGCTGATTTAGTTTGACAGAAGTTAATATTAATCTTTCTTATTATAAAGACTACATTTAGCTTCTGGCAGTGTGCAGAAGTCATTATTGTCACATGGTTCTAATTTCTGAAAATTAATCTTTTTAAGATAAACATGGAAAGAAAAAACTCTGGACATTTCATTAACAGGAAAGTAGTTGAAGTTCTGCCATAAACGCTTATGAAAAACTGTATAATACTGTTTGGCCCCATAAAATTTCCTGGGGAATTCAAATCCTTGAATAAGTAATAGTAGTTTTATAATATTCTGTGACAGACAGAGCATGCTTGTTATGTAAACATAGTTACTAGAGATACCAGGATACATGTGTTTAATACTATAAATTGAGCTTACTTGAGCACAAGTGACTGAAGTGCTTTTGAATGCTTTTGAATACACCTAATTCTTTTGCCAAAAGTGCAGAATTTATCTGAATTGTTGACCTTTACTAAGGCTTTTTTTTTTTTTTTTTTTTTTTTTTTTTTGAGTATACATTTCTAAGCTTAGTGTTTGAAGTTGCAAACTGCTTTCTTTAGAGAATTGGCCCATAAACTTTGCTTAATGTATAGTTGAATTTTGTGCTTTTGCCAAAGAACAATAACTCTAGGTATGCATTAAGATACTAAGCATTTCAGATGTCACATTTCTCATGATGTCTTATAAGAAATGCAAATTCTCACATTTTTGCTTTGGGTAAATTAGTTTTTCAGATTTGTAAGACGCACTCTGAAAGAAATGGCTGATAAAACCGACTGCACTTGTCACAAGGAGCAAGAAAAATTAAAACTGAGGCTTCGCAGTCAAATAACAAAACTGTTTCTGCTGTTCCAGTTCACATGAATCAGTGGCACCGTTTCTCCTGTTAGGAGGTTGATGCTGTCCAGGAATTAGTATATTCCTCTCCTTTTTCTTTCTTCTTTTTTTTTTCTTTTTTTCTCTTTTTTTTTCCCCCCCCTTTTTTTTTTTTTAATTTTATTTTAAATTTTTGTTATTTTTATTTTTCCCCCATAGGATTGAGACTGTGCCTAATGAATAGTTCCTTACATTTCAAGTTTCTTTTTACTGCAGTAAGGTCTTTTTCTCTTGAAATCTCAGAAGCTGTTCTCTGCTCATTCACACTGGTCTTCCTCCCCTCTGGCTCACCTTGCAGCACAGGGGGATAGCCATCTCCTGCGTATTTGAGATGTCCTATTAGAGAAGCATCCATTTTTCCAGGACCCCTTTACTTTACCCTTTGGGACTGAATCCCAAGGGACCCTCCCCACCAGTTTCCTGAATAGTTCAAATTCTGCCCTTTGGAAGGCCAAAGCAACAGTTTTGTCTACCCCCAATCCAACTTCACTAAGAACTGAGGATTCTGCTATTTCTTGGCACTCTTCCAAAGAGAGGTCCCGACCTCCACATCTCCCACCTATCCTTGTCTGTTTGTGAACAGCAGGTCTAGCAGGGCACCTCCCCTGGTAGGCTCTCTTACCAGCTGCATCTTCTGCACACTCTAGAAACCTCCTAGACTGCTGTTTCTGCACTGTATTGTATTTCCAGCAAGTATCAGGGAAGGTGAAGACCCCTTGAGAACAGTTGCCGATTGCACAGCTGCTGCCAGTGGCTCACGGAACACCTCATCTATCTCTTCATCCTGATAAGGTGGTCTATAACAGCTCCCCCCTACGATGTCCACCTTGTTGGCCCTCCCCCTAGTCCTTACCCATAGAGGCTCAATCTTATCATTCCCAGCCACACCATCAACAGCATCAAAACACTCTTTAACATAGAGAGCCATGCTTTTCCTTCTGAAGCGCTTAGAGCCATCCATTGCAGCTCTCCAGCTGTGGGAGCAGTCCCACCATGTTTTAGTATTGGCAACTAAGTCATAACTTGCCTGCTACACGATAGCTTCCAGTTCCTCCTGTTTGTTGCCCATGCTGCACGCAATGGTGTAGATGAACTTCAGCTGAGCCATTTGCCTCACTCTCGACCACATCATCATTTCCCCAGGCTCATCTCTAGTGGGATGAGCTGGTTTTATCTCCTTCCCCCTTCAAACCAAGTTTAAAGCCCTCCCAATGAGCTCTGACAGCTCCTGGGCTGGATCCATTTCCCCCTTTAAGACTGGTGAGACCCATCAGCAGTTATCAGGCCAGGTGCTGAATAAACCACCCCATGGTCAAAACAACCCAATAAAAATTCCTGATTGCACCAGCCTCCACATATTTAAGAGATGGGTTTTCCTGGTTTTCTTGCTCTTCCTTGCTGCCAGTAACTGTACCAGTGCCCTGAAGTCCCTTTTGGTGGCCCTCAAGCTTTCCTCACTGACTACATCACTGCTAGTTTGAACTTGCAGTAAAGGGTAATAAGTGGGGGACTGGACCAGACCAGGAAGTTTTTTTGTAATGTTAATGCCCGGGGCCTCAGGAGGGCAGTGGACTTCCCTGTAGGTGGGGTTCAGCTGACATACTTGGTCCTCCTTTCCCTTTAGAAGGGAATCACCTGCTGCAATCACCCTTGTTTCCTTCTCGGCAGAGGTGGTCTTCAGCAGTTGTGTCAACTGTTGTCTCACCCTGTACAGCCTCTTTGGTGGTCTTTCCACTTCTTCCTCATCTCTCCCTTGAGTTCCAGAGCCTCAAACTTATTACAGAGGAGAAATTTACTATCTGGGGAAGTGAGGTCTACAAGGAGGGTGTCTGCCTACTACGCTAAGCTGAGACCTGTTTGCATTTCTTCATCACTCCCCTCCCTCTGCCTACCAGTGACCGAGCAGGGGGTTCACTACCACTTGGGGGGTGCGTAGTGCTTTTCTCACATGTTCAGCAGAGAGTTTCTCCACCAGTCTCTCTCTTGCTTATGCTTTCTGGTATTCCTTAACCTTGCCACCTTCTCCTTGAGCTTTGCCACCATACTGAGCCCATCATCCACCTGCTCACAGCTCATGCAGCAGGTATCCCTGCTGCCCTTCACCCAGGCAGCTGGAACACTTGTCAGTTTAAAAATTAGGCAAAACAAAACTTCTGTTAAAAGTGTTACAACTTGTGGAAACCTGTAAGTTTAAATGTTGCTGCTACTTAAAAGATTGCTATTTTAATTTGTATGGCAAAGATTGCTCTAGTGTTCTGTGTAATAAGACAACATTAAAGATGAAATAAATTTATGTACTAATTGAAATGTTACACTTTGAAACCTACACACAAAAGCTAGCTTTTCTTCTCTTTCTTCTTTTTCTTTCAAGCCAATTGGGAATGGAACTTTTGTGACAGAGACTACTACAATCTTAATTCTTGAAGCAACTTTTATTAAATTTCCAAATACTGGAATGAAGAATGAGGTAGTTCTAGATCTTGATTTAGTTTATTGGTTTTTTTTTTTTTTTTTTGTCATTCCTACAGTTGTACACTAAATAAGACATAATGACTATCATAAAAGTATATTCAGTGGTTGTCATAATTCTGCTTTCTCTGTGAACCCAAAGATGGGCCTGTGTGACTGAAGATTTAATTACAGGAAGTTTCATAATGGAGTTATTAGATTGTGTATAGAAGCTCATTTTAATCAGTTGAAGAGTAGAAGGCAAGGAAAAAAATAAATTGTTTAAAATGTTCCCCACCCCCCGCCCCCTCACCCCCCACCCGTAATCCCTTAAAGTTAGTACAGAGAGGAAGTTGAGTTTTAGATATTTTAAGGGATTGTGGTTCTGGGGCACTAAAACACTTGTGAATTTTGATGATTCCTCTGTTCCCAAAATAAAATTCTCCAGGCTCTAGAAAATCACAAAAAGACTTGTTGGTTTGCTTTTTCTTCAAATTTTGTTGCAGAAACGTGGTTGGAAACTCTTGATTTAAAAAGTATGGAAGGAATCATTCTTTCTGTATTATTATCATTGTGTTTTAAAATAAATATTCTTTATTTTTAAAAGTGGTTTCCTAAGAAACCAAAGCTCATGTTATTGTGCTTTTTACGAGTACACCTAACTGTATTTCCCAGTAGCAGTAACTCCTAAAGACTGCTCACTTTCTGCATCTCTGATCACTTTCCTGAAAAATGTGACACCTGCGACAAGTTGTCAGAATTTAGCAAGGACTGTGATAACACCATGACTAGTGTATGAGTAAGCACAAGTTCATTCCATGCTAGATACCAACAAATCAATATAGGGTAAACCTGTATTTTACACAAAACCAAGATTTTCTCATTCAGCTGCTTATGAACCCACTTGTTTCTTACAAAGCATATGGATTTAATTTATTTCTTTTCCAAGCTGGGAAAGATTATTGTTTTCAAAACCACTTCTTGTATGACTTCGTCTTGGTCTAGGCTGGATTATTAAGACGTTGAGTTGTCAGATGACTGATAGAATTCTCATGCAGGTGTGCAAGCCAGGAGATCTGGCTCCTTATATATAGAGTTTGTATTACTAGCATACCCAGTTTTCCTGCATAGTGCTGCTTCAAAGCGTGGATGACTGTCTGATATTCATGTCTGTATCACATGTTCTTCAGTCTTTTGATTTTAAAAAGATATTTTAGATTTTCAGTAACTAATTTTAAGACATATTGGTATCTTGAGCATGATCGTGTGTTTTGCTCATTATGATGCAGTAGCTGTTGGTGTTTACATCCTTGTTAAGTCCTACCATTCAGCCATACCTGACTCAGAATTTTAACTGGAAACTAATAGAGAAGAGTTACGTTTCTCCTTTCAGTCACCTTTACCTTCCCCTTTTGTATCCAGCATACCACCCACACTGACGAAGCTAAGGGAGCTCTGCCGCTCTCTGGTTATTCTATATAATTGCTACTTACTCTTTTAGTCTTCTTTTTGTTACAGTTTTACCCCAGACATTCTATTCTTCCATCTGCATAAGGGTAATGTTTTCCGTGTAACTTTGCCTGCCCAGAAAGGCTTTGTACAGTGGGTTTGCAGAACGGGAGCCCAACATGCTGCCTCTGGCCCGCGGGCACTGCTTCTCCCTTTTGTGCTTTAATAACCTATATTTTGCGTTTTGTTTTGTTTTGTTTTCTGCAGTCACTGGACTTTTCTTAAAATCACTCATGTCATTATGTGGACACTATTTTAATCCACTACCTAAAATATAAAGAAATGGTTTGGAGTCGGTTTTCCCTAAAATAAGTTGTCTGTTTCTGAAAGAAAGAAAGATATATATATATATGCATATATCTATATACACACATATATTTATGCATTTTTTTTAAATGTTACACACTTGTATTATCTGGTAATACAGTGGGACTTTTGAACCATACCTAGTAATGTTGTGAAACTCTCATTCAGCAAATAATCAAGTGACAGTTCAATCCCCCCCTTTTTTTTTGAAGTGACATAACGTGAAAATTAGTATTACCTGTGAGAAGTAACATTTATTTTGTACTGCTTACAGCTGAAGTAGTGCAAAGGGCCCATCCGATACTCCTGGTTTTGTTTCTGTTCATTTCATCTGTAATTTTCTGATGCTAACATTTCCACAACTTTATGAGTTATCAGTTTCTGTCCTAAGGAGGAGGGTGAATGCTTTCTATTGAAATCTTCTCATCTAACTATGATTTTAAGGAAGTGATTCAAAGATGATGTTGTTCAGAGGGAAGTATGCTCTTTATTTTAAATGCTGGGCCTCTTACAGTTGAGACTTCATCAAGTCTGTGCTGAGGACCTTGATCTCAGGCTTGTTCTGTTTTGTTTAGTTCTGTTAATTTTTCTGCCACAGCTACAGTGCCAATGTTTTGTCTAGTAGGAAGAGTGCTACAAGCTCCTGCATGGAAAAGTATGTCCTATTTTATTTATGAAGAGAGGTTTTATGGATTGTTCCCTTCTTTATCTCCCATCTGTTGTTCACTCCCATTCTTTGTGGAGGTACTTCCCCTTTACCTCTTCCAAATATTTTCTTTTTTAGCAAACCTATCCTGCTGCTCTTTTTTTGTGTGACCCTGACAAATCTTTGGTAGTTTGTTTAATGTGTTTGTCACTTGGATTAAAAAATAAAAAATAGTTTGAATAGGAGTGACCTAGAATTTTCAAAAATAAGTACATTGCTTTGGAAACCCGACCAATAGAAACAAAGTTATGCCTAATGCCTTCTGCTGAAACTGTAAATATTTTTTATTCTCAAGAGTTACAAAAAAGTGTCCATGGAGGCAGGTGGGAACTATCTTATATTCATTATCAAAAGGCAATTTATTTTTGAGATCTACAAGAATAACTGTAAAATTTTAAACTATCAACAGTAATCCATACTATTGTATAGAAAAAATGTAAATGTTAGAAGTAATCTGTAGTTAAGAAAAAAATAGTTATCAATTTCAATGTCAATTAATTATAATTAATTGCATTAAGAAAAGCAAAACCAAAAAAAACCACCAAAAGTTGCTTGTGATGAGCATATTTACATATTTCTAGTTCTGACATAATCAGAAATTGAATGCATTAAAAAAACATTCTTCTAGGTTTTATCGAATGTGATATTTCATTCTTGCACCCAAGATCTCTTGTTTTGTCATAACTGTATCCTCTACATTACTGTTAGTAAAAAGGTAATAAATGGTGTATGTATTTGAATCATGATTAGTTATTGCTTATGTGAGAAACACACAGTAAATTACATGTGACAATGAATATCAACAGCAGAGTCAAGCATGATTTCTGTTGCTCTTAACACTCAGTTACTGATGAGTGAGTGGTCAAAGAAACATAATCATCAGAGAAATAATTTTAAATTGGAATGGTGAAGAATTCTTATAAAATTGTAATGTGCTGCCATAAAGGATGGTCTGGTACCTGTGGGGACGTATTCACCAGAGCTAAAAGCATTTTTGCATGTTTGCTTTATTAGAGTAGGTTTCTCTGTGAGACTTTCTAATTGGGCAGTCAGGCTTTAACTGTGATGACAAAATGCTTGTTTTGAATGCTTTTAGGTCAAATGTTATGTGTCAAATGTGTAACACTGGAATCATTCAGAAAGGTTCTCAAGTAGTGGAGATTCAGGTAGCCAGAATGGCAGGAAATGTTCAAATATTACACAAAAGCCAGTGCAAGACTTAGCTAATATCAGTATAAAAATCTGAACTTGGTGATCTAGCATCTTTTCAGGGATTAATGGACTCCTAAAAATCATCTTTTGGAGTGTGCTGGTGTGTGATGAATCGGTTGTTCATGAGCTTTACAAGAACCAAATATCCCCAGTGCTGTATTACCACAGTCATCTTACTACACTAGAGTAGTGCAGTGTGCATCCACATTCACCAAATACTGCAGTTTGCCAAAAACATATAAACTGGCCTGCAAAAAATGAATCCCGGATCATGAAGCAACAACTGCAAAACGGATGGAATCTGAATGGAGGTATGATATTACAGGAATTCCTTATTTTTAAGCTGTACTGTGAGTTTCTCATTGTTCAGATGTTTAAGATTAGCAGTCTATGATGCTTTACTACTCATAACAGGCTAACATGGACAGCTTTTTAACCACTAACACTTCAGTTGTTGGCATATTATCTTTTCTAGCTTGCTAGGTCAGTGTCTACAATCACTAAGAACTGCTTGAGAGAATTTCCTATTTCGTAGAGAAAAGAAGGTATGTAAACATGACCAGCTAGTTTAGGCCAATCACTGGTTAGTTTGCATCCCATGAGACCTTCCTGTTAACTTTGTGTGGCAGAAACTCATGAAGTTACACTGCATGAGTAAAATCTCAAGTTACTGCTTTCTGGATACACTGCTGAGTGACTGACAGGAAAAGGCAAACAATGCCAAGAAGGGAAAAGTATAAAGGAAAAAAAAACCAACAATCCAACACTCCACAGACTACCATTTTCTTTTGTCCATGTGCCTTCAATTAGGTTTAGACAAGCTGAAGCATCATTTATTTCCTCTCAAATTCTCTATGTTAGTGAGGCAAGCAGGAGTAAGAAGAATTACTGAGTTGGAAGACTGTTAAGCCATGTGTGATGCAAGTTACTCTTTACTAACTGGAAGAGTTTAATTAAAAAAATTAATTCCATTCACATAATGGAAAATGATTTAAATGAACAGAAAGCTCCCTTTGTTCTCTCAGAAAGTCATTACATAGGTTAGGCAGGTGTAGTTAGTGGTGACTGTCCAAAAGTCAAGACCAGGCAGGTGCTGTGCATTGCTTTTTTTGTTTACTTTTCCCGTGAAAACTGGGGCAAATCACTTCAAGCAACAAAAGAATTTGCACTGATTCTTTCAAAACAATTGCTGCATAAAACACTGGGAAAAAAATGTAGAAATCGGAGTTGACAGAGGAGATCAAAAACATCTGACCATACTTTAAGGTGAAAATATTGACAGCTATCACTTGGCACAAACAGACCTTGAAGAGAAGAGATTTCTTCTGAATAAGTATCTCTTCCAGGAGGAGTTAAATCCTCTGTGTAGTTGCACTTCTGTTTTCAAAACAGTTCATTATTGTGCTGGTTTAAAAGTCACTCCCAAACAAATGATAGGAGCTGTACAAATAGCTTCTCTTTCCAGAACTGAAGTTGATTATTCAGGTATGCTACAGTGGCTGTCTTACAGCTATGAAATCTTAGATTTTTCCTGAAAGCTCTATTAAGTCCTCTCTCCTTTTTTCTTGATAAGTCTTTCAGCAATTCAATATCTTCAGTTATCAAAAAGAAATGGAAATAACCAAGAAGGGCATGTTCGGTAACTAGCTGCTTGGGAGCTAGCAGAGTTTCAGAAGCAGCATTGTAAAATTTATTATTTATTGTTACATCAAACGCCATGGTTTATTGCTGCAGGAGCTACAAAGTAGCTATAAAACAGTAGCTGAGCTGAGAGCTCCACAGTTCAGGAATTCCTAGAATTTTAGAAGCTGAACGATGTATAAGAATTAAAATTAGTGTGAATGCCTGTGTTAGGTTAGAGGATCTGCAGTTACAGAACTGTGCCTACCATTACATTTATGTAAGGTTACAAGAGATATTCCCATCCTATAGCTTTTTTTCTTCTTCTTCTTTTTTTAAAGATACGTTATAATACAGAGGTCAGATAACAGAATTGATACTTCCTAAGGGATGTCTAATTGCTTGTCATGCAACTTAGACTTCTAGGCTTAAAACAAACAAGCTTTTGTTTCTGAAGCTGACTTTGTTAGGAAATATGAGAATGTAAAGCTTCCCCATATCAGGATGCTGCATTGCTTCCTATGCTAGTATGTCCAAATCTGACATCCTGGTTTTACTTATTTGTTCAATTACATCATGTCATTAGTATGTTACTAAATAATGTAATTAGAGAGAGTTTCACCACACAGAATAGCAATCATCAAATACCTTGCATTGCTTTATTTCATTGCATATACTGCTATTTGAGGATTACTTATAGTAGACTAAATTATCTTCTTCCATTAAAGAATAACATGGATTTTAATATTTTATTAATTTTACAGTTTAAGCGTATAACCTGTGTGTCTTAAATGAACTGAGAACTTCCACTGAACACTTTGTCTGCAATTTCAGGACCCATCTGTTTCCATTGGCTATGACAAACTTTATCCTGCAGCAGTAATCAAGATAATGACAGATGATACAGTACTAGAAGTAAAAGAAATATGCAGTTGGTTACAAGTAAGAAAATGTGTTGTAAGTGGGCCTTGAAGTGCAGTGTAATTGAGCGACAGCTTGAGTGGATGCCATAGCTTAAGGTGAACCTGACAGTAACTTCTGTGTAGAGGCAGGAGTAGAACTCTGTGATCCTTATGGTTCCCTTCCAGCTCTGGATTTTGTATGATTCTGTAAGCAGGCCCTGAGCTTTGTCTGTAAAGTGACAGAAACAAGAGAGAGGTCTCACTCCTGGAAGTATCTTTCCAGCTTATTGCTTTTCTGTGCAGTTAGACAGTTGTATTTCTGAGGCATTATGTTATGCAAAGTGGCGTCTGCATCAATATTTTGCCTTTCTGCTTAATTTATTTGCTTTTATAGACTTAAACCAGGCCCTTTATATTGCTTTAATGTATTTTTTGCATGTATTAAAACACACCCACACATGCATCAGTTCAACATTCTAGCAAGGCAGCTGATTTTAAAAAAATGTTGTTAAACAAGTTGAAACTGGTTGGCACATATCTGAAGAAAGAAATCAAATAAAACTGGCAACTAAAGAGAAAGGGAAGTTGATATTGGCACTTCATCACAGAGGTCTCTAGGTAACATATGCAAAAGCCCTTAAAATGTAATTCTACTTTGAAAAGTGACTATGTAAAAATGTCACCTTACTCAACAGATGTATTCCTTGTATGTACTTGGTGTTGCATCTGCTTACCCTCATTACAAAATATGTAGCATTTCTTTGATTGCTTTTCCTGTTAACTCTACAGGATCAACAGAAACCTATCTTGCATTTTGACATTGCAAACTGACAGAAAGATCATGCTAAAGCTCTCAAATTCCAGCCCCAGTTGGAAATGCTGATACCTTAGATTTCAAGTCTACTTTTCTACCTTTTTGAATTGGATTAGTCCAACTTCCTTTGATGGTAATACTCAGACCAATGCTTTAGCTTTATTTTTTCATGATATGGCACAGAGAATTAATTCTTTCAAAGAAATAAATTAGATCTAGATTGCATGCTGCAGGAACAAGAACCCTCTCAACTATAGAATTAACATATGTTGCAAGAAAATACTTTGAGGTACAATGTTTAGAGGTCTTGCTGAAATTACATTCATGGTTATTGGCTTGGTTTTGTAATTGCTTTATAGTATTGAATTCATAGTAAGTCTTCAATCTCTGAATTTAATGTTGTTTGAAAGAGTTTGTAATTTCTAATTATGATTTTGTGGGATTAATTTTGTCAGGGTATATTTGTGTGTGTGTGTCATTTATCATGACAGACACTTCCTTAGGCGTGCTAGAAATATGGGTATGTTTGATCACTTCCTACACTGCTAAACTGATCATGCCATTGCATGGATATTCATTGGTGAATCCACTTAACCTGTCTGTGTGCTTACTTAAGTTTATTACCCTTATACTAGATGTAAAGTAGCACTGAAACATGCAAATAAATGGAGGGTATCTAGCTATGTAGTCAGCGCTCTTAAAATCTAATTATCAACGCTATTTGTAAATATGATTGTCTGTCTTCCAGTGTACCTTTGTTTCTATTGCAACTTATGTCTATTTTAACTGTTCTTACATTTTATAACATAAAATGATGTCTGGAACTGTCTTCAGTTAAGTTAAAGGAGTGAAGAATTTCTTACTGGACATGATATTTTGACAAGTGCTAACTTTAATACTTGATGTTTTTATAATTCATAAGTACAAACATTATTATTCTCAGTTAGGAAAAACAGTAGTTTTGAATTATTTGAAATGAGTAAATAAGGCAAGTATAGGTAAACTGGATGTTTTTGTTTTGAATATCTTTTCACAGAGGAAAAGTTTTGGACATATATTCTCTAAGCACTGATATATTGACTAGTGCAGTTGAAACACTCCTGGATGACACAGCTCTTGATGGGATTAGAAAAGGGTTCAAATTTGATGTTTAAAAAAAAAAAAAAAAAAAAAAAAAGTTAGAAAGTAAATAGCTGTTTTTCTCTTGGCAATGGAAGTATGAAAGTAAAGGTGGCATGATGAACACTGCTGTCTGCATCTTACAGCTTCTGAAGTTGTGGTCTGAGAAGTTGTACCTCATGTACACCTCAGCACCTCAGGTGCTGGTGTGATCAGATAAGCCACACAGTTTCATGAAATTGAGGAGCATTGCAGTGAAACAGTTGTGTGTCTAGTACAGAATGCTACCGTGGCATACTTACTTCTATTTTAGTTATGTTCTTATAGTCAACAGTTGATAGGATTCATCACTTTGGTTCCTGGGAGGAAATCACATACATGCAAAATGCTTCTGTCAGATACATTTTTTGTCCTATTTGATACCTAGGAAGGTTTCCTGGGTGATGTTTGTGTACCGAAAAAGATCCCTACATGCTCATTTCCTTCTTTTCTGCACTTCTGAAACAACAGCAGTTTGTGAAACTGAACAGCAATTTTTAAGGGTCAGGCAAAGAATGCTGGTACAAAGAAATGCATTGTTTATATAGGCAGACCAAACTTTAAATATGTTTTCTGACCTGGCTTTCTGTTTATGTGATGTAGAGAATTTGCCAGGGAATTGAAGGACATGATGGTTTTTTGTTTTTTTTTTTAACAAAAAACTAAATCTGGTGAAAATGTCTTAATCTGGTGCCTGTCACCATGGCAACTTAAAATATGGCTGTGTATGTGTTTGCACTATATGCTGGCATGAGATGCTAACATTAGCAAAAGTATGTTAAAATACTTTTTTTCCATCCTCCCTGCCACTTACCTTCCAGCCTTCCCATGCTTAGCACTTTAGAATAGTATCTGACTGTACATCTAAGGAACAGAAGTGTTGTACATATCTTACAGCAGTTTTCTGAATCCTAGGAGGATGTGGTTCATAAACGACCACTTGCAGATGTGTTGTGCAGATTGTCAAATCAGATGATATGATGAATCCTAGGTCTTTGGTCTGGAGTCTTACTACATATGTCAGGACCAGGATTTGTTTAGGTATTCTGTTCAGTAGTACGGGAAGTCTGACATGAAAGTCTTTGACATACTGGACTTTCACTGGTCTCAAAATGAAAATGTCACACATGGTTTTGGAGAGATTTTTTTTCATTGTAATGTGGGATCTGTCACGGCTATGCCAGAAATCTGTTGATACAGTTTCTGTTGCCAGTGCTTTGAATCAGGAAAGGGAAAAAAATCAAAATAAAAACATATGTCATAGAATTTAGGATTTACATTTAAATGCCAGCTTCCCATTATGTCCATATAGACATTATCTGTCTGTAGAGAAAAATCGACACTCACCACCTTGAATTATTGTGACGTGATATTTTTCAAGCAAGATACAGTCCTAGTAGATGAAGTGGCATTTTCTACTTCTCATGTCCGATTTAGAGCCAGAGAAAGACGCTTAACAAAATGTTTTTTTCTGAAGACTGGAGAGTGATATTTACATTTTCCTGTTCATTATAAATGCATCATACTGTTTTTCTAGCTACTTTCAGCTCTTCAGAAGTAGCCAAAACTGATAGAAATTTGTTTTCTTGAGAAGAACAATAGCAACTCTAATAATAATTACTTCAGACCATTTTCTTCCATTTAAATGTTAGGAAACTGTTTTCTTGTTAATACTGTTGCTTTGCAAAGAAATTGACTTCAGGAGAAAGTGTACTGTATTGTTTCTAAAGTATACAGAAAAACCTTCAAAAGTTTAAAGTAATTGCCAAGTTGTTAAGTCGGAAAATACCCATTAGATTACAAAATCATAGTATGCTGTACTCTGTGGCTGCTAAAAATATACACTATTGTGAACTATTTTATCTTTTCTATTGCTGCTAGGCTTGATGATATAATTTTTTGCTCCTTCTGGTTTCTATTATATTCGCCATCATAATCGGGAATAGTTAGTGATCATTCAGGAGTAATGCCAAAAACATCTGGAGAAAAAGAGTTATCCATTTTGGTTCTATCTTTATTTCCATATGGTAGGGAGCCCAAGTGATGAACTTACAAGTACACTTGGCAATTTTTCATCAGATAGGTTCAGATGCCTTAAAAATACATAAAAATCATTTAAAGTAAATAAAGGTTTGAATCTCAAAAAGTAGCCACTGGGAGTCAGCTTGTAATTCAAAAGAAATTGGAAACATAGTATTAATACTCACATCTACAAGTACTCATAAGCCAGCAGTGTTTTATGTCCTGAAACTACTTTTGATTTGATATTAAAGGCAGGCAAGTTCTTTCAGTGTTTAAGTACGCATTCATACTTCTGTACCTGCAGCTTCCTTCTTTTGCTGTATTCTCAGCTGATTCTTTTGGGAACTTGACATCTTATTGCCAGCTGAGTTCTTAACAAAATGGGCTCCTTGCTTCATCCTTGCATCCTTGTACCCTCATGGGACTTGAGACAAGGCTTTGTACTTTTTGATCACTTAGGTAATCTCCAGATAGATTGATATTGATATTGATTCTACTTTTTTTTTTTTTTTTCTTTCTGTCTTTTTTTTTTTTTTTTTTTTTTTTTTCTCTCACTCTAGAGCCAGGCAACAAATTTCATATTTGTCATGTGTTACATGACTTAACTTCTAGAGAGGAGTTAGGAAGTTCCTATTGTTAGGAAGGGATGTGCTATTACATATATACTTAATGAACTGAAATGCTGTTGGGTATAGGCTTGTTTTCTAGTATGATAGTGGTATATCTTCTTTCTAACAATGTTTCAATTTAAATGATTCATTACAGTCTGAGATAAATGTTTTGCCTGCCTGCTACTTTCAGCTCTGCTTCCATTCCAAATTATCACTAAAATATATTAAGAATTCACATTGAGCTTTGTAGTCCATACTTTGTTGACTAATTTACCAGTACTGCTGTAATCAGACTCCAAACATTTCCTTGGATTTTCTTCTCATCAAATTCTTTACAATTCAGATACCTGTGCAATTTTCTAAAATTGGATTGTGTGGTGCTTTCATACGGAATTGAAACTTAAATTTTTTGCATGCTACTACTTTATCTCTTGATTGGAAGCCTTTTGGTTTTGTTTGTTCATTATGTTTGAGTCTAAGTGTTTTTGCTTAATTTATTTTTTAAGCTGACTGTACACAAAGTCTGACCATCTGAAAGAAAGAGGTGAACTTCTGGAAATTTGAAAATAATTATGAAGATAACTGAGAATGAAACTTGAGAGCTCCTTTTCCTGTATTTGCTTAGATGTTACTATTTATTGATTGAATGCAAATGAGTTAAGTTTTCTTACTCATTTCAGTTGATCTTGTTCAGAAATGTGCTCAGATTTACACCTTTGCCTTTATTATTGGAGCCAGGATTTTTGCAGAATATTTAAAAAAATATTCTCTCTACCCTGTGTGCCTCACTAGAATAATTTGTATCTTGGATACAGTACTGGATTGGAGTTGAACTTTTTTTCTTAACAGACATGGGACATGTCTTGTTAGTTTTATTTACTGGTAGTGTCTGAATTTTTAGCTGAAGAAGTTAGTAAGTACAACATGTGTAATGTAAAGAGGAAATAACTCTATGCGGAGGCCCAAGAAAGAAGAAAGAGATGACTAAAACTGAAGGAGGGAGGATTGTGCAATTAACATGTGGTAAGCTTGTACTTTTAAGTAAGTAGAAATAACAATGTCATGAAAGTGAGTAATCCCTTTACAGGCTGTCCAAAAGATGTTGACAATATAAGGAGATAACGGAAGAGTGGGAAGGATCAAATAGAAAGAATAATCTGGAAGAAAAAAAATGATGGGCTCTCTGGGACATGTAAAGATAGATTTTAAATCTGGAAAATGTAATTGGGAAGAATGAAAATGTAGATAAAAAAAGAAGTCCTAACTTGTGGGGAGCTGAGGGGAAAAGGCTAGAAAGAGATCTGGCAGATATCATCAAAAGGATAAAACAAGCAGAAGGAAAACTGATTATAAACTTGATTGAGGTTTTACTGCTTAGTAGTGGAAGGAGAGACTTGCAGAAGGGTATCTGGCTTCATAGATACACAATTCCAAAAAATAAACTTTCTAGTTGTTAAAAAGTATAGCTAGAC
Organism: Coturnix japonica; assembly: GCF_054131305.1. NCBI lineage: Eukaryota > Metazoa > Chordata > Aves > Galliformes > Phasianidae > Coturnix > Coturnix japonica. The sequence continues at coordinate 55,295,319 of NC_140702.1, read as the reverse complement.
AAACAGGATAGAAATGAATGAGATGAGCAGAGCTCAGATGCTGCTTAACAGTGAGAAGATGAGGCAAACTCTGAGGAGGTGTTCCAGAAGGTACAGAATTCTAATGGACTTGAGTCTTACAGTTGATCTGAGGATTATCTGAGGCTTTTCCTTAGCTAAAGTGTGTCCACTATTACGTCCCTCTGTGGGTTCTCCAGTTTCTAATGAAGACTGAACCTGGACTGCATTCTTTTAGAGAGTGGGTCCATTAGCAGGATTACAGTCCCCTGCACACTTTAATTTTCATAAAACTTGGAAGTTTAATGTATTGGAGGCATGACTTCTCTGCCAAATTACTGGGAGGATAAAGTCAAAGAGATCAAGTCTCTTTTCTGTTGGAGAGAGATGGAGACAACTAATTTGCCTTGGATCTTATCACAGAATCTTTTTTAAGTGTTAAGGGACTGGCATTTCAAAGTAACTATTGGTTGATGTAAATTGTGAAATGAAGCCGTGAGAATGTCAGATCATACACCTCAAACTACAGGTACACAACCTGTGTGTTTTCTGTGCTAGGAAATGGCAAAAGAAGTGAAGTTTTTTAAGACCTATGGTAAGAAGGTATTTTTTGACTGAAAAAAAGGAAAAATGTATGACATTGAGTGCTATACAACAACCAAGGTCTTAGCCATCAAGATTAAATGGCCATTTATGTTCATGCAACAGACAAATCACCCTAGAAAAATAACATACACATTGTAAAATTGCCAGCTGTGATTGTGCGTTGAAAAATAAAGAGGAAGCATGCAAATATTTTCTGCTCTTGTATCATGGGGTCATGCACACATTATAAACAAAAAATATGACGCAGGGGTGGAAGAGAGGAAGGAAGAAGTGCATATTTAATTGTACTAAAGCAAATAGACATGGTGGTATAATTAAAATTATGGAAAGACATAAAATATGCCTTGTAAGTGAAGTGAAAGATAGAAAAAGAAACAAAAACAAAAAAAACCAAACAAAAACAACAACAACAACAACAACAAAACACAACCAAGCAAACAGAAAAAAAACCAACCCCCCCAAAAACACTTAACTGTTGGCAAAACAGATGTGTGCTTATGGTAAGTATGGCAGTCAGGTAATTCTTGGATGGAATAAAAGGTAGGCAATTAAAACAAGTAGAACAGGAAATACCTTACAAAGACAAACTAGAAAGCAGTGTGAATAACTGCTCATGTAAAGCTCCAGGAGCAAAAAATTTGGGCAGCATACTTTGAGCTAGTGCAGGATTGCATTCTTAGTTCAATGGTCTAGACAGCTGGAGGCCATCCTAGACATCAGCCAATTAAACAAATTAAGTATGAGACATAGGATGCAAAGATTACAGTTAATTATGAAAAGAAATGGATGAAGCAGATTGTATAGACAGAACTTCATTGCGTCTCATTCGTCGAGCCTTGTAACACGGTTGTTACTTCCAGCAAACCATTCTGTGTTTTTTTTGCTTAAATGACACATCTTGTTTGATCTGTCATCTGACAGATACAGGCTGCCCTTCTCAAGTGTCTGGAAAGCAGCTACTACATTGGAGGTGTGAAGCGGATGTGTAAATATTGGTTAGCAGTGTGCAGAATAGAATCCAACCTTGCACAGCCAGTTTGTGTAGTACTCTAGAAATGCACAGGTTTGTTTTCCTTCCAAGGAACTCTCTGATAAAATCTGCAAGGTATCTTTTGCTAAGTGCATAGGTGAGGCTTCTCAGCAGAAGCTGAGAAAGCAGATTAAATTCTACATTTAACCAGAACAAGAATATTGAGACTAGAGTAACTCAAGAAGAAGCAAGGGATCACAAAGTAATATCCCAAAGCATTCACTTTAAATATTCTAGAAAGTTACATATTGGTGTTCTTGATCAGATGTGGCAGCATCTTAAGATCTCATCCTATCATACAGTACATTGTATAGAGAGGACTGTAAAGCATACCTTCAATTTTCCTGGAGTTTTGCCATATGAAGGACTTTTATTGTAAGACCAAACAGTCTATTCTAATTGTAAAGTTTAATTTACAATATAATGTGGTATTGTCATTTAAATGAAATATAACAGTTGGGGCTTAATGTTAGATGAAAGGGAATTTTAAGGGCAAGAATTAACTGGATGTAATTCAAACATTTTGAAAGGAAAAGTTAATTAGGGACAACCAACGTGAATTTGTGTGAAGGCCAGCCTGCTTAGAATGGTAAGATGGCAAACAAAGAAAACTGAGTAGTTGTTTATTTTGACTTCCAGAAAGAATGTTAGAAATTAATCACATCCAATACCGTTGGCTAAGGTAAGAAATCTTGTTGCCAATATAATACAGTTTGTGAAATAAAAAACTGGCTTGCAGTGCTAAGCAAGTCATAGCAATAGAGTATAACAATTATTTTAATAGTCAGAAATTACTAGTGCTTACTGTAGGGAACGATTGTGGGTCATCTAACTTATAAACATACAAAAGTTTCCATTATTGCATCACTGTGCTTATGAATTCAGGAAATGAAAACGATATGATTTATAAAGTAAAGTTACTTGGCTGTGCTGTACTTCATGTGTTTGTTACGGTGTTCGAACAGCGTTTTAGTACTTTTGGTTCAGTAGACAAATCTGATTTCAGCTGTTCCTTTCCTGCAAAACACTCCCCCAGGGAGTTTGAAGAAGTTCTTCTCTCTTAGGGGAACTCTCCTGGCACCAGAAATCCATCAGGAATAGAGAGCTACAGGCTTGTTGCTGTCAGAATCCTATCAACATGAGCTTTTTTCTTTAGAAATGGTCTGAGCAGTCTGTCACTGTATTTTTGAGGGCTGGTTGATGCACAAAAGTAAGTTGTCTGGCAGAAGCTCAGTCAAAAGAAAAGAAAGAAAATAGTGGTTCTAGTTTAAGGAAAACGACCAGAAAATTTGGTGAAGTATTCATGAGCTAAGAATTTTGCTAGATTCCTAACTGTTGGCAATGATCAAGTAGCAGCAATGGCCAAAAAACATTTTTCCATCTGTATTTTTGGAGGAGACTGAGAGCTGAGCACTGTTTAGTGTGAACCTCTTTTGTCTGCTCGTAGTTAGATATTTGAATTATGCACTGTACTGATCTGAATTTTAATCCCTTTTATAACTGTAGCTGGTAAGGAACATGGTAGCCTGACTGTATTACTTGCCACATCTCCAACAACACTTTTCATTTAATTCAGCAGGTGAGTTTTTCTTGTCATTGCATGACACTGGAAACTCAGGTGTGGAAAAAAAAAAACAAAAACACAACAAATATTCTGAGAGTCTAGATAAAATCATAAGTTAATAATGCTGTTGGTGTTTCTACAGTGGTATTTAAAATATTGTCTTTGGCCTGGAGAGCACCTAAAGGCTTGGAACTTGTCTAGGCAGTTTATTCTAGCAGTGCGCAACAGGGGAGCTTGAACAAAAGATCTCGACTTAAAGAAAAGTAGCTACTGGCAGTGTTCCATCAGTGCTGCACTTCAGTTTTCTCACTGTCCCAGTTTTTATCTTCATGAATTGATTGCTGGAGTGAGAATAACTTACAGAGATAACGTGGACCTCAGCTTTGATTTTTCTATAATCAGACTGAGAAGTGTACACCATTAACAGTGCTGAGTCTGCCTTCATATCAGATCCGGTGAAAATTTCTACAGGTTGGAAGTATTAATAGATATTCACTCATATTCATGTTCTGTTATAGATTTATTTTGCGAATAACGTGAATTGTCTTAGCTTTAATCCAGAAGCAGTAAAAACAGTCTTTGCTACAGTTTTGTTACCTGATGAGAGCAATATGATTTGAACTGCAGCTTCAAGCTTATCATTAAAGTGTACAATTAGCATTGGAAACTCACCTAACAATAATAATTCCTCACATAAATGTCATTCTTTAGTTCAAACCAAAAATTATGTCCATTAACTGATATATCTTTCAGAATGGATGAAAAAGTAATCATTTAAAAATGTAGTCCCTTGCTCTGCTAGGGATGAAACACATCTGCAACTTTGATGGAAATTATCAAAAATAATGACCTGTATCTGTAAGTAGCCCCAGTTTATGAGAACACTTGACATTGCACTTCCCTCACAGAAGCTCTGGGACTGAAAGAGGTGCATAACAGTTGATAAATCCTTACAAAGCCCATAATATGTGTTGCTGAAGTCTTGTACGCACAGACTGGGGTATGTTCTGGAACACTTTGAGTTACAGAACATTCTTTTGCGCTTGAGTCAATGGAGAGTACTGACTTTAGGCTCCAAAAAGATGTGTGCGTAAGAAAAGCTGACCTGGTTAGCCTCAGTGATAGTTTGTCTCCAAGTATACTACAGATTTGCTTATAATAAAGAGTAATTGAAAATTTAGTGAACAAGAAACAGTTCAAGTGTATTATGTCAAGTGATCTGGATATGTAGGCCAGTGTAGAGAAATTGCAGCTTCATTAGACATTCATTATGTAAAGGCTTGCGGCATAAAGCAAAAGAGCTGTAAGGTGTGGTTAAGTTACACTTAAAGGGTACTGGCTTGTTAATGGTGGTGTTTATTCTGCCAAATGCTCATAGTCAAATAGAATTTTGCTTATTGCTTCAACTTGGCAATAAATTAAATATTGAGATCAACAACTTGTTACTACTTATCTTTCTCCTGAGCAGCTAAGTGACAAGCAGACATCGCTTCTGGGTGAGAGTGGGAGGACAGAAAATAGCTCACTGTTGCAGTATGTGGAAAAGGAATCTGAAATAAATTTGAAGGTCTACTACATGCCAGCAACGCATTTCTTTTTAGTTTAACAGAGAGATTAGTTAGAAATGAAGAATATCTGTTAAGCTTATAATTTTACTTGATAGTTAATCACAGTAAGGTGAAACATGGCATAGGGAAAATGAGGTAAGGTTTATGTCTTCAGCATTTCTGTCTTCTCTCTGATGCTTTAGCTTTGCCTTAGGACATCAGACTTCCTTGGGCAATGATGATAGCAGGGTTTGCTTTGAACACCAAAGTTTGTCAATTCCATTCATAACTGAGCTGTAGAAAGTGTTGTCTTTGTAGGCCCATATACTTTCTAGAGGTTTCTGTCCCCATTTCTAACAGATCTTGATCCAGTTTTTAGAGTCAAGTGTTAAATGATTTGAGACACAGTAAAATCCCTTGACATTAGGTAAGATAAGAAGCTGTCTCTTTCTTAGTCAAATAAAACATTGAGTACAACATTGACAGTACATAAAACTGTACTGTCATCAGTAAGTATGTACATGGAAGATTTTGAATAGAAAAGGAATCTTCAAGTGATGGTGAGGGTGTTAATGACAGAAATAATTTCCCATGCTATGGTTAGGGCTTGGGAAAAAATCAAGTTGTGATGGAATGGGAACTTACTACATGTCAGCTCTTTCATTCTGATAGTCCATGCCCACTTAGCCTTCAGGAAACACAAAGTAATTTGAATGAGCTTAGTTCTCAGAGGATGTAAACTATCTTGAATTTGTCATGGGCCAGGATAACTGCGTGAATTGTCGGCATGATACTCTGATGCATAGTAACTCTTTGTTCCACAGTAACTTGTTCCCATGTTGAAGCTTCTGCAGTTTTCAAAACTAGATGAGATAACTTGCTTGAAGTTTGGTGCTAGTTAAAATAATAAAAAATGGGAGTAGTACAGAAACTCAGTGGATTGTATATAATACCTGAGTCTGTCAAAGCAATGAATGATGTAACTATCCATCCTAGTTCAGTTACTTTTGCTGCAAAATGGATTTTAATGCCAAGTCTAGTTAGCATTCCTAGTGGAAGCGTTTAACTTTATTTTCATAGAATCATGGAATCATTTGAGTCAGAGTGGACCTTCAGAAGTCATCTAGTCCAACTCCCTTGCAGTGAACAAGGACACCTACAGCTCAGTCACGTTGCTTGGAGCCTGATTCAGCCTGACACTGAATGTCTCCAAAAATGGGGTTCCCACCATCTCTTAGGGCAACCTGTTCCACTGCCTCACCACCTTATGGTAAAAACTTCTTTATACCCTATCTAAATCTTCCCTTATTTAGTGTGAAACCATTTCCCCTTGTCCTTGATGGTCACTATCCAAGGAGATGGTCACCATGCCAAAGAGTCTGTCCCCTTCTTTCTTACAGTCCCCCTTTAGATACTGAAAGGCTGCTCTCAGATTTCTCCATAGCCTCCTCTTCTTCAGGCTGAACTTCCCCAGCTCTCTCAGCCCATCTCTATTGGAAAGTTGTTCCATCCCTTGGATCATTTTTGCAGATGTGATCCAACAGGTCATGTCTCTCCTGTACTGAGGACTCCACATCTGGATGCAGTACTCCAGATGAGGTCTCACAAGTGCGAAGTAGAAGGGCAGGATCAGCTCCTTTACCCTGCTGGCCACACTTCTTTAGATACAGCCCAGGATACAGTTGGTTTTCTGAATCTTGAACAAGACTGTTCAAGATTCATAAACACTTCATGAATGTTCACATTATAAACTCTGAATATTAATTATGTACTAATATGTAATTATTAAGTACTAAATATGTCCCTTTTCAAACATAGCACTAGATAATGAAAAAAACAACAATGCTCAATTCTCTAATAAGAAATTAATTTCTCTGTAATTACATTTCCTAGTGTTTTTAATTCTGAAGCAACACAAACTTTTAAATTGAAACTGAAGCAGTAAATTTTTCCTTAGAAAGATGCACACTGTACTTTGTGCATCATTGCTGAAAGCATTTTACTTTGAAGCACAGAAAGAACACTTAATTTTTATTTACTATTATGAAGAAAACCCTTTGATTTCAGGGAGGGGGGGGATGGGAAGGGAAAGCTGACAAATATGAAAATATGACTGTGATTTGGGCAAAGTTCCAGAGATGGGAGAGAGTGATGCTTTTATGTTGAGAGGGTCTTTGACTGCTGCATTTATTCCATTAATAGCTCCAGCATGGCTAATGTCATACTTTGAGCATTTGCCTCTGTGTCTGGCCTTTGTATAAACTGCAGGGGAAGATATTTTGATGTTCAGCTCTGCTGGGAAGTATGGTAGAAGAATATTCTGTTTCTTATTTCCCTGGGTTGCATGGGACACCGTGGTAAATTTTGTTTTTCTGACAGATGTATTTGTTCCAAATTTATTCTTCCCAATTTGAATATTCTTCCCATGAAGAATATAATTAAACTAAAAGCATTGCAGGTGGTGTAAACTCATGAAAACTTCTAATACTTCTCATGAAAGGACTGTAGTGAAATTGTATGAACAGACCGACTTGAATAGTGCTGACCAGTCTGAAGGAAGGGCAGAATCTATCCTTATATAGAAGGAGCACCTAACTGTGAGCTTCAGTAAGACTCCAGTGCTTTATGATCAAAGATGATCTCGTTCGATTCCTATTCAGTGTATATCATGTATAGTTTTGCCTACTGAACACAGATTTAATAAGGGAATGCTCAGTAGTTCCTACTGAGCTTTTTCCAGTCTTAATTTCTGCCAAATAGATGAGTGGAGAATGTCTATGGATTTAATGCTGAATAAAATCATAATGACTTGCAAATTAATTTTAAAAAAAAACAACAAAAAAACAGGTGAAGAAAAAAATCTGTCAACTAAAATTATTTTACATTATATGCTTTAGTTGAAGTGACAGGATTCCATCTACGCACACTAATTTATGTGTACTGGAGGAGGATAAATCACAAGACTGGGAACTTACATGTCATTGGCTATGCCAGGATTTTGGAATGCTCTGCAGATGTTAGTATGAAAATATAGCCTACCCAACCTTGTCTTCCAAAAACAACGATAAATGAGATCACTGTGTAACTCAATGAACTTCAGTCTGATCTCATTGCATTGATACTTAGCCAAATGCTTCATGGTGATACAAAGGCTTTAGAAAGTGCATTGCTGAAGCATGCCACTGTCTCTTCCTAGTACACGAAAAGCTATTCTGTTTAGCTGAAGACTAAACATTCAGCAGTTATTTATTGTACCATAATACTTTCAGCAAAGGTGTATTTTTTCAAAAGTTTTAATAAGTTTGTTCACAGTGTATTGAATCTTCCAGGCTTTTGACAATTTAAGTAATGATATTTCAGAAATATAGGTCAAAATAAATATGGACTGTACAGCCAGGGAAACAAAATATCCATTCCCCTTTGCTGGGGATAGGATAACCAACCAAAATGAATTCACCCAAAACAGTTCACTATAGCAGAACAAGAGCTAGCTCTACAGAACTTATAAACAGTATTTTAAAACAGAGTACTCACTGATTCTGTATCCTGAGGGTGCTCCTGAAAAATCAAGGTGGTCATTTCTAATTATTCCCTAATGAACTATTAAAATCAAAATTACGAATTGTACAGGTATCTCTTCATTATGAAATTTCTGGGGGAAAGAAAAAAAAAGTCTGGAGGGGAAAAAGACCTTGTAAATCACAAAACCTGTGATGTGAAACTGTGCTGAAAAATCAGCATAGGAATTACAGGAACAGGTTAAATAGCGGGAAAATATGTGAGGGAAGATAGTTGGACTCAACACCATTTTAAGACCGTTATTGTCCTTGAACATCTCAGTCAGCCATGGATTTTCAGTCTCCTTAAGTTTTTCTGCCTGTGCACCATCCAAAACTAGGAAGAAATCAAAACATGGGAGACATGCAGCCAAAGAATGCCGTAAGCAAATCCGTGCTATGGTCTGGCGATGATACCTCCAGCAGAGCAATCCTTTTGGCCCACTGCTGCTTACAGAGATACTAAATAAGATCACACGGGCTTCTTTTATACCTCAATGTTTCTAATCTCATCAATTCCCAAGTCTGTTGTTGGTGAAAACAATGTAAGATTTAGTCTCACTTCATACATAGTGCTTTACATAAACTCAGTTTACTTCTGTTATCCATCATATGAAAATAATCTCCCCATAAATAACCCAGAGCTGACTGCTAAGAAATCCTGTAAAAGTCAGTACGTTTAAAACATTTTTCTTTTCTTTTCTTTTTTTTTCTTATACCCTTTTTGAGGGGAAAAACAACCTGGAAGTTTGGAATTCTGAGGTTTGCTTACTACAAAGGGTGTGTTGTGTAGTGGTGTTCCTCCACTTTGGTTTGTAGCTTGGCTGTGCATATCTTCTGGTATCTGTGAGTGATGTGTGAATTATTTATGGCTGCTTACACTATTCTGAGTCTTATGCACTCAGTAATCCTCTGAAAGTCACATCTAACAGCCCCCTGTCTGGAGTACAAGGTTAAAGCACATGCTACTATTGTTTTTAAGCAGTGTAACAATAATACAAGGCAGAATGGTGTATGATAGAAAACTAGAAGCTGCCATGCTCATCGTGCAACAGTCTAATTACTGGTGTTCTGTATCTGAGGAATGTTTCCTACTTCCCTGCAAGAATGTTCATGCTGAACAGCTTGAACTGTGCCACATCACGGTATCAATTATTTTGTCTCAACATCACAGTGTTCCCATGAAGCTCAGGGATGTACAGCCCGTGATGTTTTTGGCCTGCCAGTCCTGCTGTAATTTTTAAGATTTGTGTTTGTAGAAGCCTGCAACTGGCTTCCACAGATTAATGCTTACCCTAATGTTTTCCACTCTCTAATCTTTATTTCTCAACATCATGCGGTTGTTTTGTTTCCTTGCTTAAAAAGAAGACAAATCTTTAATGCCCTTCTGTTCTTTTGGGTTCTGTCTTATTTTTCCCCTTAAAATCTTGAAAACCAAAGTCAAAGTCCTGATTCCTTGCTTTGTTTCGTGGAAGCAGTTTGTCCTTTTTATGTGACTGGAGTGGAGCCCCAAGTTGGTTTTCTCAGTGTTCTTGTCACTGCACTTTTGATGTTAATGAAAACTCCTGTCATTTACTGTAATCTTCCTGTTCATAAATGATTGGATTTATAAATCTGATTTTATAAGGTTTGCTTTTAATTTATATTTATATATAAATTTATATATTTATATTCAGACACTACATAGGAAATTATACTTTTTATTTTTCTTTTCTTTTTTCTTTTTTTAAATGGGTGATGATTCAGGATGCATTTCTGCCATTGGAGTTGCCCGTGTTCTAGGGTGCTCTGTTCTCAGACTGAGGCTTTTCCTGTGTTGCCATGAGCAGAGTCATCCCTTCTTCCTGTGATCTCAGACATTTCACCATTGCTTCCTGTGTATAGAGAAAGTGAGGGATTTTTGAAGGTGTCTCACAACAGACTTGCATTGTGGCAAAGATGGCTTTTGATTACTAAACACACTTAAAAAATAGTTCTAAGGACATTGCCTTGGAATGGGGGTCTATTTCATGCCTTGTTTAGCGATCAAAATTTAGAGCAACATTTTAAATTTTGTAACATTATTCATAGTCAGTCTTCCTTAGTTTGTGTTTAGTTTCTCCAAGATTTGTATTCTTTACAGGATTAGTATAGGTGCAGTCCATAGATGAGAAATACCTCATGGAATTGCTAGTAGTGAAACACGAGGACACAGAGTGACAGTGAGGTACTTGCACTTGTCTGAATAGTGGCTTCACTACCTGTTTGATGATTAGCGTTAGTTTTCAGCTACTGTGTAAAATAGGTATGTACGATGTACAACTTAAAATGGCATCCCAGTCCATAGTATACTGGGTTACATTAAAAAAACTGTGGCCAGCAGTTCAAAGGAGGTGATTATCCTCCTCTGCTTTGCACTGACAAGGCTGCATTTAGAATGCATTGTTTAGTTCTGGGCTTCTCACATCAGAAAAGACAGGGATCTCCTAGGAGTCCAGTAGAGGGCAACAAAGATGATAAAGGGCCTGGAGCACCTTCCATATGAGGAAAGTCTGAGTAACCCGGTTGTGGAATCTCCTATGAAGATATTCAAGACCCAGCTGGGCACCTACCTGTGTGACCTATTGTAGGGAACCTTTGGCAGGGGTTGGTTAGTCGTTTCCAACCCACGCAGTTCAGTCTTTCTGTGTGACCCGTAATCATGAACAGGTAGATAATTTCAAATAAAACATAGAGACTAAGAAACTTAGCTGGGAAAAAAAAACAAACCAACAACACAAAAACATTACAACATGCAGTTTTGTTTAACTAGATCAGTCTGATGCATCTGTATTTGTTTTCAGATGTCTAATTTTCCTTCATTGAACTTCAGTCATTTGTGACATATTGTGTACTGTTTATGTAAGAGGAAACAGATGTGGTGAAAAACACTGAAGAAGTTTCTTCTCTCCAAAACTTATGTTTTAAACATTTTTTCCTAATAAATTTTTTGATAATTCCAGTTGCAAATAAGAATAAAGAAATAACATTACTCATGGTATCACATTTTTTGGCAGATGAATTTGAAGTAAATTTATGTGGACTATCCTAAATTGGCAACTTGTTTGAAATTTTACAAATATTCCAGGTGCCTTCTGTTACACAGTATATGATGTACTTTATTTATCTATAGACGTATGTAAAATGGTATTATTTATAATATAAGATTCAAATTGTAGGAAGTATAGGAAGGAGAGCATTTTCCATCTTAGCTCCATGAGAAGCCTTTTAGTTTAGATAGGTGTGAATTTGCCTATGAAGGAGAAAAAAATCTCCATTTCTCTAACCTAAAATAATAGTTCATTCTTTGAATGTGTAGATAAATGTTTATGAAATCCTGTGGGAACTTGCATACTATAGCTCCATTAATATTGTTTTTAAGAGGGAATCTTTCTCACCTTATATACCTATCATTCCGCTGCCATGTAATCTGATTACAGATTCATTCTGATACCATGTCAGAAACAGATGATTGTTGACAGATTATTTTTGCTGGTCAATATTGCCACATTAAGAAGTTCCTGTTCCACAGGAATTTATTCTCCAGCTTTGGATTGTTTTGAGAAATAATTTGCTTTTTGGAACCTGAACTAAGGTTCAGCCCTATGTATATGGCTTCCAGAAGCACGCTTGATAGGATCTGGGTAGTATGTGGTAGAGAGGGGAGAGGGCTTATGCTTTCAGCAAACTTCTGTCAGTCATGTTCTGTTTTCCTGCTAATCTTTTACACCAATGACTGTGACCAGTTAGAGTGAAGTCTTGCATGGAACTGTATAGTAGATCATGTAGAAGGGTTCTACATGATCATGTTTTATAGTTGTAGCTATTGCTCATACATTATTTTGTATTGAATCTTGATCCACTTCTATAACTATTTGAGGTGTGGGGGGCAAAGTGGCCAGGCCAGACTTTTTTCAGCAGTGTGTGGAGACAGGACAAAGGGAAATAGACAGAAACTTGTGCACAAATATGTACAGGAAATTCTATATGGTGAGGGTGATGGAGCACTGGAACAGGCTGTCCAGGGGGGTTGTGGAGTCTCCTCTGGAGATATTCAAGACCAGCCTAGACACCTACCTGTGCTACCTGGTGTAGGGAACCTGCTTTGGCAGGGGGTTTAACTCTATGATCTCCAAAGGTCCCTAAGAACCCCTATGATTCTGTGATTCTGTGATTATCAGGTCTCCCTTTTAAGAATGCTATGGTTTACATTCACTCTAAGCTGCATTCTTTTTCTCTTTGTAATAGATAACACTCATGTTAGTTGGATGCATAATTCCTGTTTTATTTTTAGGCTTTGTGTGGAATTACTTCAGCTGTAGGGTGATTTGACCATCTATGGAGATGTTGGTGTTTTTTGTGGATTTTCTATTTTTCCCCAAATGGTTTACACTACATAGTTTTGAAATAAAATACTCTCTAATTTTAATTTTCTCATCATAAAAATATTAAAACAAGGGATTTGTTGATCTATTCTGAAGTTTTGTTAAGTAATTTATATTTAGGCACTTTGAAATGGATTTATGCTTCAATGACATTTAAGTCCGAAAACACTAAATTCTCATCACCTCTGAAAACTGCTCGAGGATCTGGGTTACGACTCAAACTGTAGCCTTCTCATTTGAAAAATCTGGTCTAAATTCATTGCTGATAACTTTTGACGTTGATGTTGGTGAAACTTCATTCTGTGCTTTTGACATTCCACGAAGTCAACCCCTCCTGCAGCTTCTTCTGCAGTGTCTTTGTGAAATATGTTCTTCGTGGAGCTTAGTGCCAGATGTCAAGGGCAAAAAATGTGCCATTAGGAAGGTTGAAGGGCATACAAATACTGCTGGGATAAGGAAAAAGGAGATTGAGAAATGATTCTTTTGTGGGGTGGCTGTTAGTAGTACTTTTTAGTAAGCCTTGATTCAGCAAAGCTTTTTATAGAAATACTAAAAAGTCCCACAAAGGTCTCCACCTATTAAATCATGTTCATAGTTACTCTGAGCTAATAGTAATTTTGTCTCCTTCTCTGATAAGGCAAATGAAGGGAAGGCAGTTGGTAAAATCTGGGTGCAGGACCTGGATCTGGGTGAATCCTCAGCAAGTTTGCTGATGACTCTAATCTGGAAGGTGTTGCAGGTTTGAGAAGCCTTGCAGAAAGATCTAGAGACACAGGAGCACTGGGCAATCATTGGCATCATGAGTTCAACCAATGAAAATACCAGTGCTGCAACTGGGATCAAGTAATGCTGGACTCAGGTGCAGATGGGAGGCGAGTAGCTGGGGAAGAATGAAGCAGGATGGGACCTGGCATTGTGATAACTATTCTGTGTTAAATAATACCAATCAAAAACTCAGTATATACTCCGTGATAGTCCTGAGCTGGATGTGGTTCAGAAGTAGAAGTGCCACTAGCTGTGGCAATCAGAAACCAGTAACACTAACTTATCACTGGCAGCCTATAACCTGGAAGCTTTTGTTGTCACTAACACACTATAATTTTGCCTTTGAAAGCAGAAACCTGCAGAAGTTCAACAACTAGGTAGCTTGTAGAACACAGACCTCTGCACTGGGGCAAGAACATTGTTCTCTGATATGCAGCCTCTACAGTGCTTTTCACTTGTCCGAGATGAAGATCCTTTACCCTAAGTGTACATATTACCTTTAATCTATTCCTTATGTACACATAGCTGTCTTTCTGTGTGAAGATTTCGTGTCTAAATTCCGTCTCTGTTAAACAGCACTAACAATGTCCCTCTGTCAACTTCAGCTGGTACCTTGTCCTTTTTCAGTGGTTTTTAAAATGCCCGGGGAGCTGTTTGGGCTTTTTCACTCTTCTGCTATTTTTTTTTGTATGTGTATATTAGGGAGAGAATGAGAAGAAAACAAGGAAAGTTAAGTTTATTAAGATCTTTTTTCCTCTAAGAGTCAGAAAAGTTTATATTACACAGGAAGGATAAGAAGAAAAAGGGAGCATACAGTGTAATTCCATTCAAGTATTTCTGCTTTGGACTTCTATTATTTAAAGATATTCTGTCTTCAGCAATAGCCATTCCTGTTCTCTGTTTCGTTCTTACAGTCTCCTCGAGAAATTGACGCACATAGATGTGCACATGATTTTCTGATCTAGAATTATTATTATTCTTTTTTTAATTCAGCTAGGTGTTAGTACTCCAGGTTCTGTAAGCAAAGAAAATGTGTTTGTGATACATCTAGGTTATTTCAGTATAGTTTAATTGTTAGGAGCAAACACATAGGAGAAAACAAAAACCATTCTCTTCTCCCAGCTGTCCCAGAATCATCTCATAGAATTGTAGAATGTCTTGGGTTGAAAAGGTCCTTTACAATCATTCTTGTCTCATCTCACGGAATATCCTGAAGTTTTGATTTTGGCTGCTATAAGGCACATCAGAACATATTTAAATGCTTTGAAGATAGGATTTGCAGAGTGACCGTAAGAGGAATGAATTCATTCTGTGTATAAAAAAGGCAGGTTGGCCTGGCTGACTTCTTTTGACCCAGCAAGATCCTGAGTCACTACAATCTGTTCTGTGGGAGATGGAAGGCAGTATGACCTGGCTCTTAGACATGTTTTCAGCAGTCATGAGAAAACAGCCTGTGGGCTCAGTGATGCTATGGTTCTCCATGCTATTCCTGTTCTTGTGGGCTGTGGTGCTGCAGCAGATGGTTCTTGTCCAGTTGGGTGGATTTGAAAGATCAGAGCAAGGTAAGCACAGGACAGGCACTCAGCTGAGGAGAAGTAGGGTAGGGGTGGAGAGGTATAAATGGGCCATGTATATTTTCTAATTTTTCTTTGGTGTTTTTCCTTTCTATCTTCAAATTCTGTATAAATGTGTATAAATATCTTAACTATTACATAGTGAGACCATTTTGGTGGGGAAGCAGAACAACAAAAACCTACCATTAATGTTCCAATAGTCAGGTAATGTTCTGATGTTTTGTTTGTATTTATTTGGAGAATTTTCAAGTTCATAAACTACTTGTGCACAGACTTCCCAAATGGAACAGTATCTAAAATGAATTAGTATTAGTTTTGTATTACCACAGAAGGTAAATTGGAAAGACAGAAAAGGAGCCTGGAACTACTTGAAACCCTTGATTTTTTTTTCTGTATTTCAATATAAGACTTTCTACATCCATAAAAATCTGACTTCTCAGGACTAAAGTGTTTGAGGAAGTATAAAGGCCAATTTACAAAATTCTTTATGCTCGTTTTGTAGTACATTATGAGAAAAGGTAGTAATTTTATTCCTGAGACTTGCTATAATGTTCTTGACTAATGGGCCAGACATACTTAGAAATATTACTTTTTGCAGCCACTAGCAGAGTCATAGCACAAGCTTACTGCATTCATCTCCTGGATAGAGTAAATCTTCTGTGCAAGGAACAGCTATTTTTACCTTGTTTAGACAGAGTCTGAGGAGGATCAGGGGGCTCTGTTTTGAGCTTTATAGGTAGTTGGGGTTTAAAAGTGGAATTCTAGTTTCCCAGCATCTCATGCTCTTTAATTATCATCACTGATACACTGTAAGTATTCTGTAATGTTTTAATTCATTTTGATAATCTCCAGGTCTAAGAGTATATCAACTTGAGAAATACAGAGAAAATCCATGCTAAGTCTAGTCAGGTTCTTTTTTTTTTTTTCTTATTAGCTATAAATACTCTACTGTCTGCAGACTTTTTCACGACTATGCATCTGACACAAGTCAGTTATATTGCTGTGCACGTTTAAATGGCCTATTACTAGTGTGCTGCCAGGCACTAATAAAAATATATTAACTCTCTGATCAAATTTTATTATTTTTCTAATTTTCTTTCTAGACAGTTTATGGTTCCACAGGATTCTTTAATTCACAGTCATGATGCACTGTTAATAGGTTTTAGTGTCTTGTCTTCATGGCTTTATGCCAAGAAGTCTCAGTTATCATTTGAACAGCTATTCGTGTAGCAAATACATAGCACTCTGACTACCAATACTGCTGTAAATGTGGTGTAATAGGACAAAATTTGTTCATCGTGTTGTGGTTCTTTATATATAAATTTACTCATAAGCATGAGAAATGTATTTGTCAACAAAATTTTGTCTCATCCTACTTTAAATCCCCAAAATTTGAACATTCAAACTGATCTGGAAAAGAAAACTAGCACCTTTTGTAGACATATCACAATGATATGAAAAAGCAGAGAGTCATCGATAGGAAACAGATCTAACATGTTCCAATATATACTGGAGGAAAGACTCAGAAATTGTAAGTTTTTCCTAATTCCACATTGTTTTAATTTACTGCATCTCAATATTTGATCTAAAGAGCAATAAAGTTCTCTGCACCTTTTTCTGTTCTTACTTGCCTTGGAAGTCTTAACTTCTGGCAAGTTAATGAGAGCCTGGATGTATTCATTCCTTTACATGGAATTTAGTGAATAGCTAGATAATAAGCACTAATAATTCCCATGTTTTCAAAAAGAAAAGGGCATAAGGAAAGCCAAGAAGTAGTGACAGCTCCTTACCAAATCAGCTGTCTTATTCCCTTTCTGGGGTCTCAAAATGTAGCAGATCCAGGTGCTGCCAGAGCCCATTCATAACAGAATCTAATTTAGGATCTTTATGGAGGAGATAGTTTCTATGTAGTAGTAACACATTTCCTGAGCCTCTCCAAGACTCAGAACAAGTCTGAGCTGGTGTCAGTTCCAAAAATGAAGTTTTGTTTTTCTTATGGCTAGCCATTACCTACATTATTCCAAGAAGCTTGGAATGGGGGTGGAAGAATTGGAAAAAAAACTGCCTAGAAGTCAAAAGTGAAATATTTACTCACCTGAGTGGGACTGCTCACAAAGGATTATCAAACACTTGAAGCAACTTGCCAATTTGAGGATTTTAATCTAGACTTTGCGCTCTTCATCTGTAAAACTGGGCATGCGTGTTTTAGCTCACATGTGTATATGAAATTTCCTTGTTGCTCTCTAATATCAAATGAGATTCTTGTGAGAGCCTTATAAAATACAACAGTTTTGCTTGAGGAGGACATGTTGTGTCTTAATTAAATGTTCATTTGTCTTGTTCTGGAGATGATTTATTCCTGCTTAAGAGATATCTGAAGTATAAAATGAAAGTATGCCCTTAAATCCTTAAGGAAGTAAATAAACCATATTTGCTGAACTTATAATGCTCAGTGGTTATGTTAAAAAACAAACAAACAAACAAACAAACAAATAAATAAATAAGTAAAAAAATCCCAGGTCTGAAATTTGTCTTACCAAACCCATACTTTGAATATTTTATCTTCTTTTAGACTATGGTATATGATTCTAGACATGTTGTTAGCTGACTAGTAGATCTTATAACTGGGTACGACAATGGTAAATGTTACCATATGGCTTTCTTAACCATGTTTTCAGGGACTGTCGTGATGTTGATTTGCAATTGGTAGTGGTATTGTTGAACTAGAATGAATAATATAGTGACGTGCAATTGGTAGCAACATTCTTGTACTATCTGAATAGTATCTGTGTTCACTTTGAAGCTTTTTCAGATTAAGGTGGGTCTGAAAGACACAGAGTAGCATGGCATTATATTAACACTTCAGTACAATCTTCAGACAAATAAACTTTGCACATCTGGATTGTGTCTTGAAACATAGATACTATGGAATAAGGCCTTTCAAATGATTCCTGAAATGGATACCTGAAAGGAGTGGAGATGCAAGAATAGTTTTAATGGAAGATGCAGTTCATTTGCAGCACCACCTTTTATTAGCCTTCTGCAAATGACAGTAAAGAAAACTAATCACGATCCAATTTCTCTCTTCTTTGAGTTGTTTGTCTTTCCCTCTGTCTTAGCATGTTCCTAATGGAGTATATATAAATATATATTACTGCCTATTTCCACCATTCTTTGCCATTTTCTCCTGTTCCTGCCATCTGTGGCCTCTATGTTAAGCTGAGTTTTGTAAAGAGGGGATAATGAAAAATAAACAAACCCTCTTTTTCCTTAGGTTTCTCTGCACAAACGTGACTTCTTTTCAGTGTGCGCCCACCACTGGATCTCCAGTCACCATGCACTGTTATAGCTCAATTGTGTAACATGCACCATTGTGGATGATTGTAATGATGCAGTACAGTCTGAATAGCAAATGAAGCTGACAGATGTTATGGCCAACAAATACAGAGAAAATTTGCCCCCTTTTCTCCAGCTGGCTGGTGAAAGCAAAGAGAGTGGTCCTTCACCACTGACTATGAACACTTTGCGGCCACAAAATCTAAGTGCATTTTTTTTCTGTGATAGCTAACAATGAAAGATTATTTCCTTGGTCACTGGGACATAACAAAACAGACTTTCAAAAACTCAGCATATAATGGCATTATTTTCAGTTAGCTCACCGTTATATGCAGGGTGTTTTGCAGTACAGACAGCTCTAAAAAAATGGAATCCTCCTAAATATGCTGATGTACAGCCATGCTCTAGCACTCTATCACGCATCTCAGCTGTGTGTGGAAGTAAGATGAGTGTCAAAAGTGCAGGTGTCACTCATGTGCTGGGTTCTTTTTATAGGTTGCAAGTAATTAGCAGCTGGCCCAGCTGCTGACCTGCCTTTAAAATTTGTAACTTTGTTGTTAATTGTAAAGAGGGTCAATAACAGCACGGCCTTATCTGATCAGCTAATCACCAGAGTCCACTGAGAAGGTAGTCTGGCTTTGCTAGAGCGTGTTGTACTCTTAGCAGTAGTATCATAGAGTACTTAATGAACTGCAACATCATAAATGTCATGGGAGAGTGCTGCTGTCCAGTCTCTCCCATCTGCGTATCTGCAAATCAGTCCTAGAGAACAACGCATTGTTAGTTGGTCCAGCGGGACTAATTTCTTATCTATGATTCCTCAGTTTCAAAAAACATTGCATTTGTGCTGCTCTAATGGATTTGTTAAATTGTCTCAGTTACATGGATTTTTAATAGCAGAAGTGTTGTCATACATTTTGATCAGTTGATGAAAATTAAATGATCAGTTTGAGATTTACTATGTTTTGCTAAACAGGTGAAATCAGAGTAGCAATTTTCAAACGTTAGCTATAGAGGAAGATTTTACTGAGAAGCTTTTGACTCATGATGACACTATAGATGTGTGATAAGGTAATAAAACGTCTTCTAATTTAATTGCAAAACAGGTAAAGTGTATTTATATCACTTGCCATATAATCTTTTGATTGTATTAATGCCTCTGCTGTAGAAACACCAGTGATTTTACGTAGCCAACAATTCATTCTAAGAAATGTTTTACATTTCTGGCCTAAGATTTTTTAAAATAAATCAATACAAAATATCTTTTTAGTTTTTTGAACAAAACATGTCAGAATAAATAGATTTTTGTGAAATGGCTTGTGAATCTTTAGAAGTACAGGTATATGCTGAATTTCTTATGCTTTTTGCTTTGTTTTCAAAATCATTAATTTAATATTATTTTTCTAAATGGTGGATTATGCTGATGAAGTAATTGCTAGAAGTAATAAAATGTGACTAGGCTCCAACTTTCAGCAAAGCCACAGTTTAATCATACAGAGTGACAGAGCTGTTATGACTGTGGTGAAAAACAAAAAATAAAAAAGCATTGACATTTCAGAAGGCATGCCATCATGCTGCTGACACTGAAGTTTAGTAGATGATTCTGATATTGTTGTGTTATAAATCATCCCTAGTGTGAAAGATATTCAGGAGCAGAAATAGCTATGCTGTTCTGAACTGATGTTAACCCATATAGTTACCGTAGTTGAAAGAGGTACTTAGAGAAGCAGTTTAAGCACAAAGCTGCAGTTAAGTTTTTTTTGTGTTTTTCAGAATTGGTGGAAACCTGCTTATCAACACTGAATTAACACATGAATGCAAAATGCTTGTTTCTTGTCTTTTTAACTGTGGTCCTGCCTTAAGAAATTTTAAGGAACGTTTTAATTGCTTTGTCTGCATAGAGAAATGTGGTAGTCCAAGCTTTATTTAATATACATTTGAAATTGGACCTCTGTAAAATTGAGTAGTGTACAGTGTGTGCTAATCTATTGTACAAGATTGGTAGCAAACTCCCTTATATGGCAGATGCTGATGGGATTTTAGTTTTGGGGTTGCCACCTTGTAGATTCCCTTTGCTTTCATGCTGACTTTTGTTGCTGGTAGTTACCTGCCAGGCTAAATCTGTGCTACTGATTTAGAATCAGCTGAGGAAAGATAGCAATTTTTTCTTTATTTGGATGTAAGAAATCATAATATGCACTTTATGACATAGAATTCAAGGTATTAAAGTCTATATGGCAAATACTGAAAATCACCTGCTGTCTGGTAGGACAATCATATAAAAAGCATTAAAATATGAGCAGCCTGGCTAAAATATTAACAGAGGTTTAATGTGTTTTCTGAAATGAACACAGTTTTGCAGGATAGCCAGAGAGCTGAACCATCCCCAGGTGGACTTGAAAGCATCCAACCCAAATATGAAAAGGAGAGTTAGCTTCCAAAATAAATTGTTAAGAGCAGACATTTGTAGTAGACAAAGCCAAATATGTTTTCCCTCTTCTGCTTTTATATCAACAGATGATGGAAGTTACTTAGTTTATACTGAAAATGTTGGAATGTGATAGCTGGGGAGAGCTGTCACACCTGTGTTATGCTTTCCTGGTAGTCTAGACATTCCAGCCTCTGTTTATTCCTGTGGATCTGAATCCATCACCTGTGCTTAATACTGACGCCTGATGAAAAAAGTAAATACTCCTGCAAATGGTGTGTCATGTACATGCTCTTCTAACTTCAAACAGGTCTTTAATTCTCTTGGGTTATGTGAAGTACATTGGTGTCAAGATAGAAAGATTACTTTCAAGGAACCAGGTGTTCATTCTTTCAGATTTTTTAATAGACCTACCCCTACTTCTCCTGCTGTTTTGACCTATATCAGAATGAGGAAGAGTGTGTGTTTGTGACTATGATGCTGCAACCTTTTCAAATATACCTGTGAAAGATGGCATCCAACTTCCTGTAATGATCATTCTCACTTGTGGAATTATGGCTTGCAACAGCTAATTCAGTTGCCTTCTCTTGAAAGTAGATCTTATGCTGTCTTCGAAAAGCAAATTTATTGTTTGTATTTATTGATATTTAGATTTGACACATTGTTTCCACAGTTCTCTCTTCCTACTTCAGTTACCTGTCATCTTTCCAATGCTTTAAAAAAGCACAATGCACATTAGATGTGAGAGAAGTGCTGTCTCTGTCAGACTGACCTGATCAGGAAAATTCCCGTCATCTTTTCTTCTCCTCCACTTTAACCCGAAATGACTCCTTCAGGAAACATTCAATCCTTCTGTAGCCCAGTGGATCAAAGTGCTGTATTGTTGGATCTTAATCACATATGAATGGTTCCAGAAGGGATCAGAGCTCTCTTTGTTCATTAGAGGCTTCTAGGCCGAAACCAGTGCCAGCAGCCATAAAGGAAATATGTAAACCTCTATTTGGTCATTCAGTGAACCGTATCACTCTAGGCTTGACCTCCACTTCTTTGCACAAACTTCCTTCTGCAGGAAAGTGGCCTAGATCATGCTCTTAAAATATGTTAATGCTAGCAATTGTACTGAAAGGCATTTTTTTTCCCTTCTTCTTTACTAATTTTTCTCCCCACGGTTTCCTGATTCAAAATATTCCAGCCTGAAGTAGAAACCAGGTTTCAAAATATTCCAGATTTATCTGTATCAGATACAGGCATAACCTGTAACCTGTGACACTGTGGTATTGCAGTGCCTTGCAGTCTGTAGTGTTTTAAAAATAAAATCAATCCCATAAATCACAGTTGGCTGGGAGATGCAGTGTTGCCTCTTCTCTCCTCTTCGGTTTTGGATGAGTGCCTGTTGTGAGGTTAGTAGCGTGCGGCCAATCCTAGTGCACTGTGGAAAGGTCTGAACAGTAGCTATTTCTACCAGTAAAATTAAAAATAGACTTAATATATGTTTGAATGGGCAATTAGTGATGAAATTAAATAGTACTATTCACTCACAAAGAATACTTATAATAAGGAATCTAAAAGCTTTTTGAATTGTGCACATTCCAAACAATTTTATTATTTTCAGCAGACTGGGAATAATTATTTCCTGTTTTACCCTCCTTCCCTTCTCCTCGCTTATCCATGCAATTTCTCACTTGTACTTATTGTTTAGTTTCCACAAGTGTGTGATTACAAATAAATTTGAGGCTACTATGTGCAAGCATGTGCAAACATCAAAGTGGAAGACCACAGGTATTCTTATTGTCCTATAAAATGGTTTTTTGTTGCAGTGGATGCATGTGTATCCTACTAATTGGGATATGTGATAGGTAGATGAACTTTTTGTGAAAGCAGTTTACTTGAACAAGTGCTTTTATTTCTCTATATCATGTCAAAATTTTGAGTCTTATGACTCAAATATAACATTAACAAGTCATTTCCCTATATTTTTCCTCTTGCTTCAGCTAGACTTTTTTTGTTTGTTTGTTTGTTTGTACAACCATTTCAATTGTGATGCCACTATTCCTTTATGTATAATATAAATTCAGATGTTCTTGTCTGTAGACTAACATGGGTAGTT
The DNA here is from genome assembly GCF_054131305.1 of Coturnix japonica. NCBI lineage: Eukaryota > Metazoa > Chordata > Aves > Galliformes > Phasianidae > Coturnix > Coturnix japonica. Next base: position 55,272,405 of record NC_140702.1, on the reverse strand, counting down.
AGATGTATCCAGTATAGATTAAGTGCAATAGTACATCTTTCTTATGCTGTAGTATCAAGCATTCATGAAATGCGTAATTGCAATTAATATTACTGCAATCTCTGTTAATACTGAAAAGAAAATAGAAATTAACAAGATGCATGTCATCCACAACATTTGTGCACAAACACCAGTGGTAGTGGTTACTGAGTTACCTACTTCTTAATGTCATGTTTCAAAACATTATCCAGAGAGGAAGGAAAATCAAATAACTGAACTGGTCATGTTTACACTTTAGGTTAGAAAATTCCTTGTGCAAAGTGAACAGTTGAATGTGTTCACAGAAATAGGACTGTTTTATATGTGAGTTGTAAGTGTACAGGCTATATTAGCAGAGCAATATATCTTAGAAAATAATTACTTTGGCTTTTTATCTTTATGTAGGGTATCTGTAAACATAGACAAAGCTAGAAAGAAAGGAACTTAAATGTTTTAACTGATACTTCTGGTAAAATTTATGAAGTTTACATGTTAACCTTAATATAAATGGATTATACAAATCCTTCTAGATATATTATGCTATTGCATGTGTTTTATATAAAATAATCAGAACTGCTGTCTCACCTCCTCCAAGAACAGATCCAAAGCTTTAGATCCAATCAGACCACCAGCCTCTAGAGTTTTTGACAGCATTCAGCTGCAGTTTTTTGTCCCACATTTGTTTTCAATCTAAACTCAGTTGACTCCATTTATATGTTTTCTAATAGCAGCTGTTGATGTATTTTAACTCCTACAGAGGGTACAAATGAACCATTTTTGTTTCATGTGAAAATTGTCACTGTTTCACCAGGACTTTGTGACTACTGTCCACTCAAGTCAACTTTCAGATTTGTACTTCCTAGTTGGCAAGCATGAAGCTAATCTTCTAAGTACTAATGTACTAACAGCTGGACTTAATTTTTTTCCTTTCAATATTTTTGAAAAGAAAGAAATATTTTTTATCATGATGAATCAGACATCCTTAGAAGCAGTATGTTTTATTAGTTGTGTGTCATCTAAGTCATGTTATGTGGTCGGTGCCTTCACACCTCTCTTTACTTCCCCCTTCCAACTCCTTCCACACTGCCTGTGGTCTGACTGACATGTTGATGACACTCTCCTTTCTATTAATCTGTCTACAGCTTGGCTTATAAAACAGCATGACTGGTGGCAGCCTTCACTGGATTTTGAGTAAACTGCTATACAATGTGCAGCTCATTCAAAGTCTGAGGATTTGATTCTTCTCCAAAACTGCTTTACAGTAGGCAGCATAGTATCTTTTCCAGCTTTTCTGGGCTGATGTATAAAACACTTTATTTGTTAAACTGATTTTTTTAAAAAGCGATTCTTACTACTTTATCTTGTAATTATGCCACTTTTTTTTTTTTTTTTTTTTTTGAAAGGACAATTGAAAATTGAAAATGTTCCATTAGCAAGATACCAAATTTCAACCAGTACCAAATAGACTTTACTTTTTAGTTTTAAGTCACTTAAACATCTGTGAACTATTAGCAACATATCTTACACTAATTCATTATAAATCAGTAGTAAAATTTTGGGAGGATGGGTGCAAACATAAGGCATTACTTTAAAAATTCTACTCTGTTCAGTTATTGTGGTTCAGTTATGTCTTTCTTGCCATCCACTGCCTAAAAAAAAAAAAAAAAAAACATTAAAAAAATAATAATATGTAATAGTATAATTAGCTTAAAGTGTCAGGTGTAAAGCCACAATATAGTGCTAGTCTCAGAAAAATAGCAACTCATTTATTTTTGGTGCTCATAGCTGAAAGATGTTCTATCTGTTGTGTTGCTTTGGAACTGCACAGGCTGTGTCAGAATAGCACTAAGTCCTTTGCCATATATTTTAGCATGGAAATGGCAGAATATCATCATCATCATAGTGTCATAGTCTCGTGCGGGTTGGAAGGAACCTTAGAGATCATCGAGTCCAACCCCCCGGGATTCGAGCCTCCTGTGTAGCAGAGCGGCACTTCTACCACTTGCGCCACAGGGGGGGATTCGAACCCAGGGCCTCCAGTGTTGCAACGCAGCATTCCTACCACTTGTGCTACCGGGGCACACAGAATAGTTAAATCATACTAAGCATTTCAATTACCTCCCTACAAATGACTATTTATTCTTCATTAGTTTCTCATTCAAGAAACCCTCAACCTCATAAAATACCAACCCAATACTGAATACTGAAACCAATGCTTTATAATGCCAGATTTTTTTTTCTTTTTTTTTTTTTTTCCCAGTTTATACAGTTACCTTGTATGAAGTTTAAAAATAATGCTTTAAAAGAATCAATTTCATGGTGAATGCGCCTAGTCAAACAAGCCATTTAAACACCATCTTACTCGTGTGTAGCAGACCGTTTTACAAGTAACTGAGAGTTTTACAAGCCTGTGTTTCAGACAGGATAATTGGTTGTTTCATATATGTGAATTTGGGATTTAAACTCATTAACTTCAATGTACAGAACCTTTCTTGGTTGGTATGAAGTGCTTAGTTACATTCTTTTTAGCTGTATTAATATTTAGTTGTTCTTTATAAAGTATATTGGATAAATAGTGCCATTTCCAAGAATGTTCTCAAAAAGCCAACCATACACAGCAAGCTTTTACATTGCTACAAGTGGTCAGCAAACTTATCACATTGTGATTTCTAGTGTAAATAAAATTCAGATACCAATTGTAAATGTGAAGGATTGAGATTTTTGGATTGGGAGCATCAACAACCCAAAATCTAAAGAAATGGTTATACCTTCATTAGATCACAGTTTTGAATAGGTAATAATTCAATAATTGAATAGGTAATAACAATAATTCTTTGTGCATTTACTAACACTTTAGAGGTGGTGGTGAATTGTTTTGCACGTCTGTTCTCTATACGTATCCCTTACATTTTGTATCCATGTGCTTTTTGAGAGAATCTGAAAGCTGTGGAAAGCTTCACTTAGGCCATGTCCTGTTCAGGGCTTGAAGGCATTCTGCCACGTTCCTAGGTGGAGAGTTATTTTATATGAAGAAATGGAGAAAAGTCTGTCGTAGCTGGAATACCTGGTTTAGAGAAGTGGTGTGCTTCCAAAATATATTTGTTTTGCTGTTTCTGATTTGGATTAGAAATAGTTAATTGCAGTCAGGTATGAGCTTCTGTGGCCATACAGGCTGCATAACAAAATCTCACCACAGAGGACCTGAAGGGAGGTTGAAACCATCCTGCGTTTATTCACTCTGCGCTGTACCCACAGAATGACTGTGATAGGCAGGACCTCTGATCTTAGGTGCTTGAGCCCATATTGTAGAACCACAGCTACTTCTGAATAAATGGCTTTTCTTTGTGTTCTCACTGCCTGTTGGCTTGGAGTTCTCTCAGCAGTGTAAATGTGGGGAACCAACCACAAGCCCTTGGAAACTGTTCCTCATTTTTGACACTAGAATACATGTCTATACAGTGTTGTGAAGCTTTGCAAATGTGGGCACAGAATACAGATGTTATTTATTCAAGTACGAGATGTATGTACATGCTCAGGCAGACACAGATGAATCATCACATATGCACTTCTCCAGAAAATATTGTTTAACTGTTATCTGAACAGAAAACATGCTATTTGCAGAAGGAGTGTCATAGTAAGGATTGATACTTGCACTTTTTATCATTCTAAAGGTTATTTTGACATTCGTCACCACAGGTCAACTTTTTTTTTCTTCTTTTTTTTTTTTCTTTTTTTTTCTTTTTTTTTTTTTTTTTTTGCTAAAACCAGGTGTGCTGTGGCTCAGGATTCGTTAGTAGCTGAAGCCACAATCTGTATTTAAAGATGACATATTTTGCAGCTGAAATCAGAATGCTACGTTGTTAGTATTATAGTATGAAGTAAACAATGAATATTTACAGTCTTTAAAACAAACCACAAAAAGAAAAGCGATAAAGCTGTGAAAGGCTCATGGATATTTGCTCAAAAGCTCCTGTGTGTTGAATCTTCAATAGCTATTTGTATTTTTTAAGTTACCAGGATGTAATTTTAAAAGCTGTGAAGTTAGAGGGTAAATAATGATAATATGTAGTAAAGGTTTTAGTAGGTTTATTAAAAATTATTTTTGTATGTGCTTTATTTTTTAAACTAATTTGGGAAGTGATTAAAATTTAAACAAATTATTCTAAGTTGAAAATTATCTTAAATTCAATCAGTTATTCTAGAATATCTTAAGAATATGTTTGGATATGCTAAGAATGTACTTGTATACAATTTTGTCCTTACTTACAGAAACTGAACGTTTCTTCACTTTGTAATATGCAGGGAAAATGTGATATTTAGATGTACTCCAAATACCTGACTTTAATCAGTGATAATTTTTAGCTTTACTCTCAAAGACTTTGTATTCTAATACTCTGAGTATTAGAATACAAGAGTATCATCAAGAACAATGAAGAACTGATGCTGCATCTCCATTAAGGCAAGGCAGTGTACAAGCATGCATCTGCCAGTATCTGCTGCAACCCAAATTACTTCGGAAAAGAACAGGTAGCTAAGGAATGAATAGGAGCAGTGACCTAAAGGATTAGTGATGAGGTAAAAATGTGCAGTCTAATACAGAAAAATTACAGTTTTATATTATATATGAGAATCTGATTTTTTTTTTTTTTTTTTTTTTTTTTTTTTTTTTTTTTTGCGCTTTACTAAATTAAAGAATTAAGGCTGTGGGGCTGTGGGCCTTAATTGTTATTATTAATATTCTTCCGTGCTTTCATTGCACTTTATTTTATTTTATTTTATTTTATTTTATTATTTTATTTTATCTTTATTTTATTTTATTTTATTTTTTACAGCACCTCCTCTGTTCTTCTGTTCTCGTGGCTTCACACATTGCTTAAGAATGGCTGCTGTGTTGCTCACTCTGGGGTTGGATATTGGCTGTCCAGCCCAGTGCTGTATGAATCTTCATCTGGAAGTCTGGTTTTCTCTGCATAGGTGTACTACAGTCATCTTCGTATTACCTGTATGTTTTCCAGGTGTGTGAAAAACAGATGATTAGATAAAAAGAATATTTTGGGTGCATAAAAAAAGGAATGCAAAGTACAGGTGTATCCTTTTGCATGGTAAAGGATTGCATGAAAAGAGCAGATAGGTGCCAGCAGCCACTCAAAGCCTATCTTTGCTTTCATCTAAACACAGTGCCTCATGCAAGCCTTAGTAGTACCTTTGCACATCCTGCAGTTTTTTGTCATTATCTGTCTTATAGGCATACATCCATTCTAACATAACTGTATGTATCTGTATTTTAAAAACAAAACAAAACAAAAAAAGGCAACCAAAAAAACCCAAACACTTACATGTTTAAAAGTCTTCCACTCTCTCCATCCTGATAAAGTACACAATATTTTGTATTTTACAATAAGCTCCCCACTGTATTTTTCTTCCAGCTCTCTAACTTGCTCTGCTGTCCTCTGTCTCACACTTATATTTGCCAGGACTGCATGCTCTGTTTGGAACAGCATGTCTGTGCTGACTTGCCAGAGATCTTAATTCTTCATTCAGAACAGTTAGGAATCTTCTCTGAAACACATTTCTTTAAGCAGTTACTTATAATCTGAAAAGGGTGATGTCTTGTTGCCACTCAGTCTAACAAGAATGAAAAAGGGCAACTGTTCCACAAGCCACAATGTAAATTATTTTGTGAAATATCTGTTTAAGTAACTATTCCTCTTTGTAAGGACTTAGGAGACAAAATATCCACCATGTGTATTATAAAACTAAGTACAAGACACAGTTGGAAGTGTTTCAGATAATCTTTTGCAAAAATCATTTTAAAAGTTTGGAAAGCTGTACAATTTAGAAATGCTGATTTCTAAATCATCTACCAGTACCTGTGAGGAGCTGAACAAAGCCTTGTGCGTGTGTTGAAATCTTGTATAGAGAATTTGCTTAGCTCACTGTCAGAGATATGCTGAAAAAACTAGACTTGAGTTATCTTTTCTTTTGCTTCAGCGGGCCATACTTTAAAATACATAAGTCAATCAATGAATCAGTCTATCAATAAAATAGGTTCAGTGTCATGGTTCTGATCATTGTGGAATGCATTTAATTGAGTTATTGCAAACGTTTGACTTTGAACTTGGGTTTTAATGACATGTTGTTGGTTGGTAGTGTTGTTTAACCTCAAATTGGCCTTTCTGGAAACAGTTCTGTTCATGGGCTGTTCTGGATCCTCAGCAGCACCCCCATCTCTTCCCATCAACTGAGACACTTTTCTTTCTGTCCCTGCTGGGTAAGAGGTACCATGTGGAGTCAATAAAGATGAGGTATAGGTGTTTTAGGAGGAGTATGAGGCATGGGTGCATTACAGGGGTCCCTTTACACATGGATGAGATCACTGTTCTAAAGAAGCATGCCAATAGTCACGCATGAAGTATCATTGTAGGAGGATATGGAGTGTCTCTATAAGAAATGTAAGCATTATGAAACTTCTAACAGTTGTGCAGGCTTGAGCAGCTGCTATGATCAGACAAGAGCCTTTTTTTTTTCACCAAGTGAGGTGTCAGATAAAGAAGCTACCAGCAGATTTTTAGGGAAAGACATGCAAGTGTTCACTTGTACAGCAGTGGATTGTGCTAGTTGATTTAAGATGAAGTGGCTAAATATCCCTCCAGTCACTTTTATAAATCACTGTATATTGAGAACAAGATCAGCAGAAAAGCATGTGTAGCAGCACAAGAGGCTGTGCAGCTTGCAGTACTTGCAGTATTCCAGCACAGAAACATAAACTGGAGTAGATTTCAATGTACTTTTTAGCATCAGTGATTTAAGCCACGGGTTGCACTCTATGGTTAGTAGGTCAACATTTGTGGTTTCTACTTAATTTGCAAGAATTTCCTTTCTTTTGTTTTTTGTTTTCCTTCTTTAGACATAACTTCTTTTACCTCTAATACTATCCTTTTCCTTATTGCAACTGTTTAAAGCTTTTTTTGTTTCTGTAGCATTATAAATATACTCTGAGCCTCTAATTATGGATGGTTTTTTTCTGTGCCACCTGCAAACGTTTTACCTTTTTAGCTGGACAGTTAATTTTTTTTTAAGTTATTCATTTTTTGTAGTTTCCCTTTTTAAAACTTAATGCTATGTGATGGGCTTTTTGGCTTTTTCTCTTCTCCAAAGATACTGAATTTGAGCCTGCTTTAGTCACTCTTGCAAGCAGCTCTTCTGTTGTTCATGGACTCATTGCTCAAAATTACATCTCTCTTGTGGGTTTTCTAAACAGTTGCCCCAAAAGGAGATTTTTTTCATGTTTGAGAATGTAATCTGAGCATTGCAGCCCAGTGAAAAATTTGCAGTGTCAGTATGGGGAGCTCCTGTCTCCCATTATTGTCGCATTTCTTATCCACTGGGATTCAGGATAAATGAACAAAACACTCCTTGTAGTTAATATATGAATGCAGCAAATTAGATAATTTTAGCTTAATTTATGCTTTCACCAGAGCAGGAATACTTGCTTAATCCTGTAAAAGAATTAGAAAAATTCAGACTAGTAAGGAAACTGACATGACTGCAGCTTTAGATCGGATATAATATGTATATGTTACTACAGTTTGTAGCATAATGGATGAAAAAATATTTTATCCTTAAATTCTCCAAATACAGCCTGGTAATATAAGTGATTTCTGGCATCTTGAACTTATTTTCAGCAAATTAGAGTGGGTTGGAAGCCTTCTTGTGTTGATGAATTTTGATATTGAATTTTTGAGTTGAGATGAAAAACAATGTATTGAAGCTACTTTTTTCATCGCGAATGAAAGACAGAAACGACTCTGTATTCATGTATGCTTACGGTATCTAAGTTTTCCTGAATGTCTTGTGCTGCAAACCAGCTAAATGAGGTTCAGTAATGGAATATGTAAAAGCTTTCAGTGGGGACTGGTAAATCAGTTTGCGTAGATCAATTTGGTAACATCAGTTCCACACTGCTGTGCTAATTTACCCCAGCTGAGGTTCTGGGCATCAATCCTTTTATTGTGTAGTGACTTTTCCAGAGCATAGGTTAAGCAACATTTGATAACCATATGCTTAGATTATTGTGCCAACAGAATAGGACTTCAGAAGGTGGGGTGTGGGAAGAGTAGAAATAATGGCAAAAGTACATTGTAGATTTTTTACTTTAGCGTGTGGCATAAATGCAATATCATCTTCTCTATAAAACAAGGCCCTCATGTGGAGTCAAGACATACATTGAAGTTCTGTGAAATCGTAGTAAAGAAGTCTTGAAATGATGTGGATTTAATTGATTGTATTTTCTTCTAATGTTATGTCTTGAAAATTCAGCAGTCTCAAAGTAAACACTTAAAAATGCAAAGTGAGTATGTAAATGCATGTCTGATGTGTCAGACATCGGAAGCATGTTTGAGTCTTAATATTTTGCTTCAGCATCCATGTGTAGGCAGAACGCTTTTCATAAGTTATGCAAGAAAGCAAGACAGTAGAGCTCCTCTTAATAGCTGCCCTACTTCGCACTTGTGCACTTCTAGGAGCTGTAAAATAGTTACTGCTGCTTATCTTGTTAGGCAGGGGCTACCAAGGTGTATAGTTAGAGGATTTCATCTTCCTTTAGACATTTAATGATTAATGTACCTTTTCATGGAATATCTGGCAGAGAACAAGTATATATGATGGCCATTCAGGCAGAAAGCAGCTACAAAGCAGTTAAAAGAAAGTGGATGAAGGGCTGAGAGCATGCCAGTGGAAAACTAACTGCATCAACAGCAGCAGGCATCTGATTGTGCCAGTCTATTTTTGTGTTGTTTTATCTCTTATATGTAACAAAGGACTCAAGTCTGAAAACAACTTGTTATTTGAACTGAATGATGGGAGAAATTGTAGTACATTGCAGGTGAAAATATTTGTGACTGCAAAGGTATTTTTGGGACTTTCAAAATAGCAGAGCCTGTAAGTGATGAAATAGAGTAACATACTACAAAGTGTCTCTTAGCTTGTAGAAGATCACTTGTCTGATAATTCTGGTTTAGTTAGATATTCCTTGCAAGACAAATAGTGCTATTTTTCTGATTTTGCATTAGAGATGTTGTCTAGCAAATCTTTTTTTCTCTGTAGGTGTGAAGAAAATGTTTCTTATTTATCTGATTGCAAGTTGTGATTTACTGCTATTTTCAAACCTCCACTTCATGAGTATTTTAGTTTCAGTATTCATTCAGACTTACTAATGCAGAGACTGTGATCTGTTCCTTAGCTGTGTAAAATGATGATTTTGTTACGTCTTGATAATACACCAAGAAATATTAAAAAAATATATTTCAGTCATCTTTGGGCATCCAAATAAAAACTGTCTCTGGAAAATTTGTCTTATTAATCAGTTGATGCTGTTTGAGTACTGAAATAGAAATTGGATCTTGCAGTCTGCAGGCACTGAAATATAACTTGAAGTCATTGTGTTTTTCTTGGCTAAAGACTGCCTTGGGAAGCAATGTTGTATTTGCTAACAAACGCACAAGACTCAGTGCGAGCCTGCTTACTGCCATCATTTCCTTTTGTATGTGTTCGTACGTATTTAATGCTTTTAAACCCAAGTAATCTCATTAAACATAATAACCTCTTCCTGATTATTTCCTCATATGGCACAGCCTAAATTAAAGAGCATATGTAAATAACATTGCAGAGTTCAGTGAGCTCAAGGGGCTGATAGCAATAGTCTTCCAGTAGAGGGGGTGTGGTGGACATCCTTTGAGTTTTGGGTCTGAAACATCTCAAGTTACTCAACCATATTTGTCAGCTTAACACCAGCAGGCTGCTCCATCAACTAGCTCTGCTGACACCTTGCTTTGTTATGTTCCTGTGCCCCTTTTGCTTCCTCTTCTTGTTTTGCAGTCAGGGAGGCCGTTAATGAGAGAGGCAAGAGAGCTTGCTTTCCCTGCTTCTCCAATACTGTGATAAGTGCTACCTATTTAAAATATTAATGGGAGTAAATTGAATTTGGTGTCACTTCATCTGCAAGAAATATTATCTTGTATCACTTGTAGAGATTATTGTTTATATTCCAGTCACATGCAATCATGTCATCGTATCAGTTATTAATATGACACTGTGTCAGCAATGATAAAAAGTTGATATTAAAATAATAGTTGTTGCAGGCTCAGTTTTTTTCTGATTTGTTTGATGTGCAGTGAGCACCAGATTCTGCTCTTCATTTTCTACATTTTTTTTTTTTTTTTCAGACTACTATCAATACCGTTGTGCTTTGTTAGAAATAGATTCTATCTATATCTTTGCTAGGGGGAGCAGAAGTTCTGTTCTGTAAACCAAATAAGTTTGACTAATATTTGCTACTGGAAGCCCTATTCCAAAATCTTTACTAAAAAAACAAGAAACCTTCCTTCCACATTGCCAAGATTGAATTCTGATTTGTGTGAGTTGATACAACCATGGTTGGTTTCTTCCATTATAATCCATTATTCAGTAAATAGACATGTTGTGTAGATGCTACAGAAGTGCACAGAGATGCTGCAGGTTGTTTTTTCTCCGCTGCGCATGGAGCCATCACACTCCTGTGTGATGTGGCTTCAGTTGGCTGTCTAGGGAGTCTACTGCCTAACACAACATGAGCTGTTCCTGTTGATGTGCAATACTTGTGGCTCAGTCTGCAATAGAAGAGAATTAAGTATATTTGGCAAGAATTATACAGAATAAGAATATGCAAACTAGGTCAGAAATAATCTTTCTGTTCGCGTGTTGACAATAGCACATATTGTACGTAATTTTGAATTTAAAAACTGAATGTCTATTTTAACAAGTCAGCCATGAGTAGACTTTTGGATGAAATACAAAGACTGAAAATCTGATTAGAACAGCTTGAGGTAATCTACTGACCATTGTGGCCTGCAAACTCTTTTTCTAATAGGCATTTATGGGATCAAAAACATGTTTTGGCACTTCACTTGTTAATTTGAAAAGTGAGTATAGTATTAAATGCAAATATTTTATTTCACAGTGTTCTGTGCATCTGTGTTCCTGACTTGATACTGATTTTTTCAATAAGCAGCATCTTCCTCAGTAAATTCTGTCAAGGCATTTAGTCATTCTAAAACTTGCAGTTCCGTTCTTCATCATAGTTCTTGCCTCCTTGATGCATATTTGCTGCAGAAATAAAACTTGAATTAGTTTAATTAAAAGCTTTATTTCTTTATAGGCATTATTATGTATTATTAGTGAGCAGCTGAAAGCTGATGGAATGTGCAGGATTTTGAATGAAAGCCATCATGTCCCACATTTATTTTTTTTCATTCTAATCACATTGGTGTGCTAATATTCTGTGTTGCATCTTAAAAACTAATGGATTTTGAAAGAATTTTGCTATGAAACATGCAGCTCCAACACTAACGTTCAAATGCAACCTAGAATTTCTTTATTACATTTGCCATTTAGGCTGTGCTTTTGAAAACTTGCTTTGTGTGCTTTGTTCTTTGCCTTAAGTATGTATAATTCTTTCCCAGACCTCCCATGCTGTTAAACGTATGGGTAGAATGGTAGCTTGCAATCAGGTCATTCGTCTCTAAAGAAAACACTTTCAGGTCACAACATATAACTATATTATAAGAACAGCTGTTCATAAGATGCTAAAAATGAGGTACCTGATCTTTTACATGTTGTTTTTGACAATTTGCATGTTGTTTTTCTTATTTTTTTTAAGATGCGAAAGAGATGTGGTGGTTGTAATACTAACAGGTTGCTCTTTTTTTTTTCTTCTGTAATAGATCAAAAAATACTTCGAACTTGAGCCACTTGCACGTGGAAAGCGCTGGATTCTTAAACCCTGCTCCCTGGAAGATATGGAGGCAGTAAAAGACAGCTTCTCCCTTCTAATAAACTTGTTGGAGGAGAGAGACTTCGAACCTTCAAGAATGTGAAACGCAAGAGGGAAGAGTTGTTTTCGAGGCATCACTGTACCTGTTCATTCTGCTCACAGATTACGTATGGTGTGGTATCAACACTGTGCTGTGACATTCATACACAGTGCAGAATGTCCTTTTGTTAAAATAAATATCTGTGAATCAGGTACACGACTATTTCCAGTAAAATTGTCTACACTACTGAAATAGGGAGTTCCTCTTTGTTTACCACTAGTTCTGCACACACTGCATGTTGCTTTCTTGCCATCATCCTTGATAGAAAATTCTGCACGCACAAGAATAACATAGTCTGTAAAGGTGGCATTCTACTTGCTACCTTGTTTTTTAAAAATAACTCATGTCTTAAGGATTTGTGAGACTAATCTGTGTTAGCTTGTTTGCTGACCCCACAGACTGAAAAGCACAGCCACTGAGAACCTTATCATTACTGATACCTTGAATATGAAGTTGTTTTATGTCAGTGCAAAGGTTAGTCTGAAATTTTACTAAATAAAAACACAGTGGATGTATTAGATTCCTTTCCTTAAGCCACTGCATAACCTTGTAAAACACAGAACTATTATTTTGCTGGAAGTTCCCACAATGGGAAATTAGCACACAGATGTGTGCAGGTAACAGTATTGCTGAAGAATCAGTGACATAAAAAATGTGGTAAGAAGAAACGATGTTTTTAGGAAGTATACAGAAATTGGCTAAACTAGTAGTTCTCACTTAAGGTAGTTTTTTATCAGAGAAGCAAAGCAAATATCTGTGAATTCAGCTGTGGTGGCTTTATTACTAGTTATAAATGTGACTGATTTTAAGGATTGCCTTCTTTATCACTCACTCACAGTATGCAACTGTTGCTTTGACAGTGCCAAGGCATCCATACCATAATGAGGGGCCTTCCGGTCTTTGAATCATAAGCTTCTCCTTTCACGGGATTATAACCTGTCCTTTCAAACTTCCTCTGGACAACATGTTACTTAAAAGACAAAAAAGTATTCATTGAAAACATTTGTAATAGGTTTGGAAAAATCCTATTTAGTTCCTGGAGCACAGTGCCTGCTTCCACTTCCCAAATTTTCCCCATCGTAGATTTTCAGATTTTTTCACTGAGTTTTGTTGACTTTTAAAACATTATTGACTGATTTTATTCTTAAAAGAAATACGCCAGGTCGCTGGTTCACCATGAAGTCAATCACAACAAGGTATGTGCAGATTGGTCACCAGGCTGGCGCACACCTTGAGTGTTGTGCATTGCACATCAATGTCTGCGTACACAAGCTGTCAGTGGTTCCTCATGGATTTTGCTTATTTTTTGAAGCTTGTAAATCCTGTTGCAGGGCTGTAGGAACATATCTTTCCACTCCGAGCATTTATTTTTTAAGTTTAAAGTTTGTTGTAATTCTTATTAGTTTATTTGAGAATAAGAAAATAGTAAGCATCAGCTTTTAAAGGCTTATAAAAGCCATTTCTCTGTTTTTTGCAATTTTGCTCCTTGTTAAACAAAATGTTTTTATAGGTTTTTGGTTACTTTTCCATATCCGCGGATTTCTTGCATTGCTCTCCCAGAACTATTTCTGCCCAAATGCATGGCCTGATAGTTACTCTTTCAACTCAGTTCCTACTATCAGAACAAAGCTGGAATACCTGTTTAGCTCGCAGTTTGACTTCATGACAAAAGAGGCATGAAGGGCATCTCTTCTTGCTTCATTTTGTTTCTGTTTCCTGCCAGGTAAATCACCCCATTGCTCCTACTCTTGGAAATATAAAAAAACTGGAATTACCCATTTTAAAGCACACAGACAAGCCTTATGATAGTTCAAGCCTCTTTGCCTGCAGAAGCAACTTGGTAGCTCGTCAGTTTCTCTCCTGTGGGTTAAGGAGTTTGCAGAGGAAGTGGATCTGATGTGCAGCTCCACTCTCTCTCTTAGCTTACGTGAGTTTAGAGATTATAGAGTCCCAAGATTTTCTTCCCTGATTAGGCAAAATGATAAGAAGAAAACGGTGGGGAGGAGAAAGAGGCTCATCTCCCAGAGAAGGAAGGCTGTTTGATAAAAAGGAAGGCAAAGAGATGGATTCAGAGCCTTGTCACAGAGCATTAGTTAGGAGACAAAAATAATAATAATTCTCAATTTTTTCCTCATTTCTTCCCATTTTGAAAGTATGGACCAAAAGTACAAAAAATTAGAAGAATCCCAACTGTATCACGGTATTGGAACTACACTTATTTGTACTATTAGTGTTTCTGGTCCAGTGATTTTAAGCAACCTGAACTAGTGGTAGATGTCCCTGTTCATTGCAGGGGAGTTGGATTAGATGACCTTTAAAGGTTCCTTCCAACTCAAGCGATTCTATGACTTTAGGATTCTATGACTCCATAGTTCCTGAGTTTTATATTTTAGTCATGATTTCCCAACTATGCACTGTTGGAAGGTGCTACATGACTAACATCCAAAAGGCCCAACTAGTCATTGAGAATAGAGCTTTGGCATGTGCCAGCGTGCAGCTAGAATGGACCTTTTGATGGTAAATGTTTTTTTCTTTATGGGGATACCAACTGCACAGTAGCAGTGATTTATTTTTCAAAATAACTTTAAATATGCTTTTTCTTACTAATACAGCAATCATTCCTCACCGCAGGTTGAAACAATACCTCATAAATGCTTATGGCTAAGACCAATGCTTAATTTTACTTTGAATGTAGTTCTGTGGCTTTGTGTTGTGGATGGACTTAATGGATATGTATCCTTTTACTGTCTGTGAGCACCTTCGACTTTTTATGAAAGTATTAAAAATGCTTATAGCAGTTCACATCACACTTCGTTGTCTAAAGTGTTTTGAATGCTTTGGCTGTGGCAGAATATGTAAGCACCATGAGCACCATGCAGATTTTATTTGGGTTGTTGGATGATCAGTCTCAATTGCATTTTCTTGGTTTTGTTTGGGGCTTTTTTGTGTGTGGTGGTTTTTTTTGTTTTTTGTTTGTTTGTTTGTTTGTTTGTTTGTTTTTTGTTTTAAATCTTTTCACACACGCTCATCATTTAGGTGAGATAAAGTTGGGCACTAGGCTCTGCTTTCCATGCAAGTTCATTAAGGAGAGAACGTTGTCTTTTTTAAAAAAGATACTGTGCTTAAATGTTCTGTAGACATCTGTTAAATTACTTTGTGTGTATGTGCGAGTGTGTGTATGTGTATGTGCCCACATCAGGCTTCTTCTCAGAGCTGTAGTTGTCTGCAGCGCCTCAGCCGTCAGAATGAAAACATTATCAATCAGTATCCAACAACAGCTGGTTTTGACAAGCTTCTGTCTGCTGCTTAATGCTTTACAACTTGTCAGTGCAACTTTTTTTGTCTACTCACTCTGAGCTGATAATCTTACTGCTTCCATGTTGCGTCCTGTACTTGTACTTCTAGCATTTGTATGGAAAAGAAGTTAAATCTTAGTGCATTTTTTATATTATTTCTTGCTGTATAATGTTCCACATGTATCTTAGCTTGCCTCTTCAAAATGCGCTATACAAAAATCTGTGATGTACTATTTCATTTAATTTCTTGCATTTCATTATATTTATAGAAGTTGCAGATTTTTGTACCGTATTAGTTACTACAGTTGCCTTTTTGTAATGGCAATTAATTTATATTACAAAAGTTTGTATCTTTACTGTAGTTGAGAGTATTAGTTAACTGCCATATTATCTTGACTTTATACTAAAAATACAGTGTCGCTACACAAAAGTTGTCCCATTTGGGTGGACAACTACTAGATATGAGGATCTTGTACTGTCTGTGATTTATACATGATTTCCACTATCAAAAAGACAAAAAGAAAATAAACACTGTGTAGAATTCAGTTGCTAAGTTTGGATTTTTTGAGTGGAAACCAATTCTAGGAACCTGGTGTATTTACTTCAATAGGGAAACATTAAAATAGTTTATTTGCTCTTAGATTAAAAAAAAAGCAAACACACTTAGATATAGGTGAATATTTGAAATTTCCAAAGGTTAGCTGACTTATTTCCAAAGTAAGATGTTGTTACTTGAGAAACATACCTGAGAGATATTGCAGACACTGCTGGAACAGAAGCTGATGTAATCTTTATGCATTTATTCTATGATGTTAAACTGAGGGACTTGTTTACATGACTAGAAATCATTGCCGTGGTACCATACATATACTGACACAGAAAATGCTTCAGAATTTGAATAAATTAAAATTATATGGGAAAAATAAAAGCTTGTTGAGACAAGATGGTGCTAAGCTCTAAAACACTGAGCAGAAACTACACTCACAGCTGATGGGATAACAGCACTGTGAGCTGGTCGGTAGGTTACTGATTCATCTCCTGAGATATGCTTTTTCAGAATTTTATTTTCTTTTAAATCTACACCAACAGAGATGGAAGTGAAAGATTTGTAAGCTCAGGGTATTTTCTTCTATCCTATGTGTTACATAAATAGGAACCGAAAATCTGCTAATCATTCCTCAATTGATAGCTCTTTAAAGAATTTTCATTAGCTCATTAGCCCTTTGACCTAATAGTTCAAACAAATAAAAACATCTGTTTGTGTCAGCTGTAGGGTTAGTCATCCAGGGCCTAGGTTAACACAAGGATGAGAGAGATATCCTATGTGAAAGGAGAAACCATTCCCTTTTCAGTATCTGCAGCTGAAAAAGAGCCCTGAAATCACCCTGTAAGGAAATAGAACTGCCGAGTTCTGTTAGGTGAAGATATAGGGAAAGATCATTAGTTTGCTCAGCCCTCATGGGTGAACTGACTAATGTTATTGTGTGGGTTGGACTGAAGATCAAGTCTAATTGAACAAGTAATGAGACATTTATGCTTAATGCTGGCTGCATATATTTCAGCTTTTATCATAGATATATTTATAGAAACTCAAGATATGTTGTCTGTGTTGCTTGTTCATTCACCAGATTTCATAGGAAAATGTAATACATGTTATTTTGGTGGGTTCTGATGGAATTTATTCAGGACAGACTCATTTATGCAGTGTGTTTATGCATCAAATATGTTGAGCGCTTTCATTTATGATGTCTTAAATATGCCTTCATTTTTTGAATAACTGAAACTGAAAGGGTGTATGTTCCAATGTGAATGTTGAGGTTAACTGTAGTCTGCACAGCTCCTATTATTCATGGCAGTTAGCTGGAGAGAACAGAAGGGGCAAATGTTAATCTGTTTGTCTTGTTTACAGTAAATCCAACAACAGCGCACAGCAAAATGTCCTGTGCTGGTTTAGGATGATCACAACAAAATGAAATTGGAGTGGAAAGTGTGGAGCTTAAGGATGATGAATAATCCATGCTCAACCATTTTACTATTGTGGGACTGGAGGACTTACTGCCTAGCAGTTACTTGACTTTTGGTTGGGAGAATATTTGTAAAGAAAAGCTTTAGTATAGTTAATTTCTAAAGGCAGCAACATTTCTTCTCGTATGAAAATTCTGTATATATGCCCCTATGCTAGTAAGGGTGTGTATACAGAAACATGCAGTGTAGCTTTCTATTATGCTTGTGTGCAATATAAAGAAAGCAAGTCATAGTTAATTTCCTTAGTTCACACTATTAAGTAAGCTAAAACTAAGAAAAAACAATACAGCAATTAGAGATCTTTTTTATCTGACACCTTGAAGTTGTGAAATACTGCTGTTCATGTTTATTACTATGCCATATAACTATGATTTATTGCATTTCAGTGTGCTTTGGCAAGTATTTTGCATTTATTAAGTGAAACACGATAAAAATACATTATTTTGTGGTTTAGCAACTTCCCTGTGTAAAGAAATGCTCTCTTTCTAAGGAGACATTTGCCACTGCAGTACAGAAGTCTCCTATTATTGCTCTGATGTAAATTACTGCTAACTGAAATGCTAAATCATTTAAATCCCAAACAAAAGATCCAATACTGGATATTATGAATATCTTGCAGAGTTCCAAAGATAGTGTGGAGGAGAGAGTAAAATTATTACTTACCTGTACATGTTGCAAAACTGAAGTGAATTAATGACAAAACACAGCAAAGTATACACTATTTTAGCAATCTGACAGTCTTGGATGTGGAAGCTTGGCTGTTTTTTCAGGATCATAAAAGCATTTTGTAAAAGGCTTAATTTTACTGTAGGTTAAATTTGGGGCTTGTCAACTTTGATGCAGTCCCTTTAAAGCAACAATTCCTGTGTGTTAAGGCTGGCACTTTAAAATCCTTGTTGTACACATTCTGCTAGCGCTTGTTAAAACAGCAGCATTTCCTTTCCAGTGGCACCCCATCTCATTTCCACTTTGCATACTCATTTTCAACTGATAGCACATCTTGTTACTTTTTTAAACAAAAGATTTGCACACATCTGATAGAAAACTTTGTGGGCTACCATGTGGGATGGCATAGTCTCAGAGAGGAATATGACCCAAATTAGAAATAGATTCAATGTTTTTTAACTTGTGCACTAGGATTGCTGTATCACATTTAATGACTGTATTGCTGCCAGTATTAAAATCCTGAGTTTTTAATGCTTGTAACAACACACGTCTGTTAGCAGAACTATGTCAGAATTATTGTATTGTAGCAGTCGCTTGTGGTGTCGTAAGACGTGCAGATTCAAGATGTGAATAGGACTGTAGCATTTAGATTTAACAGTGATTAAATGGCAGTATCTGGGAAATTGCTTTTTTGTTTAACAGCGAAGTGAACAATACAGTCTCATCACTGCCTCAGTATTTACCTCTCCACAGAAGAGAAATGAGCATTCATTGTCAATAATGTAAATTATAACTGCTTTAGGCTAGCTTTACTATGTTGCTTTCTTGCTGTCAGGATAGTTTAAATCTTCATTTGTTTACTTGTCTGTTAGTTAAAGCTGAAAGCTTTCCTTTAAGTTTATGAAACTAAGATTAAAAACAAGCAAAACAGACAAACAAGCAGAAGATGCTTCTTCTAAAAATATTTTTATTCATGATTTGCAGGAGTGTGACTGATGGAGAAAAGTTCATTGTTTACCTTTAAAATTTAGAGCATGACCTTTTGGTTACAGTAAATACAGTACTGCAAGTCTGGTAAAGTAATCACATATAGTAAAGGTATTGAGACCATTTACTTCACATTCCTCTCTATTAGCTTCCACAATTAACATGATCCACAGCTGAAAAAATAATTCTGGTTGTCAGTGATAAATGGGGTGTAATCGTCAATCACCGAAGCTGACAGTATTATTTTAAAAAGATACTGCAAACAAATGTTTACCCAGAGATAGCAGTATGTTGCTGAGACTTTGTTCCCTGCAGTTTTCATTTCATTTATGTGGCACGCTGATTTTAGTGTTCATTTTCACAATAAAAAAGGTTGTGGGGTTCCCCCCCCCCCCCCTTTTTTTTTATTGTAAGGATAACATTCAAACACCAAATTCTTTATCAGAACCAGGAGCATTCCTGGTAGCTCAGGCTCTGAGAGCTGAGACAGAACCTTAGCTTTTATTTGTTTTCTTTCCTTGTTCTGATGAGTGGACCTGAGGTTTTGATTCAGGCCTGTCTCCATGGAGAGGTGCCAGTATTATAGGAATATACTGCAATGGGCTATGTAAATATCTTCCCTATTTTTAGCACTTGCTTTTGATCCCCAAAGAGTTTTAATATCAGTGTCAAATACCGTGTGCTGTTTTCATATGCTGATACATCGATGATTTAGACATGTGTAAGAAAATGCAAACCATTTTTGTAGAGAAGATATCCCATACTAGCTTATTCTTTTCTGAATGTTGAAAAATCTTCCATAAAATTGCTTCAGAATGGTGAATCTTGCTGTTCTGATTACTTCTGAGAGATTCGGCAGTCTTACCTACAGGTTTAAGTCAAATCAAACAGAAGATAAACTGTTTTATCTTTCCAGCTTAGTGTTTTATAGTACATGCATACTGGTGATTTACATGCTCACAGACAGATCATATGTGGGAACCACTTCATGTCTACCCTGATTAAGGCCCAATGGAGGTGGTTAATACTAGTGCTAATCAATATTTCCAGTTACTGGTTTGATTCTTAAATTCCTTCCTGCATATAATGGTTAAAAACCACACCTTTTATGTTCACACCTGCTTATACAACTCCCACCTGCAAGCATGCGTTCTGAGAGGTGGATTATTCAGGCAAAGAGAATTCTAAGGGAACAGTTATCCCCACATGAGCTATGGTACTGGGGCCTCTTTCTGGCTGGGAGTGCATGAAGACCTGTTTCTCACCATCTTTATTTGTGTATGTATGTATTTCAGTTTGAATCTGTCTACTTTAACCCGGTGAAGAACTCTGCATCATGCAATTTCTGATCTCTGACTGGTGGATTTATCCTAAAAGAGGAGTTAAAACAGGAGGGCCAGCTATGATGTTTCATTTTGTGATTAAAAAATTTAAAACGTGATTAAAACACTTGGTGAGTTGGAGTATAACTAACATGAGCAGATATGTCCTGATCCATCTGGCTGATAGTGAAAATGGATTCTCATTTGCTAATCTTGGAATTAAACAAGAAAAAAAAAAAAAAAAAAGGCTATATAACAGCCGGTAGGAGAAACGCGGTTGTAACAAAAAAACAAAACAAAACAAAAAAACCTACTTGGTCATTCATTTCATTTTTCTGCAGAGATGAGCATCACAAATAGATCAGTTCATCAAGAGGTGTGCAAAATGTTCGCCCAGTGTAAATAAAGACACTGGCCACCACTGTGCTGTAACACCTCTGTCTCAGGGACTGGAAGTAGAGAAAACTACCTGTCCGAGCCTATGTCCTGCTGGCCATTAGGTATTCAGCATATGGATAGCAGTGCTGAGGGGAGAGGATGGTTTGAGGAGATACTGGCAGCAGTTCCACCTTGCTAGGCTGGACCAACCACATCTTCCTCCACAGGGGGGCTCAAAAGACCAGCAGCAGTGCAGCTCTGCTGCAGGAACACACATCGCTTGTTAGATCTACATGGGGTTCATGGGCCTCGATCCAGCCACACCAGCTCCCTGAGAAGAGCACTTTTCAAGATGACAAAAGAAATACCAAACTGGGAAAAGCAGTAACGGTGGCATGCCTCCACACCTGTCAGGCTGTGTTACAATTTCAGTCTTTGATTGTTGGTCCCATAAAGGTGTCGGGTTTTTTTTTTTTTTTTTCGGTTTTTTTTTTTTTTTTTCATGTTATTAGAGCAATTACAGTTATTATACTAAATTTGTCCTTTCTGAAGGGAGCAAGAACAAATGAGGGAGGATTAGCATACAAATTGATCTTGGATGCGTGGGGAACTCACAGCAGGTCTGCTCGGCAGACAGGCAAGGCAGTGAGATGTTACAGAGGAGCAGGGTTTGCAGCCACCTTCCTCTGCAGCCCTTTGCTGATGACCCCTTGAGGAATGTCTCCAACTGTCTGGCAGATTCATTTGACAGGGAGGCATTTTGGAGCTCTGTCAGCCAGCACAGATCAAAGCCTGCTCCTCAGCTGGAGCAGACTGGGACACGTGGTTTCACCCGTCCCATGGATGAAGCCTATCTCAGTGCTGCCTCTGCCAGAGAAGCGCCGCCATGTAACGGTATAACTAGAATATAACTCCTTCTGTGTTTTGGGGAGTACCTGCTCACCCCAGTGACACTGGCTGTGTTTGAGCAAGCTGTGCTCCCTTTGGTGTCGTGAAGCCAGGCCACAGCCTGCAGTGCCAGCCTTCACCAGGCATCACCTCCTGGGAATTGTGTCGGGAAGGGCGTCAGATCCACTCTGCGGATGTTTGTAGTTCAGAAGGGATGCAGGTGATAGGTTTCAGAGCTGTTTTAAATGGAAATGAACCGTCTTTTAGGCATGGGAAGCCATTTGCAGTGTCCAGATTTCCTGCTGTGTTTACCCTTATGTTAACTTGCTCTTGCTGTCTAGGGAGAGGAGGAGGGTGCTTCTAGCTTACCCAAATACTAAACAAAAACAGAAAAAGAAATAGTTTGATTTTTCCCTGGGACTTAAGTATTGCTTCTGTCCTTGCTTCCTTGACTCTCCAAGCCTCTCCACTGTTATGATACTGAGTTGCTGTTGCTTTGAATACAGATGTGAGGCTTTTGAAGTGCATTTACTTTTGTGAAATGCTGAAATAGAGCAGAACAGGATTTTCTGGTGGCTACAAGGCACATGTCTTTAGAGATGACATAGAATATAACCTTTTGTCTGGACACCTTCCACCCAGAGATGGACAGCTGCTCAGTTACAAAAGAAATAGTTGGGTAATAGTGAAACTGGAAGTTTTGCCATTTCAAGCTATCAGATTTGGAAAAGTTTATGATCTGATTTAAATGTATAAAATATAACCCCTTTTTAGATTTTTAATAGTTGCAGTCCAACAATCTTGTTGGTGAGTAACTGATGTGTAAATTAACTTTCCAGTATCACTAGTAGAATAATGTATTTAGAAAGCTTTCAGATAAACTTCTGGATCACTAAATTGTTCACACCAGCACTGCTCTGTACCTTGCTGTTTGAATGACAAAGGGTGTTACTGTGCTTTAAATAAAGCAGTGTCATTTGGTACTGAATGAGATGTTTTGAATTTGAATTCCCGTAGATGTGAAAAAAATGCAGCTTTCTTTTTTTTCTTTTTTCTTTTTTTTTTTTTTTTAAATAGAGGAAAACCTTAAAAAGGCTTTAAGGTTGTTTTTTTAAGTGCAAGAAATGTCTAAAATGGTGCATCTTTGGTCCACATTAGAGTTGTCATAGTGCAAGAAACAAGTTGCTTTCCTTGCTTAATTTTTACAACTCTAGAATATCAAAACCAATAAAAGTATATTGCATTAAAACTGGACTTTCAAAAGCCTGTCTGCTTGAAGGTACATACTACTTTTTTAAAAGTCTTTGACAGTAACAAGTGTAGCAGATATCCTACATGCGTGTGTTATCAGTCCATCTCCCTACCTTTTTCAAAAACTTATCTCTGTTTCACTATCAGATCTGTCTTAGAAGTTAAAGAGTAGCTGGTTGAATATGACCTACAAGTCTTGACAGTTGCTGAGTATCTGCTCCTTAATCAGTACAACTTTTTTGCTTTTTGGTTGTGATTCAGGACAGGTACAGAAATTTATTTCCATAGCTGAAGTTGAACAGATAGTACAAAAATTACTGGCTGTTCATTCAAATACAGGATTTTTAATAAGTGAAAACTGGCTTTTTAGTGGGTTATATTCCATTGTAGCTGCAGAAAAACAAACAAATAAATTAAAAAGTCCTCATTTGCACTATGCTATTCAAATTCAAGAGAACAACAGAAAGGATAATGAGGCAGGAAAGCTAACTTTCCTCTTCCAAGCAATAAAGAGAAACCACTTGGCTGGTAAAACATCCTGCTCTAGAATTCCTGGTGGGCTCATTGATTTACAAAGATCCATTCAGTTCTCACTGTTATTATACGAGAGGTATTAAGATTTGGAGGCCTTCACCAACTGGTCTTAGTAACAATCCAAGCAATCAAATTTCTCAAATGTCATTTTTTTGCTGACTTTTTAAAACAAACAAGCAAACCTTCACTTCTGACCACTCTGTGGGTCAATGACCTAATAACTGAGAAAGTAGGTCGGACTTCAGAAATTCAGTAATGTTGGTAAATGTATTTTCCCTTATATAGTATTTAATCTACTGATTATGCAGAAATATTTTTCTCTTGTTCAATTAATATTTCAAAATGTTTTACTTACTAGTAAAATTGCTGATTTTGCTCACATGAGGATTTTTTTATAGATCACTCCTATAAATAGCAAAGATGCTAATTTTTGGACTGCAACTGTATGAACTTGTTCAGAAAGTATTTTCTGCTGTGATCTATTCCATTAGAAATCTGTTTTGTTCTTTTTCATTTACATCTGTTGACCAGCACTAACCTTTATATTATGCCCTCTCAAGCATACAAGGTTCTACAAAGCTTTGGACAGAGTTCATGTGTTTCTGGTGAAAAGCAACATATCTTAGAGCATTCAAATAACATACAATATGTTTTTATTTAATGCAAGGAGATGCAAGGAGAAAAAAAAATAGCAACAAAACATGTTGACCTCTCTCCAGTAAGTTTTCTCAAGAACATTGCAAAATACATGTGAACTCCCTTGGCCTATTCAGCCTTTCCAGATGCATCATTCTCCTGGGTAGCTAGACAGATGCAGAGTTAAGTGGGAGTGCAGATAAGCATGTTGGATACCAATGCTGTACTGAGATACATAGGCCTCCATAAAGTAAGGTAAATATAATCTTTCTTTCTCCGTTTTAAAGTGTCCTTTGAAGAAAATGTTTTGTTTAGCTGTATATTTGTTTACAGAACAAAGGAATTTTTTAAAAAAATACATTATGAAAAGCTCTTTCAAATAATCACTTATGGGATATTATTGCCAGAATACATAAAACATTACAATGTTCTTTCTCCTCCAGAATTTCTCAGTTTTTCTCCTTGTCTGTGGAAACCACTTGATTTTATAGAGCAGTGTCTATATCTATACCCTATGGTCACATTTGCATCGTAGTATAATTATTTTCAGTTTCTTGAAGTAAATAATGCAGGAAATTCAGAGAAAAAGTCTCTTACCAAAATATATTAGTTAAAAAGTTATTTAGAGGAAACCAGTGTGCATGCTTAAAATGGTACTTGCTGTAAACATTTTGTCGAAAAACAATATCACCTTGAAGTTTCAATGTATGAAAACTTGAAACATGAAATTCTGTTTTCAGAATTGTTTGTGAATGAGATATCTGTATTTACAGTAAATTTTTTTTCATAACTTTGTCATCCTTATTGAATCACAGGATCATAGAATGTCCTAGGTTGAAAAGCACCTCAAAGATCATCCATTTTCAAACCCCCTGCTATGTGCAGGGTCACCAACCACCAGACAAGGCTGCCAAGAGCCACATCCAGCCTGGCCTTGAATGCCTCCAGGGATGGGGCATCCACAGCCTCCTTGGGCAGCCTGTTCCAGTGCATCACCACCCTCTGTGTGAAAAACTTCCTTTGAATACCTAACCCAAATCTCCCCTGGCCTAATTTAAAGTAATTCCCCCTCGTCCTATCACTAGCCACCCATGTAAACAGTCATTCCCCCACCTCTTTACATGCTCCCTTCAAGTATTGGAAGGCTACAATTATGTCTTTTTGGATCCTTTTCCAAGCTAATTCCAGTTCCCTCAACCTTTCCTCACAGCAGAGGTACTCATTCCTCTGAGACTGTAATGTATCTTACCAAGCAGTGCATAGTCTGTCTGGATTTCGCTCTCAGTTCAATTTGCCATTCAGCTGTAGTTATAGACAGTGCTGAAAATTAGGGTGTATCTAGCCCACTTTCAAGTTGAGGCTGTTGATCAACCCCCCTAAAGGGACTTACAGATCTTGTCTTTAAGTGTGATAGGGTCTGCTATGCTAATGGTGTCACAAAACATTGGCATTATATCTTTTCCCCTCCAACACTGAATTCTCCTTATGTCTGCAGCATTTAGTGCAGCATGTAATATGTTACCAGTGGTCTTCAACGGGTGAAAGACAAAGCACAGATGTTTAAAGCAAGGCAACATTTCCACAGTTGAGTGACTGAAGGCAGGTTGAATTTTCAAATTCACACAAACTGATTAGAGGGAACTATGGGTATCATCTTCCTTCCCTTAAGGCAGATGTGTTTCATAAAAACAGTTGAAAAACAGACCCTCTGATCCTTTGTCATAGTGTCCTGGACTCAGGTCTCGAACTGAGATAGAAGGAATGAATTTATTCTCTTTGGTGATCTGGGTTTCATGCTTGCTTCTATCTTCCAGGGCAGATAGTTTGATTTTTGTCATCTCCAGGCCATGATGTGGTCCTCTGATCAAGCATGTCTCAAACCCATCCAAAAACTTGGCCTGGTTCAGAATATTGATCTTCATTTTGTCTATTCGAATGGAATTGTAGAAACACAGTGAACTTTCATTCACTGCTTCGTTCATCTCTTGATTGCCAAGTCCTAAAAGAGGACCCTGACATCCAAAGACAGCACCTCCTTATCATGTCGCCCCAGCAGCTAGAAAACCAGGGAAAGCCTTGAGTGGTGGTCTCTGCCTGGCTGCAGGCAGCATCTTCACAGTGTGAGGTGGCATCTGTGGCACGGTTTGGTACAAGGGCTAACTTGGCAGTTAAACACATTCATTCAAATCGTGGCACAATGCCAGTGCAGATCAGACCACTGCCAGACAACATCTAAAAATCATTTGGGGAAATGTTTATTTTACTGATTGCTTATCTCAGTTTCCCTCTCCCCTTTTCAAACAACAAGAAAATCTTGTAGGGAAGAAGGGCATTTTTGAGAATTTGACACAGAACACAGTATTGGAAGTATTAATGAAATGTTGTCTTACAATGCTGCTAGTTATGTCTGGAGCTTGCAGAGAATCTCCATTACCACTCGGTTAGTAGCTGAGACCCATCTCACTGCTGATACATCATCATGGGAACGACTGTTTACCGGCATGTATAACACATTGTAGTAAATGTGTTGTTAGAGGGTGACTGCTACGTGACATGTATCTAAAATATTTTGCCATTCAGACAGAACAACGGTTAAAAGATTTGAAGCCATGTCAGCATTTCCCTATTTTTATCGGTGTTTTATGCAGTGCCCTTGAATGTACTGTCTTGGCAGTACATTTAGCTGTCTAGGGAGGAGGTTTTGTCTATTAGTTAAACTATTTTGGTAGTAAATCTACTATCACTTCTCTTCACATCAGTACCTAATGGCTTTGTGCAGTTGGAACATCCTGACTTACCATAACTCTCACATTGCTCTTAGTTCTTTGTTATCCAGATCCCTTTACAAGCCCCAAAAATTAAGACTTTCAAACCTATGCTCAGCTGAGGAATTTTCATGGAGTTCAAATACACAGTAATGTTGGCTTGAAGATCATCCAAACTCTGATGTAAAGCTGGTGTTCAAACAAGATGAGACTACCAAAGCAAGGATGTAATCTTTTCATGTTATCTTCATAAGACACTTTTGCTTTGATAACTCAGTCAAATTCTTCAGGTAACAAGGGGCTTGATTTAGTCATCTCAGCAGGAGCATAGTCCTGTGGTGCCTTGTAATATGTAATGGCTCTCTTCTGCAGATGTCTCAGAGGCACAATGATGGTGTCCCACCATGGCTTGGATTTTAGTTTCCTCGAACAGTCTTCTGAAATAACAGCACAGTTTTGCATCATGGCAATACTGTTTTGTGAAGAAAATGTGTATACAACAGTAATTTCACCTGATACAGGAATTTTACCTTTTCGTCTTGGCTCAAACTAAAAAGATGATTGAAGAATAGCTCTCACAAAAGACTAATTATAAAGAGTCTTTTGTCTAAGCAGTTCATAGATTTTGGCATTATCTTTCTGATGTATTCCATACAAGAAAGGATCTGTTGGATGTAGCTAATTTCATTCAGCTGTAGCTAAACATGTATCGTTCAAACAGCATGAACTGAAACCCAGTCAGACACAAAGAAGTATGTTTTATTATGTATTTCAAACCTTTGTTATTGCATCAAATTATACTACCACCTATCTCAGATTTATGGACTGTTCATGTTATCTAAATATATTATTCATGTCTTTACTATAATTCAAATCAATTAGTTTCTAATTTTCAGGTAGTATAAAGTTCAGATTTGCATAGAAACTGAGGTGTGTAATTGTGTACTACTGTTTTCAAAGTTCAGACTGATTCTTTTTAAAGAAAATAGGTTCCTATGGACATTTCAGCCTTAAATATTTTGCACTATGTTATATTTGTTTACAGTTTTAGTTGTAAATTTGTGGCAGAGATTAAAAGGTTATTAAATTGTAGATTATTTAAGTTTGAATAACTTATTTTTAATTGAAATATATACTTTTACACGAGCTGTGTCACAGTTCTATATCTTTTCTGAATGTTATACATCCATCTGTACAGTTATCCCTGATTTACCAGAGCTGAAAAGCAATTAAGCAGTGGTAGCATCAGACAGAATTATCAGTGACAATTCTTGCAAACCATACTTGGTTATTCATTAGATCTCTCTCTACCTTTTGGTCTTCATAATATGAAATATCTGAAGGGAGTGTATTCAGATGTATCACAGTAAATGTTTGATTTAGGAACATATGAGGATTTTTTTCTCTAGTATCTATTCTACTTTCTTTCTGGTATCCTTCTGTAGTTGTTTTGTTCGTACTACTTCATACAAGATTAATTTCCATCTGTCTTATTTTCCCTGTCCTAATCCTTTCCAATGCAATGCTTTAGGATGACTAACGCCCAGGTGAACCTGCAGGCTCCATCTGGCTTCTTTAACAAAGGACTCATAAGGAGATATGTATTTCTCTCATACTCTTCTCTTGCTCTTCATCTTCAGACCCTGGCATTCACACTTGTGCTGCTGCCTCAGTTTCCACTATGGCAAAGAGGAGCAATACCAAAAAGCAACAATAGTGCATAGTAGCATATCCCTTTCTCAAAGCAACCTCTCACACTGGAGTTTTATTAACTTGTATTCCTCTTCACAGTTTTGAAGCAAAAGTAAACGGGTTGACCAGTTAAGAGTAGCAAATCTAACAGTCATCTGTCTTCTGCAGCCTGTATACACCAGGGCAATGGGTCACAGTCATGGAGTCTTGTCAAAAGAGGACGTTTTTGCTGCAGATTCTAAACATATGACATAATTTTTGTACTGTATCATTTCAATATTGTGCTGTTATCTTTTCAGTTAAGAGCTGTGTGTTTCTTTTGTTCAAAGAAGCAAAAAAAAAAAAAAAAAGAAAAAAAGAAAAAAAGAAAAAAAGAAAGAAAACCAACGCATAGCAGGCAATCCTTGGTTTGCAGTATTGAGATAGGTGAGGCATATTTCACTGTCTTGATGGTGTCCATGCACTCAGGCTGGACAAAAGAATGGAAGAATCTGTGACCCTAAATAATGGTGTTAGAAATGCTTTCTTGGATTATACTGAGTAAGAAGTAATTCTAATTTTATGAGGTTTTATCTACTCCCTCTGCATTCCTCCCCTCCTCCCTACCCGCCACCTTTCCTTGTTAATTCATTTAAAGACGATTTCTTTCTGTTCAATTTGCATTCAAATGGTTGTCAGGGGAATTTATGGAAATAATATAAGTGCTTTTTATCATTGTGTATTTAATCACATGTGCTAATTTTCTAAAGATGAACTTGTCTGGCATCTTGGTTAAAAAAAAAAAAAAGAAAAGTCAAGCATTGTCCTTGTCATTACTTCAAAGCCAACAATGCCAAATAGGCATGGTTTAAAATTATAAACAAAACCAAAAGGTCCAGTTAGTGATTTCTTGTCTCATACAGTTCATCTTTGGTGTGTTGGTTTTATCTTTGTCTGATATTTGGCCATCCTATCCACGGCCTGACAGATAATTTCTGCATCTTTGTCCTCCTCCAGATGAAATGACTACCCATGTCTAGGACCACCATATAATGATAATATACGTGTCTTCAGCAGTGAAATACAAATTTACTGATTTTGGAAATTTCACTTTCTGTGCCTTTTTTTTTTTCCTTAATCGATGTTCTGGAGATTATTTTCTCTCAATTAGCAGAAACTCCACAAAGGTGACCATGAAACACCAGTGGTTACCTGTGTGTGATAGAATCTCTGAAAGTTGAACTAGTCCTCTTTGCTTCTTAAAGTGGTAACCAGCAGACTTCACAACCCCTGCTGCACTTAACAATACTGCCAGCAAATTCACAGCCAGCGTGAACTTGACTTTGATCAACCTGGCAGCAGTGACCTGTCAGCTTGTGAAGGTAGCTATTGCTTAGGCTCCATGGGAGACTTTTTGGTTTAACTCATTTCAGACCTAGGTAACTTTACTTGTTCTTTTTGGCTCATGAGGGCAAATACTTCGTACTCTGTTTTCCTGAATTGCAGAAATTAGTACAAAATGGGGTGTCCTTAAAGCATTTGAGTAATCAATAATAAAAATAATTGGTAACAAGAGACGCTGCCAATATAAGATGTTTTCCTGATCTGCTGCAGAGCTCTTAGGATGGCGAACTATTGATAGTAGTTTTTATATCTATTTTCTAAAAGAAATAAAGAAATTGCATGGTATAAACTTGAAAATGTTTCAACTTGGGGAGTTATTTATTTGTGTTACCCTCCTCTTCTTGTTTTTAAAATTAAGCAGCTGTTACATATGTAGCTTAAAAGACAACAGCGCATTATGTGAATGCTAGTTAATAATTTACTTGTGAAATTCCTAAAAGAGAGGAGAGGAGCAGAAAAGCTTTCAAATCTGCAGATCAAGAAAAATAATATTATGTCCAAATATGTTTAGTGAATGATAATGCAAACCACAGGAAAATATAGAGAAGAGAAAATACATTCCCTGGCTCAAGCTGGGAATTTATTGAATGCTTAGCCAGAGAAAAAATAATTTAGAGGGGAGTATTTCCCTGGATTCTCTGCTACTAATAAATCATTGCTGGTCATGCAACTTTTAGTGGTCCCAACAATGATTACATCTTTATACACTGATCACACTTAGAAACCACATATTTTTCTTTTTTTCTACCCTCTATATTGTTAATGCATTGGATATTTTCAGGTGCTGAGGAAAAATTATTTTTTAATCTATTTTTATGCACACGCACGTATTCGTGTGTACACAACTCATCCAGTAGTTATTATCAGGAAATATAAGATTTTATGATAGGTAGAAATCCTGAAATTATCTGTGCACCTGTTTTTCAAGTAAAGAGGACAAGAAAAAACTGTAACAAAACTGCTTTAGCTGGTGAGAAAATCGGTTATTTCACATTCATAAATACCTTAAAATTCTTAGGAGAGAGGTAGTCAACAGGTGAAAAGTATTACCTTATTAGATGGGAGAGCTATCACTAGTGCCGTTACGAATGAAGTTTACATTTTGTGACTATTGTTTGTTGGGTCATGAATTCTTTCTTCTAGAAAGGACAAAAGGTAAAAAAAATCCAATGCTCATGAGGTCAAGAATAAAAGAAATCACAAGAGATTAAGTGGTAGAAAGTTTTTCAAATATCCTTATGAACATCTGTGAAGGACACCGAGTACTTTCTGGAAGGCTGAGTAGTTCCTTCATCCCCGGGGAGCTGGTGGAAGGACAGCCCAGAGACTGCAGATGAAAATCCTGGCACCAAATGGTGAGACTGACGTTCAGAGTGAACCTGCCGAGAGCAACAGCGATCGCACAGCCAAGCCCCAGCGGTGATAGAGAAAACTTTCTGCAGACTACAGAATGCTGCCAGGTGTGCTGCTACTAGGGAAGCCACTGGATTGACTGGAACAAAGCCTGGAAGCAAGATTTGATCTTCCTTTGAAAATTCACCAAAATAAAATGTCAAGGCATATCTACTACAGAGCTGTGGTTTGTATAGTTTTTGTCACTGTGCTGAAGAAACATTATTAAGTTTCAGCAGAGCAGAGGAGAAATTATAGGAAAAAAACTAAATTAATTTTTTCTTGTGTTTGTCTTTTAAACAGCTTACTAATGTATTTAAAATGTAGACACAGATGAATAAACTTTTAGAACTCCTTCCATTTTCACATTGGAGATGTATAATAGCTATTGACAGTGGAAAACAAAGGATAGCAGTGGTAACAGTGTGGAACAATGCGTGCAGTTTCCAAGCTAAATTGACTAGATGCAAATATTTAAAGAGCTGGAGAATAAGTGATATTTTAAGTTAGAAATGCCTGAGCAGTTACAGTATCTTCGACTTAAATGTCCATTCTCTGTGTTTTTACAGTATGGCTATAATTGAACTGAAGATTGCTCCAGCCCATGATCATCTTGTCTGTGCCCTTGTGGACATGTGGAAGAGTAAAGAAGTCCATAGTCAGATCCAGTTTTCTTAAAATTGGTAACCCAATGTGAGTTGTTGAAATGAGCTGACAAACATTCTGCTCAAGCTCAAAATGATTTTTGTTTTGTTTTGTTTTGTTTTGTTTTTTAATATAAGAAAACCGTAGCTAGACCAACTAACAAAGCCAAGTGAAAGACATATCCTATTTGGGCATCTTGGTGTTAACTAGCTCCCTTGACAACACCCATTTCAGAAATATTGAACTATTTAGTGTCTCTGGAACATCTGGACTTTCTACTTGTTTCATAAGTCTCTAACAAAAAATATCTGCACATCATCCATCAATCCACGGCCACATTCTTTTCTCACCCTATCATGATTAGATTCCTTGGGAGGTTTTAGGGGTGTTTTTCCTAATGCTTTTCTCCCAGTTTTTCTTGGACATCCTTGTATTATTAATGGGCTCGATATGTGCTCACTTTGAGCCATTAGGAATTAAGTTAGTGTTTTTGGTAGTCATTATATAAGCTGGAGAAAGGGGGACATTTATCATAGAATGGAATTATCATCATTTGGGGAACTGACCTCCTTACTTATCAGCCACACCTGATCATTCTGGCAAAACTGAGACAAAACTCATCCCCTGTTTGAAGAAAGCCCCCCTCCTCTTGAGATGTGGAAAGCAGTGATGCTGTGGTTTGTCCAAGACAATCTTTGTGATAGGAACATCCAGGTCAAGTGCTGTGTTGCTAGGGCTGTCCTGCAACTCCCAGATTTTTAAGTTTGGTAACTCCTTAATATCCTCTCTCTAAACAAGTGGATAGCTTCTTACTACAGATCAAGATCCACATAGGCTGGTTTCTCTATAGAAAAAGAGCTGCTTCTGACCTAAGGATAGTTGGACATTTATTTGCTCATGTATGAGTGGACTTGGGAGCCAGGCAAGAATGGATCAGTGAAAAAAAAAATCAGTCCTGTCAGACGTTTATGAACCAAGGCCTCTGCATGGATCTCGCCTCAAAATATACTTCTTGTACAGCAAGCTGTCAGTATATGCCAGAGCCACAGTTCTCCTGCTGCAGCACTCAGTGGTCATCTGCCCTCATAGGTGGCCCTGAGGAGCCTCTCTTGGAGGAGCAGGAGGGCAGTCCTTTGGTCATGAGGCTTTAAGCAGATGCTGTCAGCACATATTCCTCCCCAGCATATGCTGCCAGGCACATCACCTTCTTTCACCACCATTCTATGGATGCCAGTGTCCTTTATTCCAAGCCAGTTTTCAGACAGATTAGTTCTCTGACATATTTTGTTGTGCAATTACTTGAGTACAATCAGTTCATAGTGGCTGTAAAATTATAGTTAACTGTAATATTCCTCAG
Source organism: Coturnix japonica (assembly GCF_054131305.1). Lineage (NCBI taxonomy): Eukaryota > Metazoa > Chordata > Aves > Galliformes > Phasianidae > Coturnix > Coturnix japonica. The sequence goes on along the minus strand of NC_140702.1, from coordinate 55,239,261 downwards.
TGGAGGGCAGTAGGGAAGGCTGGGGCAGACCAGTTGGGACTGAGACCTTCTGGGGTTGCTGTGGAAGGGTGTCTCAAACCCTGAGCAAACTCTTGGAGCTGGCTGGTTTGCTGCCAGGTAATGTGGGGAGCGGGCTGATAGCAGAGTGTTGTGCAGGGATTGTTTCATCTGTCAGGCTGCCAGTGGATACACAACAATTGCAATTTCCACCGCTCCTCCCTGCCGCAAAGATTAAGGGAGTTAGTCATGTGAAGCTGGGCTGGAAGACTGTTAAGAGAGATGATAAAAATGCACAAACATTGGACTGGTGTTAAGACTAGGGAGGAAAAGGATGGTTCAAGGATGCGTGCAGTTAATAATAATGGGTTGAAGAAAAAGTACATCTTTTTCATATGTTACTATTTTTATGCAACCTCCCTGTGGAAATCAGCAAACAAAACTAGGTATGAATGCACAGTCTCCTCAAATGATATTGCAGAGTGAGACCTTGCTCCTGAAAATAAATCAGGGTGCCAGACTTCAGCTCATTGATTTTATTTGTCTGAATCTCTGGCTAATTAACAGGAAAAACGTCTGAAGAGCAGACCCTGCTTTCCGATCAGCCTGTGAAATAGTCCTACTGGGGGAAATTGAGAGATGTTTTGTATAGTTAAAAATCCTGGAAACCCTGCTGTGATTATCAGATAATTTGTCTATGTTCTGTAATAATTTTGATAATAAAAGGGATCTGAAAAATAGAGTATGTCTGATAATAGAGTGCAGAATGTTTGTAAAATGGCATTTTCCCTTCTTATGTGCTTTTGTACTAATCAGGAGAAAAAAAATCAGAAAAAAAACATTTACTACAATATCTGGGTCAAATAGGCTTTTATCAAAAAGTTAACTAAATGCATCCTACAAGAGTCCATGACACAGAAAAGGAAGTAGGAACCTCTCCCTGACCCCATACTGGAAGATGAGAATGGGCCCATCCCATGTTGCAGGAGTAAAAAAGGAGAAAATGTGGTAAGCTGAACAGGTCAGAGGTGTCCCAGGTGTGGCTGACAATCATATCATTTAAGCAGGCTCTCTTAACCCATAAAGCTATCTGATATCATTAGCACTCATTGCTAGATAGTCAGCACAGCTCTTTAATTAGACATTTTCTCTGGCTTTTGATTCCCTGAGCACCAGGATGGTGATATTACCAAACACTGGACTGAGGGGCTGCCTGTGAAATCCAAACAGTTGCAGCTCCCTACATATGGTAATTAGTTGTAAGAGATGTTGAAAAGGGATATAGTGTCTCAGACATCCTCCGTGGGTGCAGATGGACATAGGGTGTGTAATGCAGGTAAAGAGAACAGAGAGAAGAGGAGGAAAGAATGAAAGAAAGATGGAGGTCATTGAGAGTGATGCAAATAAGTGAAACGAAAGAAGCACAGACAAAGGGAGGAATATTTTGTGCCAGCAACACACTTGAGGCAAACAAGACACTCTCTGTCTCTACCTTGTTTTGTCACAGTGCTCATCTTTTCTTTCTGTGCCATGTAACAGCACAGTGCCCTCACCCAGTCATTGCTTCTAAACTGCAAATCTGAGTATGCAATGGGCTCATATTGTATCAAAACAGCAGCAGCTACTCTCCTGGGCTGTGCTGAAAATTTAGAAAAGGGGAAAAAATACAAAGAAATTGCATTCTTCAAGACGTGATGTTGTTCCAAGTACTTGAGACAGGAAACAGGTAAGTGTAATAGGCTTTTAATACCTTGTGGACACTAATTTAGTCATGCTTTTGTCAGAAAAGCTATTAGACACCACCTTTTAAAATATATATTACTTGGCTGTAGTAATTTGTTCTGGGAATAACAAATTTTCTTTAGTTAGAAAATAAAAAGGAGGGATGTTAAAACAGTGGAAGCTGAGGGATAAAGTCTGAGCATCAGTGCAGGAAGATGGGAATGTGTGAGAAGAGAAATAGTTCCTTCTCACAGCACCTTTGAGATACTGAATAATAAGTATAAAAGAGATAAAAAGTGGGATTCAAACTTAGGGAGCTAATTTAGAGTCTAGGGGCTACTAGAAAACTTCATTAATGACTACTACAAACAACCACAATTTTCACTGTCTTCTGAAACTGGACAACCATTGTCTTTTGCAGACTGACACAAAAACCAATCCTGTCTGTGGGGACCCTAGATTTGCCTTACTTCTTCTCCTCCTGGAAGATGAACGCTAAATCTTGAAGAAAAATGAATGCAGCAGATTGTGGAAGCTGTGCACTGAGATATAGGAAAGGAAATCTTTCATGATGTAGGCGACTCCGATATTGCTTAGCAAATGAGAAATGAATAATCAACACCTTATATTATGCCTCAAAAATATGATATCTAAGGGCTGAGCAATGGGTTTCCCACGGCTTCAGGTTAAGGCAGGTTTTTAAAAACTGAGGTTTTCAAGTGAGAGCAGGGAAATTATCATTCCATGTCTGTGGAATATCAGGTACTAAATAGGAAACTCATAATCTTCATGCTGCCCTACATACCCTTCAAAGCAGGGTTGGAGCTCACCTACTTTCACACAACTGAAAACAGCCACTCTAAAAAGAATACTCTGTGGTTATAAATCTGCACAACCCCCGACATAACACTACCTCCTGTTTTCAGGAAGGTGCTCTTGAGCAGCAGGAACCTCTTTTTCCACTGTATGAGACACAAATTCAAATTCTTTTCCAGGTGCATCTGAGAACCTACTAACGTGCAACAGTTGCTGCAGTTTGTCTCAGGGACCATTGAAATAAGAATGGGGTAGTCCCTAGTTCCTCTGCATTATTTGTTATGGATCAGAGCACTGCTGATGTTTTTGTCATACCACACTATGTAAAATTCATGCTGGGTTCATCATGACTGCAGAAGACTATACTATGTGCCGCAAAGCCTGTGGTTACAGCATTAGCATGGTAACACTCTTTATATAAACTGCACCCAGCAGCATGAGTTTCCACTGTATCTCAGCTTTTCAGTGTGTGGCATTCCTGGTCCAGATGAGGAGCACTGCAGCTGGATCCAGCTGGACCATGGCCTGATCTATCAGCTTAACTAATCTAATGCTGAAATAAATACACTGGCATAGTAAATATATGTATGCATAATGTATATACAGAGAAAGAGAGAAAAAGAGGTTAATGAGTTAAGGATTTTAAAATTAGGCAAGATGTGAATCACTGGCAGATGGTCTCGGTAAAGTGGCCAGACTAATTAAGTGTGTTATACTGTATCATCAATAATCCATTAGGAGAGTGGCAATAGTTTATATTCAGCAACAGTTTGCTAGAATATCTCCATGTATTTCATAGCAATGGAATTTGCAATTATGTTCAGAGAGGAAAACAAGAAAACAACCCTTTTAGTTCTGAAGAAAAACTTAAAAAATATGTGGTGTAATCCAGTGCACTGTCATGTGCTGACTCCAGTGAGAATCAGAAACAGTACCTCTCACTTCTGAAAACTGATCCAATTAATCTTAGACTTAGCTCCCCAGACTCAGGGCCCCTGTGCTCAGCAAGTAGCATTACAAGTGGCTATGTAATTTGGCATTTTGTCAGGGTGCCACCAAATTCAGCATTCCCTCGTGGAATTCCCTATTTTGCTGCAGGCGGTTGCTCAACCTTTTGTTTTCTGTCTCCTGACCTGCCTCTTGCCTTCTCTCCTTTCCCCGTAGGGAGGAGGTAATAGGATTACAATGCATGCTCCCTCTGCTCTTCCATGGAGCCAGGCAGCAGGGGGCTGGAAAGCAACCATCAGAGTCCAGCCTGCAGCCACAGATTGGAGAGCCAAGCGTATAGGATGACATGCTGGGCCTCACGGGGAGTTGAGCAGCCATGAAGTGCTGGGGAAGGGCTCCTGAAACTGGCTGCAGATCCCTGCTTGCCTGGAACACTTGTGAAAGAAGGTTCAAGTTAGGTTACCAAGAAAATGTCCTGGGAGCTGGGACCTGGTGTGTAGGTTGAGGCTATCAAAAGCACAGTGGAAAAGAATCCCACCCTTGGGAGTACTGCAGGTGAGGAGGGAGGGGATTTTGCAAAAAATCCAGTGTTGCCAAGTCCTAAACCTGGCCAGCAGTCATACTCACCCTCCTCCCAGATCTTGACACCAAATTTGATATTGTAGGATGATCACACTGTTGTTTTTCTTTTCCACATTTCTTTATATTTAAGATTTCTTTGCACATGTTTGTGTATGTGGCAACCCATTAACTGTCACAGAGCTCTCCTATGTGAACGAAGTCAATTCATTTTTGGCTTATGTTGCAAAAAATTTAAGGGCTATCTGGTGATGAAAAGCCTCTAGTTATTCCTGACAGCCGTCCTCTCCAGATACTCATTTTCCCTTCCAACATACCCACACTTGCTCATCCTCTGTCTTGATAATTAAATTAAGCATAGCAGTTTTTCGTCCCTGACCCCTGCATCTCAAGTGATGCCCTCCCTTTCTCCATGTACTGCCCTGTCTTTGCACCAGCATGCATCTTCAGCTGGGTCTCCATGGTTCCTTCTGGTCACATAACATTAACACTTGTTTTCAGAGTGGGGAACAGCACTCTGCTTTGAAACTCCTGAGAACATATAGCACATTTTATACTATTTAGATGATACAAATATTAGTGAATTTGTGTGAGAGTGTACCACAAGGAATACATTTTCAGACACAAAAAAATGTCTAGTGATTGATAAAATAGCATTGTGTACCATTTTGCCAAAGGGAAGCTTTTTCTTGTGGAATTCTTGCAATGAAGCCATTCTGAGAAAGAAATTGTTAACTACTACATTGTCTTATCTTTCTGAAGTACCATGCTATGAATATACTCTTTATGCTCATGACTGTACATTCATCTCAGAAAATAAAAAATAAATAATAAATATTTCTTGCACCACGTTCATTTTCTTTCCTCCTTGTTCCACTATGACCTAATAAAACTGGAACTGAAAGAACAGGATTGCATCCTAAGGGTCATCTCTGTTTTGGTCCTTCAAACTTATGTTAAGTGACAGAAAGCATTTACAATAACAGCACAGGTTTTATCTTTAGATTTTTCATCCAGTAGGAGTTTGAAATCAGCTTTTAACAGATAAATTTCAAAATTAACTGCTTTACAAAATTACTGGGTTGGGAAAATCTCCAAACCTACATATGTATTTCTATGTGTCTATATCTATATTATGGTAGCTACACCCCTACTGTCAGGATGTCATGTCTGTGCTTGACAGTGGGTTGAATATATGTAGAGGCTGTGAGGTATACTCTGTTGTCTCTGTCTTGCAGCTGTGATGTTCATCTCAGCCTTGAAGGTCTAATGTTTTCCTGTAGTTATATAAAAGACTAAATTGTTCAGACCTTGTTTTGTCTGCCCCAGCAACTTACCACCAGTATTGCTCATCTAAGCAGTTTTGGTTTGTGACTGCATTTTCACACAGAACACCAGCATTTCCTGCTTGAAGAAGGAAAAGGAAACTCTCAGATTTTTGTTTTGTACATAAGTTGTGGATGCTTGCAAATAACGAATGGCTGTTAGTGGGATATTGACTCCTAGTAAGACCCTAGCATGAGCAAGATGCAGTGAATAAGCACAGGTATTGTGCCTAAATAGCAGGAAAGTGAACTTGCCGAGAAAGTGGGAGGACCCCTTTTGAGGTCTTAATATGACAGCAGGATGTTATTTTTACAAATAATTTAAGGTTTAATTGCATCTCCTACTCTTTGATAGAATATTGTCAATGAACAATAATTTCTCCAGAAAAAAAAAAAATAAAAAAAATTAATATAATATGCATTTAATTAACGGAGATTGCCTATTTCTAATCCTTAAAAAGAATGGAAACTCTAGCATAATTTAGGGTATTTTACTTTACTTTAGGGTAAAGTCTGGCTCCTGAAAGCTTTTGTGTTCATGCTTACCTCCATCTTTGCACAGTCTCTGGAACTTAATAATGAAGTTAAATGTGTATGTAGAATCTGACCACTGATCTTAAAAATCTCAAGCAAGTTCAACAGACAAAGCCAAACACAGAAAAATTAAGATTTATTTTGAGAAGTACATCCTATATGTGGCTGGGCTGCATCAACAGAAATAGTTTTATTTAAGTGGCATCAACAAAATTGAGTAAATGTCTTTGAAGTCTGTTGTGTTTTTTAACAGTGCAGATCTCATCCTTCTGGGTAGGAAGAAGGGAGTGAAGACCTTCTGATTTCCATAGTGGTTTTTTTTCATAATGCCTAATACTGTAAAAATGTTTTAATTGCCTCTTTTTTTTTTTTTTTTTTTTCCCCACTAGTATTCCTTTGCTCATTTCTGAATTACTTCACTATGTAAAGCAAATTTTAAAAGCCCATTTAAGTGGTACTTTTAAAAGCATTAGTATAGATTGTATGGTCACACTATGATTACATGTTAACCTGCTACTCATTTTAAATCAGTAACATGTCTGAGAATTTCCTTGTTAAAAATAGTAATAAATAAATAAAGTAACAGAGCTCTGCGGTACTCTCACTGAAGTGATTCATCATTCAGTTTATATCTTCTATTTTCCTCCAGAGGGCACAGAAATTAGTCGGCTGAAAAAAAACCAGCAGTGAAGTGGTTGCTATTCCCATAGCTTGTTACAAGTCTTTAGGTTAAATAAGTTTTTCTTCCCATAAAGTGTCACTTAAATCTGAGGGAAAATGCCATAAAAAAACAACTACACAGAACAATTTTTTAAATTATTATTATTTTATTTTTTCTTTTTCCAACTGAATAGGTCTATGTAATTGGTGAAGGCGCAGTCAACTCATAGTATCTGGCTTTTAGGTGATAGCTGAAACACAACAATGGTGTTAGTGGTCAATCTGGGATACCACTAAAAGTTGGTGAGATGCAGCTTAAGATTTTCAAAATTTTGATTTCATACGATAGATAGATAGATAGATAGACAGACAGACAGACAGACAGATAGCATGCTAGACGGGCTCAGTGTTCCCTATTTTTGACAATTCGGTAACATGAGGTAATGGCTAATTATTTTAGACATGTCTAATTTTTCAGATATTTCAAAAGTTCATATATTAACATCCAGTACAAAGACTACTGGAGTTTTCTTGGGTTGCTGACTGTAGGCTGATCAGCTGAGTTATGTCAAGGGGGAAGGTCAGATTTCTTGCCATCACTACAGGGTATTAAGTAAATTTCACAAACTAATTTGGACTGCTATTTTAATTTGCTACTATCTCTAGGCTACCATAAGTGGTACAGCATGGATGAAAGATAATGAAGAACTTGACATGAAATGCTGGGATTAAAAAAAGAATCAGATGTCTTTTGCAAGACAGTCACCATCTGATTGCACTGAAGATGGAGAAAAAAAAACCCTTACATTTTAGTCTCCTTTGTCCCCCATATATGCTACAAGGGAGAATGCATCATGTTCACTGAGTGGGAGATGTAATGCATTTTTAAAGAGTACAGAAGGTTTTTTCACTTGCAGCAGGGAGAATATATAATGCAAAAATCGTTACCTCTCCAACAAATCTTCATCTTGCAAACAGAAATCTATCAATTCAGGAAAAAAAATCAATGCAAGCGTCATGCAGACAGTGAGGTGATATTAAATGACAATAATATCTAGCAATGTTTCTATTTGAGTATAAGCATGACTCTGTTTCATGGTAGCTCTGGGAAACAGCTGGAAGAGAGTAAGGGATACTTGCTCCTCCTCATTTTTAGTGTTTAAAGTATACCCTAACCACGACGAGTTTCGTTGGATGGGGCTACTAATTATTTTGTAGTCAGAAAGTGCTCTATAAAAGGCATAAGAGAGTAATTCAAAGCAGTTTCCTTTTATCTGCCTTCCCAATTGATGTCTATACAGAGCAAGCAGGGCTCCCCAAACACGTCAGTCTGTTTCAGATACACAAGATTAAGTAGCAAGTGACATTCAAGAGCAATCGGCCCACCCAGGAGGAGTGAAACCAGCGGAAAAGCTGTCAGATTCCGCCTTTTCTCCATTAATCTTGAAGCTTTTCAATGCTGCCAGGTCGCATCTCCATCAAACAAGCTGGGAAGAGTGTCGGGCTATTTTCTTTTGGCTCACCCCCCTCCCCTTCCCATCACCCCCATTAACCCCTGCGCTGCCAGGTTTGAGTTTGGAAGAAGATCTTGTGTTGTCTCCAGTAGGTGGGGTAGTGCTTAGAGCTGGATAGACCTTGTCTTAGCTGATGACTTGTATTTGGGTGGCTGGAGATAAGACAGGCACGGTTTTCTTCCAAGATGAATCTATTTTGAGCACTTTTACAAAAAGGAAGAAAACAGCAGGTGCATCTATCTTCTATAGACATATCAGACCACATAATTAGCTTTTCTCTCTCTCATGTTGGTCTGGTTTGGGGGTGAGAGGCATTTTTCATAACCTTAGGAAAAGCTGTTTACCTTTCTTTCATTTAGTTCTATTTTTTGTTGCAAATTACTGATGAGCTGGTTGCACCAGGCAAGATCCAGAATACAACCAATGACACAGAGGTATAATTCATTCTTGCCCTGGGTGGTTCCAGCAGTGTGTAGAACATGTTGTGTAGCTGTCATGGAGGAGGCGTTCAGCCTGGCGGAAACCTTCAGAAGTTGAATCATAAAAGCAGAAGGTGGCTGAGTGGCCGGAAAGTGGCATAGATTGTGAAGTGCACATGGCAGGCATAAAAGTGATAATGCATGTTGGAACTGGAGCCAAGTGACTATGTTCCTCTGATATGAGGGGACTGGCCTAGCTGAAAGGAAAGAGGCCTCTTTGGCTTCTTTTGCCTCTTTTCCTCCAGTTCATAGGGACTGCAGACCAAGGATGATACCAGAGAGGGTGTGGTGTTGAAAAGAAGGAAACTGTGCAGGAGGTAAAATACAGCTCCGAGAAACTACACCCATGAGCAAAAGAGCTGGAGCTGTAAAGTCAGTGATCCATGTAGTGTGTGTCTAAAAACAAATGTCTTGAGAAAGTTATATGAATGAGGCATCACATACTGATAACTCCTTGGATAGTATTCAGTATTGCAATAAATTGTAGGTAAGGAATTTCCCTAAACTGGAGTGGCCTCACTCTTTCTCCACCACCCATATGTCCCAGTAATAATATAGTTGCAATGCTTATTTTACCCCATTCTTTTTACTCAAGAAATCTCTTAAGTCCCTTTTTCTGAAGTACAGAGGCATGAGGACCTGCCAGAGCACACCTAGAGGAGAGCCACAAAAATGATCCAAGGGATGGAACACCTCCCCTATGAGGACATGCTGAATGAGCTGGGGCTATTCAACCTGGAGAAGAGAAGACTTCAGGGAGATCTGAGAGTGGTCGTTCAGTATCTGAAGGGGGCACATATGAAAGAAGAGGACAGACTTTTTAGCAGGGTCTGTTTTGATAGGACAAGGGGAAATGGTTTCAGATGGAAAGAGTGGAGGTATAGATTGGACATTAGGAAAATTATTCTTATGTTAACAGTAGTGAAGCACTGGAATAGGTTGCCCAGAGATGTGGTGGATATCCCATCCCTGTGGACATGCAAGTTCAGGCTGAGCCAGGCTCTGACCTACATCTGATATAGATGCAGACATCCTATTAACTGCAGAGTAGTTGGACTAGTTGACCTTTCCAACTCAGACAACTCTGAGTCAACAAATCTATGATAAGTGACACTTGGATTTCTGACGCTAACATACATAGGGTTGGTGGATTATTTTCTACCATAAATCTGAGATTGAGAATTACGAAGGAAGGAAGTACAAAGTGTGACTTGATGTAATTGATGTATTTTCGTTATTATTGTTATTTCATTCCTCATTTCAAGCAGGATCAAAGCCAGACAGAAATGGTCAGAGGCTACAAACCATGATCTCATTTCTCCAAGACCTGAGCTGATGAGACCCAGGGTGAAGGATTGCCAGAAATGGTGGCAATGGTAGATCTCCAGGAAGGTTTTCTTGCCTGGGGGTGCATTCTGATATTTTTCACCAGATCTCATCTTGAAGGTTAAAGAGAGGAAAATGTTTAGTTTTTGACCAGCAAGCTGTTTTTATTTGTTTTCGTGAAAGGTTCCTTATTGATTTGATTTAGATAACTTCTAGTTATTCCTTATAAGCTACTGTCATACCAGATAAATTTTATTTAAATATGTGGGAACTGCATTATAAATGTTGTTCATTTTATCCTGAAGTATGCACTTAGTTTCATAGTACATATTTTTTTAGACTGGACTTACATATAACAGGCCTTCATTATTTTTCTAGATGGCTGTTTTGCTGGCTATGTGTACTGGATGCACTAGAAGGAATTACAGTTTCTGCTCCACCTCTTAATTGGTATCCAGGCTGAATACTTCCAGTGAATTTATATTAGTATAAATAAATTAGTGAATATCCCAATACTGTACAGCAGCGCCTACATAGCAGTCTGCATAAAATCTGTTAATTTTGTATGCATACAGCACAATATCCAGTAAATGGGCTATTAACACATTTAATGATTGTGACAGAGGAAGTAAGTTTATTGGAAAAACAGTGGTGTCACTATCAAATATGAATGCAGAATAGGGGTGAAAAATATGGCCAAATTTGAGAAAAAGGCAAAAAAATAGAGAGCGGTTGTTAGCACAGAATGCAGCAGCAGCAGCAGCACCATGAGTTTATTCAGACTGCACTGGAAGAGTGAAAAGATGCTTCACAAAGCAATAAAACACCCCATAGCTACCATACTAGCTACAAGAGCCAAATGCCACAATTCAGAATGACAGCAAAAGGGTAATGAGTTACTCCTGGAAAGAAGATATGGTGGGCTTTGTACATTTAAGAGCTCAAAAAAGCTCAAAGTCTTAAGATTTCTGTCTTGATGTCAGAAAACTTCTGGATTTGAGAAGTTTACTGTAATCTACTGAATATCGAATTTTAGATAATGAAAATTTTTGTATGTTAGAAAATAGAATTCAAAGCCTGGTGGCCTGTTGTTCATTGTTACCTGGTGTGATGTGATTTTGTTAGCAGGTGTGATAACAGAGAAAAGTTTTTATTAACCATCATCAGATTAAAGACAACTATTTTTCCCCATGCTGTTGTGTTGAACATGAAGGAAGAAACATATGGACATGCTGAGACAGTCACCAATGTACTTAGTGTTTACTATTCTTTGGTTTGTACTCAGAAGTCAGTGCAAGAAAAAATAATGACATTACAGTGCTGGTGTAAGAGCTGAATAGCCTACTTCATCAGGACACCCAATTCCCACTACTCACCCACGCACCTGGCATTCACCGAGCCCACGCAGTCAGTATGTCCCACTCCTAATTTCACACAATGGCTAGACATGAAGTTTTTCCATTATGTTCGTCTATAATTCAATGACATTTATCTTTACTAACAACTACAGTAGCTGACTGTTCTCCACAGTGGATTACTGCCAATATACAGAATTGAATGACCTTAAAATGTCTCCCTAAATATCTCTCTGCAGTTTCTTTTCCAATGCACAATTTCCCCATACTCTTCCCTTTCAAACTGTCTACCCACCCCATACATTATCAATTTCCTCCTTCTAAAATAAAATCATTATCCTACCTTCCTTTTTCCTTCCATTTTCCACTTCCATAGCTCACACCCTTTTCTCCCCCTTTATTTCATCCACTTGTACTTATTTCTTATTTTGTCTGCAGGATTCTGAATGCCCAGTTAAGAAAACTGACCTGTTCTGTACCACTTTTGGTATCTGTAATCATTTTATCCCACAAACCTTGTACTAGCCACAAGTACTTTTGTATAGTTAATTGCTCAGTTTCCTCTCACTTCCATTCAGATCTTTAATCATATCCCATGGCCTTTGAGCTTCAGTGTCATTTTTTCAGCCACTGGAGTTACATTTCACTGCTTTTTCAGCTTCATTTTTATAGGTGTAAGTTAAACACAAGGATTAGAACATTTTGTTTATGCCTTCTCAGCCATGCTAATTGAGGCCAGAAGATCTTTCTGACTTGGTAACCTCAAGGGTACTTCTGGATAATCCTATGAGATAGTAGTATATTTTTTAGATGGTCTCTCACCACATTCTTCTCTCTAAATTGGAGAGGTGTGTGAGTTTGAAGGATGGACTGGCTGGATGGATGGAACTGGCTGGCTGGATGCAGCCAAAGAGTTGTAATCAATGGTTCTGTGTCAGGGTGGATGCCAGTCATGAGCGGTGTCCCTCAGGGGTCAGTCCTGAGACCGGTGCTCTTCAGCATCTTTATCAGTGACACAGACGATGGCACTGAGTGCACCCTCGGCAAGTCTGTGGATGATACCAAGCTGAGCGGTGCTGTCAATACACTGGAAAGAAGGGAAGCCACCCGGAGGGACCTGGACAGGCTGGAGAAGTGGGCCTGAGTAAATGAGGTTCAACAAGGCCAAGTGCAGGGTGCTGCTCTTGGTATGGGGCAACCCCCGGTATTTTTACAAGCTGGGGGAAGATCTCCTTGAGAGCAGCCCTGCAGAGAGGGACCTGGGGCTCCTGGTGGGTGAGAAGCTGGACATGAGCCAGCAGTGTTTGCTTGCAGCCTGGAAGGCCAACTGTGTTGTGGGCTGCATTAAAAAAAGGGGTGGCCAGCAGGGATAGGGATTGTCCCCATCTACTCAGCACTTGTGAGGGAGAATATAAACAGGAGGGGGGCAGCTGTTTATGAGAATAGATAGTGATAGGACAAGGGGGAATGGTTGTAAACTGAGACAGGTGAGATTTAGATTAGACATTAGGAGGAAGTGTTTCATACAGAGGGTGGTGACACACTGGAACAGGTCGCCCAAGGAGGCTGTGGATGCCCCATCCCTGGACGCATTCAAGGCCAGGCTGGATGTGACTCTGGGCAGCCTGGTCTGGTGGTTGGTGGCCCTGCATATGGCTGAGGGTTTGAAACTAGATGATCATTATGGTCCTTTTCAAGGCTGGTCATTCTATGATTCTATGAGATAGTAGTATGTTTTGGAGCCAGGTTTCTCCCCAAACCCATTCCAAATTCCCACTTAAAATAGAAAAAAAGTGGAGGGGAGACCTTGACATCATATTCATAGAACTGTTAGTGTTCCGATGTGGTTGATGCCTTTGAAAAAGCTCATTTCCATCAAGTGTAATATGTTCCACTTCCAGCAGTTTATCTTCCTGGATAGGGCTCAGTGTTGTATAGTGAAAAACAACCAGAAATACCAAAGGTCATGAAAAAAAAGCTTTTTACACTCGTGCCTTTGTTTAACTTTCTTCCACTCAACTTTCACTTCTTCCATTTTTAATATTTTTATTTACAGCATGGTTCAGACACGTGTAGGTGAAATACGTATATTTATATATCCAAGAGCTAAAATCTGTGAATTGAAAAAGTGTTGCTTTTAATAAAATGGTCTTTTAAATCTTGCACTGTTTTTCCAGTGCACATAATAGGCCAAGAAAGAACTAGATTAGATACTACTTTATTCTCTGTCCTCTTCTAGTGTTTCCTAAAAGAATCAGCCTTCAATGGATCAGTGGTAGCAGAAATGTGCTTTTCTGATAACATGACATTATTACCTAACGTGTATGATTAGAATAAATCATGTTCTAAATGACTGCTGGTAACAGTATCTTAGGCTAGACTGAGTCATGAATCAATATAAGTAGTGCAAATGATTTAACATCTTATCTAGTTATTTATTAAATTTAACTATGATTCCCTTGTTATTATCAAAAAAACGTAAGTAAACTTTTGGCAGTGGAAAATACTTAGGAACACTGTGACGCTGTTAGTATTTATTTCTAGGGGGAATCAGGATGTGTTCACAATGAAACTTAGAGCAACATGTTCCAAGAACATTTCTTTTCTCTTTGAAAGCCTCAAATAAAGTTTATTCCTGATTTTTGTACATACAAACTGTAAAGGAAGGGAAAGTGAGCATGTTTTGCAACCTCAAAATCAAACAGAAATTCATAAGTCTGCCTAAGCAAGTAATAAAATTATTCATGTGCAGTCTGTTCCTCTGAAAGATTCACCTGTAATACATGAAGGCTGAAAGAAAATAGGATTCCTTTTGGTCTGTGTGGCATAAGATAACATGTTAAAGAACTGCTATGTAAGAGCATTTATCATTTCTTGGGTAGTAAGTCAGGAATGAACTCTGCAAAAATGTGTGTAATTTTAATGAAAACAATCTAGATATAGCAAACAGAAGAGGTAAGAAAGTGAAACAGAATTTCCAGCAGACTTCTAGATCTCTCTCTCTCTCTGCAGAATCGTAACATACATTTATTATCAGATTTCAAATATATTTGTGATTTTTCATAAACAATTTTATTCTGCAGGAATTCGTAGCTCCATTGCAGCTATTGCTGCTTATACACACACACAAGCACACATGCAGATATATATATTTGTATTTTGGAGCTTTTAAAATATTATTCGTCAGCTTACATAGAAATAGTTACACTTGTTACTCCACTATAACTGATGCAAACAGGAGCTGTGAACAACAAAATGTACAGAAACCAGTGGAGTCAGGCTGCTGTCTAGTTCTGGGGGACAAAAATGAAGACTGATTTTGAAAATAGATACTTCTGAATGTGTACTATTGATCATTTGTTTTATGTTTACATTTCTAAGCCCTCCTCCCCTCCCACTTTTAAAAGAGAGCTTGTACAAAGCAATAAAAGAAAGACAATTCAAACATACAGCCTCTGATATTTCAGCAGAATTGCTGTATATTGCAATACAGAAGCCTGGAGCCCTGAAAAAACCTCATGCTGGATGTGCTTTCTAATAGAAGAGTATATTGATACTTTTCTCTTGATAAAGAGGAATTCCCCATGTCACTCTGTAGCTGGGTACAAGTGATGCGTTCAAACATCTGCACAGGATTCATATTCCAAACACAAGAAGTTTTGATGACTGCCTTCAAAATCTTAAGTTAACATATAGTAAGATGGTAGTAGTAGAGAAGCTAAATTGATAGACATGAAAAGTATGTCACCTTTTCTTTCTGAAGATGATATGTAAATGTCCTGCTGTCCTCTGCCAAAGACATCTCGTGTTCTGAGTATTGTCCTTCTTCCTCATTGATGCACACACCTGCTTTAATAGTTACATATATACAGTCAGACCAGAAAATAAGAGCATGTGCAGAGCAGTTTTTAGCAGCAGGTTTACTGTTTCCAAGAAAGTAGATTTTAAAACCACAAACTGACAGACCCTTCATTTGAATGTTGCTGTGCAATGGCAGGGAAATTAATAGAAAATTTCACAGCTGAAGTTAAGAAAGAGTGCATGTGTGTGTATGTGAGGTAATGTACACAAGAACTGTATACATTAAAAATTATCAAGATAATAGTAACAAAGTAAACGTAATTATTTAATATTAATAGGAGAATGGGAAAATTTCCATTGTATTTCCTACATACCTCTTCCCAAATGCAGGGCAAGCTGCTGCAAACTCATCTCAACAAGCTGAGGGACAGCCCCTGAAAGCCCCACAAAGGGAGGGCTATAGTACAGCTGGAATATTTCACATTAAGAACTAAACACATTCAAATCAATTCTTGCTTGAGCAGTTTAGGGTCACTCTGTCCATCCTGAGGTTCTGCTACACCTCAACAGAAAGTTAGCAAGGACCTCAGGATTATGTGCACTTAGTACTGAGCAAAGTGGAAAAGAACTCAGCTGAGCTAACGTCCTTTTTTTCCTCCTCATGATAAAATCTGCAATCTGCGAGCTGGTTTAGTTTTCTAAATTAGCCCAAAAGCTTCTAATTCTAGGTCTTCTTGGTCTTATTTGAAAAATAACATCCACTTTGGTAGGAGAATTCAGGCAACTACGTCATGGAGTGAGATCCTTACTGGCTTAACACACTGGGTTGAAAGGTTGTGCCTGTTCCCTGCTGAGGGAAAGGCACTCACAGCTTGTATTAATTAGTAAAGCATTACACTATTTTTTTCTGGTCTGTGACTTCCTGGTAGGTCAGTACTGGCTCACAGAACCACCATCAATGTTTTTAACTCCACATAAAAAAGAGATGCTTACCAGTGTTGTGTTTTGAAACACAGTGCTGTCTTGTAGTTTAGGCCAGATGCTTTTGGGGAAGATTATGTAAGAGCAGCATGACTTATGGGGATGACTGTGCTTGCTACTTCTAGTTTGCAAGTTGTGGATGCTCTTCAAAATGGGTCTTGGAGACCCAGAGGTCTTGGAGAACTGAGGAGGTGCCTGAAGACTGGAGGACGGCCAATGTCACTCCAGTCTTCAAAAAGTGCAAGAAGAAAGACCCAGGTAATTATAGGCCAGTCAGCCTCACCTCTGTCCCAGGGAAGGTGATGGAACAGCTTATGCTGGATGCCATCTCCAGACAACTGGGAGATAAGGAAGTTATCAGGAGTACTCAGCATGGGTTCACCAAGGGGAGGTCGTGCTTGACCAACCTGGTGGCCTTTTATGAAGATGTCACTGCCTGGGTGGACAGGGGGAGGGCAATAGATGTAGTCTACCTTGATTTCAGTAAGGCTTTTGATACTGTCCCCCATGACATCCTTATAACAAAGCTGAGGAAGTATGGGATAGATGAGTGGATGGTGAAGTGCATCGAGAATTGGCTGACTGGAAGAGTGCAGAGGGTTGTCGTTGGCGGTGCGGTGTCTGGCTGGAGGCCTGTAACTAGCAGCGTCCCTCAGGGGTCTGTACTGGGTCCGGTCTTGTTCAACATCTTCATCAACGACCTTGATGAGGGGATAGTGACCTCCCTCAGCAAGTTTGCTGATGACACGAAGTTGGGAGGATTGGCTGACACGCCTGAAGGCTGTGCTGTCATTCAGCGAGACCTGGACAGGCTGGAGAGCTGGGCAGTAAGAAACCATATGAGGTTTAACAAAAGCAAGTGTAGAGTCTTGCACCTGAGTAGAAATAATTGCATGCACCAGTACAGGCTGGGAGAAGACCTGCTGGAGCTCTGCTGAGAGGGACCTGGGCGTCCTGGTGGATGACAGATTGACCATGAGCCAGCAGTGTGCCCTTGTAGCCAAAAAAGCCAATGGAATACTGGGGTGTATTAAAAAGAGCGTGTCCAGCAGGTCGAAGGAGGTGATCCTCCCCCTCTACTCTGCCCTGGTGAGGCCTCATCTGGAATATTGTGTCCAGTTCTGGGTTCCCCAGTACAAAAAAGACAGGGATCTCTTGGAAAGAGTCCAGCGGAGGGCCACTAAGATGGAACAGGCTGCCCAGGGAGGTGGTGGAGTCTCCTTCTCTGGAGATATTCAAGACCCGCCTGGACGCCGAGTTGTGCGACGTGGTGTAGGGAGCCTACTTTGGCAGGGGGGTTGGACTCAATGATCTCTAGAGGTCCCTTCCAACCCCTACAATTCTGTGATTCTGTGAAAATGCACACTAAAGAAAAACAACACAGGGAGATATAGGAAAGAGTAGGGCAAAATTTAGGGCAGATTCATTAGCATGATCTGTTTTAATAGAACAAGGGGAAATGGCTTCAATCTTACAGAGGGTAGATTTAGGTTAGATATAAGGAAAAAGTCTTTTGCAGTGAGGGTGATGAGGCACTGGAACAGTTTGCTCAGTGATGTGGCAGATGCTCCATCTTTGGAGATTTTTCAGGGTGAGGCTCTGGGCAACCTAATCTAGCAGTGGATGTCCCCGTTTATTGGAGTGGGTTGGACTAGATGGCCTTTGAATGTCCCTTCCAGCTCTAAGGATTCTATTATTCTGATTCACTTATTCATTGTTCTGGTGATTTCATCTATAATAACTTTGTCTCATCTCTGAAGCCAGAGAGACAGAGTCACAGAGCCATAGAATCATAAAATATCTTGAGTTGGAAGGGTTCTTAAAGATCCCTAAAAGAATAAAAGATCCCTAAGATACTAAAGATCTTAGTTCTGACCCCTCTGCTATAAGCCGGGCTGCCACCCAGCAGCTCACAATACTCAGGTCCCTATTCAATGTTCCAGCCCTCTGATCATCTTCATGGCTTCTTCTCTACCCTCACCTATGTTTCCATGTCTTTTTTGTGCTGGGTCTCAGTCCTGGACACAGTACTCCAGGTGGGACCTGATGAAGGCAGAGCAGAGAACAACCCCCTCCCTTGTCCTGCTGGCCTTCTCTCTTTTCATGAAGCCCAGGAAACTCTTGTTCTTTGGGTCTTCAAGTGCACAGTACTGGCTCCTGTATGGCTTTTTGTCCACCTGAGCCCCCAAGACATTCTCTGCAGATCTGCTTTCAATGAGTTCTTCCCCCAGTCTGTACTCATACTGGGGATTGCTCTGGCACAGGTGAAACACCTTGCATTTGGCCTTGTTGAATCTATTTATGTTCATGTGGGCACACTTTTCAAGCTTGTTCAGATCCCTTTGGATGGCATTCTTCCCTTCTGTCATATCAACCACACTTCATATCTTAGTATCATATGCAAAACTGCTGAGAGTGTACTCAATCCCACTGACTACGTCATTGATAAAGACATTAAAGAGCCCTACTCCCAAGATGGTCTTGTGGGGTCCACTTGTAACTGACATCCATCTGTTCGTAGAGCTGTGGACTACAAACCTCTGGCTGCAACCATCTAATTAATTCCTTATCCACTGATTAGTCCTCCCTTCAGATTCATATCTCTCCAGCTAGAGATCAGGACATGATGTGGGATCATGTAAAAGACCTTGCAGAAATCCAGAAGATAACATCAGTTTCCCTTCCTTTGAACACCAAAGCTGTCACTCCAGGAATTATCTACCCTTGTTGAAGCAGCTGATGACTGTCTCAGATCATCTCCCTTTCTTGCATGTATCTGAATATAACTTCCATGAGGATCCATTTCACTCTGTTACCCAGCACAGAGGTGAGGTTCATGAAGCTTCATGTTCCTGGCCAAGTCCAGTTCCATCTGCACCTTGGCTTTCCTGATCCCATTTCTGCATGTCCAGATGGTATCCCTGTATCTTGCCAGGCCACATACCACCACATCCACTAACTTCTTATCCCTCAGTTTGACCAGCAGGTACTTGTTCAGCCATGTTGTTTTCCTGCCTCATCTGCTTTACTCAGAGATGGGGAGCTCTTGTGCTCTCAGAAAGGGATGGCTGATGAGTAGTCAGCTCTGCTCCATTGCTTTGTCCCTAAGAATACTGGATCTCATCCAGTAATTCCTTAAAAATATAAAATTTTACTCTTGTAAGTCCTGTATACTGACTGTTTTGTTTGCCAGTCCCCTATTCCTTCATATTCCAGACTCAGCCAGGGTGAGGTCACTGCCTCCAGTCTAAATCTCTTTAATTGATCTC
The DNA here is from genome assembly GCF_054131305.1 of Coturnix japonica. NCBI lineage: Eukaryota > Metazoa > Chordata > Aves > Galliformes > Phasianidae > Coturnix > Coturnix japonica. The sequence goes on along the minus strand of NC_140702.1, from coordinate 55,219,955 downwards.
ATCTTCATTTATCATCTTTCAGCTTGTTCTTAGTGTCAGTTATAACTTTGACAGAACCTTGAGGATTATTTAGATTTTAAGTTTCAAATTGGAGCTCATATTCTTAGAAAACAAAATAGAACAAAACATATAGCCAAAAAAAACCAACAAAACAAACAAACAAACAAATAAAAAAAAAACCAAAAACAAACAAACAAAAACCCACAAGAGAGAGAGAACTTTGCTGGAATTCTGTTGAAAATTTGATGAAAATTAACTTTGCTGTTGTTGTTAGCACTGTGAAGGAAGCTGAATTGTGGACCCACTGGAAAGAGCAAGCTGTTAACTAAGTTACATTTTGTTTTGCCTCACTGGTAAAGAAATATCCTTTAGGGAAAATTTAGAATTTTTTGAAGAAACACTTCATTCTCTAGTTCAGAAATCAGTGGGATAGCAGAGCTTTCAAAAGAATATCCTAAGATGGGGACTTTGCTTAACAATTCAGGCTTAGCAAATCAGTGTTTGTTTCAGCAATTGCAATCCTGTTACGCGCTGACCATGGCCACACTGCAGTCTGCAGTCTTGATGAATAATTTTTCCTTTCTCCTTCATCTGTCTTGTTTGTGACAACACACAAGTGATCATCAGATTAGCATGCTGTGTTGCAAATGGAAGGTAAATAGTAGTAGATCGCTCACCACCACAGGCAGTATCATTCTAAGAAAACAACTGCCATTTGCTATTTGTTAACTGCATTCAGATGACTTTTTCCTTGTTGTTTTAAAGTAATAAAATATCTACAGATGAAATCAACCTGGCTAAAGAGGCACCTTCAGTTAAGTCTAATTATTTATTTATAGACCTAACAAGACAAAATTTGTTCTACAAATACATTTATCTTCTCGGAACACCTGGAGACAAAGCTCTAGAGAATGTTCCTGTCATAAGGAAGTAGTACCAATGGTTAAAACTAGTTATGCTCAACCTGGCAGTGCTTATCTTGTAACTGTCTAGTAGGCTAGCTGATCTTAACAATATTGAAGACAACTGTGGTATGCCACGAGATTACAAGTGGTCTGAAAGTGGACAGTATCTAAAGCAAGATGAGGCTTTGTTTAGAACATGTTCAGTCATTACCATTTATATTTTACAAAACAATAATATAAGACCACAGTGTCTACTGTAAAAATTTGCAACATGGCAAACCAATGCCATAGAAAGAGTTCAAAAAATTCAGTAATCAGATGCCAAAGAGGAACAAGATTGTTGAACCTCATCTGAATCCAGATCCCTCTGTGGGGCCTTCCTACCCTCAGGCAGACCGACACTTCCTTGGTGTCATCTGCAGACTTACTGAGGGTGCACTCAATTTCCTCCTCCAGCTCATCAATAAAGATATTGAACAGGACAGGCTCCAGCACCAACCCCTGAGGGATACCACTCATGACCAGTTGCCAGCTGGGTGTAACTCCATTCACCATCACTCTCTGGGCCTGGCCATCCAACCGATTCTTTACCAAGGAGTATACCTGTCCAGGAAACAGGCTGCCAGCCTCCCCAGGAGAATACTACAGGAGGCAGTGTCAAAGGCCTTCAGGTAAAATTAGTAAGGAAATTAGAACAGAAAAACGAGCATTTCAGAGATGAGTCTTTCTGGTGTTTGAAACACAGTAAGGATCACAAGGAATGTAATATTTCAGTCAGGCAACCCACAAGTGTGGAAGTGGGATTTGATGACAGGACTGAAGTTATTCTGCTGCTGAAAATTAAAACTCATAATTTGTATCTTGGGGTAGTTAACTTCTTGTATCTGTAACAGAGTCTTGAAAGGAGGCTGCGTTTCCATATATGTATTCTGCACTGTCTTTTAAATACTTTAATCCTGCCAGCTGTTTACCTGCAGGGGCTGAAGAGATTTACATTTTGCCTCAGTGCATAATTTAGCTTTTGGGGAATGAGAGTAGGTAAGGTTCCTTTCTTTTGAAGCATCTGACAATGGCTGCAGAATGTGAGGGCATTTTGGTGCAGAATTTATGTCATTTTTTGGATATTGTCGAAAAACTTTCTTGGCCCTGCTCAACAGTTTAGGAAGATCCTGACTGTCAGGGTATATCAACACAAAGAATGGGGAAACATTAAGAAAAATCATACATACAGCATGGACTCCTCAAATTCAGCATGTTTGCCTTTGTTGACAGAGCCTTTTCTGGTTTTTGCCTTTCTATGTGGTGTCAGACAGTGCATATTTTCAAGGATGCCCTAGGCATTTTCTTTTAACAAATGCACCACTATTGCTAATGGCCATGTTTAGGACTTGCGTGACATCGTTTTTTGTCCTATTTTACTCTTGCCTATTATCCTTCCTGATAATCTATTCTTTATTTATTTGTTTTTAATGAAGAATATTTTTGGTTAGTTACAGAGTGTCAGAAATTTTTACATAGAATTCTGAGGTTTCATGGATTAGTGCATGGTTACAGACTTTCGGGCTCTCAGAGCAGCTAGTTTTGTGGACAGCAATAGAATATCTGTATGGTGTGGCCTGTGATTGTTCCTTTAATTTCACACCTAAGATTTTAAACTTGCTTTGGGAAAGACTGAATTAAGAAATGTGTCTGAATTCCTAAGGCAGTCCCAAATCTCCAGGAAAGCACTTCAGTTCAATAAATAGTTAATGTGATTAGTCGTGAAGAGACTGCAGGTATTCCTGTGGAAAGCAGACTGAATTTCCATGTGCTCTGAGACTGTGAGTATTTAGAAGGGGTTTGCTGCCCCGAAGGATATTAAATATAGGCAGTTGCTCCATATGTCCTTTATTGGAACATACTGAAAAAATGCCATTTACAGCAGATACAATTATTTATTTATTAATTTATTTTTGTGCCTTCTATGCCCATCTCTGTTCCACTGGTTCTTCAGCTAGAAGGGTAAATTCTAGCTTTTGGGGGCGCAGGAATAATCACTTCCAGGTTTCCATTCTAACTTCATCACATGGGCAGGTTGGAAATATATCAGGACTTTTGAACAGCATTGCTGAAGATAACAATTAGAGTTACCATCTTTTATGCCAAACAGCATAAAGAGCATCACTGCAACTTAACCATCACTATTTTTAATACAGTTCTGAAATCATAATATTGGACAGAATACAGCAGGGCCCTTGTTCAGCTTTGTCAGATGTCACTGACCACCTGCTATCCTCAGGCCTGACTCTTGGAAACTAGAGGCCACTTCATTTGTTGCTTCCAGATATCAAAAGCCCACTAGGTTTACAAGATTGTGAATGAGATATATACATATACATTTTGAGAACAATACTAACTCCTACTAAACTCCCTCAGCCTTATGTGTTCATCAGTACCTTGGTGGCACAGCAATAGGAAATCCTGTTCTTCCTAAGGTATAAATAATTCTGGATAGGGCTAAAATAAAAGTGTGTATCATCTGTGTTATGTATTCCCTGACAAACAGCACACTGGTTGGACAGAACTGATGTGTTATTCAGAAAAAGATCAGTCTTGTAAAACCACCATGATCCAGCCTGATGGTGCTAAAGTGATATCCAATTGCTGAGCAAAACCGTGATGATTCTTATTTGATACTGAGTGAGTAATTTGGAATTACATCTCTGTTGTGGATAAGATGGTATGGGATGCAGACAGAGTACCCAGCACTGGTTAACAGTATGCAGACATCAAACCAGTTGGGTGCCCTCAGGGAAACACTTGAACATAGGCTTATTTGATTAAGCAGCATTTCAATCTTTATTTAGCTGGATGGTAAGCATCTCTTTACTATCACTGGATTAGTATCTGCAAGGTACCAACAAAGGAATACACAAACACTCACTTAAAGGAGAGCAAATGGTTGCTCTTCCTACAGTTGCTGTTCTATAAAACCTATTTCTGCAACAAATCTTTACCTGTTATACATCAGAATACTTAATCTGGAGCTGTTACGTGGTTCTCACTTGAGTCTTATGTACCTCCCACATCCCTTCTTCAAAAAGACAGATCAAAGCCAAAGGCCTTTCACTTCTTTCCCTTATAAATCTGTTGAAAGCTTTGTAATAGCAAGTCACTGAATACATGTGTGTGTGTACACACACACACACACAAACACAGAACACAAAGAACAGTTAATTTGTGGAAGTAATTCAAAGTAAGGAGAAAGAAGTATCGTGTATTTTACTCTTGGACATGACTTCAGTGGCAGAAGATAATTGCTTAGAGTCTGACTGAAGATTAAAGTACCACTTCATCAAAATAAGCATACATCCTAGACTTGTCCCGCAGGGAGCAGTGTTTCATAAATGCATAAGCAGGTGGCATAGTGCAAACTCCAAAGATGGGAGTATTTCCAAAAGAAGCTACACGAGCTTTTATGGAGTGAATCTTATCTGACTGGGGAGAAGATTCTCATTTAGCTATCTATCTGTTAACACAGCGTATTTGAGTTAGCAATCCATATGGATTAGTTTTGGGAGAAAATGTGCAGCATTCCTTGCAAAATGGTTTGGTTTTTCACTTTTCCAGCAAAGCCAGTCCTCTCAATCAGGTTGTGAATGTGTTGGTAAGAAGCAAGTCATTAAAAATTGCTCAATCGTGTGCAGCATATGATTGACATGGAAGGCTAGAGCTATTTGAAGGAGAAATTTTGCTTGAAGATTAAGGTAGAATGGAATTATATTGGTTCTCAAGTCACAGAATTAAAAATATTCAGAAAAGTCCTATGTTCACACAGAGAATTGAAGAAACAAAACTAGTGAGTCAGAAAGCAGCCCCCATTAATCTTAACTCTGATGTTAGAAAGGTAAATCTCAATAACTGCAGAGTACACATACAGCAATCTTTTTGAGACTGTAAAAAGATGGATTGAGTACTATTAAACATAAAGAAAAGCCAATTCCCCAGGTCCCTGGGAAGCAGGACTAGCACCTATTTGGATGAACACAAAGTTGCAAATTTTATCATCAGCATCACTGCAGGTGAAAGTTGTGAGAACAGTTACATAACTCTAACAAGACCCTTCCATCAGACGTGGTACAGTGTTTCAGTCTGAGCCAGGATGTCAGGCTGGAGCATACAACAAAGGCAAAGCTTGGCTTCAAGAGAAATGGACATGCCAAGTGGCACATGATAAAGTCTTTTCAGATTCAGATACCTATTATTCAGATAACTATTATTCAGATACCTATTGCTGCCCAAGGAGTTTTTTAAAATACAAGCTAGTTTTGTTGATTTCTGTTGCTGATGCTCTGAAATCCAGCGTTTGTAAATTCTGTTGTGCAAGATGGCATTGAAAATTATATATCTTTTCCATTCTAAGCCAAAATTTTGCAGAGATTTGAGAGGCAGCATATTCTGCCTGTGATCTGGCAAAGATACTCTAAATTAACTAGAAGTGGGTGGGGAAATATTAACCCTGAGGATCTTGCCTGGAAATAAACCAGTGTTTTGAAGTTTCTTGGGGAAAAAAAAAAAAAAAAAAAAAAAAAAGGTAAAAAGCACCATATAGAGGCAGAGCAACTAATAACAGTAATAACAGTCACACCAGCTTCCTAGGAGACATAAAGACCTGACTGAAATTCTGGCTCCAAATCAGACCCAGGTCATTCACACAGAAGAGAAGCACCCTAACAAACCCAGCGTTTGACCCTTCTCTGGAGCAGACCTATTCTGTGCAGACAACTAGGCATTTGTTGGGCCAGCAAAACGGAGTGGAATTCCTTAGTCTAACAGTCAGGGAATTTGCCTGGGATGTAGCAGCAGCAGGTGCAAGTCCCTCGACTGTGCCTTCCCAGATAGTATGCTTTCCAGCTATTGGCTCATCTCACACAAGTTCAGTGGTTTTGATCCGAACTCAGTGCCTGAACTGCAAATTATTTCAAAACTCATGTTCACTTATGCCAGAATTTCCCCACAAATCACAATGATTTCAATGCATCAACGTTTCCAAACACTATTTCATTTTTCACAGAATATTTTGCAAGCTGCCAAGACTGAGAGCTGTTTATGTTGCTGACAACTCGAACAACAGGGCTCTAATAGGTTAAAAATAATTCAAAATGAAGCCTAAAAATAAACTGTTTTTGAGCTACCCTAGTACTAGATTAATGATATGGCACAGATAAGAGATTTAAGTACCTAGACACTGCTAGCAATTCTAATCACAGATGAGACGGTTGGCTACGCTCTGCCATTTTATGCCCTCAGGAGACAGCAAAGGTCATTCAAGTGCACAGATGTGGGATGTTCAGCTTACTGGCCAAAAAAGAAATTCCAAACTCCAGAAAACGTAGCACCAGGATGGAGTACATATAACCACATCACTCGAAGAATGACTGTGAGTCTTTAAGGCAGTGCCTATGGAAAAGAATAAAAGGCCCAACAGGCGCCGGTAAGAACTGGATTTTTGTTTCTGTGACACCATTTGTTTTCTATTATGGATATTTGCATCTTAGGTTAGCATTCCTCTGAGATAAGACCTCATACCTGATAACATTCATCCCCAGGCCAGGCCACAGATCTATGTCCCTGGCACCATACAACTATTTCTGTCTGAAATCCAAAGTACTCCCAAGAACCACATCACTTTATCTTTCTCTCTCTCTCTCTCTCTTTTTTTTTTTTTTTTTTTTTTTTTTTTTCCTAAATAGAGATCTGGTCAGGAAAAGAAAAAAAAAATGCCAGGAAGGGAAAAATGGATCGTGATCCTAGAAAGAGACCCTGAGCACGTATGAAAGACCATATGGTAATGATCAAAGTCGAGGAAAAACAAAAAGCTGCCTTCCACCTGCAAAACAGAATTGTCTGAAGATAGTGAAATGGGAATGCTTTGAAGATAAGCCATCATGCACTGTGGGAAAAGGAGGCAAGAAGTGAAACCTGGTTTTGAGACAATTTCCTAAGCTGCACTCTGTGATCGGTGAGCAGGGGAGCCAGGTGCTGATTATTTTCTACTCTGTTCTAACATGTAAAAGTCGGCAGAAGGAGTGCTAATTGCATTTGTTACCTGCTTTTCCTCATAACCTTCCTTCCTGTGGATAGAAAGCAGACAGATGAGGGACTGAACATGAATGATCTCACCACCTTCTTTGAAGAAAATAATATTCAGGTAGTCAGTCATCCCCCCCTTCAGGATTCCTTCATTGCTTTCAGTGGTCTTCTCCTGGAGTGCTTCAAGATAAAGGCTTAAGTTCAAACGTGGGCTCTGCAGTTTCTCTCTCCTGTGTTTCTTAATCAGTCTGAAATCCAAAGGCAGGCACTGATGGAAATCAAGGATGCTATATTTGAGGTCACAGCAAGAGAAGTGAGTATACTTAACTCCCTCCACAGTTCTACTGCACTCACTGGTAGCATCTATGACTCCACCAGAAAGCATGAGGAATCATGAGACACAGGAGGTAATTCAAATTTACGCTGTGCATAGTTTGGCAAGTCAGATCTAGAGATGACATTTCAACAGCTTTAACATCCCTTGGTTACATAATGTTGTACTGATCAGAAACTAATCGTCTCTCCGACATGAAAAGCGGTACTGACGATTGAACGGCAGATGCTCACAGTGGAGACAGCAGCCGCTTAACCGGTCTGTTTACAGTCATACGAGTGTCTAGAAGAACACAAAGGTGGTTGCTGTGGTTCTATCTAGACCACGTCCTGTTTCTGATAGGGAAAGAATGCAGGCAGCTGCCTAGGTCTACAGGGACGTCTGCTGAGCTGTATACCTTTGAGTATTCTCACAGCCTCCAGCCATTTACGCTTTAGGGATTTCTAAGCTGGAGGTGGCTTCTGTGTGTTTAATAACCTTTAATGATTCCTCCCCACCCTCCCCCAGCTTGTTTAGTCTCCCTTTTGAGACACACAAACATTTAGCATTCACATCACACCCATGGCAGACAAAAAGTACTTCTGAAGCTCAGCGCATCTCAGCTCTGCAGATTTGTACTCCAGCTAAATGGATCAAAACCTACTGGCTATTAAAGGGATCCAGTGTAAATGGGGATATCCACACTGTAGGCAGGTGGGTAGTTCTCACATCACCTTACTTAGAAGCAGGTACCACAAGATGCTGGCATTTGCAGTTTAAACAGTGATGGGCTGCAGTAAAGTTGTTTCCAGTTTACTGTTGTTTTAAAATTTGGATTATATCCACAGAGGCGTGATCTGCTTTTTCATAGCTTAGTCATTTAAAATACTTCTGTTTAAATCATTTAATTTACATAGTTGCTGCATTTGTCTAAGTGCAAAGCGTGGAAACCTGCTACTGTGCATTTCCAGTGACGTCTTGCAGTACTCCCTGTTGAGTCAAACATTGTTGTCTCTCTCTGGATTTTGCTTTATGTGTGTCTGCTAAGAGTGGCTGCAAATGAAGGACCATGAATGCTGGAAGTTTAAGTATTTATTTATCTGTACTGGTAAAATATCTAATAGTTAGTTCTGTGGTGTTTCAGTGAAGTTATTTTCTTTCAGTGAGATTTTATGCCAACTGTAATTACGGAATATTTTACATATTTTAAGGCTACCCTTTAGGATGCTGGCTGGTGAAGGAACTTCACCATCAGTGCTCCAGCAAGCTGAAAATCTGTCTTGTGAAAAACACACAGTCAGAAGCCAAAAACCTCATGACCCATGCAATACATTAATGAATGAGACAGTCTGCAATGCAAAGGGCACTGCAACTGCAACATTTCCCCAGCCACATCATAACACTCAAGACGATTTCCTCAAGCGCTGCGTAGACATCCCAAATGAGGCAATAAAAGCGGTCAGATAGGGGGTGAGAGGGAAGAAAGTAAATGCAAATTTCGTTTCTGAGCAGCTCTCTATGTAATGTTGACAAAATACCAATTTGGCAACAACTTACCAGACTGTCTGTAAACTAAAATGCTGAAAAATCAAAGCACTGACCAGAAAATGTACTGAAATAAGGAAAGAATGTATCAGGGACTGCCTGTAATAAGCAATATGTTCAGCTTTAAATTCACAGTATTTCTCAGTTTGTTGTTTTACTTCCCTTCGCTGGTTAAAGCAGAAGGCAGCAATGACAAATTCGCATCTGATTAGAAAAAATCATCTCAACAGACTGACTACAACTTTGCATACATATTCCTGTAACAGACAACTAAGGCAGGCTAATAGACAACTGCTTTACTTGGGAGACATGCAACATTTTTTCTTCTCTTCCCTACATAATGCAGGAAAATTTAAGTATCTTCCAGTATTTCTAGGTGCTGAGTAAACAATATCTTGCTGTTTTCTTAACCACTTCTGATGCACTGTTACTAATAATTGTCCTTAATAAGTGTCACAGGACTGTATCAAGTCCTGTGAAGCCACTGTTTCACTGGGATTTTTGAGGAGGGTAAACAGTACGTATTATTTGTAAATACACTTTGCTTAGATGTTTCCACAATATCAGAAAACGATTTTGAATCGGTAGAATCTAGCCCCATGTACACATCTGAACATGATAACCAGTTTTAAAAAATCTGGTGATTAATCTTGTAAATAAAAAGTCAAGCCTCCTTACTTGCTCTTTTCCTCCAGATACCCAATAGATCTAACTCTCAGGAGAGGCAAGAACCAGGACGTGTTTCTTGCTGAGATACGTACATTCTTGATCCTGCAGTCTGCAGTCACTAGCCAAGTTCTAAGCATAACTTAGACCCCTGAATACAAGCAGGAACTTGTCACAGTTTGTATCCAGAGTACCCACATATACACACATTTATATTTAACTTTGCACTTAGTAGCTCAGATAGGCCGATTTCTCATGGTCCACTGTTGCCTTTTCTTGCCTATTGTTTTTATCACATGCTATGTGAATTCAATTCCACAAATAGCATGTATGTATGTATGAAAGATACTCAGGAGAACGCTGTTGCCTCTCTACATTGAAGGGGCTTCTGAAAGCCCTCTATAAATTCAGATGGACTACCTGGATCACCTCATTCACTGACTGACTGCCCTGAAGAACGTGAATGAGTTATGTAAAGTGAGTTACTTTTTGTATAGCCAAGCTGACTCAATCTTTTATACCGTATCTGTGCACAACAGTATACAGAGAGACCTCTTGGGGGGAATAAAAAGCAAATAATCAACCAGCCAACCTGACATCACATTCCCTTCTGTTATTCAAGTGGATAAATGGTTTAAAGCTAACTGTTCAAACTACACAAAATACTTCTGTAACTTCTCATCTGAATTCTTTAGGACTCATTCAAGACTACTGTTTGGCTTTTGTACTTACGATAATGAACTTCTCCAAAAGGCTTTCATTCACATTTTCTGCGCAGGAATGCTTCAAGATATGGACCTTTCTGTGATCTCTATGATAAATATGAAGCTGAAAAATCCTTATTTTAGGTCCAATTGAAATCTACTCTGCAATACAACTTCAAAATAATTTACCTTTGTTGTTGTTGTTGTGCTGAGCTACTGTAGGCACATTTCATTTAGAAACTTTCCAACATTGTTGATACTACCTACCATTAATCAAATCCTAATAAAATAATAAAATAAAATAGATCTTTCTCAGGATTTAAGATCACAAGGACTTACAAAAACCCGAATTACCAGACACACTGTAGCTTACTATGTAACTGCCTATTTTATTTTTTTTTTAAATTGTATTATCTCAGGTTTATTTCCAGTTGTTTTTTTTGTTTATTTGTTTTTGTTTTGGTTTGGTTTGGTTTTTTTTGTGCTAAGTAGCAAAATATGCTGGTATACCCAGTAATCAAATGTGAAGCGAGACAACAATATATCTGGAAAAAAAACCTAAACAAAAACAAAAATCAAAACCCACAAACACACACACACAGACACAAACCCCTTCCCCTAAGCTTCTGGTGCTAAATTACACTTCAGTTAGTTCAGATTATCATTTCCTTTTCTATTACAGGACAAAACTTTGTAGATAAGGGTAATTCAATTTCCCATTTCATAGTATAACTTAATAATCTGATTTGTTTTAAATTATCCATCAAATGGCACAGTTAAAGGAATACAATGCTAGAAAACTGAAACTGTGCTCTGAGTTCCTTGACAGTCCTTAGGTTCCTTTATTACAGGCCCTTGTTTCATTAAAAATTGCTTGTTGAAATGAGAACTGCCTCTTATCTTCAAAATAAATTGGTATCCTACAAAACCTTTGTAAGGTTTTGACCTAAAAATCCCCCCCACCCCCAGCAGAACTATCCAAAATATATCAAAGCACAGCAGGTATGTGCTCACATTTTGTAGGGAGTATAATATCCTAAAATCTGTATTAGATAATTGTATGTGTATCCAGCAACAGGATGGGGAGCTCTTACTTGCAGCATTTTACTTTGGCTTAAGTAGGAAGGACTATGAGGACTAATGTAGTTCCAAGCACATCCAAGATGGCTAAATAAGGTTGTGTGTGGTTTGCTGCTCTTTTTTTCAACTGTGGCTCACCATGGAATTGGCATAAACAGACATAACCTTAACAGAGCAGATTTCCTTGAAAGAACTTAAGAGACAAGGTGACAGGAAGAGGGGTATGATAATGCTGGGTAAAATTTTAAAAAGAAGCTAAAATTCAGCAAAAATGCTCCTGTTTTTAAACAGAAATTATTGTACTGGAGAGGTCAATCTTTCAAAATCCCATGCATCTAAACTTTCATATTGTCAAGAGGTGTAAAATAAAAGATATGAACCATGTACCTTGGAGATGTGGCATCTGTGTAAGGCTTCTCTGAAGAATGGTATGCAATTGTCCTGTGATTCTTTGAAATGTAGTTCATTATTTCTGTGTAAGATCATCGGATACCTCAGATGTCTGTAAATCTCTCATGTAAAAATGTGTTTTATTTGTCTGAAATTTCAGAAGAAGAACTTCCAGAATCTTGAAGCATTATAGCGAGGAAGACTTTGATGATGGACAGCTACCTCCAAGGTATGTCATTGAGATATATCTCCAACCTCATGCATTGCTTACAGCAAGAGTCTCAAAAAGCCTTACAGATTTTTATTATTGAATAGTTAGCGGTTGAAGATACTCAGAAGCATCATTAACTATGGAAGGTTAATTGTTGCATCTTTTGTTTTGATATATTCTGGATTTGTGGAAAATTTTACCTGCCATAACCCCATATAGATAAAACATGGTCAAGTACGACTTTTGCACAATTTCTGTTTAAGCCTTGTGCTGCTGCACTTGATAAGTTACTGTTGAGGTAATGAGGTTTAGTAATTACTAGATGCTTTTGATCCCTAAAGTCTTATCAGTAGTAATGTTCTGACTTCTGCAAGCTCCTGAAGTTGATTTCACTCCTAGGGTTTGAATACTACATTAGGAATAACCAACAACAGCAATGTCAGCCTGTTCATTATCAAGAAGCTCTATACCCTACGGCAAAAAAACATCCAAGTCCTAAGAAAGAGGCTGGGTAAAAAGTTCTTGACCCAAACCTCAGTAAACAACATCAAAGTAGAGTGCATGTTTGAGAATCACATATATATATTTGTTACAATTTAGTTTTTTTATGCATATATAAAACAAACAAGAATTTCCTTCCTCTAGCCTCTTCCAAGAAAAAAAAAAAAACACAAAAAAAACCAAAAAGCAAAAAACTAAAAATCTGATGTAATGAATGCTCTTTTGAATAATTGTTATTTGGAGAAACAAAGAAACTGCTCTAGTTGAAACTAGCTCTAGTTATGAACTGCATAAATCAACATACACCAACTCCGTAGGTTTGCAATAACCATGTTCAGTATTTCCTGTTTATCTGTCATTACCTTGGACTGTGCACTGGCTGCGTTAAGACACCCAAGCACTTCTTGATTTTAATTTTGATTGCTATCTTTCTAAATTCAAAAACCATTTAAGTAAGATATTCCTGGTCTTCACTATCAAAATGCAAAAGGAAAAAAAAGAAAAAGAAAAAAGCCAATGGCCCCTATGGCTCTTCTTTCTACCGTTTCCTTAATAAGAACAGCATATTTACCTTAGCAGAAATACAGAGATACGGCAGATTCTGGACTGTTAAGATATCAGTTTGGTGTGGAGCTCCTGGAGGAATTTAGGCTCTATTGCATAACACAGCTTTCAAAAAAGACCAAGTAGAGTAATAACTACATCAAATGGTTGATTACACTGAAACTGGGTATAAACACTGGTTTAAATAAATGTTAGCAGGCATATAAGGCAGCTGGTTAAAACTGAAACAAATCTGAACAACATACAATAGTTTTATGCCTTCTTTTTGCTAAAATTCAGTGGATTGCACTTACACTATTCATGAGCTCTGTGAAATGTTTCGACAGTTCCTTTTGTGAGAACTGCTTGAGATAAAAATTTTAAATTGCATATCAAAAGACATATCCCTCCCCAGTTTATAATAAATTTCTCTGATCTTGAACTGATATCTCAATTTAAACACAATTTAAAAGAAAAATAAATAAATCAAAAGCCACAGGTATGTAAGACAAAGTATTCAAAACATGATAATGTACATTATTGCAGTCAATGCTTTATTGTCTTGTAACACAGACTGAGTTTAGGCTATATATTCAATACTAAGGCTGAGATGCTATCATCACATCTCTTGTTAGGCAACAGGAAACTTCAATGCAGATAAACAACTAGCAATAAAAATCACAGAGAAATAATTACATAATATGTATATGGTGATGTTGTGTGAGGTATTTGGACACTCTTTGACAATCTGTGAATATTTAACTGGTTTTGTTTCATGATGGAAGAGAAGAATGGGGAAATAATTAGAATCTCAGTCTTTGACTATGTCTCCTGCACATTTAAGTCAAAAACAGTGGTTTCTATTTACATTATTCAATCCTGTTATTCAGGAATGGTGACAATATTAATTTGCGCAAGAAGGAGCTTATACAACATACATTTATAGAGAACCATTTAAATTAAATTATGTTCAAATGTTAAATTATGCATCTCATTCTCTGCTATTCAACAGACAAATCTGTCTTATGTACGAGAAAAAACCCGCATTTGTATTGAGAGAGTCTGTACATGCTGGAAATTTAAACAAGATATTAAATATAAAATTACTGTGAAAGATAAAGCACAACCTTTCTTTAAAGTTGCAGCTGATCACAAACATTCCTTTTGATAGATTCCTAATGCAGCAATTTTTTTACAAGTATGAACACCCCAAATCTCCTCTATATATAGGGAAGTTTGTAACAGGTTCAATTGGAGACATCAAAAACATTTTAAATAGACATCACAAGATGCATTCGTAGTTTAAAGGTCAAATTTATTAGGAGATTAAGAGATGTATTATACGTGGACTATAAATACAGCACAGCTGACTTTATTCACAGTCAGAGACAGCCAATGCCAACTTATTTTGTAGACACCCTTGTTCTTTTGTTCCAGGAAAAGTTTGCACCGTAAGACTTGGATTTAGGTTTCGGAATCTTCTTTTCTTCCACGTCATAGCTCCAGCCTAGGAGTTGTGGGGGAAATGGTGAGGGGCAGTTGGGGGGAAACAAAAATAAAAAAATAAAAAAGAATTTTAAATATTCATAGTATACAATATAGAGCAAATGCATCTTAAACCTTTTAAGTTTGGTATCTTTTTCTCCAGATAGGAATCCACTATGTTCCTCCTTTGCAGCTGGCAGCAGGGAATAGAGAAATGTCATGCACTTGACACATGCCTGTTCTAACAATTGAGAGACTTTGCATACCTCAACTTTCAGTACCCTTACAGAAATCTTGACAGTCATCAGCAAAAAAATCTCAGCAGTGAACAATGACCATTTTTGTATGCATTTCTGCAAGTTCACAGCATTGCAACTCCAGAGCATCACGAAGGTACTAAGGCTCTGTGTAAGCTGGGACAAAAAATGGAAAAAGCTAGGAAACAAAGAAAGGGAAGGTCACAAGGAAAAGGTGGCATAGAGTAGTCCAGTCCTAAAAGTTTGGAAAACAATCCAGACCTTGGAAAGGCAAAGAAAAAGGAAAGGTGGAAGAACCAAGGTCAGGAAGAGCAAAGAAAAGAATTCAACATGAGAAGGGAGTACAATGCTAAACTTTTTATAAGAACATAAAAAATGAAAAGAGAAGGGAATGAAGTGATAGAAGACAAGTAAATTATGTGATAGTTAAGCAAGAGAAATGGTAAAAAATGTCAGAAAAGAGGAGGTGGAGACATCAGTGTTTATGTAAATCAAAATGCAAATCAATTGCAGCCTCCAGGTGCTTGGAAAGTTGCCAGGGCAGCACTCAGTATTCCAAAGTTTGGTCTCTTCAGCTGCAACATCTCACTCAAAGTTGAAATACTTGAGTGGAAGCTAGAAATGGTAAAAGTGTAGGTACAACTGATATTGATACAAGGATATATTTCTTCCTTTGATTTAAAACGAAATGTCATTAAGTCTGAAAAGGTTGAACTTATACCTGAATTTCCACATTTGTTATTCACAGAAAGTGCTCAATGTACACATGAAGACATTAAAACATGTTTTGTTTTTAAGGCACAGGTCGTCCTGTCAATGAGCCTCAATTTAATGTATTCACCATCGACACAGAGAGGTTACCTCCAATTGTAAGGTTGAAACAATACTGATTTTTCCACAAGAAACACTGGGGCAAGGTTTTGGAAACATATTCTTTCAGTCTACAAAAGTACTGACTTCTGCCTACTGTTCTGGTTAAACAATATAATCTTGAGTAAACAGCCAGAACTACATCCAG
This sequence comes from Coturnix japonica, assembly GCF_054131305.1. Lineage (NCBI taxonomy): Eukaryota > Metazoa > Chordata > Aves > Galliformes > Phasianidae > Coturnix > Coturnix japonica. The sequence goes on along the minus strand of NC_140702.1, from coordinate 55,204,265 downwards.
AGACAGACTTTGGTATCACAACATTCAGCATTAGAACACCTACATCTGAGGCACTTGGCTGATGGAATGGAACCTACTGCCTCAGCTTATTGCTTCATCAATTTATATACTAGATAGATAGTAAGGCAGTGAGTGCCTCCAAGAGATTTGCAACTGCCAGCACCATGACTTGGGCTGCTATATCTATCAAAAATCCACTGTTAGTTACATCTAACTTTGGACTGCAAGGGGTTGCCATATTTGACAAGACTTCACACCCTAGAACAGCCTTCCTCAGGCACCTTCAGTTTTTCAAAACAAACAGCAGAGCTCACTTTTATAAAAATACCACAGTGGAGGGGGAAATAATTCTTGTCCTGAACTGTCATACAAGCTAAGGGGACAGAAAGCAGACTGTACTTTCTCTGGAAGAACATTCTTACCAGATGACTAAAGGCTACTGTGGCATAACAATCTCCGCATCCTTGTTACAAAAGCTGCATGTTTTTCAATAGTGATGTCAGATTGAACAAACAAGAATTTAGGTCAACAGTCTAAACTTTTAATTTCATCCAGTTACAAGTGTTTTCTCCTTGTTTCAATTTCAGACCATCCTCAGCAGTCACAGTTTGGACACAGTGCTCTTATTCTACCCACAGAGGATGCTTTGGAAGAGACAGGTGAAAAGATAGCTCACCTGAAGTTCCAGAGTTCTCAAGTGTGAACTGTGTTAAAAATGAATCCCACTGTTATCGGAACACCTGCAATGTCTAGGACTTGTGGAAGATAAATTTGAGGTTTTAAATAATTTTGTTATGTAATAGTTCTCAATGAAAAGGACAGAACTGTGTTCCTAGACTTACAGATTTCAATTGTATCTTAGAATAGAAGCTAGGTGCCTGGGACACAGTTCAGCTTTTTAACCACAACGGTTAATCAATCTTTCTAGTTTTAACTGGTGCACAACATAATCGCCTAACAACTCTATACATTAGGTCTGATCAAGAAATGTTTGTCTCTAATTAAGCTGGACCACATACTGATGAAAGCTGTAGAATGCTGGAAACATTTAACCTGGTTTTAACTCAGTTATACCAGTTCCATATATCCAAGCAGCAAACCAAATCTATTGTATCTCATATGTATAATACGTACCATTTTTTTCAGCAAAGGCAATGGCATCTTCCTTAGTAGAGAAAGTAAGAACCATGTTGGATAAAGGATCAGCTCTGTAAGAAATCAGATGACCAATTTTAACAACACCTGAAACATAAAATAACTATAACTGCATTTCAAGTGCCAGCCAAAAGCTATACTGCACATTATTTTGTAATACACCATTTCAAAAGAAGACTAAAATGTCAGCAATTCAAAATTCCTACATTTTCATTAGTTCTAGGATTACCTTTTACACTGTGTATAGCACTTTTTTCATCTTTCAGTTTGCTGAAATTCCCCCCCAACTCAATGCAAAAAAAATAATGTTTTAAGTGTTTTAATCAACAAACTTATTACAACATCAGTAAGTAGTTTAACAAGTGCTTTGCAACAACAATTTTTTGATTTTGAAAGCTGTGCAGTATCTATCTTCTTAGGAGAATAGGAGGCTTAAGGCCATTTAGAACAATTTAAGGAGGGAAGAAGTCTGCTGAGCAGTCAGTGGGAGAATAATGGTCTGCAGAATATCAAAGTCAGCAGAGCAGGAATTAATGAGAGATTGAAGAACTGAAAAGTTGAGATTTTATTTGAAGTCATGTGACCTCCAAAAATCACTCCAGGATGGCAACGAGATCTTAAGCCATCACTGAAAAGAAAGTTCAGAAACTTGAACTGCTAGCTAAGCAATTACACAGTGGCTCTTCACAATTACATTTCTGAAAGAAAGCAAATAAGGGAAGCACTTTTAAAAACAGATTAAAATCTCAGTAAAAAACAATACTTTTGTTTTGCTTTAAAAGCTTAATTTAAAAGCAATGACAAAAGGTGAAGAAGTAGGGCTCTAAAAATTAATCTACAGGACTTTCACAGATACAAGATATGGGCTACAGGAGCACAAGAATAACCTAGTGCTTCCCTGATTCAGCATGTTAGCCCAGGAGACAACTGCAAGACAAGACCAAATTGCAATCAACTATTGAAGGAGCTGTCTCTGACTGTTCTCTCTTTGAAGCTATAAGGGTAAATGAAGAGAAAAAGCAACCAAAGATACATTGAACTCTATACAATAAAGGACAAAGACTATGACTGGCAGTGGGGGAGGGGGAGAGGGAGAATCTAGCTTCCAGCAAAGACAACAATGTAATTTTATCTGATGTATGTATAAATCCGATATATTCCCCAAGAAAACAAAAAAACCACACACTGGATAAAAGCAGAAATTACACTTTGACGTACTATTATGCTGAGTTTTTCTAAAACTACGTAAATATCATATAAAGGGAGTATAGAGAATTAGGGACTATGAATTAGTTCACAGTGTGATCAAAGAATAATCAAGCAACCCAATATATTGCAATATTTGGACAGTTAATGCTTTTTGGACATCTCTTCTGTGATTAGATTCTGAGGCTGGAAAAATCTAGTCAGTGCTACTGAGCAGTAAATAATATAATTTAAGTTCATTGTGTAGTGTGGAACTTGTACCTGTTCAGTGCTGCACATTTCGTGAAAGCCTTCCCAAACATTAGCAATTTGGAAACAATGAAATGAAGAAATCATGTGTTCTGTTTTCCTTTATGTACATCCTTCACCCAATTTAAACACAGCTTTTTCATTTCTTTCTCTGAATAAGCTACCCATGTATTTAAATTTGTGATAATCTGTGAGTGAAACAGCAGAGTTCAGAAAGGCCAACATGATGTCCTGACGGTAGTAACACTGCTACAGGATTTCCTGTGCTCTAGGCTGTCTATCAGTGATTGCAAATAAGAATTCCACATTTTGTTCTTTTTATATGAGCCTATGCAATGGGAACCATATGATTTCTGTGTTTCTTAACTAACCGCTTTATGTTAGGATATACTCAAGAACTATTAATCTACTTTCCTGTAATGAAGGCTCCCAATTAAAACAAAATGACACAGATCTATTTTATTTAGATCTGTAACTGTGTTACTTGCACTGAAAAAAAAAATACTCTATGAAGAGATCACTAATTATATTACATTATTCAAAATTAAATGGCAAAATTGTTCTCTGGTGAACAACTCCTGCAGAAATTAATCTGAAGAGAAGATACTTGTTAGTTTTTTCCGGGAGTTGAACAGTAACTTGAAATTGCCAGAATGTCCACTAATATTTCTTGTGAGAGCTCTTTAAAGAATGAATGGATACAAAATAGTTTACAAAACCCTTGACCTAGCAGTGTCAATTCACAACACAGCCCTCACATTTGGCTGATCTGGAGCTTGTTTACATGAGAAATATTCCTTCCCTTACTGCAAAATAAAAATGCATTCAGGGATGGATTAATTCAGAACAGCCATTCCATTTTATATACTATGCTAAACTCACTCCAGGACAGTTTAGCATTCAGGTAAGCCCTTAATAACACGGCACATTTCTCTAGTTGGACAGAAAATTTAAAAGCTGTTATTTTGGCTGAGAATGTGCAGAATCCCACCCAGAAAATAAGTTGTCTGGAGGGGGTACATTCCCAGCAAAGAGGAATTAGAAGAAAAGTTAAATTAAACCTGAACTGTAAAGCTGGTGTTACTGGCACCTGTTACAGTGCTGTAATCTGTGCAGGGTATAAATAAACCATACAGTAGTGGCTAGACACTTTGTGGAGAATATAAGACAGGTGGGAAAGGTGTATTGCTGGTCAACAGTCTATTACCTAATTAAGGCCACTGCAAAACAACTCAATCGTGGCTTGCTAAATATAGTGGATACTCGCAGCAATGGAATCACACCAGCCATAAACATGTTAGGTCTCTGAAGTCTCACACAGCAGTTTAAATATGCTTAAGACAAGATGGTGAAAAACCCCAAAACTTGCTAAGATGAAGATCATTACATAAAGATTTAAATGAAGGGTTTTAATGGGGCATTATAATACAATTATTTTACTTCCTAGTTAATATTTTTCCTCACCTAATGATGTACTACCTCAGCTTTCCTAATTTCTTTGCAAGGCCAGTGCAACCAAGACAATACATGCTGCAAGTATCATAACTTGATTTCAGAGTTATTTTGAAAACCAAACTATTAAAAATTTACAATATTGGTAATTGTTTGTGGAAAAAAAAACCACAAACATCTCTGAATATTTCATATTTGAAGATTCCAATTTAGTTTTATCAGCAGATTGTGCTCTTTAATCATACGTACCTGTATGATTGTAGCCAGAAATTTTGAGAACATGTTGTATCCTTTCTGAAGTCTGAAGATTAATTTCTATTGTTTGATATTTGTTTGCAGAGAATAGTTAACTTTTCTGAACAGAAAAAAAAATTCCTCATTTCAGATTTTTAGGATTTTTATAAAACTTTGTAAAAAGAAATTCCAATTGCTAGATATCATTATTTTATGCATAATCAAATTTAATATATTCCAATTGCTAGATATCATTATTTTATGCATCATCAAATTTAATATATGGAACTGACAGCTGAGAAGGATTTACTGCTTCAGGTATCTAATAACCTTCCTTCCCCAGTGCTGTTAGACAGCAACAATACTCACAAATACAGTATCTGAAATTTCTGGGTAACATTTTTCAAACTCTTGAAGAAGACTTTGTAAACTAAAGTCTGTATTTACATGATCATTAATCATATGACAAACAAACCTGAACACCTACTTGACATAAGTGCTGTAGACTTACAAAAAGAAAGATAAATTCAAAATGTACATGACTGGTGTAAGTCAAACATAGAAGAAAAGCATCTCCAAATTCAGTAATTACTCACGTAGATGCCCAACCCATCAGAGGGTTCTCCCAGCGCTCCCTGTTGTCGAATTCCATCTTCCATTTCTTTGTATTGTTAACTCCTGCCTGCATTGCATTACGTGCTGGAACAAAAATGTGAACTCTTCTGGTTTTGATGTGCTCATCTGGAACACCGGTTAAAGTAGAGATATCCTATTAAAACACAATGGAATTTGTAAAAAAAAAAGGGTTCATATGAAAGGCTTGTGAACTAATGTTATGCTTGTTTTTTATTTTTTATTTTTAATTACAATATGAGAGTTTTGCAGAAGCGTAGACTATGAGTCCAGTTTTATAATGTTGAAGCAGTTTCACAATGGGGGCTGCTATCATTCTGCTTCCCCTGGCTCAATAAGATTTTACATGGATCAGCCACCTGAACCTGCTCATCTCCTACCTATACAATAGCCAGAGGTAGAGCAGGACATCCCGTCCAACCCTCCAACTGCAGCTGTGAAGCCAAGACTGATCCAATTTGCAAGCTAAAGCTACCATGGAATTGTATCATAAGCTCTTTCTTTACACTTATACGGAAAATTAGAGCATACACTCGAGCATGGACAAATCCCAAAGTTTTACATTAACATCAAGAGCCTGAACCAAATATGAGCAGGTCTTCCCACCAAAATCCTTGCCAGCCATTTGGGTGCAACAGTGTAAATGCTTTCACTTGGGCTTATGGCTGAAGACAATTAACAAACAACCAGACTGAAGCATAAAGCAATGCTCAGCATGAAGGAGGAGGCACAATTTATATGTTCTACAATAATCCAACAACTGACATGGCAGAGCAGGCACTGGAAATCACCTCTCTTATTTTTCTAATTAGTTAAATTTGATTAGTTAAATAAAGTTGACCCCTCTTCTTTAAACAGTAAGGCTAAACTTGACACAAGCTGCGAGCGCTTGATTTTGAGAGTTGTTTCTTCTCAAGGCTACTAGTTGATTTTTAAGCACGGAACAAAATTTCTTGTCAGCCCATCAGCTGACTTTACTAGCCCCATCTCAAACTGCAGGGCTTTTGTTTGCCACCCCCCCACACTTAAACTCAAGGTATGTAGATTACTGCAGGCTACCTAATTTGGTACCATTAGTTCCTCACTAACAGCAAGGGCTCTAACGCCCAAAGCTCAACAGCCTGTGTCAGCCTGAAAACACATTTCTTGAACAGATATTGTGCACTAATTTGTCATTTCGATAAGGAAGTTTCTCCATGATTTTGCACCATTTGCCACTGGTAACACTTGGGTATTCTTGTGAAGGACAAAATGATTTAGAAGATTCCAGCCTTCCAAACCAAACACATGTTTCATAATGTCAGAAGTAGTTTACCCTCCTATCTTAAGGTTTTGCTTCTGTGCACTTCACAAATAAACATAATGAAGATAAAAAATAAAGGACCACAAAAAGCAGTCTAAAAGTATTAGCTGACTTTAGTACGGAATAAGATAAGTAAAAATCTCACATGAACTGATATGAAAAATTACTCTCAGCAGCATCTGATATAATTAAAGTGAACTTTCTCTTTAGAAACTAAACAGTAATTACATAAAATTAACCTGTCAGTTCACCCTTGTACAGTAGAGTGCAAAATCAAACATCAAATCCATCTCTAAGGATGCTAAACTACTTCTGTTCCTTACATACTTAAAAGGCCAGTGGGAGCTCCTTGGACTCCCTCCCCTCCTCACTCTGGAACCAAGTAGTAAAGTAGTTTGTCCAAAAAAAAAAAAAAAAAAAGAACCCAACAGAATGTTGGGCACATTGAACTCATCTCACCAGCAGTGGCATGACTCACATGAAAAGGCAAACATGTTTAAAGGAAACACTGTGGCTTTACAAGTCTGTAGCTACTAAATTTATGGGATTTTGCTTTGCAGCAAACTTAAAAGCCCTTGGTGCTGACCATCATTTGAAACCATTTGAATCACCATCACTTGAAATGAGGCAAGTCTTATATTTTTCTGTTCTTCAGCAAATTGACTCTGGGAGATCAGTCCCTCAAAACTACTGCATGTCTGAAACGTTTTATTTGTATTTGCAGTTAGAAAAGAAGACAAAACAAACAAATGCGAACACTAATTTTTTACACTCTAAATGTTCTACACAGACTACCAAAAGGCAACTGTCCAAATATCTTACCAATTCCATTACAAATGCTTTTATTAGGATCAAATAATGTTTATTTTCAATAAGAGTCTAGAAATGATATGAAAGACTATCACTTAAGTGAAATGTTGCAACACACACAGAACACCTCCCAACAGACAGACAGACTGGCATTTCTGACTGCTGAAGCTTGAACCACAGCTTCAGGAGGAAACAGCTTCAAGTTTTCTTATTTGAATTGGCAGATGGCTTTGTTTAATTATTTTTTTTTCTTTAATGCAGTAGAAGTTTTGTGTGACTTCTGTGTGTTTATAAACCTGGACCACTGTAGCACTCTTGAAATGCATATTTTAAAAAACATGCCCTGGTTGAGAACATTCTGCATTGTTCTCCAGTAATTTTATTATGGCCATTGAAATAATCTGGACTTTGCTATGTGCAAACCGGTTTGCTTGTTATCACCAAATACATCCAAATTTGCAAGCCTGGAAATGGCACAAAATCATAAACATGTTTTTCCCCATCATAATTCTCGGCAACTTCTATGGCCATTGTGAATTTTATGCTTCAGATTTGGAGGTCTTTTAATTCCTCTAGTATTCTCTGGGATTAAAATAAAATATTGTATAAACCAGTATTATGGATGCATGTCATCTTTTGAAGCTTTCATGCTAGAAAACCGTGAACACTACACATTAGTGCATACAGTACAATTTAAAAACTCGTTACTAAAAACCAGTAAGCACAATATGTATGAGCAAAATGTTGTAAAAAAAGATAAATCCTTGACTAGTTCGTATGTATGAGAGCAAAACCAAAAGCAGATCAAATCCCCAGTCCCTACAAGTCATGCTTTTTGGGCACAAGTCCGGCTCCAAATCAGTTATTTCACCAATAATATAGGATTAATTCCATAAAAATTATTTTCAAGGTAAAATCTAAACCTGCCTGCTTTCAGAAACTAAAATAACTAGATAGTGTTGCTAGCTCTTCACACTTTGATTCATTACAGCTGAAGTTTCCATGCCTTCTGGGAATCCAGCGATTGTTTATTGATATCTTCCCCATATTAAAACTGGCAATTGAACAGACAGTTGTTAGGACAATGAGTTTCTGGTTTCTGAAGCCCAAGTTGTCCTGACATAAAATCACTGTTTTTGCTTGCTGTAGATGTGTAAGGTACTGTAGCATAGCTGAGCTGTTGCCAAAGATATGGAATAAAAAGGCTTGGCATCTATCACATACTTGACACCTAAAGAGCACAGAAGCTCTAAAATTCCTATTCCCTGTAGGCGCACTCTTAGTCTAGACAAACTGATTTCTCACACTTTTAAAATGCATTACAACACTCTATTGTGATCATTTCATCCACACAGCTCCAGCTAGTGACAGAAGAACCTGTCCTTTAAGCGACATTTCAATGGGCTAAAGCTCCCGCTCCAAGATTCCATTAAAACAATATAATACTTGAAAAGAACTGTGCTGCACTGGGTTGAACTCTCTACTGTGTCTTCAGAGCTTTGTTCTGAGTTCAAGTTCTCACTGAAACTACCTGTGAACCAACTTTCCAAAACAAAGATGTTTTTGACAGCTATTTTCACACTACTATCTTTTTTTTTTTTTTTTTTTTTTTTTTTTTTTCCCCTTCAAAGTGTTCCTTACGGAATTTAGCTCTATTAGCATATTAAAATATTAGTGAGGTGTTCAGCATCACAAATTCTAAATAATAAGGTGACAACATAAAAGATGAGATCTGAACTGCATAGCTTTACTTTTACTGAAAATTAACAATCCCATTTCATTTTTAACGTGGGCTATCATCTGAAAGACTTTTTATGACCATTTTGGTTTTGGTAATATAGATCCACTCTTTTTTTCTTTTTTTTTTTTTTTAAATAGTAACTTCTTAGTATTGACATTTTGGATCTCGAAATAGGTTGGGAGGGACAAAACACTTTTTAAAGCAAAACAAATTGCACCCAGCATCCAACTGCCTACAAAGCACAAGGACTTTGTGCCTTTATTAAAGCTTATACTACTTAAAATCACTGGTCATGATGGAAGAACTGTTAAATCTGCTCTGGAAGAAGTAACAAGAAATGGTGGAAGTGCTACATAAGAGGAAGAAAAATGGGTACACCGGAGCAGCATTGATGAAAACAGGATTCAGCGTAAATGTGACATTCAAAGGAAAGGGATTACGTCTTCAAGAAAGTTCCACACTCACAACACCATGACCAAAAAATAAAAGTAACTGAACTCTGCAGTTCAAGGCAAAGAGATAAAATGATTGGAAATATCTCTGAAATGTTTTTGAATGGGTGAGTCAGGTGTGCTGAATGGTGTCATATTTCAACTCAGACATTACTCCACACATTGGCAAAAAGTGTACATAGCTGCTATCAACTACCTACTGTTTAGCATCCCTCTTTTTTTTTTCCTTTTTTTTTTTTTTAATAAAGGAAACAGGGAACAAGCAATGGGAAGTTGATGTCAAAACACAGAAAAACCTCCCAGCAAGCTTCCCGCAACCACCCAGGATTTAGAGTCTTGCTAGGCGCTCTCTTTTCAATACCAGAATTTCACACATTTCAATGACCATTATGACTTCAAAGAATCAAATTTTCATCATTGTCCGTCATCTGCCGGTTGATTTGTATAAAGGAGTTCTTCTGCATGCACTCCAGACAAAAGGCTCCTTACTTTCGTGGCTATATATCAAATTTAAAAGTTCTGTTTGTGACAGTTGTGTCTGTGGTAAATTAGGGTAACACTGAAGGAGTGCAGCTGCTCTGCAGGAACCTCCTTTTTGGCATCATTTCACTTAAATAAAAACTGAATAATTAGCTTCTGCCTTTATTAAACCACAAAAATGCCACTGGCCTTAGTAATTACTTCCGGTTGCCCCACCTACTTAACCTCAGGAGTTTACACTTGTTAGAAATGAGGGAAAGGAGAAGTTTTCTGTACTTTATGGGAGCAGCCTGCTTGCTTTCCCATCCCCAGAGTGTTTTACTATCCTGAGTGCATGAAGTCTGGCTGTGGATTTGTGTTGCAATATACTTTCTGTAGGAGCTATGATATGAAAGCACAGTCTGCCTTACATAAAAGCCACCAAATAGCTGCTGTGACAGAAGCTTTTTATTTAGTGGGCTCAGCTGCTTCAGCTGGAAGTCAGGATGACAACATACTTCTGCACTCCGCCACACTATTTTTGAAGTAAGTGTAAGAGTACAAAGTCTACTACGGAAATTGTGAATGGAACAATGGAGCAGAATGAACTCAGCACGGTCAGACAACATTTATCTAACAGCTACAGACATAACGAGGGCGAAAAAAGTGTCTCTGCCCTTAGGAAAGTCTGTATTACTCTGAATAACGTTTTCTTTCAGGCTTCACAATCTTTTTGCATTATCATAGTGATCTGTGAACAACACGTGGTACCTAACATGTGTTCTCCCGTCTAACTAAGCCTCAGATCAATAAAAAACCTCAGAAAAGGACTGAAAGAAACATATATAAAAAACAAAAAACCAAACACTGTAAACATGAAACTGAATTCAAAAATAATGCCAGCAAGAAAGCTTCTATTTCAAGAACATATCTTTCCATAGGCAGTTTTACAGAAAACCGTAAAGAAAAACTGGGTATAGGGAAAAGGATATGAAACTGGCACGAATGGAAGCTGGTATCATCACACTAACAGAATCACTGTAAGTGGAAAGGAGGTGTGAGTACCTAAAACAGCCCATCTACAAGCACTATCAGCTTCAGCCAAACTGCTCATCAGTTTGCATTTCACAACCAAGGAGCTGCTTGTTTAACAGCCCTGGTGGCCAAACTTTGCCACTGTCAAACAACCTCCTTGAGAAAGTCCTTGTCACTCCATTGCACAAAAACTCACTCGTATTTCTCAATATTTTGTGTGCCCAATATTATTTCTTGCTGGTTGACAATCACAGCATACCACATCCGATGCACCACCATTAAGACAGTGTCACTTGGAATTGCTCAGAGAACAAGATGAAAGAGAAAGCAGGCATAGACAGTTGGGAGTTCCAAAAATCACAGCTGCTTTGTACAAATGTTACTTCATTATAGTAAGCAGAAAACTTCCTCCTCCCCAACCAATCTTTCCATTCTTCAGTTTTACTCTGAGTTGCATTCCCAAATTGCCCATAGACATTTGTTCCCAGCAAGTCACAGAAGAATTGTGTTTATAAAAGTGATTAACGCTAAAATTTATGGCAAAATCTGCTAACTTGTGTTTTTATGAGTTTAAACCACAATACTTAAAACAAAAACAGAACTACAAGATTTTGCTTCTTCTTGATAGGTCAACAAACCTCAAAGCAGAGAGGTAGTTTCTTGGCAAACCATAATGCACGACAGACTCGCAAAAAATGCCTACTATTCAGTCTGTACTTTTGATGGACAGGTAAACAACATTTTGAGACTTAGAAATAAAGCATTCGAAGCACGTAAGTTCCACTTTCTGCACAGACAGGTACTGCATGCTTAGTATAGCTTTTTTTCCTGCCAAAAAGGAGTCAAAGAGCAAGACAAAAAAACCAAAATAAAACAAACAAACAAAAAACCCAACTATTTAATGCATTTTTTCCTGTAAATGTACCTCTTAGTTTTGGGTATACTGTCTGGGTAAAGGTCATGAAAGTAAAGAAAAAAAGTGTATGATTTCATAGTTTGACAAAAATTAAGAACGTCATTGCTAAATACAGGGAAGTAGGGCTGGTTAGGAGAGAAATACTGGAAGAATGATATATTTATAAAAATAGATGTTTCGTCTAGTAATGACCTGAGAATTCAATGTGGCCGTGACATTCTTCAGATTGAGAAAATTATAAACAAAGTGCTTATCCAAAACAACAAGGAAAAAAAGCCCCCGAATTATTTATAGCCGACCCTGTAAACTGCTTTTTCTTACAACACAGTAAGTTTTACATAGCACATACTATCTAGGATTCATTCAAAGCTTATGTAAGTACATCTTTTGCTGACACGCACAAAAGCAACTGGCTTGTTTTTTGTCATTATTTGTAAGGTATTTAAAAATACACTGCTCCTACAGTCAACAATTTTTAAAAGTTTCACAATCCTTAAATTAAGAACAGAGAAATAAAATCAAGTAGTTAAGAATACAACAACAGCAGCATTTTTAGACCATAAGCTTTCAAATTAAAGGAGAGGCAGTCTCACTTTACCTGCATTTAGAAAGCGTTCCAGTATATAAAAAGAAGTTTCAATCACAGACACTGAAAGTCCTGGCCAACAATCCAGGGATACTGGCAGTATTTTCCATTTTTTTGTGTGTGTTTCCAAAGCTGTTTTAGTGAAGTCCTTACTTTTAAGATTCACTAGAAGTTATCTGTATGTATGTGAGGAGGGGAAGTGGTTTCTGTGAGATGTATGATTGCCATGCGTTCTTGCAGTTTTGTGCCAAAACAGATAGTCGCAAATGATCCAAGGGAGAACAGCATTCAAAAGCTGACAGTGAACCGGTGTACTACTTACAAATAAGCACTGCAATTGCTCTTGTGAACCTTGGCTTTTACAGAGCCAATTCATAATCCAGACAGATACCTTAAAACCTGAGCTGCTGAGTTAAAATTCTAATGCATGTCAAAATTTTAAGACTTGATAACTCCAGTGAAATTTCTCACAATACGGCTGTAAACAACATCACTGCAGCGTACGGAACAGCTATGGTGATTCAATTTAATTAGCTAGCAGTCTCCCTGGGCTGGTAGCTAGGGCACAAAATACCTAAAAAATTTAAAAGAATTCCATTATTTTGTATTCCAGTGTTCCTTTTGTTTCACTTCCTAACCACCTATTTACTCCCTCCTTAATGGTAGCTGTGGAACACTTATAAGGGATTTAAATCGAAGGGTTAAAATTTTAGTTAACTATGCAGATTTCATTAAAAACAAAGAAAAAAAAGGGGGGGGGGGAAAGGGTATTCATCAGAGGTTTGCATGGAGGAAGCAAAAAGTACTGTTTTAAAATTTAATCTGACAATACAGTCACAGTAGAGCAGAGAACACTACAATATCCAGAAATCCTGAGTTCATGTAAGCCAATGCCTGCTTCCATTGTGATGCATGTTCTCTTTTCTTTACACCTTCTTTATAATTAAAGTGATTTCTGTGATCTTTGTCACAAAGTAACTAGTGGTTTGAGACACAGGGGAGAAAAACAGAAAGCAAATCCCCAATCAAGAAATGCAAATTACGAGCCAGATCCCTTGTTTGGGCATGCTTTGAAAAGTTGCATTTAGGAAGTTAGAAGGAAGCCAGACCTGTTAAAAGCTGTTCCTTACCCTAATGCAAGATGTAATGCTCCTATGTAATATGCATGGACTTCAAAAGTTGAAAGCGGGTGCTAAATAGTGTACACAATTTCCATACACAGCAGGTAGTGAAGCAAGAAAAGAAGGGACACAGTTACCCTCATTAAAGAGATGCACAATAGAGAACTGTTATGCAGTGCTACCATAGGAAGGTCTATGCATCAGGGATGCTGCGGCTATTAACAGCTTAAATGTTCGCTATATTTTGTTAATTAGTGGACACAGCTTTTAAGCCTTCAATGTGTTTTAGAAAGATCTTTATGAACAATAACAGATTCATTATTTCCTGTTGGGTTCACGGGGCTTCAACTGTTTAATCATAATCCATAAACACGTGACTGAATACCACTGAACAAAAGCTGTTTCTTTAAATTTACCTGTATGGTTAAAATGCAATCAATCTACAACCTTCCTGTAAAAAGCAGTATCATAAATAGTAGGTGTTACTGTTATTTTATAAGCTCTTTGTGTGTGTGTGCGTGTGTGTTTGTTTGCTCTATCTAGGAGTTTACTGTAATTTGTGCATAGGTCTGTAGGTCTTAGCCCTTAAGGTTACTAACAGGGCAGAAAATCATGATCTTCTACCTTTTAATATAATACCAAAACCTGTCATTAAAATAAAAAGCTGCTATTCAAATTCAGTGATTCATTTCGATACACTACAGCTTTCTTTTAAGCATTCTATTACTGGGGGTGGGGGGGAGGGGAAGAGGGAAATCAAAGGAGAATACAATGTGCAATTATGTTTACTGAACAGTGATAAAACAGTAAGATTTTTATTTTTTTGAAACAGGCATTACAGAAGATGATATTCAACCTTTGACTTATCAGACAGCCAGAATTATTTGACCCAGGAATGCTTTTGAATGGAACTGGCATGGTGGCAAAAATGCGTTCCCCTAAGAAAAAATAAAAAAAAACAGAACAATAAAGAATAAAACATGAGTGCTGACTACATTTTATCTTTAAAAATGTTCTGTCCAGTTGACATGTTACTCAATGAAAACTTTCAGATACATGATAATTCCGGCTTGCACTGAAAAAGTTTGGGTTTTCCTTGTTGTTTTTTGTTTGTTTGTTTTAAATTTACATGAGTACACATCCAAGATGAGTCTATAAAGAAAAACGGTACACTTCTTCACGAGCTGGTAATAGGAATTACTAATCATATTCTTAATTTGTATTTTTAACATTTGCAGCATAATAATAGTATCTCAAGAAAAGATACTCCGTTAATTCTGCATGTCTTTGTCAGTGCTTTGTTAGCCAATGCTTGGTAGAGATTCCCTATAATTCATGTTCTTCTCAACCCAATCTTCAGGCTGACAGGATAAAAGTTATTTACTCATCAAGCAAAGGTGTTCTTTTGCACAAAAAGCAAAGAGATTGTCATTATGGAATGGATAGAATCATATGTTGAAACTAAACAGCTTCCCTACAGTGCTTCACTAAACATGACCCAAAAAATTCTGTGGTTTGAACATTGGATTCTTTCTCTATGGTCCTTGTCCTCACTCACAATTCAACATTCATAATTTGAGAAACCAGCTGTAAATTAGTTAAAAGGCACTTAACAAGCCGCCTAAAATTGAAAGACCATCTCTTTAAATTTCATCATTGATCATCTGAGTAGAAATTTCTACTGCAGAAGCACAAAACTACTGCAGCATGCCTTGCACCTCTCCTCCTCCCAGCCAAGATGCTCTAGGATTCCCACAGAATTACGGGGATACAGTTTCCCCTTCCAGACATGGAAAACTCTTCTTTCTTAATAAAGCGGTTCAGCAAGAACTTCACAAATAGAAACAGCCTTCAAATCTACAAGCAGGACTTTCCTAGATAATAAGAAAGACTTGTGTTTTATCTACAAGAACTTGGATTTATTACACAGACATGGAAAGAGACATTTTAGTGAACAGAAAAACAATGGCACTACAAGGACTTGTTTACTTGCTATTCCTTGCAATACAAAAGGAATCTGTGTTATCTACTAAAATATTTCATAGCAAGGGTTACTATTTAAGTATTCTAGGCAAGTTAGGAGTAATGGCACAGTTCGTGAGAACATGAAAATATGACCTAATCTCTGAAAAGCAAAACAACAAAACAGCTTCAAAAATGAAGTTACTGCTTTACGCCTCTTGATTACTAGACTATATCAACAGCTTACTTTTGTTCTTAGTAGCAGATTAGAAACACTGCTTACATACTTGGACTTAGAAAATCAGACATGCATTTGCAAGTTGAATAACCTGTTGGAAACCAGACAAACTAAACATGGCACAACCATACCCCTTTAATTTGTTCTGAACAGCATTGTAGCAAGCTCTTCAGAATGAGTATGCTTTGATAGAAAATAAAATACTATGTAATGAAACAAAAAAACCTCCTGCATGCCCTTCAAAGAGAGATATTCTTTGACCCAGTGCTCCCAGACTAAAGCCTTGAAATTTCTGCGCAAGAATGCTGCACGAAGGAAGTCCAGACAAAACAGACACTTGAGATGTTAGGAGGTTGTGTAACTGCAATCTCAGACACTCCTCCTTTCAATACCCAGCAGAGATAGCACTACCATGCACCCAAAGAAAAGGGCCTCTGAGGAAGAAACCCAAATCATTTGACCTGTTCCAAAAAGAATTATCTATATAAGGGATGAGGATGCAATTGCAGGAGACTGGTACATCTTTGGATCACTTTATACTAAGTTCTGGGCTATCTGCAAAATATATTTATCTAAAATGAAAAAATAAACAAATCAAGTTGCAGTTTACTCAATTAGCAGCATTTATTGCTCTTAAAAGCAGTAAGTTTGATTAGAATTTCCTTAGCTTCTCTAACTGCTTAAAGGCACAGGAACTTTCTTCACCTAAGGCAGTAAACTGCCACTTGTAGACATTATTACAGAAAACTGTCTCTTGATATCTGGCCAATCAGGTTTTCTAAACCACTGCAACCTTGATCAAACTGTAACTGTTTAAAAAAGGAGATGCAGCAAGCAGTATGGACTGAACTGAGATAGAATATTCCAGTGTAGGAAGGATTTAATTGCCAAACAGCAAAGAAGTAGTGTTTTTAAAGATTGCGTATTGCAATAAAGACCTCAGACACACAAATTAACAGTGACTGTAAGAAGAGAAGCGTTTGAGTATTTAATTGAATGCAAGACCACACTTTAATTAAATATTTGTAATTCAAGCAGATGCATTTGTATTGTTATCTGCGAACATTTAGCCTTCTCCTGAATATTTCACTCGTATTGAAAGAATATTCTGAAATACTACCAAAATGCTGTAATAATGGAAGCTGCTGATCTAAATGAGGAAAAAAAACAACAGAAGGAATACAACCTACAAAAAAAGTTTGAAGGGGGGTGGGGGGGAATGAAGAGGAAAAGCATAATAATAGTGGTATTTTTTGAATAAAGCTTTGCTGCATCACAGAGCCATACATACAAGACACACAAAATTCTCTAAGCTACATTCCTCACCTAAAGAGGAATGCTGTCCTAAACTCAATTCTTTATGGTAACCAGTTGAATAAATACTGCAGTTACAGTGGATTGAATGAAGAAAAGATTATTCTAAATTATTTTATCCAATTTAAACAGTTTAGGAACAGCTTGAACTCACCCTTAAGGAATAAGCTGTAAGGGGTTAACAGTATATACAAAAAAAACCAACAAAACAGAACATCCACTATATACTTATTAACTAACACAGTGGTAATGCTTGGAGAATTCTTGGCTGAACAGTAGTTTCATGGAAAGAAAATATAGTAAAGCCTGTCTTTAATAAATGCATACTTTGCCAAGTATTTCTCATCACTGAGTTGCAAAAACAGCTCCTATAAGGAGTATTCAAATGTCACAGTCTTGCACGTAACTTTACGACACATTATTGCATTGTTTTTCAGAGTAAAGCATAGCATATACTCTTGGCTCTTGGGAAAGGCTGTTATGAATGATCACACTTTGCAAAGCATGCTAAGGTTTTATTTGTTATGTCCTTCATTTCACAGCACTGTAGACAATCAGACTGATATGTGATCAAACTGCATCAATTCAGGCTATTTTTCACTTATTTGTATATTTTATTTTGAGCTGCAGTATTTATTATAAGATATATGCAAGTCTGCACATCACTGTTCAAACTCAGAATGTAAAATTTCACTGTTTCCCATGCCTCAAGCAACACTGGGATTTGGATAAAGATGTACAACTCACCTTTATCCTGAAAACACTGTGTGACAATTGCTAATAATGCAGTCTTTCAGAAAAAAAAAAACAACGAACTAAGCCATTTCTGCAACTGGTTACTGAATGTCCCAGCATGCATACTTTTTTTTTCCTCCTAAGAAGTTTGTTTTCTGAGAATCCTACTGATACATTGCTGCTCCTGGATTACTCCACAGTAAACACAACAGACACTATTTCTTACTTATGAACAGCAAGAAGGAAGCTACTAAGACTCAGTTGTTAATCAGTTCTGGCCTAGGCTGCAGCAGTATGCAGCACTGACTACTCTCTTGAACACAATTTGAAAAGTATGAAATCCTCAGCCCTGAAAAAGTAGTTGTATTTTCTGCACCAAATTTAACATATACATGAGATTAACAGTTACGTAGAAGTCTGATGTTCAGTAATAAGACATCTGAACCACAGCTGAAAAAATTCACAACATAGAAAAAAATAAATAAATTAGGGTAGCAGCTGAAGTGTCAATTGCATTACTGCCATTAGTCTGTCACACCTGTAACACAACCTGGCCCTATATACTCTGGCCATGCTGCACAGACACTTTTGTACATCTCAGTCGCACTTGACAGTGCTCTTTTTGAATACTTTGTGCAGCAATCCATTCCATCTCATCTTGGCTTTATACAAAATATAAACATCTACAACATGGCTAGAAATAACAGCCGATCCTTAACTACTGTTCCACAATATTTCCAGTATCTCCCAAGTAACCAAATTCTTCAACTGTGCTTTGCTTTCATTTTGGTTTAGAGCCATAGCTTGTTTACTACTAGTGAAATATGCTGCTATTGAGATGCAAAGGTTATCTTCTCCAAGTTCCGATTTTGAAATATTGTTCTAACATGGCTCCATTTAACCACTACAGAAAAGTCTGTTTAGTGGTAAATCTTTGGGGGTAATTTGGTATAGCACCTACAATTGCAGCCACCAGGTTTCACAGAAGTGTCTAGGCTGTGGTTGTCCAATTTTTGGGTTGCCTGTGCAACCCCAAGTGAAGTGGAATAGTCTTGGGCCACAGACAAGTGGGTCATTCCAAAAGTAATGCCTCCTATTAATTTTCACGAAAACAAAAAAATACAAAGAGCACAATAATGCCATTGGATAGAGCAAATTCTTAGATACAAAACACTATTTTTCAACAACATCACCATCATTAGCTACGCATTTTCGCTAGCAAAGAATGAGAGCCTGCATGCTGCACTCAAAAAATCTGCATCAGCAGAGGTGATCTATTGTCACCACAGTCAGAATTTACCACTCACTGCCTCACTGAGCTCACATCCACTGTTTGGTCTCCATCAACATTCAGCAAGTGTCAATGAATGTCAGTGGGTGCCATTTTTTTCCATGTGGAGGAATTCAGTGACACAACTTTGCTTCACATTCACTTCTATGTAAGACATTGTGTTGTCAGACTGCTCTTCTGCTGCCACCCATTGCACAGCAGCAAAACGTACCAGAATATTGGTGCGAAGGTTCAGACTCTACTTCTATGCCACCAACATCTGCCTCTGATGTTGTAGGCCAACATCATAAAGTAGGAGGCATTACTTTCAGAATATTCCTCTCCTTTCAGAATAGTTAAGTGTACATAAAGTTACAAAATTTATTTTAACTTTTGATGTTTTTTTGGGTTTTTTTGTTTGCTTTTTTCCAAACATAAGAAAGCGAGCAACACAACCATAAAACTAGGTATTTGATCCTTGTGAAACTAATCCATCAGACTAGTTTGATGGCAGTGGTTGCAATACTTCGTTAACTCTCAAGATGTTCAGTAGAGACTGTTCATGAAATTTTACTGTTTACTTCACCCTTGACAACAGTTGCTCACAAATGTGTGTAGTGGCAAAAAGCAACAATGAGAAAAAGGTATGATTGTGAAGTGAGGGGTACTTCTCTCCGGTAAGGGAGGTCTTATAAAAGTCTGGTAAAGAGACATGATGAAATTCTTTTACTGCAACTCTGTACATTCTATCTGAAAACTCACAGGTAATGTATTTATGTTGATGGAAAATCACAAATAAAAAAATATAATTAATTTATTTTTATTTTTATTTTTTTTTCTTTTTTGCAATCTTGAAATCCATTTTAAGCAAAATTACCAAAGCCTGGTATAATGAACATAAAAATAAGTTAAACAGTTAAATATTTCAGAACACTACCTGAGGGAGATTTGCTGCCAACAGCCTTTGTCCTCTATAGCCCATATTTCCTAATGCAAGCAGGGTCTTGAGAGACTACTTTTCACCCAGCTATTTGTCCAAACTCTTGGAATATGACCTAATTGGTGGCCAGAGATTCAAAATATGATGCAAGAGCTGTATTTTTGTTAAGCTTTGTTCAATTTGTATTACACTATTTGGATCTAGCTACTCACTAAAATTATTTTATTCAACACACACAAAAAATGAACAATAATTCAGACAAAGATACTGTTTTCTGAATGTGTTCTATGTAAGCTGAGCATTGAGAATATTTTTTCTAATGTCGATAATCCTCTACTTACTTCACATTCATTTTTCAGTATTTCAATAGAACTAATTTTTCTATCGTATTCAACGCATGCTGGACTGCATGAAGATTGCAACTGGCTACTGCTTATGTTATGATACTTTTCTCCCTTCTATTTCATTTGTTTCTTCTAAGACAAGGAATATTTTGTTCCTTTTGATTCAAACAGATTCTAGTTAATTCAAAGGAATCCCCGTCAATCACATTCTAGTTAAGTGTATGCTCATGTAGGAATATGAAGTCCACAGAAGCACTGACAATAGACTCAATTACAATAACCAATTAGAAGCTCGTAATAGCCAGTGTTACTCTATATTAGCCTTGTAATCATCAACTCCCAGAGGAGACCAGTTTCCAAATGTGAGTTACAGAAGGAATACAGCAAATGGAGAACTATATCACATTTTCTGCCCATTCCTGCATCTTCTTTCTGATACATACAAAAACTACCTGAAAGGTGATGTCAGACTTAAAACATCAATACATATCTGTATGAAAAGGCCATCAAATTCATCAAAATATAATTTAATGACTTCCAACTATAGATGCCTGTATCTTGTAGTAAGAAAAGGGAGGGCTTTTTAAAATTAAATGTCAAATACTGACTTTTGGAATACTGTTTAATCACAACTTGCAGAGAAACAGTACTTTCATTATACCTCACAAAGTCATTTTAAAAATTACCTATTAAATTACCTGTAATGTAATGTTACCTAAAATTAGGAAATATGCTACAAAAATCTAAAATATATTAGTACAATACTCTGTTTATACACAGGGTTTAACACATGTCTAGAGAAATTCTGAAAATCCCCAAAAAGGTGAAAAATCACATTAAACCTCTTTGTGAAGGCCCTCCTTTCTAATGGGATGTATAGTTCTGCTTATTAATATCAATTATTGGACATTTTATGGCACTAGGAATAATTCGTCAATAATTTATCTAAATATTCAAATTAGAATCTTACTCTAATTTCTAATTACTTAGAAATTTTACTCTAATTTCATAACCTTTGGTTTCAGGCCCAAGAATCTCTGATATTCAAAATAGCTGAGGATTAAATGACCATTTAGTTTACACATGTCTACAACTGACAAGCAAACAGTGAACTTGAAGAAAATGATCCAGTGGCTACTAACATTAGGCTTCAGAAACATCCCAATGACTATGAGTGCTTTCAACTTGACAAGAACATAGATGTTAGAAACAACTATGCTATTTACAATTCATTTACACCAATACTGAGAGAACAGAACAGCTGCATTTCAAAGTAGTTTAACTCAACTGTAAGGATCAACTGTCATTGCTAGATAGACAAGGTAATGCAAAACTAACTTAAGATAATGTACATGTAACTATAAAATGGAAGATAAAAGAGTATCTTGTGGGTCTGTCTTTGCACTGCAGTCTCTTTCAGATTTACATATTCATCACTGGAGGTCATAATAGGGAAATCTGATGGTGTAAAGTCAGGTATTACAAATATTCTACTTAGATTTTTTTATACATGAAAGAACAGTGTTATAATAATCAAATTTAATTTATAATATGTTTAGGGAAATGAAGGCCTATTGACATGGTGCATCATATTTACATAGTGACTCATGAACTCCTGTACAATAAATGATACTTTCTGAAACCCAACTTATTCAGTAAGATTAGCAAGATAATCACCCTTGCTAAAATATTTTTTTCCCTTATTTTTGAACCTAGGATGACGTTACAATTTTTAAATATGGAAGAAACAATTACAAAAAAATACATATATTTACAGATAAGTAAAAATTTATTATTGCTAAATGTAAATTACAAACAACGAAAAATAGAAGTCCTCTAGTTGTCAAACTAGGTGCATTTTTTTCTAATAATCTTCAGCTTTCTCGGTGGATAGACAGTTACCTGTACGAATGTTCCATTTAAAAATACAAATCCCAAATATTTCTTTATGTTTGCAAGTAGTTAACATAGTTTCAGGATTACAAGCAAGCAGATACAATATGAACTGCCTGGTATATATGATGGGATTTTTTTTTTCCCTGAAGATTCAAAAGTGATATGAAAACCAATGAAAAGCATGCTTCTGCTGTGACGCATTCCCTCCAGAAGTCTTACAAAAATTATACCATTGAATAATGTAAACATAAGTGTCAGGTTGCATCTAGAGTAACAGACCACACATTATGGAAGAACTTACAAGAAAAGATTGCCAAATTTCTGATCTGCTACTGATTAGCAGAAGAATGTTATGCGTTTGTTCCTAGTTGTAATCCAACCTTCATGCATATTCAAAAGCTAGAGTATATGTACACAGTAACAATAACCTTGCATGCCTCTTTAAGCACACTATTTTGTAATATGGGTCCTAATGAAGATAATTTTAGGAAGCTGGCAAATTCTGTATGATTCCACTACACAGAAGAATACTCAGATTTCAAAAACATAAAACTTGTTATAAATTACAGCTCATACTGATCCCTGACCACAATGTAATAATAAACAAGGTACTCATCACTTTATATTGCTTAATACTTGGAATGCCATATTTCCTTCACATACTTGTTTTACTAATGCTGCCTTTTAAAAAATGTATGAAGGATTTTTGCTTTGTAGTTCACATTTGTATGGCTTTCCTAGAAGAGCATAGAATACCATACTGAATGCCTATTGTGTAGAAATAACCCCGAAGGCTGTATCATAGCAGTATGCAGTAGAAAACCCTTACCAATTTTTCATCAACTGTGATGAGTTGCGTGTCTCGAGTTTGGTCCTGTGCCAGCCGCCATGTGGAAGTGCTCAGTGACCTGCGGTGCAAGACTTGAAGTTAAAAAATGATTCATGCAATGAGAAAATAGAGGCAGACAAATCTTACATAAACAAGTTACTTTAACAATATCCGTCTTGTAAAAAAAATTGAAGAGGGAGAGATGAGGGCACAAAAATCCTTTTTCTCCCCAATTAGTTCTGTCTGCTGAGTTTTTGGCAGACTCCCACTTAGCAGTTCACAACAGGCTGCACTTTATGTCAGCCTACAGGCTCTCTGTCACAGAGAGACTGCCAGTGGCAAGGACTGTACTGCTCTATATGAATGTACAGTAGCTGGTTTGTCACGAACAGACAGAAAAATACAAGGCTGCTGCAAGTATTCTGGAACTCTGATCCTTAAAATGATGGCATCAGAAGAAAAAAATCCTAAACCTATTTGTAATGGGAAAGCTCCAGTTCTACACTTCAAACCAGAACATTAATTTTTTTTATTTTTTTTTTTTTAATAAGCAAAAAGAAAAATCAACAAACGGAACAAAAACTCTAAGCTAATAATTCAAACAAAATTTTCTGTCTTTGAGTAGGCAAAGTTCACAACCATTTTGCTGCATTCCTGAATCAGTACAGGCCAACTTATTAGCTTCCAGGAAATCTGATTAATCTTTCTGCATAACTGCTAAACCTGCAAGGTACAGATGGAAACCTGGAATCCAAGCCCACATCACTGAATTAAGAAACAGAATTTGCTGTTAGTTTGCATTATGTCACTGATGTCAGGATTAGGCTTTTTGAGTGCAAATCATCTTTTGGCAAAACAATGCAACAGCAAGTGAAGCAAGCCAGAAAGCACAGTTCTCTGAGCTAGTAGTGTGCTTCACGTTTAATTAAGGTCATTTTAAACAAATGAGGCAAAAAAGTGCAGGAATACAAACAACAAACCAGGAGCTAAGCCCCCTAAGTTTCAAATGTTCTTCAGAAGATTACTCAACTTGGGAAGACAAACATACTTGCAGATGCAAGAGAACTTTTAGATTTTGCCTTTGGGATGCTTACAACTGTACTTCCAGTGATTTAACACCACTATCTTTTGAGGAAACCAAACCATCCACAATTGTCTTTAAAAAAATTTTTTAAAAGGAACAGCTTTTTAATCAGAATTCCAAGACTTTCAGAAAATCCTCAACACAAAAATAGTCTCCACATCCAACTACACCGTAACTACTGAACAAACAATACTTCAAAAAGGGTAGCAGGAAAACTAGCATGCAGTCATTCAAAACCTGTAGAATTACAGCAGTGTACCCTTACAAGGCATATTAGTAAGACATGAGAACATGGAAGCTGTAGCTAAGGATAGAGTCCCAGTGATGCATGCACCTACTCATGTCTTCCAGCTTTAAATCTTTCTCCAGTTTTCATGGATTCTGGTGATAGTGCATTTCACAGATTGACAGAAAGATCTATGTTGGAAAAGACCTTCAAGATCATGAAGTCCAATCAGCAACCTGACATACAAAGTCCCATCATTGAACCATAACGTTCAGTGCCTCATTTGAAGATATGAAAACAATCACTTGGAAACAACCACTACTGTGCTAAATAGAGGAAAATAGCTGCACTGTATGTAGAATAATAGCTAAATGAGCATTCAATTTTCAGACAATATTGGCATGGCAAAGTTTTGAGGAGGCAAAACTTGCACCAGAAAGGAATTGGAAATTAGTGCCTATAAAATAAGTCACAATAATATTATAAAACAAAGCAACTGGGAAAAAGCTCAGTTCACTAATATTTCAAATGCAGATTCCCACCAATATATCTACACCTAACACAGAATACAAGCTACTAAATTACCTTTAATTTTCCAGTAATGACAACAAAGTCTCTAAGTCATGAAAATTGAACTCGACAAATGAAGCATACAGAATCACATAACTTTGTGCGTGGACAAACATGTGCATTTGAAATTACAAAAACTGCCTCTAAGGATACTCAGAAGAATAACACAAAGCTTTTGAGGAAGCCAAGGAATGCAAGAATTTCACATCCAGATGACAGCTCCTCTGTTACCTCAAAATCTCTGATCCAGAGAACTTGTGGCTTTACACAGCTCTCATTTTTTAGTCTGCACATATCAAACAAGTAAGACTTAAAAAAGAATATAGTAATACATACTGCAGTATGCTATAAAGATGCTTCTAGATGCAACCAATGAGAAGTTACCCTAGAAGAGGAGCATAACACATGACTTCCAGAAGAAAGCAGCTGAGAAGCACATTATTTCCAACCTTAACCAAGGCAAAGCATTCTGAAGGGGAAAAAAAAAACCACTTTATCTCCTCATCTCCACAAGAATTTTAGTACCAAAACAGCATCCCACAATTATTCTAGAGCACTATATGATGTGGTGTACACTTCGTTACATAATATATGGCCAAAGAAAGTTCACACAATCAAACCGTAGAGAACAGCAGAGAAAAAAGATGCCGTATAAATCAGGAAGCTTTTCCTTGCTCTATGAAAAGGTCTGAGGAAGATGTGAAGTATTTGAGTTTGCCAGGATTGGAGTAATTAGGCTGATCAGAATCACACATTTTCTTTGTAATATAAATGCAATTTAACAAAATTTCAAATTGAGTTTGAGCCAGCTTTTTAATATGAACAACCATTTAGCAGCTCTAAAAAGCATAAATGCCATGCCCTTCCAAAATTATTTCCACTCAGATTATGCCATCTGACACACTTCTTACTCAGGTGACTGCTCATTTTGGAAATTTCTGCCTTTTGAGAAAAGAATAAAAACTCCTACAATTAAAGCTGAGAGGGAAAAACATATTTATAAAAATCCCATCATATTAAAAGCGGGCAGAACCTTTCCCTGAGATGCCACTACACTGTACACAGGATGAGTTAATGTTTTTTGCACAAGGTGTCTATGTCAGATGGGATGATTTGGAAGGCATCCTACCTTACAGCTCTCCATAATGTTTTATCTCGCTTCTTCAAAGACAGATGGACAGCTTTTGCTAACTTAACTTCTGCTCCTTTTCACCACTTTAGAAAAAGCTCACCTGCCCCTGGCATTAGTAACCTTCTTCCCCTTCAATATGCAGCCATCTGCTCAGGTCTGGATTAAAGGGAGGTGGAATTTTCTTTAAGAACTTTGTAATTGAAAACTGTTTGAAAACAAGTATTTGGACAGACAACAAATTTGAAGCTTAAGTTCATGGAGGACAATGTATAAGAATACATAAAACACTAGCTTTGCTTCAAAGATGACAGACTCTTGGTACTTCCATATGTTCTAACTCTCTTCGGAAAGTATCCTAGAGCCTAGAAATATCAACAACTTGAAAATACCATGCACCTTAAATATTACTATCTAAAAGTTAATAAGAGTGTTACTGTTTCCCAGGGAACTTATTTGATTTTCACCAAGTTTCTTTGCACAGTTTCCCTTATGCCAGACACTAAGCTGAGGAAAGATACCTCTGCCCCATAACCCTCTTTTCAAACTCCTACAGTCATAAGCACCATATGATCAATCACATTTTCCCTCACAAATCAGTCATACAGACTTGATGACACTTACTTATCATTTAAGTTTAATGAATATATGATCTAAATACCTTAAGTGACTATGCCATCACAACCTTTTGTTTTGTCCCCAACAATAAAGCAATTCTCACAAGATTCCCAATTACTACTTGACTCTGCCCACATATACCTTGAACCTTTAAATGGCTTCTCCAACAGACCAAATTTATCCTTCTATCTTCTTATGATTCTCACACAGAATCACACAGAATTACCCGGGTTGGAAGGGACCTCAAGGATCATGTAGTTCCAACCCCCATTGATTCTCCTTTCTTCTCACCTGTAATATGCTTTTGTCTCTTTTTTTTTTCCTTCTAAGCAACATGGCTTAACATTACCGCATTTTGCCTTTTTCAGCTGCTCAGGCTTTCTTTTTCCCCTGGCCAAAAATCTCAGGCTGACGCCACAAGAAGAGAAAGTCCCATTTCTCACCAAGCTCTGATTTAAAATTACTGCTCACAGAAAATTTTAAATAAATACATCAATATTTTAATTCCAAAGTTCAGAAACTCTACGGAGACTTTTAGACATAACAGCTAGTAAAAATCAACCTTCCTGTCATCTAGGTTCATTAACCTCCCATCCAAAATACAGATCAGACAAACTTCCTTCACGCTTACAATCTACCAAACAAAATGAGATGAAACTCCAAGCTGGCCAAAGCTCCGCTGCAGATTTGCGTAAGCATTTTTCTTACAGTGAGTTCCCTACTGATGAACAAACAAGCTTTAAATGCAAAAGCTGGGGCTTATTAGAATAGTTAGCCTTTAAAAACAAACAAACAAAAAACTCAAAGTGATTTAGACAAAAGTAAAATTAAGGTTTATTAAAAAGTCACTCATGTCCTCTCTGATCTTCCTGGTACTTTCCCACACGCTCAGTATGAGGCTAATCAACTCTGCAGCTTCTTGGACTGTAGGAAACCTTACGCAAGTTCTTCTAGTCTCTAAGAAGGCTTTATTTCTGCCAACAAGGAGGCCTGGCTGCGGCTGCTGGAGATGCATCTGGCACTAGCTCCCTTCTCAAGATTTTCTCTCTTAAATACAGTCACTGTATTAATGGAAGATACCTATTTTGTTCTTTGAACATTAACACAAATATAGAGGTATCTTTGTCTTTCCACAAACACAACTAACTTGACATGAACCTGGATGAGGCCCTTCTGCCCAGAGAGAATATCACCACTTAAAATATTGTTCCATTTACAATTACAAAAGTGCTATTTCTTCCCTTCCTTTCCCATATGTGTTAGGCATTTAAATTCCTTAAATTTGATCTACAAGATCCTGTATAATTGTTTCACAATATCATCATTTAATCATTTGTATCACTTATGATCATTTCACCACACTAACATCTGCATTTCACTTAAAATATAACTATTTATCATACAATTTTGTCTTTAGCATAAGTCCAATCATGGCCTAGCTCGGCATGAAGTTTACTTTAACATCTGCTACAAAACAACACACTTCAATTAGATTTCTCGGCTCCAGTGTTAAGGATTTTCAAAAAGGGTCACTTTTTCTTCCCTAACATACATTTCTTTAGAGAAGCATTATAGACAGGAACTTTACATCCAGAGTGAATTATAGTTACAACTTGTTATTTTAGAATCTCACAGTAAATTTAAAGATCTTTTATACTGAACAGAGAGAGAGGAATAGAAAGTTGGCAAAGGGTTCTCTACATGGTCTTCTTGGTAAATATTTGTATTAAAAAAAAACCAAAACTCTCCCATCAGCTCAGTAACACTGAATGAATTAATGATGAATACAACTGAAACCCTGTATTTGTAGACTTCATAAAATTTAGTAAGTTTTGCTTATTTTGGAAAAACCATGACCAGCTATCCACACAGATTTCTTCTACGGGAAGAGGTTACTCCCCCTTCTGCAGTCAGTAAAGTCACAAATAGATTCTGTAACTCTACCAGACAAATGGAGGGGCCCATTATGAAGGCATGTGAAATTCTTCAGTCCTCAATACAACCCATATACAAGGTTATAGTCTCTTGACTATCCTACCCCACTACACAACAAGGAGATAGCAGAGTTCCTTGCTTCGGTGAACATACGTCTCTTCTTCAATTTCTGAATTAAGGCTTAAAAATTTACCTTAGTAACTTTGGATATCTGTAGTCAACACTTTAAAGTTATCAAACGCGAAGTTCTTAAGAGTCTGCTAACAACCAGTATTTAAAACCTATATGGTCTGTTTATTTACAACACAAGCATAAGTCTTGTGGAAGAGGATACCAGCCACAGAGGCTCTGGAAATCTCAAAAGGAACGCCCAGAAACCTAGTACAAGGTGACAAGCAGCCATATTCACAAGGCATGAGTTTGCCTTCCACAAAGAGCAACACTTACTGGCATGTTATACAATACCTATATACAAAAACTTGTATTTACCTGATCCAATCTAGGAGTTGAGACTGAATT
Organism: Coturnix japonica; assembly: GCF_054131305.1. Taxonomy (NCBI): domain Eukaryota; kingdom Metazoa; phylum Chordata; class Aves; order Galliformes; family Phasianidae; genus Coturnix; species Coturnix japonica. Next base: position 55,175,304 of record NC_140702.1, on the reverse strand, counting down.
CATGGCAGGAAAAAAAAAGAAAAGAAGAAAAAAAAAAAAGAACAGAAAAAAGACTTCTTAACCTCTTCATGCAACTCATCTGACTGTTTGATCTATTAGCACCCCCTTTTGGTCATCTGCTGGAGATATACTAAACAAAAGTAGATATTATGGCACACATAATCAGATCACAACACAAATATGAAAAAAGTCCAAGAGAACAACTCATGAAAAATAAAGGTACTCACTTAGAGTTAAGTCTACCTGAAGCTTTAAGTAATCTGAGACTGAATGATCAAAATAACCAGCAGGTGTGCATTTGCAGATGCACACCAGACACAAAAGACAAAATAGATAACCATTCTTAGAAAACCAGTTTCTTTATTTTTTTATAATTATTATGGCATTTATTAGGAATAACAGAAGCATCACAGCTTATAGTCACCATAAAAACTGAAATTCTGAACAAGAAGAACATAGATAAACTGCCAGGTCAGAACTCTCCACAGCACCCAACATAGTCAAATGCTGCAATTTAATAAACTAAAAACAAGTTAGTATAGTGTTCTTTCATGCATATTGTAGACATGAGTGACCTGTTAAATCATTTCAGATACAGTTCAGATAGTTGCATTCAGGTCTCATATACTGCATTTTTATAAAGCAGGCTCATAAAGCTGAATTTGTGGAAGATAAAATACAGTGGGATGATTTATTGGTAGTAGATTTACTACTGAAATACTGTAACTAAGGTGACAATGCCTCATCAGAGTCATTAATAATATTATATTTTAACCAGGGCATATTTATTATTCTTACAACATAAACAAAATATGGGATAGTTCATAATGCCAAACAGTCCATGTGGTATCCATGTGGTTCTGTTTTGTAGTATAACTTGCATAATAGCTTCTCCTGGGTTTGGAGGTGAAGCAAGTTTCCAATTTACATGCAGTTACACTCTCAGAAACTAATGGCGTTATTTGCTTGCAAAACAGTGCTAAATTATCAACACTGCAAAGATGGTTTCTGGATGAATGAAAGGAACACTTAATTGTTTAACCTAAACTACTGCTGTTTCTATATTAAGCAGCAGCACAAACAAAAAAAAAAAAAAAAAAAAAAAAAAAAAAAGAAAAAAGACCAGCACTGAAATAGAGATGTATAAATACTGCATAAGAACATAAAAGGTCATATGAAAATATACACATGTATTCAAGGTTTAGTTCAATAACCAGGGCAGGAACTTTTTGTGCTTTTGTGCTTTATTTTCAGGCAAATCTGTTTACAAAAAGAAGCATCAGGCATCTAATATACAATAAACAAGACAATAACTGTTAACATTTGACCTGTGGCTTTGTGTGCATTCTCAAAGCTAAATGCTAAACTGGTTTGCCTTTGCAAATATAACTCATTAAATATTTCTAAGTACTAAATACTTCAGCTCTTTTGGGTTCTACTATAATTATTTCACAGAAAAGGAAATCCTTGCAACAGCCACAGCATCAGATGAACCACATCACTATGCAAGCACAGCTCCAGCTCCCAGCAGTACCCTAGGATCAGAGCATGGCAGTCACCTCTAGCAATCCAGCAAAGTCCCCACGACAAAATCTAGCTCCATGAGCTGCCAACACCTGAAGCACAGGTGAGCACAGTGCAGCCCTTCCTGTTCCTCACCTGTGGTCAGACAGCAAACACAGGTAGGGTTAACCTACTCCTGCAGAGCTATGCAAGTATCTCGACCATGCTCTCTAAGAACCTGCTTTATAGGAGAATTAACTGGGTGGCTGCATGCACACAGCACAAGTGTATACACAATGACAACTACTTGAGGTGATGACTATCTGGGGCAAAAATTCACAGAGCTAGCACAAGCTCATAGCAGCACCCAGGCAAACATGGCCTTCATGCCCCAGAATAACTCTGAGAAAACGCCAGGACAACACCAGACTGTTTCTCAACCCTCTTGTACATAAACTCAGTCATTAATTGGATCTAATGTCATGTAAGTGCTTCTAGATCCCTTTATGCAAATAATTCAAATTAGTCTAGCCCAGACAGTAGCGTACAGACTATAGAAATACTTCAGATAATGGGGCTTAGAACATTAAGAATTACCCAAAAATATTTAGTATTTGTAGTAATCACAAAACTCATTGCAGAGATTTTTGCAGAAATCCTGCATAGCCTGTATCAACTACCAACTGAATATTGTTATTTAATGAAATTCAGTTACATTCCTCTTCTTTACAGTGATTTACGAAAATGTAGAAGACTTCTGCTTCTAATTCCAAAAGCTCTTACTGCTATTTAGTTAGAAAGCCTGATAAAGCTAGCAAGGAAGGGGGAAAAACAATGTGGAGAGAAAAGACAAAACACACAGGTGACATATTTGCTGTTTGTTCTTTGTAAATGTCAAGTTTCTCCCCACACATACATTCATATAACTAGACAGTAACTAAAAACTGTGCTCTCTTTATAGCAAGAACAACAAAAGTCAAAGGGTTTAATTCCAAAATTGTGAGGAATGAAACTAATGTTCCACAGCCCACCTCTGGGTTAGGGAAGTCCATGCATTTTGAACAAGAGCCTTTGAATTATGTAAAACTAAACAAGAAATGCAAAGATACAGGAATCTTCACTCAAACTGTTCTATGGCAAAGCATGGTCTTGTTTTTTGGCTCCATCCTATCCTCTCAATTTTGCCTTCCTATTTAACCGAATGTATAGGTTTAGGCAACACTTATTCAAATAACCTCAGCCTAATCTCAAAGTCTGTGTCTAAAGCAATACTATGGTTTATAAAAGTGAACTAATCTACTTGGTTAGTAAGCCTTTGCTGTTGGGCAGCAATGAAGGAAAATTTATTCTATAGAGTTATCAATTTTTGTTTGTATTACTTCATAAACATCACAACCAAATGGCTCACAAATGAAACATGACAGACAGAACGTCACTTTTCCAAATCACATGCTCTCAGCAGTTGTTTTAGATGAGAATGAGATAATCTAGCTAACACCAAGGATGATTTCACTCTTTCTTTGTCCACTTTATCTCATCTTAGCCACCTTCTCTACTGTTTCCCTCCTGAAATCAAGGTTTTTTCTTCAAATCCTCTTTGAACTGTTGCTATTTTACTGTTATCATCTGCCTTAGCTACTCTACATAACACCACACAACTTAATCAACCACAGATCATTATTTTCTTTTTCTGACTGTCCACGTTCTGCCTTCACTGAAATATTCCAGCTCCTCCACTGTACACACCCCTGAGTGGAACAAACAACACAGTATTTCAATATTTCTTTTCTCACTGAGCAACATGAAGATACACCAGTGACACCATCTTACATGCAAGAATAATTCTGAGTTTTCAAGTCAGCTTGTGCGTAATAAAACATCCTGAAGACACAGGCTGCCAGACTATGTGTCAGGGCCCTGAGGGCACTAGCAGGCCTTAGCAAATCTGATCAGTCTCACCATGGGGACATCAGGAGATCTACTTAAGCTGAGCTTTGGATCTTCAGCCCATGCTTGAGCAACATGATTAAGTCTATCTTTCTACAGCCCTGGCTCTGGCTCCTGCCTCAATCCATCTCTCAACTTACAGCATCTCTCCTGCCACTTTTTGACCTTGTTGCCTGCATGGACTTAGATACATTGCAGCTTGTCTTCAAACCTGTACCGGGCTCTCATCTTTTGACTGGAGACCCCAGGTGGACCCCAAACCTGGCTTATCTCTCAGCTATATCTGGGACTCCTGTCAGATCCTACTATCAGTACACAGTTCTGCTCATGTTGAGATGACTGCCCTGGTCAGTGAGGGCACTGTCCTTGCTTGGATCACCTTCAGCTTCCAGCTTATCCTGGTTTTAGGAGCAGCTGGACTTTAATGCTTCTTTGCAATTTGATAATCATGACTTCCTACTAATTGCAGCTTCCACCATTTCATGTAATCTATTTGCATCTGTTTTTCAGCATCATTACTTTGAAAACAAACCAAAAGACTTTACTTTTACCTACTTTATAAAGATTTAATTTATATTTTATCACTTTCTAAAAAGATACTAGCCATATGGATTACTGTTGTGGAGACCAGCATTTACCTTCTACAATACACGTGCCTTTAGGTTTGCAACCTATGTGGCCTATGAAAGCATCTCCAATTGAAATTTTACAGTTATCACATCAAAACTTCAAATATCAGTATAGATGCAAGTATGAGTAGCAGTCACATGTTGCCAGTTTAGAAAAAAAGAAGCTTCATCTGCAGCATACCATATAAATCTCTGCAGTCTTGAGACAACTACTCATGAGGGAGAAATTAATGTGAGGCACAAGAGTAACTGTTATTTAAATGACATCTGCTTTGAAAGAATAGTTGACTGCACTGTTGTTCCATAATTATCTTAATTAATTTTCTTCCCATTTAAAGCTGTATTGTAAATACATCTCACAGTCATTTTTTGCGAACTCACCTCTGAGATAAAAGTAACCTCATCAGCTACTGCTCATACATTTTGTGTTCTCCAGCACTTTTATTTATAGTTGGAATCTCTCCCACTCCACTAGGACTACAAAAGGAAAGCATTTTGTTAGCCTTCTTTTACTGTCCTACTATCTAAGTAGCTATTAGCTCTCTGGAAGGATACTACTGCTTACTTTTTTTTGAAGTGGAATAAACCCTTAAGGCAAAACTGGTACTTCAAATGGAAACCTACCTCATTCTTGAATTCCAGTACAGACAGTGACATTCAGATTACTAGTCTCTTTCTCTGGTAGGCATAATCAACATCACTGTATGACAAAGCATTACTACTGCTAAATTTCCCTTTAGATAACTTTGGGGTACATACAAATATTCCTCGATCTCATAACACTCAAAACCACTGCATTAGGAGCTGTTTCTTTTCTTAGTTCAAAACATACCAGTTTTACAGAAGGGAGTAAGACACTTCTTTGTTGTTGGGTTATTAAAATACAACTCTAATTTCATAATGAAAAATGCTACTTCTGAAGATCATTCAATTCAAATCGAAATACCTATAAAAATCCCTAACTAAAACTACTGCAATACTAACAAAAAAAAAAAAAAAAAAAAAAGATGTAGAACTAAACAATTATTCTATGAAATAATTCTTTAATATACTTCAATATAAATGGCATTACTAACACTACTAAGATGTTACCTTATTAGATAGATAGCAAATGACATTCATCAGAAGCATATAAGTGCCCAGTACACATTAATAAAAGATAAGACTTCAAATGTTTTATATAGAATACATCATATGTGAGTTATAAAGAATTAGGAGAAACTGTTCATGAAATCTTTCAAGCAAACACTGCAAGAATAACCAGCTGCAAGAAGTGTTTGCCCACACACATTCTGGAGCTGCCTACAGTCTGTCTAGTCTGGTCAGAAGTTAATTTACTTCCTCAGCTTCAGTTACAGGGAAAGCGAACATTACAACATACACAAATTACTGCAGCTAGACACGGCCTGTTAACAAAATAGTAACTAAATATACTTTTGTCCTGGCTAGGAGAGAGCAATTGAACCTAACAGTTCAGACAAAAGTACGCTACTAATTTCTTAAGAAATATGGAAATATGCATTATAAAGATAACATTTTCAGATTGCCTCCTGCTAACTTAATGGTACTTTTTAATAAGCAATAATAGATGTGAGCCTAATGCAGTCTGGATACTTTGTGACATGTTTAGAATCCTATTGGTACCAATTTTAAAAAATTCACTCAAAATCTATTATTGTGAGAATGAAGAAACGTATGCGGATAAGACTATAAAAATAAACTCTGAAAGATTATACAAATGTATTGAAACTGTCAGTATAAAGGATGTTTCTGAATTTGTTCTCATTTTCTGAAAAACTATTTATAGTAGCTTTAAACTTCCCTGCTCAGCACTTCAGTGGATGTAACTTTTCTCTTATTAACAGCCAGTTTTGTTTACAACAGCCAATTTGGTCAACAGCAAAAAAATCAATAGCCACTGCACAAGCTGGAGTACTTTTCATTTCTAGTTTTCCTCAGAATACTACAAGCTGAATTACAATATATAACATAATAATTATGTTAACAAAAACGAACAAAGAAGGGAGAAAAAAAAAGTACACAGACATGGTTCAGAAATGTACAACTTCTATTCTTAAGAACAGATTCTTCCTTCCATCGCTAAGATCATCACAGAGCACAATAACTATGAACAAGAATTCCTGCTACTCGCAGACAGATCTGAGTAATGATTTTGCTCTTTTTATATCCCTAGAACTTATCTTACACCTAACACTATTTTAAAACATGCTTAATGTTCACAAATCCATTAAAGAAACAACATTAACAGACAACCTGTCACATGTCAGGGATGACTAGAATTTGTAACTACTTAAAGTAGATTATTTGTTCATTGAATAAGCAAAAGCAGTATCAAAAAAATTGTAAAAGTAACTGAAAGTTTATAATAGCAGTCATGTTAATCGTAATCTGTGTTTCTGTCCTCACCACCTGTTAACATGGTCTTAAAGACAGGCAAGATTACCCACAGTATAAGGGAGATTCAGTGCATTGGCCTAATATACTATCATCTATACATCAATCTAATATTTCCTCCCAGAAAAAGTAATATGAGACACTTATTTCAGCTGCAGCTTGAGTAAAAGAGTAAAGTTGATTGATGAGCATCAATTAAATTCATTAGTTACTTCTTTTTTTGTACTTTAAATTATCCTGAAAATCACTTGTGCATGCCTCTGTGAAGAACAGCTATGAAGGTTCCTACAAGTCCCTACAGTTCCTTGTAGTCAGAAACAGGAGCCCAAAACAACCACCTCTTGGGCAACCGTGTAAAAATTCTGCAAATAATGCACAGAATTCAGACTTATACTGGGAAAATACAGACAGTTAAGTCATAACACTCAAACATACATTAAGGAACTTCATGGTCATTTTGACCATAAAGTATTTTCCCACACTAAGTTAAACATGCTCAACAGTAAACACTAAACTACTACAACCAAAGCACATTTTAATATTATGTTGACAGATTTGAAATGCTAACTACCGACAGCATTCAAATTACCCTACTTTGTATATCCATACGGCATTTCTTAATCTACAGATTTCTTGATTTATTTGACAAAAAATTATTTAAGTCACTAAAGCATGTTTAAAAAAAGAAAATACCCTCTCAAACTGAGAGATACCAAATATCTGGTATTAGGAAACATCACCACAAAATCCTTCTTTATAGGAGAGTTTATGCGATTGCTTTTTTTTTTTTTTTCCCCTTGTTTTGTTTTATTCTAAAATAAGATTCCTTTTCAAACTCAGTATCAGTATCATATTATAGCCCTCTGCCTTAGGAGAAGGCCTTAATCAAACCTTGCATTTTAATTTTTTCTTGTCTCAATCTACTCCTTTACAAATCTCCAAAGTAGAGGGAAGATCACCATACTCTCATCAGTAGAGCAGGAAGAAGTTTTTTAAGTAGAAAGTAATGTTTGGGGTTTTTTTTCTGTGTTTTTTTTTTTTTTTTTTTTTTTTTAATATGCCAGACTTTAGGTAAGTGATCTGTAGTTCTAAGCCCAAACTGGGCTGATAACAAAGCTTTCAGATATTTTTCAGCAAAGGCAAGCCTACAGCTATTTTAGTATTCATCTTCCAATACAAAAACATAGCCTTAAAGTCTTCCTTCTTTTCTCTGTTAAACCTTATATTTCTAGAAAGGCTGTCATTCCTTCTTTGGGTTTCTAATTCCAAAAGTGAAGGAAACAAATATAATTAAAGTAAGTCACTCTAAGTTCTCAGCTATAAGCAGCAATTTAAGAAGTCTCATCAGGAATGTTCTGCTGTCATCACCTCCTGCTCTATTTACTTTTCTTCAATTACATTAGAAATTCAGCTATTCCCAGAAAAAAAAAAAAAAAAAAAAAGAAAAAAGAAAAAAAAAAAAAGAAAAAAGAAACCCAAAACCACAACCTTCTCTCCTTTTCCCACTTCTCAAACTTTGGCCATCCACATCTCTTTTCCCTGTCTGACCCTCTTACATCATCACCTTTCTACTGAACCTCAACTAGAACAATGAAACTGACTAAACTTTACGAAATGTTGCGGGAAACCTACAGAGCATTAAGAACATGAATTAGGAGGCTAAAGGTCATGAAACATACTATTTTTCACTTCTCATCTGTGAAAGAATTCATTTTGGTAGCAATATTTTAATATTCTGAATGTTTCACTGCATCCAAACTTCACCGTTCTTGACTGAGCCTTCCAAACCTTCCCCTTTCCATGCTAAAGGAATCAAGGCACAGCTCACCTTGCTCCCCACACTGCTTAAAGTGGAAAATAAAAAAACCACTCGGGTTCACTGGAGTTGCTCTAACCAAACATGGATACGGATATGCATATCCACTAGTAATAGACCAGTCACTGCTGGCTCACCACCTCTTGCCTGGCAGAAGCAAGCAAGGATTATTAATTTTGATATTGTATAGAAAGCACTATAACAGAACTCAAATTATCCTATTTGTCAGAACTCTTCCTTGTCTTTTAAAGCATGCAGAACTGATGGGGCAAGAGTTCCTTCTTCACAATAAACAGAGACCAAAAGATCATTCAAGGGACAAGTAATTATATATAAAAAAAATAAATAAATAATAACCACAGGTGATGCTTTCAATCATGGTGAATAAGTAATATTTTGCAACTACACTGCCTTGTATCCACACACAGTTATTATCAGAGTAGTGTGGACAGCCAAAAGAGATGTGTTTTTAATGAAGTATGCACTTAGTTATATGCAGCTTTTACTTCTACATTAGTGCTCTAGGCAAGATCAGACAAAGACTTCCTACTGCTTACCGTTTTGTTTTTAAAGTGATATTTATTAACTGAACAAATTGCAGTGTTTTTCATCTTTTATCCCCTTTATATATTTGTCTCTCCATATTTCACCTCAAGTCTGCTCCAAACTTCCACATCACTAAAATCTAACTAAGAAATTCCTCTGAGCTTCATTAGGCCTTTTGGTTTACAGCTGCACTAATGTGCAGTAGTACAGTTTGATTCACCACACCTTCTCCAATATACATTAAAAACAAAGTAGAAATTCAAAACTGAATTGTAAAATTTGAGTTAAATATATATTTTAAGAGGCTTATTTCCCCTCTGAGCAACCAAAAGACTATGTCTAAGTACAGCTTACATAGTAAGGGTGAAATCCCCACTAACTTTTAATCCTTATCCTCAAATTTTAACCCAGGTAGTGTCTGCAGATGCAGTCATCCACTGGAATCAGTTCAGACAAAATTAGATGTTGAAATACTACTTTTTTATTTAAAGAAAAAAAAATAAAAATAAATCAGAGCAGTGTTTCAACCTGAGAGCACAACGCTTACATTATCTCGTACGGCATACGTGAGAATGTGGCCAGCATGCACAACAGGTGGATGAAATAAGAAGTAAGACAACTTCAATAATGTGTTACTACTCCAGATCTTTTTTTTTTTTTTTTAAAAAAAAGCAACAAAATACTCAACAAAAGAAATACTATTTTGAGGAAAACAAATAATTAGGAGAAAAAAACCAAACATTGGCATGAAAAAGTTAGTTATTCTCAGAGAAAATAAACGTAAACAAAAGGTGAAACATTTTCCGTGTTACTGATGAAAAAGCAAGGTAGCAACTGAACAAAGTGCTACACGTCTTCTGCATTTAGAATTTCTTTATTTTCCACAAAAATGGCTTCCCCCTCTTTTTCTGTTTTGAGCAAACCTCTTGCCAACTTTGCATATGCAAATAGAAGAGTAATATTTAAATGGCATCCCAGATTTCCTCATTCTCTTGAGCATATGGCATGAACTGAGTAACAGGCTTTTTACTACACAAATATCCTAAATTCCTCACCCTGCTAACTTCAGGTGTCTGTTATGATGAATTAGCAGAACATTTCTGATCACCCTTAGAGTCTCTGCAATACAATTACTAGAAACAAATAATAAATTTTAAAGAACCATTATCTCTCATGGAAAAGTGATAAGAACAATCCATTTTTATAAAATTTAAGGACTGGATAGCCAGATACTACACCTGCACATACAAAACATTCTGCTTCTGCAAAATGAATGATTTTCTTTGTATCATGACTGCGATATCTTGTGAGACAAAGGGACCCTGAAATTCTAAGTGATTTTGGAATGAATAGCTGTTTCTCAATTTAGAATAAATTTGTTTGTTCTTCAAGTACAGAGCATTTAAAGTTCTCTTTTCCCAGCTCAACCTACCCACTTTCTCCAGCTCAAGGGAAAACTGTGATCTTTCCCAAGTCAACGACATTTAAGAGAGTCCCTCCTTTGTTTTCCTCCTATTCACATGAAACTGTACCATTTAAATTGTACCCTTAAATCAAATTCTGTCTGACAGTAATTGAGCAGTCAAGCTTTACGTAATTTGGAAAGGCAGACATATAAGGTACATCCTTCCCACTGACATCTATTTCAGACAAACACATCCAACATAACTTTAAGATCATGAGACAATAGATCTTACATTGTAAAAGCTTCAAAACTGCAGTCCCAGCTGCTAATGGTCTATTAGGCTCGCCATGAGACAGAAGTATGGATTCAGTAACTGCTGCTTCAGTGATCTTAGCTAGACATGCATCATTTCCTAAAGATATCAGATATGGTGTCTGAACTCATAACTTGGGCTGAACAATTATTTCCCAGTTGTGTTACTAGTCATGAGTTCGGAATCACCACACAAGGACATGTAAATTCCGAAGTGCTTAATCCTCAAATTGATACACTTAAACTTGAAGATGTACTATGTATTTATAATAAACAAATATTACTCATGGAAATTAGAACAGAATCTTTTGGCAGCACTGGAAGATTCTCCCAGGAAATGTTTTCAAAACCATAAGGCAGCTACCTTACTTTGTAACTGCAGCTCCAAAAAGCGTAGAACTACTGGAATTTGTGCAAGTAAAAAATAAACAAAAAAGCAAAAAACACTTCAAATAAAACTGATGCTTTCACTTTTAAACTTTAATCCTACAGTGAGCAAACAATAAACTGCATTTTTCCCACAATTTCAACTAACAACATAAATCTGTAATTTCAACATTTCAATGAATCCTAGAATGGCTGAGGTTGGCAGGGACCTCTAGTCCTCCCAGCCCATCAATAGCTCCAACAGGAACACCCAGTGCAGGGTGTCCGAACCATATCCACACAGCTTTTGAAGATCTCTAAGGAGGCTCCACAACCTCTCTAGGCAACCTGTGCCAGTGCTCCATCACCCACACAGAACAGAGTGCTGCTTGGTGTTCAGGAGGAACTTATGGTGATCTACTACTACACTGTCTCTTTTACTGGCAATGGACACTATTGAAGAGCCTTGCTCAATCTTCTTTTATCCAGCCTTTAGAGAGCTCTGTATAATGGCAAGACCTCCCCCAAGCTAAATTCTCTTCTCCACACTGAATGGTCTCAGTTCTCTCAGCCTTTCTGTACAGAAGAAAAGTAAGGCAACAGTTCTTTTTTCATCTTCTTTACCTTTTGCTGGACTCCTTCTGGTAGCTCCATGTCTCTCTCATACTAGGGAGCCCAGAACTAGACACAGTACTCTAGGTCTCCTGGTTCCAAGGAAAATTTTATTCTCAGTCTTCTAGCATGCAATGATTGCAAAACTGTGTTAAACTAAGTGAAAGTGACTTGCAGTGCCTCTTCTCAAAGAACCTTGCAGATTTATAATCAGACTACTTTCCCATGAAATGCGAAACATATTCAACTTCCCCCAAGGCAAATATCTCCAAGATCCCTCCTAATAAAAAAAATAAATAAATTAAATTAAATAAACAAAAAGTACACTAATACTGTAATTCTCATTCTGTGGGATAGATCTTATTCCAGAAGAAATGACAACTCCAGAGTCCCTACCACACATCTCCATGTTGTTCATTCCCATTTCTTTTATGTCCTACTATTTGTGCTGGAATAACTGCTTAGAAAATTGTGTGTTTCAAGCAAACAAACAAAACTACTCTTAACCTGGATGAGTTGACTGCTCCAGTGTACCGCAGTGCAGGAAACTTTTTGCATCAGCACTACAGGGTATATGAAAGGGAAGGCAGAAATGAGCAGCCAGATGGAAACAGGAAATATCCGCATTAGTGCAGACGAGCTCCTAAATTCATATTCACGGATTCCAGAGTATTTTTGTGAGTCTGACAGTTAATTTTCAGCACTGTAGAACAGGTGTCATTTTAAAGGGGAACAGCAACCAATGGAACAGTCGGGGCATAATAAAAAGGGCAAAACCAAAACAGTTCGGCTTTAACCCTTTTACCTCTTTAAGTGTATGTATGCAGTCATCTGTGTGTAGATTAAAATAAATAAATGTGTAGAAAACACACAGATATTTTCAATAATTACTGTAGCTTTCCCTAACCCAGGAAAGCAAACCTTTCACAGAAAACAGCAGTGAACTTCATTTGTTTTCCTGATCAGAAGAGATCTTACAAAACCTTGGGACACGCACAGAACACACACACAGCTCTTCAACTACAAGCTGGGAAATGCATTAAGTCCTCGGTAACATCTCCCCTTCAAAGAAAAACAAAACCAAAACAAAGTGCCAACAAAAAATTAAGTGGTTTCCAGCACTATTTCACAGATGACAGTGAAGCATCAGCGAAAGATCAGCTATGCATCCCCTGAGAACACGTCAAAGGCCTCGTGTTGAGGATGTGGAGAAACCTCAGAGCAGCACGGGGCACGGGAGGGAAGTCTGCGGGAAGCCGGGCACAGCGGTTTCCAGGAGCTGCGGCCTCCGGGCGCCACAAGGACGCGGGGCGGGCGGTCACGGCGCGGAAGGACAGGCGCAGGCCGACAGGCGCAGGCCGACAGGCCCGGCCCCGCTGGAAGGGCTGTGCCGGCCGCCCGCTCACAGCCTGGCCTCCCCTGCTCGTGGAGGGACCCCGCACTGTGCCCTCAGCGCTGCTCCCGACGGCGGAGCACTAGGCCCGGCTCAGGCTCCTCAAGCGGAGCGGCGCGGCCTCCCCTCGGGCCCGTCGGTGCGGGGCGGCCGTGCTGCCGGCCGGCGAGCGCCCGCGGTGCTCATTACCTGGCCGGCGACAAGCGGAGCACGGCAGCGCCGCTGCCCGCCACAAGGTGCCTCAGAGCCGTTGACATTGAGAGAGCCGCCGCCATGACGCTCGCCTCAGCCGCTGGGGGACGGCGTCGTCGTTGGGCCAAACCTCCTCCGCCCAGACAGGAAACGCGAAGGCGAGCGGGAGAGGAGGAGGGGGCAGGGTGCGTGCGGGAAGGCTGGGTGCGACGGCCGGTGCCGGACTGCGGTGCCGCGAGTTGCCGGGAAGGGGAGGCGAGGAGGAGCCGGGAGATTGCTGTTCTGTCGGCGTCTGCAGCGAGCGTCGAGCGGCCTGAGAGCGTCGGCCGATCCGAGCGGCCTTGCTGCGCTTGTCTTGCTCCCGGAGCGGAGGGTGCTGGGCCCCTGGGTTGCTGCTCTGACGTAACGGCGTCGTGCCGGGCCCAGCGACGTCGCAGCCCGAGCGGCGCGTTGCCCATGAAGGCCGGGAGCCGCAGCGGCCTGCTGCCGCCATTGCGCCACAATGGCCGGGGCCCGCGTCCTGTGCAAGGGCGTGAATTTGCCCCAGATGTGGCTCTGGTAATGTTGGCACTAGTCTGTGTCATTCTGTTTCCAAGTCAAAACAGCATGAGCTCTACAACCAGAGCTGAGCTTTGGTCTATCTTCTAGCATGTTATGGAATATGTTGTAGTGTCTAAACTGCATTCGTGTTCTTGGTTCACTAGGGTAAACAAGCATTTCACATATGCTGTGCTTACAGAAGGGCTGTTGTGATTTTAAACTACTTCATCTATTGCAGATGAACAGAGAAGACCAGCAAGACCCCTATTCTCTTAAAGTCATATTTTTAATGTATTAACTATAAAAGGCAAGTTGGTAACAGCACTTACGTCGTGGAATACGATGCTGCATTCATAGTTAAAGAAGACAGGTTGCTCTAAAGGAAGACTCAGATACTGTTGTTTTCAGTGCCAAAACCTCAAGTGACCTAGAGCTTTTGGAAACAGTGCTAGAGTGGGATTTGTAATATTGTGAGGGACTGAAAAGTTCTGGGTTCTGGGAAAAAGACGTCTGCATTCTTAATACACACATATATATTAGATATATATTTAATAGTGAAATCTTACGGTCTGGGGGAAAAAGTACAATAAAGCTTATCTGAAGTTTCAGCTTTGATCATACTGAAACACTGGAAAAATTCAGAGTGTTAGACAAAAAAGTTGTGAATTTCCTGCAGGAGGAGATGTTAGTTTTAACTAATAGTTTGTGAGCTGCTCTGGGAGAAGCTAGCCTTGTTTTCTGTTTTGACAGCACGGAATCAGATACAAATATTCTACAAGCAAGTGAACTCAGCATTTCCCTGTCTCAAATAAAGTAAGACAGAAGAATGATGGTTTTAGTGAAAAGTTAAACAAACCTTTAACAAATTTCTTCTGCAGTTATCAAATCAACAGAACATTAATTTCCAATGAGAACAAACAAGCCACATGCTTGTATTATATAATCCTAATTAAATGTCAGACCTGGAGCCACTATTTCATAGTCTTTGTATTAGGCGAAGGTTGCAAAACATTTTCTGTTGTAAATCATTCTGTTAGTACTTCCCACTCAAATATGTAATTTTCTACACTTTCTTCCTGTCAAATATTACTGAATTATGGGCAAATGAAAAAGTATAATATTTTTCTCTTTCGAAACAACAGCAGTTATGCAGAGAAAAAATGAAAAATTGTTCTGGGCAGCATAGTACAAACAAAGTAAGGAAAGCAGTTTACCCATTTTGGTAGTTTTGTGGACAGTAGTATTAGTGGAATTTTTCCATCATTAGTGGACATGGTCAAAGTCAGATGTTGTAAGGCAGACAGCAGGAATAATCTTGTAGCAGTGATTAACTGAGCATGGCCTATAAGGAAGCATATAGGATGGAAAATATGAACCTTTGCATTTGTTAATTTTTCTCGAAGTATTTTGAGAGAAGACTGAAAAACTTCTTTTCCATCTGTATTAGTGATGTATCTAGTCACGCATGTTCTCACACTCTGATTCTTCATTCATATGCAGACAGAGTAAGAACATCTGCACCTTAGAAACCCAGTAATTTTTATCACTCCCTATAGTGGCCTGAATGATGGCAGGTTATAGGAGGCCAACATACCAACTCAGATTCACTTCGGCTAATCTAAACTTGTACCTTCTGTGGTGGCTCAGCTGAGAGAAATCTGTCTTATCCTGGAAGCAGAGGGAGATTTAAGCTGTTCAAAGACATCAGCTGCTAAAGAGTGGTTTGGTGAGGCCAGTTGTTCTTGAGGGTCCAAATGTAAACTGAGGCAAGCTGTTTAAAGTGGGGCAAGCTGTTTGAGTCTGTCTACTCTCTGTCAGTATTCAGATAACCAGAGCTCATCTGAAGATTCAGGTTTCAGGGTTTTTGCATCTGCTGTCTTCTTTCACTGTCAGAGATGGAAGCAGCAGTTTGGTCCTCACATGAATGCTTCCTACGGCTCACTTCTTTGAACTCTTGCTTTTCCTGCTACCTCTCCTGTTGGTGATGGGGAAAGGACAGGGTAGTACAGGGCAGCTGGAGCTTGGAGCTGTCACTTTATTAACTGGATCCGTTAGAGGAAGGTGCCAAAATCAGGAGCAGCCTTTGGCAGCTGCAGAAACAGTACTGTCTTGTGCTAGATCACAGTGCCTGATGGGCTTGAGCATGTGCACAAGTGAACGTGCTGCTAATTGTTAGCACAGTCCCTGGAAAGGTTTCTGCCCAGGCCAATTAGCACTGTCCCAAACAATGTCTGAGCAGTCTGGGAACCAGTGTGGACTGGGGACTGTTCCTAATAAGCAGTGTGGATGAGGCCAGTCTGGGTTTTGGATTGTGTTTTTGGAGCAGGGGATAAGAGGAGAAAGAGTTTAGTTCTGTGGATGTGAACTGTGCCACGTAAGCTGAGCTGCATCAGGGGTACAAAAGGGTCCTTTGACTGTTTATTTACTAATATAAATGTAACCATAGCATTTGTTGCTGAAGTATTATTGTATAGTAGTCACAAACACAAGAGACTATTTCTAGACAAATATCCATAGCTCTCCAGAGACAGCATGTGTGGCAATTCCAAGTACACAGTTTACTGTGAAATTAATATGCACCAACAGTCCCCTTGCAGTCTGGTCCCTGAGAAAGGGCGAGAGATAGGAGTTTTTCTCTTTCCCACTTTTAACAGACTTACAAATAAGTCTCTAAGATACTCCTTCATAGTTTTGAGTGTATACTGTTTTATCTGATTGGCTTTGTGTAATGTATTCATATATATAATGTGTTTGTATATATAAGATCTACTGAATTGTTGCGTCTCAGGTTAAACTAATCAATTTGTGTGCATATGCACAGTCCTAGAAAATGAAACATTAAATGCCCTATTCTCCTAAATAATACAATAAGTCAGTTTTTGAGGTGACCACAAAAGAATCTTCCGAAGTCCATACTTTCATGAAGGCTTAAACTTTTCATTCATAATTCTGGCTGCAAGCTGGTCTTCTGTCACTGATATACTGTGAAACACTGTCCCTCAAGACCGAAACAGTTTATGTGCCAGCACTTATTGTGCTGTACAGTATGCTCACAGTTCCTATTGTCTCACTCTATGAGAAAGCTTATTAGCTTAACTATGCAGGGTTAGAGTCATATTTTCTCCTGACATATGTGAGCAGCACACGTTGTGAGAATCTTAGAAGAAAACTTAACCTTTTACTTTTGTTTTTGTTTTTCTGTAAAAGTAAGGCTGTACAGCTTTATTCCAGGGAAATAAATTCATAGACTATAATATTTTCAAATAAACTGCAGTTAGAAGTGAGAAATTTAGAGATACTTCTTAATGAATTCTTCTTTTGAATTGTTGTATTTTATTCTGGGTGGCTTGGAGGAACTATAGAGGAAACAATAGCATCATTCTTAAAGATTTTGAAAGCTTTAAGTGTCAAAAAAGTAGTAGAGAGGGGGTGTAACACTCAAGCAAACTAATCATACTGGTTACAGCTACATGTGTTCTCAGTTTCATGTTGTATGTTGGTTTTATTGCCTTTATGTTCAGAAACAATAATTTTAGTGTTGGATAACTCTCATTCTGACCATTCATGTAGCTAAGTGTGACAATAGCTTAAAATGTACTATGGTATTCGCATTAATTAACTGGAACATATTTTTTTTTGAGCATCAATTTTTAGTTTGAAAAACATATTTTGGCAACATGAGGGCTCACTCTGATGAAATATCGGTTGTGGTTGTACTTACAGGTTTTTTTGAGTATTTGCACAGGGACAAAGACTGTTTCTCTTAAGTATCCATTTTCAGCCCTCTCTGTGCATTCAGGCACAGGGTAAATTTAACAGATTAAGTCCCAAATGTCAATTTCTGCATCAAAAGATGAGTGACCGTATGATGGTAAGAACACAATGTTTGGGAATTTTAGTAATTGTTTACATCCTCTATATAGCAGCCAGGTTGATAAGGAAGATGACAATATTCTCTGTATAGTCTGTTTGATTGCATATGAAATTTAAAGTGCAGACAGAGCTTTCTGGATTTAATTTCCCCCCCTGTTTCATATGAGGGAATAAAACATCTCAGCTCATACAGGAGAAAAAAATTAAAACCAGGCAACACCAGCTCCATTGTAAGCTTCACATGCAATCAAACAGCCTTGCAGGGAAACTCGCCTTCCTGACTGCACTGCTGCCACTTGTGAACTACAATTAAAAAAAAAAAAATAAAAAAATCACTTTTTATACTCCCTGCTTTCAAGCTAGACATTGACATGTGAACCAAAATCTTCTTTTTAACTATTGCCCGGGAGGCCACCAAAGAATCCCAGCTGACCCCCTGCCATCAGAGTGAGTGATGGTAGGCTGCTGGTGTTGCAGCTCGCTTCCCTCGGGCTGCCACCCTGAGAGATCCCACCATCCACCCTCGGTGTGAGTGACATTAGCCCACTGGGCTTTGAAAACACTTTTCAGGTCGCTCATCGCAGGGAGATAGCTTCCTTCACACACACCATCAGGGTGAGTGACGTCAGGCCGCTGGGGTTTAAAATACAGACCCTCAGGCTTGCTAAGCTGACACTGCTGAGAAAACTGCTTTTATTGTTTTACATCAGCAGGGACCTCTTTGTCTTTCTTTGTATTGTTTACTTAGAAGCCAGCCTCCCCCTTTCCCGACTCCCACCCCAGACAATTATTAACATCTGTAGAGTAATTTCTTCTTCTTCTTTTTTTTTTTCTTTTTTCTTTTTTTTCTTTTAAACTGGAGGTGAAGCAGATTTTAGTCTTTGAATTTTTATAGCCATCTGCTTTCTCATATGATTTTTGAAAGATCCTGGGTGTGTCTGAGTACTTGTTAGTGGGAGTGTCTTAGCATGATAAAAGACAAGCAGTTCTTAGAGATTCTAATCTTTTTAGCAATCCTCTATCAATAATGCAAATCTTAATCATACTTCCACCTGAGATTTTCCTGAGGTTCATGAACTTAAGGAAATGTTTTTCTCCACTCTTGACAGAATATATAGTATATAGAGTATATAGCTGTTGATTGGTTTTGCTTTCATGCTGCAAAAATTAAAAAGTTCCTCTCTTGCCAGCCACGATAGGAATCTATACCTGTTATTTCTGGTGGTGTATTATCAGCCCTAAATTCAGGTGATGAGATTTTATGGGCTTTGTGAAGTGAATCTATAGGGTTTGAGATAAGAATCCTATATTGGCTAATGTGAAAGAAAAAAAAGATTAAAAACTGTAATTACATAATGCTGCTGTATGCTCTGTATCACAGAATATGTAATGCATTGCAACTATCTTTTTTTTCTGAACTCTACTTCCCTTTAATTCAAAATTAGTAAATATTTCTTAATTGCTGAAAATATTTCTATTTTAAAGTTTCTAATTCTTTATGAAAACAGCAGTAGAGAAAGCTAAAAAAATAAATGCATTTGAGAATTTAGATAAAGAGCATCTGAGAAAGAATACTTGTTAATTTGTTTAAAGGTATAGAATATGCTTATATTAAAACTAACATTTTTGTGTAATATCCGTATATTGAAACTAACATTTTTGTCCTGCGATTTTCTTTTACTTTCTCTACTTTGTGACATTTGAAGCTCAGTCTTTCAGGGATCTGATCCACGCTTTATTGCCTAAAACCTTTTTGGAGTCATATTTCACAAGTAAGAGAAACTTGAGTATTTTTTTATATAGTTTTAAAGTATTCTCTTTTCTTCAGCTTACCTGCTTTTTTGAATGGTATTAACAACAGGTGCTGAAAGGCACCAATTTCACCAAAGGAAGAGACTTTTTGCTGTTTTTGAGAGAAATCAAAATCAGGAAATTATTAAAATATGTAGTATATGTTCACTTTGGTGAAGCAACTAGGCTGTCCAGTAAGAAACATTAAAAAAGAATTTGCCTTAGAATTATGGAAACTGAGATAAAGAACATAAGTACAGAAACAGTGGGGACAATTGGATAGTGAGGTGGATTGAGAACAGTCTGACTGGCATACCCCAGAGAGTTTTAGTCAGCAGCACAGCATGTAGTTTGATGCCAGCAGTGTTCTCCAGAGGTTGGCGCCTGATCTGATCTTGTTTAACATCTTCATCAGTGACATGGATAAAAAGCTAGAGTGCACCCTCTGCAAGTTTGCTGGTAATACAAAGCTGGGAGGAGAAGACAGACCAGAAAGCTGTGCTGCCATTCAGCTAGATCTGGACAGTTTGGAGAGTTGGGCAGAGAGGAACATTGTAAGGTTCAACAAGGGCAAGTTTAGAGCTTTGCACTTGAGGTGGAATAACCACATGCATCAGTACAGGTTAGTGAATGACCTACTGGAGAGGAGAGGAGCTGTGTTGAGAAGGACATGGGTGTCCTTGTGGACAACAGATTGACCGTGTGTGTCCATGTGTGTCCTTGTGGCCAAGAAGGCCAGTAGGATCCTGGGATGCATTAAAAAGAGCATGGTCATCAAGTCAAGGATTGTCCCCCTCTGCTATGCCTTGGTGAGACCACATCTGGAGGACTGTCTCCAGTTCTGGGATTCTCAGATCAAGAAAAAAAGGGGGACTTCTAAACAGAACACAGTGGAAATCTACAAAAATCATGAGGGGCCTGGAGCATCTCCCATATGAAGAAATGTTGAGAGACCTAGGACTATTCAGCCTGAAGAAGAATGAGATGGGATCTAATCAATGCTTATAAATAGCAAAAGGGCAGGAGTCAAGTAGATGGAGCCAGTCTCTTTTTGATGGTGCCCAGTGAAAGAAGTAGGGGCAGCAGGCACAAACATGGACACAGGAAGTTTCATCTGAACATGAGGAAAAACTTTGTTTCAAGAGTGACAGAGCACTGGAACATGCTGCCCAGAGAGGTTGTGCAGTCTTTTTCTCTGGCGATATTTGAAACTTGCCTGCTTATTGATGACCTGGACAAAGGGGCTTCACTAAGTTTGCAGGTGACACCAGGTTCGGAGGAACTATCGTTCTAACTGAAGGTAGGAAGGCAGTTCGGAGGGATCTGGACAGGCTGGGGATTCAAAGGAATTTGTGCTGCGATGGTTGTCAGCCCATCCAGTGTAACTGTTTCCAGTGTAACTAGCCATAGGACTAGAGGGAATGGCCTCCAGTTCCATCATGGGAGGTTCAGATTGGCTATTGGGAAAAATTTCTTCTCTGAAAGAGCAGTCAGGTGCTGGAATGTGCTGCCCAGGGAGGTGATTGAGTCACTGTCCCTGGAGGTGTTCAAGTCCAAGTTGGACTAGGTAATCATGGACGTCTTTTTCAACCTTTGCAATTCTATGATTCTATGGACTCTTTCCTGTGTAACCTATGCTAAGGAACCTGCTTTAGCAGAGGGGCTGGACTAGATGATCTCCAGAGCTCCCTTCCAGCCCTTCCTATTCTGTGATTCTGTGAAATGATGCAGTCAACAAATTTAGTTTGATTGAGGTCTTTTCAAGTTGTCATAAAAGTTACCCCTAAAAATTACTTCTAGCAGGTGCTTCAGAGAACAGTGATGAAAATGATGATATTCTGTCTTCCACACTGTTTTTTTTCTTTTCCAACTTATAAATGTTCTTTTAAAGGTTCAGTTTTATGAGTTTAATGATATTCTGTCTACACACCAGATGACATTTATGTGTTCTGTGGCTTTCTTAAAATTACTTTTCTAAGTTTGTCATTAGCGCCTTTTCACTTTCTTGTAAACAGGACCTTCAAGTCCAGTGGCTTTTTTACACCTCATATGATCTGAAGCAGGAGCTGGATCTTCTACTATTGCTGTTCAGAACCATAGAAGAGAAAGGATCTAAGTGCTGTTATGTAAAATTTGCAAGTGTTTTTTGTTGTTGTTGTTGTTTTTCTTCTGGAATGACAATCCATGCACTCCTTGCCATTATGCAACCGTTTGCTTGATCAGAGTGAAGAAAACCCCACTTCTTGCCCTCCTTCCTCTTTTTTATGATGCCCAACTGGATTATCACTATTGCATTTTCTTTGCTTGAAAATATCTGATCAGAGAAAGTCAATATCTGACTACATAATACCAGTAGGACGAAATTTATGTCTAACATTTTACCTCTCTCCTCTTGGCTTCCTTTCTAATTAATTAGTTAATTCATGAACTAATTCTTACCTTCTGTTGTGGAGTTTTGCACATCATTCTAGCAAGCTCATATTTGCTTGTATCAGTATTAAGACCTTCTCAAAAATATATGCAATTATATGTATTCTCTGATTATAGATGGTGATCTTATCTATAGGGCAGCCTCACAGAACGTGAAGGTTTTCTGCTAGGTATATAAGAAGCTATACATTTCCCTGTGTATCATTTGCTCCTGCCACTTGCTACGACAACCAGCTGAAATATATAAGACAAAAATTAAAGTTTGCATGGTAATGGAAGACAATGATGGGATGTCTGAAAATGTAAATATCCTTTAAAAATTAAATGCTTTCTTATACAAATAAGCTCCAAACTTAGACTTCCTAGTGAATGTTTTTACAGGAAGTTGATTCTAGCTGAGTCGAATTTTATTTAAGTTGTGTTATTTATTCCCTTTTTGACAAAATATTCAGTCCTGCTTTTTTTCTGACATTCTAAATTCTCCTTTTTTATGGCAAAGAAATAATACAAGATTTCCTTATCATTCTACCTAAACATTTGGAGGAAGACCATATTTCTTTTTATTATTCTGAGCCCTGGTTTCCCTATTACCAGTTTCTGACAATAGAATTGTCATTAGTATACAATGACTATATTCGACTGCCTGTCGAAAGATGTCCTGAAGAACCCTCACAGAAGTGTCTCAAGATGACTAAAATTGCAGTTTATTTTCAGCAGAATATGGAAAGAAAACAGATTTCTGTTTATTTTCAGTGATTTCTGTATGTGAGAGCTTTTTTGTAAAATAAAGCTCAAAAACCTAGAAGTTTTATGACCTCATAGTTTTGTGGATTTTGATTGTAAAATACAACAAAAAGATACTTGTTGTTTCAGAGAATATTTCTAGTCATTTTTCATCATTCCCTTCTTCTTTTTATAGAGAGTAAAAACTAACAGTTTTTGAAAGTATGAGTGGCACTTTTTTTATTTAAAAAGAGTTTTTAATTTTTAATTTTTAAAGGCTAATGTGACTTCCCTGGCAAAGGATTTTCTTGACTGCACCTTTTAACAATATACAAGCAGTAGATAATTTGACTAAAGTAGAGTTGATGCCAGAAAAGGTAACTCGTCCCAGAAATCCTCATATCTTCCATAATGTGTGGACCAAATAATAGAGATTAAGACTTTATTTTCTAATGATTTGCTGTTAGGTCTGAAATGATTAATGAATCTCAGCACATTATACTGATAACATTTTCTTTAAGTGCAGCTGTCACTATTCTGTGGGAGTTTCCTCTTTTCACTCTTACATTTAATGTTGCTATGGCTTGGATGTCATTCTTAGCAAGATGGTCACTCATGTCCTTTGCAGTGAAAATCCAAGCCAGGATGATCAATGTTTTTGTAGCTAATACCTTCAAACAATTCTACTCAAGACAGAAAATTCTTCTACGAGAAAAAATTGGAGAACAATTCATCTTATTTCGGAAAACATAAAATGGGATCTTCCTAAGAGCACCAAACTGTGCACACACAAATCTCTCAAGAGTGGAGGTCTAACACTGCACTGTGGTGCACTGGATTTAGGCTGCATGGC
This sequence comes from Coturnix japonica, assembly GCF_054131305.1. Classification (NCBI taxonomy): domain Eukaryota; kingdom Metazoa; phylum Chordata; class Aves; order Galliformes; family Phasianidae; genus Coturnix; species Coturnix japonica. The sequence continues at coordinate 55,151,958 of NC_140702.1, read as the reverse complement.
ATGATCAAAATCAGCTACAGGTTTCTCCAGCTAGTGTAACGGTGGAGGTTCAAAAGCTGTTATCAGTTCTTTCTCTTATGTTCTATTTTATCTTCAAGTCTTCTAGTATCTGCTAACCACATCTGCAAAGTCCTGATGGAGACATGGCAATTCTCTGCCTGTTCTGAACCGTGAAGGTAATAACATAAACTCCGCTTAGTTACTTCTGGAATGGCAGTTTTCTCTCCATAGGATGTTACAAGATGGTACTTTCAAATTAACTGCTGTAAAACCAACTTTCTGGAACAAAAACAAAGCCACATAACCATCTTTGTTTTAATTCCTCTTACTTGTTTTCTAGGACTATTGGTCTATCTGACTATTTTAATGTTATTATTTTAAGTCTTTCTTCTTTTTTTTTTTTTTTTTTCTTTTTTTTTTTTTTCCATTCTCAAACTGATGTATTTTGGTGTTTTTCTTTATATCATAAAAATTGCTCTGATCCTTTCTAAAGTGGAGCATCATAGTGTGTTTATGCTTAGTCGGTAAGGTAAATTGTTCTCATGCAGACAGAGCAGTGACACACAAAAAAAGAAGATGTGAATTATCTCTGCCCATCCCATAGTTTAGATAGCATCTGACTGAGCTGTGCACCTGGGGTATTTCTAGTGGTACCAGGAACCCATGAGGTGTGTCCAACAGTACTTCATTCTTATTCCTTGCTTCAGTCCCACTAGCTATGTTTGTGCAGTTCTTTAATTTCAACACGAAAGAAATTATTCCAAACAATTATTTATTGAGAATCTCCACTCTTGAAGAAACATGTTGATCCTGTGTACCACTGAGACTGTTTAGTAGTTCATTACTCAGAGCATCAAGACAGAATTGCCTAATAAGAGAAGCAAAAGACAGGATGATTTGCATAGCTCGGTTGAACTTCACAGTTTGCATTTCTGAACAGGAGAAAACGCCAAGACTCCATAAGGCAACTACTTATTCCAAATCTGGCATTTTTCCTATGCAGAAAGACAGATTGTGAGGTTCACTGGAGTTATTCAAATCAATCAATTTTTTTTTTCCTGAATACGTTAATAACAAGAACTTTTGTATTATTAGTATACTATTTATGCACTATTTGCATATTAGGATTCTAATGGAGTATATTTGCGTACCTGCCATCTCCTTTTCTTGATACTCCAAGAAAAATCTTAGCAGTGCAGTTAAAGGAATGAGGAAAAGGTTGATACATGTATGCCTTCACTAGAAAATGAAGATGAGTGTGATGCACAACTCATTTGTGACTTTATGTCATTCCATCACTTGGAAGTTATACTAGCAACTCTTAGTCCATGTAAGTGAGAGGTTTCTCACATTCAGCACATAGATCTGACTTGATGGCTCTGCCTGAGTGAATAAAATGGACTAAGGACTGTTCTTTGCTGCAAAAGCTCGTAGGAATTGCAAGGTCTCTGTGTGTTTAGCATGTTTGCCCATCTGACTACGTGAGCTGTATTTGAACCACTTGTTGGGGATAATCCTTGGTCCATGAGAATCTCTGGAATATGACTTTGAATTGTGGCATAGCAGTAGCTGACCTGAGTCAAAACTGTGCCAGGAACATTGATAACAATTTCATGCTACACTTCCTCATCCATGCTCTTGATAACAATTTCATGCTATGCTTTCCCATCCATGCTCTAGATTTGTTTAGCTTATCAGTACAGTGTTATCAGAAGATTTCAGTGCATCCTATCCTGCCTTGGGATATCATCCAGGATCCCTTTCCAGCTCAGTAATATAAGCCCCAGAAGAGTTGTCTGTACTAAGCCCAGTCGTGTAGGACTATTTGCCTTCACAGAATGTGTGGAAGGGCAAAAAAAATGCAACTTCCTTTCTTAGACAAGGTTTACTTATTGGCAGCAGCTTCTCTTAACATGGGGAGAGAAAAGAAAAGCTACGCAAAGCGATGAGTGTCACTAACCTCCCTCATGAAAATAAGCTATAAGTGGTTGAGCTGCTGTCCCCCTTTGGTGGCTTTAAACAAAGATGTCATCTACGATTTTCAGTTTCTGTGAAACCCAAGGAAGCTTTAAGAATGCTGTGAACAGGATAGTGCAGTCAGCTTGCCTGAGACAGACAGCACATCAAGTGATTGCATGTGCAGGGAAATGACATTTGTTTGCTCTGAATACACAAAGAATATGTGCGAGCCTTTTTTCCATGAGTTGTTGAAAACCTGACCTTAAATATTTTGCTTTTCATTAGAGAAGATAAAGATTTCACAGTGACAGGCATATTCAGCTCTTTGCTTTCTCTGGATCAGATATGTCAAAATACTATTGGAGTTTTTTTGTTTATTAATATAATCACAACAAAGAGTGAGAACATAGGTTCTGGACTTGATACATGCTGTTGACTATTTTACAAGACTGCAATTAAAGTGTATTTGATATGTTCCTGTATGATTTGCTACTGTAGTGAAAAGCACAGCTATTAAAACTTTATAGGCAGCTGTGGCTACTTGCTCCTGTGAAAAAACAAATCACAAATTTGTCAGCTTGGTTTCTGTGGTTCTTCAGAAAATAGTGTATTCAAGTCTGGTCTATACTTAATAAGTTTTACTAGCACAATAATGTTTGCTAGCAATTTCTTTCATCTTCATAACTGTTTCACAGTGCCCTAGCAAAGATATGTTTGCTGTTACTCCTGCTGAACTCTTGCTTCACTGATCAGAAGTGGGATATATTTTTAAAAACAGGTTTAAACTAGAATTACTGTTTCTAGGTTCAAACAATGAATGCCTACTGCAGGATTTATAAGAGGAGATGTTCTTAAGTGCAGGCAAGGCTTCTGTTTAATAGATATGAAATAGTTACTAATAAATAAAATCCACTCTTCTTGGCAGGTCAGCCAGTCCTGCTGATTCTTATGACTTCATCACGTTTTTCACTATTTTTGTTTCTTTTTTGAAATCTTTATGCCATTGCATAACATGAATGCATAGAAGTCTGTGCTTCATATTAGAATGCCTTTCTAACCTTAGTGCTAATGGAGAAAAAGATGAAAACACTCTTAACAAATAGAAATATCTAAAATTTGCAGAATTTTACAATTTTTTAAGTTTTTAATCAAAGTATTTCCCAGACATCCTTTTAACACTACATGAATTTTATCTACCTGAGCTGATTTGAAATGTGTTGGATCTCATGCAATGAAATGTCCAGGCAAAAAATCAGTTTACTTTTAAAATGAATTGTATAAGTTATGGAAGTATGGAGATTCAGAAGCTTCTGTTCAAATCTGTTGTTGTTGTTGTTTGCTATTTTGTTTTTGGAACTGTAGGAATATTTAACTTTTTAAGATATGCTTTATAAACTAAAACTTTGAAGTTGTGCTCACTGTAGAATATTGGTTATTAATATTCTGAAGTGAGGAGATTTGGCACAAATGTCACAAGCACAAGATATCCCATGATTTTGTTAAAATAAATAGTGCCCACAAACCTCTTCAGAAGTTGTACCAAGAAGGAGCTTTCTGCCTACATGTGACGGTACACATCTGTTAATTCAGAGATCTGAATGTGAAATCCAGCACTCATGGACTCCAGGTGGATATTTGATACTCTCAGAGGAATTTGGGCTTCATAAACCAGGGTATGGATTATTCACAACGGTGCATGTTATTTCCCTCCTTGTGAGAGAAAAGATATGGATGAAATATTTGCATCAATTATTAATCCCAGTACAAATCAATACAAGTTACTAATAAATGAGAAATAGACATATGTCACTCCCAAAAATCAGCTGTTAATGTCTCTTCACTTACTGAAATGGCATCCTACATATCACAACAGTTCTGTTAGTAACTAGAAAATATTTCATTAGGTGCAAGTTAGGAATGCACACTAGTTCTACCATGAATTCTGCATTCATAGCACACTATAACTTGAGATTGGAATAAAATGTACATACAGCATGAGAAATAAGGACAATAAGTGACTGAACTCAGAAGTACATGATTTTAACACCTAATGGCTCAGTTTGCCTCTCCACACACAATGATTTTGTGCTGATTAAAATTCATTGGAGTATCCCAGGCTTCCGCATGAGGCTGCCATATACAGCATTAAGGACTTCTGAGAAACAGTGTCCTTTGGCAACAGCAGCTGGAAACCAACCAGCATATCTTAGGGTGCCTGAAGTGGCAGTACATTACTGTATACTGGCAACTGAACTTTAAACCTTCAAAGTCCATGCTGATTTCAAGCTTATGGTCTCTTCTTGAAGGTGATATATTTGCTACATCTTCTACAGAACGAAGTAAGACTCAGGACTCAGTCTTTTTCAGAATGGATACTCTTTCCATTCAGTATGCTCATTCAACATATTGACTCTTTCCTTAATGAAATGCATTGATGCCCAAGGATGATGCAGGCAGTGACAGACAACCCCATGGTCATAGTGTGGAGTTGGGCAGACAGCCTTAAGCTTGACTACATTCCGCAGTGATGCCCTGCTGGTAAGAGTACTCTGTTGAGAAAATTGCAGGGATGGGTGGGACATTTTCAAGAGACAAGTTGTCAGGGAAGAGCGCTAATCAGTAGATTAGTGGAACCAATGCATGTTCTAAAGATGCTGACAGACCTGTTCTTACATGTGTGATCATTTCAGTAGTATGTAGTATGCAGAATTCTGAATTTAATTCTCAAATCTCTCTTTATGTACCTGAGACCTGTACTTGAATCTGGCAGTAAATCAGGCAGAAATGGGACTTAGGTGTCCAAGAAATATAGGCGCTGTTAAAACCTTATCCCTCAGCTGTGATTAAACTCACCATCCACACAGGGGTTTCACCTAGTAGCACAACATCAGTGCTTCCCGAAGTTTTCCCTCAGCAACCCTACTTCCAGGGTCACAACCCCACTTTCATTTTCACTTCCAGGCTTGTGGGCCCCAAGTGGGGTCATGACCCTAACTTGGGAACTGCTCTATAACACATTGAAAAAATTAACATACCAGCCAGTAAATACATCAGCAAAACAAACCCATCCAGGCTATCCAAGACCCTGTGCAGTCTGCTGTCCCTAGAGGCCTTACCTATTAAACGTGGGTCAGAGTTTCAAAAACATGTATCTACTTGCAAGCTCACACACTGCTTTGGATATTGGTTACCATTGTCTTGTAGCCTTCCTTTGTGCTATTTGTCTAAGTTGGGTGTTGACAAATATGTGCTAACACGTCTGAAAATATGACCCTCTTTTCCTTGCTCATTCATATGTTGGAGGTGCTGCTTAGATTTATTATTTGCACATAATAGAGTTCACAGTTATTGTGTGTCAGAAACAAGATCTGGAGAGTCTGCTCTTCCCACAGCTGGAGCAACACATACACATCTGCTAAAACTGCAGTGTAAATTGTATTGTCCTTAGCAATTAATCACTTACAGTGCATTCTATCAACTCTCCTCCTGTTTAACTCCTACTGGTCTTTACCCTCTTCTTCCTTCTTTCTCTGCTCTCCATTCTCCTTTTCTTCTGTGCTTCCAACTTCATTTTTTAACCTTTTCTACTGGTGCGCCATATTTGGACATGGAAATGAATGTCCAAATGTTTGTAATGCTCTTGCAGCACTTTCTACCATTAGATCTCAAGGACCTTTGCACAAGTCATGAAATCATCGAGATTATGAAAGCTTTGTATCTTCGTTTTGCACTGGGGAGACAAGCATACTGTTCTGTCAAGGTGTTACTCAAAACGTCCAAAAAACTGGAGGCAGATGAAAAGGCGTAGCTTGAGTTTCACAAGCCCCATGGCGGACTCAAGGAGCAGGGGAAGTTAATACAAGACATACCAGTAGGTGGCACTTCTGAGTTCATTGCACCACCTTTACATCTGTGGGGCTGATAGTAATGGGTTTTTTGTGTGTCATTCTTCAATGATTATTTTTAATAAGGTTTTATCTCTCTTTGTTCTTGTGCTGTTTTCTTGGGATCTTTATCCCGTCCTTCTCTCTCTTCACTTTTCATTTTCCTTGCTAAGATGCTTTTCCGTTGCTTCTCCCTTTCTTCCACTTTTTCCATATGGGATATCTTCTTGGGGGAAAAAAAAAAAGAAAAAAAAAAGAGAGAGAGAGAGAGAGAAAATCTTATAAATTGTAACTTCCTCACTGTTTTTTGTCTCCCAGAAAGGAACTGTCTAAATCCTAACTCAGTAGTTAATGAGGAGACTTGAAACAACACAATGAGATCTACTCCAAAGTGTCTATAAGGCCCTAAGTACGTATCTGAACCTGTGGCTCAAAAATTGCACTTTAATGACCCCTGCACATATTTTATTTATTTATTTGTTTGTTTGTTTGTTTGTTTTTCAGTATAAGATAATCAGGTACATACTAATTTGCGGCATATTTGTGAAATGCATCCAAATGAAGACACTGCATGACCTCAAACCTAGATGTTGTGCTACTTTACCACAGACTGGCTGCAATTCAACCCTTCAGATCATGGTCAGTACTTTCCACCAGATAGGAAATGAGGTTTTTGATTGAGTTCTGCTGTGGGCCCTAGCTAGATTTCACCCCATCAGCACATGTGGTGCTGCTTGCTAGGTTGCTGACAGTGGCAAGTGCCTTTCAATTTAAGACTGACGTTCCATCAGAGCCTGTAAGTGGAGAATGCTGTGGAGATTAATAAATGAATTGTCACAGCTTCCAGGCATGCTGGGTTGGGAAGTACAACTCTCAAGTTTGCGGGCTACTTACATTTGGAGCTCCATGCCTGTATCTTTTTAGAGACAGACAAAGTCATTTTTCCTTTCCCATAAAATGAATGAAAATTAATTTCTCTGAAGTTTGAGTCCAAATGTGGAAATACTCAATATTTGTATATCTTTTATGCCAAGCATTTTAAGCTTTTTGCAGTTTTGGTGGAGTCACTATTTGAAAAAAAGATTTGAATTGCTCTAACTAAACCATCTGTATGTGGGAAAAGATTATGGGAAACATCCCTGCAGGGCTCTTTTTAGTTGCTCCAGTGGGCATTATCCATTATTTTTGCAAGTGTCTTGCCTTGGGGTTTTTTTGCTTTCCTTGCTGTCTTGACCAATCTAGCTTGTACTTGTTATTGTGTCTTCTTGAAATTTGTTGTTGATCCTAAAAAAAATGTTGCAGATCTGAACAATACAATAGTTTAAAGTTGCATTTTAACTGCTTCACTCTTCCATCTTATTTACTTGCTTTCACTTAAAAATACAGGCAGAAACTTTTGTCTCCGTGTTCTGTTCCACATAAAATGAATATTCTACTGAATAGGTACAGCCCTCATTGCACAGCAAAAAGTTTCACTAAAATCAATGGGAAAATAGCATTTATGAGGAATTATAGGATCACTTAAGGATCTTGTAAAGGAAAGACATATTAAAGAAGGAATAGCCTATGTTCCTCCTGACAATTGCTTCCAACAGCTGTGGTGATATGGTTCCATGAATATTTCCTCAAGGAATTGTGATTTTTTTTTAAATTATTTTATTTTAAACTGGACATTCCATCCTGATTTTGGAGCATGTAATTCTTAAAAATAAATGGACTTAACTCTTCAGAGGATCATAGGATAATTCAGGTTGGAAGGGATGTCAGGAGGTCATCTGCTGAATTTTCCTCATAGGGAAAAAGGCTTCCCTTACAGCTAGAATGAGCTTTTCTTATTTCATCTCATGCCTGCTGTCTCTTGTCCTTCCACCATGCACTGTTCCATCTTGGCTCTACCTTCTCAATGACCTTCTTGTAGATAGAATGCTGATCCCAAATCTTCCTCTCTCTGCGAAGAAGCAGCTCCATTCAGACTCTGTATGATAAGTGCTGCTGACCCCAAACAGTCCCATGGACCTCTACTGGTTTCTCTTGTCATGTGTTACTTTTTTCTATGTTTTTTAAGGACTTGTATAACTATGTGATCTATTTATATGAGTTGCCCTATGATTTCATAGCAATGCCTCTAATTCAAAAATCAAATAGTATAACATACCAGTATCACATATGAATTTCTAACAGTGGGAACAGATCAATATTGTCCTTGAACATCAGATGTCTCTTAAAATCACACACACACACACACACACACACAGAATGACCTGGGTTGGAAGGGACCTCAAGGATCATGTAATTCCAACCCCCCTGCCTAGCAGGGCCACCAAACATTTACTAGATCAGGTTGCCCAAGGCCCTGTCCAACCTGGTCTTGAACACCTCCAAGGACGGGGCATCCACAACCTCCCTGGGCAGCCTGTTCCAGGGCCTAACCACTCTCCTAGTAAAGAACTTCCCCCTAACATCCAACCTAAATCTTCCCTCTTTTAACTTAAAACCATTTCCCCGTGTCTTGCTATTGTCAGCCCTTTCGAAGAGTTTACTCCCCTCCTGGGAGTAAGTTCCCTTCAGGTATTGAAAGGCTGCAAGAAGTGCTTGAAACTTAAAGTAAGAGTAAATAACATGATGTACAGAAGAAGATTCATAGGAGCTGTGTTACTGGAACGACACTATTCCAAACTGCTAAATGGTTTGGGAAATATATTGAAACTTCTGCAAAGTGGTATTTTTTCATTAAATCATGCTGCAGAGGATAATATTGATTAAAAAAAAAAAAAAAAGAAAAAAAGAAAAAAAACTGTATTTGATGTGAACCACTAGCATACTGTAAATTCCAAGACTAATTTAAAAACAAAGCAATCTTTAGATCCAGAATTTAGCTCTTGAATGTAAATGCCATGATTTCAATTCTGGGGAGTTATGAGTAACCATCAGCCTCTCTGGAAGAACTGGGGGGCTCTCCTGCTATTACTGATTGGCACATGTGGAAATTTAGGAGCCTTTATACACTCAGATATACACTGAACCAGCTTGATAAACTCATTATCCAGTAACTGCATCTAGAAAACCCGATGAATTGTTAGCAAACAGTGAAGCCCCTTCTCAGTTTTCTGATACATCAGTGCCCTCCAATCCCATGAACAAATGCATTTAAAATGTAAGAGATCAGAAGTATCCATAAATGAGCAGAAAATGAACCATACGCGATGTTTTAACTCCAAATCTGTCTCTGAAAATGATGGTTCTCACTTTGTTTTTGCAGTGTATTTCTCCACTCTATGGATAATTTTATTGGCTACATTACGTAGTTGTAGTGAAGCTGAATTATACAGATAATCCTAAATGAACATCAGCAAAATCCATCCATTAATGGCCATTATTTATTTAAGTCTATCAGAAAAGCAAACAAGAATGAAGTGTCAAATTCTGAGTTAACAATTTTTCATATACTTCTGAGACTCATGCTGCCATAATGAGTCTGACATGCCTTGGAATTGTAGTAATATCAAACAAAAAAATGTAATTGCCTTATCTTTAGGGACTTATGAATTTAAAATCTGATACTTTGTGAACCTCTTGGTCTATGTGCAAATGCTTTGCTTCACCAGAAAGCATGGAATCCTCATTCTTCAAAGGGATAATGTACAGATGTTTCTGTGCTGGTGATTCATTGTAGAGTAAAATGTCACTGCCTAGAGAACAGTACAGTGTACTGAAATTTAATTTCACCTGATTTCCATTTGGAGGGAAAGAAGGAAACATTTTTATGTCATAAAAAGAAAAAAGAAAAAAATAAGGCAGCTGTTTGAAATTTGCTGTGGGGCTTGGAATGTAGTTTTGGTGAGATACATTGGAAGGCAGAAAGCAAAAAAAGAGGTAAAAGGTGCAAAAGAGTTTCATTATACTGTTCTTAAGTCAATCACGTGGACTTATCTATCAGGAATGCTGTTGGGTGTTATAAAAATTGTCAGTGCCCACTTGTATGTATTGCATGGACATTTGGGACCCAAGGCTTTACCAACAATATTCTTATCCTTCAAAAGCCTCAAGCTGAGTCTCTTGGAATTTAACTGGTTTTATTTAAGAACTAGAGTATGGGTTTCTGTTTTCAAACATACAAGCTTCACTCCATGTTACTGGGCCTGCAGCTTAAGTGCCTGCATTTATGAATGGAGTTCACAGGCCTGGTGTTCAGTATCCAAGTACATGCCATGGTGAATGAGGGTATTCAGAAATGTGATTTATAGTAGGGAGAATACATATGCCAGTTGATAGAAAACACTGAAGAGAAAGATTTTTCTGAACATTTATTTCTCTTGTGGATTTGGAAGCTCATGCAAGATGGTTTCAGAGCAAGAAATCACATTCATGCACCCATTAAAAAAAGGGGGGGAGGGAAGGAACTGGAAAAATAAAACAGATTCAAGCACCTTACTAGGACTGAGGGAATTAAGATCAGATTTCCACACCCAGGAAGTTCCCTACATACAAGTCTGGAAGAGAAGGAAGGCAAAAGTAAAGCCTCTCCTGCTGTAGCTATGACTCAGTGTAGAAAGAGATGTGAGATTTGTAATCTTGATTTAAGCGGAGGGTTGAGCATGATTTCATAGCTCAAGGATGGAGGCACTTACATACTCGGGGAAGGAAAAGGGGAGGCAACCTGGATTCTGGCCTCTGCTTCAAGCATTATTTATGTAGGTTAGTCAATTACAAATGCAAAATGTGTAGGCAACCCCTGGGGCCAGAACACAAGACATCCTCTTCAAAAGGAGCACCCATTAGGGTTGCAAATTATCCTCTCTCAATGAATCTTGCTTCCTCTCGGATGGAGAAGTATGGCTTTAGGAGGCATGACAGACAGTTCTCTGAGCTTCTCCCTGAGCTGATGGTGGATGTGGGAACACTCTCTAGAAGACTGGTGATGAACCTGCATCTCCCGCTTCATCAGCAAGCACCTTATCTCCAAGAATGATGTTACACAAATCACTGTCAGTTGTGCTGCCACAACCCCTGGATATGTTTCTGGGAGAAGTCTCTGGGCTGTTGTGCTGAGGTTGGTGCCTGTTAGGTGTGCTTCAAAGATGCTGGCCTGGTGAAGCCTCTCAAGAGGGACCGTACCAGTACAGCGCAGTCAGACTTGCTGCCAGTAGGTGCTGAGATTTCAGCTGTATAAGAACAGCAGCAGCTGCAGCACTCTTAGATAATTTTATCAGCATAATCCTTATGCAGATTTTCTGTGTCTATTTGATATACATAAATGTGTGCAAATAGAGCTTCATAACATTTTTGACGCATTTTTTAGTCCCGCTCATCAGTGACTTTCTCCCAGTTATTTTGTGAAGCAAGGCATAAAGTTACAACCCAGAAATCCTGCTCTGCTGCAGTCTTTAAGACATGTAAATTTATTTACAATTATAAGCAGTGTTTTAATGTTGTCATTTTTTTGGAAATGAAGTAGCTTGTATTTGAGAAAAATCTCCTCTGATGCTCCCCACATCTATTAAGCATTTCATCTCTGTTTCATTGTCATGAGTACATTAGCTCCCCAGGAGATTTTCAGATAGGGTCTGTTTCTATCCATCAGTTCTCCCAGCCCCCGTTCTCTTTTATTCTGGGCTCCATTGCCCTCAGGAGACTAAAATCCTGCTCACTTTTCTCCTCTCATCATGCTCTTCCTTCCAAAGAGACTTACTTGTCTAAATGAAGCAACAGGAAGAGGAAGGGCAATTTATTTTTTTTTTCTATCATTTTGAATATAACATTATGAATGCATGTCTGTAGTCTTCACAAATGAATAAATTATATTTGCTTTGGGTGATGCTAAACAATCCATAACAAATTACAGTTTGCTGTGTAGTGAAAAATACACAGAAGACTCTAGCAGGAACATGATTTATATTCAAACAAGTAAGTTAATTTCTGCTCTCAAACCTCAACTCAGCAAAGTGCTTAAATACTACTTACTAAGGTGCTTAAGTGCCTTCTTAAGTACCACGCATCTTGATAAGAGATAGAAAAAGATTTTGATCCCTGCTGTGGTTATGGCTGTTACCTTTCCGCTGTGTTCACTGCAGCCATATCCACTTTTATTGCCAATATGAACACTGGTTCACTAAACAGAATTTCTGAATTAACCTTCCTCTCAAGAGTCACGAGTTTCCAAGTGATAATGTGCAGTTTCATGTACCCTTTCTTTTTGGGTCTGTTGTGGTAGTTGTTACACATCCCAAATTTGGGCAACTAGGCCATCATTTGCCCTTTCTATTAGTCATCTAAAATGATCATACAACTTCAAGTCCCCTAACATGGACCTGTGTCTTAGCAAAATTTCAAACGTGTGTTCAAAACCTCCTGGAAATGCACAAGTTAAAGACGTCCAAAAAGCAGCGGATATTTTATTCTCTGGATGAGGAGGGAAACAAAAATGCGGAAACTCAGTTCCTATCCATCAGAGTACCTGGATTAAAAATAAAGCAGTACCAACAGACAGGAGATGTTGCTTTTGTCTGAAAAAATAGGGTTTCATGTATCTAAGTAAGTGGAAAGCTTACTCAAGATTGCCTTAGCCAATGTGTTTTATCGCTACATTAGGCAACAGCTTCCATTCCCCTGACTATTAGTAGATCCTCTTTGCACCAGAACCCCTTAGAAGACAAAGCTGAAGACTGCATCTAGGGAAAATTCCATTTTTTATTTTTTCACTCATCATTTATTTACAAATACACATTATAACTTTTATATACATTGCACATTTACATGGTAGAAAAGTACAAAACTATATATTTAAATGAATTTATATTTAACTCGCCATGTTTGAAAATATAAAATTGCATCAGAAAAAAAAAAGTATTATGAAAAGCAAGAAACTTGAACTGATAAAGCTTTGATATAACTTTTAGTGACACACTGGTTGGGAAAACATAACTTTGAAGGTGGAACTGCAAGACCATCTTAAAGGAAACACCTGATAAACACTTATGCATGTTACAAAAAAAAAAAAAAAAGAATAAAAATAAAATAAAACCTTTATTCTTATTACAGTTAGCCCTGTAGCTATTAAAAACCTTCATAGTCCGATTTCTTAGGGTCCGTAATTCTTATAGTATAGTATATATGCTGAGCACACTGAGATCACATCAGGACATGATGTGATCAGAAGCAGAGAAAAGTGAAGGGGGAGAAGTTTCCTTAAAGATCGCCTCACTGCACCCTGGAAGTATATTTAAGTCAGTTACAACGCCTTTTGGTCAGTCAAGATTCCTTGTAAACAAAAACCCGAGGGATCTTTTATGTACAGAACAGGCAAGAAGAAAATCCAATAAATAAACATAACAGAAATCAACATGCAAGATTTTTAAAGTGGAAAAAAAGATAACCCCAATAAAACAAAAAGATGAAACCATCTTTTTGTAAGTAAGTTTTAAGGAATGGACTTTCATAGTTTACAAGAAGAAAGAAAAGCTTTACTTTACAAGCAAGAGACCTCACAATAAATAACACTGCTCTTCCCGTAACGAATAAACTTCTTCAAAAAACAAGGTGTACAGTCAACCAGACATTTTATGTATAAATTATAAAACATGACACAGTATAAATAAATGTCTACGAGACTCAACTATATGTATACTTTTTTTTTTTTTTTCTCCCCAAAATAAATAAGCATACACTTATTTTACAGTATGGACATTGATTTTGTGCCCAATGGCTGTCCCCATAGTGATGGAAGTTTTACCACTCTAGAATGGAAGATATAGGAAAGCTGTAGTCCTGGTCTTCATCTTCCTCTTCTTCCTCTGGGTCTTCATTAATGGCTAGATGGGGGAATACAGGGGAGCTGTTGTTTAAATAAAGACAACAACAGCGCAGAAGCAGCTCAGTGCATGTTTTCAAAGCCCTCTGAACAGCCATAATACAGCGTTGCATTTTATGCGACTTGTAGTGAGATGCTCTTTGGCATCTGCTGTTATGCAATAAGGGTTTTTATACATAATCTATGAAGTCATAACTGCAGAAAGTTCTGAAGAATCAATGGCTCAGGTTTTATTGGCAGATTCCTGAAATCAAATAAAAAGCGCTCTTGTGTTCTAGGTTTAACTACTTTGTGTCCTTCATTCAGAGTTAGTAGAGGTAACTGTGCTAAACCAGGTGCCCATGTGCTACCACCAGGCTCATTCTTTTGGACAGTTAAGAGTTTACCGAGTGTTAATAAAGCAATCAGCAAAGCACACGAGAGCAGACAAATTAGGAAAAAAATCTCTAGCATTATGCTCCTAGGGCAACCCCTTTCTGATAAAATGACTTGTCCTCAGTAAGACCCAACACCCCAACTTAAAAGCACACTGGTTGTTGGAGATCTACTGCTTTTTATCAGTAACCAAAGTGTGCGCATGATACACCCATACTCACATGGCACATGTGCAACATCCTGAATCTCTAAATGGAGCTTTCTTAGGTTTAACGATGTGAGTATTTATTAAATAGGGATTGCCTTCAGAAGCCTTAGGTGTCTACAGAGATAAAAATCTCACTTACAGTTGCAAGATCCAGAGTGCTTTACTTCTAGAAGCACGCCCATGGAGCAGGCTGCCTCCTTCATGGCACACTCGCTCGGGTAAGTCGTGTTATCACTGGCACAGACTGCCTCGTCTGACTTGCTTTCAGGGCAGAGCTCATCACAGAGGGCACATCGACCTCTGCCAACCTTAAAATCCCACAAGCATTTCTTCCCAGCACTGCATTGAATATCTTCACAGGACTTCGCTTCTAAAAATACACACGGAATACTAGAGGTAAGTGAACAGACAAAGGAAACAAAAAAAAGCAACCCCTAACAGCCCCAAACTCAATTTTCCCCAATGAACTATGAATAGTCAAAGCTAAAATGCAGTAGCTGGGATGATTCTTGATGGTCTTAATCAAGTAGACCCTTGGATACCACTGCCTATCTGTACAGTAGGGAGAAAGGACAGGTGTGCCAGTGGACCTTGGCCCTAGCAGTATGGAATTACATTTGCCTATTGCACATGACCTTTCTGCTCCATTTCCTGTCAGTGGACATTCAGCTCACCAAATTAGTGATAAGTGGAGAATTTGTCAACGCATTCAGCATTTCTAAATCAATTACTTTTAAACTAACCCACATAAAGCTGCTGTCTACAGGATTGTTAAGGGAATTCACCTCAAGCTGTGCCAACCAAAAGCAGCCTGAGATTCTCCAGCATCTCAGCAGCAATTTGGAAGGGCAGAGGTTGCCCTAAAGTTGCTTCCTTGCAACATATTTCACTATCTCCTCTTTCTCAAAATCACAGTGCAAAATGTCAGGATGCACAGAGGTTATTTTACTATCTTCACCCGATAGCTGTCCCCAAACTCTGCAATATTTTTAAAGAGTAAAAAGTAATCAGATGTTTCCAATTAAATTAATGCAAGCTTTGCCAAGACCACTTGAAGACAATTGTTTCCAGGAATTCAGATCCACTGAATATCAAGACCTTGTTATGCCGTAGCCATGTAATTATCGGCCTAATGGTGGATACTTCTCTCTTGGACACAAATGTCAGCACCCACAGTCATGGCAAGAGGAGCAGGATCAACCCCTCTATGCCCCTTTTGCAGTTTTTTTGTTGGTTTTGTTTTTCCTGGAGCAAAGCTCACTCTGACTCTCGTTTCTTATGGAGAGGAAAACAAACCAAGGCTGCTGGGAGTCTTACCTTCTCCAAAGCACAAACTTACTCCCTCCTTCCCTCACTTCCCTCCCCCTTCAAACAATCCATCCACCCATCCATCCATCCATTCACCCACCCACCCACTTCCACATAACATGATAAAACAGATGAGTTTGCAAGCTCCCCCCTGCACTTATCCCTCTGGCCAAGATACCTACTGATGCATTTTCCCTCGTAGGCTAATCCAATGGATCTGCCCAGCAGGCAGGTCGCTTTTCTCAGGTGGCAGGCACTGGCATAAGTTATGCCATCATTCCCACAGAGATACTGTTCAGGGGAGGTAGGCTCAGGGCAAATTCGATTACATGTCACACAGTAGGCGTTATTGGTTTGATCCACCACACATGTGGAGCTGCCTGGGCATAAAACATCCCTACAGGTCTCTGAAATAAAGATGGAAACAAAAAATGATTAATAGAATATGTGGGCGCCCCAGTGAGGAGTGAATTGGTGACAGAATGATACAAACAATCGGACAAAAGCCTTCAGCATTGGTACTCATTTAAGGGCTGCTGGAGACCTTTCCATCTCAGGGTAGCATGAGGAACACAACTGCTGCTAAACTGTGAGGAACTCTCAATCAATCCAGCTATATCCTAGACTATGAGCATGGTTGGAACATCACTCTGGTTACTGTGGAGAAGCATGCAGCTCCTCCTCTTTACACTCACACACACATCCTATGCCATTTGATGGAAATTGGAAGAGATTTGCAAACCTACTTTTGCACTTGCCCTGATACTGGACTTCAAGTTCGGGCTGTTCTTTACATCTGGCTTTGAGAAGGGCACACTCGTTCCTGTAGGTTTTCCCATCTAAGCCACACACGGGGCCCTTCCAGGTGATATTAGAGCAATCTGGAGCACAAACACACCGAGGTTTGTTCTTCTTGTTCATTTTACATTTCTTCCCGGGTCCACAGTCCACGTTCTCACATGTTTCTGAAGGAAGGAAAGAGGCATAACTTTATTACCAAACATGCAGAAGAGACTTGTGTCAAAAGCGCCCAAAGCAAAAAAGACATGGAGACCCCCGGGCATAAAATGACAGCACCCCTCACACTGCTACCATGCAGGAAACAGACCTGGAAGGAAATCCTGGAGCCAGGAGAGCCACGTGCAAAGAGCCCCCTCCCCATCTCCCACTGACCTGTGCGGATGAGGAGCAGCAGTCCCCCTACCCCGGCGCTGCTTTGCGATGGCCCTCAGCCCTCGGCGGTGGGCAGCACGATTACAGCACTGCCGTCTCCAGGCCCTCATCTGGCCACCCCATCAGGCCACCCCAAGCCCGAGCCACCCGCGACTCCCGGCCCCCTCACCTTTGCACGGGATGCAGTTAGGGGCTCCCCCATTAAAAATCATCCACTTAAAGAGCGTGTTGTCGTTGACGTCCTCCTCCGTCCACGAAGTCGTCAGGCGGCCGCTCTTGCAGCACTCCTCTTTGCTGAGGTCGGTCTTGTAGAGGACCTGGCAGCGGCCGTTCCGTGCCTGCCGGAGCCAGCAGTTCCCAGCTGCGGGGGACAGGGGCGCACCGGGCCGGGTCAGTGCCGGGACCAGCGGCACGGGCACCGCGCGCGCTTCGCACTGACTTTTACTGGACTGCTGGCATTATTTGTCCCGTTCCACAACCCGCATCCGGCCCGGTCCGCTTGGGTGAGATAACAATAAATAAATCAGAAAGAAAAAGACCGGATCAAAACAGCACGAAGCAGTTTCCCAGGTCTTTACTCCATATGTAGAGCAGAAGGAGCACTGCCGGCACGTGACAGAGGCTTGAAAAGGATGTGCATTTAAAAGGGAATAAAAAGAAAATCGCGCTTGCAGTTCCTCCCTCCTCCCCCTGCCCTCTCCGACGCGGCCGCCCGGCAGCATTGTGTTAGTGCCGCACGCACCCCAGCCCCAGCACGTTTTGCAATCCGCACCGACTGGGAACATTCGCTGTGAGCGAACTCTTTCGAAATCTCCACATTTCGCTTCTTCTATTAACAAACGTCTTCCCTTCGCTAAAACAACTCAGCGGAGCTCCGACAACAAAGACAAGAAAAAAAGTCAGCAAAGTACACGAAACAGGAGGGCACCCCGATAGAGCTCCCTGCGGAGTTCTTCAGAATCGATCACACTGGAAAAGTAGGAGGTGCTGTCTCCCCCGCGAGCGTTTCAGAGGAAAGCACGCAGCACGCTGTCCTCAAACCGGACAGTGGGTTTTTTTTTTCCTTTTTTTTTTTTTTTTTTTCCTTCCCCCACTGGTATCCCTGTTATTCGTGGAGTCAAGCCAAGAACATGAGTCCAAGCAACTCCCCCTGTTTTAGCTGGAGAGTTTGGGTTGGGATGAGCCTCTCGTGCATAACCAGTGTGACTCCACCAGCGACTCGATACCAATTGATTATGGTGCCCACCCAGCCAAGGCTCGATCCTGCTCCTTCCTCCAACGGAGCGCACCGCACCAGGGCCGGGCTCGGCCCGCCGGGGCGCCGCTGGGCGCGAGGAACATCCTCCCCTCACCCCTCCCGGCTACAAAACATGGAACAAACAACGCCCTTGCAGAAAAGAAAAAAGAAGAAAAAAGAAAAAAAAAAAAAGAAAGAAAAAAGAGTTTTGCGTCTTACAGTTGCCTACATTAACTATTGCTCTAACTCGGGAGGGGGAGAAGAAATGGGAAAAAAAAATGAAAACCCAGACATGCAGGTTGGGACGCAATCAGTATCAGGTGGAAAAAAAACAAAAACACCCCAAACTGCAAATCACTGTTTCCTAGTGTCGAAAGAGGGCTCTTAAGAGTTGTCAGTATCAGGTTCAGGATCGTTTTGTTCGCATGGGAAAGAATAATTAAGTAAGCAAACTTATTTAGGCACACTCCTCATAGCAGGAGAATTTACAACACTTATTCACACACACACAAAGGGGGTGGGGGGAGGGAAGGAAATCCCAATATTGAGGGAATGCCCGGAAAGTGACCACCACCGCTTCTGAAAGTGTCAGCTGTGCGCCCGGGGCTTCTGTCAGAAGGCGAGATAAAAATCTGAGTAGAATTACCAACAAACTTTGAGCACTCGCTCGGGACATGAGCGCAGGAAAGTTCCCCGCGATGCTGCTCCTCATTCACGCTGCATAATCACGAGGAGTGCCAAGAAACATCCCCCCGTGCCCTCCGTGCCCATGCGGAGCAGGGAAGGTCCGAACCGAAGGGGAACCTACGTGACATCTCCGCGCCCTGTCCCGAGCAGTCCCGCGCCCGCTGCTAACTTCTGTCCGTTCGGACCTTGGAGAGAGGCGTGTAACAAACATCGCAGCGAAGTAAGCAGCGCCCGAAAGACGGAAAATAAGAGTAATAGTAACAACACTAATAATAAAACACACTTCCGAATAAACGCTGTGGTCTTACCCAGCGCTGTGTGATCTTCCATGAAGTGGTAGAGAAACATCAGGAGTACGAGCATGCCCGGGTGGATCCTCTGATTTAACATCCTCAGCGTAGCAGGGAGTGAGAGAGACACAGGAACAGCGTGAAGGGGAGTAGAGAGACGGAGCGAGCACCAGCCAGCCTGCTTATGATCGCTCTATTGAATGAACGTCAGGCTCTGAATGCAGTCTCTCTTTAAATCTATACGGGGGTCTTAGCTGTCTGCGGTGGGCGGTCTCCTAATGTGTGTGTGTGCCTGCTCGGGGGTGGGGAGATTTAAAAAGTTCAGTGTGAATCAGGTGACATTTTCCACCTTCTGGAAACCCTCTCCAATTATCTGCTGGAGGTGCACGCACACACGCGGGCGCGCTCCCCCGGGCGCGCACCCGCGCAGCCCCGCGCGGCGGCGGCTCGGCTCGGCTCAGCACGGTGCGGTGCGGCCGGAGATCGCGCAGCCTCCGCGGGCGCAGAGCGCGGTCCCGGCGCGGGGGGCGCAGCTGGGAGCGGCGCGGCTCGGGAGCAGCTCCCGGCCGGGGTTCTCCCCGCGCGGCGGCTCCGCGGCTGCCATCCCCGCGCGGAGCGGAACGGAATGGAGCGGAGCGGGGCCGCCGCGGGCGGGGAGGCGGCCGGCGGTGTCGCGGCCGGGGCTCGGCCCCCAGAAACCCGAGAGGGAGAGAGCGATCAGCCGAGCACCAAACAAACAAATAAATAAATAAATGGAAAGAAACCAAATAAAAGTTTAGTACGTAGGGCTCTGCCCAAGTGACGGCCTTTTTCACTGGGAGCCTGGGAGGACGAGACGGGAATGGGGGCGACGTAGGCGGTCTCCTTTCAGAATCAGAAAAGATTGCAACATCGATAATGAACTTCTAGGGCACTAGTTTATTAAGCACAGTCTGGCATTATTCTCCTCTTAGAAAAGTTGGCGGTCGCTCATTTATAACATTTTTGGCACCGCTGAATGAAACTGAGTAGGCGATATTTCCTTTTATACAAAACGATTACTTAACGGAAAATGGTATTGTTTATTCAAAAGCTGCCTTTTTAATTTCGATTCTTTCGCTTTTCTGAGCCACCAAAGCACAACAGACTGCGAAGTATGCAGACAGGAATGCCCGGACAGTGCCGGGTCAGGGCCCGGTGCGCGCGGCCGCCCGCGCCTCCCCCGGCCCTCCCCGAGCCCTCCTCCGCGCCGCCTCCGCCGCCCGCCCCCTCCCCACAACTGCAAATAACTCAGCGATAACAGATTTTTTTCCACCAACTGCAGGAGATAGTGCTAATCTTTTAATAAAAGATCCCATTACAATGGGATCTGTCTGGACAGACTATAATAGATCCAGAAATACAGCCGTGCTAATATTAGAAGACAGTTGTTTGGGTGCCTCAGCCCGGGCCCGGGTCCCGCTTTGAAAGTGGGCATGAATCACAATGTCCCCGGTGCCACCTGCAGTCACACGCATTAAGCGGCAGACTGGTAAATGATTGACCTCGTCGCATTTCTCTCTCTCTCTCTCTCTTTCTCTCTTTTTTTTTTCCTTCCCTTTTTCCTTTTTCTTCTTTTTTTTCTCTTCTTTCTTATTTTCTTTCTTTCTTTTTTTTTTTTTTTTTTTCTTTTTCTGTTGTTTGTTATCATTACGACCACTGTCCCGCCTGGCGCCCAGGCATTTTCAGCACTTCGGGAGCACCGCATCCTTTTAAATCTATCTTTCTCCCGAATTGGTGCCGCTCCCTCACTGTCCCTGCCTCTCCCTCCGCGCACGCAGCGCTGAATGCAGGGTTGCGTAGTGCCCTCTAATGGCAGATGGCATTAACAATTGACATCGCAGCACTCCGGAGCCGCGAGGGAGCCCTCCGAGGCCGCCGCTTCTCGTGGAGCGGACGGACAGAGCCCCGCGTAGCGCCCGGCGGCAGCAGCGCAGCGCCGCGATCCGGCCCTGGGCACCGTGCGGGCGGCACTGCGCTGAGATCTGAGCCTGCCGCTCGCCCCGAGCTCACCTTTCACATAGGCTCACCTTTCTCCTGTTTTTCTCTTCTTTTTTTTTTTTTTTCTTTTTCATTTTTTGGCTCCCCTCTCCAACTTTATGATGTATTTTTCTTTCTCTTTTTTCTTTCTCTTTCCCTCCCCTCCCCCCCCCCCCGGCTCCCCCCAAAATTGGCCCATATGGTGTTTATCCTGAAAATGTTTTCAACTATTAGAGAGGCATTTTCAGGCCGTATTCCTGGAAATGAGATGCCGGATGGGTCAATAACGTTTGCACATGTGCTTCATGCGTGCATCATCGGGAGATCAATATGATTGCGCTGGTATGGAGATTTGTATCACACCTGTTCTCTGACATCACATAGAAACAGCTGCTGTTTCTTTTATTGTTTTGTTTTGTTGTTTTTCTTTCCCCCCTTTCTTTTTCAAAAGCTAAATTTTGGGTTTGTGTGTAATGACATGTCAGGGATATATTGTACAAACAGAAATGCTCTCTTCTTTTTCAGTGTGTCCCTCCCTCTTGAACTTCCCCACCTTTTTCTCCTTTGCCAACTATCACATTTAAATTACCAAAAAAACAATAGGGTTGATCTGTAAATGAATTGTCAGGCAGCACACAAAAAGAGTGTTGTTCTCAGCCTGTCGGATTCTGAAACTTCTTTCTACCAAGAAGTGTATACATTTTAATATATGTGTTTGGATGTGAATCCATTCTCTACAGCTGGCCCTGAACTTAGAATAATAAAGCTTTTTGAAACACCCGCATACGTTGACATCTCAAACGTTTGGAGAGTTCAGATATAGCTCTCGGTTTGTGTAAAATGTGTGGTTTTGTCCTATCTCTAGTAGAGCTGTATCTACAGCAGACCCCAAAATATTAAGTGGCTGATCTCTTAGGAAATTGCTGTAAAACACTGAGTAGGAGGAAGAATAATCCCCAAGTGTAACCTTGTGTAACTGCTATTAACGCACATCCATGTATATGTGGATTATTTGTTTCATGATAAGTCAATATTCACTGCATCAATATGAGGTATTTTGTGTACTCTGTCTCCCTCAAAGTGCAATCTCTCGGCAGAGGAACTGTTGCCTGTGTCAAGAACAGGTCACCTCAGGACCTTCTCTTTAACAAGGAACATGTCTACTTAAAGTTTTTGTGGGTGTGGATGGATTGTGAGGAAAACCTGATTATTTGGAAGGGTTCTGGATTTGGAGTGAGAAAATTTGGAAGTCTGTCCAGACACTTCCCAGCCTAAAACTCAAGAGAGACAAAGAAGC
The DNA here is from genome assembly GCF_054131305.1 of Coturnix japonica. Classification (NCBI taxonomy): domain Eukaryota; kingdom Metazoa; phylum Chordata; class Aves; order Galliformes; family Phasianidae; genus Coturnix; species Coturnix japonica. Next base: position 55,129,735 of record NC_140702.1, on the reverse strand, counting down.
CTCTGGTACCCTCCCACTGTCCTGGATGCATTTGTCATCTGAGCAGGTCTCTCACACAACTGGCATCTCCCATCGAGCAGAAGCTCCAATAAGGGTAAAACGTCCTCTTCTGGTAGCAGAGAAAACTTGGTAGCTTCACCTTATGGTCCGGATTATTGCAAAAAGAAGGGCCTGTTTCTGGAAAAAGGTGTTTCTACAAAGGCTGTCCTATTTCACATCTGCAGTATCAGATTTAAGGGCATTTCTGAGCACCACTGCTTCATTTCATTCTGCACAGATTTATTTCTTTTCAGTGTGAGGCAATTCAGACCTGTAGTGTCCTTTCCTGCTGCACTATTTTGACATGCTGCTTCTCAGAGTAGCACAGAAATTTGAAATGCAGAAGTTCAGTGATAAATCCTCTCAAACGTATTAACTAAATTCTGTGTTCTTTGGGTAGAAGGTATGTGGCCTATTACAGCAAAATTATTTCTACAGATTCTTAAAATCAGAACTTATGTTGTATGCTATTGGTAAAAGTTGCACTAGTGGGATGAATGCAAACACATTGAATAATCATTTTCTTTTTAAAGTTAACTTAAAAAGTTGCCTGTTTTCAGGTAACAGATGATGGATTGATCTAAGAGGTAGTGCAGATTTTACCTAAAAAATACCATTGGAAAAAATATTGCGAAGGAAATGTAAGTTTGATTATCAGTAGATAGTTGGAAGTTAACATCTGAAGATGTTATCTTTAACCAAGACTGATGGAAACAGGTACACTATTTAGAACATTCCTCATATAGGTGTGGAACCTACAGTTTTGATAATCCACCCCATGATTGACATTCGGACTGTCTGTAAGGCACCCTAAAGGTCTAGTCGTATTCCCTATTGTTTATGGGAAGTACAGGATGGTGTGACTGAGAGAACTCTGATCTTACACTTGGAAGTTTCTGGTAGTTCATGAAGGTTTCACTACTCAATGTTCATGGCTTTTTCAGAACATAAACTGCATACGTGTGGCCTTCACATTTTAGGCCAGATAAAATACATAAATGTGTGGTATTAGCCAAGCTACTTCTCATTGGTGACTTGGGGGTGACTGGATTGTGTATGATGGCCAGAATGGGTCAAGCAGCGTCAGACACTTCAAACACATTTTCTTCTCCTGTGTTCTCAGCATCATGAACCAGCATGGGAGAAGTGCAGAAAGTGCAAATACTCAGTGTAAATTGCAAACAAGACGTGACGTGGTAAGGCAAAGTTTAATGTGTAAGCGGAATGAAAACTATGACAGATTGTTAAGCAAAGCTTACCAGGATATTAAAAGATGGATATAAGTGCAAAAAGTTTCAGTGGAAAATGTGAGTGGAAGAATTATAAGGGAAGCATTAGAACCATTGACTGACTGAAGACAGATTATGAAGTGTAGTGGTCTACTGCTACACTGATTTGATCTATTGATCAGCTACTTTTATGTATAATTGCAGAGAATGGAAAAACAACTAGAAACACAGACCATGGAATTCCTGGGGCAGAAATAGACCCTCCAGTTTCTGAGAGTGCAATGCTCTCAGTAGAAGAAATTCCAATATTGTTTCTAACTGAATTTTGAGAACTTAAGAAAAAGGAAAGAAAATTTAGTAATTTCTTGAAACCTGATCTAAACATCCACTTAAGATGCTTTTGTTCTAGAAGAAAATCTAAATGCCAGAAAGGCATCACCACCAGTTCTGTACAGCCCATTTCCACAGAAAGTGTTGAGAATTGCCATAGAGAGATGGAGCATGGAAAGAGCAAAGCTGTAAGTTAGAATAGCCCCCTGAAAGACCATATCACCCTGGGTGGTATTAAAGGAATCTTTGGTGGTCCTGTGTCATGTACTAAGTGCAGAAGGGCTCTTGCTCAGCTTCTTGACTAGAAAATTGCCTTTTTCTACTTCCACAGTTCAGCCAAGAGAAGCTATGTCACAACTGGTGATGTAAATTTTTTTTTTCTTTTTTTTTTTTTCTTATTAAGTTAAAATTACAGATGAGGAACACGGTACTTTAGTAATGGTGGAGTTATGTGTGGTTTATTGTACTTTTAAGGTCTGGAACGTTTTCTATGGCGGACTTCAAAGGGCATGTCAGTTGGCAATCAGTTGCAGCTGGAACAGGATTGGAGACTGAACCCAAGATTAAAGTGAGGACAGACATATTTGTAAATAACTACTGTGAAATTTCAATTAATTTTTGCTGTTACGTTATTTTTCTTCTTGTTATTTTGATTCTATTAAAGATAATGCAAAAGGCATATCTGATTCACTGGATATGTGGAATCGTGTAATTTTCTAATCCAAAAAAGGCTTCATTTGACTGTAGATCCTTGCATGGAGCTTAAATGGAATAAAACTGTTGAGAGTACTACCCATAGCCAATTGTGACAAGCTTAATATAGCATGGCAAAAAGGGTAACAAATGGACAATTTCCATCTCAGCGTCTGTATGTAGTGACGTACTGGATCTGGTTTCTGCACTGAGAGAGTAGGTGCTTGAGTAAGTCAGAGTTAAAGCCTTGTTAGGGACAGATCATTAACTTCTCATTGAGAGGTTTGTATTTACTTTATTGCCCATCAAGGAAGAGGATCAGTTTTAATGGTTTACTTTCAGAGCTTAATGGAACCAAATGGATTTTAGAATGCTGTTTAGTCAGTTGCAGCTTACTGAGATACTACCAAAGCTGTCCTACAGTACTGATTTTAAACTCCAAATGTCATGTTCTAGAACTGTTGGACGTAGTAAAGAACATGTAGAATGTCAGAGAAGAAGTGAATTAGAAGGAGCCCCCTGCAGAAATAACGATGTAAAAACTAGGCTAATTGTGACAAAGAACTTAAAGGTTAAGGTCATGGCTATGACAGAAGCTAAGAAAATATTTTTAGTCAACTGCTTTATTTTTATGAGCAGAAAAGGAGTATTCCATGATTATCCAGTTTCTTTCTATATTTTGTAATAAAATATGTGCATAAAAAAACCTGATTAAACAGTTTTATTTCAATATCTACTTCAACTTCAGACAGTTCTGCGGTCATAAAGATTTTCTTTTCAGTCCATTAAAGAACATTTCTGCTGTAACATAAACAGCAGTGACTTCATATGCACTGAAGATTACTTTTAAGTACAAATAAAGTATACCATATTAAGTAAGTGTAACTACAAGTAACTTTGTACACGTACCACAGTGCAAAACACTGGTGTTTGTAGACACCATAAAGTGTTATTTTGGAGTGAATGTTTTTATATGATAAGTAAGTATGAAAGCTAATTGTAAGAGAATGAAGAAGAGCTCATGGTAATCTATGTTTCATATGTTGTGCTGTGAAAACTGTTGCCTTCCAGAAGCACAAAAACTGGTTTCTGTCTTGCTAATGTCCAAGAATGGGTCCATGAGGAGTGTCCATCAGTTTTGCCAATTCATACTTTCTTTCTTCTACTTTTGAGGAGCCATCAGTTCTGAGTAGGAGAACTGTTATCCAAGTTGCCAGTGTTTAGGACACAGCAAACTCCTTTTTTTCCTTCAGTGATCAGGAGAATAGTAGAAGGGACAGCTGTGTACAGGACAGCTACTTCTGTTGTGGGTTTGCAGGATGGGCCAAAATGCCCATAGCACTGCATTTCTTTCTTGTCTCTGATCTGGCCCTTACCTCATACAAAGATCAACCAAATCCTTGGTTCTCCCCTGTCCTGAGAATGGGGCTGATAGCTGGGCCTCTAATTCTCAGAAGCTGCTAGTTCTTAACAGTTTCATTGTTCAGCACTGCTGTGAGAGCAGGAGGGGTAAGCATGGAGGTGGTTTGTTTCTTGGGTGAAAGACTGATGTACAAACAGAAGGACTTTAGCCATTTTCCCACACAATGTGCCTGTCTTACTGGGACTCCAGCTGGTGCTCCAGAAGTATGTGTCTGGCATAGATGTGCTATTACATCTTCCAGTTTTTTTGTGATTAAGGGGACCCAAGTGGCAAATAACATTAAACATCTATATTTAAGCAACTGTATCAAGTATGAAGTGATGTGCACAAAGACAAAGGATTGGTTCCATGCTTTAAAGTGTGAAATGATAAAGAAGAGTTAATTATTGAAAGAGAAATTGTATCAGAAATGCATCATAAAGATTTTGCATTCAGGTGGCTGGTTATGACCTACATCTAAGACCTTAACTATTGAGTCTCTTCTTTTTGAAGACTTGCATGCTGATGCTCAAATAACCCTGAAGACCTGGGGGAATTATCTGAGATTTGCACATTAAGTTTGTTCCATTTGCTTTCATAATGGACAGTGGAAGAAAACATTGTTTTGGCCTGTGTTCCATGTACTTCTTATTTCTAGCCTCATAGTTCCATATTTGTTACACAAACTTAAAAGTGTCTGTTTTCAAGTTCTGTGTATTCAGAGTCACTGGCTACGGACCTCATTGATATTTTTGAGCATCATTTATAATATTCAAAGGAAAGTGAAATGCTGTGGTAGTATTAGTGAGAAGAAAGTGTAATTTCATTTCTATGTGTTATAAGTCAGCTTTGTATGTAAAGAAGTCCATCTCTTCTAATGAGAATCTTCCAAAGTGGTGCAAAATTGATCCATCAGCTCATTCAAATGCTTTTCAGGCAGAATGCTGTAATCATACTTCACTGCATGTGAGCAAAACCAACAAGTGTGAGTGACTTTCACAGCAGTCTGTATCTATTTCTGTACTAAAGCACATGCGATATGAGGTGATGATCTGAGTCAGCCAGCATGGCTTCACCGAAGGCAGATCATGCTTGACCAATTTTGTGGCCTTCTATTATTTAGTGAGAACATTAGAAGGGCAAATTATCTAATCTACCTTGACTTCTGCAAGGCTTTTTATAAAGCTTTTTTTATGGTTCTACATCAAATCCTCATCCCTAAGTTGGGGAGGTAGGAACTTGACGGGTGGACTCTTCAGTGGATAAGGAATAGGTTAGATGGTCACAGTCAAATGGTTGCAGACAATCGCTCTATATCCAGGTAAAGTTTGATGACAAGTGGTGTTGGCCAGGGGTCTATCTAGGGCACAGTGCTCCTTAGCACTTTTGTCCATGACATAGGCAGGAGGATTGAGTGCACACTCAACAAGTTTGAAAACACTAAGCTGGCTGGTACAGCTGATAAGACAGAAGTAAAGGACTGTCAACCACAGGGACCTGGAAAAGCTTGAAAATGGGTTTACATGAACCTAATGAGGTTCAGCAAGGCCAACTGCATGGTGTTGCACCTGTGTTGAGGCAATCCCAGATATGTGCTCTCAAGCTGGCCAAGGAGCTCATTGAGAGCAGACTAGTGGAGGATTTGTGGGATCTGGTAAAAAACTTGATGTAAGCTGTCAGAGTGCTGTTGCAGTCTGCAAGGGTAGCTCTACACTGGGCTGCAAAAGAAGGGTGGGTGACTAGCAGGACAAGGGAGGTGATTATATTCCTCTTCTCTGCCCTCTAGAGGCTGCATTTGTGTGTCCAGGTCTTGGGGTCCCAGCCCAGAAAAGATTTGGAACTGATAGAGTAGGTCCAGAGGAGCACACAAAGGTGCTCAGAGGGTTGGAGATCCTCTCATGTGAAGACAGGCTGAGGGAGCTGGGCTTCTTCAGCTCAGAAAGGAGAAGGCTCTGGGGAGACCTGGTTTTGGCCTTCCAGTACTTGAAGGGAGCTTGTGAACAGGTGGGGTGCTAACTTTTTACACAAAAGAAGAAGGCAGAGTAGTTTTAAACTGAAAGAGGAGAGATTTATACTTAGATATTGGGGGAAAATTCTTTACTCAGAGGGTGTAGTGAGTCACTGGCACAGGCTGCTCAGAGAAGCAGTGGGTGCCCCATCCCTGGAAGTGTACAAGACTGGGATGAAAGGGTCCTGGTCAGTCTGAACTGGTGTTTGATTTACTGGTTGACAACCCTGCTCCTAGCAGGGGCAGATGATCTTTAAGGTCTTTTACAACCCAAGCATGTTATGATTCTCTCTGATGATAGCAATAAAGGTTAAGTGAAGAATATCTTGTGTCACTCCTCTCACAAGAGACTTTTTTCTGAGCCTTTGCTCTTCACAGCTTCTTGCCTCAGTGAGCTACAGTACTGCCAAGGTCATGTGTCCTGCATGTATGAGTATAGTGGAGTTTTACTCAAAAAAGTGAGCCAAAATAGGTTGCTTTGGATTGCATGTGGTTTCCCTCTTCCTGGCTTCATAGATGGCAATCACATTTTAAGACCTGCTTGCAAAACCATAACAATGGTAAATAATCTTTGAAAAATGGAGGCTGAGATTCTTGTATGATGTTTGGATTCCAGTAGCTGGCATTTTAAGAGCATCATCAAATATATCCTTGATCAAAACACTAGAACTTCCAGCTAGAAGATTAAGACCTGCAAGGAGTGGAGCTTTGATGGCCTTGGAAGATGGGAAAAAAGAACAGCGTAAGTGATTAATTTATAGAAATATTGTTGGCAGAGAAAGATACTTTTCCTCGTTTACAGAAACTTGAGATCTACTGCTAGAGGTATGAGTAGAAGGAAGGGGAAATGAAATTATAGCCCCCCAGAGAGAACTGTAAAGTAGAGAATCTAAACAAGCTTGTTCCTTTAGCTTTCCTTTTGCTTTTGATGTCCATAATATTTAAGATTTTTTTTTAACATTAAGAAAATAATTAAGTAATTAAGAAGTAATTAAAAATATTACTTAAGAGGGATCTTTGCAGGGAGGTTTTAAGGAAGAACTTGAAAATATGAAAATACATTTGTTTAAAGAAACTGCCACAAACTGATTTATATCAACAAGGAATTCATAAAATAAGAGAGACCTCTGGAGGACTGAGGATGAACTCCTGTAGCTCTGTTCTTAAATATCTTTGATGTCTGTGTAATGTGTCCACCTATTGGCAAAATAAAAGAGAATTATGGAAAGCATTCTTGAGAAGTAAAACATGATTTGATATGCATAATCTGAAGAGAAAATGCATGAATATCTATAGCCAAGAGAATGCTTTATCCATAATATTCTGAAAGAAGGTTTAGTAGCCTGCTACTAGTAAAACAGAAATCCTCAATGGAATTAATTCTGATGTTTCTCAGAGATGAACATACAACAAATATAGACAATAAGAGAGATATTTAAGCATCAGGCTTTGTGTGCTGCTTAGCTCAAACCGCCATATTCCTGACTTCAGTATTGCAGGTGAGGTTACAGAGTTCTGAGAAAAGTAGCGTATAAGAAATGTGACTTGCAGTATCTGAAACTACTCTGAAATGAAATGAATGTAGTACTTTTACTCTTGTTTACTGTTGTCTTGTTGTAAAATGTACATGATTTTTAATATTTTCTTAAGGCCTCATAAAGACTTCGTTTACATGTATGTTATCTTCATCCTACAGCATGACAAAGGCAGGTAGTTCTTGTCATGATATTCTACTAAGAATATGTATGAGGGTGTTGATTCTATTCATCTCTGTGGAAAAAAGAAAAAAGAGAAATTCCAAAATGTGCTTGGTTCTTCCCAGAATTAAAATCATATTCTTTTCATGGAAAAGGGCGGTCAAATTCTGGGCAGGATCCAGCCCCAAGTTAAAAAAAGAAACAACTTGACACAAAGATGAATGCTCACAGATAAAAGCGTGTCTGCTTGTTAGGAGGGATGGTAGATAATTGTGTTTGTTTTGTCATCATTATATTTTTAAATATTGTAATAATTTGCTTAAGGAAGTAAGGTGTTTGCGATTCAGTTTCAGCAATATCCATTTTTATGGGCAGAGTCAGTATTTTCTGATCTCTTTTTCTGAGCATTCCTGTTCAGATGTACAGGTACAGGTGATGTCTCCTATCAGACTCCTATCAGACCAAGACCCATCCTTCTCTCCATTACAAGGAACTGTCTGTTATTTCAGCCAAAATATTCTGCAATTATGCCTTTTCAATGGTATGACTTTTCTTTATTATTTAAAAAAAAAAAAAAAAAAAGTAGATATTCTGTATGGTGGAAGAGAGACAACATTTAATGTCTTTTTTATCTTAATGTTTTATAATCTGTCAAGCATTCTTGTTCTATAGGTAGCAAAGTCAGACTGAGAATGGAGTGTAGTGGGAGCTTTGATGGTTCAGGGGCTGGAGAAAGGATAACATTTAAGTTGCTCTTGCTTCGTAAATTCCTTCTGTGAGAAGAACCAGTGGTGAGAACCAGAAGTAGAGGCTGTATCCCTGTGTTTGGAAAACGATGATTAGAACTATACGGAGTCAGAGCGCACGGCCTGTCGGTTAGTGCTGCTGCTCAGGTTTGTCCTTCAGCCACAACCCTCTAGTGGAACAGGGTGGGATTTCAGTCGCATGTGGGAAATGTCTTCAGTGTCTTCACACAGTGTGTCCCAAGGGATGCTTCTCTTTGAGACCTTTCTGACTGCCCCTGAACTCTGCTGCCCTGAAAGGCTGTAAAGAAAGACAGATGTTTAGCATGCACCCATCCAGAAGAACATTACTTCTCTGTTCCTCAAGGAGTGTTCCCACTGTGTCCATGGGAACTCCAGAGCCTGAAGTCTGTGAGGTATGCTCCACTGCCAGCACCATGCCTCTGTGCACTTCATTCATATCACACTGAAGATTATGTGTGGCTGCTCTAGCTTCCCTCCTGCAGCCTCACCTGTTCTGCTGTGCATTCCTGAGCTTTACTGGCCATTCTACCTCTGTAGAGAAAATAGGAAATAACAAAATTCTATTAATATGGATTCCTCGTAAAGAAAGCAAATAAAAATCAGCTGCGGGGATCTGAAGAGCAAAGGAAAATTGAATATTTATTTATTTATTTGTGTGTTAGAGAGATGGGTGGAAGGACATCTGCAGGCTGATGAATTCCTTTTAGATTGAGATTGCTATTAGCTACTTTTACAATTCTCTTTGCTAGTATATTTCACTGGAGGACTTTTTCAATTTTGATGACATGTTATTTTCTTCCTGGAGTGGCTTCCCTTTCCCAGACATCTCCACTAAGGAATGATGAAATCTGAGGCACAGACATCAGTTTCTTTCAAGAAATAATTGTTACTCCCAACTGGGTATGTTAGCTGCTGTCAGATTTAAAGGGTTTATTCATCCCATCAGAAATAGCAGTGAACCAAAGGAACAAGTTTTTATTTCTGTTAGAGTTTAGATTGTTAAGCATTTCACAAGAATACCTTCAGGAGTTCACTGCTAAGGAATAAGGTATTGGATATAAATGGGCTGATGGGTGCACTGGTAAGGTTAATCTAAAAGGAGACAGATGGATTTGGGGTTAAAATAGAACACAGTAATGGTAGACTCATAAATGATCTTACGTCATTCTGAGAAATTCTTTTTTTTTTTTTTTTGTCCTAGGCCACTATACTTAGGGTAATGATAATCAAACTGCATGTTGTAATCTGACTGCAATTATGAATGAAATACACGTTCCTGGGCTATTATGAAGCTCTGCTGTTAAAAGCAGAATGTTCACAAGGTAGCAGTGATCTCCAGAGCTTATACTGCTTGCCTGATAACCCGAGTGAGGGTCACACATGCTCTGCATAGGAGGTGGGAGGGCAGCCTGCCTCTGGGGAGGAAGGAATGTGTTTCTTCCTGCACTGACGATCTCTTCAGCACATCCTTGCAAGTTTGCTAGCACATGCTGGAGCAGGGCACAAAAGGCCTCCTGTCTGTTTCCCTCCAATGCTTACCAAACACAGTGCAGAGCAATTGTGCAAGGAGGTTTGGGATACCTGTATAGGTAAGGCTAACAGCAAAATAGGTGGAGAAAAGGAAAAATTTGCTGGCCCCAAAATTCAGGTAGATTTTGGGTGCACTATTGATACTTCTAATCCCTAATGTTTTACTGCTCTGGACAGTTACAGTCTCCAGCCTGCTGTTTAATGCTGCACTCTTTACTTTTCAGATCTGTTCCTGGACAGAGAGCTTTGTCTTTCAGTCTACCTCATGTCTATGATGTGTCTAGATTTCCTTGGCACCTTGCAAAGTAGCCACACAGCATGATCTTCAAGCTACAGGGGATGTGGAACAACAGATTCCCAGGACCTACTCTGTCAACTGTGCACTGAGGCTCAACAGTGAATTTTCTGACACAGTCCACCCCTTTTTATTGGTAGTTCAGCAAATAAAAAAATGCAAGACACTTGGTCAGTAAGCACAGTTTACAGGTGCAATTCACAGCAACTCATGATGGTTAAAATTATCATTTCACCAGGACCTATATATTTCATTAAGCAGAACTTGTAAAGGGCCTTGTGGAAGCACCATCTGCTGATTTCTAATAAAACTGCAAATACCGTGGAAACTTTCTGCTGTTTGTTCTGTGATGAAATGTGCTCCGTGCTAAACGCTGAACCCAAGGTGCTTCCAGCTTGGATCCAGATTTGAATTGGAATGAATTGTTTATCTTGCTCCGTAGTTTATGGAATGCTTTTATTTCCTATGCAAGTTAGTGGAGAGAAACTACTAAAACCTGAACTTCTCCTCTGCACTTTCCAGACCATGTGACGTATCTTCTACAGGGTTGTTCCTGGTACTTTTAATAATGACTCTTCATGATATTTATAAACATTCTAGGAGATTCCACTTCCTGATTACTTACATGATAATTATCCAAAAACAAACCACCTAGGTCTAGCACACAGCCAAGATACAGTATGCCAGCTGAATACACTAGAGTCAAAAGCAATGACTCATTTACAGACCTGTTCTCTATAGTCATTTATAAATTAAAGAAAAAAATGTCAGGGAAATAGTGGTTGAATGGATTTTCATGATCCATTCAGTGTAGAACAAAAAGGGCTATATTAAACCAGAAAATGTAAAGGGGATGTGATATTTTGCATAATGAAACATATGTGAGAAGGAGCAGAGCATCCTATTGCATTGTATGATTTCTTTTTTCACATGGATAATTATCCTTATAGGAATTATTCTGAACTGCTTGGGAGTAGGACATGCATTGTGCTTCAGAGTTAGTAAGAATGCTGTGAGGTATGGTGAGAGCTGCTTCGTAACATTGCTGAATTATTTTATAGTGCAGGTAAATCGTGATCATCTTCCTCAGACTAGTTGTATAAATGAAATTTGTGGGACTACTCACATGAGTAAAGTGAGAAATATTTGATCCCTGATCTTGCATATCAAATATCTTTATGTATTATTAACAATCTATAAAGTTGGACATAAAAATGTGACTTGTTAATGCCAAATTTATGTCATGTGGAAGAGAAAGAACAGAGTCTTTCCTATATGGTTTGTCAAGACCGTGTTCAATAAACTTACAAGTGGCCCATGGCCATAGGTGCAGATTATAAATTAGCTTGGAGGCAGGTGTTTCTGTGGCTGTAAGGGAACTAGTGCCAACATGTATTCACAGACTGTAACCACAATATCCATACTAAAAGCATGTGCCAGTGCTTGCAGTAGACAACAAATAGAAGTAAGCTTGTGATGCTGGAACAAAATTCCCACCTACTGAAACTAAATTGGAACCATAAATACTACAGCTGGAAGATTATTTTTGATCTCTGCCACTACTGAGATTCCCATCTCACTTGTTTTTCTTGTAATAGTTCTGTTTCAAAATGTAAAAACATGACAGTGATTTTCTTTCTTCTGTTTGTTCTTTTTGTATCACACACACACACACATACACAGGGTAAAAGGAAAGAGAGCAACTTTAATGCTTTATCTGGACACAGAATGACTATAGTGGGTTGGTTTGTGCCAGTTCATGCAGTAAAATATCTCTGAAAGAGATCACCTCCACCAGAAACCTCTGGGGAGATACAAGAAGCCCTAGAGTGGACAAATATGGAATAACATGACCAGAGGGAAGATTCTTCATTGCAGTAGTCAGTTAGTTTGCATCTGGAACGTGCATCTGTACGCTTGCTGCTACAGAAAAGGGGCCAGTCTGTCTTATGTAACAGCAGTTTTGACCTGTCACAGTGCTTAGGCCTTTTGAATCCTACTAAATTCTTTGTCTTGGTTTTTATCTTGCAGCAATGAGTTTAGCACATACGTAGAGCAGATCTTTTCATCGCACATAAAAATAATTCCTGTTTTGTTGGCAGTGTGAAATAGAAGCATATCACTCTGATTTGCAGCAATCTAGATTCTTATCTCCAATCATTTCCAGTATTGAATTCTCCAGAAAGGAGCATGAGGAAAAATGTGAGGTTCAACACAGAAGTCTTGGTGTGAAGTTGGATCTCCTTCCTTAAGTACTGCTGTTGTGTCCCAGTGGTGGCAGAAATAGACCAGACAAATGAAAGGCAGGAAAAGTGGGAGAAATTGCAAGAAAATAAGCATATTCAATTTACATCTCTCATAACGTTTTATTTCATGATGTAGGCATCACTGTGGCTGCCTCTTTCTTTTTTTCTTTCCAAGATAAATTGTCCTAAGTTTTTAAGACTGTGGACTCCTTCCCATGGCTGCAACATGCCCATCATCTGTCTCCAGTCACTTTCTACTTCTGTTACATCCATGCTTAGATGAAGTAATCAGAACAGAGTACAATATTCAACATGAGGGCATAGCACAGATTTGCATAACAACATTCAGATATTTTCAGTATTATTCCTTATTGTTGCTGACCAAAACAATTGAAACTGATGTTACTCCTGAGCTGTACACAATGACATCTAGATATTTTTCATCAGTATATAAACAGCACAGAAATAGTTCAAAAGGTGCTTTCCTTCATACATTGCTTCCTGAACTAGTGTAATAATATTATTTATTATCTGGCTATGCTCTGCAGAAAAAAAAACACATGAAGATAAGTTTTTCATAGTGGACTATGTAAAAAGGGATGGCAGAAAGCTTTCCCATCAGTAGGATTACAGAAATGGTACCTTCTTGACAAATACATTTCTAAAACTGTTCTTTGCTGGATTTTTGGATGTGGAGAAGTTTCCTGTCATGAGGAATGGCTGCAGAGAGCCAGCACCTAGGCATCTGCATAATGATGACTTCACTCTTCATCTTTCATAAGGTAGGCTTATCTCTAGGGTTGATCCTGCATGTGTTGGATACATAGGCTTGGTAGCTGGTATCTTCCCTTTCCCTTTTCTGGAGCTCTGCCTGAGGGATAGTCAGTCACGCTCTCTGTGCTGACTGCTAAGGGTGACTTTCTTCCCACCCTGCTCTAAAAAGGCACTTCGGGTAGCTTTCCATTTAAATAATTCAACAGGCTTCAGACAGCAGTTCCTAAGGCTACTGCAAGTGTAGCATTTTGTTTGTAAAATAACCCAGCCAAATGCATTCAGTCCTGTGGTTTTTGCTGTGACATACACATATGATTCAACAGCCATTCCTGCTCCCCAAAAAGCAGCCCATAACACTAGCTGACATACCCTTGTGGAATACTTTTGTCTGTAGAGGTTTAGAATACAGTTTCCCAAGTAATATGGCATGGGTGCACCTGCACATACCCCTTATTTTATGTTTCAAGGCATGAAAAAGAACTGCAGAATCCCATACTACTGAGGCGTATGGAGCTGGCTGCAAGGCGGTGCAGACCTGTATGAAATGAGAAAGTCTGAGGGCTTTGTGAATTTTTATAGAGGATCAGAAGAAAGCTGTTTGGCACAGGTGTTTCTGTAATTGTGATACACTGGAAAAATTCAGCATGTTCAAGGGCACTTATGCTGTGGCTACAGCTGTTCTAACTCATACTTCTGAATGGACAATGTGGTGTTTTAGTGTGAGCACACTTGGTTTTGTACTATCAAACAACCAGGAAAGTGAATATTAGTTAGATCAAGGTGGTGCTCTTTCTTTGTTTTTGTTGTTGTATGATTTTTTTTATTTTATTTTTTTTTAAAATCCCTTTGCATAGGGATGCCATGAGCGAAAGCTGTGTCATTACAAGGTGGCTGGGCTGGGGGATGACCACGTATCTACCATGACCTCTGGTTGCCCCAGCTGTTCATTTTCATAAGTCACATGGTTTGCCTGAGATAGGAAACCCGAAGCACAAATGCAGAGGAAGAGGCTTGGTGATGGGATATTTTATTGTTCTTTTCCCCCCACACTGAGGTATGGTAGTAAAGGTTATTCTTTTGCACTCCAACTTGAGGCTTGCCTCAGTGCTTTTAAAAGAAAATGAGTCTTAAACTCCAAGGTAATTGTATTGCACAGAAACAGTTCAAATTTAGCAGAGCTGTTCTGTGTGCATCTGGCGATCCAAATTCATTTCAAAACTGCCACCAGCATTATCATTGCTGCTACTATCTCACATTTCTCTATATGTCAGCAGGTTTATTTCTTATAGAAAATGTGTCCATGGTTATTGCCCACCGGAGAGTCCTGTCTGTGCTGGAAAAGGCATCTATGCAGGCTATGCTTAGAGCTTGCAGCCTGCTGCTACTGGGATGGCTGCTGGCTCAGGAAGACTTGACTGATCCTCCACCTGGCTGGCTTCTCTAGTTGACAGTGATGCTATTCTGCACTGTATTGATCCTAGGAAGAAATCCTGCATCTGCAGTCACTTAGGCATTTTCACAGTAGTTCAAGAGAAATTTAATAGTGGGTGGTACAGTTTGCTCCTACTAGTTCTCCAGAACAGTGAAACTACTGTAATACACTCCCTTATACAATGTATTTTGTGGTTAGATTACCTAGTGTCTAATATGATTGAGTCACACCACATTTCAGGGATATTAATAGGGGCTAGTTTTCTATTCCAGCTATATGCTTTTGTGAAGCTTGTAAAAACTTAGCATCTCTGAGCGGGACTCTACTCTGTCATGTTGGCTAATGAAATTGGGTAACAACTTAGAAAACTTTAAAGGATGGCCAAAATTGGTGGAAGAGACTTACAAATTCAGATGCAGACGCACACACACACACAGATCACTGTAATTAGGCTCATAAGCTTAATTTTGCTGGAAAAAGTGGTTCAAAAGATAAAAAGAGTAAGTAATGTGGTGAAAATTATGGGGCAAATTCTGTGGTGTAAACAAGAATTCTAAGCTTGAGCTAGATCTGATTCCTCTGATTCTTCTGGTTCTCTTTTTTTTCGTGAATCTTGATGCATTTTTTTTCCCATGAAACTTGATATAATTATTTTGTTGTCATTCATTATCTTATTCACGCTGGTGTAAGTGAACACTGAATCAGACCCAATGGAATGAGCAGAATGTCTTTCAGTAAAGCATTTTGCTGTTACAATCATCAGTGAGACATACAGGATGGGTACATATTTGTATAGTTTCAATATAAAATCCATCATCATTTTGGAAGCCAAGCCTTTTGCAGGAACTTCAGTGGAATTATGCCTATTTAGGCCAGACACCTAGCAACAGAGGATTTCCAACTTCTTTATGCTCCTAGTACTCGCTCTACTTGTTTATTATACTTTAAGTGACACTTGACAGACTTCATAAAATGGATGGAATTAATAACAACTCTTTTGGAAAAACATTAGACACTTAGTACAGGTTAGTTGGCTAATCTCCTGAGGAAGAGAAAGAGGAAGTTGGTAGGCATTTTTGTGAATGGAACAAATTGTGCTTTGGAGGTACCTTGATAGATAGTCTAGACTACTACTTGATACACTGCATTTGCATTGCTAATGTGAGGTAAGGTGAAAGTTACCGAGAGCCTCTGCAGACACACATGGTCTGTGTTGAAAAGGTCTTATCCAGAGATTATCATGCTTGGAACTTTTTATTGTTTAGGAATAATCTGCCTACTAGCATGTGCTTGGATTTGACTTGCAAAGTGCCAATGGAGGAAGAATTCCTATTGTTGTTATTTGTTTCACTAGGAAAAGATTCACGGTGCTAATGTTATAGTTCTCATATGTACAGCTGGCAAATGGAGTGATCACCCCTTATAAGATATTCCTGTTATCCAAAGATTTCTAGACTTCTCTTACATTATGGACATGAATAACCATTTATTATTTTTTCCAGGGAACAGTTCTTTAATGGGGAAACTTTGAGAAACTGTTTTTTGTCAGGGTATTGTCTCTCCCTTAAACAATGTTTCTCATTAGATGGCTCCATCAATCTTCTTATAGAGGAGTGATAATATCTTATCATCACACACAGAAGGTAACATCCATCTTCCATTTGTCTTATGATTCATACCATTTGTATTTGCTGTTTCAGTGTGGTTACAGGTTGACAGATATGCATTTCTCCTTTTTTGTAAAAGTTAGTGTGCCTTATTTATTTAAATGGGATAGAATGATATTATGTTCAGTTAATGGACGTTCATTCTGTACAGTTTCCCATGTTTTATCTTAAATGGTCATATGAGTAATCAAATAAAATTTTAACTTGCTTTTACTTAGGCTAACAACAAAAGTTACTAATAATATCATATCATTTATTAAGTCTGTAAAAACCATACCAGACTGGTAATCTTATTGCTGATGATAAATTGAACTTTTCCATTTCAACCTCTATGCTAATAAAGAAGGAGAATCAAAGACCAGCTATTCTGTATGGGTTGAAAATTCTACCTTTTCCTGGACTGGAAATATGCTATTTTCTATTTTTATTCCTTTAGCAGACATGCATATAAAAAGGCTACCTCTCATTTTATGGTCGTATGGTTGGTGCACACATCTGTTCATTTAGCTGTGTTGTACTGTTGTTCTACATCTGTCTTCAGGGCATTACATTAAAGTCACATCAGTCCTGCAAAAACAACTTTTTTCTCTCCCAGTTTTTCTCAGCTTCTTATCTATCTCTAGACTTGCTAGATTACTTAAATTCATTCAAAGTTGTGATTTAACATCAAATATTCTTAGGGCACTCCATAATAAAAATATCCTTACAGGCTTTACATGCACAAAAATATAGCAAATAAATTAACATTTCACTTAGTCCAGAAAGGTTATGTCTTACTTTGCCTATAATGATATTTTCCTGAAGAAAAACCTTCAGAACTTGGACGTAGTATCTTGTCCTACTGGGAAATCAAGCTAACTGCTCTGTAAGTGAGTTTGTGACAGTACAGAAATCTATGTTTTAACAACATTATCTGCTTAACAGTTACAATAACACTAAGATATTTGCCCATGGACATTTAAAAGAAATGCAAATGTGGTCAACCTTCCTGTCTCCTATCGTGTGATCCGACATATAAGGAATATCCTGGAAGAATCAATAAAGTGAATGATAATAAAGTCAGAGCAGAAACCTGACCTCTGAGATGGTAAGCATGCTATGAATGCTTTAATAGAAAGACAGAGAGGCAGGCAAACTCAGATATTAAGGGTCTCATGGAAGGCAGGCTGCAGGCAAATCTGAAAAGTTTTTCATACTCTTTTCAATCTGAAAAGAGTAGACAATTAGGAAGAAATGCTGTAAGCACTGACACCAAGGTGGGATGGAAAGGAGAAGACAAGGAGCTACAGCTGTGTGGAGTGGGAGAGATAAAAAATCTTGATGTTGTGCACAAGATATTCAAAATAAGTTGTGAACTCTGATGTGGAGTAGATCCTAGATATTTGGAGTCCTAGTGATTGCAGCAGTAGTAGGAGTTGTTGGCTGGTGTTTTTTTTCAAACACAATGAAATGAAGGAAGACAGAACTGAGGTGATATCAGTGGGATTTTACAGTAAGGAAAGAATTATTTGTTGTCAAGTGCTTTATTGACAAAATATCAAGACGTTCAAACAGCAACTGTTGACTTGAGGGGGCTGGAGAAAAAGGGGTCGAAGGTGTTTTCTTCATCCTATTTAAAGATGAGTGATTGAAGGGCAAGTAACTTATTTTACAAACATCTTATGGAGCTGACAGAGAACAAAAGTGGGGGAAAACTCAAAAGATCAAAAGCATGGCTGAAGTCAATGCTTCTAAACTAGAGTCGGAGGAGGAATAAATTTGGTGGTTTGCCCATAAGATGACATAAAGGTTTATAATTTAAACTGGGGCCTGAGTAGGTATACTATCTGTAAGGCTGCAGATTTCCTTCCATGCATGCATTTACCTTGATTCCAAGCATTTCAGTCTTGAATTACACTTTGAGGTCCAGATTCCTTCTGCCTAAACTTCAGTAGGAAGTATTTGTGACAATGCCAAACTGAGGCTCCTAAGTCAGGGCTCCCATCACTTCATGTTTCATCTTTTTTCAGTCAAATTACACAAGAGATTACCATTAATGGCAATGGAAATGGAGTAGATCCAAAATCTCAGTACTGCATGGATAGGGCATGGTTCCATTTATGGACAAGATGTGGGATTGTGCATCTGCTTGTCATACTTTATTTAAGTGAGATCTGGATGTTTAACTGCATCTTGTAGTGTACTTTCACTATAAAAACTGAGTTAGTTATATGCTTTACTGTCATGGATTTTCCATTTATTATTCTTTAGAAATGACCCAAAGATGATATGTCACTTCCTAAGCCCATAAAGGCTGGAAATTATTTTATATTGAAATCAGCAGAAAAGGAGTGGGGAGGAAATGGAAAGAAAATATGGTTGAATCTTTCACAGAGTGCTAAGAAACCAACCGTTGGCCACACGGCCACCTCAGAAAAAAGTCTGTCCGAAATGCTTTACCAGGATCCTGCATTATTATTGAAGGCAAGGAAGAATATCTCTAATATTACACAACACATTTGTTTTCACATGTTTAATTAGATTTTGCAGAAATGGAAAAATAATTTGTTTTTATGGAACTACTATCAGTCTGTAACCCAAAACCTCTTTCAATATTTAAATGTTTTAATGTAAACCATTCATACTGGGCTAAGTAAAAAAATATGTACAAAATGGAAATAATCCAGATAATATGCTCTGCTTTCTTTTACAAGCTTCAAATAGCTTCCATTTTACTAACAGTTTTATATCTGTATAAATGTAGGTAGGAAATGTTTGTAACATAAAGATGTATGGTATGGCCATTTTTTACATTACTGAATGGGTTGTATGCCAGCAATATGTTAGGCACATTATATCTCAGTCTGACTGACCGTGGTGTTGATTTCTTTGTAGAGTCATTGGATAGTTACAAACAGCCATCTTTTGAAAGCCATCAAGGACTACTTTGTCATCAGACCAGTTGGATCACATCTGGACTGCTTGTCATCAACTTGCTGCAATCGTTTTATGTGTTGTCACAAGTATAGACAACCTTTTCTGAGGTCTGGCCTTTAGCTGATAACATAGCATCCATTATTAATCCAGAGGAAGACAGACTGTGAGAAGGCCTAACTGGTAAGCAAATGAAGATTTGTGTTGAGGGGAACATAAAAAAGGTAAAGGCTTACTAGGCAAATGTTTAGTAAAACACTGAAATGTCTTTGGAATCTTTCAAGTCACGGGCAAAAATTGCTTTTAAAATCAGTTTAATTAATTCATCCCACACTGAACATAGTCTTACACCAAAAGTAGTTCCACTGAAAGGCATGACACTATTTATAAGGCAAACAGAACTGCTTTAGACCTGGTTGGTGAGACTTGTGTGACTGCCTATACAGTATTTTATAAGGCCTTTGAATTGTCTGCTGTGGCTGACACAGTTGTATCACAGGCTGTGGCATGCATGTGAATTCACACTACAACCTGTGCTTGGCTGAGTTCAGACAGCATTTTTGTATGTTGAGTCATGTATTTGACTTTCTTGAAGAGGTCAGACTTGGTGAATCTTCAAAATGAACAGCCATACAATTTTTCTTTGTTTTTTGTTTAGTAATGCTGCTATATTCCTCTTGTCATGCATTCCCTGAACATATACAAGGCCCAAGAGTGCTTGGCCTTGTATAGTCTTGCAATCTTCTTGTCAGTTTGGATTGTCTATATTATCCTTACATGCCTACAATGAATACTAAGATTAACATCACAAAAAATTATTATCTAAACCTCAGGCACTGTTCTGAGTCAATGATTCTTCACCTTGCAAGATATCACAGTGGATGAGGAACTCCAGATGACACAAAAAACCCAAAAAGCCAACAACCCATGTTGTTAGACTGGAGAAGCTAAATCAGGCAAGGCAAGAGTATGTGTGAAGAAAGAAATGCTTAATGAACATTCGATAGAAAGCACCTTATGACTGCAGCTTTGACTGACTTCAGAGTCTCTGACGGTGACCTCTGGCAGAAAGGTTCTCCAACAAGTGTATGTCAGCCCAGGAGGACTGCTGTTGACCATGCAGGCTGCAAACACTGAGAGCAGGAGAGCCATCGAAACCAGGTCAAGGACTGTGACAAATGCTTTTTAATGATGCTAAATATGCCTCAGATCTTGCTTTGTCCAGATATTAGTGCCTTCTCCTTTCTAAACTATTTCCCCCCTAAACCTAAATGCATCTAATGGCATATGTTAAATAACCTTATATGTAGTTAAACATGGGGAAAGGGCAACTCCTTCATTTATACAAAAAATTTGAGTGTGGGTTGAAAGAACTCACAAGCTGGAAGGACATAGTTTACATTTCACTCCACAATGTTGTTAAAATCAGTTTGGAGGCAAAACTTACAGACTTCTACAGGAAACAGTTTTTCTACTATTTAACTTATATTTACAACATCCTTCGAGATCTTCAGAAAAAATAACAAAACAACCAAAAAACCAAACCAAACAACAACAACAACAACAAGCTATTTCAAGTCATTTGAAGTGTAAGGCATGCTGTTACATTATTCCTGTATTGTAAATATCTCAGGTGAGTAGGAACGTAAGTTGAGAAAAACTCTTTGTCTTGCAGTTTCAACTAGAAGATATGATTTTGTTGAACAGATTTTTTTAACTGCTATATATCTTCCATGTTTCCAATAAGGGAGGGCAGGAAGTCAGAAATGAATCATACTATTTTGGGATGTGCTGCTTTCTCTGACGACGTCTGATTACAAAGCTGGGCCCACTTGTTAGCAAGAACATCACAGAGGATGTTTTCAAGTCCATCCTCTTATTAATCACTTCTTAGTTCTTGTAAATAATCCACGCAAGTACATTCTTAATACGTCACAGGCACACTAATGAATAATTGGCAGTTTAGCTGTGAGAAATGTAGCCCAGAAATTTTTATAAGTATTTTCTCATCATTGTGGACCTTTTATTTCCGTTCTATTTAACTTGTCTGAGGCAATTGTTTTGAATTTTAGAGCCCTGATTCCAAACACTTATTTTTTTGCAGTTATTTTAAAATATATTTCCACCCCCAAAAAAGGGCCTTATTCAGGCAAGCAGGCTTTTAAAAATCAGGAAGCGTGTGTAAAAAGAAATATTAAAAACATTTGTCTGGGTTCACATTGATATTTTTACTGCAATTTTTAAAAACTGTTGGTATTTTAATGAGTTTTCTTTTTTTTTTTTTTTCTTGTCCATCTGCTTCTTCCACTCGATTTTGCAGAAAAAGATATAAATCCCGCATTTATGACATCACAGTTTGTTGCCATGGAATTTACTATGCTATTACAAACACACTGTTGTGATTACATGACAGCTTCAAATCAGAGGATAAAATACTTTCCCAGTGAGAAAACACGTCTTGAAGTTAAGAAAATATGAGTAGGAGAAATAAATCACTCTTTTTAAGTGCTGAGCACCAGCCTGATGCTATACAGACATGGAATGAAGCATTTTTTAACTTCACGGAGCTCACAAGCTGATGTAGACAGAGGCATTACAGGGGAGTCTTGCAGTATGCCTGGCAGGAATATAAACATGAAGCAGTTACGAGAATGACTGTTGTTACTGTTGGGTTGCTGGAAGAGGCTGGTGAAATAATAAAAAAAAACAGAGAGTTTGGGGAGCCACTGGTTAGAGATCCTCAGTGCACTGCAGGAGCAAGAGCAGCTAAGAAGGAGGAGGGTGAATTGTATTCAAAGGTGAAGTTTCTCCAGCAGCACAAGCAAAGAAATGGAGCATGGATTGCATTTACAGCTAGAGAGGGTGGTGAGCAGTCAGAGGAGTCTGGGAAGGGAAACACATAAAGGAAGAGCTGGTGGATATTAGGGTAAAGGTGAACCACAACCCTGTTGTGCGGAGTTTGAAGGGCTGCCTGCATCCTGGCACAGAAAAGGTAGTGAGGAATTCAGAAAGGCAAGTGCTGAGTTCTTGAACAGGAAATGAGTCTGGGCAAACGAGAACAAAGAGAAAGAGGCTAAGGAATAAAGATCATGGAGGTTGGTATGAGGAGTGACTAAGGCATAAGGAAGGCTTTTAGTGGCAGAAATGAGAAAGGAAGGGCAAATGCTGTGTGAACATGAAGGAAAAACAAGAGGAAAATCTATCAGTTTTTCCCTACACAGGGAAGTCGTGTAGAGACAGAGGATGTGAAATTTCTCATGCAGAAGTAAGGAGAATAAGTGCCATAAACATACTTAAGGTTTGGCTAATGCTTTTTAGTCAAACAGTGTAGAAAGCTTTAGCCAGTGTGAATTACCGTCTTAAAGGCTCTGCCTTGTTTCTGAGTATACATTCCACTTTACAGTGCCAAGTTTTCACAACTTCGTGTGATGGTGGTGGTGCTACAGAACCACAGGGCCAGCTCTCTAGCTCCTGTAAAGTGAAGGTTCGGCTAGTATCAGGAAGAATTTTTTTACAGGGAGGATGGTCAAGCGTTGGAATTGGCAGTCAGGTAAGCTGTAGAGTCACCATCCCTGGAGGTTTTTGAGACACATGTAGATATGGCACTGAGGGACATAATTTAGTGGTGGGATTCAGTAATTCGAGATAGTGGTTGGGTTTAATGATGTTGAAGTTTTTTTTCCAATCTAGATGATTCTGTGAATCTGTGAACTACTTACTGGTTCACCATCTTCAACTACAGCTGTGTCAAGTCATAACAGTAAAGTGTTCTACTTTAAATATTCATTTATGAGTTTCTGTGTTGAGACAATATGCATGCTGCCTCCAACAAGAAGCTCTTAGAGTGAGAAATGTATCTGTTTAGATACATACAGTGAGAAATGATCTGTTCTCCAAATGCAGCAACAAAATGTTATCCCAAAAACTTCTTGGACAAGATGTGTAAAATTAACTTGCCTGTCCTTTCCACCAAGGATGGTAATATATGAAAAAGAGTTAGTTACATGTTTTATTGATAAGAAAATGTGGATGTAAAGTTTTTCAAGGCTATTGGAATACTTTTTTTTTTTTTTTTTTTTTTTTTAAGGCATTCATTATACTTGATCTCACGTTAGCAATACACTAAAATGCTGGCACAAATTATTATTAATTCCTCTGGCGTTTTTGTAACAATGTTAAGCATGATGAATTCATTTGGTACCAATATGGATGTCATAAGTACTTTATCAGATTTCCAACTCAATTCATTACTAATTACCTTTACCATTATTTTAAGGAGTTACCCAGATGTGCTTATGATAGAATTAAGGTAAACAATGACTGATGCTCCGAGGTTGTGATTAGAGCAGCTCTACACGATTTGACAAAACCTCATGTGCCTTTCAATGTAAAGCACCTGCCAAGCCACATGTGCACCAGATTTCTCAAATTCCTTGTCACTCATTAATGCAGATGTAGCCCATATTTTAAAAGTCAATGTGTAGAAAGGAGGTTTTTTTTTCTTTTCTTTTTTTTTTTTTTTCTTTTCTTTTTTTTTTTTTTCTTTTCCAAAAACCAGGCAGGCTTCCTTTTCAAAACCCACAAACTCTGTGACTGAATTTTTTAGTGACCCACTTGTTTGCTGATTGAAATACTATTGTCATATCACCTGCAATTTTTTTCCTACCCACTTCAATACAACACTTTGACATAGAAATAACACATCTAAAAATGTATTTTCACAAAATGGTACAATTTAGGAATGAGAGAGGCCTGTTATTATACCTTAAACTACCTAACTTCCTGCCTTTGTCAGATTGTTTCCTACTTCAAAATAAGTAGAGTTTAGTAGGGTTAGTCCATTCCAGCTAGGAAACTCTCCAAGGAGTCTAACCACTTCCCCAGGGGAACTAATCCAAAACCTAATACGTCACAATGTCAGGACATAATTCAACATAATTACTGCATATTTGCTGTTTACATCCTTTGGATAGTTGAAAACATTTACCATGGTTGTTCTGCTTCCTATTTCTGCAGGCAAGTAGCTTGGAATTTTAATAAATTATTTAATAAATATTGGACAACTTTGTTTACAAACTATCTAGGGAACATCTGATACCTTTTGCTAACTACGTATTTGGATTATGTAGTGGAAGAAGGCAAGGGGTGGAGAGAATACCAGGCAGTGGATTGACTGGTTTGCTGCATTCAAAAGGGTATATCCAGCTCATCAAAGAGTGAAGGGAAAAAAGACAGCTTCTTTGTTTACCTTGGCCTTTAGTCCTTGATTTCAAAGGTGCAGGAAGTCTAGACTTCGTAAACTGTCTAACTTGAAAGGATTGTGAACAGAGCTCATCTAGAAACCTGGCCATCATTCTTAATTTGTGCTGCCATGCAACTTCCATTATGAGGAGGCAGACATAAGGAATTAAGTGTGGCTTTTTTTAACCAATAAAAGCAGATCATGTGAGATAGGAAAAAATTCCTCTGTTTAATAAAGACCACAGTCCTGACTGCAGCCCTGATTAATAGTCAGCAGGAGCTCATGCTATCCAGGACTTCATTCATGTTTTAATACACATTATTTCTGGTCACAAAATTATAGTTTTGTTATTTCTTGTACCTAAAATATTTAGCTTCAGAACCATAGAGTCCACTTAGTTGTTTTGATATAATGTTGGGCCAGTATAAATTGTGGCTAATACTAGATGTAAGTACAAAAAATGAATTCTATTCTATTCTGTTCTGTTCTGTTCTACAATATCCAGTACTTATGTACTATCAAGACCACAATATGCACTGGGCTTACACACCTTCCTGCTTTTGAAAATCTCACTATGCTTTTGTTTGAATTTTTAAATGCTTTTAAAAAAAATAAAATATCACACTTTAATTAATAACCCCACTAGCATTTTTCACCCTTCCAAGCCAAGCCATTCCATTATTCTGTGTGTCTATGATTCTATGTCATACGATCTGTTTTCATCTTTCTCTTCTCAAATGAATTCTTCCTTTCTCCCTTTCTTTTTGCAGTGGTTTGCATGTGTTATTCTGGTAAGCCAGATAAAACACATCTCATAGGAAGTACATTGTTCTGAGGTTTTTGCTTCATGCATCTTTTGCTGAGCCACTGTACTTAAAACAGTACTTTATGAAATAGATAAATATTTAGGGTGATTTATAACTGATCTATCTTATATTTTGTCTTTTTAAGGGTGGGTTTCAAATACTGTGTAACCTGGACGCATTCATGCAATTGTAGTTCCTTGCTTCAACTCAGTTTTCTTGAACAGTGTGTTACCAAAACTGGATCCAAACAGCAACCCTTTCAGCAAACTGTCCTTGTGGACAGTTCCAAAATGGAAACATAAGAAGGACAACACTGGAGCAATCCAGGAAGTAATTAATAAGAAATGTTGTGACCTAGAAAGAACTTTGCCCTAAAAAAAACCAACCTAACTTATCTCCTGAAAAAATGAAATTCTGCTTCACTGACAGTTCTGTTGAAAAAGAATTGAGAGTTAATCTTTAATTTTCCATGTGTTTTATTCAACTGTCTCTAAACTTAAGGAACTCCTGCACTGAAATTTACGTAGATGTTGTGCGTTCTGGACTTAAAGCCCCTGTTGCATTCATATGTATCTTACCTCCATGTCACCAGGGTTTAAGACTTTCACTGGGATAAGCATGAAAAGAGTAGGGCAGTTTGTTTCCAGTGATTCCTAGTGGTTAAAAAAAACATGAATTTCTTTAGTACTCTCTTTCTGTTTACCTATTTTTGAGGATGGATATGTCTGTCCCAAGACTTTGCAAATACAGAGTACTGAAGTTGGTATTTGGTATTCATCTCTGGTGTTAGAATGGAGTCCTGGTGAGTTATTAACTTCTTGCTCCTTTCTCACACAGTTCTGTGTGTTCTGTACTGGGACTGAATTGTTAAGATGTGGTTTGAGGTCTGCCTGGTCCGCCATCAGTTAACTCCCCATCATCCTGGCACCCACTTTGCTTATGAACCTCTAAGCACTTATATTGTCTGGATACAAAATAGCTGAAGGGCCAAAGAGATCTGTCAATCTGCTCGTTAGAGCTCTGCTGGGCATCATTACGCAAAATTAATGCTCATGGTTAAGCTTAAGCTTTGGGTTCTAACATTCCACATCCCCCTTTCCCTTCCCCCTCAGGAAACAGACCAGGTAGCCTGGTTTTAAAGCTCTTTTACACAACATTATGTCTCACTCTCTTCTCAGTCATTTTCCTTAGTCTGTGTCTACTTTTTATTAAACAAATGCTGTAAACTTTTTAAAATTGGTAAGACTGCAAACATCATCAAAATACAAGTGGCCTAAATGCCATGTTTCCTCTCCAGCAGTTACCACTTCAGCTGTTCCTTAGCTTATACCAAAGATCTGGGAGGGTTAGGGCATGTTTTGTGCTCTGATGGAATGTGGCGGTAATAAACGACCAAAGGATGGTATGTGCTGGGACTTGTCCCACTGCTGATGTTTTAAAAGGGTAGCCAGCTGTTGAGCTTATCCACTGTTCAATCAGATTCAGATTTGGGCTTGGGGCATTTCATAGATGCCTTATCTCTTCCCAACTAACTTGGTTAGCTGGAACAAATAAATAAATTAATTAAAATAATAAAAAAAATGTTCCTTGGGTTTCTGAGTAATATACTTTTAAACACTCAGATCTGGTAATTTTTTTAGAAATTCTATTGACAACATAGTTTACTGATTTTTCATTGTGCATCTTTTACACCAGTTCAGGAAATAAGGCCATCATAATGAAGGGTACAAAGATCACCCTTACAGTGTGCAATAAGGTCTGGGCAGTTAAAGTAAATGGAAGCCTCTGACAATTCAAATTCTCCCGTCTGAGGTTTACAGATGTGAGGGTTACACTGTGATTGCTCTATCTTACTACAGTTCTCAGGCTGGCCCAGCTCCATCCAAGGTGGCTCACTGCCAGTGAGGTCTGTGATCTTTCGATTTTCTTCTCAGTGTGAACCATCTGCTCCTCGAGTCCTTGCTGCAACTCAACTTTTTTAGCAACTTCAAAATTGGCTACATCTTTTTTAGTTTCCCTTATTTTCTAGGAAACCTTGTGATCCACAACACCCAGATTGTTGATCACCTTTTTGATTTATTTTTACTACTAAATAATGGGTATGTTGTTACTGGCCTTCCTAATGAATCTAGACAATTTGTGGCTGAGAAACAGAGGTGTTTTCCTCTTTCTTTTCTGTTTTTTTCCCCTTCCAAACAATTTCTGGGAAGTCTCCAGACATTGTTTTATTTATTTATTTATTTATTTTGCGGTGTTTCAGCCTCTCACTGGAAAGCATCTTTGGCTGTCTTTGAATTTAACATGCTCAACTAGAATCTCAGCTCACAGTTTCTCCTCTTGGGGATCTCTTTTGTTTCCTCTTCAAGAGTGATTTCACTACTAACACCAGTGCTTTTATAGAGCAGGTAGCCAACATTCATGCTTTTGCACACTGTTTCAGTTATGACAGTGTGCATATATCTATATATACTTTTTAGCGTGATTATCTTTTTTTTCTACCAGGAGTACAAGTAACATTATGTTTCTCTGAAGTGGATATAGGTCAATCAAGATGATGCATTTATTTGCTCACAGATATAAACATTCAGTTTTCAGTCAGTGCTCTGTCCCCTGTATTCCATGAGTTGGTTTTCTTTCGAAAATCAAGTACTTTTCTTGCTGGCTTTTTGGCTTTGCTTGCATTTGTCTGCTCCTGGCCTTAAATGCAGAAGGACTTTCACCAAACAATATGAAGTTCAGATGAATTTACAGATATCTCCCAGCAAAAGTCCTTCACTGTGTAGCTCAACTTCTGGTTAGGCTTACATATGTACAGAGTTTTGTGTAGACTCATTTGTTTCAGCTGTCTTATGAGCCTTATACTGAAAAAAGACTTAAAATGCTTTCTCTGTTTGCCCTTTATGAAGAGGCTGGCTAGCAGTATCAATATTGTTTCACTCAGCCTTTACCATGATACTAAGTCTGTGCTTCAGGAAGACAAGATTATCCTGCAACTCGTCACAATGGCTATAAAGCTACACCAAAATTTAATTTAAGCTCTCATCCATTTTCACCTTAGTGGTTTTCTTGGAGCAGCACTCAGAAGGGAAATTCTGTGGCATTTAAGAGAAGAAAAAAACTAGTAATAGCAGTAAACTTCACCTTTTACTTATTTTGTAAGACATATGTTAATTGACATAAGAATTTATTCTTCAATCAGTAGCCTGAACAGTCGATGAGAAGTGGCAGTACCCAATAAATACAACTTGATGCTGGCATTTTTATGGCCAGCATTTTTATTGATCATCATAACTTAAGGTATATTTCAAAATGGTTATGTAGCTGTTAGCTATGAAAACACATACATTCTTTTTCAAGAAATCTGTGCAGGCCATTCCTGAAATTTTACTTCTTTCCTTCTTTTCCTTCCCAAACCCACTGATTTATTTGTGATACTTACCTCTATCCCCACTGCAACTTGGCTATCGCTATGAAGAATTCAATTGCACAAGTTTTGTGGAAACCTAAATGAATTCTCTCTGCAGATGGAATAGTTCTGAGAATGTCTTTATCCCCTGAGCTGAAACATTGGCCTATGTAATTTTTTGAATTAAGTTTGTTTACTTTTGCCTTAACAATTCTGGAACTTTTGTTCACGCCAAAACCAAAGTCAACCCCTATTCAGGCCTTTTTTGTTTCATTTTCTGATGGTCCTGTAATGAAACAGAAAAGGCTTTTCAAAAATCTGTTTGTTATTACAACTTGACCCTAATTCCTCCCATACAGAAGATGGATCTCAATGTCTCAAAACAAAGAAAGTTCCTGAAGATCTCAAGGATTTAAAGGAATTAACACTCCTGTTTAAAATAGCTAGCCAGCCTTTGTATGGAAGGAAAACAAAAATAAACAAAATGCTTTAAGAAGTCTATTCCAATAATAATCTTTTCTTTTACTTGTTCTTTCATCTAGATTTTATCCTGTCTTTTTTGCCTGCTTGGTGCAAATCTGAGAAAGAGCTGAAAGAACAGCATGGAAAATATTTGTGTGTTACCTTAGTAAACTGCAAGCAACAGAGCCAATCCACTTCCATAGAGCATGACACATATAAGCCATGGGAAAGCAGAGCAGTTAAGCTATCCTTTTCCTTATTGCTAGGGTTGTTTCCTGACTCTGCTTTCCCCAGCTCATCTTGTGAACACTGATAAAGAGTTTTGCCTAAAATCATGAGACATACCAAGTAGACAGACAGAAAATCTATTAGCATTGGACATCCACAGTATCACAATTGTTTGGTTATCCGCTCAAGGCACATGTCTAGATATTATATGGCTCAGTCATCACGACAAACATAATTGAATAAAGGGCAGACAATAGAGACAGGTGCTTTAGTGAAAAGTCACAAGTAATTTGATATTTCTGATACTGAGAGTTGTGGTGAACACAGTGATAAGCCTTTCAGTTTCACAGTTTCCTGAGAGACTGATCTGAATATTCTTATTCACTTGTGATTTACAGATTTACACAAGTTTTGGGTAAAAACAATACCAGAAGGTGTCAAGGTATTTGACTATTCTGATCTAACCACGCTTTGTACTGTTGTATGCCCCTTTGTGGTTTTCATCTACACTTACAATTATCAGGTTAGCATTTTTATATTTAGCTGTTCATCACTCCTAAAGCATCTCTATCATGCAGTAAATTGACACCCAGTGTGAGTAAAGGCAAAAGAATCAGCTTTGAGTGTTGAAAACTGCAGTATAATACAGAGCTATTGGAATTTTAGACATATATAGGCATGGTAGATGTATAGAATAGGCACACAGAATCACAGAATCACAGAATTACCCGGGTTGGAAGGGACCTCAAGGATCATGTAGTTCCAACCCCCCTGCCTAGCAGGGCCAACCCCCCTGCCTAGCAGGGCCAAGAATCATTGATAACATTAGGGAAGGAGAAAAAAAAACACAACACCTTTATTCAAGAAAGAGTAAGAACTGCAAGAGTAAGAACAAGCAAGAGAACTTGCAATATGTTCCAGTTAAACAACTCATACTGAAGATCACGTCTGAAAACAATAAATAAAGTCTAAAATTCTAATAGAATCTAAGAATAATTTATTCTAAAATTAATTAAAAATTGTATCCCAAAGAAGGTAACACTGTGCAGTATTTTCCAGGATATTATTTCCATTTCCAATATGGTTGGAAATGCAATTAATTATTGGTAATATGTAAACTATGATTTATAATTAAATATATAGTTTAGATTATTTTCATGTATGTAAGTTTATTGTTAAAAAGAAGTTAGCATCTAAAATCTCAGTTGAACTAGGATATAGGTAAACTTCGCCTCCATTGCAAGTAATAAAAAACAATCATGTTTTTCTATCAATCAGTGTCCAGGTGATAAATTTAATGAATGTTTCCATGACTGTTGTACAAGTTTCCCGGGTGCTAGCTTCAGTCGTCCACATCTGCTCACATATATACAAATGACATAATGGCCTGTGCTTAACTCTAACTTCACTTCCTGGGGCTCCAGAATGAAGGCTGCCTAGCTTTTCCCTACATAACAAGGAAGGTCTGGTAATTTGAGCCAGCATTGTGGATAATATCCGTATGAAAAAATTACCTACGTAAGGTGGTCTAACAGGTTGTTATTGTGCTGCCCTGATCCAGACAAGATGTGAACTATTTGAAACATAGTAATTTGGTTGCAACTCTCTTGCCCTTAAGTCTAGACTGACAATCATGGAAACATTTAGGATCAAAAAACTCATCTAAGATTATCAAGTCCAATCATTAACCAAGCACTGCTAAGTCTACTACTAAACCGTGTCCCTAAGCACCACATCTACATTTCTTCTAAATATCTTCATGTATGAAGACTCAATTACTTACTTGGGTAGCCTGTTCCAACACACAACCCTTTCAGTGATTTTTTTAATTTTTCCCCCCCCCCCCCCCCCCCCCCCCCCCCCCTAATATCCATCCTAAATGCAAAGATATGAGATAGGAACAAAAATAGGGTACAAAACTTATTCAAACTTTAGAAGAGACTGAAGCTTTTAACATTCACTTTTGGCTGGATACTTCTTTTTTGTCCTTGTGGATTCCCTGTTTATCTCTGAGGGGAGAGACATTATTCATTCTGTCCCCTTATTTTTCTGTTTTTTTGAAGGTGAAAAGAGTATGCTTGAACTTGATAGGTATGTGACTTTTCTGAGCCATGAGAGCTCTGAATGGAAAACTAGACATTTCAGACAGACATTCACTCGGCTGCAAATGCTAGAATTCTCTACATAACCTGTGGAGACAGAAGTATCTAATGCAGATGGACTGGATCTCTTACATCTTCAAGACTCCGTCTTTTTCTCCATTGATGGGATAGGATCACCTTTTTCTGGAACTGAATGACTAAGCTGCATGCAATTATTCAGCCAGGTGCTGGTTGCTGAATCCCACCCAATGATAACAGCATTAGTAGCTCTGGGAGCAAACACTGCTTTTGTGGTATTGCAGTGTGACATGCTGAGTCATTGTCACCGAGTCACAAATGACAAACTTTTAATGGAACCTTACAAAATTTGCTTTTCAGCATAGTACTGGCATAAGACAATTTTTAAAAATTATTTAAACACTATTACTTTTTCATTAATTATTTTCAATTACTAATTTCTTTGTTTTCTTAATGAAGAAAAAGGAAAATCCTCAGCAGGGTTTAGTACTGCCATTTTATCAGCTGAGAAGCTAAGAAGCCACAGTGTACATGCTTCAGATGACATAGGTTTTCCAGTCTCTCTCTTGTAGGTAAGGATGGTGACTGAGCAATGAATGCATCTGGATCATCATTTGTCTGGTGGTGAGAACTCTTCCTTATGCTGTGCTACGTACAATGTGATGTGTTGTCATAGTATCCCTTGGCTTTGATCTGCCCTGGAAAACTGACTCCCTTATGGAGAACGCCTAGATCTGCTCATCCAACCTCAAGATGTGGATTGAAAATTCTTAATTAGGGCAAAATATTCCTGTGTGTCCACCCTGAATGATGAGCTCTCATTGACGTATGCAGGTGTCTCCTGTACTACATTCCTGTAGCTGGTGAGTAAGGACTGAAGGCCCAGCCCCTTTAGCAGATCCACAGACTGCTGTGTCACATGAATGGATTGACTCAGCTATACCTTGAACTTACTGTGACCCTATGGCTCTCAGTCAGAAGGAAACAGTGAAGTAACAACTAAAACACAAACAAGTGTATCTGCTTACTGTGTTATTTTGCTCAGATTTACAGTACTTAAGAGCAATCAAATATTTTACTTCAACAGCGGAATACAATTATAGTATTAAAATCAGTAGTGAGTGATCCTCTCACACTTCAAACATGCTTTTTCCAAAGCATTGACTGAAAAACAGTCCACAGAAACATTAGTGCCTTACAGCAATTATCCTTAGGTTTGTTACACAGATTTTTTAGTATCTTTCAGGCACTTTATGTGGAGGGGTCAAAGACTTCAGGTCCACTTTTGCACTGCTGAGAGCTGCCAACACTGCATTTCAGGCATGGAAGCGGTGGTAGCAAACAAAAGCATCCTGTGCTGCCAGGCAGGCAACACATGGATGGGAATGGGACAGACGGTGTTACCAAACTAGATAGGAGGGTAATTATTTGTGTAATGGAAATCACAAGCTTAGGATCAATGTATAGCATGTAACTTTTCTCCTGCAAAAAGAACTGCTCCCACTTCTAAGATTACAGAATTTTCTTCGACAAAGATCAAAGAGTGGCTCATAAAGGCAGTGCCTATTCCTGAGATTAAGATTTTCCTTTCCAAAAGGAAATGTTTACAGCTGCAGCTTCAAACACTTTCATTAATATACATTTTCTGTGCATTCACGCACTTACAAGCTGCACTACTGCAGACCTTTCTGTACCATGATTAATGACCCTTGATTTATAGCATGAAGCACTTGATAGCAGCTGGCACTCCATGACACTGAGATAGCTGTCCTGGAGCATAAAAAGATACAGTGGGGAACATCTCAGCAGACGAAAGGGTTTGTTTTAACTGTGATTTGGGTGTTCAGCTACTTGCCTAAGTACCTCTGTTTCACTGCTTTCATAGGGACTTCAACATCTATTTGTGTTTTAGCAGCTGAAATACTGAAGAAGGTGGGAAAAATCCTGCTGTGAGAAGCAGGTTTCTTGTCTTCCTAGGCAGGATCCTCTGAAATCAGAAAAGCTTTATGTAGATGGAAGGACCGACCTGCTAGATGTGTCTACAGAATAAGGGCCTCTGAGGGGGAAGAGCTGAAGGAAAGGATTGGATACAGTAGAAGCAGGGAATCCTATCCCAGCTGCCAAATCTGCAAATCTGGAAGCATTATTTGTGACTCAGAATTACTCATTATCCAGACGTTCTTCACATGTGCTGCATGTACTTCTAGGGTGGAGGTTTTAAAATGGGATGGGGAAACCTGAATGTTCATGAGGTTCAGTGGAAAAAAATAATGTTATTAGCATTTTTATTTATTACTCTTGAATAATGCAGATGCAGCTTTAGCTAAAATTTATCCCTGGAAGCACATTAAATATAAACAAAAGATAAAAGGAAAAAAAAGGAGAGGAACATCTGAAAAAACTGTAGGTCACTGCAGCTGTGTTGGAATCAGAATGGTTCTGTGATGAACTAATGAAAGATATGTGAATAATTTGTTTCATATTTATCTACTTTAAGGTCATGTACAACATCTATTATCATAACATTTGAGCTCCTCATAGTCTCTGTTGTATCTTCACATCTCCCTTGTCAGATCCTATTATTTCCATCACGCAGCTGAACAATCAAATCAGCCAGCAACACAGTAAGGATTTATCCTGCTTTTATGCCATTTGTAGCACCTAAGTCAGAAACTCAGACATTATGAGGATACCCTGTACTCAGTAAGGAAGCCATGCTTTCTCAGAAGGTGCTTAAGATATTCTTGGGTTCTCTCAAAAGCGAGGGCAACCTATCTCTCCCCATCTCTCCCTGAGGAAGTTGAGGCAATTAGACTCTAGGGAGACTGGAGTGCCATGGGCTGGATGACATAAATAGAACCAGAAAGATGTGTCCATTATTGCAGTAAGTCATGAAAATAGCCTATCTGTCTAAGCCTCATGCTGTTAGCCTTGCTTTCTGCCTCTACTGTCTGTTTTCTGAGAGAAATATCTCCTTTCATATAGTTCAGTGCAATCCGTATGTATTATCATCTTGCCCTGATACCTTTGAACTGGCACTGAAATAGAGACAGGAGAATATAATAAACCGTGCTGCAGGTACCAGAATATATGCTGTTGTCAATATATGTCGTTCAGTACAATTGAGCACCTCAGTATGACTGGAAGCCTGTTACTGGCATGCACAGAGTTTGTGTCTTTTTAAAGGCAGATAAACAGTAGGCTGCTCAGAATTTATAAACATGTTTTCTTCTTCCCAGTTGAAATAAAAGCTGGCCAGAATTCAGGCTCACAGAGACATCAGTTTCTGTCCCAAATAAGTCTTCAAGTTATGTTTTTACATGAATGTGATCAGGAGCAGAATTTAGATTATTGTTTATTTCAATTCTCTCTTTCCTGGTGGGAGTATATTAAAACTTTCAAGAGTCATTCTTTGTTCCAGTTTCTTGGTGTACCCATGGCAAGTTTATAATTTTTTATGTTTCATCCAATTGGAATGACAGTCACACAGTGTAGGATTTTTTCCCTTATTACACAAGCCTTCACTATGTACTCTGCAGAGAAATATCTGATCTTATATCAGGTGAGTAAAACTTTATGACTTAAAGTATATGTCCCAACATGTTTAGATTTATTCAAATCCCCCTTTTCCCATTCTGTTCTGGAATTCATGTACTCTGGCTTTGCCATTGCTCGTGACTTCCCTAAATTTTTCACGGGTCTTGCAAGGCTGGACTTTTTCAGCTTCCTGTTTGTACTGACGGATTTTGACAGATTAGGTTTTTGAAAATGAATATCCTTTGCATGCGTACAGCTCTTAAATATTTAATGTTCTTAGCTTAGGGTTTAAGTGACTTGCCTAAGGCAGTAGAAGGAGCTAGAGACAAAACTGGATTTGACACAAAGTGTTTCTGGCTCATTGAGTTGGGCTCACACCCCTGGACAAGGCTTTTCTTTCTAGAGAAGTAAAATTGTTCTTTTGGTATTGTAAAATAAGTCCAGAACTTCCAAAAATTGTGAGCATTTATTGGGATTTGACATGGATTTTCCCAGGTGGCGATAAGTAGTAACATTTTCCCCTGTCCAACACTGAGGTCTTATTTAATTTGCGTCTTTTCCTGAAGTCTTCCTTGTTTCACACAATGCAGGAAGACATAAAATTTGATTAATTTTGCTAAACAGTTGTTATTTTAATTAATATTAGTACTGGAAACACGTTCCTTATTCCTTCTCTGAATTTCTTTATCTTCTAATAAAACCTTCTCTCTGGTGTCTGTTAACTGAAGAGTAAGCGATTAAAGTTATATTATAGATTTACAGAATATGACCAGACTGACTTAATCTTTTCTTGGTAAAGCAGAACAACATTGTCTTCTACTTCCTCACTGTAACATAGATTTCCCAATTACGTATTCATTGTCATGTTTCTTTTTGGATTCTTCTGTGAAATATTCTTTTTTTTTTTTTTTTTAATTTATTTATTTTACAGAATTAGAAAATATACAGTGTATGTGAACAAACTCACAAAACGGGGATTATTCACTCAAAGGTATCTATACATCCTTGAAGAGAAAGTAATATTTCCAGGACAGAATTCATCGGGTAGATTTTGGAAGTCTTCCCTGAATGAATCACACCATGAAGGTGTGATTTCTCATTCATTAGTACAAGGAAACCCAAGCTGAATAACTCTGTATGGATGACTTGAGATAGGTGATGAGTTCTATTCAAAACTCCAGAAAACAGGCACAGCTGTTTCAGAGGAAATAATGTGACTACCTCTCTGCCATCTATTCCAACAAGTGATTTTCTTCTAAGATCGTGCAGTGTTTTGTTTTTTTTAAAAGTCATTCCTTACCAAATTGGAGTCTCCATCACTTTAAATATGACTTATGTTCTCTATTTATGATTTTCTATTTGGCTCCATACACAGTTTGCTAGCCCACTTCAGCCAAATAATTTAGAATTTATTTACATCAACTACAAGGTTACTTCTAATGTAATACCTCTAGTTTTACATAAGTTGCTCAAAAGTAATGCCTCACCTTTATTTCTATGGAAACTACAACGCATACAAAGAGCACAAAAACAGTGTTTGACAGTGCAAATTCTCAGCTACAGAATGCTGTTTTTCAGCATGGTCATTGCCATTAGCTATACATTTTGATCAGCAATGAACAAGAGCCTGCATGCTGCTCTCATAAAAATCTGCATCAGAGGACATGACCCACTCTTTTATAGAAGCTGTGACAAAACATTT
Source organism: Coturnix japonica (assembly GCF_054131305.1). NCBI lineage: Eukaryota > Metazoa > Chordata > Aves > Galliformes > Phasianidae > Coturnix > Coturnix japonica. Next base: position 55,093,210 of record NC_140702.1, on the reverse strand, counting down.
TCCATTCAGTCCATCCATTGCTGACCCAAAAAGATGGAAGTCAGAAGGTCCCAAACCCAGACTATACGGTGAGTGTGGTAGGACAGACCATCCATAGTTAGCAGTGTGCTCCACAGTCTTCAAAGTGCTGTGGGGCTTCATGTTACTGTGTTGCAAGAGAAAGGTTTTCTTCTTTGGGGTAACTCTGGAAGTCTAAGACTTCAGTGTAGCTGTAGGAGTCTTAGACATATCATTCAATGTTAGTAATTTGTTCAGGTTCCAGGAAATCAAAATGGATTAACCCTTTCCTATCTGAAAAGACAGTGCACATCACTTTACCTTCTATGGGCTGCATCCCTAACTTTTTCTTCAGTGAAGAATTCTTATGTTGCCCCTCCATGGGCTGCTGTTTTTACTCCAGTCTGCAGCAGTGACACCAAGTCTCATGACTGGTAATTGAACTGTCATCTTTGAGCACTGATTCAATAGCGCCTGACAAACTTGCATTTAGTATTCTTTCTGTTCCCGTGTAAGCATTCATAGGACCTCCCTGGCACAAACTTTGCAATATTCCAGTGTTGCAACCATCAGTTCCAACACATTAAGGCTGATATTCAGCTCCATACTCAGTTCCCTGGTTGTAATCTGTTGATTCACAGAGATGAGTTGATAAAAACTGGTTTGACAGCTGTGCATGGCTGTGAAAAACATGGCTCTGCTTTCCTGTTCTGTCAGCGCTGCTGGAAGGTACCGTCCACTGCTTCACTGCACTCACATCCATGGTTTGGCCTCCATCAGTATTCCACAAGTATCAGTGAATGTCAGTGGGTGCCATTGTTTTTCTGCATGGGGGAATTAACTGACACACCTTTACTACGTATGCACTTCCATGTCAGACTGCTTCTCTGCTGCCATCTGTCATGGGCAAAATGTAATAGAATATTGGCTGAAAGGTTCCACCTCTACTGCCAACCACCAACATCCTCTTTGTGGGTCAAAATAATAAAAGGCATTACTTTAGGAGACATTAGTTTTAGAGTAGTCTAAGATTGGGGCATAAGATGTCTTCTCACAAATTGTAGTTCAGTCTTGTTCATCATAAAAGGCAACTGTTTCCCATACCCTTAACTTTCATTGTCTGCAGTGTGACTAACTCAGAGTCCTCATAGACTTTCAGTTAGTGCTTAAATTTTCCGGAACCATGTCCTGTAAGTCTGTCTCCCATCTGTGCTGAACTCTGTGCAGCTCACAGACATCTTTATTTTTGTAGAAGTTAAAATTTTCATAAACATTCTTCTCTGTTCTTTTGCCTTCCCTATTAATACTGTAGTTGGTCATTTTATAAAAGTCTATGCATCTGGAAAAGTTATATATCCTACATGTAAAAGCATAACCCTACCATTCCTAATAATATTGGAACTAATCTCTGAGCATGATTAAACAGAACACACCACGGAATTTTTCATACAGATTGGGAGACAGTTCAAAGCACTGTCAAAGTACAGCTACTTCTTCAAAAAAAGCAGATGGGAAATGTATATTCAGTTTCCACATGGATTGGAATGAGGAACCAAGCCATCCATGGACCAGCCCTAAGCTGGAGGCAGGATCAATAGCACTGCACTTCCAGGTATGTCTGTCTGATCAGCTTCTGCTTCCCCTATCTCTCTTCCATCTGTAGTGAGAGTGCTAAGAAGTCTGGTATTATTTACAGTGTGTTTGGTACACCTGTCACTGATTCAATGGAGATTTAATTCTAATGCAAGCCGGCACAGGTAGAGCGTAAACAGGAGAGAAACATTAAAACTGCCTCTTGGTGACAGACAGACTCCAAGTGAATTTGGAAAGCTGTCCTAACCCCAGCCTAAGACATAGGAACACACTGACAACATGCTGCTTAAGGAAGAAAGAAAAAGAGAAATCTGGTGTTTTATTTTCCTTTGTGGTCATAACACGAATGAACATTATGGTGCAGTTGTTAATCAACCTCAAAACTTGCTACGTGCAAGCCAGCATCACATCTTGTGAAGCTGACACACGGTTTCTCTGACCAAAGCCTTTGTAGAATCAAAAGCTCTCAACGTGGGAGATGGATATAAAAATGAGTTAGTCTTTTGGTCATTTGGGCAGTGAGGACTCCCTCTTTCCTCTTATTCCTCATTCCCTAGTTCCCCGGAGACTGCACAAATATATTCACTGTAGTGCTAATTTTGCATCTTTTGGCAGGATTTGGTATGATGCAGTCTACATTCCAGAAAAAGAAAAACACTGGTATTTATAATTGCAGTTTTGATGAGCTGTGTGGCAGCTAAAATCATTATGGGAGAAATCTGATCTCAGCTTCCAGACCACAGAAATAATGTGTCTACATTTAAGTAGGGAGGGGAACACTGATTCATATAAAATACAGCTTGAATCATACAAGAATGAATACTTCTTGAAGGATTACATTGTTAGGTTAATTAATCGCTTTTAGTATGCATTTTGATTTCCTGCGGGGCTAGGAAAATGTAGAAATTCTGTCCTAACCACAGTAATACTTGTCTTCACCATGTGAAGAGCCCACAGAAACACAAGAAATCTCCTTGAGAATCCTGATCCCACCAGACTTCAAGCCTTGTTCTCAGAGAGTAGAGGGCAGGTAACTTTCAGATAACTTTCAAAGTTTGTATGTGTATCAAAGCCAGCTGCAAAATAGACGATGTAAATCAGTAAAGTCTCACTGATTTAAACAGAGCTGTATCAACATTCACCAGCTGAGCATCTGGCTCCCCATCCCGACTCTTATCCCAAACATATGTTCACTAAATAGTTCACTGTATCTTTCTGACATTAATAAAGTTTTTCCTCTTACCCTGTCTCCCTCCACACTTTCTAAAGCAGCTCTCTGACATGTGTTTGTACTTTGCAAGTATCATTTCCATCTAATATCCATTATTTGTATTTTAACTATCATGCTTTTTTAAGAGTACATAAGAGCAATTTAGTTGAATTGGGGGAAAGGGACACAGAAGAGAGTGTTATTGCTTTTGACACTGATCTAGACCTGTAAGTTAAATTTTTGCTGTGCTTCCATGAAAAAAATAAAATAAAATAAATCTTTCTTTTTCCTCCACAGAATATATGAGTGTTTTCTTAAGATATATATAATTACAACCTAATACATTTATATTTACCATCCGCTAGACAGCAATAAGTATCTTTCTTTCAAAATGTCTTCACAGTTTTGAAACACACTTTTCCTCAGCTGGTCTTACCCCTGTGGAAGACTAACTCATCTCATTTCATACACTAGCTACAATACCCCCATTCTTAAGATCTGGATCCCAGAGCAGAGCTCTCACATTAATGTGAAGCATGTGGCTAAATCCCTTAAATGACTCTGAAAACTTCAACTATTTTTTTTTTTCCCCCCCCTTTTCTCTTCTGGCTCAGCTTCTACTGTTAATCAGAAAATATGTGTGTGGTTCTTTTTTACTTTATTTATTTATTTATTTTTAAAGTATTCTCCCAGAAAGCAAGGAATAACATGAAATCTAGCTGAGTGTTGTTCCTCTGATAGTGTTCAGAACTATTATTTTCCCCAAATATCACTGTTCACCCATAAGACTTGAACATGTAATCACATCTGCACTACTGCTCCACTGCTAACAGTCTATAAGCTAACCTGGGTAACGTTAGTTCAGTTGGGCTGACAAGCTTCAATATACCACTTTAACTGCATTGTAGGCACACCCACAGTGTGGGAGAGGAAACAGAAGTAAAGCAATATACCCAAGATTACAGAGGGAGCCCACTGCCAAGACAGAAAGGAACACCAGACTTGTGGCTTCAGGATCAGTGCCTTTTTTTCTCTTCCAGGAATCCGTAGGCTGTATTCTACCTTCCAAATTTCAAGCATAATAAGATATATTATTTTGAAATTTATGATATATTGTATTCTGATTCCTCTCATATTCTGCCCTTTATTTTTAAATCACATTTTGATTTGTGTTTTTATGCCTAGCTTCTTCTATTGTGAACTGAGGTCTCTGGATGCCTGCAGATTTTTTTTTTTTAATTATATGTATAGTCAAGAATAAAATTGTTTCCTGCTGATTTTTGTACTTGCTGGACCCGAGGCATTGGGGAACTACAGTAGTTTCAAGGAGTAAATATTCCTTTCTTTCATTTTCTACCCTGATTAGTGAATTAGACCCAGTGTTTATGTGCAATTAAAGAGGAAAAAAAAAGTGATAAAAAGAAAACTATCTATAGTGGCTCTTGGAGCTAATAAGAAGTAGTAAAGGGAATCATCCACAGAGATTGTTTTGGTGTGATGTAATTTTGCTGGTACTCAGGCACTATGCGGAGGATAACCTTGGAAATACTTAAATATAAAGTTTCAGTTGATTTCAAGAGAGATTGCGCATTAGGGTGGAATTTGGCCTTTCTAATTCACAGTGGTCTTGTGATCAGACTCAGGTTGATTTCAGCTCCAGCTATACACTCTCCCCCTCCAAAAGCTTACTGGCGTGATCCTTTCCAGGACTGCACAGGAGGGGCATTCATAATGCAGAGCAAGGCACTGTGGTGTGGTTTATTCCCACAGCTGCCATTGTCTACCTGAATGACCTCAAACAAGTTGCTTTACCTCCTGAGCTTTTCCATCTGTACGACACTTTCATATCTGGAGATGAGAAGTGACATATAAAAAGGAAGAATTACTATGAATGTGACTTAATGAAGTAATTTGTTTGCGATCAGTTGCTTGTATTGCACAGTATGCTTATATTCCCCCTTTACACTTCACAGCAGTATTTTCACTCTCATCAGTCCTAAGAACAGGGAGGACGTGACTGGAAAGATGACTCATACAATCCTCTGGGATACAGAAATGATATCAATTATGCCTGCTAATCCTCATTATACCTGTCTTAGCCTTCTGGGAAAGAAAACTCCTGTTTTAGTTGGTCTTTTCTTAAGCAGTGGGAATTTCCCCAGTAATGTTACTTAAATACCAGTTCTAAATAGCCATGCTAGTTCCCAAGACTGCCATTTGTTCTGAGGGTACAAACAGCACAGCACATGCATTTCTCTGGATCAAAGCAAAGAAATGCCTAAAGGTTTAGTTTACTGGCATTGCCTCAGTGGTTCTGACTACAGTTTCCTTAGGGGGTTGTACTTGCCACAGACAGACAGCTTGGAAGAGTGCAGGATGTGGAAATACGTAGTGCAAAGTAATGGTATTGCCATGCAACAGCAGACATCGTTACATTTATTTAGGGATGCTGGATCAGCATTGATTTGGGAGGAAGTGTTCAGCCATGTATCCACTTCCTATTTAACTCACTGTGTGACCAGCCAAGCACTGGAAGAGACTACACTAGCTGATGGATCTTATTGAAAAAGGATGTGTGGCTCAGCAACAAATAAGACCTTCATGAAATTATTTTATTTGGATTGCCTGCTAAATCTCAAAAATAGCTGATATTCCCAACTGCCTTTTTGGTTGCCGAGATAATATCCAATCTTGTTTAAAGCTGCTCTCGCTAGGAGAATGGTTTTTGTCTCATCCCACAGGAGAGCATTTCACAGTCTGATACACCTCATTCTCATGTCCATCCTTTTCTTTTCTTAGTATTTTGGTTGTCCTAAAACAATTCCTTTCCTATTAGACATCTAAATATTTATCTATGTGGTGTTTTTTTGTTTGTTTGATTTTCATTGAGCAAAATTGGACACTTAATGATACTTAATCTTACCACTAACATTAATTCTCTGCTTTTCTTTTTTATTTCTTTCTTAGAATTCTCCAGTGCATCATTTATTTCAGAAAATATATTCCTAAAATGTTTCGGAGGGCATGGCACACAGAGTGTTTGGAAAATGACTTTTGCAATCCTGCCCACTGAGGAAGCTACCCTTTCCTTTATAATTTGCAGATGATGGATTAGCCATTTGGATGCTGTATCCTGTTCCCAGTGCATGTCTAATTTTCTGTCCACTCTCACCTCTTGTCTTCTCTAAAATGACTATTTTCCAAACTCCTCCATCTGCCTTAATGTGTTTTCCTTCATCTTCACATGCCTGCTTAATGACTGGACCTTTGTTTCTTTTATCCTGTTCATTTTTCATATCTCCCTGGATTCACTAACACCATTATCTCTCCAATATTTTCATCACTTACTTCAATAATATCTGGGCTACTATTGGAGTTCTGCTAGACATAAATGCCAGTGATAACAAAATAAAACAATATCAATTTACTCATTAAAATGATATCTCTTAACTTTGAAAATGTGGAAAGTTTTACACTTCAAAAATCATTAACATCATTCTTTTTATTACAGTTAGGAACACTGGTGTCCGGGAATCAAATCCTTTGTGAAAATGGTTTGAAGCAGAGATATTTTCCTGATGAATGCTTTCTAACTTGGGAGTGGTTTTGTGAACATGCAACTCTTGTTAATCTTCTTGGGACACTTCTAAAGCTAAACGCAGTGTGGTCAGATTGTTGATAGATACGTCAATTACATTCATATTGAGAGACTTCAGCTTCTGGTTATTTCCAACATATCCAAAACTGAGGAATAGTTCTGAAGTCTCTGTTAAAAAGGTTTGGGGAAAAGATCACATTGCATGCAGCAGCTGTTTGTGTGGATTACCTAGTCTAGCCATTCTGTCAAGGCTAAAAAAAATACTGTCTGAATTGCAGGGAGAAAACAAGTCACTGAAATATCAGTGTCATGGAGTTATCTAGATCAATCTGTGCCCGTGACAAGGGGGAGCAGTATTAAATCTTTAATTACTCATGCTTTATATGATGCTATGATGTGGAATAGTGGTAACAAAATTATAAAACCATGACATTCCACTCCTTATTCTACATCACTACATCATGCTTAATATATATACATACATAATAAAAACACTAATTAAAATGCATTACACGCACAGGTCTGTATACATATATATACATAGAATTACTGACTGCATCCCCCAACATCAAATTCCCTTGTGGTACACAATGAACGTCCCCATCTTTCTGCATCACTCACCAAGTGGACCCAGGTCTCTAGGGAAGAACAGTTCCATGGAGAGGTTTGTCCTTTCCAGAGGCTGGAAGGACCCAAACTGCTCATCCTTACATGCTCTTTTACATGTACTACAGGGACCCTGTCTCCCTCTACAGTATGTAGGGGGCTGGATTGGCTAGGACTGTCACAATTGACTGATCGTCAAAAACTGACCAACCAAGTGGCTTCTGCCAAATGCTTCTCCCAGTGCTTAAATGTTCCACTACCCATTGCTTTCAACAACCCATTGTATCATTCAATTTTACCAGAAGCTGGTGCATGATAGGGGGTATGATAAATCCACTCAATGCCATGATCTTTGTCCCAAGTATTTATAAGGGAATTTTTGAAATGTGTCCCATTATCAAACTCAATTCTTTCTGGAGTGCCACGTCAGCATAGAACTTGTTTCTCAAGACCTAACATGGTGTTTTGGATGGTAGCATGGGGTACTGCATATGTTTCAATCCACCCAGTGGTTGCTTCCACCATGGTAAGAACATAAGGCTTACCATTGCAAGATCATGGCAAGGTGATATAATCAACCTGCGATGCCTCACTATATTTATACTTTTGCCATCTCTCTTCCCCCCAAAGAGGTTTCATCTTCTTGGCTTGTTGAACTATGGCACATGTTTCACAGTCATGTGAAAAACAAACCTGTGCAATAGCATCCATAGTTAAGTCCACCCCTTGGTCTCTAGCCCACTCACACATTGCATCCCTTTCTTGATGGCTCAAGGTCTCATGGGCTGACCAAGCTAGAAATAATTCATTCTTGTGTTGCCAGTTCAAGTGTATTTGAGCCACCTCAATTTTGGCAGCTTGATCTACATGATGGTTATTTTGTTGTTCTTTAGTAGCCTGACTCTTGGGCACAGGAGCAACTACATTATGTGGTCAGCAATGTCTTTCCACCGTTCAGCAGCCCAAATAGTAATAAATTTACCGAGGGTAAATTTACTTTGCCCTACCCAGGGCAAATTTCATTTTTTGGTAATTCATTGTATGGTGGGCCCTCTTTAGCACAAGATTCTTCTTTTGCTGGTGATGTTCCAAACTTTTGGACTTCAAGCCAGTCCATGATCACCTCTAAGATTCCTGGACAGCTGAGGCTCCCCATCTAAGCTCGTGGTGTAATCAGTGCAATCCACTTACTCCGAGTGGCATCAGTAGCATGATGGGTGGAGGGAACCTTTCCCTTAAATGTCCAGTTCAGCACTGTCAGTTGAGGTGCCAGGAGCTGTGTTTCAGTACCATCTACTTTGGAAGCAGCCCGAACCCCCTCATTCTTCTTCCGTGTCACCTGATAAAGGGGGCTTATAATAAGGCTGTAGTTTGGAACATGCATTCTTCAAAAGCCCATTACACCCAGAAAAGTCTGTCTCTCTGTCTTGTCAGTGAGTGGAGACATAGCAGTGATTTTGTTGATCACATCTGTTGGGATGTGACGATGTCCATCTTGTCACTTTATACCTAGGAAGTGAATTTCCTGGGCAGGTCCTTTCACTTTGCTTCGCTTAATAGCAAAACCAGCTCACAGAAGAATTAGGATTATTCGTTCTCCTTTCATGTAAACAACTTCTGATGTATCGCCCCACACAACATCAGTGTACTGCAGGTGCTCAGGAGCACTGCCCTGTTCCAGTGCAGTTTGGATCAACCCATGGCAAATGGTTGGGCTGTGTTTCCACCCCTGGGGCAAATGGTTTCAAGTATACTGAATTCCTCTTCAGGTGAAAGCAAATTGTGGCCTGCATTCTGTGGCCAAAGGAATGGAAAATAAGGCATTAACAATGTCCGTGGTAGCATACAACTGGGCTGCTTTTGAGTCCAGCTCGTACTGGACTTCTAACATGTCTGGCACAGCAGCACTCAGTGGGGATGTGACCTCATTCAGGCTGCAGTAGTCTGCCATCAACCTCCATTTCATACTGGTTTTACACACTTGCCTTATGGGGCTGTTAAATGGTGAGTGAGTTTTGCTGATCACTCTCTGACTCTCTAGTTGATGAATCAACTTAGGAATGGGGAGCAAGGAATCCCTGTTGGTGTGGTACTGCTGTCTGTGCACCATTTTTGTTGCAATTGATAACTGCTCTTTTACTCGTAGCAGCCCCACAACAGGGTCTTCTGACAGGCCAGGCAAAACAGACAGCTGCTTAACACCTTCTGTGTCTACAGCAGCTATTCCAAAGGCCCATGAATACCCCTTAGGATCACTGAAATGCCCCCTTTTGAAGTAATCAATACCAAGTATGCATGGAGCCCCTGGGCCAGTCACCATAGGATGTTTTTGCCAGTCTTTACCAGTGAGGCTTATTTTGGCCTCCAACACAGTCAATTCTTGAGAGCCCCCGCTCACTCCAAAGATATGGATTGATTCTGTCCTTTCATGACTCGAGGGCATCAGAGTGAACTGTGCATCGGTATCCACCAGTGCCTTATATTTCTGTGGTTCTGATGTGCCAGGCCATCAAATACACATGGTTCAATAAACTCTATTATCCCTTCCCCCATTCTGACTGAGGGCAGGGCCCCTCTATTCATTACCTGTGGTAACTGGAGCAACTACACTGGTGACTGATGTGTTTTGTAATTCTTTCACCTGTGTTCCAAGCACAGGAGGGTTTTTGTTATGCCACTTCTTCATGTCTTCTCCATGGTCACATAGGTTATGCCACAAGGCAATATACAATGCAGTCTTACTATTGTTATTTGCTTGGGCAGGAAGGTGTTTTCCTTCAGTGGCTGAGACTTTTGATGATAGAGCTGAGGAGGAGGGTTCATCACCTTTAATTAGTTTGATCAGCTCCTTCAGTAGACTGCTTTGATCATCCTGATCTTCATCAAGTGTTTCTGATTCTATGGGTTTGTTACTAATCAATAGAGACAATTTCTCTTGCATTTCATCTAGTCTGCCTGTTACATGTGAGATGGTTGAAATGGAAGCGTGACACGGGGGTAGCTTTTGTTCAAAGTTTTGAACAATAAGAATCAGTTCAAAAACTGGGGGTCTTCTCTCTTGGTCCTCACATCTATCAAACATTGCTGCTAATGTACTGGCATACCTTTCTGTTGCTATTCTTGTGAGTTTCTGCCATATATCAGGCATACTCCTCACTCTCTGCGGATCACGGTCATGGTGTGTATTGTTAGGAAAAAACATGGGGTCATACAACATTTCCTCAATGGCTATTTCCCTCAAATACTGGATACCTTTTTCAATTGTATACTACTACTTCATCTTAAGTTTCAGACTGTCTTTGAAGGGATGCCTTTCCCGGATGCCTTCATGTATGCAAACACTCATTCCCAGAGGGTGTCGACTCCGTCCAAACATCTACTGATCCCTCCATCAACAGATGAGTCTCTGGCAATGCCTCCTAGTTGTCAAGCTTTGTTACCATGTAGAGACAAACTACTGTCCCAACAGTGAAGCAACCAGGTGACAATATTTTCATTCAGACACTGTGTAAACTCCTTTCTCAAGCCTTGGATTTCAGTCATCTTCAGAGGTTGACAAACAGTGGTAACAGCGACTCCCTCCTCCTCACTCTCCTCTTGGTTGGACTCTTCTCTCGTGTAATCAGTGATAGAACTAGAAGGAATGGTTTTAAGCTGCGCCAGGGGAGATTCAGGCTGGACATTAGGAAGTATTACTTCTCAGAAAAGGTAGTCAGGCATTGGAATGCACTGCCCAGGGAGGTGGTGGAGTCACTGACCATGGAAGTGTTCAAGAAACGTTTGGATGTTGTGTTGATGAATATGATTTAGCCGGGAAATATTGGTAATGGTTGGACTAGATGATCTTCTAGGTCTTTTCCAACCTTGATAATTCTGTGATTCTGATTCTGTGAAATACTGGTTTAGATTCTCAGGGTCCTACAGGTGTTCAAGAGTGAAATCCCAAGACATTGAGGGCCCCCACGCTGTCTCCAACAGTGCCCTTACTTGGTTGTATATATACACGATTTCACAATAAGAAAGCATGAAGTTAATAAGAGACAAATGAGTTCCAAAAAATCGTAATGGCCTTTAATAACTTATACAGCACTCCTAAAATAAAGAACAGGTTCATAGCTGACAGTTGCTAAAAAGGGTAAAATAAACACCAAAACAAAAATACTCAGTACAGTGTCCAGAGTTTGGCAGACTGCCCAGACTACAATTTAATCTATTAAGGTCTAATCTGGCTACCAGTGCTCTTCATGTCACCAGCACAAAGAAATCGCCCCCCCCCCTCTCCCCTGCCCCCCTTCCCCCCCTTCTTTTTTTTCCCTGTAACATTAAAAGCTTTAGAATGACCACATCCTTCACCAAAAAGTGTCATGGAATTATCTAGATCAATCTGTGCACGTGTCAGGGGGCAGCAAGCCCATAGGCCCCTGGCCCAAAAATGGGAAGGGAAAAGTGGAAGGGTAGGAGATGGGAGCTGGTCCCAAAAGCAGAACAGCAGCAGCGATCTAAGGAGGAAGACTTAATTTTACTAAACATGATATCAGAATGCAAGATAACACAATATTATACAATATAATTGAAATTGAGGCTAATAAATCAAATAAAATGAGAAAGAGATAGAGAGAGAGTGAGAGTGTCCAAAACAGAAAGGCTTATTTGAACTGAAGATGTATGGCTGGGGAGCACAGCTACACACTGCCAAGTCACAGGTGAGCCAGAGAGAGCCAGAGAGCCAGATCCCATGACTTCCTCCTTTGGCTTATCTTCCTTTTTGACCGGGAAGTCCCTTGGGATATGTAGTTCTTCTCCTCTGAGAATCAGATATCCAGAAAGTTGCTAGTCCACGGAACTGGAGTATTAAATCTTTAATTACCTGTGCATTGTATGATGTTATGATGTGGAATACCAATAACAAAATTATAGCACCATGACAATCAGTTGAAGTAAGACCATGTCCAGCATGGCTGGACTTCCTCAGGGGTTGAGCACCAGCTTAGACAAGTAAGTGGGTCAATGTTAAACAAAGAACTTGCTTGGCTGTCCTGTGCATAGGTATTTTTAGAGTGAAGAAATTGGAAAAATATGTTATGTCTGTGTAGATCCTTCAGATTTGCCATGCCTTAGGACTTCCTTTTATGCAGTTCTGGGCTTTCTATGATATTCCAGCACATTTCCTTCCCTCCTCACTTTCTTTTTCAAAAAAATATAATGAAAAGCTCCTTTGATGTTTCTTTATTTACCCTTCTGATATGTTTTAAGATGGCTAACTGTTCTAGAAGTCTTTGGCATTCTATCTTACTCACAAGTATTCATTTTTCTTCAATCTCTCCCTGGCTCCTTCTCTGAGCACTGGCTAATCTCATTTTCATGTGAAAAACAAACAAACAAACAAACAAAACGTTATTGATCACAGTATTTCTGTTGCATATTTAGACCGTCTGCAGTAATGAATCAAACATACGATGCTGACAAAGCAATAATTAAACCATGCCCCGTGACAGTCTGTTGACCCTATCTAAGACATTAGTGTCTCTGTGGAGTGTGTGGGAAAATTTTCCCTTTTATAGTTGTTAATTAGTCAGCAATACTTTCATCAAAATTAATACCCACTAATGAGGATTAAGATCAGATGAGTGGTTTTGATTCAGACTGTTGTCTTTTAGGCTATTTATTTCCTTTTCATTTTCCTGTGTCATTACCTGTTTCATTCCGTATTGTTTGCAAACACCATATTCTTTATTGGGATAACAGAGACGCCATCGCTTCTTTGAAGTCTGCATAGATTAAACATTCTTTACAACTCATTTTCTTCAAATAACTACCAAAATTCTAAAAGAACATCATTCATTCACTGAGATCACTTTCTTGTCTTTACAAATGAATCTGATTCATTCCCCACTATGAAGATGCAAACACAACTCCCCACCTGACTCATTTAGTACTATTTCTAAGTTGTCTGGAGGAAAAGAAAAAATTTGAGAGGCTTCTGCCACTAGAATGTGTCTGCATGGTGTGTTGAAATGACAAACGTGGCTGGTGACCCTCTGTAGCTTTCATGAAATGGGGCCAGTGGGGAACATTTGTCAGGTCCACCAAGCTGAGAACATTTTAGTTGAAGGAAAGAGCAGATATAGAGCTACTTCACTTGTCTTTTGTGAAGTTTAGTAAAAAGTAACTCCTATGAGCCACTTTCTGAATTGGAATGATATCCAGAGCCTTAAAAATCCTGAACTGACTGCATCTCCAGAAGGAGCAGGAGCACTACCTTCTACGCGGAGGAAGAGCAGGAGCCGAGGGCTCTAGCCTTCTTTCACTTACATATGGGGAAGAGAAAATTTTACTGCTATTGTTATGTGGGTGCAGTTAAGGGATGCAGATTCTTCAAGTTTAGACCAGCCCCTCATCTTTCTAAATTTACAGTCTGCTGGAGATTTCCCCGTGGACATTCAAATTATATTGAAAAAAATCTATGAGTAGGTTTTAAAGTCGGCTTGCAGCAGACTTATTTTTCATATTTGCCTTTTGTGGACTCCTCCCTCTCTCCTAAGCATCCAGAGACAACATGACAGGACACAGAAAAATAAGTTAATTCTCACACTGACTGTATCTGATTTTAGATGCTGGCATGATATTCCCAGCTGAAACCAACACATTATTTTCCTTCTTGTCTAATCTTCAGCTATATACTCAGGAAATTTCATATGCCTATAAAAATGATCTTCTTGAACCACTGATGAGCTGTATGTACTGAATCAGTTATTTTCTTAGAGGTGCATTTTGATCAACTCCCTTCCTGAGGTTTTTGGGGCACAGATCATCGATGTCTCACTGGAACTGTCAGGACATGTATAGATTTCCCTCTTATTGTTCATTACAAGATAACATAACTCTAAATCGGGCTAGTGACTCACCTCCCCCTGAGGGTCTGCAGTTATAAGAGAGTTAATTATTCACCTTTTAGTCTGGAAAGATTCCATGCAGCTGTTGGTGTTGGTCTGGCTTTTCTTCACCCAACCACACCTACTGAACGTCAAGGAACCTACAGGCGAAAGGGGCTGAGGCTTGAATACTTTTTTCTTTTCTTTCTTTCTTTTTTTTTCTTTTTTTTTTTTAAACTGACCAGGCAAGATCCTCATCTGTATGTGACTCAATAATTCAACTATGAACTCAGGTTTCATGAATGTGGAGAAATCTCCCTGAACTTTCACTTACCTCCCTGAACTTATGCTCCCTCTCCCTCTGTTTTAGAAGAAACCAAACAAAACAAAACATACTTTGTACTGGACGTGGCTAACATTCCCCGATCTAATCTGGTTTACAGTTCACGTTTTGAGTTAGAGGCATAAGTAGTGCTAAGCTCCACTCTACAGGACATATCTCTATGCCTGTTTATGCATATGTTACTCCTTTTTACCTCTTGCTTGTTGCTAGTTGGCCACCTAACAACTTCCCAAGCAGGAAAATAAGGTACTTTTAAATTCTGTGTGAATTCCACATCTGCTTCTCTGTTCTTGTTCAAAGATACAAAGCCCCTGCATTCAGCCTTCAGTAGCACAACAGCAGTCCCAGCACAGGTAGTAATCGCTCATATACACTTTCCTACCCTCTCCATACCCCCCTACACACGTACATACACACACACCCTACATTGTTTTCTTTTCTTCTTCCTATTTCTGTCATTGTCAGCTGTGCCTGCTTTCACTCAGCACTTAACTCTTTCCCCATCGGCACCAAATCTAATGATTGTTTAATGGCAAGTAAAGAAACAGGTCAAGGAGCAGAGGTTAAAATTGGTGGTTTCCTCCTAGGCACAGGAGTGCAGAAGCATTCTTTCTTTTGTACTCTGTCTCTTGGTCTTAGACCCCTTCCAAGTCTATTCAGCAATAGCATCTCAAACATTTCCTTCACAGCAAGATGGGATTTAGATCTAGATATTAAACCATCTGTTGGAATTCAGTGCTTTGTAAATGTCTCTTACAGTATTCACCTAAAATAGCTGGTGATCATAGAGTACTTCTGCAGCATTAGAATATTTGTTGAATAACATTTCTAAAGGCAGTTTATTCTTCAGCAGTGCAAACAGTGTCTTGTTTGAATGGGCCCTACACATGGCTTCTCACTTTTCTTGTTTTATTAGCTTCATTTATTGCTACTACGTTCTGTATTTAGTTCCAGCATAACCAGTGAGGAGAAGCTGAACAACCATCTAGACAGCCTGTTAAATAACTATGGGAGCTTTACTATAGATATAACATATACACATATAAGTTCATGTTATCTCAGGAGAGTATAAAACACCATTTGGTAGCTTGCACAGAATTATTATGGTTGGGAAAGATTTTCAAGATGATCAGTTCCAACAATCCACCTAACATTACAAATCCACTGCTAAAACATGTCCCTAACTGCTGTATCCACACATCCATCTTGTATATAAACTCCCAGGATGGTGACTCCACTCCTTCCTTGGGCACCCTGCTACAATGCCTAGCTGCCCTTTTTTGAATTAATTATTCCCATCTAAACCTCCAGTAGCACAATTTGAAGCTGCTTCCTTGTGTTCTACCATTTGCCATATGAGAAAATAGATAAACACCCACCTTTAGGCAATCTCCTTTCAAGTCTTTGTAGAGAGCAATGAGGTCTTCCAGTACTGAACAAAGAGGGACTACTATGTCCCTCATCCTGTTGACCACCATAGGTCAGGATGCCATTGACCTTCTTGGTCATGTTGGCACAATATTGGCTCATGTTCAGCCATCTGTCAACTAACACCTCCAGGCCCTTTTCTGCTGGGCAACTTTCCAGCCACTCTTCCTCAAGCCTGTGTACTTCTACATGCAATTGTTTTGACCCAAGTGCATTTAGCCTTGTTGAATGCAATACAGCTGTACACAGCTCATCAATCCAGCCTATCTAGATCCCTTCTGCAGGGCCTTCCTACCCTCAGGCAGACTGACATTCCCACCCAACTTGATGTTATCTGCAAACTTACTGAAGGTGCTCTCAATTCCCTCATCTGTATCTGGCTTCAATACTGAGCCCTTGGATATACCAATTGTGAACAGTCAGCAACTACATTTAACAAATTCACAAAAATCTGGTGACTCAGAATGCAATAAACAAAGGAGAACAGCATAAGCTGAGTATTCCCCAAACTGTGTACAGAGAACTTAATAACAAAGTTGCCGTGAAAAAAACTGTACATTTAGTTTTAATGCAATCTCACATTTTTTACTGACATACATGGATAGTAGTGTTCTTTTCTAAGCAAATAGAAATGTATATATGTAACTTATGATCTGCTAGGAAATAAAAACAAAAATCTACCTTATATATCTTTATTAATTTTATACTTTCATTGTAAGTTTCAAACTCCAGAAAAATACCATGCAAGATGGACAAAAAAATCTGAAACTTTCTGTTTTCAGCTATAGCTGAACATTCAGCTCTAAATAATTCCGTTACCAATACTTTCATCATCTGTGCATGGCTGAGGACTGGACTTATCAAAATACCTCAGCCCTTGACTGCCTTTAACTTTGTGACTAATTCTTTTGACTCCTAAGGAGTCAATTAGCAGTTATATATTTGTACATACAGATACATGTATCTGTACATACACACATATGTATGTATACATATAGTCAAACAAAAGGTATTTATAGTACACATGTATACACACATATTTAAATATATACACACACAAATATATACATACATACCCACACACTATATATATATATTATATATATACATACACACACACACACACACACACACACACACACATATATATATTCTTTGTTTATATATATATATATATATAAACAAAGAAAACGGAGAACAAATTTAGAAAGGAGCACTATTACTGGTCCCTTAGAAGGCAGAGATTCCCAAATTTTGTAGACTAATTTTAGAAGGTTCATGATCTGCATTTCTTGTAGAGAACAGTCTTAATAGAAGTGGTCTCTTTACATTTAATTAGTCTTACTTTTCCACTCCATAACCAGAAAAAACTGCCAATCTAATAGGTTTTACTGTTACCTTGGTTGTGACCATGATTGTCTATGAAGTGCAATTTGGGAACCACCAGTATAAATGCATTTAAAACTAGACAGAAGGTCCACATGACCAACGGGAAATGCAATTTGTGCTATCAGACAATGTATGGAGTCACTATAATCTGTTCTTATATATTTTTTCTGCTAGAACCACTTCTACAACCGTGCCAATAAGAACTGAATCAGTTAATGATGTTCTGAGATGACTGTGAGAGCTAGCGCGAATTTTTTCCTCACCATTTTTTAATATTAATTATTGAGAAGTGTGGGACTTGTATACAAAAGTGCTACATTTGACTGCATTTGTTAAATTTGAAGTCTTTAGGAGTAGGCTGTGATGACTTCACATTATAAACACTATTATAATTCAGTGTAGCTGTCTTTTTTATTATTTCCCAAACGGTAATCAGTCTTCAGTAATCATGCTAATCTGTCAAACAGGGTTTTGCTAATGTCTCCATTGGTAATAATGATAATCACTCCAATATGATCCATGTATGATTTAGGTACTTGTGCAGAACTTCCGATTAAACCACTAGTTGACCTATGCAAAGGCCAGGGTCATAATCAGAAGAACTGGAGCACTGGCTTCTGATTCAAGCCCTCCATCTAAGAAACAGCAGTGGTCAGCATGGGACCTGCCTGAAGTGCTGTGTTTAACAATGGATAAGCCGAAACTCAGCTTTCTTTGAGGAAATAAATGGACATTCTGCACTATCACTGCCTGGTCAATGCAAGAGTCTTCCACAGATTTTATCTGATATCATGCTTCACAGATAAACTGTAAGTGTAACTAAGGACCAAGAAAGTATCTGTAGAGGCTTCTGTCCTGTTTCCTTTAATGTCTGAATAACAGTTGTGTGTTTTATTCCTATCTTCTTACAGTTGGTGTCAGGTTTTCTATAAATCAATTGTCTGGGACTTTCAAACTAGAAGTGAAACTTCTGTCTGCAGTGGATCAGCCTTAATGTATGTATAAAGCGAAAAGAGCATGTTGGATAATAATAAAGAAAGAAGCAGTTGCAACGAAACCAGAAAAACCTCAATACACAATAAAGCACTAGGTCTGGAATAATAATATTGCAGAAAACCTTATTTGCTTGAAAGAAAAGGGCAAGTAAACCAAACCATGCAAAGACTGGCAAAGAACCTGTAGTCTACTGAAGAGAAGCACTTAGTAAACTTCAACGGCCAGAAGTGCTCACTCCAGAGCTACTCATGTCCCAAGTAATAGAAGAACAGTAGATATTAATGCAGCACTTTAAGCTTGTTTTTCATTATAAATTTTCATTTTAGCTCTATGCTTGCATGTGAACACAGTGATACGGTATGTGTACATACCAGGGCTCACATCATAAGACCTTCATAGGATAGGATGATCAGTAAGACCCCAATATAGATGAACAAAAGTGGATCAGTGCTGTCATTCCAAGCAGCTGCAAGACCAAGCATAAGAGTTATGATTCTTCTGAGACAAAGGATTGGGAAGCTGTTTCAAAACACAAGTGGTGAGTTTCATGAATCTTTTCTCTGAATACCAGCAAAGATAAATACCAGGCTAAATCCTAATTATGGTGATATGTTTCTCCTTCACATATATTTATTTTAGTGTTATATAATATATACATATATATATAATATAATCATATAGGTATTATTATTACTAATTTATTTCTTTTAATTATTGTTTGAATTGTGTGAGGAACACTTACTTAGATAAGATAGCTTAGATTAAAGATATCACAAGGTCCTTCTCAGCTGTAGGAGATGCCAAGCAAACAAAATGATCTTACAAACAAATAGGTCTTTACTGAAGCCAGAATGCAGAGGATCTAAAAATACATGCGGAAACAAACCTAAATTAATCTGGTAAGCCATGAAGATGTGCTAATACAGATTTTAGCTTAGGCTATGAGAAACTGTTGAAGACTTTCTATGCTTACTTGAGTGGACACAGTCTGACAGCCAGGGCATGACGGATTCTGGTTGGGGAGCATTACACCCAGTGATCCTCAGCTAGTGTAAAAAGCTGTTTAGAAAACAGCAGGGAAGCACAAAGATAAACAGTGCAAAAAGCAGGAACCATCAGTCCCAGGGACTGTATGGACAAAAGTATTGGACTTACTACTGCTCTGTTTCTCTTCATAGCTCGTTCAATTAAAGTCCACATTTCAAGAAATTTTGCTAGAGCCCAAGCCCACTTTAAAGATACATTATAAAATCACATTAAAGATTGAAGTATACTATGTGAAATGCAGTCGTTGAAGCCTGATGGATAATTTTCTTCTGCCTTTTCTCTTCAATATTGTTAACTAAAAGATACTGCAATGTTAAAAAGCACAGTTATTGAAAACTGTGGCATGGAATTCATTTAGAAGGTTTTGGAATTGTGCATTCACACCATTCATTTGAAGCAGATGAGAAAGTATCAGAAAATTTTCAGTTTACATCAGAAGCTTTTCATTTTCTTCTTTTTTGCTTCTCACTCATCCTGTTCTCTCTAGTTTGGCCTCTTCTCTTTCTTCAACTTTCACAAGTTGTTTTTCTGCCCACACCAATTTTCTTGTTTTTAACCACAATGTATATTTGCTGAAGCCCGGACAGTCCCAGTACACTTGAACATGGTAAACACGGCATTTCACAATGCTCGCTGCACTTGGATATAGAAAACATGATATTTCCTGAAAAGTCAGTTTCACTAAACTAAACTGTGTGGAGTAGGAAAAAAATAAATGCAGAAATGTAGGTCATGCTGAAAGCTTTTTTCAGTTTGTTTTTGGTGGAAACTTTTGTTCTTGTGAGAGACTGGTGCCATACTGTTGAGTAAGAAGAGAGAAACCAGAAGTAAAATAGCCAGTGCATTACTGTTCTGTAGGGAATTTGGTGTCCACACACATCCACAAGGCAACTGTGAATCATGCGTTTATTAACAGGTTGTAAAAGATTTATCATGTTGTTAACTGGTGTTGTGCTCTCAGCAAGGATTTCACAGAGACGGTTTTTCAAGATTGCCATGTTTTGTTTTGCTTGGGCTTGACATAAACATTTCCTTTCTGGTCTTCTGAGCTTCATTTTGGTTTTTGTGTTTGCTCAAAGTCATGCCAGCCAAAACTTGCTGGATTTCTCTAATATGAAACTGAACCACTGTGAAACCTCCGAGCTTTACAGACTTTCAAGCTAGAAGGGCTACGCAGCATACACAATTGGCACGCAGGCTGGTGCTCACTAGCCTTGTTTTGTTACTGAACTATGAGAGACCTGAATCACATAGGCACTGAGAGCTTTTTTTTCCCTTGAACATGGAGACAGTAATTTGCAAACTTTGTTCTGAGTAATCTTCATCACACTATTTTTTTATTTATTTTTTTTTTCTTTTTTTATACTGCTCTACGGAAGGAAATACATAAAGAAGCCACTTTTCAAGGAGAAAGCTGTTGCTAAAAGTTAAACCATAAAATAAACTTCAATATGTTACAAAAATGTCCTCTGTCCTTTTTTTTTTTTTTTTTTTTTTTTTTTTTCCTTTTTGTAGAACAGGAATAAGTGCAAAACTATCCACAGATGAATGCTTGCTTAATTAATAGAGGAGAATGATAAACACAGATGTGGCACAGGTTGTTTCATGTAGTCAATAATCTCACTAGCACTAGCAAAAGAGATCTATATTTTACAGAATGGAAAGATATACCAGCATGCAAGGTACAAGGTACACTGTGCAAAAAAGTTACAAGGAACTGAAGCATGTTCCAGGATATTTATATGGCTGCATTCTTCAGAAAAGTGAAAACTTGTATTCCTTTTCAAAATTAACTGTCCTCAGAAAATATTCCCAAACAAATGCTAAGTTTTCAAATGAGCAGTTAAAATGCATAAGAAAGGAGCGAACATAAATCAAAATGGGTTCTACATGATGTATGAGTCCATATAAGGCATAGTCCATATTGAAGACAGTTTCTGAAAGAGGGGGTCTCTTGGATGCTGCATGCTTTACTATGGCTGGAGGTTTCCTGGACTGCAGGGAAAGCCTGTGCCTACTTCCTTCTTTGTCTGTTGCCTTTGTTTCAGCATTTTTCCAGCAAGAGGCAGGCAGGCAGGCTGAGCAAATCTGTATCTGAGAAGAACCCTCAGATGTACAAATGCTTTGTGTTCTTGCACTACAATGGCACATATTTATTACTACCACACTGCATGTCATGAAGCTTTAACATGTGCACTGAGTCTGGCTGAGACAGGGTCCGCTTTCCCAGAGCAGCCCACACAGCACTGATCTCTACACTTGTAGCTGGAGCAGTGCTGACGTCACACTGATGTTTGGCTGCAGCTGAGCGGTGCAGTCACAGCACCGAGGCTCCCTCCAGCCCCCAAAACCAGAGGCTGGGGGTGGGCAGGAGGTTGGTAAGGGATACAGACAGGGCAGCTCCTCCCTAAGGGGGTATCCCACAGCGTGCAGTGCCACATGGAGCAATAAACTGGGGAAAATGGGAGGAGAAGGGAGGTCTTGTTATAAAAATGCCTGTCCTTCCAGTTAAGATTTCCAAGGTTCAGCTGAACATCAGCTGCTGATGGGAATCAACAGAATAACTATAGAGAATAACTATGTTTTCTCTCTCTCTCTCTCTCTCTTTTTCTTTCTTTATTTTCTTTTTTTTTTCTTTTTTTTTTCCTCTCTCTTTTTCCTTAAATTAATTTCCTTGAATAATTTTCCTTTTATTTAATTTTATCCTGTTTGAGGAGGAGGAGTGAGAGAGTGGTTTACTGGAGTTTAGTTGACCACCAGTGTGAAACTACCATAATGTGTTTCTGTGACTGATGGGCAGGAATTTGGCCATGGTCTTCGAATGAGAATGACCCCATCTGGCTGCTGAACCCACAGCTGTCCTGCTGCAGAAACACACCAAGTCATATAAATTATGGTATATAACACTTTAAGATCAAGCTCTAGGCACACTATATATTCTAAGACTCAAGATAATTTCAGATTCCCAACTTCCCTTTTCCAAATTGCTTATCAGACCTTTCAAGTCGCTATATATTGACTACAAGGTTGTAGTGATTATGCAAGAGTACAGCAGTAATACAGTACCCAATCATTTAAAACATCAAAGAAAATAAAACAATGCATAATCAGACAAAATTTCTGTGAGTTCTCTGCTGTCAGGATATACGCTGTCTGACTTTGCAGGAGGATCCAATTCAGCCCTGCCGAGAAGGACTGGGGGGTCCTGGTGGATGAGAGGTTGGGCATGAGCCAGCAGTGTGCGTCTGCAGCCCAGAAGTCCAATGACATCCTTGGCTGCATCAAAAGAGAGGTGGCCAGCAGGAAGAGGGAGGTGATTATCCCCTTCTTCTCTGCCTTTGTCAGGATGCACCTGAAGTACTGCATCCAGGTCTGGGGTCTCCAGTGCAAGAACAATGTGGAGATGTTAGAATGGATCCAGAGGAAGGCCACTAAGATGATCAGAAGGCTGGAGCACCTCTCTTATGATGAAGGGTTGAGATCTGAGGAGAGACAAACTGATTTACTAAACATGGTATCAGAATGCAAGATAATCAGAATTGAAGCTAATAAATCTGATATAATGAGAGAGTATCTGGAAGCTGTAGGCCTTACAGTAATGCTGAAGTAGTACGTGCAGCCAGGATAGACAGCAGTGAGGACAGACAAAGGAGAAAAGTGGCAAAGAGAAAAGCTGAAGGAAAGTGAGAGAGCATCAGATGACCCCGTACTGCCTTATATGTGCTCCTCCCTGTGCAGGAATTATATCAGCACAGAGAACAGTCTTCTGGGGAATGTTGTTTCTTTTCTTTGGGGTACAGAATTGGGAGATTAACATTTTAATTCCCAGTACACTACAAGATGTGATGATGTGGAATACCGATGATCATAAAACCATGACAGAGATTTAGAGTAGAAGTTAGGAAGAAATTCTTCACTCAAGCATATGCTGAGCACTGGCATAGGCTGTACTGAGAAGCTGTGGATGCCCCATCCCTTCAGGCATTCAAGGCTAGGTTGTATGGATTCCTGGGCAGTCTGATTTAGTGGCTGGCAACCCCGGCAAAGAGCAGGGGGGTTGAAACTAGAAGATCTTTGAAATCTCTTCCAACACAAGCCACTCTATGATTCTGTGGTTCTATGATTCCATGAGCTGTGGCTAAACTGACTAAAATACTGATGACAGTGCTCAAGACAGTACTGTAAAATGGGTCAAATGTATCGTTTCAAGCTGAAATATTATATTTTTTGAAAATCCTCAAACTCTACCTTGTCTCAGAGCAGAATTTTTCTACATATCTTTAACATAGCAATGTAGTCAAAGCCAACTCATTCAGATTACACAGACGCCATGCTGAGCACGGGTGTCCGGTCTTTTGGTTTACCTGGGCCATACTTCCATGTCAGACAGAGTTTTGCCAGAGTGCCGCTCTGCTGCCATCTGTGGCAACAACACATAATGGGATATTGGCAGGAAGGTTCAACCTCTGCTGTCGTACCACCAGCACCTGCCTCTGACACACTGGGCCAATATCATAAAGTAGCAGACACTTCTTTTGGAGTAGCTCTCATAAAATATATAATATAGTTCATGTATACAAGCAACAAACTTATTTTAGTTTTGAACATTTTTTGGGGGGGGGTTAGAAAAAAAAAAGGCAAAAAAGCACGGAACTAGTGGGATATTTGACCCTGCCTATGTGAAACCAACACATCAGACAGTTTCAGTGGCAGCGGCTGCAATTCTTTGTGAGTTCTCAAGATGTTTGTCAGAGATGAAATTTTACTCCTCCTCTGCTTCATCCTTGCAAACAGTTGTTCACAAATGTGCATACTGCCAGAAAGTGATGACATGAGTAAGGTGTGATTGTGAAGGGAGGAATTCTTTTCTCTGGTAAGCAAACACAAAAGCAAAGAGACACAGTCAGATTTTTGAGTTGAATGCCTTACTGCAACTGTGCACGCTCCATTTGAAAATTCCCAGGTAATGCATTCACACCAACTGAAAATGAAAATGATTTATTTATTCATTCATTTATGTATTTTGCAATCTTGAAACCTGTTCTCAAAATGGAAAGCATGGCTGCATAATTGTTGCTGTTCACAGGACTGTGTTCAGCCAACATATCAAAACGCACACAGTTACTTGCTGCACCTTGAGCAGCACTGCAACACACCCTGCCCACGCCGCAGCTGCAGCTCAGGCAGTGATTCAGAGGAGTTCACGTTGGCGGGTTGTGGTGTTTCCCAGCCTGAACTTCCATCCAAATACAGAAGTTGTGATCCTTTCCAGCCTGCAGAGCTGCTCAAGTCCAATCAAATTGACTGTAACAGTTGGATTCTGGTAGCAGTTGGTACTTGGACCTTTGTAAATGCAAAACTGAATACAGATTGGCCCCGAGGCACTTGTAATCAAGACAAGGAAGGGAAAATTAAGCACTGTTAAGGAACCTGCCATTAATTACTGGTAATCTGGTGATCTCTCATGAGAACATGGGAACACATTAAATAAGGAAGGGATCAGAAGGACAGAGAAGGTGATAGCTTGGCAGACTTATTTTCCTCCTTGCTTAAAAAAGCTTATGCTGGTACAAAGAAGTGATGTCTTAGTTTCAGCTTCCTTTCTCAGAAAGAAGGTAGGCTGTTCCTATTTTGGCAGTTCATGAGCTTTTCAAAAATAATCTACATCAAAGCTGATGTGACTAACTTCACAATGAAAGCAGATTGGGCCTTAGTTTTGAGAAGGGAAAGAACTTGGAAAAGAGAAAGGAAAGAAAAATACTTCTGTTGCCTTGATGCCAATGTGCTCCTGGGGGTACACTTAATGAAGGTAAACAAGGATTTCCAACATTGTATAGTGCAGCTTTTGAGTCCATTGTGTTGAAAGTGTCTTGGCAACAAAAACCAACTGTGGGATGAGTTTTAACCTTTTCTTGGAAGAAAGTACAGACCAGAGCTAGAGCTGTACCAATGTATGCTTTGAAGGCAGAAGTGTTCCTGCCCTTTTGTGGCATATCTGTTTCTGGAGTCCTGCCTGGAGATGAAATCTCTTCTGGGATGCCCAGCATACAACCTACAGTTCTTGCCAAAACCAATCCATGCTTCCCAAGATGTTAAGCCCAGTTCTGTTTCTTTGAAAATCTAAGAAATTCGTAATGATCTTCTGTATTTATCATTCTGATCTTCATTACAGTTTCTTTGCCAAACATAATAAGGATTCAAGGAGCAATTGGGTTAGCATTGGATGATAAATCTTTGTTGAGAATCATTTAACACATTGTTTCTTTGCAAATTTGGCCTCAGCCAGTTTAAACAACATATGCCTGATGAAGATCTTGGGAGACATAATAAGAAAACCTCTGGTTAGAAAAAGAAGAAAAAAAAGAAAGAGGTTCCTTGGCAGCAAAAATGTAGCTGAGAGACAGCAGGTAAGCAAAGAGATGCTGAAAAATAGTGTTTATTATATTTGCTTATATATCTTTAAAAACTATCAAATTGGAAAATCGGTTGATTTGGGGGAAAAAAAAGAGAGTTTCCAAAACTCACATGGGTGAGCTTTTATGATCTATTCTCAGTAATGTTTTTATGACAATGATGTAAAAAAAATCAACAAATGAAATCCATATCCCAGCTCTGAAAGCAGTTTATTTGCAGAGCTAGTACTTTTCTTTCCAGAACAAGCTGGTAGAAAATAAGAGAACGAAAGTGACAAGGTTTAAGGCCTTTTAGCCAAACTTCCTCATGCAGACATATATATTTCATTTTAAATTCCTGAAAGACTAGTGGATTTAGCTATGTGTATAAGAAATGCCTGGCAAGTAGAGTATCTTAGTACACATGCCAGGTGGAGGAAAGAAGCCCAGACTACAGAAAAGAAAGAAGAAAAATACTGAATTTTGGACACTGAGCAAGATTGGATTTCAAGAATTTCCTAATCTTGTGGGGCTTGATCAATAATGGGAGCCCTGGCCACTTTTCTAAAGTAATCAGAAGTGATGTAGGAAAATAGAAGATGACAGGAATCTCACCACATGAAAGGATTAGAGCAGTCTGTTTCCATTGCTTGTAGGCATTGTATCAACAGAATGTCGGTTGTGATGTAAGGGTAGCTGACATACCAACCTACCTACACACACAGGACAGGGAGGTATAAACTTGGCAAAGTACTCTTTGGGTGGCCATCATTTTTTAATGAGGCAATCAGAACTTCATAGTAATGGTGAAAATATGTCAAAACCAACTTTGTGGGATACTATGTTTTGGCAAAGATCTTATATTGATTTTGCAGGGGGAAATTATTGAGTATGCCTAGCTGCAGTTAATGTTTATTCCAGACAGCCAAAGTTGTATGACAATGGTTTTGGCAGTTAAGACAGTAGAACGCATACATGTATATAATTCTGCATAGTGAAATCAACTGGGATTATGATTTATTTTTGGGTTGTTATTTTTTTCTCCCTGGGGAATATAAGATTTTCCCTAAAGTTTACCACTGCATGCTGCACATTAGCAAAACACACATAAAGCTATTAACACAGAAATATGGTTAAAGCTCTTCACATACTATACAAATTCTCTGGTTTGAAGGTCAGTATCACAGCTCATCAGACAAAAAACATTGTCAGAGTAATTTTTAAATTACAGTTTTAGATAGTAGGGCAAAATGAATCTAAAATAAAATAAAATATATTTAAAAATACAGTCAAACAAGCAAAGCCCAAACAAAAGCAAAACAAAAACTTCACAGTTAAGTCAGAAAATAAATTTCTCAGGGATAAGCGAAGTGTTAATACATTATGGACCTGGTATTACTAGGTCAAGACTTTCTTATATGCATCTCAGACAGAGGTAACTTATGGTCCAATTTAAGACTTAAGAGGGCTGCTGAACAGAAATACTGACATCAAGTGCATTACCCAGACAACAGTGTTATAGTGAAGATAACAATTGTTTAAGAAATACATGAATATTCAGATCAAAACAAACAGCTATGGACTAGTCTGCAGAGCTCCAAACAAATCATTCTTGCAGTCTCAGGTCTTTCATCACCCATCACAATCCAGTTCAGCTGTCACATCCTTCCTGGGTGCTGTAGCACAAAGCACTAGCTTGAAATCATGGACTCTGAGAGTGAATAATTCACATTTCAGTAACTTGTTATGGAACTCCATACTGGAAGTGATCAGTCTGAACCCACTCTGAATTGAACACAGGATCATCAAATCATAGAATGGTTTGGGCTGGAAGGGACATTTATGGCCTCGTTCTACCTCCCTGTTATAGCAGGCACATCTCCCACTAGACCAGGTTGCTCAAAGCCTTGTCCAGCCTGGCCTTGAATTCTTCCAGGGAAGGAGCATCCACAACCCCACTGGGCAACCTGTTCCAGTGTCTCACCACCCTCCCAGTAAATAATTTCTTCCTGGTATCTAGTCTAAATCTACTCTTTTCCAATTTAGAGCCACGTCCTCCTCATCCTGTTGCTACA
The DNA here is from genome assembly GCF_054131305.1 of Coturnix japonica. Lineage (NCBI taxonomy): Eukaryota > Metazoa > Chordata > Aves > Galliformes > Phasianidae > Coturnix > Coturnix japonica. The sequence continues at coordinate 55,065,664 of NC_140702.1, read as the reverse complement.
TGCCTCTATAAAAAGTCCTTCCCCAGCTTTCCTGGAGTCCCCCTTCAGGTACTGGAAGGCCACTATAAGATCTCCTTGGAGCCTTCTGTTCTTCAGGCTGAAGAGCCCAGATATCTCAGCCTGTTTTTGTAGCCCTTCCTATGCTAGGAAGGATGTCTATGAATAAATTCTGTCAAATAAAATACTACAGCATGTAATTGTTCACGTCCATATGCACTGACAAAAGCAAAGGTTATAGGTACGTATTAAATGTCTGAAAACATTTTGAAAGTGTTCAAACTAGGATAGGTTTCTTCCAGGCATCCCTTGATTTAAATATCCACACAAAATTGTTTTGTTGCATTTTGTTGTGTTTTTTTTTTTTTTAAACTGTAATTAGATTTGTCTAGTAATTGTGATTATTAAAGATTTACCATACTGCAGTATCTGAGTTAGTCCACAAGACTTAAAGATGTACTTCATATTCTTCCCATTAGTTTCCTTCTTAAATACAACCAAAATTCATTTATCCTTCAGCCTGTCCAGGACTGAACAGTAAATCTTGAGTGAAAGCTGTCTGGTGCTGTGATAAAGAAACATATGAAACTAAACTCTGTAACCACCACACAGGTTTGCAGACAGACCTTCCTTGCCAAGAGGAGTATCTTTCTTGTCTTTCTCTTCTCCTTCCCTCCCATAGGATTTGGGCTCTGCACTCCCATTAATCACTCCTATGTAGCTGCATCTTTGCTGCAGAATCTCTGTCCTTCTGGCTTGGACTTCCTGAACTCACACCTTGTTTCTACTGCTTTAGATTACAACTTGTCTGCTTGTAAGTCAGTGCAGAATGAAGCTGTTATTAGAAAGAAATCCTCTTTCAATTCAGTATTTCTCTAGCAAGTGGCTCAAAGCAGACTGTTAGTTAAATGTGCAACAGATGAATGAATGTGTCTTGGGATAAAACTCTTATGAACTGGAAATCATCATCCTTTCCTTTCCTAACATCATTTCTATCTGCTTATGTGGTGAACTCCCTTGGTTTGTGGGCAGCTGATTTGGTAGGAGTTACAAAAAGCTCATAGATAAAGTTAGCATTTAATCTTCATTGTCTCACAACCTTTATACAGATTTTCAGTCTTACATATTGTACGTATATCATCAGTGTACATGCAGTGCACTTGTATTTATTTAATGTCTATGTAAATATTGCAGGTTAACAAAGATTATACTTTGGGAAAAACTGACACATTAGAATTGGAGAACTGAAGGGTTTCAGGCTTGCAAAGATGTCTGGAAATGTATAGCTGACAGATGCTTTTGCTTTTTCTATTCCAGTATTCTGGAAACTCAGAAACATTTTATTTTTAATAATGTTACTGCTTTGAGTATTTTCTTTCTTTCTCTTCAAATTGACTTGTTGAAGCTACAAGTCTCCACATGCCTTAAAGATGCCATTTCTGCTGCTTCATACTCCTGTATAGAAAAAAATCCTGAAATGGAATTTTCAAAAGTTTTTAGTTACATTCATTGCAAAATTACATCTAAGGGTATTTTCAAAGGCTCTAGAAGTATTTCTCCTTTTTGATGCTGAAATTTACTAGGATGCACATGCATTTTTCAGTATTTGCCATTCCCTTGAACCTGTTACAGTTAGCCAGAATGCAGAGAAATTTGCAGCAGAACCAGCTTCATCATATTCTCCCATACATTGAGAGATTCAGTTTGTTTTCAACAGTAAAACTTTTTCTTAGATATCTGAAAAGAAAGACAGGAGATCAGCAAGAAAACCCACGTCATGTAATTACTCTGTTCACTAAACACTAAGCATAGATTCTTGTTAATATGAAGTACATGATTAGGAGTCTATAGTATCAATATCAAATTGTAAAATGATATTTCAGTTATTCCAGTGACCAAAATAAACGAGGAAACTCATTAGCTAGCTTTACCTTTGGCCCACAAAATATAATTTGAGTTGTTTCACATGTTCTTTAATGAATAAAATTTTGGATCTTCTCTTATTATTAGAAGTATTCATTCTTAATTCTTTGAATCAGTTCTGAGGAATGAATACTTTTGTAGTACTTTGTTATGAGACAAGGTATTAACAGCTGTTACGTCACATTGGTGATTCATTAGTCAGACTTTTGATGCCGAAGCCAATCTCGTGACATTTGTATGGAAAACTTCTGTTCTTTGTTGGTATAGTAGCTCAGATAGGTCAGTACACTCTAGTTTTAATTTAACGTAGAATTAGTGACTCATGTGCCTTTTCAGTTTTAAGCCTTTTCGTGAGGGATTCGTAAATGGTTTTTTCACTTAGTAATTTGCTTTCTGTTTTCTCAGACAGTGGTTGTAGATTCCAAGTTGTGTGTCCAACATTACCTTGGAGAAAAACAGCCCACTTACCAATCTGTTTGAAATTGTGGCAAATGGGAGGGTCAGCAGCTCTAAGGCCTCAGCTTTCTATTTAGATGCTTGTGAAGAGCTTAATTTAGGTAGCTTAGGTAACTTAAGTAGCTTTAGGTAATTTTAGAACCAAAAATATATAAAAACACATATGCTTTAATAACAGTAAAGGCAAGCCCAGCTGTCATAAAGATGAAAGTTCCTAACATTCAGAAGTCTGTTTGCTTCAGTCTTCTTCCTTCTGACAGCACATGGATGCTCCTCTGTCTGTTTCTGAAGCATAAAGGGAAGGAGAAACACATTAGTGCAAACACAGTGAAAGAGATGAACCTAAAAGTTTCCAAAAAATCAGGAAACATTTTGGAGTAAGCATATAAAAAATACCAAGAACACTCAATAACATTTCATGGGAACTCGTACAGAATTCTCTGCCTTATCATTTGGATTTTAGAAGTTCTAGATGTTAATAATTGCAGAGCACCAACTAACTCTCAATTTTCACTCAAATCCCTCCAAAGAAAGGAGAAGAGTCTAACACAGGATTTAAGTCACTTGTGGATCATATACAAGGAAAGGGAACATGGGTTTTTCTTTACCTCTTTGTTAGAATTTGTCAATGATAGTTTTAGGAGGTGTGGCACCTGTATTTACAGATTTCATACTATCATTCCCTGTGGACTATTTTTTGACTGAAAATAATTATTGACAAAAAAGTTTCAATGATTCAACAGTTACTGTGAAAACTGGAAATGGAAAAGACTCAGAATAATCTTAGAAAAACTGAAAATAAGGTTTGTCCTCCAAAGTTTTCCAGACAACCCATAAACCTAGAAACTTAAATGCACTTTTTGTGCTTTCTCTGGCATTATATAAAACATAACACCAAATGTATTTTATATTATATAGTTCATCCAAAATATACCCTAAAGCAAGTCATAAAATGGAATGCACTTAGACACACCCAATTACACTATAAAACCAGAATGCTGTATAGTAATTAATCCAAGGTAATTCATAAATCTAAGAAAAAAACACTGAGAATAAAGTAAATTAAACGTGATAATTTTGATTTGGCATTTAAACTGCAGTAAAAATGAAATATAAAACTCCAGAATCATATTTGAAAATCATCCTGTAGACTCATACTTGTAAATTAAAGAACAAAGTCAATGTGGTGAAAAAGACTACTAAAATAAGTTCTGTCACAAATATGTTTCCTCTGAATGTTTAACTACTGTGCTGTGCTGACAAATGAAGTACTTATATGTGTAAATAACATATATTGCAGGGGCTTTGTCTTTTAATGATTTCTGTAAGTGGGAAATCTCTCTTTTTGACATTTATCTGTCTACGTTTGCATGCAGATCAGGCACATCTGAAATCCCAGAGAACCCTGCGCTGGAGTTAAAGTTCATTGGAGTCAATGACCTTCTAGTCAGTGACTTTTACTGCCATTGGGTCAGACCATAGGTGACCTGGATGGCAAGAGCAAGTCACTACAGGAGAGACTTGTCTTCTGTTGTCAACATGATTGTTGGTTGTGCACAGGCTGGCACATCTGTCCATACTTCACAACATTCCCAGACACCAGAAGAGCCATCTAGGGAAGCAAACTCCTGCAGCAGTACTTGGCACAGACCTGGTCCATGCACCTCACGCTCCCTCCAGCTATCCCTAGGTATTGCTCATGAGTTGGACAATCCATGCACCGTTTCCAATAGGCAGTTTGCATGCAGCCAACATGTTTTCAAGGAAAAGGCATATTACTGTCGTATACTCAAGTCATTTGGTCCCAGGTGGCTTTAGTGGCTGGAAGGTTCTCAGGAATGAGCATAGATGAGTCCAGAAGTTACTTTTGCTAAGGCTGCAGTAATAATGACCTGGCTCAAATGCTGTTGAGAACTTTGTGTATTGGGACCTAATGACTAATTTCTCAGCAGTGCTGACTAATAAATAAAGTAAAACTTGCTGTGGAACTACTGTTGCCCTCAGTGCAAGAAATGCATAAAAAAAGCATATTATGAAACTATGGAACATAATGTTGAAATATTGTGTAACCATCTTGAATAACAAGTGCTGTTGTATACTTCTAAATTGAGAATGTGGAAAATTAGCATATAATAGTTTGTTGGTATACAAGGCAGTGCATAAAGATAAACAAGTATGCAAAGCACATAGTGTCTGGGAAAACCTGATTACCATATATCTGTTAAAAAATCTAGGGAGTCAGTCTTCCTGTATACTGCTGAATCAGCTACATTTGCACAGTGAGAGACTTAGGATAGCAGCAAACTGAACCTGCAGTGATCAAACCTAATTTCTGTGAACAATTGCATACACAATAGCTTAGCACTAGCAAGCAAAAATACTGTGTTGTGAATATATGAACCACAAAGGACAAGCTGTAATTCATTAGGATCTCTTATTTTCCTCTCTAGTGTCTATGCATAGATAAAATAACCTTATGATCACTTCAAGCAAGCAGCAACATGAGCAGATTTACATGCTATTTTGAACAGTAGCTGAAGAGACCTTTATGAGAAAGCACTATGCTCACCTTCAGTGTAACTCAGGAGGAGGATGCTCTGCTTCAGCTGTTGGGGTGGGGGATGGTATGATCTCACAGACTGGCAGTGTCAGATCCTTCTGAACTCTGCAAAGGCAGGCTAGAAATGCCATGCAGGGGATTTGTAGGTGTTTTTAGAGATAATGAGACTGATAAGGCAGATGCTGGCATATAACCATAGCATTTAGAGAGCTCAACACTTCAACATAAAAAAGTAAGGACTAGGTAGGATTGACTCGAATGCAAGTAACTCAGATACCGAGTCAAGTTTCCCAAATTATATATTACAGAATCACAGAATTACATGGGTTGGAGGGGGCCTCAAGAGATCATTGAGTACAACCCCTCTGCCAAAGCAAATTCCCTGTAATAGACTGCACAGATAGGCATCCAGATGGGTCTTAAATATCCTAATAGGAGAAGACTCTACAATCTCTCTGGGCAGCCTGTTCCAGTGCTCCATTGGCATTAACATAAGGAAGTTATTCTGAATGTGTGTATGGACCTTCCTATGTTCCATAGATTGCTTCTTGTCCTATCCCTGCACACCACCACCAAGAATCTAGCCTCATCCATTTGCCTCCTACCTCCCTTTAGAAGTTTAAAGCATTAATCAAACCCCTCATCAGTCTTCTTTTCCCCAGGTTGAGCATACTCAGGTTACTCAGCTTTTCTTCATACAGGATATGCTCCAGGCTCTTAATCATCTTTGTGGTCCTCTTTTGGACTCCTTCTAGGAGATCTCTGTCTTTTCCTACCCGAGGAGCCCAGAACTGGATGCAGTATCCTAAATGTGGCCTCACCAGTGCAGAGTAAGGATGGAAGATCACTTCAAGCTGCTGAATGCACTCTTTTTAATGCATCCCAGGATACCATGGGCCTTCTTGTACACAAGATCACACTGCTGGATCATGGCCAACCTGTTGCCCACCAGGACACTCAGGTTCTTCTTGGCAAAGCTTCTCTCCAGCAGGTTAACCCCTAACTTGTACTGATGTATGCAGTATTCCTCCTCAGATGCAAGACTCTACTCTTGCAACATTCCTTTATTCTTCCTAAACAGTCAGGCCCTTTTCCAAATTTACAGGAACCAACTTATTTCCTTTTAATTTATCCTTAAGTTCCTTGCTCATCCATGCAGGCTTCCTGCCACCTTTTCCTGATTTCCTACTCTTAGGGATGCACTAATCTTGAACTTAGAATGGTTAAGTGATAACCAGCTGTCATGGGCCTCATCACCTTCTAACATTCTAGCCTGTGGGATACCTCCAAGTAGGTCTTTGAAGAGGGCAAAGTATGCTCTCCTGAAGTCCGTGGTAGCAATCCTGCTTATTGCTTAGCTTCTTCCACACAAGATTCTAAATTCTGCCATCTTGTGATCTGTATCACAAACTGCCCTCAGTCTTCACATCCCCAACCAGCTCTTCCTCGTTAAGTGTAAGCAGCACACTCGTCCTTGTCAGCTCCACCACTACCTCCACCAGAAAGCTATTTCTAACACTGCAGAAACCTCCTGGACAGTGATGTATGCCTGGCTATGTTGCTTATCCAACAAATTTCAGGATGATTAAAGTCTTCTGTGAAAACTGGTACCTGAGATTGCAGGGCTACTTTCAGCTGTTTGCAGAAGGCCTCCTCAACTTCCTCCTCCTGATCAGGTGGCTTGTAGTATAGATACATCCACAACAGTGTCACCTATGTTAGCCTACCCCTTAATTCTTACCCACAGGCTCTACACTCATTCATAATTCACCCCGTTGGAGCTGGATACATTCTAGTTTGTCTCTTACATAAAGAGCAATTCTACCACCTCACCTTGCTAGCCTGTCTTTCCTAAAGAGGATATGACCATCCATGACACCACCACAACCTGTAGGCTGTCCCATCATGTCTCCATGATCAGAATGAGATCATGGCTGAGTGACTGCACACAGCTCTCTTTTTCTTCCTGTTTATTTCCTGTGCTGTGTGCAATGATGTACAGGTACTTCCAGGAAGCAGAGGGTGCAGGTATCCTTAGAGGGATAGAAGAAGATTTCAGCTGGGCTATTGACAATGTTATCTTCTCTGAGGAGTCCTCATAAGAACCTATGGGACAACAGAGATGTTCTTCCTAAAATGACAGCATTCCCTGGTTTTTTGTTGTCATGAGGAGCTTCATCCTCTTCCCCTACCAAATCTAGTTTAAAGTTGGATAATCAATCCAGCCAGCTTGCTCCTCAGAACACTTTTGCCCCACCTGCTCAGTCACATTCCATCTGACACCCACATACCCAGACTCAGACTCTCTAAGGTCTGCCCAAGATCACAGTACGCAAAACCTTGATCCTAACACCATCCCCTCTGCCAGTAATTTACCCAACCTATTCTCCTTCCTTCTTTCCAGGTCCCAGCCATCGGTTGAAATGACAGAAGAGAACACTGCTTGTGCTCCTGACACCTTCAGTGTCTTTCCAAGGGATGCAGAGTCCCTATTAATATTCTGTAATTTCCTTGTTGCAGCCTCCTGTGACCTTGTCTGAATGACAGTGAATGGGTAGTAGTCTTCTTGTTTTATCAAATATGGCAGTCTTCTTAACACCTCTAATATGTTGCCCCTGAAGGAAGCAATCCTCTCTGGAAAGGTTATCTGGGTGGCAAATGGGGGCCTTAGTGCCTCCCAGCAAGGAGTTCCCAATAACTAAGGGTCTTCACCCTTTTTTTGTTTGTGCTAGATGATTTTGTTGTGCTACACGATCCCTTGGATAGCCTTGCTCAATATGCTTGCAGCTTCCTGGGCTCTGGCTGTTATCCTGTCCCTCTCCTGTTTTCAGTCCCAGAGCCTTGTATCAATTGCCCAGGGGGACTGCAGGGTTCAGTGGAAGATGCCTCCTTTTGCTTGAGCAGATAAGAATCCACATCCCCCTTCACTTTGAGTGTTATCATGTCTTTTATCCTCCAGGTGGGAAACTGGTTTAGCTTCTACTCCAAGCAGGGACTTAGGAGGGAACTGCCGGTTGGCACCTGTCGGTTCAGATCTACTTCCATCTGCCTCCTTCCCTGATTCCCAGTTGCCTCTCATCCTGGTGATTTTTTCCTGCAGCCTGGCCATCTGCTCAATTAGTTTGTTGAGCAGGACACACCAGCACCCATTACACTCATCTGCTCCTGCTCCTCCCTCAGGTCATAGAGGGTCTTCCAGGTTCTGAAGGTCCCCACAGCCAAAAGCCTGGGCAGCTCTCACTCCTTATGAGATCTGTCTGGGTGTGCTCGTAAGCCCAGAGATGTGGGCTCCCTGTCTGCCTTTCTGCTGGTCTGTCTGTCATACCAGGTGGTCACCATGTTGGTACTGATGGAGATCTCTTTCCCTTGCAGCCCTGGATGAGAAGAGAAGCACACCCACACTTGCCTTCCCTGCGTGAACTGCCTGTGCAAAGTGATGCTCCATGCCCTTCTGACGTGCCAGGTCCTGTTTGCCCGGCCTGTTTACCGCAGTCCTGGGTCACTGCGCTCCCTGCTGGCCACCTTGTATGCCTGGGGTGCATATTTCATGATTCCTCCACTTCAGATAGGGTATGTAATTTAGATGATGAATTTTTTAGATAATTAAGATATAGGTATAAAATAAAAATATATTTCTTGGCGAGTGGTGGGGCATGGATAGAAAAACACCTGACTGACATCTGCTGTGTTTATTTTAGAGAATGGTTCGAGAGCACCCTGCCAGAGACTGATGCTGGCTGGCACTCAAAGACACAAGTGCCAAAATGAACTGAGAAAATACACACATACATACATACATACATACATATATATTTTTGAATGTAAAAGAATCTTGGCAATAATTGGAGAAAGACGACACTATAAAACTGCTTCTTAAATTGGAACTAATAATGCTGTCAGAAATAAAAAATAAATGAATGCTTTTCTACATTAAAAGAGGTAGTATAGCATGTTTCCAGCAATTCCATAAATTTTAGTGTAATTGTAGCTTATATTTAAATTGTTACAACTCTATCAGCTGTGGATTCATTTCAAACTATTTCTTCCCTCCAGTAAGGGCAAAATCTTCTAAAATAATCATGAAGGATACAGAATCATAGAATCACCAGGGTTGGAAAAGATCTCTATCATCATCCACTCTAACCACCACCAATACTTCCCCACTGTTTTCCCTTAGTACCAAGTATAAACATTTCTTGAACACCTTTAGGGGTGGTGACCCCAACACCTCTCTGGACAGCCCATCCAGCATTTGCCACTCTTACAGAGAAGAAATTTTTCCTAATACACGATCTGAACCTCCCTTGTCTAACTTGAGGCCATTCCCCATAGTCTTGTTTCTAGAGACTGCAGCAAATTAGGGATTGGAGGACTGTGGCTTCACAGATGGCCACTTTAGCATAAGCATCAAGCTAATGTATTGATATCTGATGCTTGATATTGGATTTCTTCATCTTAGTGACATGAAAATTTGGTCTAGTATTCAAAATCACCCATGTCTCCAAAAGAGGGGTCAAAGATTATGAGGTGTTACTGGCATCTTAATATCAGTGATGTCAAGTACCCTTAACAGACACTGAATTTCATAGATAACCCCTGTGCTTTGGAGATAGCAAAATATCTAGCATTCCCATCTTTTCACAGAAATTTGTCTTTCCACAAGCATCTACCAGTATTAATTACTTGAAACCTATAATGATTATTTTATATTTTATTTTGTGAGCAATTCATGAGCTGGTGTTATAATCTACTAGTTAAGCATACAGATGGGAGGGACAGCAATTTAACCTAAGCTATAACCAAGGATTCAGCTTGAACCTACATGATTTTAGTGTTGTCTATCACTTTTTTGCAGGCAAAACATGACTTCACTAAGCTCTGCTGTGCCAGTCTGATTTCCTCCCTGCCTTACACATGTTGTAGCACTACCAATATGGAGCATGTCTTCACAGCTGCTCTTCAGCATATCTCCTTATTTAGAAGCAAGTAACCTCGTGATAATTCTTTGTACTGTGGTGAATGTGAAGCTCTTCCATCTCTGAAGCAATGATGAGCACTCAGGGCTTTGTCAAGATAATAAAATTAGAAGTGAGATATGTTTGGAAAGAGAAAAGCTGCAGCTCGTCTCAGGAAAGTACATTTGGTGGCCTGTGGGATCCTCTCTCCAAATGAGCAGTGTCTGCTTTTGTCAGAAAAGGTAAAATAAGGTCATACCTTTCTTGCTTTTCTCTCTTAATTCCCTCACCCACTAACACAGGAACTTTTGCCAGCCCCGATAAAGACTTTTTTGGTAAAATGGAAATCAGCAGATAATTGAATTTGACCTATTGTTCCCTTAAATGCTAAAATCAGACCCTGAGTATTTCATTTAGCTTTCTAAATGGTGTTTGCTTTGTATTGATTTTGCAGTGTGGCTTCAGGGTTCTTTCTTTATACATGTAGATCTCATTAACTTGTTAACCAATATATAAAGAGGGGGAAACACTCCACATTTTGGGTATCTCTTTGACACAACCTGCTGCAGCCATCAAGAAGGACAACAGATCAAGCCAGGCCATCTAACTTTGGTATGTCTGTGGAGAATACCTTTCAAAATATTCAGGAGGTAGCAAAGTGATAAGCATTTGTTGCAAGAAGGAAGTAATGTAACAGGAAATAGACAGCAGAAGCAAGCACAATGCCATTCAACAGTCATTCATCCTCTTTCTGTGTCTTATAGTGAGCAGCAAGTCATTGGTTCAGTAACACAAACACTGCTGCAAAGTGCTAGTGAAGGCCTGCAATACAGATTTCACTGGATTACTATCTCAGTATCAAACCATTAATTACCAAAAGTTTGTTTTCATAGATGTAAAGTCCAAGGTTGTCTAGTGCCTACACTGCCCTATATTTCTCTAAGATACAACAACAAATACTCAGTGTATAGACCAGGAAAGAAGTCAGAAGAATAGAGAGCAGTGTAAAATCACCTTTAAGCACACTGGGATCCAAAGCCTATTCCTTAAGCACATGTCTATCTATTATGAATAAAGTTAAAGATCTGAATATAGGATAAGAATATGTAAAGGAAAGTAACTCAAATAAAAATTCTGGACCAGGCAGCTAGTAGGAGTTCTGAATTTATTCTGAACCAATGGAGAGAATAACTGTGGAGAGAAATTTGTAGGCAGGAGGAAGACTTCTATAGGAAATAGGGATCACAAGGTATGGAGGAAAGGGCTTGTCTCATCATGCAGAGGGAAATGCCTGTATGGAGCCACATTCAAGTTGTGATTTACTCAAACTCAAGTTATTGCACTTAATACAAGGGTAACTGAATGAAATTTAATTGTCTGTGACATACAGGAGATGATGATCTAATGGTCTCCTTAGGCCCCAAAGCTCTATGACTGGAAAAAAAACAACCAACCAACCAGCCAAACAAACAACAACAACAACCACAAAAAACTGGACATGTTTTTTCTGCTTAAACTGTTTTGTTTTGAAGAATATCAAATTTTTTTATTAATTATAGTAACCATAATATTTAACCTTTAAGGTATCCTGCATTTTAGAAGCAATATTTAAACATGAAATCCAAAAGCGTGCATGTTTTTCTGTGCTCACATATGTGTGTGCATCTGGAAGCACCAGTTACAAGCTAACCGCACTAATAGGCATAATGCTTAATATTTGATTCTCTTTCAAATAGTGATCTCTAGTGATTTCGAAGTAGACAGACCTCTTTGTTGCATCTTGTCCAGATGAGGTATGTTGACTTCAGCATGCAACTGAATGAGTACTGTGAGTGAGTGCTACAAGACATATGTTCTTTACTGAATGATTGACAGAATTCCTCAAATCAGACATGAGCAGATCTGTATAATGCAGATATTCTGTATTTATTTGCTGTTCACATATAAAGGCATCAAGGATTATTATTATTATACGTATTTTTCTACCCCTTCCAATAAGATTGTAAGTAAGTTGTATGCTCAGGTGGCAATTAGAAAGAGGAACATGTCTGCAAAACAGATATCTAGAAAGGGCTCAAAGGCAAGCTAATTCTTGTTTAATTATTTTTGTAAAGAAATAAGCCAAGAAAATTATTGGAGAAAACTTGAGAACTAAATTATGCAGCCTGGGATTTCTCTTGAGTGTGCAGACATCACAAATTATGCTTGGTAATGAATCTGAAATATTAACAGAATAGGCACTGAAGAACATTTGTAACTAGACCAACCTACTGAGAGCAGTTTCAGTGAAAAAGTGCAAAACACCTGCCTTTTCCTCATGACCTCAACAATACCCTATGGGCAGTGAGCTGAAATATGTATGTCAACCTGCACCTCTGTAATCGTGACATAAAATAGTGACTTGAAAAATTAAAAAAATCTTTGCATTCCTGAATGCACAGGTTGAAAGTCCTGGGTCTACGAACACAGTTCAACATAAAAAACAACTGCCATTTTATCTGTTACACAGAAGCATAATGGAAATTACTTTCAAATTCACCAAGAGAAATGCTTGTCAAGGAATTATATTTTAGGGAAAGTTCTTATATGTCCTCTTTATTGTGCCAAAGCTAATGTTGCAATTATTGACTAGCTTGGACTAGGGTGGGAATTCTGCTACTTTTAGCTTGCTACATACAAAAAAGTATTCCTATATATAGTTCTTATTACACACTTCTTCAAGTATTAGGAGGAAAGAAACTAACCCAAACTAATATAGTATTGTACTGCACTTTTGTAGAAAGGATATAAAGGAGCTGTGCAAGGGACTGCACTATCGTATTTATTAATGAAAGTGAAAATGGGTAATTAAGCTACACAGTCACTGAACAGGTCATTCTTCTTGAATGTTATGTAGAGGAAAACAAAACTATGTGATAGAAAAATCAGTTTTATGTCCCAGTGAGCAAACAACCAGAAGTGAACATTAAATATTGAATTATATGTTTTCTTGCTCTCTTATACTGAACTTAAGAAGTTTGGAATATTTTATCATGTCTTTGTAGAGTCCTTTCTGCTCCTGTTATTTTCAGGTAAATTTTCAGTTGTCCATTTTCATCTTTCCCCTGGCTACCCAGAAGATGAGGCAGGAAATGGATAAGGACACTTCATTCTCGTCAAGATTTTGCCATTGGTTTGAGCACAAGTAGTTAGTAATGTTCCCAACTGAGATTAAACTGAACAAAAGTAACTAAAGTGGTAGAAATTATTAAACATCAGTCATGTCTTACTGAACTTGTATTTCTGTGTTAAATTGAGCAGGATTTAGACCTGTTTGGGAAAAGATCTCCTCACAGAACCGGCTTACCAAAAAATTCATTTCAGGACTATGAAGGTGGAAAGGTTAAAGCCCATCAAAAACATACTTCAGCCATTCAGGCCCTTCAGACTTAAGTTGCCTGAGATGCAATACTACATCTGAGCAGGTGGCTGGACATAAGTTAAGGTAGAATTAATCAGGCTGTTTGAAGAAGGAAAATCATTGGCTGCCTGGCACAAAATGAAGGAGAAAGGAGCATTGCCAAGTCAACTCAAAATACAATTCAAGGTTTAACTGAAGAAAGCAGTAAGCTGTCTTAACTTTTTAATGAAGGATCATCACTGGGAGAGCTGACAACTAGTGGAAAATCTGATATACTCAGTAGAAGGGTCAAAATATAATTAAACAAATCTATGGCCAAATTTGAACTTTAAAAGGTAGAAAACGCACTAATATTCATCACTCAGGGCTTTCTTATTGAAGTTATTTGTTCTGGAAGTAAAATTTTCACATAAGTATCTGTAAAAAAAACTAATTCAGCTAACTGTGAGGATCACTAATGTTTTCTCAGATGTTAACAATGATCTGCAGTATTTTAGATTTAATATTGCTGGTAGAAAAGAAGTATGAATAAATTTTAGATTCCCTCCCTGCCCCTCATCCTCGCCCCCCCCCACCCCCCCCCCTTTTTTTTTTTTGATTCTTCAGATTCTTAGCTTATTTTTAAATCAATTTCTAACAGTTCAAAGATCTACTTTGAAATTATTTACTTTGTTTCATGTTTTCTATAACAGAAAAAAAATGCAGTTTTGTTGTTGTGTTGTTTTGTTTACATAGAGTAGGAACGAGAGTATGTATCAGCTATAAGATAAAAATATCATTGCAATGTTTTTGTCCAATAAATTCCTTTTAGTTGAGAGGTATTGCTGTCTGGAAGTCAGTGCATATTCTTCGTCTCTGTGTAACTGTAGCTGAAATTAAGTGGCCCTACGAAACTTAGTTGTAAAATGCTGTATTCATTCATGTGGGGAATTAGGTTTATCCATGTCCTGTCTGCACATAGAACAGAATAAAAGCCATTGTAGGGTTCTTTTATTTAACTTAACAGATAACTCATGAACCGGTTATGTATGGTTGTTTTCTTTTCCCTTGCAAACACAGGGGCTTCAGAACTAAAAGCTTTCTACTTTTTCATTAAAAGTGTAAACTGATTTTTGTGACAGTGACCCCATAAGCCTAGGGCTGGTACCCAAATTGTAAACTGGAAAAAGGTAAGAGAAGGGTAAAGCTATTAAATGGATAGCTGTGGCCAAAATCCTGTCACGTATACATTTGGCATAAAATATACTGGTGTGAACTTTAGAAGAAAGTTGAAAACATTTTTTTTTTTTTTTTAGTCATTTCTATATTGCAGAAAGGTTCTTTCCTTTAGCCTGGTCTAAGCTGTGAATTTAGCCACTCTAAACTATGAATTGGGTCTTGCCCAAGCAAGCAAGCAAACAAAGAAACAAACAAAACTATTTATGATGGCAAAACAATATAACCATAAGAGCATTTGGGGCACATCCATTATACCGGTGCTTACAGTTCAAATTCAGTGTTATTAAGTGCAGTCCTTTTGAAACAGTTGTATTTCTGCAATGGAAGCATTTAAAGAAAATATTTACCGTTTCATGGTTTTCAGTCCCTGTCTGAAATGAAATAACAGAATACATCTTTTCACTCTGCTAGCAACATTAAGAGTGTTTAAAATCTCATTATAAGCACTTCTTCACATCATGAACCCAAAGGTAGTTCGTACCTCTCAAAGGGAAGAAGATATTAATGAATATATGTTACTCCCGTAACATTTTTACATGTGGCAGCTTTGACATTTAACTGTACTCAGCTTTTCAGTGTTTTGTATTGTTTTCAGAAATAATTTTAATTTATAAAGACTCCATTTAGATGATATTTTTTTTCTCATGGTTGTATTTGTCAGGCAGTTTATTTCATTGTCCGTAACAACTATGTATTTTTTAATGGTTCAAACTGCTGATAATTCAATAATGGATATATTTGAGAGGTTTTGACATCAGTAATTTGTTTGCTAAGCTATTATGTCTCAATGGCAACAATTTCAAAACAAAACAAAAAGTCCAAGTCCAATTTACTTAAATTATTCAGAATAATTCTTCAGAAAGTTTGACCCAGACATTCTTCATTTAAGGAAGGAACTAGGGAAAAACCGAAAGAAAGAAAAAGAAGTGTCTACACAGGGCTCTCCTGTTCTTAATTTTGCTTGAAACCATGCGTACCCCTTTGAAGTACTGGCTCTAGTAATACACACCTTATCCCTCTGTGTGCCAGCCATATGAACCTATTTACATTGTAAGATTCAGCCAGAGGCCAGGAAAGAGATATGTACAGTAATTCCAAACACAGTCTATAAGGAAGTGCCTCAAAGATTTTCATAAAAGTCAATGACACCTATCAAATGGCATTAGAAACATGTAAGAAGGCATGGCCATGATTACCTCAAACTGACATGATAGTACCTGTCTCAAAGAAATTGCACTTTATTGAATTGTCTTTAAACATTTATATAAAGTAACAAAGTCAGCAAAGTAGTTTAAACTTCCACCAAAACAGATGTCAAAGAGTGACTAGGCTTTGAAATATAAATGAAGTCAAGGGTCTTCTGTTGCTTTTGAGTAAGACAAGCTGACTGAAAAGCAAAACAATTTAAATGGAAACCATTGTTTTTCTGTTGTGGTACTTCTAGCCATAACTATCTATCTGTCTGTCTGTCTGTCTGCCTATATAATAAAAGTAATGTGTGCTTCCAAAGGTAAAGAAAAAAGAGTGAAAATGACTCTAAAACCAGCCTGTAGTACTTTGGAGTAACAGGAGACTTTATTTTCCATCACTGAATCCCTCATCAATATGAGTACTACACGCGCATACAAGGAATTGCATGCATTTCAGCAAAACTTACTCCACCGTCAGTGAATGTTCCAGGTATGACATTAAATATTTTGGAGATTACTTCGGCTATCTAGTTGTCAAGAATGGCAGTCTGGTGTATGTCATAAATTTACAGTAAATCATAAATCTGACATAAATTATCACAGTGGAAGGGAAATTGAGATAAAGCCATGCACACTGAGTGGTAACAGCTTTGGATCACCACATGGCATATGTGTATGCTTGACTTTAAGTACTGAAACCATCTACATTCTTCAAGGGAAATATATGCTTGAGGGACTTTTACTTACATCACCAAACCTTTAGAAAACTGTGTTTTTCAGAGTTTTCCAGGTTTTAATTTTTGGTAGATTTTTTTTTTTTTTTTTGGACATCATACAATATTGACAGCATTTGTCACTCTGTCAGTGTCAACAATTGATTGGGCTTAGATCCCTGGATATGCGCACTGCAGTGATTCTCTATCATGATCTCAGTCTGTGTATGAGCATGTGCTGAACACATTAAAATGAATCATCGAAAAGCACCAGGTGCATGGAGTGAACAGAGGCATGTAAAAAAGCAAGAAAGTTGTAAGAATTATCATGCCCTGTTTTCTGTGAAGTAAACAACCTGTTGCTGCACCACTCCATATTTATTGTGGTTAACGGTTCATTTAGCTCTCATAGTAACCCAGACCGTCCATATGCCAAAAACTTTCATATACTCCGATGAGGGAGATAATGGTCCTAACTTAGTGAGTGCTAAGTACCCACTGACTAATTTTGCTATGGGCTTTATCCATACATACTTTGTAATCTATTCTTAAGCTCCAGAATAGTTTAATAGTACTTGTGTTTATATTACAATGCCTCCAATTAGCATGACATTTTTGTTCTGGATCTTGACCCCTGGCGTTCTGGGATATTTGGCTTTCCCCAGGTTCTGGTCATTGACCAAATTTTGGCATTCCATAAAGTTCATATGGACATAAAATTGTAGGATCTCAGATTCCAAACAGGAGCATCTCTTTCTCTTGCTCTGCACGTGTTGCTGGATCACCAAAAGATGCACAAGGTTCCTGGCTCCCTCTGTGGGTTTTCATATCAGTTCAGCCTCAGCTTTTACTCAGTCTGGGTGCTGGTTGCTTCATGTGGCTGCTCTGTGGATTCTCTGTAGCTCTAGGTGGATCTATGTCACTCACAGATGCCCTCCCTTAGGTTCCTCACTTGCTTTGATGCCAATGACCCATTATAGAGGCCAACCAAATTCAGAAGCCAGGCTCCTGGGAACAAACTGTTCTATCAGGCTCTGTGCTAACTTTGCCCCACCTGATAGGAACATAAATTCCATTCCTTATGCCAGAAGCTCTGTTTGTGGTTTGCCAGTGCTTTGTTCTCAGCCTACTGCTTGCCACCTCTAGCATTACTAAAATGCCTCAAATGCCTAATCAAAGTACAAATTAGAAGTGCAAGATTAATTACTTTCTGAACTTTTTAATCCATGTGTTAACAGTAAATTGTCAGGCAGTGAACAGCAATTTGGTGTTTCATTTGCATCACACTAATAAGAAAATCTGCCAAAAGTAACCAAAGAAAATGTGTAGTTGTTATAATCACAACTGTTAGGAACTAGTGTTGTATTAGTTTATACCCTGTTCACTTTGCTAGAGGCACAGTGAAATTTTCCATATCTGCAAATTGACAGCAATATTGAGAATCCTGTTGAAAAAAATCACAGAATCTCAGGATGGTTTAGGTTGAAAAGAACCACCCCTGTCCTGTTTCTTACTATTATTTCCACCAGCTATTCCTGTTATTATTACTGTTAATTCATTGACAGCTAATTCCATAATACCATCCAAGATTAGAACATAAATATCAAAACTCACAGGGGGCCAACACACTCCTGGAAATTCCCTCGTATTCCTCAGCTTCAGCCCTTTGTGCACATACCATGGAGGAGCTGTGTTGGTGATCTCCAGCCTGGGAGCAGCAGGATACCCTTGCTGAAGAGATGGGCAACAGAAACCAGCTGGGACACTCAAGAGTCAGCCTTTCCTAACAGGGGCTCACCTGGTGAGTTCTCACTACATCATTCTTCCGTTTCTTTTCATTTTTTTTCCTGGAGTATTGTAGGTATAGTTCAGTTGGTGAGAAATGTTTTGTAAGCATGTTTTCCTTTCTAAAGAACAGAAACGAAGCAAGTTGTGCTTTCCTAAAATAATAACACAGAAGTAGCAGCACATGTGATGATACCTGGAAGCACAGAAATTAGAAATCTTACCTCTCTGTTGGCAGGCTGCCATCAAGATCCCAGCCCTGGGGAAGGAAGGGAAAGGATCATTGCCCTGCTGTTGCTCTAGCACTGCCAGCTGCCTGCCAGCCTGCCAAGCTCCCTGCGCCTCATGCAACAGAAGGGTTTGGCAGTTCTCCCTTGTCTATTTGCACCTCCAGTGCAATATTTGAGGGAGCGTAACTAACAGCCTTAGGGTGGAGGCAGTGAGCTGAAAAAATAAGGTTTGGTCTTTGCCACTTCAAAAGGCTAATGGTAATCCTGTATGCTTCACAAACCATATTTTTGATGATTCTTTTTCACATCCCTATTGGCAGGTAATTGTTTCTCTGACCATTCTCTTCAGACACACGTTGAAAAGATCTTCCGCACAGCACCAGAGGAAGGTCCCAAGTGTGATAGATCCACATCTCAAAACTATTTGTTCTTAGAAGATATTATTCAAAGTCAGCAGGCAGGCACTGAACAGAGACATCCTGATATGGAATGAGTTTTCAGCAACAGCCATGCAAACTAAGAGGGTGTTTCATGTGTGACATCTGAAAGTGAGTGGATATCAAGGAAACTGGCATCTTTTGTAGTCTCCTGTAGGGTTGTGTTCTGTGCTGGGCATCTTCAGAGCTGGAATATATAGGACCGAGGGGAAAATATTTATAATCTGATAATGAACAGTGAATAATAGACTGCAAATGTAATGAACAATTGTTGAATGGCAGCATTTCCTAGTGTCTAAATCCACTTTTTAAAAGCCTGAGTAAGTCTACAATCATAAAAATTAGCTCATTAAAAATGGCTTAAGAAACAGACATGGAACTGCGCCAGACTGTGGCTGCTAAACTCTACCACTGCATACCTCCACCAGTTAGCAGGCAGAGCTCAAGTGAGCTTGTTACAACCCAGTATTAGATGAACGAAGAGACAGAGTCTGGTTGCACTAGTGTGCACTTCGGAAAGTGAGAGTGTGAAAAAGAAGTATTCTTTGGCAAATTTTGCTTAGACAGGGTCCAGTGGAAATCTAGAGTATTCGCTGCATGTCAGTAGCAGAAATATGAGAGTTGTATTCAATTGTACACCTCTCATTCTATTTCTATTTCTAACATTTCATTGTTTCTCACACAAAGCATTAGCATTTCTTTCACTCCTGTAATAATGAAACATGATATTTATTACCAAGGGATTGAGACTAGAGACAGAAAGTGGGAAACTTTCTTCCAGGAGGACAAGACAAGTGCTGCATAATAGCATTACTTAATGTGGAGGCATGACTCAAGTGCAATGTCATTTTAACATCTTTCTGTGTTTAATTTCCTATTATTTAACCAGTCACCCAACACAGAAGTGTTCAGACTGTGGTCTGTAGACCACCAGTGGTTTGTGGAACTCTCCCAGTTGGTATGGGGAATTAAACATTCTGGGAGCTACTCCATATTTGGCAGATCTTGGTGAAGGAATCTGAGTACATCAAAACGTGATTTTTTTGTGCTTCTCATGTGATTGGTATCCAGAGCAAAAGAGCTGGTAAACCACTGAGTTGAGGATTAATTTTGTTTGTGTGGAGGAAAGAACTAATGGTTGATTTTTGGACACTAGCTTACATTCTCAGTGTCTATAGGCATCGGAGCTTTTAGCCTTTACAACACCAGGCAGAACAGAGCCACAGATGTGTTTCAGAGAAGCCGGAAGCCCAGAGTTTTATACATTGCACATTTTTGTGGGAGATTGTGCGTAGATGGATCCTATTACCTAGGGAAAATTTAAGATTCACTTTGCACATGTCACTTCTCATGAAGTCCTGATATCCCATTGGATGAACTTCCCCGGTCCATGGACAAGCTTCATTTCTTCTCCCCTGCCCTTCCAGATAACTTACTTGGCTGCTGGGAGGTGGGGAAAGGGAGAACCAGCATTCAGCAGTGCTTGATAACAATGACACTGTCAGTGGGAAAGTGAAAGGACACTTGCCACTCTCTTCATGACACTCATGTGTCTATAGTAGTGAATAAGGTAACTTGAACTTTAGTGGCAAGTGTGAATCCAGGTAGCTCCAGTCAGTGATGTTATAGGGCAAACCTAAAGGAAAGGGTGCCACCTACTGAACTGCACCATGATTCCTGTGGCATCCAGATTCTGGGAGATGCTCTCCAGTAGGCACTGACCTGGCTTAACCCTGCTGTGGTATATGAGATCCAGTTAGTTCAGTGCCTAAGGGGCATGGCTGAAGGCCAGATAAGAGAAATGTAATGCTTAAATAATGCATGTACTTCAGTGTTCAAAAATGCAACAGTATGGATAGGGTAGAGATTATGAGAAAACTGGAAAGCACATTCAAAATTGAAATGTACACCAGAAGCAAGAAAGAGGACAATATAACTAGTTTACAGTGAACGGTAAGTTTTGTTTAGCCTACATCTAGCAATGAAATGAGTCCTAGGAAATTTCTGTTACATCATGGGGGGCTGAATAATAATCTCTACAATCAAATAACTGCATTCAGAAGTGCAGTGGTGAAGAATAATGCTGTTGTTGTGAGTTTAGCTACATGCTCTTCCTTTGCAGATCCTATACAATGGTACCTGATCACATGTTGGGCTACAGTTTTTCTAAGGTGTAACTCCACAGGTTTCCCAAGATTGACCTCAATTTTGAGAAGCTCAGTTGTGTGCATTAGCTCCAAATATTCAGAAAGTCTAAGAAGATCTGGGGTGTGCAAGTCCCTCCCCAGAAAAAAAAGTAAATGTCGTTAAATTAATTGGTCATGGAAGTCTGTTCAGTACAATCTAAATCATTTTGCAGTCTGTAAAAGCTGGACTGACTTCCAGGGCATCAGTTTGGATTCTAGTGACTTCAGCTAGAATGAATGTAAGCCTTGAACAGCAATGGCAGGTCTTGTAAGCCTTGGAGACTTATAACTGCCCAGTTTCTAGACTAGCATCCAGCATGACCGTCACTTGCATCCTCACTCTTAGGTTGTCTCTCACCTTGTAGATGAGGAATACTGGAGGTCAGAAGAAGATGAAATGGGAGCTTCATCAGGCTAGTGTAAAGGAGATTGGTCTTTTTGAGGAGAAATATTCCTGCAACAATTACCTAATGGTATTTTGGACTTCGATGTTATATGGAGTCTGAGTAGAAAACTAAGGCTTCTTTCTCATTTAGAGCTTAAATCTGAAATTGTTTTCAGTAGACACAGGTTCTATGTCTATTAAGGATATATCTTTCCTTGGAAACATTCACTGAAATAATAATTATGCTTTAAAATATATACATATATTTTAAATTACATTGTATCATTTCTTAAGATCATTTTTTCCCCTCCTCAAAGGGACTAAAAAAGTGATGAAAAGTGACTGAAAAAAAACCCCACAAGCAAGAACTGAGGGTCAACATGAAGAGAAAGCCTGTTCAGCTCTAAAGATCTCACCATAAGAAGAAAAGCGATCTGTCAGAGTAGGTCCAGAGAGGGGACGTGAGTATAAGCTGACGGCTGAAACACCTCTCCTAAGAAGAAAGGTTTAAAGATCTGGACTTATTCAGACTGGAGATAGGATTTTAAGCAGTCAGATCAAGCAGAAGGTGCCCTTTCTCCACTGCAGAAGAATTAGAATCAAATGTCTTTAAGATCTCTTCCAACCCAAACAATTCAGTGAGTCATTCTGTGATCGAAATAGTTAGGTCTAAAAAATATTCTTAAAAAAAATCAAATGTGTTTTTGTTGTTGTTGATGTTTTTCTTTTTGTTATTTTGATATTTTTCCTAATATGGCAGCCAAGTTCCAATTTTATTTATTTTATTTTATTTTATTTTATTTTATTTATTTAGGGGTAATGGACAGAAGGTTTTTTTTTTTTTTTTTTTTTTTTTTTTTTTTGAGTGTACTCTTTCAGTAAGGGTTGAGGATACTGGATACTGAACATCTTACAAGATCATGCTCTGGAACCACTCCAATGCAAGTCAATGGAAGGATATAAGAGAAAACTGGGCTAAAAAGAGAATCAGACGTGTAATATGCCCAAGGGACTCAGAAAGTTCCAGTTTTCTTCATATATTCTTTTATTATTTGCACTGATATGAGTGACATGAATGCCTTCATAATTTCATTTTCTAACATCGAGTCATTTTAATGCAGATGTCACTTTAAATAGAGTGTAAAACCAGGTGAAAGTAAATGCTATTAGAAGATAACTATCCAAGAAAACATAAGTGTATTTCACATTTGGCTTTTGGTCTGAGAATTAATTTTTTGTGTGATTTCAAACAATTTTATTGTAGCTACTAAAACAATACACCACTAAGCCACCAAAATTATATTTTTGGAATGAACTGAACTTTTAGTAAAATTCAATACTTCCAAAATACTTTTTGTGATCACTTGAGAGAGGTTTTTTTTTTTTATCTTTTTTTTTTTTTTTTTTTTTTTCCTTGTGAAGTGAGAGGAATGTGCAAACCAGTATGGGCTAGTAAAGCATATGACACAAAGTTTGGCTCTACTGAAGTCGTAATTGGATGAGACTATGATCCACCCACAGAAATAACACAAATCCTTTAACAAGAGTCTTAAGAATAGTTAACTAAAGCCAACATAGCAACAAACTTCCCCTGAAAACACACCTTATCTCAGGAAGTGAAAACTATTCAGTGTCTAAATTTCAATTAACTTTGTCACGCTTTTCAGAATCACAGCAGTTGCAAGCTTGATTCACGTTATGATGACAGATAATTGCTTTTACAGGTCTGGCTTGGTGGAACTGTGGAAAAAGCCTTGCCAGACTGTATTACATGAGTGAAAAACGTTAAATAGACAGCTAACAAGTCTCATCTCTTCCTCTACCTTCTCTTTCTTTTTTTCTATATCTTTTGTAACCTCCCATAGAGGTTTATGTGTGTGCATCCGTGTGTGTCTTTGTGTCTGTGTCAGTAAAAGCCCAAACATTAGATCACAAGTTCTTGTTTATATAAGCTTCAATTTACCCTTCAGGCAGAAACTTAGAGATTTCCAAACACACAGATGCTTGCCACTATCCAAATTCAATTTGAAATGCTCTGCACAACATCTCCTTTAACTTAACTAACCTTGTATTGTTTGAATACTTCACAACATGTTTTGATTGCCAAACATCATTACTAACTTTGCCATTGTTAACAAAGCTAATTGAAACACAAATAAATGGAATTCCATAAAATGTCAAGTCTTCTTTAAAAATTCATTCATTTTATTAAGCACATAAATCTGTTTTCACAAAAACTTATTAGGCAAGGATATTATAAAAAAGCTATCACACAACCAACAGTAAACATTGTTACCTGGTATGATCTAGACTCTAAAGGAGATCCTACAGGAGTATGTAGGAATGGACCATAATCTGCCAAGAGTCTCAGGGCTATGATTTATTCACGCAGAGCAAAACTTAAGGAAGAGATACAGAAACCCCAGGAAAGAAAGGAAAGTTTACTTAGGGAATTGACAAAGAATGTTTCCCTTAAGGGAAGATTTGGAAGTCTGTGGAATACAAGGAGAGAAACACCAAACTTTGGAGGCTTTGGGGAATGTAAGATTTTTTTACTATGAAGTGCCATGGTTTCTTTCAGTGGGCACACAGTGGAGGCAGCGGTTCTGTGCTCTAGAAATAACTTAAGTTGGAGAGATTTAGGAAGAGATAGTCAGAGTCAGTAACTTTCCAAAAACCTCATACTGTAAATAATTCTGAGGTTTCAGGATCTCATCCCTTATGAATTCATTTCAAGACAAAATACAAGCACAATACAGAGCAAAATACAACTTAGTAAGAGAAAAGGGAAGTAGAAACTTTGGCATTATTAATCTGCATTTTACTCCTCTTATTTATTTATTTATTTATTTATTTATTTATTTATTTATTTATTTTCATTTAAGGCAAAGCAAGGCTTATGAAGTAACAACACATATCTTTCCTGAAAATAAATGAAAATCTGAGTCTGTAGCAAAGCCATCCTTAACTACATTGCTTGATGAATCAGGAGAGATTGTTCTCTATAGAGGTTCCTTCTGCTCCTCTCTGAACCTCCCATGCCTCCTAGAAAGGGATGTGTGCTCCCTGTCTGTAATTTCCATTCTGTGGAATGGACGTGCATAAATTGTTAAAAGTAATTAGCTGACCCATTTTAACTGTTGTTATTTTTTCTCTAATGAGCTGGCTGCTGCGGGGTCAGCTGGAGTAAATTTGCAGCAGAGCATTCACTCTGTGATAGTGGACTATGGCACAGCATTGTCCTGCAGTGTCCTCTACCAGAGATTATGCTGTTCACATTTCAGTGAAAGACTGACAGGATGACTTGGATGCAGTGAGAGATGCAGCAGGTACCAGTGTGGGCATGGGATGCTGCCGCAACCAGCTGATACACTAAAAATTCACTTCCTAATGTTTCCAATAGTAACATGCTTGTCTACTTATATGTATTTGATATATATTGAAAATATGTTTTTCTGTGCCCACAGGATACTTTATATTGTCCCTTTCTGGCACAACATAAATCTGTGGCAGGAATTGTTGCATAGCTTGAAAAATGTAGGCACAGTACGTTCTCAAAGATTCATAGCAACATATGTCTGTGTATCTTGTTCAGAGCCGTGCCTGAAACATGTTAATGTATGTGTACAAGTAAAGGCAAGTAAAGGGGGTTTTGGTTTAGGCACATTTTATCACTGGATTTATATGGGCATGAGGTAACACCTACTTTTTTCTTCAAAGAGCTAATCCACATGTATAATCAAAACAAGTCCTTATTCTCCTTACTAAATATATACCAGATGTATCTCTTATAAATATTACATTTTGTAGCACGGTGGGATTTCCTAGTACCTGTGAGTTATGTCAACCTCAATGCAAAAGGAAATAAAAGTGAAGAGCATTGCATTGTAGGATATAGGGAGTCCTAGACATGGTCACAGACAAGTCTGTAAGTATAGTAAACAGCTACATTATCACCCTATTGATTTACTTTGTGCTACATGATGGCTTGATTGTTGTAAACAGATCATGCCACTAAAATAACAAACAAAATTGATTGTACTGAAGCACACACATTGTAATTTCCACTGGCTTTTAGGCTTGTTTTGGTATACACTCACAGATCATAGGGTTATGATTAGCAGTTCTTCATGGTCTAACAAGGGTATAAAGATGTGAAAATGCTGTGAATACATTTTGTTGCATCCTTAAGAATGAAATCTAAGTGCTGGGTTGCTCACAGTTTGAAGGCATTTTAGAAAACTAATAATCTGCAAGTTCCTTAGCTTTTGCTAGCTTAACACTCAGGCTCTCCTTGCAGAACCTTTCTACTACACCAAGAGTCAACCCTTTTAAAGTTTCGATATATTGCAAAAAAGGTTTCAACTACTTTAGTTTCTCTGCAAATCTCATTTCTCTTTACAGGATGTCAGATATACACCCTTTTCTCACCAGGTCCAGGTGACCCAGTAAAAGGGCTTTATTCTCATGCTTACCAGCAGAAAATCCTGTGTGCAGTCCAAGAGATACAAAACAAACTGGAGAAAAAAACAACACAGCTTCAAAGCTTTCTGAGATGTTTATCCTCTCATTTCTGTGTCTGCTAAAAAGTCTCTGTTTTCATTTAATATATTAAAAGAAAAAAACAACACACACAACAAAAAACCAGCAAAAATAGAAAAGCAACTCATGAACCAATTACTAACAAGTAAAAGTATAACAGATGCAAACAACGAACTGCAATATTTTTTACCATATGTTTCCAATCAATCTTATTCCTTCATCAGTTGGAAACAAAGCATAATGTTGTGGTTCTAACAGTAACTAACCTTGATCTATCAAACCATAGAAGAACTAACAGTACTTTGACAAGCCATTTGTTCTATTTATCATAAACAGTCAACGGGATTAAGTATGAGTCACCATTCATTTAGAATTATGTTATCTAATGATTCCCATTTCAGCTCCTTTTCTAATTGCCCTCTGGTGTTCATACATGCCTATTGCTCATTTGTTAGTCCTTGCTCTGTTCAGATGGCATTTTGTTTAATAACCTTCAGTTTCATGTAGACAGGTCTGGAGGTGAATGGGTAGTGATGGGGAAGAGGACCTGAGGAAAGGGCTGTGCAAGACTGCAGCTGCTTCCTGGGAGCACAGCTGCACAGTCACTGAAGTCCTCCTGAGAAATCTACCCACACATGTAGACACCTGCACAACATGGCATTTTTACTGTCATTAAAACAAGTAATTCATCTTGAGGTTAACTGACAAAAGCCCCACATATCTGTGTCTCTTTAAGACTACCTGGGAAGCTCAATAATGCTTTCGGAAATCAAAGACTCTCTCTCCTGGCTTCTCTTTTCTTTCTCTTTTATTTTAAAGCTAAGCAGTATTCCACATCTTTGAGTCTGTCAGCAAGGAAGGTGCATGGGAGGATATTCAGAGTGAGGCACTGAAAAGAATCCCACAATTTGAAGCTCCAGGTGGGAAGCAAGGCTGGATAATCTCCAGAGAGCCTTTCCAAGCACCTTTTCTGTCACTCTCCCTTGCAGCTCCCTTCTAAATGAACAGAGACATGTCAGTAAGAGCTGCAGGTGCACTTGTCACCTGTTTGCACAGTGAGCCTTAGTGGCTAATAAGGTACAAGTCTCAGGAAAGGTGCTCTCAAAATGCTTGTTGGGGACTCTACCATCTCAAAACATCAGTCTAAGTGTCAGGAAATTGCATACTATGATCACAGACCACTCGCAGGTTGCTGAAGTGCAGCCCCTGTGCAAACAGCAGTGCAGGTAGGGCTAGCACTTTGAATATCACAGTATTCACATGCACACTATGACTAGTTCAGACTTTGGGCTCCATCTTTCACTTTCCATCCAGCTTTCTGCACTAAGCACTGCTCAGGCTGGTGTTTTGGGTGGCAAATATAATCTCTCTTGCTTTGAGGAGGTACGAGCAGTAGAAATCTAGCATTGTAGGTCTGCCAGATTCCCAGGTCTCTGAACCACCTCATCTTGTATTTGCCAAACTTTCTTGACTGCTGGCTTATGTTCATGAACTCAGTGAACTTTGCACTCAAAACCAAGGTGAGAAACTAGTGAGATTAAATGTAAATTTGGTTTTCAGATCTAATTGTGACTTTGGGCCCACTCCAAAAGAGGACTTAAGCACTTTATATGAGATCTAGTTGGAATTCAGGAACTTAAGTTCAAAACCCAACAGTGGAAATATGTGCCTAACCCTGAAGGCACCTAGAGTAATTTGGTGTTTGACTTTTTTCTTTTTAACTCTTCATCTCAAACTGCTAAACTGCTCAGTTTGTGTATCTAAACTGACACAGCTTGACATGGACAATCAGGTTCCCTCTTCGTGATAATACTCAGAGCTTTATCTCTTTCCTTAGAGTGAAATGTTCTGACATCAGGCTACAGATGTTCTGGGTAGAAGTGCAGTCTACCACTATACCACCATACTGAAAAGCCTTGGAGATTTTTTTTTAATGACTCAGGAGTTTAGTGGTTAAGTGTCTCAACTCCATTAAAAAAAAAAAAAAAGAAAGAAAAAAAAAAAGATATGATTCTATGATTCTATGAGTTCTGCTTTTTGTTCCCAAGACAAAGTCTGCACTTTATATAAAATAGGTAAAATACAGGAGTGGTCATGGAAACAGGCATCAGAACTGTGCTTCCTCACTGTCAGTCTAGCCACTAGACTATACAGTCATGCTCTGCCTCTCATTCTGTCTTTAGCATTTTCTGCACAGCAGCAGATTTCCCAAAGGAGTGAGAGGAGTGCTTTTGTACCTCTCACACCAGTGTATTTGGATTAGGTAACCTCTTAGTGATCCACCTTCTGGAAAGTGGGATAAGAAAGATTAAACTATTCTGAGGTGAGGAAAGAATTAAGTTTGTATCCCCTGAGCACTTTCACTACTTGCTGTACACAGGTTCTGGCTATGTTTTAAAAGAAACAAATTAAATCTGACTAGTTCACTTCAGACGTATACCTTCCAGTGAGGATCCTGCCTCTACATAGAAGGCACATAAAATAAATTTCTTGCAGCCTCGAGTAAAGGGTGAGATCTAAGACACACAAGAATCTTAGTGTCTCATTTTTTTGGCTGACTTCTGGCACCTCTATATTGACTGTCATAAGGTAGCACCTGGTTAGAAAGTTCACAGATTTTATTGCAGCTCAAAGATTCTTAAATTTTCATGGACAATTTATTAGCAATCTATTAGGGATTCTGAAGTTGGAAAGGTTTTGAAAATCCAGATTGGATATTTAAAATGTATCCAACCATGAGTATGGGCATACTGAAGTTTCTCCATATCTCCAGCTTTTCCTCCCCTTATACTGCTGTGCACCAGCGGAATGGAGAGTGTAGACAAGGCTTTGGCTCCACAATGAGTGCCTTGGTTTCTGCCCCATTCCTTTTCCCCTTCATTTTTTTCCTATCTCTCCACTTCATCATTTCCTCCCAGGGAGGGCAGTGGAGGCTCTGTCACCAGAGCACAACTCCTTTGCCTCTTCTCCTCTTTTAGGTTTACCTGCCACATTAATTAAAACACAATGGATCCACAATGATGTCACCAGGAGGAAGCATGTATAGGCCTCTCATGGTCAGTAACCTTGCCTCTTTCAGTATCCGACTTTTAGTGGCATTACAAGTTCATGCAAAGATGAATTTTCCATCTCCTCTGCAGACGAAATACCTGTGCTCGCATGACCATTTTGTCTGCAGAGGACCTATCAAAATCTTCTAAATAACAGATGACATTCTGATTTTTTCTTCATCAAGGAAGTGCATGGATCTTGACTGGAAATAACTTCATCCTATTTCAGATCCTTTCCTGAGATTTGTATGCATTGTTATGAGACTGGCAATCATCTGGCTTATGAGTGACTGAATAAAGGACATATATTCACTTTTACAAAATGAAGAGGTAAATAGGCAGATGGATTCAGTGTCCTGTACGGAAATAAAAGTGGTTAAAACATGCGTGCACATGAGAGATTAGATTACACAACTTCCCCCTTTTCTGTTCAGCATCAAGCCATTATTAGCCAAGCAAAATTCCAGTAAGAGCATCATGACTAATTATTAATTATAAAATGGGGCCATACTGAGCACTTTCTGGCTTTACTCCATGGTATCATCCCTGAACTGAGGCTCAGTATCGTACTTGACAAAAATCCAAGCCAATAGCAGAAGTGAAGATCATAGTATCTGGGCTTCTTTTCTCCTACAGAAATAAATCGGCTGGCACTACGATACTTCCACATGTGACTGGGTGTAACTGCTTGCTTAGGCTAAAAATGGGGCACACAGTGCTCTTTCTCTCTTCTGCTACAAGCAAGGACAGTGGTTCCCTCTCCAAGGAAGGAACATCAGAACTTAATCCCGTGCCACTGCCTGTACGCTGCTCTTGTCCAGTGGAATTATCACAGAATGTTTGAGCTTGGAAGGAACTGATGGAGGCCATGCTCTCTGTGCCAGTTAGTATTTTAGGCTCTTTTCTGTTTTGGTGAGATGTCAGCAGGTTTTCAGTACAGTAGGAATGCTTTTGTCACAGCTGTGGATTTCCAGAGATATAACTCTCGATTTTAATACCACGTCTGGAACTCTTGTCTCTTTGTACTTCCTGCTCTTTCTCTTTTTGGTAGGTACTTTTATGGACAGCTCACAGGACCATGCTGCTGTCTGTTGATATATAACCTGCCTTCATTCTGTTGCTGCGGTCATTTATGTTGTTTGTAGAGAGTATGAAAAGACATGGAGCTTTATAGTCAAAAGGGAGGACAGTACAAGGTTTGAAAGGTTTTTATATTTATCTATTTATTTATTTATTATGCACAGAAGGATCTTGTGCATGTAGAGGTTGACCATCTTATGATGGACATGCTGTGCCACAGACATGCTGTATTGTTCAAGGATGAAAATAAAACAGAGGAATGAATATAATCAATCTGTTGTTTTTTGGACACAAAAGGATTTGAAGTTGCAAAATACGGTGTCCCAGAGTACTGGTTTTTGCATTTTGAGCTCTTCATATGCTGTCTAATCTTACACGTCTACTGAATCAGAAGGTGCTCGTATTGCCTGTTCCTTGGTAGCCATCTGGGATACACTATGCTTATGAAACATGCTGCTGACTCTGTATTGTGAGGAAGAAGTAGGTGGCGAGTAAGGGTAAAAGCCACAGATAATGGATCAGAACATTTATTTCATCACAGAAATGTAACCACGTGTAAAAGCATTGTGATGGGAGTTGTTTGAAGCAGAAATAGCAGTAGCAAACACAAAGCTTCAGTGCTGGGACAGTGACAAGAAATTAATCTTTACAGTGTTGATCTCAAGGAATCTTCAATAAGGAAGGGCAGTGAAGAAGCAATGTGAGCCCAAATGGCTCCAATGAAGGTGAGAAGACCTGGATTTCATGAAAATATAATTTTGCTTATTTTTGAAGCATTCCTCCAATGAAAAAGTCTGTGATTTCTCTATTACTTAGCCAAGAATTTCTTCACCAAAGATACTTATGCCCCAGCTCAGCAAACAGTAGATACATGCTGGTATTCCTATTCTCATAAAGAGTTTTGCTGTTTTGAAAATCAGGGAGATGGACCTGCCTTTACAACAAACAAACAAACAAACAAACAAAACACCACCATCAACAACAACAAGAAAAAAGCCTTTATCACTTACACTGTTTCATTGGTATGAAGAAGATAAAAAATTGCGTTTATCGTCTTTGCAGTCTTACACCACTGCAAACGGGGAAAATAGATTAAAAATGCTTCTCAATTACAAAAATTAATTTGTCCTTAACAGAAATGCTATGACTACCGCAATACAAGATCTTAGACACAGCAGTTTATAATTATCATAGAATCAATAAACGCCCCATTGTAGAAGGGAATCATTGAGTCCAGCTCCCAGCTCCACACAGGAACATCCAACATTCAACCCCCATGTCTGGGAGCACTGTCCATGCATTCCTTGAACTCTGGCACTTGGGGCCATGCCCACTGCCCTGTGCAGTCCGTTCCATGCCCACCACCTTCTGCTGCAGACACTTTCTCTCACCCCCAGCTCACCCCCTTATACAGCTCCATGCTGTTCCCTCAGGCCCTGTTGCTGTCACACAGAGCAGAGCTCAGCGCTACCCTCCGCTCCCTCTGAGGAGCTGCAGCTGCCATGAGGCCTCCCCACAGCTCCTCTGTTCTGTGCAGAGGAAAACAAATACCTTCAGCTGCTCCTCAGACATCTTCTCCTTCAGATCCTTCATCATCTTCGCAGCTCTCCTTTGGATGCTCTCATTTCCTTCTTTCATTGTGGTGCCAAAAACTGAACAGAGTGATTAAAATGAGGTTGCACAGACCTGGAGTTTTCACACATATAGGTCGGTTATGTAGAAAACAGGAAAATCTAGGGCTGTGAGTAAGCCACCTCACACTGGAAACAGAAGCTGGGTTTTCTTCAGCAATAGTTTACCTTACATTTGTTCTTTAGTCTTTCGTTCTTGGAACATGAGCTAGTCATTGCAAGATTGGTGTGGGTACTATGTAGATTAGCTATTTGTAATAATTGTCTTATTTCCACTCTTCTCTTTAGCAAGAGCAGGCGTAAGCTAATTTGTACTAAAGAGCGTGGTGGCTGAGGAATGACTATGGAGTGGCCAAACTGGTGCATGGCTCTGTGTCAGTGATCTCATGTGACAAAGTCCTGGTGGAGATGAACTCAGAGAACATACCTCTTTCTTAATCAGTCCAAAACAGCAACATCAAATGTCTATTTATCTTACAGGTTCATTCCTCTACATACAGTTTATACACCACAAAACTGTCCTTTGAGAGCAGTACTTGCTTATTAAGAAATCAGACACCATCAGTTACAAACAATAACTTATTTAAACAGTGCCTGCTATACTTCTTACCTTCCTTTTGACTGTCAAAACTGAAATCTGTAATAAACTTTTCTCAGCTAGTAAAATTCTCTAATTTTAGCAGACAGTGCAACTCCAGAATGTGGAAAATCCTTCTCTTCTAATGCAGAGATTTTCAGTGAAAATTCCCAGCCTTCTCCGACTTACAGCATTCTCTCTGGTAGAAGTAAGCACTTTCAGATAATCTGAGACTGCAAGTACTGTTCATAAATGGTAAGTATGTCTAAATCTCTTAAGAAAATACTGACTAAATTTCAAGAATACACAGCACCTTTAATTAAAACTAGGTTGTTACTGAAAAAGGTAAGTCTTAAGCTGAATTCTGAACTGAATCAGTGGTGTTTCCAGTACAATAACTGAGCTGGATGCAAAAGCAAGAAGGGTATTGATGACATGACTCAGACAGCAGACTCCCATCTCAATGTTATGTTTATTTCTGTATTTCTGTCCCTTGCGCTGCACTGCGATATTTTTAATGCTTGTTTCACTTCCAGAACCTGAAGATAAGTAGCAATGTTTGTCTATTGCTGAGAGGTGTTGTGAGTTTTTGTAGACATTCTGTGCTGAGAAAATGCAAACACCATAAAATATAGGAAGCCAGACTGTCAAACGAGGGACAATCAAACTAAACAGCTTGTTCTCCATTCAAGCATTTAGTTATGCTAACAGCTACTGGAGACAAGTGTGCACCTGTGCTCTTGGTGAAAATGGAGGGACCTGTATGAGGCTGAGGCTATTAATGTGGGTGTTTGTATATAGTAGTACGTTTTGTAAATTCATACAAACTAACTTGAAAGTTCAGAGCTTATGTTTTCTTTCTTAATGTATAGTTCTGTGAAAATACGTTCATATAGATTTGTGTGCATGTGTATAGATTTGTGTGCATCACATATATACGACATAATTTGTGTATATATGTGATTTACAGTTCTGCTCCCCTGTGTCTGTATTAAGCAGTCTTTTGCTTCCAGGAATGATTTGTGAGTGGCTGAATCCGGTTTCAGAGCTAACAGTAACATTTTTGCAAGCTGAGTATGTGTGGTTGAGTTGGAAACTGGACTCTTGTACAGGTCCTGAAACTTTATGTCCTTCTGTGTTTCTACCCTGCCATTACCCTTGTAGGTTCCCTTTCTGGGCCCTTTCTAGAATCCTTTTCTTGTTTTAGTTTGTCCTAATGAGCTTTTTTATACACAAGTTTATTTTACTGCAGATGGTATTTGTCAACAGCCAGAAACACTTCCCAAGAAGTATCATAGCTCAATAAATAAGTTCAAATCAAAATGTATCTTAATGAAAATAAACAGTCAAATGAAATATTACTTGGATCAAAAAAGAGATTAGCAAATATCAACTCCTATGTACACCGTAACTGGCTCCTTTTCACTTCCCAATTTGACTGCGTACACAAATACAAAAAGAAATTTTATTTCATGGCTATGTGTATATATACATAAATATACGTATACATTTTAATGAGACTTGGTAACTCAATCTGCCAACACTTGTGTTGCATTAAAACAGGATATTGTGTCTCTCTCTAAACTGTACCAGATAAAACTGTACCCTCCAAATGCAGAGGATTTTGCTTTGCAGGAGGGTGGTAACACACGCCTGTCACCACAGATAGAAGAGCATTTCTTGAGAAAACCTTTCTATGGGTGTTTCATATAGGTGGGATTTCTTCTTTGTATGCTTGCTATTAAGGTTAATTTTATTTAATTTGCCTTCATTGTATTTTTGCATGTAAAGAGTAAGGTAGTACTTGCAAACTGTTGACAATTCATGATAAGCATAGTTCCTATGAAAATATGTCACAGGCCCTTAGAAGAAGAAATTGTTGGGGAAAAAAGCAAACTGTTTTCTTTATGGATTAAAGCAGTACTATGGAAAGTATGTGAACTGATCACCACACACATTCCTGCCGTATGAAGGTTCTATTTACTTGTTTGTATTATAGGTGCTTTAAAAGTAGGCCTTCAACCTTTAGGAGTGAACATGTTATACCAAGATTTGGCATCTGCATTTAATACACTCAAGAGGAACAATGTTGAGATAGTACTTTATTGAATACCATTATATCTTTGCAAAACTGAGTGACTGCTGCTAATGTGTACTGCCACCACATGGTCTGTTAAATGAAAAGCACCACCTTCTCCCTAGACTAGACAATGCAACCAGTATTCCCAGAAACAGTTTATTTGAAAAATATGTTTTAATTAATAAATTAATAAATTTGGTACTCCACTTGGTACTTCAGGAGTATGAAGTAGGAAATTAGCTGAGTCTGATGAAAAAAGTGGAATTATTACTAGATTAAAAAAAAAAAAGAGAGAAAAGAAAATAAGTCTAACATTTTGAATCCCCTTCATTCTCTCCTGCATTCTTTTTGTTCTAATGCTTACTACACTGTTCACTCAGTGACCCTGGAATATCTTCTGTCCTTCCATTCCACACTTCATTGCTGCATGAAGGAGCCCTCTTTGCCTTTATGCTTTTCCAGAGCTTTTGTTCCCCAAGCTTATTGGGGAACCTTGCCAGGGGTTTCTAGTCCCTTCATTAGGGAAAAGAAGGGGAAAATCAAATCAAAACAAAACAAAACAACCCCAAACTAACCTTGGACATCCCCTTCAGTTTACAACGCTTTGTTTACGAAATACTTCTTATCAAATTCAAGTGCTGACACACAGGCCTTGCTGTATGTATGAAGCCTGTTGGGGTTGGATGCTGGTTAATAGCAGATGACAGGGCCAAACTGGGCCACTGACAGACACCTTCCAATTACCCTGTGCATGATTTAGTGCTGGTTTATTTTATTTTATTTTTATTTTTGTCATCATTGCCAGTTCACAGCAACCAGTCACACAGAAGCCTGTGTCACCTGTTTTATATCCTCGTGCTTGTTTGCTATATATTTAGGCACTGGAATGGCCTGCCCATGGAGGTGGTGGAGTCGCCATCCCTGGCAGTGTTCAAGGGGTGTCTGGATAGGAAGCTAGGAGATATGGTTTAGTGGCTTTCTGTAGGTATGGTGAAGGGAGGAAAGTTGGACTAGATGATCCTGTAGGTCCTTTCCAACCTTGTGATTCTATGATGATTCCATATTCTGTCTCTGAAATTACATTTTAAGATCTGCATAATAAAGTTTGTGTCTTCTTACAAGTTCGTATGGTGCACAGCAGGACCCAGTGTTAGACATCTGGGTGCTATTACAAAACAAAAAATGAATCATGCCAATAATAAATAGGACTTTAAAAAAAAAAAAAAAAAAAAAAGCAGCAAATCTTATGGTCAGATTTTGGCATTTGTAGCATGGGAATGTAAGAAGTCCATCTCTTTTCTCATGGTCTCATGCACAGACTGTCCTAATTTTGGTACTTGATCTAAGTTAAAAAACACATAGTAAAAACGACTAACTTCTTTGAGGTGCGCACAACTCTTGTGTATTACTTATGTATTGTAAATGGTGCACAGGAGCTGTAAGTAACTTCCAGGCATTTCCCCACTACAGACATACCTACAGTGGTTCAGACACCCAAATAATGAGTAGGAAAAACTGTGCTTCACTCAAGACACATGCATGGACTAAAATGCTGACCATTTACAAATGGTAAAGGGAGAGTAGACAAAGTGCAAGATAAAGCCCTGTGTCAACTATGAGTTACACAGAAATGGTTTGGTATATTGCTTTCTTATTTTCTGACACTACTTTTCGTAGAATAAAGCTGTCTTTGTAGTCCATATATGCCAACTTGGGGTGACAATGGTAAAGAAGGAAGAAGAGACAGTGGAGAAAAAGATATAAAAGACATCTGAGGCAAAGGGAAGAATTGTACTTCTGCGCTGAACGGGGCACCATATGTATGTCACTAAAAAATACAGAGTAACAGTGCAGTAGCAGTATATGTAGGTGCTCAGAAGATGATTAAATGGCAGCAAAAGAAGAAAAATGTAAGTATAAATTGCTTTTATCCTTACTATGCACAGAATAATTTATAAATATGAGGTTAATTTTGTTTTCATGAAAGGAAATTCTGCAGTATAAATACCCGAGGCCAGAAGATGGGTTCTAGTGTGCCAAAACCAAGCTCTGGTATGCTGTTTCAGTCAGTTCAGTCACAAAACTAGACTTCAGTTAACATAAATGTTAATGCATGCATTTAGGCATCTGAGCACACCTTGCATTTTGTAGGCTTATAAAGGAAAGTTAATTCCTTTTAATTAAAGATAGTTATGAAAAATTATATCCTGGGGGACAAGACGTAACTAATACTGAGGTTTTATCCTATGCTTGTCTGTGGCAAAAAAACAGTTTAAAAAAAAAAAATCAAGTAAATGGGAGACTTTATGAAACTATGGAAAAATTAGTTCACATATCCTCTGGAAAATTTATGACTGTGATTTTTCAGAATTAAGTAGAGTTCCGAATCTCTGAACTAAGACAGAAAGCCAAGTATCAGTCACAATAAAACAATAAGCATTGCATATAATTTCTTTACCTCAAATAGTCATAACTACTGTAATGTCCTATCTTTTATGGACCTTTGGTACCCATCCTGCTATTAACATAAACCTTCTGCAACTGTAGCTAATAACATTGTCTTGAGCACCAGGACCTCTTCCATATTGATTTATGGGCCAAAGAAGCATTGCCTAAAAAGTTGAGGAAATAAAGCCTCCCAGAGAGGACAATAGGTTTTCTTTACAAAACATATGTGCTGAATTTCCATGTTTTTACTCTTCTCAATCGGTTTCACTCAAGACACATTGCAAGTTAATCACTTTCTCATTTTTCAAAAATGCATATAACTCCTCCTGGAAAATAACCACTTATAGATTTTGTGAAATCACAAAGTGATTTTGCTTTAGCTGAAGGAGGAAAAAAGAGGAAAAAATAAAAGGAAAAGAGAAAAAGAACCCTTAGCAGAAAATGAAAGACTTGTGCCAGACAGACTGGATCTGCATTTGTAATAGCCTTGCTTCAGGGTATCTGGATGTATCCACACATTTGATTCAGACCATTAGAGAGACAGAACCCAACTGTAAAATTCTAAGTGAGATCTGAGCAATGCTTAGAGTGTATTTGGATATAGAGTTTTGGCTGACCTATTTAAAGGATGATATTGTGCAAGAGATTACTCCATAATCTAAGCAAGTGCCAAGATATATTTAATAGGAAAAAGTAGCCAAGACCTAAAAGTTTTTCTAATGTGTAAGATGTTTCTTTTTTTTCTTTCTTCTTCTTTTTTTTTTTTTTTTTTTTTTTTTTTGAGAGAGAGAGAGAGAGAGAGAGAAACTGAAAAAAAGGATTATGTACAACATTGTAGAGTTTTGTGGATATTTATATGTAGAAGATATCTACTTATAGGATTATTTCTGTAAAACAAAGTTGACTTATAGTGGTTTTGAAACAACTGTGATGGTTTCCATGAGAGTGGTCAAACTCTGGAAGAGGCTTCCTGGAGAGGTGGTTGATGTCCCATTCTGGACTGTGTTCCAGAGGCATTTGGGCAATGCACTCAGTGATGTGCTATAACTTTTGGTTAGCCCCAAAGTAGTCAGGTAGTTAGACTCACTTCCTAATGAACTGCTCTGTGGTATTCTATTTCCAGTTAGCTGAAAAACCTATGTTAGCTACTGCCTAGTGGTCTGTATGGACAACTGCACCTTACACAGAAACATATCCACTTTTCCCTGGCCTGTGCTTTTGCTCTCAGTACTTCACAAAACCTAGGAGGTCTTAGGAACTGTTAATATAATCGTTAGGTCCTTCTACAACTCTGGTTCAAAATGCAACTGCTTTGAGAAATGCTGCATTTTATTGGCACACTGAGCAACAGGACAATGAGTTATCAAAGGAAAGGCATCATCTAAATACTGCACAAGCAATCGGGACTTTAATCTGTCTTCTTACGATGATTTCTTTGGATATGCCCTGGATATGCATATTCTGTCTGCCTTTGCTTCCACATCCTAGCTGCTAAGTAAATGGATGATGATCTTTGTTGTAAGAATTAATAAGTTAATGACAATAAGAGCGTGGATAAGGTCAAATTGCAGATTTTACAAGAAGAAAGTGATTTTGAACTTGAATGAGTCTTTTCCTGATGAAAAGCTGGTTTAAAGAAAACGTCTTTAAACAAGAAAAATAATGCCTTTTGGTCAAACCAGAGTGTTGAAAAGATAGGAAGTCTATTACTGAAAAAGAAACCTTTAGCTTAAAAAATGCAGATCTAGGGTTCTCTGGTAAAAAGCAGAACTGTGTTTGTAAATATTTGTAAATATTTGCACCAAGCCTAAAATCTACTCAAACACAGATCCTGTGTAGTCTCAGAAAATAGGTCAAGTTTAAATGTTCTAGATAACATTCATACAGGCATTGCCACACACAAGGAATCACTGCTAAAATGCTTAAGGTAGGCTGGTTAATGCTGAGATGCTTCTCATTGTGGGATGATACAGTCATTAAATTCCATCCACGTTTACAACCACTTGATGGTAATGGGCTCATTTTGGTTTCTATTCTGAGAAAAATTCTCATCGTCCCCACTGGGATCTTCAATTTGCTAGTAAGTCCCATGGCATAACTGGAGACGTCTACAAGTAAATAATGCAAAAAATACATACATTGCACAAAATTACATTTTGGAGTGCAATATTCATATGTAATCTGCTGAACTAATGCATGTGCAAAGACAACAGTGATACATGTTAGACTTTTGCGTGCTAGGGAGAGGATGGGAGACTGGAAATGGGGGAAGCTGCGCACTGCTCTGCTCTCTGGCTGCAGTGCCACAGTGCCTGCCTTCCATTAAACTGTCCTCATGGTGGGGTGGGAATTCTTGTGCTCCTAAACCACTCATGGACAATTCACAAACATAATGGAAATTAAATTCATTGAATAAAATATGAGCTGTAAGTTAAGCAATTGTTTCTAGCAAGTTCTCTGGAAGTTTTGTCCATTCAATTACAAATGATTCCAAAGATGCATATACGGATATAACTTTTGATTTCCTTTGGCCCTCAGGATGCTAATGTCTGAGTACTTTACCATCTGTAGTATATTTATTCTCCCGAGACCTCTGTGATGTAAAGAGAGGGTATTAAATCTGTTTTTGGAGTGAAGAATAAGAGCCAGAACAGCACTGGGATCAAGTAAGTGATCTGTGCTTGAGCAGATCAAAGCCTTCCTGATCACAGGCTAAATCCTTAGTTATTTCATTTCTCCCTATCTTCCCTTCATTATAGTTTTTTCAAGATGATGTGTTCTGTAAAACTAGAAAAAAAAAAAAAAAAGAAAAAAGAAAAAAAAAGAAAAAGAAAATTAAAAATAAATTATGAAAAATAATAATCTGTAGAACGTTATCTCAGAATGGAAGGAGCTGGAGAGTGAGATCTGAGGTCCAGGGAATATGATTACATATTACAGCTGCACTATGGAAGTATCTTTTGTAGTATCAGGAAGGTAGAAATTCAAGAGAAACCTCAAGGAGGGAATGGACAGGAGACTTGCCCTGTAGCACTGGTCAAAAAATCCACAGGAGTGGTGCCTTTCATTTTGCAGATCATATCAAATTCAAGCACACTGGGCGGCTAATACCTAGCACACTCAGCTCTCCTTGTCAGCACTTCAGATAATTTTCAAGACATTCTTTTAATTCTGACCATGTTGCCTCTTTCAACCTTTTGTTCTCTGGGTATCTGAGTATTTAGCCCTGAAACATATCTTAATTTAAGCGCTAGGTTACAGTATGCATCTCAAATCAGTTGTCCATTTTTTCTGTTTCCCATTTTTGCTAATTTCCAGAAATTCTTGACTCTCTAGTTATACTAGTTTGTTTTTTTTTTTTAATTTATTTATTTATTTATTTATTATTTCCTTCAGTCTGAACACCCATCTTCCTTACCTCATAGTGTGTGGACTTTATAATCACTTCCATCCTCTGGCATGTTTGCTTCACTTCCCTGTGTTCTATCATTTGCAAACTTAATTGCTGTAGTTTTACTATCTTCTTCCAGCGAATCAATATTGACATGACTCATCCCTGTGACAGTGCATGAATAATTTACCAGCAGCTTGACCTACTGCCATTAACTGTTACTTTCTGTTTATAACTCTTCAGGTAGTGAATGATCTGCTCATGTGCACTGCCAAGTCAATGTGTGTTAATTTGCCAAGTTTTCAAGAAGCTACGAACAAGTTATTTTCTTGTATCTAGCTAGACCTACCCTATAAACAAGGTAGTCTTACGGACTTAGGTGCTTCACTAATTATCCATAAACAGAGGATGAACCTCTCCTTTACTACTCTCACATGACTTATTTTTCAGTAATTCTTTGCAGCAAGAGCATTTGATCAGGCTGCAAAGAGTCCAGTGCATCAAATGACCCTTCTCATGGGGGTCACTGTCAATCCATAAAGGAAGAGATTTAAGTTCTTTTTAATGAGTTTGCTACTAGTAAAGGCCAGTAGACACAGTCAATTACCATGGCTCAGATGACTTATAACAACTTAACTGTATTTTTGAAATCAAGAGTGTTGAACCTATACTGTAAATGCACATAGCTCACAGTTCCATTGCTTTTCCCATTTCACTATCAATATGTGAACATGTATTACACACCACAGAGAGCAAATAAAAAAACAGTTTTACAACTGACAGCTTTTGTATTTCACTGAATGACACCTTGACTCAGATTCAGATGTGATAAGATTCCACATGGATATATACAAAGTGCGTTTTTAATAAATTAGACCAGTTAGAAGAACTGGGATTGTTTAGTGCTTGGGAGAAAATGAAGGTTTTGAAGAAAGGTTTTAGTGAATTACCAGCATTTTCTCCTCAGATTAAGTTTTGAATCAGTCCTTCAATATCTAACTTTGTTTCTTCTTTTCTTTTCCCCTGCTGCTGACGGTATTGTTTCTGAGAAAAGGCGAAATGAAGTCTTGAGAAATGAAATACTTATATCCCTATTACTGATTCATGTATTTACAAGAAATCCTTTAAACACATTGACCAAATGCAAATGCTAGTAATTGGATCCGGTCTTCCTAAACATTCCCATTATTGTTTCTTGTGAAGCCATTTTTCTTGACTTCCTTTCTTCCAAAAAAAAAAAATAAATAAATAAAAAAATCTGTTATTCCTGGCATGGTATGGTTTACCCTATTCCTCTCCATCAGTAACTGTATTTCAGTGGTGGGTAAAGAATGATTTTTATATGTAGCCTGTAAAACTCTTTGGGATATATCATGATGAAATGTACTCTGTGTACAACGCTATTGTTAACTTATTATATTTCATCAGGTTATTCTATTTCATATCATGTCACTCCACTGAAAAACCCTTGCCAAAAACAAAAGGAGTGCAACATCATCAATTGAGAAAACAGACTCTTTCAAGAGGCAATGTAGCATGTAGATAGCATGGAAGTCCCTGGGAATTCAGCCTGGCATGGCTGTAGTGTGGTGGGACATCTGCGATGTCAGTATGCACTATGTGTAAAACTGTATTTTTTAATGTAC
This sequence comes from Coturnix japonica, assembly GCF_054131305.1. NCBI lineage: Eukaryota > Metazoa > Chordata > Aves > Galliformes > Phasianidae > Coturnix > Coturnix japonica. The sequence continues at coordinate 55,023,784 of NC_140702.1, read as the reverse complement.
TGTGGGATGAAGAATAAGAAATGAATTAGATTGTGAAATATGCTTAATATATCAACTTTTGAGTTAATATCTCTTCAGAACTACTGGAAATGATCATTTATATTTTATTAGTTTATGCAGATGGATGTAATTTGGCAAATTCTGAAACAGTTTGTTAAGCGTTTTAGCGGTCTTAATGAAAAACATCTGAGTCTTCTTAAACGGAAAGCTTCTATTCAATTACTCATTACTATAAGAGATAAAATAAATCCATTTGTTATTTCCACTTATTTTGCTGGAAAGTCAGTGCTTATTAGCTTTACTAATCCTTTTTTTTTTTTTTTTTTAATTTATATTTTCTTTTTTTCTTTTTTTTCTAGCTAGTTCTTTTTAATGCTACAATGTACCATCTAGTTTTTGTAAAATTTATAGGGGACTGTTTCAGATGCAATGACAATTGAAGTTAGGGTCTGAATGTTTTTTTTGTCAGACTTTTAACAGTGACTCCTGAAATCCCAGTCAAATTCTGTCAGATCTGCTGGTTTTCTACATCTATTGCAAGACAGCTCATTTTAAAGGAGGAAACTATGAGGGCTGCTCTGAAAGTAATGCCTCCTATTTTCTGACTTTTGCCCAGGACATCAGGGGTGGGTGCTGGTGGTATGGCAGTAGAGGCTGAACCTTCCCACCAATATTTCATTACATTCTGTTGCAGCAGAGCAGTCTGGCAGAATGACATCTGAGAAGGAAGTGCGTATGAAACAAAGATGTGTCACTGAATTCCTCCATGAGGAAAAACAGCACCCACTGACATTCATTGATACTTGCTGAATATTGGTGGAGACCAAACAGTGGAAATGAATACAATGAATAGGTGGGTGCTGTGTTTCAGCAATGGTGACAGCAACCTTTGCTGTTGCAGACCTCTATGAGAGTGACATTCAAGTTCTTGTTTGTCACTGCCAAGAATGTATGACTAATGGTGGCGACTATGTTGAAAAATAGTGTTTTGTAGCTGAGAATTTGCTTTACTGAGTAGTCTTACTTTGCTCTTTGTATGAGTTGTTGTTCCCATGGAAATTAATAGGCGGCATTACTTTCAGAGCAACCTATGTAGATTCAATTGAACAAGATTAAGTAGATTTTGAAATAAAAAAATAAATAAATCACATCAACACTTTATTATTTGTTTTGCAAATCTTCACACAAAGAAAAAAGTACTGCTGTGATTAATTGATTGCATTCCCAAAGCCTCATAAATCTACAGGACTTCTATGACAAAATAATAACAAGTTTTGTTTTGAAGGTTGTAGTTAATACTCTAGCTAAGAAAGTTTCCTTTCCTTAAGGCTGAGACATGGATTTTTTCCAAGCCCTAAGCAAGAGGCACTAGCAGAAGAGACCAGGACTCTGTTTCTTGTCTTAAGAGCCACCTTCTGCTTTGGCCACCACAGTGATCTGAGGAGGCAGTGGTTTCACCAGGTCTCTGCCTCCTAAGTGTGTGTTTCCTAGGACTCTGGCCAACACAGCCAGTTTCCTTTTTGCTTTGCATGTCTACAGTTTCCAAGCTATCAGGTGGCCCTAAATTATTATCCTTCTTTTAACTGAAAGGAATGCTGTCCAAGATGGATCAGGTTCTTAGTTAAATCGTGCTGTTTTCGACACAGGGGAGTTAAAACAGAACAAAGGTAATCTGTCTTTCACCTTTATAGTTCTGGCCTATGTTTGAAAGCTATATTTTTCTTAGTCCAGCTTAAAACCATCCCCAGACTGCTCAAAATTACATGAGACTCAAGTAGTTCTTTATAGGATTCTTCATGGGCATAGAAGTAGCTAGTAAATGCACTGCAGCCAACCTCTGTGATAGCTGACTCCTTATCAGTTCATCACCATTACATGGTTAAAAGTGGTGCTTTGGTTAAATTTGTTAATACTGCTGTGTCCTAAGTGGCAGGTTGCACTTAACAGTTCTTCTTTGAATGCATAATTACATACTGTTAACACAGAAATAAAAACCTATGCTAAAATAACGTATATATTTAATTACAAAATAAGGTCTCTGTTTTCAGCAACTGAAGCAGCTAGACCAAAATATTTTTACCACGCTTCTGTTAAAATCACATAGGGTATTATTCTCAGCCCCCTGTGGCTGCAAGCACAATGGGTGGACTGAGCATTCACTCTGCATATGCTACTTGGCTTTAAGTCAGACTTCTTAACAGTATCTCAGTGGCATTTTCCCCAGGCCAATTCCTTTTGTTGTGTTTTTCTTTTACAGCAAAAATAAAATAAAATAAAATATATGTCACTGAAGAACCACATTACAAACCATCTTAAAATTGTGACACATCCTTCATCTCAGTGAAAATGCCACCAGTGGTCCATCTTAATGAAAATATTGTAGAGCTGCATCAAAACGTATCCTATAAGAAAATAAGCAAAAATGGAGAAAAAAAATAGACTTGCTACCCTAGAGTGGAGTATACGAAACAGCAGTGTTTTTAGAGTTTTAAATGTCCGATGAAAGACAAGAAAATCAGCAGATGTAAAGCAATGAGGAAGAAAGTGAGGAGGCCCCAGCAAGAGGGAAAAGGAAGCTCTGAGCAGAGGCTGCTGAACAGTCATCTGCACCAATGTCTTGTATGCTGGCAGTAAGTCTGATTTTAAGACAGCTATCCATTTATGCTCAGTAAAAGAAGTATCACATATGAACCACATTAATTTCCAATAATGTTGGGTTAAGCTAATCTACTGAAAACTTTTGCATATTGCATTAATTGGCATTTGTTAGGTAAAAATTTGTGTTCTAATATTTGCAGAACTGCCATGAAAAATTAACAATTATTTTAGTTGTAAACAAAAGAAACCTGCTAGTTACTGAAATTTAATAAGTATAATTGACTAGCAAACACAACTTATATAAGTAATAATAAAATCAATAAAATACATATGTTAACTTTTATCGATCCTCTATCCAAACTTGTTTATACTTTTGGATTAAAATTTCTTTAATCCAATGTGTTACTTACATAGTTTTAAGCTTCAATTAATGGTCAGAGTTTACTTTTTGTTTATGACAATTACATGCTTTTCATGAGTCAGGAAAGATGCCTTAGGAAAAATGCTGGGATGGAAGCGAGAGGGAAATGTTTTGAATGTTGATGGAGAATTAATTCAGAACTCAGTTCTTCCAGGCTTTTAATGATGTTTTCTTTTTGGAAGGACATTAGAGATATTTCATTTGGTGACCCCTATGTCATGGAGGACAATGCTTTGATTTTGATTTTTTTTTTTTTTTCCTTTACTATGCTTTCTGTTTTGCTTGCTTTTTTTTTTTTTTTTTTTTTCCCCTCCTGTTATATTCAGAGGTCTTTGTTACATGTGATGTGATGGATGTGATGTTTAAACTTTTCTGTAATTACCAGAATTTTTTCTTTTACTTTATTAATGTTGTTTCTCACATCATACAGTCTAAATATTTTGAGAGCTCCTTAGGGATTGACAGAGGGCAATTAATATTCTCTGTTGATATTCTCTATTTCCTGCACTCCTAGAATCTTATCTCTAATCTAGATTAAAGGGATGGGAGAAAGAGAGGAATTCAAGTATTTGGATTAGGATTGAGAATGAAGCTGTTATCAAAGTTGTGCTTGGCTGCTTTGGTTCAGCTTTCTGCAGTGATAGGGACTATTTGAGGACTCTGAATTTGGATCCAGGTTTGGATTCTTTGGAAATAAGACTCTGAAACAGATGAAACAATGAACACAAAAACATATACACTAGTTCAAACTGGACTGGGCTCACCTGTGGTTGCATATTTATAAAATTAATTCAGTATCAGAGCAGGGTTAATGGCGGAATAATTATGGACAAAAATAGACAGTCAGAGTCAAACTAGGAAGCATCTAAGACAAAAAAAAATACTTCATACTACTGATGGATTTGCTTCCTCTTCTACTAGCTATTCTGGCATATAATGTAATGGCATTTATTTCATTATATTTTGTAGATGAAGAAACACATTTTCCAGAAAACAACAAAATTTAAAAAGCCAAAAGATGTTTTCGTGTCTCTAAAGAGAGACATGGTGTCCCTGAATTTGTTCTAAGCAGTTAAAAGGAATGCATCAGATCCACTGAACATGCACGAAGACTTCAGTGAGACAGGCAGAGTCTCAAAGCACTGCAGAACATGCTTTGCAGTCTTTTCTCGAGATGCACCTGATATTTACCAGTAGACAATTATTAAGTACTGGCAAAATGACAGCCAGATGCATGATACTGAGGTACTAAACCAAGAGAGGAAAAAGAAATTCCTACAGAATCCAGAAGAACACATCTGCTGCAGTTTTTCTTTCATTTTCAGTCTGTTTTGCATTTCTTCCTTCTTTGTAGCTTCTTCATGCTTTACTCTTTCTGAAACTCTATGCTAGTTTCTCTTAAAGTCATGGGGGTGGTGGGGTCAAATCCTAATCAGGATGTGAATCTTATGAATAATTTCTGTAGAAATGCTGGACTCTAGCAGAGTGAAGGGGCTGGAGTAACAGGCATTGTGTAGTACAGCTATTTGCTGGCATAGACTCCTGGGGCACTTCAGGTACCTTGTTGTTTGTTCCACCTATATGAAAACGATGGCTTGCACATTACTAGGAAGTACAATGCTGTTGGCACGTGAGAGTTTAAAAACAGAAGAAAGGCTAAACAGGACAGTTCTGAGGGGCTGCTATGAAAATGAAGTTGTTGCATGGACTGTTTAGGACTAAGGTTGGCCCTGTTAGATTTTATGTTGTGGCAGGCTTCATATCACCTAACTCTAGGCAACTGGCCAGGTATCTTAATTAGGAATGTATTCACTGTCAGCTCCCTCCCAGAAGAGGAAAGGGAAAAAGTTTCCAGAGTGTTATTCAGCTCCCTCCTAAATCCCCCACTGAAAATGTCTCTCATTCTTTGAACAGACTATTAAGGTAGCATGGCTAAATGCGCTGCTATCTGAAGTCCTTCTGGCAAACTTGGTACATCAGGCCTTTGCCTTCAGCTTATGTCCCTCAAACCTAAACTTGGCATGAGTAAAACTGAGGCAAGAAAGTGATGCAGCTGAATCCTATGTGATACTTTTTTTTCAGTCAGTAGCATAGTGCATGCAGTTGCATGAGCTGGCACCATGCATTTGCATGTTAGGACATATGGTAACCAGAGACGCCACAGTACTACAGGCAAAAAACGTGCTAGTCTTTGTTTCTTATATCCCCAGGGACTCAGCCAGCAAGAAATAAATCTTGAGAGGTCTGTGAGAAACCCACAGAAATGGGTCAAATAGTGGAACCAGGTCTCCTACCCTACTCTCTGAGGAAGATGTAAAAATAAGGGTATTTTCTGCCTTTGAATAGTTTGCAATGTAATGGGCTGAGAAAAAAAATCCTGAACATTGGGATAGTTCCAGATGTGGATCAGCATTTTGTGGTCTAAGCCCAATACCTGGACAAAATGCAAAAATCTAGACCCTGCCTCAATGGAAGAAAAATGTGAACTTGCTCTTTTCCTTGTCTCAGGGCTGATGGCAAATATTTAATAATACTTGCCACGTGAAACTGCAGTCAGAAAAGCCAGCACACAGAAATATTTTGGAATTCAAACTATTAAGAATAGAACAGAAAAATAGTATGAGTTGGAAGGGATTGTGAAAGGTCATCAAGTCCAACTCCCCTGCAATGAGCAGGGACACTAACAGCCAGATCACATTGCCCAGAGCCCATCCATCCTGACCTTGACTGTCTCCACGGATGGGTTACCCACCAACTCTTTGGGCAACTTGTTCCATTGCTTCACTAAAGAAATGATGACCTCATTTTGAACTCAAGAAAGCATAGATCAGTGTTAACCTCCTTAACGACAATAATGCTAGGTAGCAATAAAGGTGGTTTTTGTGAAAAGAAGTCTACCTTCTATTATTGGTGACCAAGACTATTCTGTTCTTACCTAGTTCCTGAGAATGGTGTCCCACTTTTTAAATATCCATTTAATTTCACACACAGAATCACACACAGAATTATCAAGGTTGGAAAAGACCTAGAAGATCATCTAGTCCAACCATTACCGATACTTCTCAGCTAAATCATATTCCTCAATTTGTAATAATCCTCAGGCTCTCTCATTTTCTCCTCCACAGTCAGCTATTTTATTTTACTGATTAATAAAGGTCTGGGTAGGGGCTGCCAACTTTGAGGAATTAATAAACGTGGTTCTGAGGATGGGGATCCACAGGGAACTAAAGTGTAAGATGAGAAGAAATGGCACTTTCTGTGGAGGTCCTCAGAATAATATATTCTTTGGAGAATCTACATTGCAGGGGACCTTTGGATATATAATCATAGAATCATTTAGGTTGGAAAAGTCCAACTGTCCACCTAACACTAACATGTCTATCATTGTTAGCCTGTGTCCCATAGGGGCATTTACAGCCTCATAAATGCTTCTAGGGTGACAACTACACCACCTCCCTGAGCAGATCACTCCAATGCCTAACCAGCTTTTCTGTGGTGAAGTCCTTCCTGATATGCAGTCTAAGCTGTTCCTAGAGCTACTTGAGGCTCTTACTTCTTTTCCCATCATCTAGTCGGAGAAATCTGGGAACAGAACTACCTTCAGAACAGGCTGCTAAGTGCTTTCCTCAGTCAAGTTTTAAATCCTTCCAAGGATGGGGACTCCATATCCATTCTGGGCAACCAGTTCCAGCCCAGGTTTGTTTGTTTGTTTTGTTATGTTTTTTTTTTGTTTTTTTTTTTTTTTTTAGGAGAAGAATGGGTATTGCTCCACCATACAATTACCTTGAACTAAGACAAGCCTTTTTGCTTCAGAGGCCCTACCCAAATAAAAGTAAAACGAAGTCCAGCCTAGACCTTTCTTAAAAGAGAGGATAAAACAAGACTTTTAAAATAGAAACTTAAGAAATGCCCATAATGGAATTATTCTTCTCCAAATTACTTTTTGGAAAAGTTGCTTTTGGAAGAGTAGCCCCTTCAGAAATTGGTATAACTAGAAATTATGGAGATGATACAGCAAAATTAAAATAAGAGGGGAAGGAAGAAGAGATACTAAGGTCTGTTTTATCTGCATAAATCTCTTGCAGCATAACCTGCATTCTTGTATTTTATGCTCAGTATTGTGTATTGGAATTAGGACAACAAACATTAAAAGAGACGTCATTGCCATCCATGGTGTGTTGAAATTCTGGGAATATTTACTCAAAACAACTACACTGCTGGCAGTTCATTCTGTTTCAAGGTTGACAAAAGTTTCCATGTCTCAAAAACAACAAGGAAAATAAATGATTATTTTAACAGGTCTTGGCTGCAAAGACTCAGAACCATGTAATCATAAGATGTCCCAAGTTGGAAGGGAACCACAATGATCAGTGAGTCCAACCCCTGGCTCTGCAGAGGAACACCCAAAATTCAAACACCATGTCTGAGAGTGTTGTCCAAATGCTACTTGAACTCTGGCAGCTTGGGGCAGTGACTACTGCCCTGGGCAGCCTGTTCCAGGTTCTGACCACCTTCTGGCAAAGAAACCTTTCCTAAACCCCAACTTGACCCTTCCCTGATGCAGCTCCATGCTGTTCCCTCAGGTTCCTTCATTGCCAGCAGGAGTAAAGATCAACACCTGCCACTCCAACTTGGGATGAGACCACTTCATTGTCAGGATTAGTTTAAATCAATTCTGCCACTGAATCAGGAAACTGAAAGTGTTTACAACTACTCTATTCTTTTCCTGTGTTTAAATGTTATATTGACATAATGACCAGCACTGTTAAAGGCAAGACTTATCCAGCCACAAATTTTGCCAATGAAAGGTACTGAACTTGAAATAGTTGCAAAAGGTGTTGCATAATATTTATAAATTCCTACTATGTTCCTGTCAACAAATGTCTCTGTCCCATCAGAGGGACTCTGGTCACCTGGGATTGCTCAGTGAAATGCTGCTAGGATGCCTCATGATCATGCTCAGCTCCAGGGAGTGCAAGAGAATTCTCAAGGGTATTTGTGGATGATGTTTGTGAGCTCCGAGAGAGTTCTGCAGCACTGGTGTTGAGCATACTTGGTGACTCTCTGTCCCAATTTCTCATCTGCAGACAGAATGGTGTCATGTTTGTGTTTTCTCTATGGAAATATACATGCTTTACTTAATGCTGCAGCCAAATACATCAGATTTGTTTGTTTTGTTTTGTTTTTTTCTTACAGCACGTTTGGTAAGTTACTCTTTGGTAACGCTCTTCACTGAGAGAGTGGTCAGGTACTGGAACAGGCTTCCCAGGGCAGAGGTCACAGCTCTGAGCTGCTGGAGTTCAAGAAAGGTTGGGGCACTGCTCTCAGATATATGGGGTTTGGATTTTGGGTAGTCCAGTCTGATTCCAGGAGTTGGACTCACTGATATTTGTGGGTTCTTTCCAACTTGGGCTATCCTATCATTCTATGATTCTAATGCTAACAGAAGGCTTTGTTGGTTGGTATTCCTGTGGTCTCAGTCCCTCTTTCTAGCTTGATGTGATATAATGTTCAAGGACACTGTGATCTATTGCATTTTGGTCTGTATGAAAGTATGAAAGTGTAATTATACAAACTGGTCTTAGAAAGGATACTTACTAGCATTATTTTATACAGTTTTATTGTATGTCATTCTTTCTCTTAGCAATATTATACAAAAATCTCACATGCTTGGAAATACGTCGTTTAAAAGACTGTTATTCTTTTTGATATATATAAAAGTTACTGCTTTTGAACAGAATGCAGTTCCTACAGACTGAAGTAAAATCTGCTTCTGACAATTAACACTACTTTTTTTTTTTTTTTTAATATTCTGAACGTTAAAGGTAAGATACATTCCTCCACATTTAGTAAGCCTCTCTAACAGTAAAACATGCTTGACAGTGTCAATATAGTAGTATTATGTAGGAGTACAGATGTAGAAACAGCAATACTGCAATCTTTGAAAGAAATATATTCTGCTTTCCACCTCAGGTCCTACATTTTGGATATGTTGGTGTATCTTATTCATGTGCTATTACAACATGGCTTCCAGTTCTTTCAAATACTGGTCTTTGAATGCAAGAATATGAATTTTATTTCAGAGCTGCACTACCCTAGCCTTCCAAATAAACCATGGAGAAGAATCTCTACTTGAAAGAGAAAAAAAGACATACAATCTCAAGGTCACAATTCTTTATAGTTTCTATGTATAGATAAAGTGATACTGTGATTTGCAGCAAATACAAATTGCATCAAACTTCACATTTTATCCATTACCACCTGATCACAGGGAGTGGATTTTGCAGATGAAAAAACTAAAAAAGTTGTAAAGCTGAAACAGATACTGAGGAGTTTACAAAAACAGGATTGCCATGTATCCAGAGAGTGAAAAATAGACCAGACCCAATCCACATTTCCTCACTTTACACTACCTATTCACCCACATAAGCTGTACTGTAAAACTAACAATGTCACTGTGTTGAAGATAGTTGAATAGGTGAACTCTTATCCTTTTTGGAGAGAAAAAAGCATTACTATATTAAGCGACAACTTAAAAAAAAAAAAGAAATCACAGATTGCTCCATCCTCTTTCTGTTCCATTTCAAGTGAAAAATCCAAATCCAAATCTCAAATTTACTGACATTATTAGCTACAGGCTTCCACTAACCATGTTAATCCATACGTGGATGAGTGTGTGTATTATTCCAAGTTAGTTATAAAGAGGGTAAAACTGGAAATGACCAGTTTTAAATTGGACTGATGCCAGAGCTATATGAAACTGAGAAACTCCTGGGAATTCGGGAGCAGAGGACTAAAAAGAAGCATTTTCCCTCAGTTCCGAGAAATCTTCCCAAGATGGTTTTAGCAAAGGAGTAGTAGCAACAGAAGCACTGAAGAAAAGAATGATTACCTTGGGGTCAGTGGAGGAGGCTGTGTAGCTTTTGAGCCCATATTAGATTTGTTACAGATCACATTCATTTCCCAGGTCAGAGATCTGAGTCCTGAGCCCAAAGGAAATTCCATATCAATTTCTACTTTGGAGAGTTAACTTTACAGTGAAAGCTTTATTCCAGATTAGTTGAATAATCCACAGCCCCTCAGTTAATGGTAAGAGGTTACTGGATATTCCAGAGATTTCTCCTAATAACTTCAAATATAATTTCTTTAGCTTAAAAAGGTCACTTTTGAGTTTTTAATTTGAAAAGAAAAAAGGAAAGGGAAGGAGAGGAAAGGAAGGGAAAGGAAGGAAAGGAAAAGGTAAAAGAAAAGGGAAAGGAAGGAAAGGAAAAGGTAAAAGAAAAGGGAAGGGAAGGAAGGGAAGGGAAGGGAAGGGAAGGGAAGGGAAGGGAAGGGAAGGGAAGGGAAGGGAAGGGAAGGGAAGGGAAGGGAAGGGAAGGGAAGGGAAGGGAAGGGAAGGGAAGGGAAGGGAAGGGAAGGGAAGGGAAGGGAAGGGAAGGGAAGGGAAGGGAAGGGAAGGGAAGGGGAGTTGACACTTATAGAAAAGGACAACGTTACCTCAAAGACACCACACCTTGATCTTCCCACAGTGACAGTCTGTGTCTAGGGTACAAGCACCTTGACTCATCAGCTCAGCTGATGAGGAGCATGGAGAAGACGACATACATTCAATTTCATTAACTCACACCTTCATTTGTTTGACATCAGCACACTATCTTTAGGCACAAATTTTCAAACTTTTTTGATTCAGTATTGAGAGGACAATTTCATCCTGATATTGGAAAACTAAAGTTCTGAAACCCAGGTTCACATTTATGTTCTTAAATTTATGAATTACTAACAAAAGACTTTATCAGCAGGAATTTCTATTTCCATATCAGTGTAATATTGGCAACCCTCAGTCAGCAGTCCCATGAGCAGTTTATTTTGGCACAAACCCCAGACTGCTGAAACAAATGATCCCACCTTCCCTCTACTTGTTCCCACCCATACCTTGTCTGCTGAGTTGGCATCAACATCCATGCAGCTGCATGGTGAACTGATACTCTTTGCTAAGCTTTTTTTGGCTGGGGCTGGAGGGTTTTCAGCAGCTACCACATTTGATGGTGAGGCTGGCAAAGCTAGCTGAAAGTGCTTACAGGATGAGAAACGCTATGTGTGCACAAATTACAGTAGCAAATGCTTTCACGAGCCTTTTAATACAAGCTCACTAATTGTGCATCAAGTTGATTGGACTGTATCTCCTTGTTAAAACAAAAAGGTTAGTGCTAAGCAGTTACCCACAGTACTTGAAAAGCATTATGAATTTTGACAAGACGTGCAAATTCTTTTGAAAAGATTGTAAATGTCCTCAAGACAGAAAACACACATAACTCTGCAAAACTCAAGCCTACAGATACCACACTCCCAGTATGAAGCAGACAGGGAGTGCTACAAAGTCCAGTCATTTTTACCTCTCATTGTTTAGGCAGATAGGCTTAAGAAGAAGACACAAGGCTACTTAAAGTGGGATCACCTACAGATTCTGACCAGTCAGGAAAACCTGAATTTCAGTAGTGGCTTAACTCAAGTGTCATGTTTAAAAGTAAAGATACATTTTAATCAATACTTAATGACTTTAATCAGCACTTTCCATTTGTATCAGTACTGCACAAAATGATGGAAGGACATCAGCTCTTTAAAAAAGACCCAGGTTCACTATCCTCAGAATATTATAATGTGTGTACCAGCACGGAGTATGGTTCTCTTCAGTCATTGCAAGGGTGGTGAGGAAAGGGTTGCTGCTGTCTTTCCTTCAGACCAAACTTCAAGCATGGGAACAAGAATGCAAGTGTCCCGCTGCTACCTGTGAAAAGTGACTGTGGTTCCCTTGTAGTGCATATAATAGTGAAAACTGAACAGAGCATGGAAGGGAAGAACAGAAACATGCCCTGAGGATGGAATGTAAGGAGAGAAAAATAACCAATAGATGCCCTGAATTAAAAAAGTCACACTATAATTCTGCTTTACATGACATCTGGAAAACATGTGCCATTGCTGCTGTTTGCCCTAATATCTTTATCAAATATATCACTATTTGATCTCCATGGTTGCAATATCTGGTGAGTCATCTGAGTTAAACCACATACAATATTTTAATACTTCTGCTCATGGAAGTGATTTGTTTTGTTTTGTGTGTGTTTTTACTTAATTATTATTTTTCTTTTTGAATAGCATTGCTCCAAATACAGCCCTGGAAAAGTAGAAACCTTTCAGAAAACTTTAGGACTTGTATCACACAAATTTTGTGTTAACACATTTGGATTCAGTTTCTGAAATAGTCAGTTTCAAACAATTTACTCCATTTGTGATTTGAAGTGGTAAGAGAAACTCAATGCATGCAAGATCCAACTTCTCACTGAATATCTATAGAAAGAGAGAACTGCAGAGGGAAATTTGAATTTTCTAGTTACAACTGTAACCATATTAAAGAGTCAGCATTTTCCTATATAGTGACCCTTGTTGTGTCTTCGGTGTATCTATTATATGTTTGCACATGTATAACTAAGCATCTAGACTGCTCCTCTACTTCCTTGCTTTCTCATTATTTTTGTTAGAATATCATTGATAAAATGTTGAACAGATTCAGGGGCTTCCAGAAGCCTGAGTAAGCAGACTGTGCTGGCCCACTGAATAAAGTATCATGCCTTAGTAGTTTTAATTGCCTGGCACATTGGGAGTTGGAGAGGAAATGTGATAGTTCAAGTTCTGTGTTTATGTTGGTGGATGTTCTTGGAGTTCAGCAGGGAAAGGAAGGCAGCAAACTTGGTTCTGAATTCACCTAACCCAGAATTGAGCAACAATAATTGTTTTTTGCATATATATATATATACAAGATTGTAGAACTTCTCTGAATGGAATGGGTGTTGCCTGCATATTTCTGTGGATTTAATAAAAATGAGGATAAAATTTGGGACCTTTATTCTCATTTTAAAGCTAAGAAAGGTTACTAATTCTAAAGAGAGTTTATTTCTGTGTCATTACGTAGCCAGGTTAAAATGGGATTTTAATTTTATTTCATTAAAAACCTTAACATCTTCCCATCTCTATGTGATTACAAGTTTTACTTTAATGTATCTGTTGAATGTAGGATGCAGGGAAATACAAAAATATTTTTTGTCCTGAAATAAGAAAGCATCAAACAATATCTAGGAACTGTAATGTTTAAGACTTCAATCTTCTCTCTACCTTTGTAAGTATAGAGTGATCATTGATTGACATGAACATTTCAGAACCAGATTACACAATGGTCTGAGAATAAGATGTCTGCTGGTGCCCTCATGTGGATGTCTGTGCTTTCATATATGGAAGAAAAAAACTTTTAAGACAAAACAGATGAATAGAAACTTTAGTGGCTTTGTTTTGCACATAGAATTTGGACACCCTTCGGATAGGTTTCACCATTTTTTTGAACTTCAGGCAATCCCATATTAACTGTAAGCAGAACTTCCTACCTGCAAGTCAGGATATAGCATAAAATTCAAAATTCAACTCATTCTTAACTGCATCGTTACAATATCCCTCTCAAAAACTAGTGCTTCATATTAAAATGTGAAAGTGATCAATGTCTGGCTTTCAGAACTAATCACAACATTTTTCCATGTTTAGGAAAAATTTCAACTGAATATTATATTTTCTGAAAAAAATACACTTCTGATCAACATAGAAAGCATTCCATATGTTGACCAACACAGATATACAAGAATACTGATCCAGTTTTCTGTACTGTTTGCATGATGATCAGCATCTACAGATCATCAGAAAGGCTCCTATGTAGGCAGTAAAAAGGCAGATGTGGGAACACGGCACTTTCCACACTGAAGACAACCTTCTAGAGTAAGGGCAGATCCACACCTAGTGTGTCTAATCACATGAGATAGGTATTGTCCATGAAGAACATCTGCTACCAGTGTATCTTTAGAGAGTTCATAAAATTGTTTGCACTTTTGACTCTACTACATAAAAACTCTCAAACTTAAGTTAATCAAGACATGAGCCTAGTGCTTTACATCATCAGCTATATAACCTTTACAGAGAAAGTGTAAAGAAAAGCTTAAAGGCAAAAAAACTGGAACACTTAAAGGATATTGAAAGAATTAATCATTAGGTGCAGAAGCTCAGCTAGACTGGTATTTGCAGAATACCCTGTCATGATTGCACTGTGGGCACTTCCAGAGGTAAGTAAAGGAAGTAATGTTAAATGTTGGATAAAGTTCAATGAAGTTTCAGTTTTCAAGCAAAGAATCTACCGTGTTTATAAAGAATTCATTGGTAGAGTAGCTGCAATCAGTAATTTGATATGACAAGTGTCTACCTCAGAACTCATGTTACGGTTGTGTAAAGATGCTGATTTTATTTTCACAAGTCAGCAATGGATCGGGGCAACTCCAGTGGAACTCCATTGGCTTTAGCAATCTGTATTATGAAATGCACTTTTTCTTGTTCCATGTTTCAGATTCTTACACATTCTAGTAACTAGATGGCCAATAATTTAATCTTGGAATATAAACTAACACAGTATAAATAACCTGCAGGTGTTCCCATCTTCAACATCATTCTGTGCTGGCTCATGTGCAAAAGGACAGAAGAGCTATTCCAGATACTCCAGATCAGAGAATGCAGTGGTGCAATTCTGTACCAGGCACTTTGAAAAATGAGGTTCTCAGGGATAAAACTTGTGTTTTGCACTGGGATTAAAGACTGTCTAAAGAGTTGTTTAGAACAGTTACTATACCACTTAATAGACACACAAAACTTCACAGCTAGCTTGATTTGAATGATGCTGTGTGCACGCTGGTTTAATATAAACTTGCACTACCCTTTGGGCAAAGGAGAGTTTGAAAATTAAAAAATTTATCTCTTTAGGAATACTAAAGCCATCAACAGAAAAGATTTTATACAAAACCTTAAAGACTATGGATTTTTAAAATCTCATTAAAGAAGTTACATATTTTACTTAGTGCTGTTACTCAATGAAAATAAAAAAGAATTTCATATAGAAAAAAAAAAATTGCCTTAAATGAGACAGTTGAACAGAAAGACTTGTGTGTCTATGAACTATGAAGCAGTTCCAGACTGCTTATACTCTGCCTTAAAGCTGTGTATTTTTCTCTACTTATGCAATGCATTTATATTGGAAGGCCCTCTTAAAACTGGGTGATCTATTGGTTTAGGGAGCTAAAGATTGATTCCAGATGTGGTCATGCTACTCTAGCCCTTCAGAAAGTAACTACTGCACCATCTGTTTTGTAATAGACAATTTCAAAGAGTGCCAAGGGGGATGTTAAAGACATTGGTCAAATGGCCACATATACCTCACACACAGGAATTCTAGAGGTCACGGCGCCTCAGAAAGATTCATATTTTCACTTCCCCACCCCTCCCCATTCTTCCAACATGTAAACTGAAGGAACAGCTCTCTTTCCTCCACAAATAGGAAGGAAATGTTTTCCAGATTATTAGCAGTGTTGACACATCTGAAGCCAAATTCAGACCTAAATTCAGTGGAATGACTGGAATTCATGGTGACATATCTCTTATACCTGCCTCTTTTTGGGGTCCTTGTAGGTTATTCCAAACAGCTTTGTTTTGTTTTAAATGAACTCAGTAGCAGGAGGTTAATGATAAACTGACTAAATCTGGCTGGGGGCCCAAGATAGATGAAGGGTACAACAAGTAATGAAGGGTTATTCCAGATCATGATAATTCTCCCTGGTTATTTCAGGAAGCGTGAAGTAGAGCAGTTGTGTCCATTTTTTTAAGCTACAGCGTTATGCATCAATAACTAAATCTCTGGTATATACCACAGATGCACTCACGTATAGCTAAATACATCACAACAGTAAAATAGGAATAAGAGAAGTTCTCTCAACACTTCCTAAGTATAGATTTGAACTTAGCAGCGGTAACTCACAATCTATACAAATAGCCCTGCAAAACGGTCTAAAATGAAAACAAAATGAAACAGAAGATAGACCATATGTTAGACAATCACAGTTCTGTACAGTCACTTTTGTTGCAGTGACACTAAGTAAATCACTGGTAAAAAGAAATTAATAAAATTAACAGTATGTCAACAGTTCATTCCTCCTAGGGTTTCTCAACATGCCCAGGCAGGTTCTATTGCAAATTCTGTAATGAATTGTTACAAAAATAGCTTAGGACTTGCATACTGGTGTTCCTATTTCAGTTTCATTCACTCTGCTGTGTTTGTCTCAATTCAACAGCTCAGTACAAAATCAGCACCTTAAACTGTAAGCCTAGTGCCTGAATAAGTTTCAAAGTAAGGCAGGAAAAGAATAAATTAACAGGAACAGCAGTTCCACAGCATTTGCCCCTCCTTGATATTGTTTGAATTTGAAAGACAGTTTCTACTGCAGTGGTGTAAGGGAATTCTGTACAGGAAGATTTGCACTTTTTCAGTATTAAAAGGTACTAAATAAAGAAAGGTTGGAAAATGGAATAGGAAATATCTGCTTTGGAGGTCCTTATCACAGCCTTTAAAATATCACTTTGAAGTATCATCTAAGATGCTAATATACATGTGGATGTGGGAGGATGCACACACACCTGTTCACAAAAGCAAAAACCACATCTCAGGACAAGATTTAATTTAAAATATTAGCGTCAATAAATGACACTTAGAAGTAACCATTACATTCTGCAGTGTCTCAGGAAGAAAATGGCACCTGAAACAAGGATCCAAAATAGACAATATGTTAGGGGAAAAATGATGTGGACAGATTATAGGAGTCATAAAGAAAGGACGGTTTTCAAAATCCCAGCATTTACAGAGCTAATGTGTTTAATCTAGGTCTTTAGAAAGATCTCTAATTTTGTTTTACATAGTTACCCATAGTCGCAAAAAAACAAGAAGAAGAACTAAAAAAGTCAAACAAAAAAGTAGCAATCTCAATAAATGTCACTTTTCAAATCCAATAAACTGTTTTTAAGTCTAATGTTCTTGGAAGAAAAAAAACCTCCAGAACTAAGAGGTATTTATGGACAGTTTTTGTTGGACAATGATGATACACCTCAGTTTTTCTTAAAACCTGTTAACTTCTTTTGTTGGTCCTAGAATACAGTGAATGCAACATGTCCTTTTGTACTCCTGTGCAGCCTAGGCCAAATTCTGCCTTTGAGTCACGCAACACAGAGCTAAGGACTGAGCCATTCTTTCAAGCAAGCTCAAAAAGTGGCTTTGGCAATTCATTAGCTGGAACACAAGGAAAATCCAGAAACATGCAATCTGTAACTAACTGCTCTGTCCTTATTCCATAGTGGACCTTACTCCAAATCCATCTCCAGCTCTAAGAATAAATCATTCAGAGCTTACTGTTTTGTGAACTGAGATGCTAATTTGCTCCAGCTGAGCCCATCTACTCATCTGCTTGACTATGAGGACAGGACATCCATGACACTTCTTTTGCACTGGAAAAATGTGCCAGACACTTGCTAACCATTGGCTAGGTTGTGCACACCTTGTCAGAATTATCTGTTTTGTTTAAGATGTAAAGATCCAATATTACGCAGCCCAGATAAAAAAGCAAGCCTTTTATTTACTTGACACATGCAGAGTTCAGTTTGTAACAGTAGTTAATCACTCACAAGCAAAAGAATAGAGCTTTAAAAAATAACACATTTGTTCCTTACCGCAGAGAATTAAGACATGGTGTACTGTTTAAGAAGTACAAGATGCATACTCTGTGGGTTCAGTTGTGTTTCTGCTGCACATCTTTTTGAAAAGCTTTGTTATCACAGTAACTTTCATTGCACAGTAGGAAACTGCGCTACTGCTCTCTCTTTATAAGCTGGTGCCAAGAATTATATATAGGAAGGTCTGTTCCCATTCTCTGTGATCTTGAATGATAGGACACTATTTATTTTATTATTATTATTATTATTATTATTATTTTTTTTTTTTTTCTTTGTAGCTAGCCAGGATGTCACCACCTGCCCAGACTGCAGATACCTGTTGGCACACAGCAAGCTCCATGTCATCACCAGCAGTTACAGATTTCCCTGTTTGGTGTGATGGGATAAGAAGTTGCTTGCCAGCCAGTGGGTTACAAGTGTGGTCTGATAAGTACAGAAATAACACTGACTGCAGGAACTGGGGGCACAGCTGCACTACTAGAACCACTGCCAAGGTCTCCCTGTCATGTATCCTGCTGTGCTGTCCTCTGCTCCCCAACTGCTCATCACCAGCTCACATTCCTCCCAGAAGAGCAATGGCTGAAGGCCCACAGCTGTCCACAGAGAAGCAGGTGATATGGGGAGACAGGTGATACTGTGCCACTGAATCACAGAATCACAGAATGACCCGGGTTGGAAGGGACCTCAAGGATCATGTAGTTCCAACCCCCCTGCCTGGCAGGGCCACCAAACATACACCTTTACTATATCAGGTTGCCCAGGGCCCCGTCCAACCTGGTCTTGAACATCTCCAAGAACGGGGCATCCACAACCTCCCTGGGCAGCCTGTTCCAGGGCCTAACCACTCTCCTAGTAAAGAACTTCCCCCTAACATCCAACCTAAATCTTCCCTCATTTAACTTAAAACCATTTCCCCTAGTCCTGCTATTGTCAGCCCTTTCGAAGAGTTTACTCCCCTCCTGGGAGTAAGTTCCCTTCAGGTACTGAAAGGCTGCAATGAGGTCACCCCGCAACCTTCTCCAGGCTTAACAAACCCAACTCCCTCAGCCTGTCCTCATAGGGGAGGTGCTCCAGCTCCCTGATCATCTTCGTGGCCCTACTCTGGACCCTTTCCAAAATTCACTGAAACCTTTGTACTCCTGAAAGGTTTTAACAATGTTTTAATAGATTTTGGGCTTTGTAATATTAGGTATACCTATGACACATGTGTGACGTATGACAAGTTCCATGCACTGAACATCTGCAACCACTTGTAGAAAACAGTCTTGCTTTGCAAAGGCTGCACCCATCTCAAAATCTGCTTTTTAAAGATCTGTTCCGAGAGCTACAGGCCTTCCCAAACCGGGCTCCCCTAAACGCAGCCCTGCCTAACACCGCTACGCAGAGCCCACAGCCGGTAAGGCCCAGCCCTGCCCAACGCCTGGGGCCGGCACCGGGGCCGCGCCGCAGCCGCAGGCCGCAAGGGGCGGGCCAGGTCCGGGCGCGGAGGCCGCCGGGAGGCCGAGGGTGCCCGGCTGGGGACGGCGGCTCCATGAGCAGCCAGGTGAGTGCTGCGGGGTGCGGGGCGACAGGGCCTCGGGCACCCGACTGGTCTCCAGCCGGGGCCTTCTCTGTCCCCGCGGTAGCAGCGTCTCGCGGAGCCGCCTGCAGTAGGCGCGGGTCCACGCTCGCCTATAGAAACGTCCCTTCCCCCTGTCGTCCCCAGGTCACCGTGCTGTACTTTGCCAGGAGCGCGGAGCTGGCGGGGCTGCGCTCCGAGAGTGTCTGCGTGCCGCAGCGGATCACCTCCCTGCAGCTCTGGGAAGAGATTGTTAAGATTCATCCCAGGTATCGGGGAAGGCGCTGCATACAGGCGGTGCATACAGCCTAACGTTCTTGGGGTGGTGGATCTTTATTTTATTTTACTTTGAGAAGCAAAGTGGCTCGAGCTACAAGGCGCAGCAGCAGTTTGGTATAATAACAGCAGTGAGCTTATCTTCATGCTGTAAACTCCAGTGAGCGTTTTGGCTGTGAGCCAGTTGCAAATACTGTGGCTTTACGTCTACACTAAAAAGGCTAAATCCAGTAAACTTACCCCACAGCTGGGTTTCAGAGAGGTCTAAGACTTGCATCCTGTTGTCCAAGAGAGCCTCTGTGGAGTCATTCTGCCTAAAGAAAGAAAGCGTCATCTGTCGGAATGTCTGCAGGGAAGGCCAGGTGTCCCAGGAAGGGATCTGGCCCAACCACAGCAGTAAAATAAGTTCTGATCGTAAGCAGGTGTTAATGAACTAACTACAATTAGTTACCTCTAACTGTACTCTGGGCTGTAATAGGAGTTAATGGCAGTCTCTGGAAGGCTGGTGAAGAAGGGAACTGAGGCCCTTGCCCAAGCTTCCTACCCAACAACCTTTACACAAGAAATAGGCTCAGCTGTTTTCCCCTTTTGGTTGGGGAAAAAAGGGCACTCTTGATTGCATTTCACAGGGAGTCTTGTCCTGTTTTTTGGGGGTGGCAGCAGGAGTGCTCTCATTGGTTAAGTTTGAGGAGTGTGCTGGGGCCTGCTAACAATAAATCAGATGCATAAAGCTGTAGCATCATTTGGTCAAAAAGAGTAAAAATATAAGGCATAACAGAGGTTAGGATTTAGTGCTGAATGCATCAGGATTTCCATAGTTTTAGCTGTTCCAAAGTCTTCCTTTATGCTCAGCACTTCTGTGCTCAAGCTCAAAGGTTATGAGAGAAAAAAAAAAAAAAAGAAAATTTAGCAATACCAACTGTTTCTGAAGTAGAAGCTCTAACTGAGTTTTATTGGAGGAAGCAGTAAGGAATGGGTGTATTTTACATTGCAACATATTATTCTTTAGGTATCAGAAGCAGTAGCACCTTTGATGGTTTACCATAGTTCATCAGCTTCACCCTGTTGTGAAAGAGGACTACATTTTGTATGTGCACATGCACTTCACAGTGGCCTTCTTGGAAAATGCTTCTGTTCCTGGCTTTTCTGGAAAAACTCAACATAATTGTAGGACACTGACCACAGATTTCTATTCACATTGCTAATGGATATTCAAACTGCAACTTGAGCATGCTTGACAATGCTCTTCTGTTCCACCCGTTTTCCCCAATGAATTAACTTGCAAGTGACATTAATTAGAACCCATCCCTTTAATGGACACTTCAGTTCCGTAGTTGTAGTCTGTTGTTTAGTGACTTGCCTTACTTTCGTACAGTCCCTCCCTTCAGTGTTTCCTCCAAGTCAGTGCTACTGATTGTTGCTCAGACAGTGCCTTGCCTACTTTTGTCTAGCAGGCTGGTAGGAAATAAGTTGAATTTTACATGTATGCTTTTGGCATGCCTGCTTGTTTCTAGGCAATGCAGCTCTCCACTGTCTGTGCCAGATTCTGTACTCTCAAACAATACAGTTATTATGCTTCATCTGCTGAAGTAAAATGTTGGCATGATTTTCTGGTGTCTCAATGGTGCTGTCCTCATACTCTCTGTGTGACTGTGCTTTGTTGTGAAAGCAAACCCTTATTCCATGGTATCCAGAGCTGTAGACTCTCACACCAACATCTCACAGATGTGAAGGCCAACAGATATACACAGAATCTGCAGAAAAACAGATCCTGTCTGCCTTCTTAGCAATGTTGTCACCCTTGTTTGTAGCAGACTTCAGATCTGTAAGTACAAAAGACCAAAAGCTTTTTTGAGGTTAAACTACAAGAGAAACACTGAGTCTTCATGAGATCTTAAAAAACAAAAAGTGTTGAGGGATGGTCTTTTTGACAAAATTGCTGTGCAGTGCAGCCACACAGAACTGGGGGAACATTTTCTTTTAATCCTATATCAGATAGTTTGTATGCTCTTGAGTTACCTAGTTAATTAGAAGCTTCTGAAGTGAGTCCAGCTTATGTTGGTTGATTCTTGACAAAATCCAGTGACAAACCCTGACTTTTGAAAATTATACTTAATCAATTTCTCCATAGCTCCAAGAAAAAAATTAATGAGCAGGAGGTGGGTGCTTATAATATATGGTGTTTTTTCTCTGGAGGCAGTGACAGGACCTGAGAGAACTGGCATGAAACTGTGACAGAGGATGTTCGTATTGGGAAAAGCTTCTTCCTGGAGAGGGTGGTTGGGTACTGGAGCAGGATACCCAGTGAGGTCATTGTAGCACTGAGCTTGCTGTAGTTTGAGAAGCATCTGGACAATGCACTCAGTCACATGGTCTGATTTTTGGGTGATCTTACTTGGAGCTAGGAGTTGGACTTGATGATTCTTATCGATCCAATCTAACTCAGGATATTCTATGATCCTATGATTTTTAGAATTAGAAGAGAGTTACCTAAATCTCAGCAGCATTTACCTCAGCTGCCCTAGTGTGTGTATCAGTTTGTTGTTTAATGAAGTCTCATGGTTGAATGTAAACACTATTTAGAAACCTGTCTGTGTTCTCTCCAATCCCCTCAGGCTTGCTGTCATCCGGGATCAAGTGGTTTTTGCTGTTCAGCAGGAGTACGTGCTTCTTGGAGATCAGCTTCTGGTCCTGCAGACAGGAGACGAAGTTGCCATCATCCCGCCAATTAGTGGAGGCTGAACCTGTGCAAGCTCTGTTAGGTAGGTATCACTTCTTGCTTCACATCCTGTGGAGGATCATCCTATGTTAAATTATCTGATGGATTCTGTACAGTCTTCCTATAATATTTTTCTGTTTAGATCCTGAGATCTGGTGTGCAGTTATCCCCGTCTACATCTGGTACTCTTTGGAGAGAGCATAAGTTGTGTTTCCTGCTGGAGAGAATTGTTGTGCTGACCAGAAATTATAAGCTGTTGCTTGAATAAACGATTAGCGCACATAAGTAAATGGAATCAAATTGACAATGAGGTCAGGCATTGTTTTTTTTTTTTTTTTAGGTTTTATTATGCTTTGGTAGTTTCTTTCTGGCTGTCAGTAGATATCCAGCTTGCGTAAGTAAGAAGATAATGAAAAATGTCCTGCCACTTTTTAACAGATAGGATGATACAGAAGAAGAATTAATTGATGATTTAAAACAACAACAACAACAAAAATTCATTTTTTTCTTTTTTCTTTTTTGCTGTCAAGTGGTCAAGTGTCCCTAGCACAGATTCGTGCTTTCCAGTGTAGCTTATTCTACTGTTGCTTCTCAGTCCACTTATATTCCTCTTCATTCTATAGATGAACTGGTAACTGATGTCTACACAAAACATTTAGAAGTGGCACTAGTGCCATTGAAACAGGCTGATAGGATGAAAACTTGGATGTCCTGGAGAGCATATTAAACTTTGAATTAATTGCAAAAATCTCTAGTTTAAACTGTGATTGATTATAGGATAAGACTGAAAGAATAGGCTGACAGGGTTACCACAAATTTGCTAACAAGTGGTTTGTGCTTGTAGATTGTGCTGTTGAGCTGAACCTTGAACTAGTTTTTGTTTTGTCCTAATGCACCAGACTTTCCTGCAAGGCAGGAGCCCATCTGCATTAGAAAGAGATCTTCCCATGGTATTTGCACTTAATATTCTCTCAGCAAGTCTGCTGAGAAGTGAATTTGCCATGAGGACTGGTCTCTTGGGATGAGTAAGAAGATTGTACATGTTTTCTGAATAATTTGGGGCATCAGTATGGGATAAAAGGCAGTTGGCAAATGTTAGTACTGCCAAAAACAACTACAGAATCTGTTTGGTTTTAGCCCTTCTAGGGAGCCATGGATGAAAGAGAGGATGTGCCAAAAGATTTTATCAAGCTCAAGTCTGAAAAGCTGTCTGTAGATGAAGTGTCAGAACTGGTCATTTCACCATGCTGTGGGGCAGTGTCTCTGTTCATTGGTGAGTTTAATGTTTCAGAGCTGGATCTCTGGATGTGTTAATAGTCTAATAAATGGAACCCAGCTTGTCCCACACCCCAAACTCGTGCTTCTCAAATAAATAAATTTCTGGACTGAGCCCAGGACATTTAGAAGACTCATTCGGAATTATTTAGAACAAGACCACGGCAACTCTTAAACAGTTGCATTGCAACTGAGTGGTGAGAAGCTTCCCTGCTGGTGTGGCTGTGCTAGGACTGAACGGAACAGTAGTGCTGGAAGACAGTCCTGCTTGTAAGTTACTCTACTGTTCCCCTGGTCAGAGTTTATTCAAGGTGGAAAGTAGAGGTTCTGCAATAAAACACAAGTACTCACCTGTGTGAAAACTTCTGCAATTCAGAAATTGGTTGAAGAAAAAGTCTTGTTCTACCAATGGGCTGGTGCAGGTTGAGTCTGCTGGCTCCAACGTGAGTTTAAAATACATGGTATGAATCTTCAAACCCTTTCTTTGCTCAAACTTGAGTACCTGTGGGCTTCTGAGTACTAAGCACTTAAATTAACATAAAAGATGTTCCAGCTTTGAGCATTACAGACAGTGTATTTTTGTAATCTCTACGCTGAATTATTCCTCGTATATTAAAGATTTCTCTTGTTTGAAGAATCTCCTTACATAGCCTTAACTAGAGGAAGTCATTTGTGTTTCGAGTACTATCCTTGGCCTCAGAGGGAGGTCCTGAGTTTTACTCTTTTCACTCTTGCTTTCTTTTTATAACTTATTTGTGTTTAGGTACTACGAGAAATAATTTTGAAGGGAAAAAAGTGGTTCGCTTAGAGTATGAAGCATATACTTCAATGGCAGAGATGGAAATAAAGAAAATCTGCAGAGATGTTAGACAGAAGTGGCCATCAGTCAGACATATTGCGATGCATCACAGACTTGGGTATGTATAAATAGACCACATTATTCTTCAAATGGTATATTAATCCTTGTGTGATGCTTACGTACTTGAAGGTTATGCAGGAGTCTATGAAAACTGTAGTGCATCAAAGCTTGCTACTGTATCATGCTGTCAGTAAGGAACTATGTTTCAGAAATAAAGTCTTATTTTTCAAAATATTTATTTAGTAGTATTTGCTGGAATCTACATTAAGTCATCAGGAACCTCTGTCCTATTGTAATGGTTTAAGAGTGGGGAAAAGAGATCAAGATTTCCTTGCAGGAAAAGGCCATTATGTTTGTGAAGTTCTCTTCCACTTCTGCAAAATGTCGCTTCTTTTTTTCTGTCAGATCTAAGTAATGGAACTTAAGATGTTAGAATATGAAGTTGAAAGAGAGGCATGGTAATTGCCAGTCATGCTTGTAAGAATATCTCTTATTCCTTGCATTGGATACACATTTTTTTATTGGATGTAAACCAGTGAATGGTTTAACATAGTCCTAAGCCCTCAATGTTCATCAGATTTCTGGCTGAAATTTGCAGGATTTGTGTTGTGTGTTGCAAATATTTGTTTCTTTCCCACCCCCTTGCCCAACAGGAAGAACTTTGAACGTGATCACAAAGGTTAATATTAACTCTGAGGGGTAGTTTCTTTGGATTTCTTCTATAGTCAACAGAGAGAGAAATTAATTCTCTTTGAATAGCAACTCAGAGTACTGAAGCTTAGATTTTTTCTGAGCTGTTTGCTAATGGAGTCTTACTATGTAGGAAGGGTTGGGAGGCAGCTTTTGGAAATAGTGACCTTGTGAGGGGTAGTATAAAACTTTGTGCAACATCTGTTAGCTTGGCTTGGTAAGAATGACCCACCAAATAGGAAAAGAAACTTGCTTTGTAGTCAACATTTGATAAAACTAAAATTTTGTTGCAAAATCTGTTTACTTTGAGATGCATAATATCTTTTTTTCACATATCGTCTCAGTTTGCATAAGAATCTCTGGGATTTTTGGTTAGCTTCCTGTTCCAGACCAGTTATTGTTCATTATTGAGCACAGTTTCCAGAGAGCTTCCTTTGTTGCAAGATAGTAATTTTCATCTTCTAATTCCATAGACTTATTTTTTAAAAAAGAAGAAGGAGTAGGGAAAAAAAAAAAAAAAAAGCCTATGACTGGTGGTTTTATTTATTTTAAAACATGGAATTCCTACATCTGATGCTGATTTTGGTTGTGGTTTTCTTTCTGTTTAAATGTGCATAAGCTTTTGGACATGGCTTGACACTTACTCAGTGTGAATGAGTCAGGAGAGCATGTGGCCAGAATAATAGTGTGCCATGGCTACAACTTTTGGGCACTCTAGATGTTAAGCATTAGCTAAAGCTTCTGTTGTTCCTCTCTCTCTAGAGTGGTTCCAGTAACAGAGGCAAGTGTAATGATTGCAGTCTCATCGCCACACAGAGCAGAATCCCTTGAAGCTGTAACATACTGCATCAACACTTTAAAAGCGTTTGTCCCAATATGGAAAAAGGTATGTCTGGGACAAATTTGGTTCTAGCCTGTACAAGGATCTTAGATAGCTGGACTGGAGGCTGCTGCTGGCTCTTAGGGAAGGAGCTGTACTGTTATGAGCAGCAGTTGCTTCTAAAGAGATAATTTCTGCTAGCACCATTGAATTTACTTTAATGCAACCAGGCCTGTATATGGCATTCAGGCACTGGGAAGACCCTCCCTTGCTTATGCCTTCCAGCTGCACTTCCTCTCAACACCTTCCTGGGGTCAGAGTGGAGGATTCTTGAGCTCATCTCTTCTGAGTGGCAACGTTCAGTTCAGCATAGATTAGTGGAAGAACTTAGAATGTGTCTCTTGGATGCCATTGCAGTTTGTAAAAGCAGTATTTCTTTCTATTTTTCTCTCATCTTTATGGCTGTTCATAAGCACAAAGCATTATGCAGCAGTACGCATACACACGGTAACAGCACACAGTGAAGGACTATTCAGTGGTCCCAAAGCTTATATGGAGATACAATGTGTGTAAAAGTGCAGCCTAAGTCTAGAAGGAGCCATGTTGCATAACCACAGCAATGCCTGCAATTAATGAACGTTACCTCTGTCTTCTCTTGCAGACCAAACTTGACATGTAGTAACAGTAGTTCTCTGACTTGTTGCTCAGTGTAGAGCACTGTCTTAAGCATCATTGCTTTTCTGACATTTCCTTGAGGAGAATGAAGTTTTATGATTCCAGAAAGAATAATTGGACTCACAATCTTGCTGAATTTGCTACTTGGGACTGGGCTGCTATTGTGTAGTCCAGTCTGTCCTAAAGATGTGATACTGTATTTTTACTATTGCTGTCACTTTTTTTTAAAAACAAACAAACAAACAAAAAAAAAAACCTGACATTTTCTAAACATTTAAATACTCTAATTCCTAAAAATGATGGTAGTGTTTAGAACACAAGTGCTATGTACTATACAGCTTCTGCATCCTTTCTTCTAGATTTGTTTCCTTAAGTGACTTCAGCATAGATGAGGCCTTCTAAATGTAATGTGTTCAGCTCCAGGTTCAGCATCTGCCTACATGTAAGTCAGTGTTTTCTAAAGATGACCCCCCTTTTCTGGTTGCCAGCTAAGTGCAGTGTAGTCCTGACATGGTCAGCAAATAATAGCAAGATGACTGTTGAGGTGTTGTCCTGGCTTGTGACTGTATGAAGCAGACTCCTACAATATTTCCCTTTCTTTGTTTGTATTCACAGGAGATTTATGAAGATGAGTATTCTTGGAAAGAAAACAAGGAATGCTTTTGGACAAATTCAGAAAAATGACTGTACTCTTATAAATAAAGTGTTATTGCACCTAATGAGCATTCTGCTTTAGCTTTGAGTTGTTCTTACATAAAATCTATATGATTTTAAGTAGTTGTAATGGGCATTTCAGTCTCAATAATATATTTAGGACTGTATGACATTAATGAGCAATAGCTGGGATTTTCAAGTCCTTTGAAATAATCTTTCTGTAGTTTTTAACATGGAGTCAGTTATTAAAACTA
This sequence comes from Coturnix japonica, assembly GCF_054131305.1. Taxonomy (NCBI): domain Eukaryota; kingdom Metazoa; phylum Chordata; class Aves; order Galliformes; family Phasianidae; genus Coturnix; species Coturnix japonica. The sequence goes on along the minus strand of NC_140702.1, from coordinate 54,996,351 downwards.
TCTTTCCTAAGATTCATGGTTGCAAGACATTTAGTCCTCAGTGATATATACTGTTTTAGTGCTTCTGTGTTTGTAGTCTTTGTTTGCTGTTTTAATGGGAGGTTACAACAAGACAATTGGAATTTTTTTTTTAAGTCTTAAAAAATAATCCTGATTTTAATTTTATATGAATGAGTCAGTTTGCACACTTTATGCTATTTTGACATTCTTGCAACATGAAAGCATCTTGAAGTAGGTTAACAGTTTTTTCTTCTCTGTGCAGACAAAGAAGAAAATATAAACTTTGCCACGGTGTAGTTAACTTCTTGGTAGTGGTTGCTTTCCAGTAGCTGTGTCTCACAGAAACATGCAGCTGGTATTACAAGTCCTTTGCATTAAAGATGTATGAACTGACCTTGATTCAAAATTAGATTTAATACTCTCTTGGCAACAAGCTTGCATTAGCAATAGCACATAAACCTGTACTTAACTAACGATGTCTAGACATGATTGATTTTGAAGGACTTTTTTTGACTGCGTAATTTTGTGGGTCTGCAGAAAAAAAAAATCCATAAGTTTAAATAGCTTTAATAGTTTGACTTTAGACAAGTTAGGATGCAAAGTCATCAGAATGGATTAGTTGTTCAAAGAAAAGTTAAATCTGTTGTATACGCAAGTTGCAAAGAGTTCATAGCTTTATGTATGCCTTTAAATTCATATTTACATTTTTAATAGCTTTTCTTATGTTTTACAGTGTAAGAGAAAAGGACAGACATAATATGCCTGTTCTTTCACTGTAGGCAATAGGCTGCTTATCTGATTAGGTCAGGTTTCTTTATATTACCATTCTGTACCATAAAACATGGTAGATGCTAAAAGTTCAAGGTGCTGTCATGTATGGTATTTTTACTGATGACAAACGGCAGATTTAGCTAATTGTTATTGAGGTAGAAAAGATAGGTATTCTAAGAAAAGGGGAATGAAATTAAGTAAAACCATTTGCTGAAGCTTATATATCATTTCATAACATAATACTTAAGCCTCAGCTTTATAAATCTGTTTCATTATGTTTGCAGTAGAAACTTTCGCAGTTGCTAGCAGCACAAAATGAAACTGGAAAAATAGGCAGTGATTTTCTTCCCCAGTGATGTCAGTCATTTTTAATGTTTAGTGATGGTTACTGTACTAGGTAACCTAAACCCCAGAAAAAACACACAACTTCAGGTAAAGGAGTGGTTAAACTGGTTTAAGTTTTATAGCGTAGTGCTGCACTTTCTCTCAATGGAAGTGAGTTCTTCCTCTGCAGGGCAGCAGCTGCTCCTTGTATGCATGTATGTACACAGCTTCCAAACCATGTGGGCTCTATTAGCTAGGCAGGGCTGAACAAGTTAAAGGTTGCATGGATGTTGGAGAGAAGCCCTCTGTTAATTTGGGTATAATTTTTGCTGGGAATTGTATGGAATCCTGACTACAGATCACTTCTTCAGACAAGTGATTATTTTTGTTCTTAACAAAACAAACAAACAAAAAACCTTGAAAAAACACACACAAAAGAAAAAATTAAACCCCAAATCAATAAAAAACAATCAAATACACAAACAATTTCCAGTGTTTTTTGGGTTTTGTATGTGTGTTTGTATGTGTTTTTGCACTTTAATTTGTTTGGTGTTACCATCCAAGTGGTTAATTTCAAGCAAATGGCTAGCTTGCCTTGTGATGTAAGGTTCATGAAAGAAGTAAAGCCTGTACAGTTCTTACGTGCTCAAGCTGTGCTTTGATGCAGAAGACTGATATGTAGAAGAGTTAAAATGTGCTTGGATTCAGAAAACCTTAGGATGATCTAGGTTGTAGAAAATATTCAAGATCATCAAGTCCAGTGATTGAGGGCAATTCCTGTGTAATCACGCTGTTGCCTTAGTACTTCTCTGGTGCTTCAATCTCTTTGAGGATTTGTCCAGGGTGACCTTAAGTGCACCTTCTCCTTCAGCAATGCAGCTGGGAAGTAGGGTGCAGAAAAGAAGAGAAAGAATAATGGTGTACTTCCCTGCAGTGACCAGGAACAATGAATGGAAGAGATGCTGTACTGAGTCACAGCTGAGTGCTACAATGTGTGTATGCTGCCATGGTCAAAACAATGAAATGTCATTTTGTGTCCCTAGCTGTGCATGAGGCAAGTACTGCTTTGTTCTGGAACAATGATGCATCAGTATTGTGTAACTTTGGGTTCTTCTGCTGGCATCTGAAAGCAAAGTGGAAAAGCCTCTAGGAGAGATGATGTGCATAGAGGTAAAATGTATCTCACTTAAATGTAAATACATACCCTGAGCTCTTCGTTAAGGCTCCTTCTGTAGTGCTACATTCTCTGCTAGGAAGAAATTATTTTAAGATGGCAAATTACTCTTACTCTAAGATAGTTGCCTGAGGCTATGTCTAGAGCAACCCAGAACTGCTTCCAAATTTCCAGGCCTGGGGATGAACTTCAGCTGTTTGACTGCATGTGAGGGAAAGATGTGGCTGCACATGTCCTTGTTTCACAGAAGTAGGCTGCTGGGTGAAAACTACCTAGTGTTCTGATGACTGTGAGTTGGTCAATGGAGCAGTGCCAGTGCAAACCTTGTTTTCTGGGATGAGTGCAGCTTTTTTTCTGATTTGGCTATAAGTGAAGGTAATCCTACTTCACTGCTGCTCTTCCAGCTGTGTCACAGAGTGCTGTAGAAATGGGGCTGTTGGGAGAGATGGATGTTCCTGGCAACAGACACTGTAAACCAGAGGGTAAATCTGTGACTTGTGTAGTGACCTGCATGTCAAAGTGTATGCAGAGGAGTAAAGAACGTGTCTTCAGAATGACAGCTCGGCTTCTGAAAAGTCTTGGATTTGACTGGCAATATTTAAATAGACTATTCCCTTTGTCTGTACATCAGCATTGCATAAGTTTAAGTTTCCTCCATCAAAACCTTTCATTTCGTTCTGATCACAAGAGAAGCTCAGAATGATAGATATTGTGAAAACGCAATGTGAAAATGTAACTGATGGAAGAGGCACCTACCCAGGAGATGGCAGCAGAGGGACAGATGTGTGTGCGGGCAGCCGCCTGGGAGCACAGCCACACTGTGCTGGGCTCCATCTGCTGCAAAATACAGGTGCTCACCTCTGTAATCCATGAAACTACTGCTGTTGTACTCAGTAATGTGGTCTTTAAGATACTCAAGTTTAGTTTAAACTGTCGTTTCTTACAGCTTGCTTTGCCTGTAGCTGTTCAGGGAATTTCTTCTTCCCAGACTATCTAATCATAGAATCATAGGAGGATTTAGGTTGCAAGGGTCCTTAGAGACCCTCTAATTCAACTCCCCTGCCATGGGCAGGATTCCCACCCACCAAATCAGGTTGCCCAGGACTGTGTCCAACTTGGGGCCTTGAGCATCTCCAGAAATGGGGCATCAGTTAACTTGCCTGTGCCAGTGCCTCGCCATGCTCTGAGGGAAGAATTTTTGCCTAACATCTGATTAAATCATCCCGTTTAGTTTAAAGCTATTTCCCTTTGTCCTATCACTATCCATGTAAAAAGTCAGTCTTCCTTCTGTTTGTAAGCTCTTCGAGTACTACTTAAACTGTTAATGAAGTATAATGAAAGTAGCTCTGCTGTAAGCTCTGAAAATTCAGTTTTGAGCTTTTCCATTAAGTGCTGTCTTGCAGAGGTACATGAAGAGTTAAAAACAGGTGGATGACTACAAATGAGAAGTGTTTCTTTTAATATCTTAGGACTGTGATTTTCTTGGTCCAGAAAACCAACCAACAAACCACAGTCTTATAATATGAATCACATTACAAAAATTAGCATCCTTATAGATTTTGGTAGCAATTCTGTTTTAAAAGTTTGATTCCTGCTTCTTTGAGGGAAAGAGGTAAATAGTTTTTAAAACTAGCACATCAAGGCCTGAGATTGCCTATGAAAAATGAATAATTGAAGGCACGAAGGTTGATTGAAAAGATAGGAGTTGGCTTTCCTGAGGTTGTGGGAATTATGTACACTTTATTACCTGTTAAGGTAACAAAAAGTTGATGTAGTTAACTATAGATTTCATATTTGTACCATTTATTTAATGTGCAAGGTTCTGTTATGAGCCAGTTTTGTATATAAAAGATCATACATGCAAGTTAGTAGAAAAGGGAGCTGGTTTTCAATTATACTAAACACCAAAATATGGTGAGTGACAAAATGTTGTGCTTTAAGATTAGAAACATTTGATTCTGTTTTATGGGAATTTTAAGGCTTGTAGCCATAAAGCATATAGGCACAAGACACAGCGCTGGCAGAATACAGTGTAATTTTAGATGCCATAGAAAATAATCACATGCATATGGGAAGGCCTGGCCCTGGTAATGTAGCAGCACTCAGAGCTATCAAAATATAGATGTATTGTGCTAATGTGAACTGATTGGTAGTACAAAATAGTGTACTGGTTGTCTAATTCTCGTACCTATAATCTACAAGATTTTCAGTGCAGCTTCTTTGTGTACCGCACAGAGTCATCATCTTAGGGTTCTTTGCTGTGTGCTACTGGAATAATGATATACTTGAGCCCATTTTATACAGTGCTTTTTCGGTAGCATCTCTTTCTTTAAGTTGTTGTATAAAAAAAATGAGTCTGTGTCCAGCAGTATTCTTGTTTTTATTATAATAATGCTACTAGGCCTTCAGGTAGGCACCACAGAGATACAGTCCCTGCTCCCAGAGAGCTTACACACTAGTTTTCAGAAGTCTGTTTGCTTATAAACTCTCTTTTCCATCCCAAATCTACATGTAGTCTCATGTGAAACTCTGAGTTTAGACTTGATTCTAATACTTCAAGAAGTCAGCAGCTAGATTCAAGACTAAGATCAGATACAACTTGAGATTGTTGAGTGAGTTCCTGACTTCTCTGCTGCAAGCACAAACAGAAGTACATGCCGAAGTCCAACATTTTGAGTATTATTTCATTTGCAACATGCTTTTTTTTTGTTTTTTAAAAAAGTAAAACTAAAAAAATCCACAATACAAAATATACATTATATTTCCAGCATTATTTGTGGCTGTGCCAACTTAACTTAAAAGTGCAGTAAAGTCACCCATAACAAAAACTGAACTAGCCATTTAAGTACTAATCATGAAAGAAAAAATAAAACTAGTAACTTGAAGTGATTAGGATAGAAAACCTTACACATTGCTATGCCTTCCCTTTATTTCAGGGCAAGTATTATTCCCAGGACTGAGAGGACAAAATAAAACCCAATGTAGACTGGTGAACTGAATGACCACTGTCCTATTAATGAACTGTTAAATAAGCAAGATGTTGGGTATCAGATATTGACCTGTATTTCATACCTGTGGTTGAAGAAGAAAGTCTGGCTCACTGCCTACACCATTTCTAGTACAGCAGCATGAGAGATGATATATACTAGTCTGCTTTGTTGTGAAATTCCTCCTATGGCCTATTTTATGATCCTGGTTATGTAGAAATTTCTCACACATGTAGGTGTAGGATTTTGTTTTCTTCCTTATGACTTCATACAGTAATTGAGACAAATTTTTATCTTTACTTTTGGAGCATTTTCTTGTAGGGTTCATAACTATAAGTCAGGACCACATTCTTTAGGTTTGAACAATGGCTTTTTTTTTTTTTTTTTTTTTTTTTTTAAATTTTAAAATAATTGTTTTGGTCACAAACTCAGCTAATGGCAACAATCTTGTCTGACAGTGGAGATCAGAATCCAGACTGTTTCTCAGAACGCTGAAGAAAAAACACTGAACAAATGTGTAACCTCCAACAGATACAAAATAAATCCAAAACACATACAATTATACTGAGAACAATCCAGCTGTCACTGCAGATGAAGCTGTTATTTGCCAAAGAGATGATTGGCTCATGACTGATTAATCTTTAGTGATTCAAAAAGAAGACTGAATAAAACTTCCAAACATGCTCAAATGTAGTTTTTTAAATGTCCCTTGGAAAATAATTCCAAAAGTGCCTAACTGTATTTACAAACTAGTTTCTGGGGAGAGAAAATGTAACTTCAGGTTCCGTGTCAGGCATATTTAAATGTTTTACTCTTCAAGTAAATCACATCAAGTCGGAAGCAATTTTAGTTACGTGGCAGCATCCATAAAGACAACACATGTGTCTTCTGTCACAACTGCACTTAAGTAACCACCAGCTATGAGAGTGAAAGGCAGACAGAAGGCCAAATCCCCTGACTGTTACCAGTCTTACAGGGCCTTCTGACTGATCTATCATTAAAACTGGGCAGCACGTGGTAAATTTGAGCTGTGTAACTTACGCAAACACCCAACTTGTGTTCAGAGTTCCTGCAGAGCTTTACGGTACTTTACTATGCAAAATACAAGCTAACTTCTTCAAGACATGAAGACAAAGAACCAAATAAAAAAACGACAAGTAGGTCACACTGAACTTTGGTCTCTGGGAGGGCACTGAGATGCTAGAGAAACAAGTGCAGTGTGCAGTTTATCTTCGAATCATAGAATCACCAAGGTTGGAAAAGACCTGCAGGATCTTCTCCGTCTTCTGTCCTAGCATGTGCATACCACCTCAGTCATATCCCCTTTAGCTCACCTCCTGCTCTCACTATTGCAAAATCTTCCAGTACAGAATTAAGGGCAAGATTTTGACTCTGTTCTCTATTTATGTCAAAAGCTAAACTGATGTCAGGTGGCCTACGCACATAAAGCCCTGCGTAACAGTATCAATTGTTCTTCTCCAGATGAAATTGAAAGCCAGTCGTAACATGACAGAGAACATGTTGTAAGTGGTTATGAAAATCTTATTTTCTTCTCATAGACAGTATTCAGAAGGCAGTTACATGTACTTTGATAATTTGTGATGTTAGTGTGAGGAAATGGTGGCCTTTTGGAACAGTATGCTCATCCAGTTGCCCTGTAGCACGCAGATAGATGTCTTCTTACATAGTTCCCACTTCATAGACTAGTTAAGACAAAGGTTTGCTTGTACAAATTTCTGTAAAACAATAAGGATGGAGCTAGTCAATGAAAAAATGAGTTTTCTTCTCCCAGTCTGGAAGCAGTATAGCAGTATTCACCGCACATTCATCATCAACTTAATAGAAAGTGTCCTTTACACATATGGTACTTGTCAACTGAATTACGAACTGATGCTGTTCCACAATAATCTGAAATAAATTGTTCTGTTTCACTCTGCAGTGGATCAGGAGAAGTGTTGCTGGCACAATACATTACTGTAAACTCCGGACCTGCCAGTTCTAAGGGCTAAGTTTGTTTGAAAGGCAAAAATATACAAGAAAAAGCACTATAAATCACTTCTGTAAAAACAAAACCAACAAACTGTCCTGCAGTTACTCTTATAATAGAGCAGAATCTGTAAAATATTTTCATCTATTAAAAAAACCCAACACTTTAATTAAAAATGTTTAAATGCTATTAAGCTTTAAGGCACTCCAGCTGAAGAACTGATTGGATCACAATTTCTATTGGTGGCTCAGATCTCTCTTTATCCACATAATACATCTTCAGTCTTTGTCTTTCGTGAGTTCTGTAATTTCATCAATATCTTCTATATCCTGTGTCATTTTTTCATACTGTCTCTTGAAAAAGCCAAGCTGTGAAGAGTATGGAAATAACACCATGTTACAATCAGTCATCAGTACTTACATCTCTAGGTTAGGCTAAATACTATGATGGAAGAAATGCATTATGTGTGCATGCACGCACATGCAGTGTTTGATTTGTAGATGATTCCTAACTGTAGAGTGAAAGAAGCTGGGCCTTAATTTCCTGACTGGGGCAACAAATGTTAAAATAGTGGCACTGAGCAGCCAGTCTCCCTGCTAAGACACAGGGATATCTAGGCTGTCTTGGTGTGCCAGGGTCTCCCAAGAACCAATGCTCTGGCATGTACAAAAGCTTTTCCTTCCCTCTTATCAAGGTATCCTTTGTAAATCACTTGATGTCACCCTTCTCTGTTCTTTTTGCCTGTCTGGCATATATTGTCTCCTTGCTTCTATTCCCCAGACTTGTCCACTGAAAATACAGTTGGTGAGCTGTGGGAGGAGGCAGGGGAAGAGACAAAAATGATGTTGCCCTCATTTTAAGGCACTGGCAGCACATTTATCATTTTCATGTTGCCCGTATCTATGGTGATTCACTTCAAATTTTGATTTTAAAAGCTCCCATCAAGATTGGAAAGCCAATCCAGTATTATTCTTACTACTAAACTGCGTATGCAGTTTTGTTCAGTTCCAATGAAGAGAGGTTCCAAAGAAAACAGCCCACATGCGCTTATCCCTTTCTGCTTTTCTTTTTAAGAATATAAACACCTACTTACTTTCCATAAAACAGCAACCAATGCTAACAGCAAGAGGAGTCCAGCCAATATACTGCCAATCACAACACCAATTGGTATCTCAGCTTTCTCATCTGGCTTTATTATTGTAACTGGGATCTGAAAGCAGAGAGATGTGGTAGGGGTTAACATCACTAACAGCATGAAAAGCAAGATTTGTAAACCAAGTACTTATTAAGGATAACTGTAACAGATGTATGCCAAGATCAGTGAATGGAACACACCAGACAATGGCAACCTTTTCACTGGGGTCCACAGGCACTTGCTTGCACCACAGTAGCACTGAACATTTAAATATTAGAGACCCTCCATCGCTCTTGGCCATATACAACAGGCACAGAAACAATCTCTTCATGTCAGCTTTCTGCCTTTCCAGTAACAGGAGTACTTTCAGAATTATCTCCCAGAGTGTGGACACCCTGCTACTAGGTAAACCAGAGATACTGACATGCAGGCTGGGAATAGCTGCGCTTACAGGTGCATCTACTCAAAACAGACTTCAGCTGCATCAGCTAGAGAAGGACTACTTTCAACCGAGTGTTTTTAGACTCCATTCTCTGTAGTAGGCAGCCATAAGAAACAATCGTTAGATCTTCTAGTGTTAATCTGAGTTCTCCCGAGTTAGCTTCAGGAATTTGCAATAAGACACAGGGGTCAAACAGGAGTGCCTCTAGGACATCTGTGCGTCCCAAGAAATACCAGAGAGCTCACAGAACGGCATACAGTGTCTGGAAGTTCATTTTCAGGTGATACCCCATCTAGTTGGATTCCGTATGACCAGCTATCTAGTTTCACATAATGTAGTGGCACAGGGAGATACTGCTGTAGTATTTATGAACTGTCAAATCTTTGGAACGACATGTGTTTAGCATGAAGATTTTTATTTTTTTTTTCCTTCCTGAAACATGATAAAAGAAGTCATGTCAGTTTACTTTCTCAGGGTTGCTCGCTCAGTGCATTTGTCTGGTGTAATTTAATCTTAAGCTTTCTGGGAAACTTGCACTGAGCTGACATCTCAGTGATTTAAGTCATTTCTGCTGGAAAGCTCTACTGCTGTGTTAGGTGTGGCTTTATGTATTCATTTCACTGAGGCAGGCTGGCTTTATGTATTCTCTAACAGAGCAGCTTTAATGATGATTATAGCAGGTTAACATTCTGTCCTCCAGTTGGCAGTCCTTCCCAATGTGGAAAGAATCTAAAAGCTTTTACGCAAAAGTATCAAGCAGTTTCTCCACATAACATCACAAGGTAATATTAATTAATTTGACTACATGGCAATCCAACCCATCCTGATTTTAAAAAGCCAGTATCGTATCTATGTGGAGTTTGCCTGGTTGGAATTCACCTCATCTAATGCTATATCTATAACATGGCCCTTGGCTTCCAATGGAAAAAGACAGACCTTATTTTAGGGCATAATTCACCTTACCTATTTTTAGCAATCACCTATGTGATGTGATTAACTGCACCTCAAATATACCTATTCTTTCTGCTGCTAAGAGTTTATAGGAGTGCTAACTACTGTATGGATACATTACTGTATCTAATGTAGATACTAAGTTGGACGAATCCTAAAACTCTAGCTGCTTTTCTAAAATAGCAGTGTAAGTTGGAAACAAACTCAGATTGCCACTGCATGGTCCCATTCCAAAGGAAGTGTGAAGGAACAGAGAGTGGCCATAATTTCTGGCCTGCCAAGCTATGTGTTCAGTTCTGGATGCTGTCTCCAAGACTGAGGTGGCAAAGGGAACTGTTTGCCCTAGGAGAGTGTATGGTACACCGCCCTTTTACCAGCTGGCACATTTGCCAAATCTTCTCACAGGGCAGGATTCTGTTAAGTTAGGATGGGACTAAACATCTCCAGAACATAATGTGGATAACTTTCATGGTCTGTTCATCCACTGTCTCAGTTGCAGATAATTCAGAGGTTGGCTGAAAAACTACCATTTGTTTGTCAACCGACTTAAAGAAAAAAAACCTGTCACTGAAATAGTTAAATTCTGAAATCACCAACAGCAGTGCAGGAAATACAAATTTGGTAGTATCATGTTCCAGCTGTACAAGAATACACACTCAAGAGTAGTCTATGAGCTAGCTAAAAAGTCTGTGCAATTAAGTGGAATATTTGTATTTTATGTTAACGAGTTTCATCTTCTGGCAGAAATACTATGTCACAAAACAGAGACACTCAGCACACTTCAAATACAAATAATGTAATTTTTCTGCAAAATCATGGCATTACTTACAGACCTACATATATTTTTCCCTTCTTCTGGGATTAGAGGTTTCCTTGGATACTAAGGGATCTTTTTAGAGGTTATTTGCAAAAACAGAATTATCCATGATATAATAATGACAAAAATAGTACCGAAACATGATCTCATGAGCACTTTGAGATAGATCAATCATTTACTGTCTTGGTACATACTTAACTAAATATTCCATTGCCTGTGAAAGGACTATACTACATATTCTTGCAGATATTTGACTCCCGTACTAACTTACACTTTGTTCTTCAAAGATCTGTCTGCCAGCTTCAAACCAAGTACAGTTATAGAAGAAAGATTAAAAACCAGATTTGCTAAAATGTTTCTCAGAGCTTACTTATCTACAACAGTTAATTCTGTCAGAGAAAGAAGTTCAAAGCTTGATCTCTTCATGCAGATTCCTAAGTCTTTAACTGAGTTTTGCTGATACTTCTACGATCCTTTCAAAATCTGAAGATTTTAACTCTGGTTTAAGAAGTAGTCAGATGAAATTAAAACATATTTGTAACATATGGAAGTTTGTATGTAGCCAAAAGGATACATTTGTTCAACATAGTTATACATCATAAGAGGTTGAAATTTGCTATGTACTTCCAAATGACACTGGAAATTAATATAATCAGTTTAATTCAGTAAGAGAAATAAAAAATATATGTATTTAATTATTCATCACTTACAGTTAGGGCATTTTCTCCAATTATAAACAAATCAGTGTTATGCACATTGATTTCTGCCTCAGCAAAGAGTTGCAGTGTTTGGAAAGTGGACTGAAAGAGAAGATGATTAACAAAAATTGTAAAGCTCTATTACAGGACAACTCAGTTAGAAAACAGACATCCTAAAATCTTGTTTTAAATCTTCCCAATTCATAAGAAATTCACTGTATTAAGAAAATCAAAATGATCTTCCTTTTTATTTCTCCCAAGATAATTCATTTATGAAAGGAATTATGTAATCCCAACTTAACTTCTTAATTTTGCTATTTTTATTTATTAACAGTAAAACTACAGAACTCTCCCCCTTTCACCTTCTTTAACAGATCAACTGAAATAGAAGAATTCAATTATTTTTACAGTTATTTCAAAGCTGTCACTGCTGATAGCTAGGAAGTGATGAGAAAAATATGACAGTGAAAAAGGGAGAAATCTCTCTGGCTTTTGAAAGGAATGGAAACTGGATGTTCTTTCCCTTTTTTTTTTTTTTTTTTTTTTTCTTTTCCCATGACCTCTACCCAATTCTTCTCTCTTTTTCCCCCTTTATATTTTTCCTACCACTGTCTGTTCCTCTCCACTGCTTAAATTCTGACATCATGTCCTCAGCTTAAACAAAGAAGACAAAAATCCAGGCCAGTTCCCATTTGAAAAGGGACCATGTGCCAGATACCACTTCCTCTGCAAAAGTATCCAGCTCAGCATTGCTCTTATCCCCATGCCACCTCCCATGTCCTGCTAGCATGCTGGTCCCAAATCCTGCGGTGTCACTGAAGGCAGCTTCTGGTTTGTAAGACTACTTGCCAGCCATCTCAGATGCAGTGAGCATTTTCTCCTTTTGCCTCCTCAACCATTTCTCTGGTTCTGAAAACCCTACCACCATTGCAGGTACAGGTATGGTAGGTCTGACCACAGGAAGTGTGAGATACTGTGATCCTGCAGCCATCAGTGTGCACTGAATGGCCCATCTGCAGCATATAGCGTGCCTGTACCATGGCTGGCTGTCCTGCAAACCTGGATATCTGGAAATCTGCCCAACCATGTTTCAAAACACCTTCCCAATTCCTAAACACATCTTTCTTTCCTTTGTTTAGCAGGAGCATACCAGGAAATCTGTTCTCATCCTGGACAAGGCTGACGACTTGTATTTTTGGCTGTTAGCACTGAATGTTGACAGTCAAATAGAAAACAACAAAATGGGAGATGAAAGGAAAACTGTCATTTTCCATCTTCCCTTCTCATCTGTGAGTGGTAAACAATTTGTTTCTAGGCACTGTCTTGTGCAAGTGACAGCCTTTTATCTGGGTCTCCACCTTCTGCACGTCTGTCAGCACTAACAAATGCTCTTGACCCAGCCAATTTGAAAAACACCATCTTTAAACACAGGCAGATGCTTTTCTTCAAATACTTGCATAAGTACGTTACATTATCAGCCTGACCTTTTCCTTTTAAGAGTTGAATGCTGAAGCTGACAGCAACCCTGCTGTTAAATGTCAATACCTGCATCAGACTTGCCAGACAGGGTAATGAGACTGCGTCATGTTCTTGATGCTCTGTGCAAACCTCGGTCTCTAAGATAGCTTGGTTAGGTGCCTAGCTGAGAAGCCAACATGGTCTCTATTCAAAAGTCTGGTAATTCAAGATGACTAATGTCCTGGAGGACACATGATGATATAAAATGGGAAAGTCAAGGTATTACTGATGGATATTTTTAAGCATCCTGTAGCTCTTTAAGCAAGGACAGTTTCCTTGACACCAACTCTAATAAAAACAAAAAGTCAATTAAAAGTTTTAGACGCCTTCTCTAACAAACTAACTGGCAGAGCTAATAGGCTTTTCCTATTTTGATGTGACTTAAAATGATCGCTATGTAGCCTATGATGTTCAAAAGCTAAAAGCAATATTGTTTTCCAGGCTATGACTACACTTTACTTTGCTCTCTTATGCTGAATTTTGTGGAGCTGTTCCCCTTAAATTAATTTAACAGATGCAGAAAATGTTTCCTACAGCTGTGATGGTCTACATTATTGCTGCATTTTCCTAGATTTTTTTGCTGGAATGAAGGTTACTAGCTCCATTATCTAGCTTTACTCCTTACTTCTTGGTTTAAGTTCTCAATCCATACAAACATGATAACATAATATTTTTAGACTGGAAAGTTCTCTTTAATGAGCTTTGTAAAGCATCAGGAACTTGAAAATACTTGGGTATTGATTCCTTCATGAATACACTAGTGGTACTCACAGCAGCAAAGGTACCATTCCAGATTCTGGTGGACACGTTCACAAAATACTCTCCCTTCAGCACGAGGTCTTCCAGTTTGCATGTGATGGTACTGCACTTTGCATTCTTACAGTTCTTCCAGGGGAAACAGCAAGGAGAGACAATGGTATGCATTTCAAATTACACTTTTAGTAATGGTTCTTTAACATGTAGGTAAAAGTTTTACTGCCCCATGCCCACATGTTAACTGTGTGCACACTGTGAAGAACACACAGTGCTTCTTCTCTCTCATGCAGATGCAGTATGCATGAGAACATCACTCCTGCACACCAGGTGAGTAATACCATGGCCATCACAAACATTGCCACAGGTGTAGCAGCAAATGTCAACCCTGTACCCACGTCTTACTTACCAGCTCTTTCACAGCTCTGAGGTTTTCTTTCTTGAAAGATGCAGAGTAAGGTCTTTTTCCTATCTGCAGGGGATTTATCTGAACTTCACAAGTAACACCTCTGGCCTAGGAAAGAAACCGCAGAATTAAAACTGGTTGTCATACCCTGAAGTTTACAGTCATCATAATACCATACATTCATGATGGCATGGCGACTGTGAAGTTACAGGTTGTGAATTATATAATATTGGATAATTTAGACACTAATAGACAATATATTTCATAGTCTGCTCTTTCAGTAATTTTTTTCCTCCTAGATCATACTGAAAGTTCTGTGCTGATAAAAAAATTCCATTTTTATTATATTCCTCTGAGGAGCTTGGAGAAGAATCTAGTTGAAGAGTTCCAGGGTAATATGAAAACTTGATTGTGCACTGCACAGATAGCTGGCATCTGCCAAGGACTAGACTAGTGTAATGGTGGTGGTCTGGTCCTCCCCCAGCCTTTCCCATCTGTGACTACGAGACAAAAAGAAATCTCAGCCACACTGAAGGCTGATGTACATACTAATGGCTAACTCTCAAAACATGGCAGCTTATATGGCTCAGTTCTTCACCTGATCTGTGTCAACTGCAGTTGTGTACATCAGTGGGTTGTCTTTGCTGGTTAATTCTGGAAGATGGATCTTCACAGATGCCATCTTCACCGGAATACTTCCTGTTGTTACCTGCAAAACAAATAACTTATAGTGATACTTACATACACATATATCAGTTGGTATAGCACAAGAAAACCAAAATAAGGATTAAGAAAGAACAGGATTATTTTTGCATCAATACTTTTATTTTAATACATTTAATAGGGTAAATAATGATAGTATACCCTAATGGAAAGTGTACTATCCTGTACACCTTCAGGAGTACCTAATATGCAGTATAGCTTTAGGTACCAGTCTGTTTCCTTAGCAAACCTCTTATTAACTGAGTGAGATTTTTTTTTGAAGAGCAAATATTCTACCACAGCCAATAAGCCTTTACAGCACAAGTTACAGGAATGTAAATGCAAGTATATAATTTAAGCTTCTTCCACATTTCATATTTGGATGTAGGTTTTTTTTGTTGTTGTTGTTTTGTTTTGTTTTGTTTTTTAAGGTATTTAATAAATGTTGTGATCTGGGTAGTTCTTGCATCTGGTTTGAGCACTTAACCCTCGCCAAACTTAAATTTCAAAGTCCAAGCCTGCAAAGACTTATTTTCCTTTGTCAAGTGAACAGAAGACAAATATGCTCTGTGAACAAATGGTATAAATTGGACTGAAGTTAAGCATTAACCATCTTCCAAATGCATAAACAATGCAGGACCAATCCCTCCCTAGCCTACTCATGCATTAAGTGCAAATTTCATTCTTGACCTCATAAGACTGTAAGCATTTATCCCCCAGCTATTTGCCTTTTTTTTTTTTTTTTTCTTTTCTTTTTTCTATTTGACTGGTTCAAAAGCATCAAAATCAGACAGTGAAACAGAACTGTTTTTTCAACTGTGTTTTGTGTCCCAGTTACAGGAGGTGGTAAAGTGGTTTCACAAACCAGAACCAGAAACATTTACTAACCTTCACTGAGAAGTTGAATGTGGGGCCAATATCTTCAAAATTATTCACAGTGGAAGGAATGTTATAACCAGAGTATACTTCATAGAAGTTGATGCTGGCAGCCCTAGTTAACAACCACAAAACAATACATTTCAGTTGGCAGCTACTTTGAAAACATATGCAACTGGATCTGCTTTGGTTTGTTTTAAGTTTGTGAACTGGGTCAAAAGCATAATGAGAAGAAAAATCAGTCACTTGTACTGGTCTTTGAATTTTACAAATTTGGTTAAGAAAAGAAGAACTATACTGAAGCCCAAACCCAAGCAAGCATGTGGAGCCAGCAGCACAGTGAGGTATGTGACAGAACAACATGGTGGGAGGGCCTGTGTGTGTTTCAGGTGTTCAACCAGGTGGGACCACATTCAAAGACAAAAAAACAAAGCATCCCTCTGTAAATAATTGCTTCTGTGTGCTCCTTGTGAGCAACATCTCTGCTGAAACATCTCAGAATTTTATAGTCTTCATCCTAGAGAGGGTTTACTCAAGAAGTTAAAAAAGTAGAATATGGGAAGTGAGTTATCAAGGAGCAGAGGCTATCATGACTCCTTCTAGCAGCTCTGTCTTGCACAGACTACAGATCCCTTCTGTTTAGCAGTGCTGCTCTATCTATTTAATCTGGGTAACATCTGTGAATACAATGCCAAATTAATTTGCAGTCTCACAGAGGTGCTTCCTGAGGCACTTCCTGAGGTGCTCTTCCAACTGTGCCAAGTACCCTCTGTGATCCTCCATGCTTTTTCCCATGAGGCCTTTCCCCGCAGGGCTCTTTCTCTTTCTTATTGCTTGAATCTCCAGTTCTTCTAGTTTGCAAAGCTTCCCGTCCTTGCTGTTGTAACTGATAAAACTGATTCCCACCTCTGAAAACCCAAATCAGCAGATTTTTTTTTGCTAGAAAGGCCTCCCTTCAGTGAGATGACTTTTTTCTCTCTGTTCTTGCTTTAAAAGTGTTACTCACTAAAATACCTGTCAGAGGAGGGAACTATTTCCATACTGATATTTGCTAAGAGTTACTAAATCCAAGAGAAGCATTGCCTTAATGTGTACTTCCTTCAGTTCTTTTAAGCTGGTTCATCTCCAAGAATAACAAAAAAACTTTTCTGACTGTAGAGATTCCTTCATGCCTTAACTTGCATAGGAAATTACATTTTCTGATACTACAGGGGATGCAGGTGAATTTGAAACTCTATTTTTCCTTGAAGCAACTTTTCTATAAGCTCTCTGTCTGTTGTTTTTTGTTTGTTTGTTTTTTGTTTTTCTGTACTTATTTGCCAGCTAAAATAAATTTGCTGAATCAACTTTGCACCATCTGAAATTCCTACTGAGCTACTCCTTAATTTGGTGTGATTGCCACCTACTCAAATCTTTCTGTAGTCTTTGTGCTCCTGCCAACTTGAATAACAAGCATTCTTCTTCTACTGAAGTCTCCTGTGACTTTCCCAGGGAGTTGAAAGAAGGTGCATTGCTGGCCTAAATGCACGCTTTTCAGAAACTACAAAAACTAGAAAAATGCTGCCAGACTCTAGAACTGGTGGACCCAAGTGTGGTGAGCCCGGGGCATCAGAATGCTGAAACTGCAATTGCAATGCAGGTTATTAAAATAAGCTTCCGTGCTATGATCCCGATTCCAGGTCAGGTCACTGCATGAATTCCTTGTGTTATGGGCCACAGTGGCCTTGAAATATTCATTTCCTAAATTCACCATTGCTGTGCATTTTTAAACAGCTTTCTCATTTTCACATTTCTGTTACTTTTTGAATAACTGCCATTTGTTTTATACCACTTTATGTTTATTGATTTTGGAATGCTTTGGGATGCAAAAGCTTTTTTTTTTTTTTTTTCTTCTTTTTTTCTCCACCAATCGTTGGTGACTGTGTGCATCAAGTATATCTCCATAAATTTTATCTGAAAATTTTATCTGAAAATTCAGCAACTGGCAAAGATAACCTCCCTTTGATGGGAAGTAAAATAGCGTATCTTAAACTGAGAATTGAACTAGTGTATTTTCATTTCATTTTTAATTTCAGTTAACCTCTAACTGGAATTATTATTGTATGCAATGCTTTCAGACTAACTACTATTTCAGTGCATCCCAAATCACAGAATGTTCCCAGGGCTGGAAATAGAGGTTTCAAAGGCTTGAAGTCAGGATGAGCCTGATGGAGACTTTTCTCTATCTCTCTCCCCCTGGCTAACTGGCTCTACTCACAAACTGCCTTTCTCAGGATACAGCATCCCACACGCAGCAGCCTCAGCTTTCTCCCAAGGGGAGGAACAAGCTGATGATCCCAGCCCTGGGCGTGTGGGAGAGCAGGGTGTGCTGCTTCTGCTGCCACAGTAGGTAGGGTGGGAGTGGAAAGGAAAGCCATGGGAATTTCTCATGACTTCCAAAATGAGAACAGAACAAAATTTCAGTATACTTTGAGTGGTCTTTCAAGACTGTTTCTATGTTTTAATGCCTTTGAAAAAATGACAACGACTCCTTCCATTATTTAGCATACCTTGTGAAGTGAATTTCTGCATCGTATCGCAAAGGAATTGAGAAGCTGATCTGGTTGTCCAGTTCATGCTCTTCTTTACTTTCACTGTTCATCAAAACATATTTTGATCAGGTCTTTTCATATTATTTTGCACAATTGTTCTGCTAATGCATAATTTGCTTTATAAAATACTTTACCTCAATGCATGAAAACTTAGAACTGCCATATTCTGAAGATTCTTCAAGTTAAAATCAAAACTAATATCAAAAGACACCTATGGGAGAAACAAGGAATACAGAGTAAATGTTTTGATGATACAGAACCAATAGAACTTTAAGGTTGCAAAATAATTATTCATATGTGCAAACATCACCCTCTGTACTGATTTCTCCTGTTTCTGTGTAATATTTTGGCAATCTCTTAATACTTCAGAATTGCATTTTCCTCTCTTTCGTGCACAAGTCAACATTGTTATGTAAAGGTTAGCTATCTGTATTTTTAAAAGATGTGTAACTTGCTTTAGGCTGCAACAACAGATCTTTAGATTGCTTCAATTGCATGTTTCTACATGTTTAAACACCAGCACTGACACAGCCTTTTCAGTTTCACTTCCAGTCATTCCAACATTGCTTTGACCAATGCAATTAACAATTAAAAATCCCTAATTTTATATATCTAATAAGACTTATTTGGCTTCGTAGGATGTCATGTTTATATTACCTCTGGAAAGTCTCTTATTTCTCCAACTGACTATGCTAAAGGCTGGAAGCCTGTTTCTGTTCTGCCTCAGAGGAATAAGAGATTAAGTTCCATAATACCAGGGATATCCTGAGATTTATGGCATAAATGAGAAAAAGGATACATGATCTACCCTTAGGCACTTCTCTCCTCTCTCTCTCCCCTCTCCCTCTCCTCATCACCACTTCCTTGCAGAGCTGAGATGGACCAGCTGCCCCAGTTTGCTTAGCAGTGAGGGTTTGACATACTGCACAGAGCCCGCAGCAGGCTGCGAGTGGCACCTGGTTGCTCAGCTCTGGTCCTCTCCCCAGCCCTTGTTCTTCAAGGGTTACAAAGCTAAAGAAGCATCTGGGTTGTAGAGGCAGAGAGAAGTGTGCTTCAGAGCATTTTTGTTCCTTTAATCTTGTACACTGTTCATAACATGTCAGGCTCTGAGTTGCTTCTTTCAGTGCCTCTGAAACCCAAACGTAAGATACCTTTTGCTAGACCTAAAATCTTCCAACAACAGTATTTGCAGATTTAGGGGAAAACAACAAAAATGCTTTGGTAAGTCACTTGAGGTTATTCAAATGTGCTAGCTGTACCTTTTGTCCTGTTCGGAAAACAGGATAGCTTATCTGGCAGATTACTGTGGTTTGAGATGTTCCTGTCTGACATGAGACTTCAGTCCCATCACTCTGCAAAAGGAAATAGAAAAGTTATCTTAATACCAGTTTCTCATCAAAGACAGGGAATTCCCAGCCTGCCTCTTCAACATGAGCTATTTTACAGTAAGAAGCAGTACAAGTCGGTGTTATCGCAATAATTCCTAGAGATGAGATGAATGGGAAATATAGGTAGGGCTAGGAGTGAGGCAGGAGAATGGTGGAATAAAAATTGATCCTATGTAATTTCTCTGGGCTCCAATGATCTTACAAAAGCTTCATGCTGGGCTTGAAAGAAAGAATAATGACCATAGAGTATAGGCCACCTACTTCATTAACACATGCGGTGCTTTTTAGAACATTACTGGAGAACTTCTACAGTAATATCTGCATGGCCTGAGAGCTGGTTAAGTACTCTCACTGTAGAAGTTGGTGTGTGGAAGAGAAATCATACTTTTTGTAGAAAAGTCTACAGTACACAAGAGTTTATTTATTACTCTGCGGAAAAATTAGCATGAAAGACAAATTCATAGACTGTAGCCAGTTATCATCATGCTGAAAATAATTCATTAAAATGTACTGTTGTTTTTTTTGGTTTTTTTTTTGTAAAACACATCCCTACCAGATACTTAACATTCATGATTTATATTCTGAAAAGAATATAAGCTTTGAATAAATAGCTTATAATATTTCAGCTTTGAAAGAGGCATGTTTTTTTGAGGGAAAAAACTTCACTTGCAGGCTGGAATACTTCTAAGCAAATGGACTTTTAAAGTGGAAGAAAAGCCTAGCTCCAGTGTGGTCCTTTGGTGTGAATGGAGTGAGTAATTTTGCTGTGTAACAGGATGGGGAGGTAGAGGGGCACCCTCAGCACAGCATGGAGTCCTTATGCCAGTTCATTGTTCCAGAAAATGCGGCTCTTTGACAGTGATGAATGCTCCTATCCCTTCATTACTGCTCTGGACTTCACCCCTTCTATTATCACGCATCTACCCAGTAGCAGGCTAACAGCATAGGCCAAGCACTGAAGTCTGGATTTCATCCTACATGAATTGTTTCAGAGAAACAGCTCAGATTAAATATCTACTGTATTCCCTAAAATAGTCTGTAAATTCCTTTATTTTCCCATCTAAAACAAAATCTGTTAGAAGAGCTTCTGTTATAGCAATCATTTCATTCTGATTAACTGTCTATAGCTGGAATACGTGGTGTTGGCAGTGAAACCACTTCTGGATCCAAAGACTGCTTTAAAGTTGCATCTGTGCTGAATGCTTTATCAAATATGAATTCCCAGCAACTGCATTCAGGCATGTTGTTGGGAGTCAAGCATGAGATATGACTGCCAAAGCCTGAAGTGAGGAAAAGATGACTTGAAATACTGATGTGAGGTCAAACTCAACAAGTTGCCAACTTTTATGCTGAGTTGGCAGTGTCTTTCCTTGACCTATATAAAACTGATATGCTGAAGGGAATAATTCTGGTAGCCAAGAAAATAAACTGAGAAAGGTTTGCGCACACATTCTCCTTTCTTGGGACAGACATTAATAGATAGAAAAATATGCTCTTTTTGAGTAGCTGGAAAATCAGCAGCAGTAACAGAAACAGAGAAGATGGGTACCACATACCGGTAAGGAGGAAGAAGCGAAAAACAAGTTGTCTGAAAACGTAGCCTGGATTCTGGTGTTATATGCATTTTCTTTTTTATTTCTCAATTTCACGTTGAATGTTAGTCTTTTGTTTTTGCTGCTGACAATGAACTGCTGTTTTCTGTTGGAAAATGAAGTTCAATGTTGTAAACAGAGGTAATAGAACAGCTGTGGATCATGAAACTGTATCGTACTGTGTTGCCTCTAGCCAAGAAAGAATAACAATCACAGCAAGACATTTCCTATTTTCTATTCACATAAATCTTCCGCTTTCTAAATCCTGTGACATGAGAAACTCTGTGATGATGCTTTTCAGAACCAATTGGAATTAACATCATTGTTAAATGCTGAACTCTGATCATGTACAGTCAAAGTCACTTTGCTGAACTTTCGAAGTTTCCACCATGGTGGGAAAGGTGAGCAGAAAATGGGCAGCTGAGTCAGACGGCAGCTTCAGGAGAAGGCAGTTTTGTCTGTCTGCATACTGTAAGTGTACGTGTGTGTCTGCATATGGATTTAGAGTACGTGCTCATACGCTGATCTCTGCTCCCCAGTGGCATAGCCTGATGCAGGAACCTCTCTGTTCCTTGTAGGAGGGTCTGAAACTGCTGCTGCAGCTGTTCTCCTACAGCACTTCTGACACAGCCAAACAGACACTGCTGCTCTGAGTTTTCACTGTTTACTCATTCATATGGTACCAAAAAATTTGTTTTGTTTACACTGGTAGGAATCCTGCTTCTGTATCTCTGCAAAGAATATCACACCCCTTTTTCCTTTAGACAGAAATGCTATTCTTTTCTTCTTCTTCTATTTTTTTTTCCTTCTTTTTTTTTTTTCCACCTCTCCTATTTCTAAATAGATCTAAATAGTGGCATCTCAGAATACCACTCAGAGCCTACAGATAAGCCAGTCCATGAAAACTAGCAAAATACCAGTCCCCACCAAATTCCACTTACTGAAGACTTACCCATCATCTCCCTTCTGCTGGACATTCAGAACAAGATCAGAGATACAAAGCTCATCTTCACCACAATCTTTAATAAAAGGAATCTACCAAAACAAACAAAGAAATAAAACCTGAATGACAGTGATTTACTTTAAAATTGTCTAGGGACAGTAGAGTCTTAAATACCTTAAAGGGAAAGAACATCCTTTCAAAGGATATTAAGAATTCTAACACATGGAAAAGCTAGCGCTGAGAAACATGTTCCTACACATCAGCTGATCTGTAGGAACGGTGCAGGCAGGGTATTGCTAGCCTACAGCAAATCTGATGTACTCTGAAGGAATCCGCATTTCCTAGTTACGCCTTTACTGTAGGCTAAACTGACTTGAATTACTTCATGCTGCAATGCAATAGAAATTCACATGAACAGTGACTTGGCTCAACCAAGATGCTAGTTATTTCATGATGTCTTCTGTGTGCTTGTGGGTAAGCAAAGATTGCGTTATCAGGGTATAAAGCAACAGGGAGAATATGTGCAGGTGCCTGCTTTCAGTCCAATGACTTAACTAGAATATGAGTTTTTACCTGTTTGTAACTCCTAAGTGATTCTGTAGGTCATGTTATACACAGGAGTATAGCAATGCAATGTCCAACAGTCAGGCTGTGTACTTACACTGTAGGCCACAGATGCAGGAGAAGATGTATCAAGTACAGGGCTGGTGCCAGGATTTGCTAGGCCAATGTCAACGCGCACATTAAGGGAATTAACTGCATCAGAAGGTTCCTGTAAAACATAGATGATAGCTGTCAGCACAGCAAATAACATAAAAATGGTAATTCTGTTGTAAATCTATAATGCATAGTAAAATGATATTTTCTGTGATAAAACTTCTTTTCCAATATTCCAAAAGACTCTATTCATCATGTACACACGTCAACTTTGCATCTGCAGAAGCTAACTATCAAAAGCCAACAGCAGTTGACTTTCCTTCTCAAACTGCTGCAGAAATCAAATTCCCGTTGCACTCTGCTTGGGCAGCAATAAAACACTATAGGCCTTGTATGTCTTCAGTTTCTTTGTTCTGGGTGGATCCCCTTCTAGCTCATGACTCCACAGTGACAATAAATGTGATCGACAAGTCAAAAATATTTTCCCTCACTGAATTTGGTTGTACAACAAATAAAAGAAGGAAGAATCAGAAGGAGGGATATGAAAACATTCCTATTTACTATTCAGATCTAAGCCTGCTGGTTTTAAGTACTGTGTCTGGTCTTGATTCTAGAGAAAGATGGACACTTCATCCCAAATATAGCTCATATATACTTAGGGTTAGCATGCATGAGGTAGAGAAGTCCACCTAAAGTGTTACTCTGAAATAAGACATTTGTATGTACTACTACTGATCAAGAATTTAAAATCTATTGAAACCAAGGGGAAACTGACATCCACGGAAACTATGGACTGTGGATTCTGTTTTATTTTTTATTTGTTTTTTTTGTTTTGTTTTGTTTTTGTTTTTTGTTTTTTTTCCAGAGATAAAATACATGGTTAACAATGGACTCTTCTGCCTTAAAAAGCTTTCATAAATAAGACAGTTGTTATTAGTTTCTTTGGAACTGGCATCTTATGTTTTTTGATATTGCAGGATTTAAGAAATTTAAATCCTACATGAGGCAATGTACTCAAGTAGGAACATAGGAAGTTCTGTACAAACACAAAGAAAAAATTTGTCACTGTGAGTGTGATAGAATACTGGGACAAGCTACCCAATGAGGTTGTGGAGTCTCTTTCTCTGGAGGTATTTGAGCCCCACATGGCCACTTTCCTGTGCAACCTACTATAGGGAACCTGCTTTGGCAGAGGGGTTAGACTCAATGATCTCCAGAGGCCCTTTCCAGCCCCTGCAATTCTGTGATGGAAGCTTACAGTCATAAAATTCATCAACATCTTGTTAGGATCATTTTTGTCACAAGGCTCCTTACAATTGTACTTACCTGTACGTTGAAGATGTCCTGAACACAGTTCACAGAATGAGTCACCACAACATCCTTCTGTATGTACCTTTCATTATTTTCTTTGAACAGCCCTCTAGAAATCACTCGGGAGGACTGGAGATCTGCATCCAGTGTTGCATTGCACTTTATAGCTACAAGAAAAATAACCGTAAATTTTTTTTTATTTTTATTTTTTACTGAGCCATACTGCCTGTGATCTCATTACTATGCTCAACACTGCAGAATGACCAGACTTTCCAAACCACAATAAATATTTTACTTTTTTCATAGTAATCACAGAGCATTCTCAAAATGATAGATTTTTCTCCTGTGCTTTTCAAAGCAGTCAAACAGTTTTAAATCCTGAAGTAAGTTCTCATCCACAGAGAGCACATTAAATGGCAATCAATCCAGTCTCCACTTCAGATGGCTGAGCCTGCGTCTCAGGCAAGAAGCCAGTCAGCAGGGCCAGGATTACAGCAGATAAAGAGGCAATGCAATCATATCCCCAAATTTGGAGATGACTACAAAAAATCTGCATCTTCTCTTCAATCACATCATAATTTCTATCTTCTTCTCTCCATAGGATGACTAATACACCTTGAAAGTTCACCTTTATTTTATAGTTAACAATCACAAGTTCTAAAAGGCACTGTGTGTAGGACTGACATAGTCCAACTGGTGTTGGACTAAGTGGCTTTATGAGGGACCACTGCTGATCTCAGAAATATTCTGCTCTCTCCTGTTTTCTCTGAAAAGAAAGGGTTCTCACCATGGACTTTTACACTGAACTTATGGAAATTATTTTTGTGCTGAAGAGAGAAGAGTCTGCAGGTCTGAAAATAGCAGCTCACAAAGCCTCTGTCCCCAAACACGCATCCTCCACAGTTACCCATTCACCCTTATTAAAGTGTGTTGCCTTATGTGAGTGACATCAGCTAAAGGAAAAAAATATAGAATGGGTGAGCAAAGGCTTAAAACATAAAGCAAAATGAAAAGCTTCTCAGTAAGAACATTTTCTGGGTTTTGTCATATCAATTTTCTTTATATTGTTAATTCTGCACTTTTACAAGATTATGGAGCCAGTGGTGACAGTAGGTTTTAAAAACACTTCCTTGAGCACTTAAATTTGATAGTGATTTCACCTTTCTTGACATCTAATGCAATATTTCTTTAAAATTCCCACTACACATTTGAATAATGGATTTCTGAAGAAATTAATATAAAACAAGCCATTGAAATACTCTTACCCACTTGATTATCTCTCTTAGCAGGTCTAAATGTAGCCTGAAAACATATTTTGACAGTTATTTCAGTGTTCTTATTCAGCAGACTGATTTTCTCAGGTATAAACGAGGCAATTATGGACACATTTGCAATGCTCTGTGACCTGAAAAACATTTTTAAAGAGTTATACGTGATTTTCAACAGCACTGGGTAACTCAGACTCTGTTCTCTGCAACTATTTGTAAATGTAACATAGACATTTTGGGTTCTCAATGGAAACAATATTAATAGCACTGGCAAAATTATTTTTACTTGCATATAACCGAGTCTATTAATACAGTAGCTTTGAGAAATATAAATAAATAAATAACATATCATGTCAAATTAACTGATAATCAATGTCTTCGTCCTAATGCACTAATCAGTCCCTTAAGATAACAGAAAATGAAGCCCTTGCCCTGTTCTCCCAGCATGAAACCTTCTTCTGCTCCTTTTGGGAACTCATTGAGCTCCTCTGCGAAGGTAAAGAAAGGTAATTCTTCTCTTTAATTATGTCTTTATTTTTCAGAAAAACATCTTCCATGTAATTAGTCAAGATTTTGAAGAACAGTTTCAAAGGAGCCCCGCTTGTAAAAGCAAACACTTTAATCAAAAGTGAAATTCATTAATCAGGCCAAATTCCAGAGTGAAAGAAAAATGAACATCTTCATTAATCACATAGAAATAAATGCTGGTACTCCAAGAAGTATAATTTTCTTGAACGCAATCCCCATCAGCACCAGCTGGAGTTCTATTGTAGGTCAAGGGTCCAAACTGACCATTCATTTTGTAAAATCTTGCTTTATTATGAAATAAATAGCAATTCAGTGATGTTTTTCTTGTTACAATGGGGGCCCTCAGGCAAGAGGAAGGGTGACAGATTGGACAGCAAGCTACATTTCAACTTTGCTCCTCATAGAAGCAGTGAAAAATACACAGTATTTACGAAGGTACTAGATTTGGGCTCTTGAAGCCTTTCTTCTTTATTTTGTACAAGTACTTAGATTGTGCCAGTAAAGGCTACATGCTAGAGCCTATGGGTTTCTGGTCAGAAGTAGATGCCAACTCAATGGCACTGCTTTCAGTCCACAGCCAGCAGGATCACTCTTCCATCATATAAGCCTGTCAGCTCACAGTGGTCCTGCAGGTTGTGAAGGAAGTAGCTTTGTCTCTCTCAGTAACAGAGGTGCATATTAGTGATGAAGTATTAAGTGTGTTAGCTCTCTGAACACATAGAATGAAAGAGCTTTACAATTATTTATTTATTTATTTATTTTTGTAGTTTAATTAACTAAATGCTCAACTTGCATCTGATTCATTAAGTACTGCTTTTCCAAAAGAGGTTACTGACCAAAGCAAAACCACGTTTCCATCAGCACCAACTGATACATCAGTAATGTCATTGTCATCTAAGTCTCTATGGCCATCTACTGATCTTCCAAAGAATTTGAGCCGTTTTCCAAAAGCAGAATCCGATCCTAATATTTTCTGGGAAAGAAAGTTTGGTTAGTAAGATGCCACAGCAGTGCTTTAAGCATATACCAGCCCAAACAATGGATTTTTTGCAGATACTCTCAGTATATGTAACATATTGTTTAAACAAAAAACTTGTATGAATGTTTTCAAATGATGTTAAGTACTTTTTCCTCCCCTGTTGGAGCGGACAATGGACTAGAATCTTCTGTCTTGGTAGTAAATCGACTATCTGACTGCTTTATGCCAGCCAGCACTTACTGGAAACTTTTTCCATCTTACATTGAGCAACTCAAAGAATAGGAAGCATAACAGGACTTCTAACAAATAATTTCTGCAACCAGAAGGCCTGCATGGAAAGTGACATTAGAATTATTACTATTATATGAGCATATGGAGTACGTGGATTTCTCTGAATTACTTTTCGTTAAATGCATATTTTTAATTTCTTTATTTCAAATTTACAGAGTGGAGATTTATCTAATCTTTGGTGCTGCACAATAACTTTAAAAACTGGAATTGCAAGTGTGAAAAAAGATAAAGGAAGTGTGTTGATTTCATTAATGCATGCACCAAAAATTATGAGAGTCTCAAACAGAGCATCCTGCAAGCACTTTTCCTCTGCATGCTTCAACTGTAAGCACCATAACAATATCATTCAGGTCGTGCTGACAGCTGAAGTAAGGAGGGGGGACAAAACTTGAAATAAACCATAAAAATAACAATACAATGAGGATGAAACCATGGGCAATAAAAGGATTGAAAATCCAGCACATCTGAGTAGAACATTGCACAGCACAGTTATTTACCTGAGAATATTTGGTACGTATAGTCCTTTGAAAGCCATTGTAAATATAAATTGCTCCAGAGTTTTGATTTTCTAGTGGTGCACCTATTACAACATCATTAAAACCATCCAAATCAATGTCTGTAAGTGCTGCAATTGCTGATCCAAAGCGAGCATTTTCTGAACCTTGTGGGCCTTCCAAGAGCTCTTGTTGATCCAAAATTCCCTTTATAAAAGGAAAAAGATGGAAAAGCCAAAACATAACTATCATGACACCAGATTAGACGTAGAATTATCTATGTGCATTGTTTTTTGCTTCCCCCCCCCCCCCCCCAACAGTACATTCCCCCTTGGACTGCTCAACCCCAAATTCCTTCCCCATTGTATTGCCCATTCAGTTTGCATTATGTCTCAGAGTCTTGGCAAGCATTACACAGCAAAATTAAAGCATGCTATGCAGAGTACTAACAGCAAATATAACCATATGTATAAAGCTTAAGTGCTCTCACTGTCCTCATCTGACTGTTCTGAAAGTTTCACAATACATTGAAAAATGCAGTTTCCAGTTTTGGATTACCAGTTTTTATGCAGAGGGAATGGAAATTATGTAACTGGACATAATTCTTTGAAATAGAAATGGAATTTCCTAACTATACTAATGCAAAAAACATGTGTCCAAATGGTAAACTCCTGACCTCTCCAGTGCCAATGAGGAAAGAAAGGCTGGAGATCTTTAGAGTTAAATAATCATATTTATATTACCGTAAATCTAGATCTTTGGCAAGTATAATTCTCATCTCTAACCTAACTTATCACACTGCACTCAAATTTTATAAATACCAGCCAAGTTATTTGTTCAAAATGACTAAAAATGTGTAACTTATGCAACATAAACACAATTTCACAAATTCAGGTTTTGTTTTTTGTTCTTAAAACACTCTTACACTACATTTAACTTTTAAATAATTTTAAATCCAATATCTGCCAAAGATCAAAATTTGTAAGGATAGTCTTTCAACATATTCATTTTCTAAAGCTGAAAAAAACAAAACAAACAAACAAACAAACAAAAAACCACAAACAAACAAAACAACAAAACAACAAAAACAACAAAAAACAAAACAAAAAAACCATCCTTTTCTTCTATATTTTTCGTGTCATTTCAGTCACATTGACTAATGTCAGCTGCCAACAGTACCGCTTCCAGTACTTCATCGACCTTAAAATTGCCCCAGGGTACAGATTCATCTTGCTCTAGGGTGACTGGACTTTGAGTAGTTCTGAGGAGGATGGTACTTCATCTCTGTTTATCTGACTGTAATTTACGTGGTACAGTGACATGCTCTCTACTAGCTGCCATTAACAGGAAAAATTTACTTTGCATATTGAGGTATCCATGATTGTTTGTGAGACTGATCAGAACTACCAGAGTTTTCAGGAGGGTTAATACAGACATTCTGAAAACACCTGCCACAGATCTGAATAAGAAGCACTCGGTTAACCATCACACAAATAGCATCGCTATCCTGACAAAGGAGACAACATTAGTAATAGCAACCACCTACTGTAAGGTCTATGAAACAACACATTGGCAGAACTGTATTTACGAGAACTGTTTTAGGAATTCTGTTAGGTGTTGAACAGATTTTCTAAAATTAAATCACAGAAAATTAACAGAAGACACAAGCTAAACTTTACAGAGAAACAGTCAACCTTGCACCGCATTCATACACTGTGCCCAGCACAGTCCCTAAAAGCAGGCTCAAGGAGGAGCAATGTGCAGCAGCCAGCCTTTATTCACTAATACTGCTTAGCTATTAACTTGCCTCGTGGCTCTCTTTCAGACTGCTCCAGCTGGCTTGTTACCAGATTACGTCCACGATTGGTTCTGGGGAGAGTTTGCAGCTGCTTCTTAAAAGCAGTACAGGAAAGATTGCCCTGGGAAGGGCTCCCTCTGCATCCTCTGACCAGATATCACTTACCCCTGCCCTTACACTACACCTCAGGCAATGCACATGCGTCTCTTAATAAAAACACCACTCTCAGCATTTCTAATGGTCTGAAAAAGGTAGATAAACAAAATAAACTTAAGGGCCCAGAAAAAGTTTGAGGCCAAGGGATTTTTTGCATATCTGTGTCCAGACTCTGCAAGAAGGTAGTGCTAAGCAACACTAGCCCCGGGGCCAGGGATCACTCCTCTGATCACTCTCTGATTTAACTGAACAGATGTTGTCACCAAGTACTTCTGATTGGACTGCCCTGATAAAACTCTAATCCAGGGAAAAAAAGTAAATTCCAGCTGAAAATGAAAATGCCAGCACTTATGGAAGGATATGCAAGAAGCCAGTTCTGGGTTTGCTACATGTCCATTCTTACCTTTGTGATGGAAAACATATATACTCTCCCTTCCTCTTTCTTCAGGTCATTCATAAACATTGGTGCACCTACAAGCAGCACGTCTGTCACAGAGTCCTTGTTAACATCCACTGAACACACCACACTGCCAAAGTAGGAGCCAATCTGAAAACCAGTAAGAAACTTGAGTTTGTATGTGGATTTTGCAAGGCATAATGCTTTAACATTTGAACCAGAAAACTCTAAAATCTGAAAAAGATAGTAACTGAAAAAGTTACTAATGATACTGCACATTGGCTTGAAGCTATTATAGAGCAGACAATAGCATTCTGTGAATCAGAAACTTACTAAGAATTCACTGTGTCTGCCTAGCAGTTGCTACCATGGCTTTACCACTAAACAACAATAATGAAATCGGAGAACAAGCAAGGGAAGGTGTGCTTTTTATATTAAACTGTGCTCATTATACACCTCTATCTTTGTCTTACAAAGTAAAACAAAACAAACTGAAGCTATCTAAGCTTTCCATTCTATCTCTAATTGAGAAAAAGAATGAACTTCCAAATTTCTCCTGTGATGTCATCTACACCACAGCTTCTCAGGCAGAGTGAAGCTCACCAAGTCTCTCCCAGTTAGAAGCACTGACAGAATTACACATTATGTACCTTTGTATATTATCTTGTACCACTAGTAGAATGACCTCATAAAATATGCTTTAGGAGTTACAGTTAACTTCACTGAAACAGTCCAGTAGTAGAGAGACATGCAAGTGGGATTCTAAGTGCACTGGAGAAAGGA
Organism: Coturnix japonica; assembly: GCF_054131305.1. Classification (NCBI taxonomy): domain Eukaryota; kingdom Metazoa; phylum Chordata; class Aves; order Galliformes; family Phasianidae; genus Coturnix; species Coturnix japonica. The sequence goes on along the minus strand of NC_140702.1, from coordinate 54,965,634 downwards.
ATTTTTCAAGTACTGCAATCTACTCCTCTATCAATAAGAATAGATGCCTTCAAAATATGCAGTTCTAAACAAAATATACTTGCCTGTTCGCCTCTCTGGGACTGCACAATTGAGATATTACCTTGGCTGTCAACATCATAAACAACAACTCTGCCAGTGTAGTTAGATCTTGGTGCACCAGCAACAAAATAAATGGAACTCTGAGTTGAGAGAACAGCAACTGCATATCCTGTGGGAAGAAGACAGCATACAACACATGAGAGACTGTGAACCACATGTTGTCTGCTGGTTATCCATAATGGCACAGATGACTCAGTCTGGTGCATTAGTGGCAAAGGATGATGCCTGCAGATGGGAACTGAAGCTGTCCCATGTGCATCAAACCTCTTCTGGAGAAAAACTGAGGCACAGAGATCAAGTCAAAGCATGTTTGCAAACTAGAATGGACAATAGCCTTGCCTAAACACAGACCATTAAAATGTCAGTTTTATGAAAGAGATAGGAAAAATTGCACAAAGAGTACCCCGGGAATGAAGAAATTAACAGAAACTTCAGATAAACATTTGAGCCAGTGCTCCAAACAGGGAGAAACACCTAGCTTTGGAAAAACCCTCAATGCATTTTCTCACTGCTCACAAAACCACAGCCCAGTGCTTTGGCTGAACATAGCAGATTATAATAGCTTGTCAGCTGAAGGGCTTAGTTGGCTGAACTTCTTTCAACATTTTAATCCCCATTCACATTATTCTAACATTTATTTGCTTTCAGGAAACATCTTTTAATGCCCACAAATATCTTACACATGTATTAGCACTGTGAAGGTAGTATCACTACACATTTTACATTTCTCTGATTTAACTACACCAGATTTATTTTAACACAAGAAAACAAAATCACTCTTTCTAAAGTCTGTAGCTAAACAGAGTAACAAAATCCCAGTGATTGGGCAGAACATGCAGGTCTTTAGCAAGCTGTAGTACAAAGCAAGGAGCACAATCCAAAAGGATTATGCCTTGGTCACTGCATATATCAGTCTTGTTCAGGTTTGTGTGCAGTTAATATGTGACTGCTTTTCCAGGAAGAGAACATCATTGGAGGCTAAAATTTCAAAACAAGATTTTATTCCACAGCCTAAGGCCACAAGTTCCTAATTCAAACAGCACACAGCCACTTGAACTGAGAGGGTGCAATGCAGAGTGGGGGCCAAGCTAGTAGTGAGCTAGCAAACCCTTCAGCATGGGCTACTCACTGGTACTGGGCTTTCAGTGGGGTCAGAAAGAGGGAAAGGAAGGGAGAGTACAGCAGTAGTGCCAGAAGAGAAGAAAGAAAAGATTGCTACATTGTTTGCTCCAAAAAGAGTAAGGACAATGCTCTATACAACATCTAGTGGAGAAGTGCTGCACAGAAATGACCTAAACTTTTGAGAATTGTTCTAAAAAAAGAGAAAATCTGAAGCTATCAGACATAAAAAAGCTACTGCTTTTTAAACTACTTTCAATGAGTTCATTGTGTTGGATATAAGTACTGTTAACCCATAAGGATAAGTGTAAATATCAGTGGGAAAAATAGAACTTCTTTAATAACTTCACTCATTAGAAAGCCATCAATGATAAACACAGTGCTGTTATTCAGGAAGAAATTACTAGCTTGCATATTGTAGCTTTATAGAAAACATTTCAATGAATTGAGAAGACAAACTGCGTAGCTTTACTGGGCCACAGATGCTCGTGTCAGAGCATAAATGGGAATTCTAAATAAGATCTCTGTTAAACTGTTGTATTATGACTAAAACTATAAAATGGAGTGGAAAAGGCCAAGAAATGAGCAAGCACAGATGAAACTACAGCAAGCCAATCATCTGCCATGCACAACTCAGAAAGTACATATTAATATTAAAAGAGAATAGAATTTTAAAAACATGATAAAAGACTTCATTCAGTGTTCCAGTAAACGAAATATTTTTGGATGCAAAATTATTTTCTTTGCAGATCACTTCTTAATAGGAATGAGAGACAGATTTTCCAAGTTATTCAACAGAAGCTTGATGCATTTCCAGATTTGCCTGTTAGTCCCTTACCTAGATATGAACTATGATTTCTGTCCTGTAGAATTTTCTCGAACACATTGCTGGGAAAATTAGTGACCCTCTTTGAAGACTCCTGAATTACTGTTCCACTCCAGTCATAAGCCCCAACAGCACCCAGCAGCAGAACATCCTTTAAAAAGTAAACATCAACACTTTAGAACTACTTATTTCAGAAAAACTGTAAACTAAACAACAACAAAAACAAACAGCATCAGAAAGCTGAAGTTACCATATGTAATTACATAAAACATTACTGTGTTTTGAGGTAGTGACGTGTAGTCTAATGACTGCAGGCAGTTGATGTGAGTTGCTTAGTTTTCATTTGCATGCTGCACCTTACTACCCTATTAAAAAGGATTTCCACTCTTCTATTGCAAGAGGATAAGTGACAGCTTTAGTTCCTGGACACTGCAGCCCAAGTTTCCTATGCCTGGCTTCTCTAGAGCTGGTCTTGCTAAGTGTACACTTTTACAAAATCATGATCCTTAGAAGAGGAAGAAGTCAAAATTGATTTAATCAAGATAATCTTAAAATTGTTTAGCATGTAGAATAGATCTGATTTATCATACTAACTTCTAAATGAAATATTATTTAAGTCTCACTGCCTTTATAAATTATTTTCTGACTTTATTTATACAGAGGTCAAGATGACCCAGTCATCTTGGTCAAGAGGTCAGTGCCCAGAAGTACACTGTCATTACAGTATTGTTCCAATTCTTCTGAGTTATTCAGCTGCAGAATGTCAACTTCAATGACTGAATTTCTCATGATCATTGAACTCAAAAAATGATGGAAACGTTAGATTAACTTTCTCAGAATCACTGCATTGAAGTGGTATGAATACATGTGGCTGTCACTTAGCTTCACTTATGAACATATTTCGTCTTTTTTGGAGAACACACCATATATTAGAAGTCAATTTATTTTATTTTATTTTTTTTTAATTTTTCTGGTAAAAACCAAATAAACAAAAAAAAAATCCCCAACAAAAACAACAGAGGATAATTTTACATTCTTCTGCTTATAATAATCTTAAAAAAAAATCAACTTAAAATTTTACACTGTTGTGTTTCTATGCATTTATGCCTATGACATTATACCTACTTATATCATTGAATAATTAAATCCATATACCTTTTTTTGCGAGAAATGCGCACTGAAGCCCACCTGGGACATTTCCATTTGGAATGTATCACCCTGATCTGTACCTAGTGAAATAAATATTCACATACAGTTAACCCTACAGAAGCACAAAGAGAGATCCAATCCTGCTGCCTGTAAGGGTAACTTTACAGAGACCCTACGTAATTCCATCTTTTCTCCAATCCACCATTTCTGTTAAAACATTTGCAAACAAATGAAATCAGATAAACATTATTTTCATATTTTACTATCAGATGGCTAACACTCTTGCACATAGCTATGTTATAAGACTTCTCCAAACAGGCAGATGATAAGGAAGGCCTTGATCAGCCTGCATGGTACTGACCTTGTAGCTAATAAGTTTTTATGTTCTACAGGAAGCACTAGAAGTACCCTGCATTTAACAGCTTTAGTAAGTGGGTATTCACAACTTTCCAATTAAATGTTTGACAGCTGTCAAACATGATCACTTTCTAGATTCATTTATTCACTTGAATATAGTAACACTAAAGCTACAAAAAGTTCTGTAGGTTGAGCTGAGTCCAGGTCACAAGTCTCCTGAGTAAGGTGTAAATTTGACTTTAAAAAGCAGGGTATCAGGGGGCTGAAGTGCCTCTGGGCCACCACTGGCATACCCTCATCCAAAACACAAAGACATGGTTGGTGCCAGGAACGGGGCCCAGCAGAAATCACGCAGATTGCATTACTGTAGCTTTTCAGCTTTGAAAAAAGTAACTCAATCTTCTGACTTGCTTTTTATCTCTATGCTTGCTTAGCACTAACAGAGAAACACAAGCAGCGAGATACCTTAACTTGTCCAGTGATAGTAAATGTAAAAAAGATTTGGATGCACATGGACAAACCTTTGGCTGATTCCTGAAACTGAAGACTCAAGCAAAATTTTTAGAAACTGAGGAACAATTCCCACTCATCTGCAGAAAAGTGAAGCTCAGGCTTATTAGGGCTTTAGTAGCTTGTGCAAACCACAGCCCTCCTGGGGAGCAGCAAGCAGCCTGCAGCTCCAGCTGCTCCTCCTTTTGACACCAAGGTGAAGATAAACAAAACTCTCACTCCTTAGCTGGGAGAATCTCATCCAATATTCCAGAGACACTGAGTATTTTACCTTCTATGCTAAAAATGCGCTCTCCAAGTGTTCCCGCTTCTTCCAGCAGTGCAGCCTCAGATGACACATTAAAGAAATATTTGTCTGTTGGATGACTAGCAATTCCTTTGATTTCTTTAATTAAGTTTTTAGTATCAAGTTCATTCCTGATTAAGTATCCCAAAACCTTGGGGGAAAAAAACAAAATAGAAAAGAAAGGGGTATCATGTTTTTACTCCATCTCCTTGTGTACCACTTGAGTAAGCATTCCATACATAACAGGAAAAATAAAACTAATTTCATTTATATTAAAGAATTCCTAATATTACTATACCTTTACAATGGACTACTCAGACTGGAAAAATACATAAACCAAGACAAAGGAGAAAACTATTGATTGAATTAAAATAGGTTTGCTTTTTTAGCCAGTTAAAGAGGACCTATGTTTCACTAACTCTTGAAGACACATTTAACCAAATTTAGGTTACTGTGTCATTATATTATACAATTATTATATATTTATTATACATCAAACATGCACTTCCATGCACACACTATAATATGATCTTTCCAAATCTGTCACAATATAAGTAATTATAGGATTACTTACAGCAATGCCAAATCTTGTTATATTATCTTCATTGCATCTACCTATCACAGTTTTCAAGTTGGAGCCATCATGCGATTCACCATCTGTCACAACAACCATTACTTTGGTGGCTGTAGGCCGGCCCCCTGACTCAGCGGAGAAGGCATGCTGTCTGTTATAAAACAGTGGGTTTACCAGATTGAAATTCACCATTCTATATATATACATATATATATTCTTCAGTGAACACATCTATTGCTGACTTAGAAAAAAAGAAGCATCAATATTTTGCACTACCAGAATAGCTAGGAACTGCTTCCACTAATTTCAAATAAAAAGGGATGAATATTAAGAGTATGCAAATTTGAAATCCAGTGAAGGTTGATTCTTTCTCTAAATAAGGTTTTCAAGACCATTTAGATTTCCAGCCACTTAGGCCTATAGTCCTGTCCTTGATCCAATCACTAAATAGCACCTGCCTATTGAGAAATGCACCTAGGTTCTATGTGTGTCCAGAATTCATGGGATATCATTTAAATATTTTTCATTTTTTTCATGCTACTAGTGATGAAGTGACAAACTGACACCAGAGAAGAGACTTCTTTTTCTCTATATTTAACAAACATGACCTTAAAATTCACATTACCAATTCCACTAAATCTCTGAAATTTTTTTACTACTTGCAGTGATTTTATATCTCTCCCAGAACTTTTTCAGTGGTGTTTGATGTGAGATGTATCTGTTGGGTACCACTAATACTTAGAATCACAAAGTCATAGAATGGTATGGATTGGATTGGATGTTTAACATCACCTAGTTTCAACCCCCTGCTATAGGCAGGGACACCTCCAACTAGGATACCTAGGATACCTCCCAGGTTTCTTGCAGCTCCATCCAGCCTGGCCCAGGGTGGAGGCATCCACAGCCTCTTGGTGTCATCTGCCCTCAGCTTGATGCCATCTGCTAATTTTGTGTAGAGTTTAACACAAAGATTAAGGACTTGATTTCAGCAAGTTGAATTTACATGTCCCTGCCGTGCACTGCAGGAGATGTTACATGTGTACCTGATGTACATTTATTTGCATGTACCCATATATAAATGAACCTCCTTGAAGACTCTAAGGACTTATGCTCTCAGAAGGACCAAAATTCAGGACGTGCTCCTTGCATTGTGAGGTAAGTTATGGTAGAAATCATACTACAGTAATCATCAACATATTTTACCTTGCATAGTCAATGGCTTTGAAAGTATTAGTCAGATCTCCTCCCTGTTGAAATGTCTTCTCTGTTGCATTAACAACATCATCCTTTGTTTGGTACTCATTCAGCTTGAATACTACACGGGGATTATTAGCGTACTGAATTAAACCCACCTATAAAATGAAAAAAATACATTAAATTATTGTGTATTACAATCACTTACATGGTATCATGATGTATATCTATTTGTCAAGCAGGAGCAGAAGATCTGCAGATGCATACCGTTTTCTTTGATCATATAAAATCAATTAATAATAGCTAATTTGGAAAGCAAAAAAGTCTAAATACTCATGAATCTTATTTATTATGGACTACAATATGTTAATGTACAGAACCTGAAATAGTAGGCATTTAAATGTTTGTAGGGTTATTTCTAGAAGTGCTTAGGGACAGCAGTAACACAGTGAGCTATGGGAAAAATCAGATAACAGCAAGAATTCTATCAGCTGACAGCACCTCATTTTGATCTTCTTAGGGAAGTCCTAAGTGTTAGTTCCCCGACAGCACTGCAAACCTTACTTACTTTCAGTACAGGCGAATACTATGGAAATATGTTAAGATGTACATGTAGCATTAAAGAAATAAAGAAGGAAAGATGGTAAAAGTAAGGTTCAGAAAGGACTCATGACGCTGAGCAGGAAGCCTGACTTTTAAGCACCTCGCTTCCAAAGTAGCCCAATGAAGAAGGCAGCCTTTGGGAGAGAGATTTCCAGTGCCCAGACTTTGTTCCCAGAATTGTTTATGGAAAATGGACAGCTGCAAAGACAGAAAATGTTTGAAAAACAGGAAACAAAATTTTCCTTATCATCATCAAATTTAAATGAGAAAAGAACTCAAAGATCAGACAGTAATCAAGTGGGGAAAAACTCCTATTTTAAAGATACAGTAGTTGGAAAGTAAAAGCCATATGAAAACCTCCCACTAAACAACAACAACCAAAAATCCAACAAATACACCCAGACAAATCTGTTTTTGCTTATACCACATTTCCAAAAACTGCATTTTAATTATTTTTTTCTACCACATTATCTTATATATTTAAAACAGATCTGTGTCTGTTAGACTTCTATTTAAGTTGGTCAGCATTTTGACTCAAATGACAAGTGATTAAAAACTTAAAGTTTAAAGTTTCCTTTAAAACTGCTAGAATTTGCTAATAAAATCCACTGCTTCCTTCCCATGACCTTTCTTCCAATGTTGCATTTTACTTACCTGGGTTTTGTTGATGCCTATATCTAATCCTTGGACAAATTTCTTCAGAAATGCCCGCACAGCATCCCAGGGATAAATGCTGTTTGACTCATCACAAACCACCACAATATCTATGACAGAAGAACACTCTAAAAAAAGAAAGAAAAAAAATAATGGAAATCACTTTCAATTTACTTACAAGTCTTTGGTGAAATTGAGAGAAGCATATCTAGGTCTCACACAGGCAGGACTTCAGATAAGAAAGGTTTCCTTGAATGAAGTCTGAATGAAGAGTCTGAATGAAGACTCAATAATATCACATGCAAATTTTGAGCCCGTTATCAATTTGCACTGCTCCAATGCAGTTTCTCTGAATTCAGAGGACTGAATCCAGATTTTACCAGAATTAGATCAGTATCCATCAATCTTCACTTGTGTCAGAAAGGCTCTTTTTAAGGTTCCATACACATGTTTTTAAAAAACTCAAAGTGTCCCCAACACAATATATCTTAATTTTGCTTGGTCCAGTTTTTATACTGAATCTGTTTTACAAATGTTGTCTTACTTTGAACAGCAGGAGAAAAGCTTCTTAGAATCTGGAAACTTGGGCTGATTTCAGAACAGACTCCTGTTGCATAGTGTTGGCTTCCACACTGCTGTGCCCACAAGGGACCACAAGTCTTTAGAAGCAATAACAAAAAGAAATTATAAAATAACAAGTACTGGTCTCACTGTATCCACATACCAAATGCACAATAAGCTGGATGAAAGGTAGATGGGATAAGATGAGCCCCCATGAATTACCAGGCAAGTCTCATGCTGTCACCACAACAATATCAGACAACTCTCTTCATGCACATTCTCATAAAAAGGACTCTCTACTTGTGGCCATTTTAATGCAAGTTCCTTCCTACAGAGCATTCACAACTATAAAACTAGGAGTGTGACATAACACGTCAGGAACCTGTGCTGATTAAGTCCACCTGCTTTATAAACTATTGGCTTAAAATTACAGTGGATTTTGCATGTTGCTTTTATCCATGTGGAGAAGTTCATCTATTAAACCAGGAGGTGGCATTATATCCATGAGCATCTTCATAGCTCAAGACAGCAAGCTCTATTAGCACACACAGTGACAGAACTGACAAGCCTTGTGATTGCTGCATCTGCACATGGATTTATTAATTTGAGGAGACTTGTTCCCAAGGGAAATGAACTTTGAGAGTTGAACTCCTTCATGATCTCAGCAGTGTATACAGTCTGACTTAGCTGGAGGCTACTGATAAAAAGATGAGTTTGACCCCTGTCTTCCTCAAAAGTAAGCTTGCTTTGCCTAAAATGTTCCCTACATAATAATTTTATTTTTTTTTTTCAGCTGACTGCATAAAAGTGAGAACTCTGATCTTAGAAGGACTTTTACAAAAGTAACTAGATGAAAAGACAAATACAGAGACAGAATTTCATCATCAGGATATTTGGGAGGTTCTTATAGAAAGAAAATTATATTAGGAATACAGGGAGAGAACGTATGATCTCTGTCCAGCAGTTCTGAAAGAAACTGTGTCCAGTTCTGGGCTCCCCACTACAAAAAAGAAGGGGATCTCCTGGAGACAGTCCAGCAGTCACAAAGATGATAAAGGGCCTGGAGCATCTTTCCTGTGAGGAAAGGGTGAGTGACCTGTGTCTGTTCAGCCTTGAGAAAAGCAGTCTCAGTGGGGATGTGATCAGTATCTATAAAAACCTAAGGTACAGCAGGAAAAGGGACAAAGCCAGACTTTTCAGTAGCGCATGGCAATAGGACAAGGGGAAATGGCCACAAACTGAAGCAAAGGAAGTTCCACACAGATGTGCCTAAGAACTTCTGAGGGTGACGGAGCACTTGAACAGGCTGCCCAGGGAGGCTGTGGAGTCTCCTTCACCAGAGATATTCAAGACCTGCCTGGAGGCCTACCTGTGCAGCCTGCTGTAGGAAGCCTGCTTTGGAGGGAGATTGGACTCAATGATCTCTGGGGGTCCCTTCCAACCCCTAAAGTTCTGGTTCACCTATCAATTCTGTCAAAGTCACAAAAGTCTGGAAAACAGAAAATGCACCATCTCCATGTCAGAAGAGAAGGGAGAGCAAAAGCAGCACTATGCTTTTGACAAGAATACTGAAAAGAAAGAAAAGTAATTAAAGGCAGAAATTAACAAAAAATGACATAAATGTCAAACAGGATTACCAGAGGTAGATGGCATCAAAATTTTCTAATACATTTCATAAGATGGTAGCATTTCTAGACAAAAGAAATTAACTGTATCTATAGATAAGTTCAAGCGTTCTAGCATAGTTACAGTCAAAAAAGCAAGATGCACCATTAGTGCAGGGGAAAAGTGGTAGATAAGGTAATATGAACTAAGAACTTGAAAAGCAGAATGTCAGAAAGAGGCACAGGTTTGCCCTCAGAACTGATTCTAAGTAGATGGATTGGCTGATTACAAGGTGACACTAAGTATGCATTCAAGGCAAATGTGGTACACATGGTCTGATGGTGTGTTACAAGAAGCACTTGCAGCTGAGACAGGTAAGTTCTAAATACACAGCGCTAGGTCCTGGAAATATTCATGTGGAGTTCAGCATACATCTTGTATGTAATATTCAGGACAGGTGTATTTTAAAAATCTCATTTTGGCCAAAAATCTGTTTGTCTAGCAAAGAAAATGATGAAAGAGAATGCTGTGTTAAATATAGAAGCAGGATTTTATATCCCAGGGGTGGGTGGCAGCTCCTTCAAATTAGAGAACAGCAGCGTCCCAAGAACAAAATGCTAGGAACACTGACAGAAAGTTAAAATAAATAAAAATTTGTTAGCCGTCAGAGGAGTGACACTCTTAAACACTGTTCCAGCAGGACTAGGCATTCTTATGTCACAAGCTTGTGCAAATCACGTGACATCAAAAAGCTGAACACACAGAGCCCTGAAGCTGCAACACAGACATGCCAGGAGCTGAAGAGCCTGGAAAGAGCTCTCAAGAGGGAGCAGACATGGACACAAGAGTCTGGAGCCTGGGAGAGAAGCAGCCATGGGAGGATAAAGCATGTGCTCAAGTGGGAAGTCCTGAGCATGGTACAGTCATCCTCAATACATACCAAAAATCCTCCTGTTTTTGAGTTCTGGATCAGCGTCAAGCCAAGGTTCATGCCTTCCTTTATCTCAGTTACATTTGGAATATTTATTAAAGCTGAAATAAAAAGAAAAAAAAAAAAAAAAAGAAGTGGCAAAATATTAGCTGAGGAACAGAAGCAATTGAGTGTTAGAATTCCTTTCTGTCTCAGAATCTAACATGCTTCTTCCAAACACCTGCATAATACTTTAAGACAAAAGAAATGAAAACCAATCATTACCATAAATTTGCTAGCTAGTAATAGACTTTAATTAAGTAGGGCCATTTAAACCACCTGCTCCCAAGAGAGCTGAAGGCACAAGAGAGGAACAAATTGTCTTCCTTCCAATTAAGCATTTTTGGCTGGCTTTGTAGATGCAGCTGAACAGCTCCTGTTACATTCCTCAGGGTACTAGGGCTGCCCTTATCCAGTATCACACTTCAGACAAAATGTGAAAGGAACAGCGGAAAATAGATACGTCACCACAATTAAATATGAAGTACACATTTAAGCTATTCAATTGTGCTTTATTTTCACCGTATCCAAAAGGGAATCTCTTATTATACTTAGTTTATAAATACACAAAACAGAAAAGGCTTCATATAATATATAGATATAGATATACATATATATATATAGATCAAATGAGAAATGAGAATGTAACAAGAATCTGCAAGTGTTAAGTAAATGTCTTATAAATATTAATACTGCTGACACTGTTAATAAGGCTGCTACAAATGACTAAGAATATAAGTGTTTTTAAAGGCAGAACAAAAAGTGTTCCAGAAAGGATATAGAAAACACTAATAATAATAGTAGCCATATTACTATCTTTTTTCATTATTGTTATTGTTATTTTATTAAGAAGCATATAAACAGGATATAAACTGTTTACAAGGGTGGATAGTGATAGGACAAGGGTGAATGATTGTAAACTGAGACAGGTGAGGTTTAGATTAGATATTAGGAGGAAGTTTTTCACGCAGAGAGTGGTGATGCACTGAAACAGGTTGCCCAGGGAGGTTGTGGATGCCCCATCCCTGGAGGCATTCCAGGCCAGGCTGGATGTGGCTCTGGGCAGCCTGGTTGGGTGGTTGGTGACCCTGCACAGACCATGGGGGGGTTGAAACTTTATGATCATTTAATTATAGTCCTTTTCAACCCAGGCCATTCTTTGACTCTATGATTACTAATTAAGAATACTTGAAATAAATGACAGAAGTGTAAAAATAAAGCTCATGTCAGTATCATAAGGTGAGTTGTAAAAAATATGTGTATACATTCACCAATAGTTAATTTTAGAAGTCTGAAACAGTTAAGAGAAAAAGACAAGAGAAAAATATTTTTATTCTTCAAGGAGTCTGAGACCAGTGAATGCTGTTCTTGTCATTGAAAATGAAATTCCTCTGAATTCCTCATAAACAACATTCATGCTTACATTGCTGTTACGTGCTTTTGCAGCTGGCCTTGCTAGCTTCCAACTGTTATTTCATTAGATAGATTGGCCAGGTACAAAAATGAGGAAAGCCTGAATAATTGTAATGAGGCACTATTCACTATAACTTACCTTGCAAGTTCAGTTTTTTACATGTGGTTTTAGGTGTACCAACAGGACATGCATAGATATCTCCAGTTCTGTTTGCGGGATAGCCACTCCAGGGTGAGCCGACCAATAACCTGAAACAACAGGAATGTCATTATATTTTTACCATACCAAAAGGGCCAGTTGAGGGGATGAGCTAAGGAGACTTCCACCAGGTATAGCACCTAACACTGCCTCACTGTTCACATTCACGTTTTAGGCTCCATCAGTATTCATCAAGTGTTAAAGAATGTCAGTGGGAGCTGTTTTTTTCATATGAAGAAATTCCATTACACATCCTTACTTCATACTCACTTCCGTATCAGACACAATTTTGTCAGACTGCCCCTCTGCTGCTATCTGTCACACAGCAACACAATGTAATGGACAGTGGTGGGAAGGTTTAATTTCTAATGGTATAACACCAACACCCACCTCTGATGTTGTGGGATAACATCCTAAAATAGGAGGCTTTCAGGGCAGGCCTCATAAAATATATATTATAATCAATGCCTATAAGTAACAACAACAACAGCAACAAAATTTGAAAACAGCAAAATCATAAAATTGGTGGGCTATTTGACCCGGTTTTTGTGAAACTACTACATCAGTCTTCTTCTATGGCAGCTTGAGCTGGCGCTGCGCTGTGTCCCCTTTCCTGATTTCAGCACCGAAAGGGCTAATAGAGCAATGATGTTACAATGGTGCTAAATAACAATTTTGAGCCCAGGTCAGGCAGCTTCCCTAGGAGCTTTGGTGGGCCACATGGAGCCCATGGGACCAAGGTTGGACCTGCAACTTGTTTTGCTGCACTTGTGACACTGTGCCACCACGTCAGAAGAAGTAAAGCACAGATGTTAATATACACCAGTGCACACAAATTTAGAAATAAATGCATTGTGGTAGAAGAGACAAAGAATTTTATTCTCCCGTCAGGTAACAGTTAACTGCTTCCTTTGAAGTTATTCTTTCAACTGATAAGAAGCACTTCCTACAGGATCAGTTCGACAACAGTACAATTCTAATGTCTGAACTTGAAAGCTACCACACCTTGACAACACTGAGTAAGAAAGATAATACTGCAGGTGATAACAGACTGCTGTGTGAAGTATTTAATTGTGAACAGGAAACTTAGGACTTTGGTAACTCATGGAAGTAGCATGAAATGATTCATTCTTGCCAACTCACTTCTTCATTTGCTGTTAACATTCCCTCTCCAGGGCCTATTCCTCGAAACACCTCTCACATTTTGTCTGAAAGCCTTCACAAAACAAACAAATTCAACCTGTGGAAATGCTGCTAAAGAATACCTGCCTTCCAGCACTACTCTCTGAGAGAGTGAGACCAGCAGGTAGCACAGGGTAGTGGAACTCTGGGGGAAGACAATTATTTACATAGTTTAATGTGCCACACAATGAGGGCAAGGCAAAATACAGCCATAGGAACATGATCTCTACAAACACACACACAGAAACCAGCAACAGATAGATGATTAGAGAGTAGCAATAAAGGACAAACAGTACAGAATACAAAGTTTAATACGAAACTATCATTTTTCAGTTCACCAATATGTTGCTAGCGTGTAAACTGCCATTCCCTAAAATTTCATGGGTAGGTGATGCAAATACTGTGCATTCTAAAATAAATTATTTTATGAAATAACTATGCTTCAAAGCCGTTTCCTTGAATGATATGTTACCAACTTTTGGAGGAATACTTGATTTTATTGCTCCAATTTTATAACTAGTTTGAGTAAAATGGCCTTGATGAAAACACATGGTTTTATATACAGGAACTAAAGTTTGGGTCCTTCGAATCTCCATAAGACTCTCAGGCATACATTCTGATTTTTGGGTGGTCCCGTATGGTGGTCTCTGAAGCCAGGGGTTGGAATGGATGATCCTTATAGGTCCCTTCTAATTCAGGAAATTCTATGATTCCATAATTCAGATTTCTTAAAGCAAAGACTGCTATCTGTATTTCTTAGTTTATTTAACATCAGCCAAATGTAAGCTTAGTTGCACAAATGACATTCTTCTCTTTTATTGGCTCAGTTGTAATTGTGTAGGGATATTTTAGAAGTACCGGTCCACTTCTCAATTATCTTGCAGAAGGACAGCAATCATTTTGTTGTGAGGATCAAACAAAGAAAAACTAAGCTAACAAAGTAAGCTCCTCTAATTCTGTGCTCAAAACAGTATCTATGCCAATTGTGTCTAAAGCAAATGTAACTATAGCTTTTATTTAGTTTACATTCCTGGTAGTGTTCTGGATGTTATTTTAGTACCTTCCCTTTTGCTGTAATTAGTCTTCAATACAGATCTGTAAGACCCACAACTCTCAATGCACAATTATGCCATGAGCAAAAAAATGCATCTATACACAGAATTTAACACTTAGAACTCGTTATTACTGACACTCTGGTTTTCAGAAATTAATTATTAAACATCTTTTCTTATTCAACTTAACTAAATTTTCATCAGTATTTTATTGAGAAAAAATTGTTAAACGATTTCTGCCATTCCTAGCCTACAACAACTTTTTTGGGGGGGGAGGGGAGGAGGGAGGGATGTCTAAATAAAGGCCCTAGGAGATAAATTACTTATGACTTCTTTTGTATCCTGAGTCTTAATGTGACTTTAATACTGGTTTTCATTTTATATCAGTCAAACCTCATTGTATTTGAAAAGCAGAGGTAAAAGCAACAATTACAGTACGGAGTTACACAACAATGTTCTGGGAAAATGTGTATCTTTCAAAAAAAACCCAGAAATTATGAAAGGGAGAGAGTATCTGACTAGCATCCTGCTAGTGACAAAAACATTTATTTACTCTGATTAAACAGGATGTAGATGAAACAGATCGAAACAGAATGTATCAGGAAAGAATGCAAAAAATGATACTAAAATACTTGAAAATACTTGTTTTAAAATAAATTGTATCATGTACAGTATATGCATTACGAGCCTTTCTTAGGCATGGGTTAAATATTTATTTTAACAAAACTTCATTTTGTATCCTTGTTTAGTAGCTTTACATAATACCATAGTGATCACTGTGTAGTATTGGCACAGATTTTATTAGTCAGCTTTTTAATCAGTCTCCAACACTATACACAAAGCAAGAGAACTACATGGAGTCAAATAAAGTTCAGCAGGAATGCCATACCACACAGGCTGAAGGAGAGGCAGATCAAAGTGTAATGGGAATTATTTCCGTGAAATTACACCATGGCAAAGTGAGTAACTGGCAAAGTGTGATGTTGCAAAAAAAAAAAAAAAAAAAAAATCAGAATTCAGGGTGAAAGGCTACATTCCCAGCTGTTGTCAAAGCGGGTTTTTTATTTAACGTTGCTTTGTTGACTTTTTTAATGCATTTGCTCTTTAGTGCAATTTCTAAACAGAGGAGGCTAGCAACAAATTGCAGTATAAATGTAAAAAGGACCTCTTAAATCATCTGGTTCTTTTCTCTTCAATGGCGGGAAGTGATGAATAGATATGAAGACCAGAAATATCTTCACTCTCCTAGCTGCTTCTCTACACGTCCAAAAGCCCTGATTACCATTAAAATTTCCTGCTCTTTGAACAGAATACCCAAAATCTCAAAAACTGTGAGTTACAGCAAGAATTCCGACTGATAGACTTAGAAGGCCATGAAGACAGAAGCTGGAGCTGCTTCTCTAAGTTGGGAAAAGGCAAACTAGGTCACACGGTTGATAAAGCTAAAGGCTATGAATCCAATGTTAGCAGTTCCTGCTGACACTTAAAAGCAACAGCTGTAATAATGGCAGCATTTTGTTAAAAATAAAATAAAATTGGACAAAATTAATTCCCTTATTGTAAATGTATCAATTTCAACCAAAGGTGCCAGCACCCGAAAATGTGTGGTTTTGTCAAAATGTCTTTTTGGTTGAACAAGTCAACAGTTCAACAGACCTTCCCAGGAGAGAGGCTGTTGTATTTCGATCAGTAATCAGTACTTTGCAATCATTTTTTATCACTGTTCAGGATTAAGCAATACTCCAGAAATGGTTGTACATGTCAAGTTATTTCATAACTGACATGATATTAAATGTAACAAAAATATTTTAAAAATGCAAAATCCATACTGTAAGATGCAAAACAGAATTAAAAAATCCCATATCCCAGTAGAATGGAGTAGAGTGGCTGCAACTTGATATCAAAAATCTCACTAAGATTTTAGTCCATTAGCAATATTGTGAATGTATCTCACAAAATGTTAATGAAATAACAGAGGATTTATTCTCAATTTAAGGCTTAAGTGTGAATAATCTCATGACAAGAACCACATTATAAACTCATTGATGTTTCTGTCATCACTTATTACTTGCATGGTGATCTGCCTCTATTTTTTCTATTTGGCAAGTTTCTTCAGTGTTCACAATTTTACTTGACCTCATTAAAGAGTTCCTGTCCGAAAATTCCCACCGGGCATTATGAAAAGCTCGAGCTTTGCATGGCTTGCAATCTGTCCTTATTTACAAGCATCACATGCCATCAATTCACAGCAGATCAGTGTCCAATTATCCTGGATCTTCTGACTCGATACAAAAAGGGCTCCCTGGCTGGTTTGTGTCACAGCTTCCCTACATGCAGTATCCCACACCATACTCAAAAGCAAGGTCTAGCAAGTGATGAAATCCTTGTGAATCTCAGATTCTGGATAATCTCTCCATTGGAGAAAGCTGCCACCTGTGGTGTTTGACGTGGAGAGAAACTCCACTGCGCCCAAACAGATTTTACAAGTGCATCATGCACTTGCTGCACAATGACGGTCTTGTTGTAAAAGCATAGAGTGATTAATGTTCCTTTCAAGGGGAGTATCCCACCGTCTCAATTTGTCTACCTCCCTCCTAGCTCAGTCATGTCAGGCAATGCTCTGCAAATGGTCTGCAGTCAGCACATCACCTATTGGAAAAAATCAACCCTAAAGAACAGCTTGAATGCTTTTAAATAACATGCACAAGCAAAAGTGCTATTGCCCCAGTAAAACAGAAAATAGCCTAGATAAGAAGAGAACAGGACAGTAAACTGTGAGTGATGGTTTTTTGTTTGTTTGTTTGTTTGTTTTTCCCTGCATGTCTAAAGATTACTTGAGAGGAAGACTGAAAAGAGCTTTTCTTCACTATGAGTCTCTAACAAGCCATGGTTACTAAAAAAACTGCTAATAATATTCTTCTAAGTTTTGGAATCACGGTCAAACATTGTGCAGTGAACAAATAAATGATGAAGAAGTGCCTATTTGCAGAATATGGCCCCAAATTCCTAATACTCATGTAGATGGGAGAAAAGATAGGGAAAGTAAGTCCAAATTTACTTTCTTTCCCAAACTTCAGCATACCGGCCAATAAATTTGTAGTGAAGGAGTTAGTTATTATATTGGAACTAATTATAAAACAGGCAATAGAAGAAGAAAAAAAAAGCGTTAGTTGAGTCCTGCACCTGGTGTTTGTATTGTAAGCTTATAGAGAAATTAAAAGGATAAAATACATAACAATTTTTTCAGAAAATACCGAAGTACTTAATTCACTTTGGACAAACATTCTTGTTCTCCTTCAATAGTTTCACACAGAAGAAAGAGTGCTCAGAACTATGGGTGACTAAACAGATAATTAAGGCAGGCAGAAACACAGCAAGAAACCACTGCTGCAGGGCGGCAAGGAGCAGAGTAAGTTCATGCCCAAAGGAGTGAGAGGAAACAGTGCGCTTCTACTCGGGATACAGCTGTGGTCTCTTGCTTTGTCTCCTGGTCATCAGTGGTAAACAAGGTAATGCCAGAGAAGCAGTGGGTCCAAGGGAATTTTACATTTTTCCATGTACAACAAACTGGGCCTTGCACCGTGACTCTGCACAGTGAAGTATCTCTACTTCCTTTACAGTTTAATCTGGGCTTTTCCAAATGTTGAGATCTTTGTATACGTTTCCATAGATTTCAGACTTTGACATCTTTCTTTCCACTGAAAAAAATTTTACTTACTATCTGTCCATCAGCAATTAAACATACCAGTTTGTTGCTTCTTTGGTTCTGATATCACTTCAATCTATGGAGAATGACGCATCTAAAATATTATCTCAGCTTATGATAATATGTATAGCTTGTATAACTTTCCATTGGTCCCTGCCATAAAAGATGTCTTAAGCTTTGTGGTTGCTGAGACTGCAGAAGGAAAAAGTACAATGCGTTCAAATGTAAATGGTTTAATATTTTAAAGTTCTTTTTGGAACATTACCAGAAAAAATATTTTACTAATTACTCATTAAGCTGAATGTTGTGGCAACAGCAAACTTCACATGAAATTTTATGCTTGAGGAAATGCACCAGACATCCTTTTCTAGGATTATGTTATGGTACACATCCAAATATGTTGCCCTTAAGAAGCAAACAATTAATATTATATCAGATGAAGATGTACAAAATTTAAGTTCTGTTTATTTTAATAACTAGAACTCTTTAGCTCTTTTGATTAGTGTTAACTTTGCTAACATTAAAGTAGAAAATATCCTTAACGTATATAGTGTGTAATAGGTATATTATGGCTACAAGAGTAACTGAGATCAGATTTAAAATGCTACAAGTAATTGTGAGCCTGAGGAAAGTCATGTATTGGAAGGTAAAGTAAAAGATTAAAAGAGATAAGGATTTCAGATTACATTGTGTAAAGGAAAAAAAAATCCTAGCATTCTCATGAATGCATCTTCAGAACATTTTTGCTTTTGTTTTAATAAAGTCAGTATTTACTAATAAAAAGATTAATATAAGAAAGAACTAATTGGGAGTCATTCAAATGAAATCTAGAATCATAAAACAAAAATAAGTCACAGTATTTTTTGTTACTCGTTTACATGGACATTTTCAAGGCATTCAAACCACTTACCATTTGCCTTGTTCATTTATAAACTGTTGAACTGTGTATCCAAACTGCTCTCTTGATGGACCAGAAAATATTTTTGCTTTAAGGAGTCCAACATTGTAGGCTTCACAGTAGTTATGAAGAAAACCTGTTAACAAAAAGATTATTATTACCACAGAAGTAATTAAAGAAGAATTTAGATACTGTTGGAAATGCTTTTTCATCCGTGCCAGCTGCCACAACAGAAGGAAAAAAAACATAGCCTTCGACACATGCAATAAAAGCCAGCCTATGGCACCCATCTGCCCCACCATGTGTACTGCCTATCTAGTATGCTGCACAGGTGTTATAATATTGTAGATTAATGATTCATTCACTGTTTTGCTCGGCAAATCTTGTGGCATTACTAATGAGAGCGTTTTAGCTGAAGCGAATCAGGAAATATGATTCAGAGGTTCTTTGCATTAAGACATAAGCATATGGCACACCCAAACACATCAGCAACCTGCTGAGGTATACTGAAACAAAAGTTCACAGACATAATTGATACTGTTTGTATTCAAATGTCTCTCTGCAACTTAATATTTGAACTGCTGGAACAAAATCAAATTAGCTACTGTTTCAGGTAACCTATGGTTTTGAGTCATTTTATTACCACAGCATGTTTGTTTTATGTCCAAACAGTCAGAACTGTTATCCAGACAGAAAACTTAAAAATAAAAACATGGAAGTTATCACAGCATTAATAAACTAATGGAAATTAATATTGAAACATCACTTTGCTGTGACTGTGATATTAATTACTTTGTGTTGGGAAGTGCAGGGATCCACTCCTCATTCATAATGGATCTGAGTTCTTTCTGATGAAGGCTTGTAAGTGGATGTTAAGAAGAATGTCTACTACAGAAGTTGCAGGAATTTTGCTTATTATTGTACACTATATGTTATTAGAAACCACTAACTGCAATGAGAAGATTATTCCCCCCTCCAGGCAGAATAATGGAGACGATGATGGGATCCCAAGAAACTACAGCCCAATTCAGGGACACCTTAGTGGCCCAGAAAAGCCTTTGACAATGACAGCAAAGGAAGAAATGGTGACCTCTGTTTGCACTGCTGAGGTTCCCAGGTGAGATTCACTCACAGAGTTGCACACCGGTTAAACAACATCCCTCATGTTTTCCCTCCCTTCCTGTCTATCCAGACAGGAAGTGTTTTATCTACTCTACACACAAAATATGTCTCATCACAGTTTTTCAGCACGAGTCATTCAGTAGCAGAGTAGTTATAACAGATTTTTTAAGGAGATACATACTGATCTTTTACATCTTAAAAATCTGGTCTTAAATTGTATTTCTCTAGCTTTGATGTGTGGACTGCTAATTGTTGGTTTTACACTCTTCCAGATCAAAGAAACAGCTTCAGTAGAGGGTTCCACCAAAATTAAATTAGCATACAACAACCCACCACGGCAGTTTAGCTGTAAGAGTAACAACAATAACATCATAGCGATAACATCAAAATCATAACTGCATGTTTGCAAGCAAAGTTCACTACATGTAAAAAATTTCAATGACTTTCATATCATAGCCATGGAATAGAAAGCACAGAGGTTATGCAAAAGACTAAATGCAGCTCACACACTTACTACTTTTTGACCACAAACTCAAAACAGGAAATCATACATTAGTTATTTCAAACAAGAACTATCTACAGCTGGCCTTTGGAAACCAAACAATTGCATTTTGCTAGAAATACGGTTCCTTGAGAAACACTGTTAGAGAGAAATATTTTCTCAGCCATGTTCTTTAAGACTGGAAAAGAGTGTGTACAAACACGCCACTCTGTGTTTTGCAATACTTTTGATAGTAATTGTAACTGCTCAAAGTTGCAGCTCAAATCCAAGTTTAGGGGATTACAGAAAAGGAGAGAGAGACATTTTGTCTATAAGTAAATTAAGATTACTGTGGAAACTTTGCTACTAATTCTTTGGTGATCAAACACATTTGCATTTTATCAAAATATTTTGCTTGTGTCCCATCCTAGGTTTATTTTGCAGTCTATTGTTTTTAAGTTATATTATATTTGGTGAGAAATCACAGAAGGGTTGAGGTGGGAAGGGAGCTCTGGGAGTCTTCTGGTCCAAATCAAGTATCATTTAGCAGTGACTCATTCTCAGAGGCCATGACTGGCTCTACCATAATGCCTTTGAATATTTTATCTTCCTGCATGCAAATTCAGGGAAAGAATAACTCTACAGCTCAGGTGATATACATGTAAATAAAGCTTGGATTTGGAATGAAGAGACAAAATTATCCTACAATGGAAAATGTTCAAAATCTGACCCCAAATGCATCTAGAGAAATACCTGACTGTGTGGACTCCGGTTCACAGTTAATAGCAAATCACATACCAATTGTAAACCTAAAATTTAATATTGCTTTCTAGCTCCATATGTTGCTTAGAAACATGCCGTATGGCTTTCCAAGCCTGTGCGCTCACCTCTGCATCCTTGCACTGAGTTACTGCCATCCTCAGTTGCTGTACATGCACTGTTAGGAAGCAACGCAACATGTGGCTATGCCTTACCTTGATGGAGTTGGGCATGGAGAACAAGCGAGAGCCCTACTCATCTAACAGAAAATAACAGGATTTTATCTTAAAAGAAAGATCTTCTTGTTGTCACCTACCAAGACTGTAGCCATCCCAGACGGTACTTGCTGCCTAGGAATGTGGTACCAAAAAAAACCCTTCCATTTGTATGACTTGAGTGAATACATCTTAATACTGCTGCCGCTGCCCAGTTGTCACTGGGTAAAAGGGAGTGCCATCACACTTTAATGCTCCTGTGTTTCAAAGATATATGCTATATCTAGCCTGCTATCTGAACTGTTACTTGGCTAAATATATTTGAAGTGCATTGGCCAACTTAGGTGCAAATGCATTGGAGAACCCTCCTTGTGTGTCCAAGACTACGGTTTTACTAAATGCAAGAGTGAGGGCAAAAATTGCCAGAACCTCATAAAACTGCAACCACCAGATGCCACAACTAACAACCTGAAGAGAAACTCCCATGTTGACTGAATTTCATATAGGGCATGGTGTAAAATTAGATAGGGTCTAAGAAAATGCTGGCTGAGTTGCACATTGCCGGTCCATCTCACCCCTTGCCTTCCTGTGAGCACTGCAATTCTCTTCAGTCCAACCACATTTAAAAAAAATAAAATGGTGTTATAAAAGAAACCAGAAACGGTCTGGGGAGGCCGTGTCATCTGAAATGTTCTTGTGTATCAGTTTTTCTTCTTACTACTACTTACTACATGACTACTTGCAAAATCAAAGTAAAAAAGTGGGCAAATACATCTGGTTCACTCCTGACATTATCAAGGGAACTATAGTATAAACATATCTCAGCAACAGCTATTTTAAGCTTCATATTTTGATAATTTTCAGTAGATTTTTTTCTTTAAAATCTATGTCACACACGTCACATAGTGTACATGGAAATAAACCTTGGCTTTGGAGTGAAAAGCCACAAGTATCTTATAGCTGTGGCAGTGTCCAGAGAAGAATAATACAGAAGGCATTTTCCTGCTTTTTTTCCAGTTTGTAATTGTGCCTACAGTATAAAGACATATTTCATCCATCTTGTACATCTATCTATATACAGTATTTAGAATGAGAAATTCAAGCATCTGTAGCAAAAAAAAGGAAAAAAGAAAAAAAAAAAAAAAAAAAAAGGAAAGCGCTATGTTTGCTGCAAACCTATTTTAAGACTGTTCCAGAATAAGAGGGTCTCTTATGCATTAATGGGAAGAATCTGAGTTCAAAGTACTGTATATACTAGACTGGAAAGATTCAGTATCTGTTTCTGCCTTCAGGCAATGAACTTTGATAATCTGGGGATCTCAGAATAAAGAAAACTAATTCACTATCTGGGTTTCAATAGCCCTTGGTGACAGAATATTACTTTGTGACCTAACAACTGCGATGAGAAATTAGTTGGGCGAGGAAAAATGCTGTTCACAACTTCTGCCTGTAAATGACAACATAATTACAGTCAAATAAACAGACTGCATGGAACAAACGAAGACAGATACAAGCCCAAAGTTTCTTAAGGGGCCTCTGAAAACTTCAATGTGTGTTTTTCTGTTTTTCGGGTTTTTTTTTCCTCTTTGAAGGCTAGATAGGGAACTTCTTCATCAGGCAGTGTGGCTCCCAACAACATTTTAGAGAAAACAGCAGTTAGAAAATAATACTTAATGGAATAAAAGAGACTGCAAGATATCTAACAAAACTCTAGAACCAGTCTGCATTGTATTTCTTCTTGGAATTCCCATGTTTCAATGACTATATTCCACTGCATACAACAAGAGATGATATATAGGAGTGCTGCTGCTTTTATACATCCGTACCTCTGTTTTCTTGCTTCTAGTAGGATGAAAAATAATACAAGTCCTGACTGAGCACCTTTAAGCCCGAACATGTGGGAATTCTTCTGTAACTATAAAGTACATATCTAATAATGGCTATAACGTCTTTGCTACTGTTGAAGTACAAGCTGAAGCAAGTTTCTTGAAGCAATAGCTTATATAAGATACCCTCAGTTTGTAACTGTTTTGCTTTTGTAAGCAAAATACAGAGATTAAAGTGAGCAAGTATTAAATGATTGATTACTCAGTGTTTTAAATTGTGATTTTAACAATAATGGCTGTAACTCCTTCTTTTGATTAAGCAGCAAAACAAAAATAAAGTTTAAATAATGAAACAAAAAATAAAAAAAGAATAAATTAAATAAAAAAAAAAGAAGCATGACACTGTGTGTACAATAACTTGATAACTTGATTTGCCAATTAAATTTGTAATAGTTTTTTAAAATATAGTAAGAACTTTACTGGTCTGCATTTTGTTTCATAATGTCATAATAAACATGTCATTTTCTTTTAAGTCTAAATACTGAAACTGACTTTTCGATCATCAGTACTACACTGAAAAGGTGATGCTCCTGTTTGAAATAGTGATAATACACGATAGGATTCCATAATCACATAGTATAATTTTAATTAAGTCTCAGCTCAGATATATAGTACATTAAAAGCATTTGCTATTGTTTAGCTTATATTAAATAAGTCTTGCACTCACAGTATAAAGAAAAGAGAAGACTTTGGGGAACTTGATTATTGAATCTATAAAGATCCACTTCATGCTTAGTATTAAATTTATCCAGTATTAGCCTTGCCAGCAGAAAATACTCAAGTGAAGGGAATTTCATAATCTTTTTTCCTCAATTACATGGTAATTTGTTCAAAAAACTGAAACAACAAAAAGCCAAAACACATAAACCCACAACTGAAAAAGTTAATTGCATAATCCAGCTAAAGCTATGGGTAGCCTTTGTACATGAGCCTTCATTCCATGAATAGTGTCAGGAGAGCAAACAGAGTTGGCTCCTATGCAAAGTCCCCCTCTGCCTTGTGCAGCATCACAGCTTCAGAAGCCCTCTCAGTTCAGGGCAGCAGAACCTGGCAAACACATATGCAATGTCAACAGCAGACCTCTGCCAGGTCTGTCACCAAACTGTAATGATGATGAATTGAAAAAACAAACAAAAAAAACCCCAAAAACTGGAACAAGGGTTAACTTGGTTAGCTCTGTCTAGCATAATGGATACAAAATAGTATTACTGCATTTAGGAAAACATGCACACACAAGCAAAAATAAATAAATAAATAAACTAGTAATAAAATAAATAAAAAAGGCATTAAGAGTTCAGGAAGGGAACGACTATGCTCGTAGTCATTCAAGAAGATAAAGGTCGCAGTATAGCATTATAGTAAAAGCATGATAGTATCACACACATTCCTGTATGATCTTTTAAGTCCATGAACTGCTTTGGAAAATAATATTTAAAAAAGTCCCTCTGGGTGATAATCTGCTTCCTGCAGCAGTTTCATAGATTGGCAGCCAGTAATATGTGGATAACCTACATTGCCTCAATTGCTTAGTCTAGCACTTTTTAAAGTGGCTCGTTTTTCCAGAAGACAAGTTTGATAGCCCTTTCACATTGATCTTCTCCAGGAGAATCTCCACACTGAAGAAAATTCTACCAAGAATTTTTTTCCCTTTGTTCTCAAGGATTTCTCCTTCCTAAGAATTCTCACCAGCAGTGCCCTGAAACTTGCTGGTTCCCAACGGGGGCAGAGAAAAAGAAAGAGGTGTGAAGCAGGAGAGAATGTGGTAACTCCTGTTTCTTCTGGTTTTACCTTTCCTGAACTACACATTTTAGTGGATTTTCTATACTGCAATCTTTCTGTATGTCTGAAGCTAGGGGCTCTTTTGGGGGTTCACAGTCTGGCATTTTGTATTGTGCAAGCTTATATTGGATCTCTTTACTTGTTAGAAAACTGGTAAAGGCATTTTTGCCTCATCCCAATGCCAGCTGGTTATTGTTTTCATTCCTCTGCAAAGATTAGCTGAATTTGGCTTCCAAAATTAGCAAGGGAGTACAGGCACCTATAGATACTCCTCACACTATAATCACCTCCTGTACTTGAAATACTGAACAGAAAGGTGGAATGAAGGCAGGAAGAGAAGGTAATTAAGTTATGAAAGAGTGCAGTCAGGAAGTATTTGCTTCATTAAATACATTCAGTGTTATTTTATTACTTTTTCTTAAAAAGCATTTTGGTATGAAAATAAAGTTATTCCCTTACTATTCAGAACTCGTGCTGTCACAGCAGTAATCCAACTGAAAGTCAACTTCTGTTGCAGAAAGAAGCCATCATTTGAACAGCTCTTACATTATGTTTTTTAAGGTTTTACTGACAAGACTGTGAACCCTTAGAGAACAGAACTTAGAGAAACATCATAAAATTACTTGATTCTGTTGAACTGTATCACAGATATTCTTCACTGTGCCTTCCGGAAGCCACCAATTAATTATCTCTGCAATAAGCTTCTGCAGGGAGCAAATCTGGCCAAAAATGAACCACTTTTTTGTTTGTTTTCCCCCACTTCTGATAACGAATTAGCTGTCAGCTTGGTCTGCATTACTGCGTTGCTACGTGCACTGTATATATGCACATGTAATGTCATCAAACCAAGTTATTTTCATGTGAAACAAGTCATCCTGTAGTGGATTTGGCACTTCTGAATGTAAATATGAAACACATTTTTTGTATATTTTTACCGTACTCAGACAGAAGTTTTACTGATGTTTACCTGCAAAGGTCAGGATAACTGAAAAATAATTTCTCATTAGAGTTTTGCTGCTATTATTTGTACTTGTATTTGTATTTTCTCCAGTGTGCACAACCTCATTTAAAGCAACATTTAGAAATGTTCAATTCATGCACTGAAACACCGCTTTTATCATCACAGTTGTTCAGTTTTATTTTAAATTGGGCATATCTCTCATTGAGAAAAATCACCTTAAAAAAAACAAATGCACAAACCTTAGAGAGGAAATCGAAATGAGAAAAGAATGCAACTGGCAAGACACTGTATTTTTTGTATTAAAAGCCAATCCTCACTTTAATTACTTTGTTGATATTTCATCATGTTTAAGTCTTAAAAGGTAAAACTTGATTACTTTAGCATTTCTTCTATTTGATTATTTATTTTTATCTTGAGCCTTAATTACTCTTCTCATTAGCTACAATATCTAAAACAATTTAATAATTAACTGAGACAGGCTAGAGTAGAAATAAATTAGAAGCCACAACTAAAAGAAAAAAGGTTAAACAATGATTCATTTCGCTACAAATCCTCCCTCCCATGCCTATTCTTCCCCCTCCTCTTCCTCCCTCTGAAAAGTTTCCTTGGCTTCATCGTCCAACTGTGTCATCCCGGAAGTAGGTCAGCTCTGAGCCTGAAAGCTTCCGAGTGTGTGAAAGTATGATTCACTGCCTTCGAATCACAACTGTTTATAAAGAAACTGCACCAAAGGGTTACCAGTAACCTGCTATTATAGTACCTAACACAGGCAGGATATAATTCACGTTATGAATGAAAGGCAGAAGAGCCTGGGACAATGCTGCTATCTGCTGTGTCTTTAACTGCCTTGGCACTACTACAGAGTTGCACGAGATCTACCTAAATCTACCCACGACTGCATTAATTACTGTTGGAAAGTCTGTCTTGACAGTTTCCTGTTTCTTGCCTACACATTGCTCTCCATTCCCAGAATAGATCAATGCACTCCTCCTCATTTGGAGCTAGGAAACCTCAACAACCTCCTGTACACAGAAGGACTGATTCCAAAGTCATGTTCAGTAGAAGCTCCTGCTGGACTGACAACTTCCTATGTGCTTCTAATAAAGACAGCAAGTACTTGGACACAGAATTATTATCCTGCCTTACTTCCATCCTTAAATCCAGTGGGAATAACTTTCTACTGCAGAGAACTCACAGGAATTGCATCTTTCCAAAATGACTTGCAGTTTTTTTTCTTTTCTTCCTTGATCTTGGTACAACAGGCAGGATTACACTGTCACAATTTGTTCTTAGTAATACCACAAAGAGATTAAAAGGATACATGGCTAACAAGTTGTACACACACAGATGCTATATATGGATTTATGCCACTTGCTTCAAGAGCACCGATTATGAAAAAATACTTAATGTGCTTCTCCATGATAAAAAAAAAAACAACTCTTCAGCATATGCTTTTTCCTCACACTCACATTATCAGTTTTGTTCAAGCCATCAATATTTCCTATTTCCAAATACAGCCAGAGCAGCAAGAGCTGCTTAAGGACTGTAAGACAGGAAATACGTGTCATTACACAGAAACCAAGACTGTTATCTCTGCGCCCTATTCACTCTTTTCAGCTGCTATAGAGATATACTAATACACTGATGAACATGAATATGATGAATATTTGTACACAGACACCAAGGAGACCTGTATTCTCCTGTGCACAACAGACCATAGGCTACCTGAAAATTTCAGTGTATGATATAATGTAAGAATACCACATTATTTTATGCTATATCACTATTAAATGGCACCTGAAAATGCTGAATTACAAAAAGCCTGAGGAACTTGCCACACAACAATTCTAGCGTCACAGCCTGCAGAGTGAGGACTGCAGTGTCTTGAGAGCTATTCTGTTGACACATTTAGGACCCTGTTTCTCCATCTCAGCTTCTCAGGAGCTAGTCAGGAGCTCAGCTTTCTTGGCTACACACAAGAACTGAATCAGCTATTTGGTACACTAGCTTCCTGCAACAAGAAAAACCCCAAAGCACCACAGGATATATAATACAATAGTTGGAAGAGCTATAATTATCAGATCTTTTGTTTTCCTATAGTAGACATAATGACTATTTGTCTTCACTGGTTGGAATGGGAGCTCACAGCCCAGCAAAGTGAATGGTAGGTGGTCCCAGCCATGGACTTGAAATTCACCATAATGCACATTGAAAACACCAGTTTTGGCACCAGGCAGAATGTGGTCTTAATAATGTCAGGAAAACAGTCCAAGAATCCCAGACCTCAGCAGCTGCCTAACCCAGACTGAACTAAAAATTATCTGTCACCTAGTTTTTGTAGTACGAAGTCACATACAATTTCAGAATATGATACAGATGCAGAAACACAACTAACAGCAAGGTTCTCCACCTGAAATCCACTCTGCTGTCATGGCCAGATGGCAGATTCCCAGATTAGCAACTTCTGCCCTAAATAATTGAATTTAATAATTTAATAAATAATAATAATAATAATAATAATAAATTATATAATTTAATAAAAGCTAAGGCAAGTAATTTATTTTAAGGAACTACCTATTTACCAAATTGCATGAACAGCTCAAAAGGGCCAGCCCAGAACCCCTCACAGCTCAGTGCTCCAGCCACTAGGCCAAAGGCAAGATGAGTCCTTGCTTGTCTGCCTGCAAACAAAAATATGCATGCTGGGAACCAGGTTTCAAAAGCAGAGGTTCAGAGGGCTTCTCTAACTGCTTTGCTGCCTGGTAGAAAAGATGCTTCTAGAAAGATGAGAGAGTCCACATTCTACTAAGTCTCAAGGGAGAGAATTAAGTAAGAGCCAAGTATTATCATCATTTATCAGATACCTACACCTTCCTGCGAAAGAGCTCATCAACTCAATTCCTGCTCCAAAGAGGAAGGAGACACCTAATGCAGGTTTCTGAGAAGAGTGGAGTCCAACCACTTCTTCTCAGCCCACTGCTTGACTTGGAGGAACCCTCCTACTCTGCATTCAAATATTTTCTTTCCAGTTAAAAGTGCCTAAAAGTTTCCATTAACTCTGCCACTCTGATCCACAGCAGCAGGGGTGGGGTAGGTGGATTTTGGGTGCTGTGAGGCAGTAACATGCACTGCCCCAGCCTTCACCTCATACACCGGAGACTGGGAAATCTAGATGATTGTGGTCAGGTGGGTGATGCTATCTTTGATATGAGTTCAGGAAGTTCTTTATTCATGAAGCACAGACATGCTCCATTGTGTGGACAGAGAGTGGCATCTATGCACATTTAGGAAGAGTTTTCTAGAGATAACACTCACTTCCACTAAAGCAGAATGGTTGTTTTCAGAGAAGGAAAGTCTATTGCCAAAGTTGTAATCAACTACAAAAGAGAAATCCAGAGACTCACAGAGTATTATTTCAATATGATGAATCGTCTCTGGGCAGTTTGGAAAAGAAACCAAAACAAACCAAAATAACAAGAAAGGGATTGAACAGACATGGTGATATCAAAGGGGATTTGGCTAGTCAGGTAAATCACTATAATTACCAGAATTACTAATGGACTACTATTCAAGCAGTGCTACTGATTTTTTATTTTATTTTTTTTTCTCTTTCTATTTATTGTTTTTCCCCATCTTAATAAGGGAGTTATTTCATTGTCAAGTCATCTCTACAGTTCTAAGTTTGACTTCCATGTATTTCAGGCAATTATGCAATTCAGTTGAATTTCTTAGCACACTTTCATAGTTGAAAGGAGAACCGCACTACTTTTCGGCTACCACAACAGTCGCAACACTGAGAAGTTAGAGGTGACTCCTGCATATTTGGAAAAGGTAGACACCTCATTAGCAACTCCACCTGACTTAACTGTAGCCAACATAGAGCACAGCACAATACTCTGAGAAGCGGAACCCATTCCAGTAGTAAGTTCTCATAAACCAAGTACACGCTGGTTATTCCTCAATCAAATAAGAAATCATCTTGCAGGTGGCTGAGATCATTCCTAACCAGCTAATCCAGAGAGACAATTACCCAGGCACCTGTGGTCTTGCCTCTTCTGATTCCATGCAGTTTTGTGTTACAGCCTTAACTTATTTGTAACATCAACTGTTATCAGACTTCTTGTTGAAGGGTCACAAATGTGATGTACATAGACAAAAAGTAAAAACTTAATTCAACCTTTCTCCACCACAGACTTATCATTAAATTCCACTACTTCTGTAAGTAGGTCTCCTCATTTACAAATGGTCCCTTCACTGTGCAAATATGCTCCCTCCCAGATGTTTCTTGTGAACAGTAATTTTCCTATTTCTCAGAAACAAACAACCATATCAGACAAGGAGTTTTATGTTATTCATAAAAATATCCTTAATGAAGTAAAGGAAGAATGACAGACTTGGGTGCAGGATTAAAAGGGTAAAATAAATCAGGAATAAGCCAGGAGATTTCCATCAGCACTATGTATAACTTGCAAGTCCTTCATCCTTGTCTGTCAGTGATTTGACAGGGACAAAAGAATCTGTGACATTTATCACGTGTGACATTCAGCCATGCAGATGCCATTCAGTTATTCAGAAAATGTCTTTGCTCATATGGTATTCAAAGCGTTGGTGTTTACCTCACTTCTTTGCCTGTACAGTTCCTCTTTTAGGTCCTGAGTAGCATGCAAGTCTTATAGATTTCTGAATAATATGCATCTCCGGGAGAAAATAAAACTAACTTAGTCCTTAAATAGCATTTCAGTATCCTCAAAGGATTAATTCAAAGTAACAGTTGCTGACATTCAGAATATTGAATTTACTTGCTAAATGGGAGA
Organism: Coturnix japonica; assembly: GCF_054131305.1. Lineage (NCBI taxonomy): Eukaryota > Metazoa > Chordata > Aves > Galliformes > Phasianidae > Coturnix > Coturnix japonica. The sequence continues at coordinate 54,934,639 of NC_140702.1, read as the reverse complement.
TATCATCCTGATGTGGAATTGATGCAAATGCTCAAACAGCTTATATCAGCTCCTCTAGATGCTTTTAGTATCCCCCACCTCCAAAAAAGAAGTACAGCATGAGCAGGAAGCACATTATCTGCTATTGCTTAATAGGCTTACACACTCACACTCAGTTAATATAGACAGAAGGGATAACACATCCAGTGTATTCATATCCATTTATTTTTATCACCCTTTTATGAGTGCCACGAAAAAGGGGTGTGTTCATACAACTATTTAGCACAAGCTCATGTTAGTCTTTTATTTAAATGTTTTTCTTTTGTTTGTTTTTGTTTTGTTTTCTTTTTAAACTTAAAATTGCTTTGTTATCCTTTTTAACAGAAATGAAAACTTAGGCCGAGACTGTTCTCTGATATCCTTGACTAGTCTGAGAAAGAATAGTACAACAAGTTTATTTAAATACATGCAAAAAGAAAAGCTTATTGATTCTCTTCCTCTCACTTTACAGGGTCTGAAATCCTAAGCTCTGCATCACTAGGCCAGGGTTCACTTTGTGAAGAAGTCCTAAACACGAACATTTCTAATGGAAATGTCCTAAAACAAGCAGATAACATGTGTTGGTATGCAAGTGCATGGCTATGCCGAGGAGAAGCCAGCCTGTGTCCTGTCTGCGTTTCAGCATGGTAACCATGGAAATGGGAACCAGCCTGCACAGAGCCTAACAAAGGAAACCTTGAAATGAAAATAGCAACAGTGGTGAGAGACCAGCCAAGATTTTTGAGGGGGAAAAATGACTGCTCTGAAGATGGATAAACTCCCTTTTACCTGCACTAACCCTAAGGGAAAGAATTTTATTCCCATTTAGCTGTTTGTACATTAATCCATTAGATTGGTAGTTCCAGTTATTAGCTCTCATGAAAATACATTACACAAAGTACATGAAAAAACTACTTTCGTTCATTCAAAATTAACAACAGTGAAGAAAGACCACAATGAATAACATCTGTGTGGTAACTAAAAAGCACAATGAAACCAAGAATTGTCAGTCCTTTTACTTGTTTCTTTGATCTCTTAAGTGAAAATTCTGTGCAACTGAATTAAAAAAAATAAATTAAAAAATAAAGTTCAATTAAAAAATTGTCCCAGCGTCAGAGAGCACATAGCTATAACTTCTTGGTAAGATCTCATGCTTACTTTGTGCAAATTATGCACAAATAAACATTAGCTGTTAATGTGTTTAGGAGTGTGATGGTAATACCCTGTATGCTGTCTAAGATAAACATCATTTGTACAAAATACAAGTCCTGTAACACAGCATGAATGAAAGGCAAAGTTCCAAGAATAATATATAATAATGATCCTGCTACCTGACAAGCTCTCTGAAAGTAGTTCCAGAAATGAGAGATCCTCAGTCTCATTAAAAAAAAAAAAAAAAAAAAAAAAAAAGAAAAAAAAAGAAAAAAAAGAAAGAAAGAAAAGAAAAGGAAAAAAAAAAAAAAAAGAGATTGAGGTCAAAAGCACCACCACTTTTGGATATCTAATGATTCAGCTAAAAACTTATTTTTTCAGAAGGCATTGCACATTCAAAATAAAATTTCCATTGACTTCATTCACAGCTGTGAATACACAGCAGCCTTGCATGTCAAGATGCACTTTCACAACTAGCTCAAGCCAGTGGAAGTGCTGGCTACCAGTGAAATAAACTCTTCCAACTTCCCTCCCACCTCTGGCCATAAGTTCTGACCGTCCCTTGAGCCAGCACTGACACTTAAATATTTACTGCTCAAGTGAACAGGAAGGATCAGGTTAGCTGATCTCCAAAACTAACCTGCTCCCCTTCCCCCCCACCTCCCCACCCCCAGAAGGGAAAATATTACTGTTCCCCAAACTAAGCCCCACTGGCACCACAGAACAGTGGTGGGAATACGCAGTCAGGAGTGGATGAAACGTCCTTGCAGCAGCAGCAGCCCACATTCAGGTCAGCTTAACCAGATTGTGAAAATGCAGCAACAGTTTTGAGAACCCCTGGCTGAGCAAAGAGAAAGAGAGGAACACAAAGGCTCCAACCACGTGTCAAAGATTTAATTTAAATGACTCGCCTGAAATTGCACTGGGCTTTTGTGACTAAATAAATAAATAAATAAATAAAAAGGCAGTGAAAGAGCCCTATTCTGCAAAGAACATAAAGTATCATTTCTCTCCATCCTACCCTTCTTCACCATTCCTAGGGCATCTTCTAATTTCATCAGTAGAGGAGGTAGAATTCCCAACCCCTTTTCTAATCACACTACATCTACCTGTCTGCAAGCAGCCACTGCAAAGCTGCAGACCTGAGTTCAAAACGTTGTATGATGCACAGGCTATAATGGGGAAAAATTCAGAATCACAGAATGGCTTTGTTTATGAGGGACCTTAGGGATCATCTGGTTTCCTCCCCTGCCATGGAGTTGGATCAGGCTGCCAAGGGCCCCATCCAACCTGTTCTTGAAGGCTGCTAACTTAGGCACCTCCTAACTGTTTCATGTTTGACTCAGTTGTTGTTTAATCACTGTTCATATTCACTGGGACATAAACATAACTAATCAGAAGAAAAAGATTAACGTTAGTGGTGTTTTCCCCTGTACTGCTGCACAGCTCTCCAGCCCATTGCCAACAAGGCTGTAGGACTCTGCTGCTTCCTGGGACGATGTGATGCTTTGCGTCAGCAAGGGTGAGATATGAACTGAACAACAGAAAAAGGATTACGCTTGGAAAATCTAGAGCCCACGTGAAGTTTAAGAGAAAATACCCCCTTTCCTAGTTTTGTATAAGACTGATTCCTCCTCCAGTCTGGCTGGATTGAGAGGGTTGAATGGTTGGTGTCTTGAAGTGGTACACCTGTGTCCTGAAAAACTTAACCCTTGTTTAGGCAGGATATTTCAGTTCAGAGCAGAATGGTGTAAGGGACATGTGCTTGACATAGTGGGGATTTTAAGAAATAGCACAAGAACACAAGGGAGACAGATTTGCAGATGTAGACCTCTTACAGAAATGTGCAGCCCACTGCCACTGTAATAACAAAGTCTATCTGAGCTCCTTACCAAAGATAGACAGGATTTATGTTAAAATCAAGCAGATAAAAATAAATTTCTTTCCAGAGGAATGAAAATTTCCAAGGTTTTTTTTACTTGGCCAAATTGGGTAGATTTTCAAGACGATGCAAATAACATCTTCCTGCCAAATTTCAAATATCTGCTCTGAAGCATGAGGGCACAGCAGCATTCCAAAGAAAATGTTACCAATTGAGCCCAGGAAAGGCACTGTATTTTCCACTGGCTTCACTCTCGGGAAGAGCAAGGGTATTTGGCTCTGACATTTTTTTTTTTTTTCCCTCTAAGAACAGGCTAAGAAAGAATCAGGATGTCACAAATGCAGATTTAAAGAATGAAATTAACCTCTAATATAAAGAACTGAAAGATTTAAAGATCTGAAGAATTACAAGTACCTGAGAACTGCTCAAAACAGTCAACGTGTTGCAAGAGAAAGCATCATGCTTTGCTGTACAGGTTGCACTATCAAGTCCTCCAGTTACTGTTATCCCCACAACATAGTCTACTTCTGTAGTACTATACTTTTTTGGCCAATAAGTAACAAGACTTCTATGCTAGCAAGGTTGTAATATCAAAATTTTAGTTCTATTATATTTTTATTTCTTCAGCAATAGTGAAGTGTGAATGGATTTCCAAACATAAAAATACACAATAAAAGTAAATAATACACATCTTTACTAACTGTTTCATTACTTTTAGTTGAGTCCAGATACATGACAATGACCTTATGGGGTCTACCTAATATAGCTGATCATTTGGAAATGAACATATTTATATAAGATCAAATTTATTTTGTATTTGGGATATTTTCTTGCCAGACTGCCTAACTCAGCTATTGTAGTTATTGTAAGTATCAGTTATTGTAGTATCAAAGGCTTATTACACTCAATAAGCCTTTGAAGGTTGAAGAGCTCATCAGAATTCTGTCACCACAGTGGGACTCTAAATCGCTTAGAGAAAACTGCCTTCCTTCTAGTTCTACAAGATCAAAAAAGGCTTTAAAGTATTAACTCAGCAATTACACCTACTAACATCAAATTTCATGACACATTTAAAATCAGAAGCATGTCTTCTTTCAGCTGTATAAATGAAGATGAATCATGGATAGTGCCTGAACAAAGCAGGCCTATCCCACTTCTGCCCATCTCACTGCCAGGAGAATCCTGCTCTCTTAACCAGTCCTTATCTTCTGGTTTCTGCACTGCTTGACAAATTTCCTTGAGTCTTAGGACTTCTACCCTGGGACTTATAGAGTTCCTGGTGCACAGCAAACCGTAACAGGAGCATAAGGGATGGATTAAACAAAAGTGCAGAGTGGATGTTTTGCCCAATGATGCTTTTAAGAATTCTCATTTCTTAAAAAAAAAAACAAAAAAACAACATCAGACAGTTAGTATACCATATATCTCATCACAGGTTAATATTTTCACATTCTGCTTCATACCCTGCAGCCGCACATTCCACTGTAGTGTTTGCTACAGCTACTGAAAGAACAAGTCAGAACAGCTCACAGGGGAAAACTCATTCTTATGCCTCTTCTTCAGTGACTTACTAATTAAGGTTTTAAGTGAGCATACAGTATTATTACCACTCTGAAAGTTCTTGGGAATTTGCTTATGGCAAGTGAATATGATGGCATACATTTCCCAGGAAAATATATGTAATGGTAATTAAGTAAGCCAAGAGAAGGAGGAGATGGTTCAAGTTTCCCTGTCCTTTTCCAAGCAGAGACATCTGCTGAACAGGGTGGGATAGGACCTAAAGGATTCCTGAAATCAGGAGCAGCATTCCCAGCAAAGAGCATCACCTTTTCGGCCGTCACGATCCCCACAGAACCGCAAATGAGCAACAAAGGGCATCCGCACCCCTGGCCTCCAGAACTACCACCACCACCACCACCATTTTTCTAAATTCCCAACGTGATGCCAGCCCAGGGCTCGAACCTGCCGTAGCAACACACGCTCTCCGCTCGCGCCGGCCCAGACCCCCGCCCCGCTCCTCTCTTTGCCCCGTCCCCGCCGATGCTCGGCGGCATCGCCCCGCTACGCCCGGCGCGGAGCCTTGCCCGGCGCGGAGCCTTACCCAGCGCCAGCAGCAGCGCCGCACTCGCAGAGGCCATGGTGCGGAGCGGTGCGGAGCAGGGAGCGCGGTGCGGTGCCGCTCCTGAGCCGGCAGCGAGGCACTGAGCGCCACCTGCTCCTCGCCGCCACGAAATACCCCTCCTCCTTCTCTTCCTCCTCCTCCTGCCCGCCCACAGCGTTCCGTGGGGTCCCCGCAGCGTGCCGGGAGCTCCGTCCCTCCCCCGTTTTGCTTTCGGGAGGGGCAGATGGGTGAAAACCCGCCGGTGAGTGCCCGCTGCCGATAGGACGTGCTGACGTCCGGCTTCTGAATTCCGAGTTCTGGAGTCAGCTGAAACTGCTGAAAATCATGGTTAATTTCTGTGTTTCTCCAGAAGCACGGAATGGCTGTCTTCCTCGAGTATAACGATATTTTCTTCTCTATTGCCTTAAACCCGCATCTTCTCCTTTAAGTGAAACTCCTGCAGACTATGCCCTCAGCTATGAGAAGTGCAACAGGATGTGGGAGCCTTGCCACTCCACCGACCCAGCGCTGGCCATGACAGCAACAATATATTGCTCATACAAAATATTGCCCTAGGTGACCAGCCAACAACCAGAGGCAGAACGTGAGTGAAAACCACAAACGATATGACAGTAAGGGGTTCTACTTGCAAAGAAGTTAGAAAGCAGCGTGAAGTGCAGGATTATCTCTGTTCTGTGTAGTTTTCAGCCTGAGTAGCCCTATTAACACTGTTTGAATCTTTCATATTCCAGGTATTTGAAATACCTTCCTTTTCTCTCTCCCAGCACTCTGGTGTATATTGAGACCTACTGAATACTGGATGACACTCTATTTTGCAACAATGGTTTTGGTGAACAAATTGGACCATCCTGGCATGAATACAGTGGAGTGAAAAAGGCAGTTTGTCTGGAAACTTGAAATAGAAATGCTTCCTTCCTCCCCCTGCTCATCATCTGTGTCATGTCCTTGTGGTGTGACACAGAACTCAGCTTTTATTTCAGGAGCACTGTAAGAATACATGTGTTGTCTCACTACTGTATTCCTCTCAAACACTTCGAATGTGAATTTTAAGTTAAAGCAGAGGCTGTTGACAAGTGGGATTGTCCAGCAGGTATTTTTTGGTTCAGACAGCGGCTCTTTGGAAACTGTCAGAACATTCAGATCCCTGATGGAAGTATAACAGACATTCAGCAGTAAACAATTCACACTGGTCCCTTCCACGTATTTACTCTTTCATGAAGTCATGCTGCTCAGCCTAACCCATGTGCTTGCACAGTGACTGACTTCACAGGACATCCTTATTTCCGACCATTCCCTTCAAGTCAATGATTTACCTAGAATGACTCACGTGCAGTTTCTTCTTTGTGTCTTAACAGTCCTGCAAGAATGAGCTTTAAGGGGCAGCTACCTACAGCAGGAACAGCAGCAGGTGTTGGAGCAGCTCTGGGCTTTCTCTCCCTGGGCTGTGTGTATCAGTAGGCTTGCAGCACTGGGAGAAGGAGGGAAATCTATACATCCACAAGGCAGAAAAAAGAATCACCAACTAATAGATGCCGATGAAAGGAAAATAATGGACAAAATTCACAACACAGGGAAAAAATAAGTATTTCTTAATAAATACATACACCTGGAATCACCCTCTATCCCACCTATAAATAACCTTTGAAGATCAACATGTCGATTTCCTAAGAAACAGTGCCTTTGATTCAGTTACATCATCCTTATTATGAACACACCCTCAGGATACGAAACTTTCTTCCTCATCCAGACACAATGTTGAAAAATAGTTTCACATAGTCTAGGGCTGTTCCCAGACTGACATTTGTCTGTATCTGCAAATAATAGGTCAAAGGAGAATACATACTGTGTGAATTACTGCATCCTTTAACCTTTAGTTGAATGGTTATGTTTCAAATAGATCAAAAAGCATTTGTTAGTTACCCTGCTATATAATCCTGAACTACCTATTGTGTATTACAGAAAGCTGGGCTTTCTGAATTGTGCAGTGTTTCACCTTTCTGACTTTTCCCATCTATTTTATACATATTATACATGCACCACATGAAATTAAGGAAAGAAGGAATGAAGGAAAAACAAGGCAATTATTCTTTAGTTTATTATGTCTACAATAACAAAAAATTTATCTGCAGAATGGCTCAGTTTGTGCTTGTGTTTGTTGTTGTTGTTTGCTTTGTTCTGTTTTGTTTTGTTCTTGTATGTAAAGGGGGGACTGATAAGCACCCTGTGCTCTCCATGACTCGGCTGTTTACTCGTGTGCTTTGTAGCACCCTGTTTTGTCTGCTGTCACAGGGACACTTGCCAAAAATGCTCTATCTGCCTGAGCATGTTTGTGGAGTTTCAGGCCTGGTTGTGCATAAATAAAGACTTGTTGCACATGGGAAGAATCTATTTCATTTGGAAATGCCATGTGATCCTTAGCTGACCATTATTTTATTTTATTTATTTTTTGGAGGGGTGGGGGTTGTAAGGGAAGCAAGTGGCTTGGTCAGTTCCACTACAGAAAAAGATCACTGTAATTTTTGTATTTTCAAGAGGAATGAAGAACTCAAGAGGAAAGAAACCATGCAAATATTTGATTTTAAAAGATATCTGTTGACTGCATAATAGTAAGTTTTATTGTGGGATTTTACAACTAGTATATAGTAATTTCAATGTGATGACATAGAAGAAATAATGCCAACCTTTTCAGACAAACATTCGGGTATTTCCATTCTTTGTCATCTGTGAGGGGTGCCCACAGACTGAGAGTTTCTGTGCAGTGCTTAACACTGGAGTTATCTGATAATGTAATTCTGGGAGGGGCTCTCACCAAGGTGATGTAATTTGCAGCAGTGAGGCCAAGGTGTATGGCTCCAGGTCACTCCTTTGATGTTTCTGAAGATGTCAGAGGAAAGGGCCACCAAGCAGTTCTTATTTTTGGCAGACACATGCTTGGAGCAAAAACTTAAAAAGATAAAATCAAATCAAATCAAAACAAAACAAAACAAAAAGAAATGTTAAAAATAGCTATCAGGATATAGTTTAAACATCAGTAATAATTCAGTTTTTGTGATAAGTTGGAAAAGGTCGATTACTGCCCTCCCAGCTGAAAGGTTAGCAATTGCTTAAGCAATTAGTAGAGCATAAACCAGCAATTCACCATATTCCTGCCCAAAACACATAGTTTTAATGCTGAGAAATGTTGTTTCATTGATCTCAAAGTGACACAGTAGAGCTAGAAGACAAAGGCTAACTAAGCAAGTTAGGTGACTTAGTTTTAGTGGGGACTGAGTTATTATTTCACTCAGTGTCTGATATGATGCTATATTTTGTCTTTGGGAGAAAAACTCTGTAGATATTACAATGACGTTTTAGCTGTTTCTGAGTAGTGCTGCACAGTACCAAGGACGTTTCAGCTTCTTCCACTTTCCTTCTAGCAAGAGGCTAGGGGACACAAAAAGCTGGGAGGGGACAGAACCAGGACAGATGATCTAAACTGGCCAAAAGGGTATTCCAAACCCTAAGACATCAAGTGAAATAACTTGAAAACTGTAAGGAGTTGGGCAGGGAGATATTCACTGCATGGGGCTGGCTGGGCATCTGTTCATGGGCGGATATATTTATGTACATACATCTACATATATATACATATACATACAGATATATTATACAATTATCATTACTATTAATATTTTTTTTTCTCCCCCTCTTCTGTATTAGTAATAGATTTTATTTCAACTCACAGGTTCTGCTTTGTTTCCTGTTGTTGTTGTTTTGTTTTTGTTTTTGTTTTCTCCCTGCTTCTCTCTCCCATCCTAGTGGGGGAAGACAGTGAATGGGTGTGTGGTGCTGAGCTGCTGCTGGGCTGAACAACAACAAAGACATTTATCTCCAGAAAAGGGATGTCTTAAAAGGAAATAGTATATGTATAGTATTAGAAAAGGCATGAATGAGAGTGATGGAGTCAATCAAAAGTTGTCTTCTACAATTGGTGAATTAGGGTGGTCTGGTGAAGCTATCACATATCAGGATGGGCACAGGCAAAAGAGGATGGATTTTCAGTCTGTGTGCACTCAGGCACAGACCTCAGTGCCAAGAATTACTAGAAGTTTAAAGCTAACCTGAGTTCCCATTCGTGACTGTGGAAGAAAAATATGCCAAGGATTACTAAACATATTGAAATCTCCCCAGCCTGTGTAGACCTTGCACTGCAAAAGTCATGGAGCCAAGAGTTTTTGTGGGAACACAGTCTTGACTTGGTCTTTTTTTTTTTTTCCATGGGTATTTACTTTTATCATCAAAGAACATGACTTGACACTACGTGGATGTTTATTATGAGCCCATATTAGCCCTTTCATGTGCATTTGCTATTGGACTACCCTATGGTTTTTGGTTTACCAAACAGAACTGATTATTTTTAGTGTGTAGCTCATTTTATGATTTAATTTTATGCCATCGTTGAGATTATTATAGCTGTTTTGATTTTAATATTTCTGCATTTAATATTTTTGTGCTCTTAATATTTCTTTATTAATGATGTAAGCACTTTCAGGAAGAGATATTGTCTATCCCTTTTGGAAATCTGTACAGAAGGGGTAAGATTAGTCACAGATGGAAGTACCCTATGGTCTCGATCACCTTTGAAAGGTTTATCGTATAAAGAGTAGTCAGCTGATCTCAGTGATGCCTACACTGTTGAGTTAGAGGAAAAAGCAGTTATTTAATTCAGTAGGACAGTTGTGTCAGACACGTAAAGCAGTGAAGTAGCATGTAAAGTAGCGTATGAAGAGAATCCTAGAATTATATAATCACAGAATCCCTAAGGTTAGAATAGACCTTTTAAGATCATCCAGTCTAATGGTCCATATACCACCGATATTGCCCACTAAACCATGTCATTCAGAACAACAGCTAAACATTTATTGAACACCTCCAGGGTTAGTGATTCCACCACCTCCCTGGGCAGCCTGTCCCAGGTCCTGACCTCTCTTTCAGAGAACAAGTATTCCTAATGCCCAATCTGAATCCCCCCTGGTACAGCTTGAGGTCATTCCCTCTAGTCCTATTTCTAATTTCACAGAAGAACCACAACAACCTTTCAGGTAGTTGTAGAGAGCAATAAGACCTCCCCCGAGCCTCCTCTTCTCCAATCAATCACGGCTTCCTCAGCCACTCCTCATAAGACTTGTGCTCCAGTCCCCTCACCAGCTTCATTTACTCTCCTCTGAACACACTCCAGGGCTTTAGTGTCTTTCTCGTAGTGAGGGGCCCAGAACTGAACACCAGAGCTGAGTACAGAGGGATGATCCCTACCTTGCTTCTGCTGGCAACACTGTTTCTGATCCAAGCCAAGATTCCCTTGGCCTTCTTGGCCACCTGGGCACACTGCTGGCTCACGTTAAGCCAAGCATCAATCAGTGCCCCCAGGTTCCTTTCCTCTACACAGTCTTCCAGCCACTCTGCCTGTTGTGTTGCCTGAGGTTGTTGTGGCCAAAGTGCGGGACCCAGCATTTGGTTTTGTTGAACTTCATCCCACTTGTCTCTGCCCATCTATCCAGCCTATCCAGATTGCTCTGCAGGACCTTTCTACCCTCAGGGAGATCAGCTCTTCCTACCAACTTGGTGTCATCAAGAAAGATATTGAACTAGACAGGCCCCAATGCCAACCCCTGGCAAACACCATTTGTGACTGATTACCATTTGTATGTGACTCCATTCACCACCACTGTCTGGGCCTGGCTATCCAGCCAGTTCTTTACCCAGAGAAAGTAGTAAAGTGAGCCCTTCTCCCCTGGCACACACACACATCACACCCACAAGAAAGCAAAATGAATATTACATTTAGAGCCTGTTCCTGACTTTACTGTTCTCTGTTAGAAAGTTGTGAACTAACATTTACATGATTGCCATGGTTAATCCTGACAGATGGGTTAATCCTAGCAAATTACATATCAGTTTAAAACATGTGGAGTTGCCTCCTTCATCTCCCCATCCATCTCGGATCCTCTGAGAATCATCCAAATCCACTTTGGGAAGGGGATTTTCTTACATGGTCAGATCTGTATAACAGATCTTGTTATACAGTCCAACAAAGGGTAAACATTTTAAACCCAGTGATCTGTTTTCCGCTAAACTTGTTAGTGACGAACAGAAAAGGACTAATAGGGATAACAAAGTCTCACAATAGATATTGGCAAAATGTTTGGAAGTCCAACTAGGTCAGTATACACTTGCTTTCTTAGCTGTGTAATATGAACCTCAGAGGAACTGAAAGGGACTGAAAAGTGAAGGATTTCAAAGGAAAAACACAGGAGCTGGCAGAGAGAAGTATAGATTTTTTATGTGAAGAGCAGATCTGCAGGAACAATATTCACATCCTTTAAAACCAGACTGTCTTTTGAAAATAAATATATATATATATATGAAATCAAGTCAGAGATCAAAGGAAAACTTTCAAAAGGTAGAGTGCATTGTGTCTTCAGCAGAAGCTTTAGCACTCTTCAGTCCTGCTCCTGTCGATATATCTTAGCATATACATATTACCTACTGTTGAGACTGAGCTATGTTCTAATTAGCATAGAGTACATAAGTACTTTAAGTGATTCTCTGTCCAGATGAGAAAAATTTGTGCCTGCTCTCTGGAAATTTTGCTCATGGGGTATAAGGTAGATGGGGAAGACATGTTGCCACTCATCCATGATCCTCTAAATAGATGTCTGATATGAAAGACTGTTAATTTACAAAATTTTATGCCTTCTAAACAGCCAGTGAGCTCCAGCCCATTTCCTGGAGCATGAATATTGATACAACTCCAATAACCACTCCTAACAGCAGTAGGTCCCTTCTCCCAGGTATTTATCAGACAGGAGTTACAGGCATGTGACAAGAAGATGAGAAACTCTGTCTGCTAAAAAATATGCCCTTAACTCGAAATCTTGAGAATTTTGCCTAAAAAGTGTAGTAATTGTTATCTGGTTTGAGGAATTAAAACTCACTGGTTCTTGCTTTTTATTTTTCTGTCACAAAGTATTACTCAGTAATTCACTAGACTTTTCTTACTCAGACCTGGCTCCCTTAAGAAATCCTGCTTAATCCCATATGAATTGTAAATGGATGAGGTGAGATGGATTTCAGTCTTAATACATAGTTTTGGTTTGCTTTTTTTCTTGTATTGTTTGCAGATTGTAAAAAAAAATAATGCCTATTCTCCAAGAAAATAGTTTTCATTACATTCATAACTGCTAAATTGGAGCTACTGTCAACAGTACTTTTGCTCAATTATTTTCCATTTGCTGCTGAACCTTTAGTTAAAGAGGAATTATCAGACTAGGCTGTGAGGAATAAACCTGGTAGAGGGATTAAGTGTCATCTAGTTGATCAGATGCACAAAGCATTCCTGATCAGATTGCAAAAGAAAAACAAGAAAAAATTCTAGATGACAAGCTGGCAAGCCAATGATGATTGAAACCTCAAGGTACTGGGTATGAAAAACTGCGTTGCAGCAGTGTCTCAGAATACTAGCATTGCTTTCTAATTACATTTGTTGGTACTTGTGTGTTGATATCTATAGGCATGTTTTCAGTATTCAAAAACTATGTTGCAAAGAAGGCCAGAGGATTTGAATGAATTTTCTAACCTAAGATCCTCAAAAAACATATCCCTCAGATAAACAGCAAGAACCCAACTCCTTAGTATCTGATGTTCCTGAGAGTCCCCATACCATAACACTAGCATAATCAGAGCTTTTTCTTTTTTTCTGACAAATGGGGCTGTGAGAAATTTTAAGCTGAACCTGAGGATTTTGATGTATACAGGCATCTGTTGTGGCATAGTGTAAAATGTAATAAGATTGTTAATCTCTCGACACTGGTGTTTTATGAGCAGGGAAACAGCAGTCTGCACATCAGTGGCCATAAATATGGGTCCAAGATTGAGAACAATCAACAAGAAATGTTCCTGTATATAATTCCCCCATATGAATTGTATCTCACTGATAATGTTGGCTCTCACAGATGCAAACTTTTACTTGAATTTTTAGGGCAAATTGACTGTCCCTTTTTTTTCTCAAAAATCTCAAAAATGAGATTTCCTCAATCTCATAATCTATGTCATTAATAAAGATGTTGAAGAGCATATGCCCCATGATGGGTGCTGGGGGACACCGCTTATCACCAGCCTCCACCTGGATATAGAACCATTTACCACAACTTGCTAACCATGATTTTCCTACCTTTTCTGGACCCCTCAGTTAAAAAAAGTTGGGGATATCTATAAGGAGTCCAGTGGAGAGCCACAAAGATGATTAAAGGCTTGGAACATTTCCCATACAGAGTATACTTCTATGGAGACATTTAACACCCATCTAGGCACCTACCTGTGTGACCTGTTGTAGGGTACCTGCTTTAGCAGGGGAGTTGGACTCAGTGATCTCTTGACGTCCATTCCAACTCATGATTCTGCGATTCCTTATCCATTAAACTGTTCACCTTTCAAATCAATATCTCTTCTGTTTAGGGACAAGAATGTGATACAAGACTTTTGTACTCTTACGTTATAAGACACTAAAAAAAATGAACAGTTGAGAAGCTACTGTCTTTTATTGTGTTTCTGGAAGAGATTTCTCTTCTATGATCATGGAATCATAGAATCATCAAGATTTGAAAGGACCACCAAGATCATCCAGACTAACTGTCCATCTACCACTAGTATTTCCCCAATAAGCCACGTCCCTTAGTACAACATCTAAATGGTTACTGAATACCTACCTCCAGGGATGGTGAGCCAATCATACCCCTGGGCAGCCCATTCCAGGGCCTCTCCTGTTGAAACTTAAAGCCATTATCTCTAGTCCTATTGCTAAATATGTGGGAGAAGGGGCTGACATCCACCTTGCCATAGCCTCCTTTCAGGTGGTTATAGAGAGCTATAAGGTCTCCCTTCTGTGTCCTCTCCAGATAAAACAAACCCAGTTCCCTCAGATGCTCCTCATAAGACTTGTGCTCTAGTCCTCTCACCAGCTTTGTTGTCCTTTTCTGGACATGTTCCAGTGACTTGATGTCTTTTTTGTAGTGAGGGGCCCAAAACTGAACACAGTGCATGAGGTTTGGTGCCACTAGCGCTGAGTACAGGAGGTGATCTTCGAATCATAGAATCCTTAGAATTGGAACGGATTTTTAAAGGTTATCTAGTCCAGCTCCTCTGCAACGAAGTGCAACATTCTCAGCTAGAACAGGTCACTCAGAACCTGGTTCAGCCTGGCCTTGAGAGTCTCCAGGGACTGGGCATGCACCACACCTCTGGGCAACCTGTTCTGGTGCCTCACCACCCTCACTGTAAAAAACTTTTTCCTTACACCCAACCTAAAGCTAACCTCTTGAAGTTTGAAAAGATTTCTCCTTGTCCTTTTACAATGGAAATGTCTGGTCCCTTCTTTCCCGTAACTCCCCTTTAGATACTGAAAGGATGCTCAGAACATTCTCTTCTCCAACCAGAACAGCTCCAGCTCTTTCAGTCTGCCCTCAAAGGGAAGTATTCCATCCCCTGGGTCATTTTTGTGGCCTTCCTCTGGACAGACTCCAGTAGGTCTATATCTCCAGTACTGAGGATTCTATATCTGGACGCAGTACTCCAAGTGAGGCCTCACCAGTGCAGAGTAGAGGGGCAGGATCACTTCTCTTGCTGTATTGGCCCTGCTTCTTCTGATGTAGCCCAGTATGCAGTCAGTTTTCTGGGCACTGAGGGTATACTGCTAACTCATAACCCGCTCATCATCCACCACTACCCCAAAGTCCTTTTTGACAGGGCTGTACTCAATCCTTTCATCCGCCAACCTTATTGATAGTGGGGGCTGCGTTGACCCATGTATAAGACCTTGCACTTGGATTTGTTAAACCTCACGAGTTTCACCTGGGCATGCTGCTCAAGCCTATCTAGATCCCTCTGCGTGGCATCTCCCCTCTTGGGCATGTCAGCCACTCTCCACAGCACTACAGACTTTCTGGGAGTGCACTCAACTCCACTGTCAGTGTAACTGATGAAGACATTAAAGAGAATTGATCACAGCACTGACCCCTGGGGTCACCATTTGTCACTGATCTCCATCTAGATATTCAGCCACTGACCACCACTCTCTAAATTTGATCCTGCAGCCAGTTCTTTGTCCATTGAACAGTCCACCCATCAAATCTATGTCTTTCCAATTTGGAGAGAAGGATATGATATATGGGGTACCATGTAAAAGGTCTACTGAAGTTCAGATAGATAGATGGCATCAATGGCTTTTGCCTTGTCCACTGATGCAGTTACACCATCATAGAAGGCCACTAGGTTGCTCAAGCAGGATTCTCTCTTGATGAAGCTATGCTTGTTCACCTGCACCAGTTCCTTGCCTTCCATGTGCCTAAGCATATTTTCCAGGAGGAAAAGCTCCATGATCTTTCCTTGCACAAGGCTGACACTGATGGTCTGGTAGTTCCCTGGGTCTTCCAGTTTTCTCTTCATGTTGCCTTTTTTACAGTCACCAGGGACTTCACCTGACTGCCATGACTTTTCAAATATCATTGAGAGTGTTTTCTTGACTGTGCTCAGCCTCAGGACTCTGGGATATATTTCATCAGGACCTGGGGCTTGTGGATGTTCAAGTTCCTCAGGGAGTCATGAACCTGATCTATGCTGAGGTCTTCCTCAGTGGGAGAGGCATTGCTCCCCCAGTCCTCTCCTTCTGAACCAATAATTTGTGGGAGGTGTGATGAGCAGCTATCAGAGAAGATGGAGGCAAAAAATTGCTGAGTACCTCAGTTTTCTCCTTGTCTATTGTTACCAGATTTCTGTGTCACTCATTAGTCTGAGTACACTCTCTAGGAGTTTCCTTTTCTGACTGAGGTACATGTAGAAGCCTTTCTTGTTCACCTTTACACCCCTTGGCAAGTTTAGTTCAGTCTGGGCCTTGGCTTTCCTAATCCCATCCCTGCACAGCCTAGCAGTGTCCTTACACTTTTTCCATGGTACCTGCCCCTGTTTCCACAGTTTGTGCACTTTCTTCTAGTTCCTCAGTTTGACTAGCAGGTCACAGTTCAGCCATGGCAGTCTCCTGAGGATCACCTTCCTGCTCCTGCTGGCAGTACTATTTCTGATACAAGCCAGGGTGTCACTGACCCTCTGACTCATGTTTAGCTGAGCTAACTGACTAACACCCCCAACTTGATTTCTTCCATACAGTCTTCCAGACACTGCCTCAAGTCTGTAGCATTGCCTGAGGTGGTTCTGGCTAAAGTGTAGGACCTGGCATTCAGGATTCAGCATCTTTATCAAAATCTTGGCAGGCTGTTTGGTGACTGTCTGCCTGAAGCTCTGTTTCTTGTGGTGTACACCACTCAGTGCAGTGTTCAGCCATTCAAAACCGTGTCAAGTTTCAACACCACAACTCACACATCATTGTAAAATTCATAAACCAGTACAAAACACTTGTGTTGCAAAAATGAAGTTGCTGTAATTGACAAGCAGAAAAAAGGTTATTTTGCCACCACCTTTTCAAGGAAAAATTCCTACTGTGTTCTATAAAAAAGCTAGAGCTTTACATGCTGAAACTGCTGGGTCAATATTGTTAATTAAATAAAGAGACACATTCCCATATACAGTCTCATAGACAAATACAGTAAATGACACTGGATCTTTTATAATAAATTGTTAGCTACCTAATTCATTCACAGACAGTAAATTATTCCAGAAATTTACCATCAAAACCAATTTAACATGGAGCACTGCATGAAGTGTTTTGGGATGACAAAAAAATCTTCTAATAATACTAAGCCAGATAAGTGAAGTAGGACTGAGTGCACAATTTATTAATTTTCAAATGCTACCAATCTGGGAGATGTCAAGCAGCCTGAGGACAGGATGGCCCTACAGAGAAACCAGTATAGGCTGGTTTGAAGGGCTGATGCCAGTTGTATGAAGTTCAACAAGACCAAGTGCTGGGTCCTGCACTTTGGTCAAAGCAACCCCCCGGTAATGTTACAGGCTTAGGGCAGAGTGGCAGTAAGAGTGTACAGAGGAAAAGGATCTTGGGGAGTAGGATGATGGCTGGCTGAACATGAGCTCTATGTTCCATCAGGGGAGATCATGTTGAATACTAGCAAAAACTTATTTTCACAACATGCTGAGGTACTGGAACAGTCTGCAGAGAGAAGGGCTGGAGTCACTGTCCCTAAGTCATTCAAGAAAAGATATGGTACCGAGTGACATGCTATAGTGGGAATGCTGATGATGGGTGGATGGTTGGACCACATCAGGCAAGTCCAACCCATGGCGAGGCAAAGCCTGTCCTACAACTGCCCCTTGCCTCTATGTGTCATGGCAGTAGCCCTTCTCTGTCAAGCAGCCCAGCCTGGCCTTAGGTGCACACCCTTTACTCAGTAACAGCCAAAAACTGGTGTGCGATTGACACTGTCTGGGCTGAAACCAGGGCATGGGCAGGGCACAGTGCAGTGCCAATGCTTGTTATGCCAAATAGTGTTATGCAATTTTATACGTTGGCTAAACACAGTCCAGTGAACAGTAAAAAACATTCAGCCTTGCTTTTTGTTTTGACAAAGGAATTGGAGAACAGGTTTCAAGATTGCTGAGAAAAATAATCAACTTTATACATGTTTGTGACTTCATTTTTGGTTGACATAAACACATGGCCTGCAAATTTCAAATGGAATATAGAGTTGCAATCATATTTCAACTGAAAAATCTGTTCGTGCCTCTTATCAGACTCTTATAACACATCTTTTACCAGTGCTCAAACCACACATGCTCGATGAACTACTATTGCTTTCAAAATCTGAAGCATCATGGCTGCTTCTGCTAAATGCTACTAATTACAATCTAGTTTTGTGCAAACAATGTAATACTGCTATACTCCTTGCCATCAAAATAGATTTTAGCCTTCTTCTTCTTCTTCTTCTTCTTTTTTTTTTTTTTTTTAATTGCATTGAAAATTAATCTTAAAAAAAAAAAAAAAAGTAAAAAAAAGTGGTCAACAAAAGACTTCTATTTCCAGCAAACTGTAGATCATGCATAGATCATACATAGATCTTACATTTGGTAAACACGCCTCTGTGACTGGACAGGATGTTGGTGTTACAGGATTGTGATTCACCACAAAAGTAATCTCTGATAACAGTAAAGTCATTACAGCTTTTTTTTTTTTTTTTTTTGGGTTAACTGTGATATAAGAAGTTAAGTGTGATATTTATCATCTAGAAAGCTTGGATACAAATGGTAGGCTGTAGACTGTATGTAGTTAAGTTGCATAGAAAAGTTATTGGATGGGAAGAACCATTGGATGAAGAAACAACCTTCAGATTTATGTGTATTATGTCATGGAAAAAAAATCTACTTTAGGAATTCTTCTCCTTTGAAGCTTTCCAATTTGACTACAAGCACAGAATCCATACACTTAATGGCAACATCTTTCTGAAATCATCATAGCATCCAAGATTTCTTCATTGCTATGCTGGGCTTAATTCTAATACCTATTAAGAGGTAGACAGATTGGATTTAGGAACTGGGATTCCTTCATATGCATCTTATATCACTGACAAGCAAACAAACTACAAAAGACATGTATTAGATTTAAAAATTTTTAATCAATAAAACATATGGAATAATTTTACAGGAAAAACAGAATGCTGTGCAGAATGCTGTGATTTCTTTCTTAAAAATATCCATCTTAGTCATGCTTAGTGGTATAATTAATGAGGGTACATTATGAATCTCTTACTTTGCTTTCTTTTTCCTTCTGGAATTGTATTGCATCTATACAACAGTTAATCCAATGTATTAAAGCAAAGGCACAGTGTGAAAGTCATTAGATGAGTGTGACCCTAACTCCAGCCTATCTTTACTACAAGAAATATGCAAACCCTACTTGCTGCTGTTGAAGGCCTGCTCCCTTGACTCAGGCTCTGCAGAAGGAGGATATTGTGCTCAAAACAGTTCAGCAGAGGAGCTGCACTGTAGGGCTCAGGTAAGGGCTCAGGATAGGTGGGTTGTGTCTGAGAGTGACAGGAACATAAGCAGAAGGCAAGGGGACTACTCTAATATAGATGCTGTTTGACATCTCTTCATATAATAGACTGACAACTTATGCAACAGCCTCAGATTGAAGCAGGAGCGATTGCTTAATGCTCTCTCTCCTTTTTCCAGCAAAGTGCAATGCTATAAACACATAGCTTGTCCATTCTTTCCAACATTAGATAGTTCAGTGCTGATGTTAGGAATTGACATGGGCCAGATTCCTTTGATAACTTAAACTCTGGTCATACATCTAATTTATTACAGTTTTTCATGGGCTGTTAGTTGAATTAAAAAACGGTGCTAGAAGTTGGAATCATAATACAAGACTAATGTGTCTTTTTATAGGGATAGAACAGATTACATGTTTTACTGATTTTTCTTGACCTGCCAAATTCCAGTGAGATGTTTCTGACATTTACAGTATTGATTTCAGTAGGTTTTTTTGCTGTATATTCTGAAAAGCAGTAAAAATACTGCTTTCGCAGTGCTGCGTGGAAAGATTCTGTGAATAAAAATACTGATTTAACTATAATCTAGCCCATGCAAGTGAAATGTGGTACAGTGGTATTCCCTTTACATACTTGAATTTTAAATAGATGCTATAGTTGAACATTTGATAACAGGACAAATGTGAAAACAGAGAAAGTATTAGAATAAATAGAATAGCAGTGTGGTTCCATGAAGTTTCCTACTGCTCTTCAGAGCAAAGTGAGGCTAAAAAGAATGGAACATTGATCTCAAACATACTTTGCATTGATAAAATATGTATTTTTGCGCATACTTCAGGGAAACAGACTGTCCTATTGGCTATTTTAAATCAGGCTGATGCTCTAAAATTTGACATGTAAAGTCATCAGAAAAAGTAAATGTTTTTGTTAAAAGATTACCATATCTAAAGAGTGAAACAAAAAGTGTGTTGCATAAAAATGACGTGTGAATTGCATAACTTGGAGTGATTAATTTTATGTAGCTAGGAAAAATGAGCTAATGGTTAACAAACTGGGTGAATAATAATAAACACAAGTATTTCCTTTATTATCATAGACTTTATATATGTGCAAAGACGAGTCACAACTTCTTCATAGTTTTTCCTTCACAAGACCATATTGGGATATAACACTGTTGTGCCTTTACAGAGTTATTTCAAGGAAGAAAAAGTGGTGATTCTGAGGCATTCAGATGCTGTGGTGACAAGTGCCATACAACTCTTTCAAACAAACTGGAAAAATTTTGTTTTGTTAAAAACCAAACTTTCAACTCAGGCTGTCATTAAAACATCTTTGCAAATGTTAGTTTAGATTTTTGCCTTCCTTTGAGGACTGTTTAGCTTGCGTGATGAATGAAGTAGGAATCCTACCCACAACTCTTCTGCCTTGCTTACAGCTTCCACTCTAGTTTTCACTCGGCACTTAGGACCAGGGCAGCACATCCTGTACCCAGCCCCTGGGGTCAGGCACACTTTCAGACATGCAGATGAGCCTGGTGAACAAGCCCACCGTCGCTGTGGATCTCCCACACAGTGCACTGCAGCCCACGGTGCTCCTGCAGAGGGCTTTGCCCTCTCCTCTGAGTCATGCTACCATCAGCAGAGCATTGTTATGAAATCACCAACTTTCCCACAGGCAGGCACAAACTCTTTCAAACTTAATCCTACTTGCTGCATTGACACAAACCTCAGCTTTTCCCACGAACTACTCTCTAGTTAAGAAACTATATAGAAGGCACTGAGGAGAGACAGCATCTTTTAAATAGCAAAGCACCTTTCAGTGCACTGCTGGAGTTGTAGTTGCTGGCATATTCAACTCAATCTGCGGTCTCTTCATGAAGAAAAATGTCTTTATAAAATATCCTATTGCTTTTTATAAAGTCAGTGGAACCTGTCTCATAAGACAAAGCTTTTGAAAGTTGTAATGATTTTGTTTGCTTGTTTCAGTGAAATTTGTATCAAGCTGAAGAATTTGCCTGATTTCCTTGACAAGGCAAAGGTATTTCTGCAAATGAGTACATCTTACAGAAGCACTCCTCATCATTTTCTGATCTACTGGGAATCAATACTAAATTTTACCATGCTGATGCAACATTACAGTTAGCCTGCAGGCCTCCATTTCCTTGTTAACTTTTTGTGACTGCAAGTAATGTAGGAAGCTTTGAAGGTCAACATATAGATAGCCAAGAGCCACAAGGAGGGATTGTTGTGGAAGGAAAACAAGTATGTGAAAGAAAAAGGGAGAAAGACATTTCGTGCTAAGCCGAACACTCTAAATAGCTCAAGAGAAATCCTTTGCTATCTACATTTCAGTGTATTCTTATATAAACTTAAAAACTTTTAATCTTTGACACAAAATAAATGTAATTTGTTAAGTGCTTATTTAGTATGCAAATTTATCACTTTAAAGTCCTAAGTAAGAAAGATGAGGTGAGAAACTACTAGAAGAAGCTTGCCAGTGCTAAATTTCTGTGCTCTTTTGTTAATTATCAATTTGTACACTTTAAACTCATTGGATTAAATAGCTACACAACAAATTTACAGTGAAAGTTTACGAAGCACCCCCTTGGCTACTCCAAGATATACAGCAAGTCAAACTTTCAGGGTACCTCTAAACATTTTCTGCATAAATACAAATATATCAATCTGCAGACACAACTGTTCCTCTGCTTATTTGAGTAAAGCGTGCAATTAGTTGGGCTTGAATATTTTGTGCATACATTTCCAGGTCTGCCAAAAATCCCCTTCAAGTTCAAACAGTTACATGAATTAATGGATATATCCCCAGTGATCCACTTGACAATAAACATTTCTTGGCGTATCAGCTGGACCCAGTAAAATAAGTTGAAAGAGAAGTTCAATGAATTTCAGTGATTTTCATGCAAAGTTCTGCAGGTGCTTCAGTCTTTTGAATTGCCATTACCTCAGTTGCCATGTAAAATTTGGTTCATCTTCAAAGTTTGAATTTTCTGTAGCTGACAGTCCATCAAAAGGAGAAAATTTTGAATACAATATTTTCTCCTTGACAATCATAGAGTGATAAAAAAACTGGGATTGCAACACACAGACGAGTTGTTGCATAATTCGGGATTAAAAGAGGTTCCACATATATATAGGCATAAAATAATATGATTTGGCATTTTTCACACTAAAAAATGTTAGGATCTTCGAACTCAGTTACTCTCCAAAAATGAGTAATACTTGAAAGTATGTCCTTGAGTATCACAAAGTGACATAAGGCTATTTGTTCTTCCTTCGATTCATTCAGATGCGCGTTTGTTTGCTCGATGTTCTGCTCTTTTTTTTCTTCTCTTTTTCTATATTTTTTTTTAAGGCACTGGAGTTTATAAAATATTGTGAGCGTTGCATGTATATCTAAGTTTTTAATTGTACAGTCACATTTTTGAGGCAGACCTGAGGAAAAAAATCTTTTTTTTTTTTTTTTTGGTTTTGTGTTTTTTTAATTCTTCATTTCTCCATTTTCTTCTTAAGCGGCCTCTTGAAAAATCCAGCCTGCAGAAGAGAAATGAACTGAATAAAGAACTACTTAAAGCTAACAGTCCATATTGCACTTACATACTAAGTTCTTACAACTACTTTCGTACTTGCAGAATAGTAAATAGTCATTTAATTTTTTATCAGTGAAGTACAAGTCTGCTTTTCTTGGAATGGAAAAAACTAGAGAGACGTGTCACAGAAGCAGACAAAAAATGATTGCTGAATCATTTTTATGTGCACATGGTGTCAGTGATTAAAATGCTTAGTAATAGCTGGCAGTCAAATAAACAAAGCATTCTTAGTGTTTTTGAGGATTTTTTCAAGAGATTATGCAGGTTGTAATTAAAAGAACACCACAGCCTTTAAACTTTAATATAAACTGAATATTTAGCTTGGAGAAGAGTGCCCACTTGTGGGCAATAATTACCACAGGCTTAGCATTTCTTGCACAAAGAAAACTTCACCATACATAGACAGAACAAAATAACCCTACAGTGCTAAAATCTCTTTTTATTTTTATTTTTTTTTCCATAATGTACTGTTGTGTATATATCAGTATGAGCTTCAACCATTAAGCATTGCATGTTTCACCTCAGAAAAATGTACTGCTACTAATTATTTTGTCATTTCTTCAAGACCCATTCCAATTTACCTACTGGATAATTTTCGTGTCCAGGTTCTAATTATGAGAAGGACAGGATACATAAATTAAGCATACCTTTCTATCTATCTATTTATCTATCTATTTATCTACCTACCTATCTATCTATCTATCTATCTATCTATCTATCTATCTATCTATCTATCTATCTATCTATCTACCTACCTACCTACCTACCTACCTACCTACCTATCTAATTTATTTTCATGAAGACAAGGGTGTGCAGCTTACCTTCCACAAAGCAAATATGAGCAGTGCAAGAATCAAGAGTCCAGCGAAGATACTCAGGAGGATAACCCATAAGGGGACTGAACCCGGAGGGAGTTCTTTGGAAATCTTAATCATGGTCTGCAAAGTATTCAGAATGTAAGCAATAAATAAACTGTTCCTTTAAAATATCATCAGAGCAGCATGACTGGTATCAATACACCCTGAGTTTCCAAAGTACTATTTCATTCTGAGTACAAGAATTTGCAAGAAGGAATTAAAAAATTACAACAAAAACCCTCAAACACCTTATATTTACATAATACCTTGTACCTTGCAAGCATGTTTGTTCCATGAGGAACGGACCTGCTATCAGTTAACAACTGTTTGTATAAAGCACTCAGAATAAAGAATGTGGGTAGTTGAAGCATATGCTAGGGAGTTTCTTCAGTGTGTTATCAATCACTCCTTTCCTCTCTGAAAGATGGCAGTGACTAGCAGACTTAGAGTAAAAAGCCATATGAGTATTAACTTACTTTTACACTAAACTTCTCCAGTGTAAACCAAACAGATAAGGAACAGTCATGTTTGAGTGAAACTGATGACATAGTTTGAATTATTTTAGCTTAAGAATTTATTAAAGAGACAGTTTTATACTTCAAAAGATATCAAATAACTGAACTCAACCTTTCAGCTTGAAATTACATATTTAAACCACTATTCTTGAAATTGTATGCATTGTAAAAGCAGCTGTCTTTATCTACAAAGATGTCACCCGTGTTTTCACTCCTGGATTGAATGAATTTCAACCTATTGCTTAGAAGACTTGCCTCAATACTGGATCAGTTAATATCTGACTTGTGAGATTTGCATTCCAAAAATATTTTGCACATTGAAAGGCTCAGAATTTGGGGGCATTAAGAGCAATAACTCATAATAAGTCTTGTGCTTAAAAAAATACATTGTAGTAAATAAGCTCCTGTATATATAAGTTTTCACAGAAAAGCAATGCATTAGCCACTATAAACCTCTTGGAATAAAACCTATGACAGTGAAAACAATGTAACTAACAAAATAAAACACATTCCTCATTATACCTGATTTATCTGCTAGGAAGTCAGATACAAGTTCCTCTTAACAGCTCATGAATAAACAACTCTAGTTTTTAATAGGACCTCATTATGAAAATGTTGTTTCTAATGTAGTGTATAAGAAAATGATCAAAATACTTCTGTAAAAGAAAAGATTCAATTTCAGACTTATTTCTTGGGTAACGGAGTAAAAAGAATTAATAGTAGGAATTGTAAAGAAAATACAGTGTCACTTTTAAGTAACTCAGGATGGCTTTGAAAATACTACCAATTAAAAATATCATTTTAATTATGCTTTTAATTAACACAGTTACAGTAAGCATTTACACTGCAACAGGCAGAAATACTTCAGACATGTCCCACTCAGAAATACTTCAGACACATCCCAGGCACATGGGTTGGTTAATTCTGACATTTGGCTGAAACATGAATTCCTTTACTTGTACTTAGAGTAGGTTATTATGACAGATAGCAATCAACTTGCTAGCAATGAATGACAATAAATGATTCAGCAGAAGATATCCTATGAAGAGTAAAGCCATGAACTATCATATTACCTCTAGTTTTTGATGGTCATTTCTTAAAATCAGTGATGAATTTTCACTCCGAAGTAATGCTTTCACAACAAGGGTTAAGCTGTGAATACTTGCCTGGAAAAGGTAAGAAATGCCAATGCTTTATAGTAGGTATTTTGAAACAGAAAGCTTTGCAGAAACGAGAAGTTTGGAAGCAAAACTTAATGCTCAAGTTCTGGGAGATATAATGAAAACTGAAAATTGAAAAAAAAATCCCTTATAGATCCAAAAAGTCTTTCCAGATTAAAATTTACTTAAAAATAATATGCTTCAATATGTCCCTCCATACATATGCTGAATTAGAATTTGTGGATGGGTAACCAACTAGTTTAAAAAAAACAAAACATAAGTACAGAAAAAAGTAGCAGTTGTCCTTCTAACATGTTCAGTTCTGAATACTCACAGGTTAATAAAACATATGGAAACATTTTTCAAAACTTGATGAATATGCAGACAAGAAAATTAAAGATATAATTTCAAGAAACATTACAAATACTGGCTTATTTTTTCCAAACCTGAAGATGGGATTTACTTACTTTTATGATGGTAGGTTTCCATACTCTTAAAGAAACATTCACTTGAGATATGTCAGATGGGGCCAGGGCACAATTAATAGATGCACAGCTGAATGTATCACATTCCTGTTTAAAAGGCAGCAACATAAACTAACAGCAGTAGGTTTTTCACATTATTAGAATAAAATCATGTAAACATACTATACCTATAGATCACTGTCTTGTGATATCAATTCTAAAAGGATATTAATGTGTTTTTTAAATGTAAAAATTACACCACAGTATGTAAAATGAGTTGAGATACTCATTATGTGGTGGAACAGCCCCTTACGCAAACCCTTAGCCTGCAGGAACCTCAGTTACTGTAGCTGTGCAGCAGCATTCTCTGACAGAGGCATAGCCTGCAATTGCAAGATATAGTTTTCTGCCAGCACAGCTATGGCTTAAATGTTGAAAACCATGGGATATCTGAATTGAGGTTGGAGAATTCATGTGTCTTTACTTACCTGCTGGGAGTACAGCAGACATGTCTGATAATCTGGAAACGTGCTAACTCGGATTGTTACCACCTCTATGAAGGATATATGTTAACCATAGCAAAACACTCATCTCCTGACACAGTTTCATTCATACCAGAAACTGAGCTTGTACCTCTTGCATCTCTCTGCTGAGTAGGTAGTATGACATCTTTCCACTTAATATGACAACATAACTGCGTTAGCAAAATTATACTCAGCAGCTCTTCTGTCTAAATGTGAGGCTAAACCTTCCCAAATTGCTCCAGCAACTACATTTCCACCAGTTGTATCTGAAAATATTTTTAATTGCAAATTTAAAAGTTGCAAGGGAAAGGTGAGCTGTCAATATTATTTGACAAATATGGTGGGGAAGTAGAACGTGAGTTTTATTTGTCCAAAGTGCTGCCATTATTTACACATTTGTTGAATTAAAAACCAAAGACCAAAACAAACAAAAGTCATCAACAAATAAACAAGCCTCAATTTCAGTTCTACATACAGTTTTGTGTCCAGAAATAATAAAAATGTACAGCTAGTCCTACATAAGGATACCTTTTAAGGCTATTATACAAAGTGATTTTTCAGAGGATGTAGTTTGACAAAAGTTTTTATATATACACTTCAGAAATGCTCATGAAAATGTAAACAAATGTAAATCTAGGTTGAAAGTATACACCATAGGGAGGCTTACCATAATTGTATCCTTTGTAGGTTCTTTTATTTTTGGTAGCACAAATGATTTTCCAGAACCAATCCTTAGGTGATCTACAGGGTAACTAGATTTGCAGATAGCATTCTGTTAGAAGAAATACAAAAAAATATACTTATTGCTTGAATACCCAACCTGTTACCATTAGAAGGTCTTGGGAACAAGACAAAATTAATAATATTTTATATTTAATAACATAAATACTTGCTAATTGTATTAGTAGTAAGCAACTAAATGCAATAATAAAAACAGATATTGCAAGAGTGCAGAAAAGCAAATTCAGATAGCACGAACATTTAAATATCACTATGTAAACAAACAAGTTTTTTGTGAGATAATTTGACTTGAATTTTATCCAGTTACTTAAGCATCTGTAGAAGCAAACAAGATCTTCCTTGAAGAATACTGCCACACGAATCAGCAAGAACTGACTACTAAGAGAGAGCTAAATAGCTTTTAAATGGGATTGCACAGCTTTCTGCCTTAGCAAAAGACTAGTAGGTGAACTGAAGAATTCAGGAGCCCAGGGAGGATGAAAGGGTGCTGGATCACTGCTGAACCTTTGTGATTCCTTCAAGGCCACCTTTGATATCTTTATTTTAGAGGAAGAGTGGAGGGCTTTTTCCTCCCCCTCCCCCCCCCCCCTTTTTTTTTCCCCTTCTTTTAAATATTATTTCTTTATTTATTTTGCTTTTTCTTTAGATCAAAGATATTCACTTTAAGCTTATCATAGCGAAGATACATTGCAAATTTCCTGTGCTGCATTCAGATTTGTGAATGTATGTGTAAGCCTAGGTGGATCAAATGTGGTCATTGGTTAGGAATTACAATAATAGGAGAAGGAATTAAAGAACAGTCATAATTTTTTGTGCACTAAACATGAAACTTTCTGATATACTGTTTGTTTTAAAATGAACCTTGAAATTGCATTTCAACCATTTATTCAGTTTTTCAATGGTGCATCACATTCCAACTAATTGAACTATGTGGGAATTGGTGAGTTTCTGTAGAAAAGATGAATGAAAAAAAAGGTTCATGTCACCACTTGGTGATATTTGTTGAGCTATTCAATTAGTAAAGTAGACCTAGTTTAATATTTGCAAATCTTGAGTCATGGGACTTGCTGGAATTGTGATCTCATCCAGCAACTCTGGAGGAGTGAAATGGAAAAACTGATCATCCTTAAATGAGGACTGAAGTGAAGACATGACCTATTACTCCTTCAGAAAGTCACAGTGCCCCAGACAAGGAAGAATCCAGAGGATTGCCAGTGCCAGAGAACAGACATGCAGGAATGCTAGTTTCAGAATGAAGAGTATTGAAGAGGATATCAAGCTCTAAATTTAAATGCAGGGCTATAGTATTCACAAGAAGCACTATTAATAATGGAGATAATCAGGCTCAGTAGCCAGAACTAAGAAAGTTCTGTCCCCCGTGTCTCAATCTGAACTTCTCAGCAGTTGGCAATATATCAAATCAACATTTTACATTACAATTATTGTTCAAAGCCATTTTAAACTTATTCATTTCCTTCTAATAATTCTTTTCTGTCTTCCTATGAACATCTTCACATATTATTAAAACAACAGCATCTTATCATTTAGACTAAAGCAATATATGCCATGAAGCAAAACATAACCCCAAATGTTTGCCACTTCCTTACATGAAAAAAAGTTTCAAACTTAAATGTAAAACTAATAGGAAAAATAAAAACTGCTTTCTTACTTGGGAATGTGACAATGCTGTAAGGTAGAGAAGGGTGTTTTTGGCTGTTGTTACATCAGGGTACAGGATTTGCAGTGTGAGGTTTGGCATTGGAAAATGTTCACCTTTTTCAATCTATAAAAATGAAAAAAAATATTTTGATTAGTACCTTCTTATTTTATTGGTATTTTATTGAATTTTTAATTTATTATTATTATTATTATTTTTAACTTTTTCTCCATTTGGTAATAAGCTGCTTGCAGAGATGATTTATGTTTATGAGACAACAAATGGTATGCTCTGCAGCCCATCAGCTCTTTTACATTTCAAAAGCAAGGATTTTGATATGAGATGAATGATGTCTAAAAAAGCATCCACAAAAGCACAGGGTTACTGGATTTAAATGTGAAGAATAAGAGAAGTAATTGTAGGTGGTTTAAAAAACATAAAACGTTTGCAACTGCTGCCATCACTTGTTTTTATAGATAAAGTTGATTCAGAGACTTTTATCATGACTATGCGCAGAATCCTTTTCCAGCTATGTATTTGATTCTGGGAAACAAGTATGCTCCCATGATATCTAAATTCAGCACTACTGCAACTTGTGGCAGGGTTTCTACTCCTATATATATTTTTTTCTGAGTGATTTTGATTTGCAGTATGCATTCCATTAAGAAGACAGTGTTCTTAGATCACAGCATTTGTCTTTTCTCAAAGTTGGTTGGATTTTGGAAATATCTGTTCTGAACTGTAATGGCCAAAAGCCAAGTGCTCATTTACTTGCACATGCAAGTAGAATGCACTTGAATTACTCCACAGAAAATGGACCATTCTGAAAACTTCTGATTCAACTTATTCCAAAGCAGGCAAGAAAACAAGTTTTAAACATTGTCAAAAGTTTCACATACCACATAACTTAAAGCTATCACTTTAAATGACACAAATTAAATGAAAAACAAAAAATTTACAGTTTCATTTTTCTTACCCTATAATGCAAAGTAACTTCATCCCCGATCTGCTCTGTTGTGTTAATAGCAGTAGGAATAGTTTCATTTGCAGCAATTATAACATGGTGCTCTTTGAAAACACTGCAGATTAGAAAGCAAAAACAGACAAACAGGAATAACAAAAACTTCATAAAAACTCTAAGTGAGATAATCATGTAGGTATTGTCATTAATTTGTGAATCCTACAGGGCTAGTCTTGCAAATAAGAGAGTAATGCTGCCTCCACAGAAAACAACTCTTCCTTTTCTGAGTAGTGCTCTTTTGTTGCCATATACATACCAAATGTTGTGCTCAGTAAAAGCAATGAAGTGAACAAATATTAGCTGTACAATTCCTTATTGTGAAGGAGTACTGCCACGTGAAACAGGCAGCATTTATTTAAAAATGAGATAACAAAACATTGTTTAAATTTGTCTATAGAAGGATGGATTTGAACACTTGAAATGCACAACAAATGAATAATTTAATTGTTTTCACAAGTTCACCAGGCCCTGTATTCTACTGAAAATACTGATGATGTTTTTCAGGGATGGAATTTAATTGAATTACATCTGTTTGTAAAAGTACAGTATAAAATCTGCATTAAAGATTATCTTAGAAGTGAGAAAAACAAATCCCTGTAAATATAAAATTAAAGCTAATTTTTGAAGCTGGAAATCAAACACTGCACCTCACAATATTACAGTAATATGATATGTGTCTGTCCTTGTTTCCTTTCTTTTGTATCTGAAATGCCTTTGAACGAATAGGGCAAGAACAAGAATCACCAAAAGCTGCAGCTGTACTTGCAAACTGCAAATCAAATTTAAATTGAGAAGATACAGCAACATGTAGTAGTTACTGTCACTTATCACTTCACATGACTGCTCCTTTCAGTGAAGCCTGTGCTTCATTTTCTGGTAGTTGCTATTTGAAGATACAGAGCACAGCTCAAAAACAAAACAATGTTATATTCTGTGTGAACACCTGTTATTTACTATACTAATAAACAGAAGCATAATGAAGCATGAATACCTCACAAATATTAATCCTACTTCATATTTTACGGGAATTGTAACTTGTCCTCTGTTGTCTCTCAAGGTCTCAGGTGGTTCTTCGCTGTCACTAAAATAAAACATATGTCACTCATGTCAGAATCTGATATCGCCTGCACATGTAAGAGGGCTACTATGGGGCAAGGAGTACCAAGAAACTGAAATACACACAGTTCTTGTTACAAAAACCTACCAACCATTTCTAGTCAATTACTGTCTTCTAAATAAAGTTCAGAAGACTATTTCGAGTAAATAAAGTTAAATCCCGAACTAGACACAGCTCAGAGATGCATCTATGTTGAAATTACAAATTGTTGACTGGATGGAAATTGAACAAGCAAGGACCATTATTTTCACATCATCTCTGTATTTTGCAGGGAGAGCAAACACTGAGGGCATCCTCAGTTTCCTTGCTCCTTGAGGACAAGACATCTTTTATTAACTGCAATTTATGATAACACATATGGTAAGTTTGTAAGAGAATAAACCTTTTCTGAAAGTAAAACTACTTGTGTGGCTCACAAGTAGTTTTTCCATGAAAACAGTTGTAGAGCATTCTGAAAAAAATCACACTGTAAACAAGCAAAGATTGCAACTAACCTTGTAGCATATACGTCAACAGTGGCATTTTCCAGGAGATATGATGCATTGAATTGGAATGATATTTTGAAGGAGATCTGTTTGGAGAAATACAGTGTGCATATTTAAAGAAAAAAAAAAAAAAAGAAAAGGAAAGGAAAGAAGAGCACACTAATAATGTTTGGGCTGAAGAAAAATGAGTAAAATTATGTTGCTTTTAGAAATGGGATCTTTATTCATACCTTAACCTTTTTCTAAGAAGGATTTAATTTATTTTTTTTTTAAATTTTCCTCCAAAACAGAGAGAAATCTAAAAGTTATCACTTAATAAACAATAGCCTCAAAATTTTCAGAGCCAAGAAGCCTCAGTCCATCTTATCCCTTAGTGTATTAGAAAAACATAGAAACTTCAGAATAGTGAACTTCTGTCTTCCTAGGGAATTACTGGATGATATCCTCTGTGAAAGTGTCCTTAGGGACCAAGGAACAGAACAGAGCTGGCAGTTCTTTAAGGAAACCTTTCTCAGAGTAAGAGACCTGGACAGTCTTGAAAAGTGGGTGTATGTGAACAGAATAATGTCCAACAAGGCCAAGGGTAAGGTGCTGGACTTGAGTAGGGGTCATCCCAGGTATGAGTACAGACTGGGAGAGTAACTCATTGAGAGCACCCCTGCAGAGAAAGACTTGGGGGCTGTGGTGGACAAAAAGCTGGATGTAAGCCAGCAGAGCGTGCTTGCAGACTGGAATGCCAACAGTATCCTGGGCTGCATCAGAAGAGAGGTGGCCAGTAGGGAGAGGGAGGTGACTGTTTCCCTCTATTCTGTCCTTGTAAGGACTCGTCTGGAGTATGGTGCCTAGGTCTGGCACCACAAGCACAATAAGGATGTAGAGCTGTTGGAGCAGGTCCAGTGGAGGGCCACGAAGATGACCAGAGGGATGGAGCATCTCACCAATGAAGAAAGGTTGGGGGAGCTGGGATTGTTTAACTTGGAAAGGAGAAAGCTCTGGGGAGACCTCAGTGTGGCCTTCCAGTACTTGAAATGTGCCTATATATAGGAGGGGGACCTACTTTTACATCATCTGATAGTGATAGGACCAGGAGGAATTGCTTTAAACTAAAATAGGTAAAACTAGGTTGTATACTAGGAAGAAATTCTTCACAGTGAGTTGGTGAGGCAATGGAGCAGGTTGCCAAGAGAAGCTGCGGGTGTCCCATCCCTGGAGGTGCTCGAGGCCAGGCTGGATGGGGCCCAAGGCAGCCTGAACTGGTGGGGGGCAGCTCTGCTTAGAGCGGGGGGATTGGAACTAGATGATCTGAAAAATCCCTTCCAACCCAAACCATTCTATGATGATTCTATGACATCAGTGT
The DNA here is from genome assembly GCF_054131305.1 of Coturnix japonica. Classification (NCBI taxonomy): domain Eukaryota; kingdom Metazoa; phylum Chordata; class Aves; order Galliformes; family Phasianidae; genus Coturnix; species Coturnix japonica. The sequence continues at coordinate 54,901,969 of NC_140702.1, read as the reverse complement.
ACTTTCTATCAGTATATTTACCTCTTCTTCAGGTTTTAAAAATGGGTATCCCACTTTACAGGTGATGTTGTGATTAGACTCACAACTATCTTTCTGTATATCCTAAATAAAGGAGAAAGTGAAATCATTATCATGCACAAACTCTTTAAATTCTGACTAAGCATATGTTTTCAAGGGCTGCTCCAAAATTAAAGGTTCTTATTTTATTATGTTGGCCCATAGTGCGTGGGTGGGATGGAAGTAGAGTTTGAACTTTCCTGCCAATATTCCATTGCATTTTGTTGCTGTGTGACAAATGGCAGCAGAGGGGCATGCAGAAACACATCTGCTTTGGAGATGCTATCTGAGGCTGTATTAAGGAAGGCACTAATCTGCTAAACTACAAAGAGAGTGCTTCTAAGCCAAAGGAGTATACTGGAGTGACAGGAGACATTCTGACAAATAATGAGGCATTTCTGCATAGATAGGTATATATTATACATATATTACCTACGTATTCAGATAGATATGATGTGGTGATTGATGGTTCTGGCATTTATCTGGGATGTGTCTGCTTACTATCAAATTGGTACTGTGAAACCTGTCAGCCAATTGCAGATGGTAAAGCAAAGCCAGTTAAAACCAAAATAAATACATCCCTACAGAAGTATAAGCAAGGGTAGTATTTCCAGTGAATCTTTTCCAATCAATCAAGATGATGTTAGAGCAGTGAAATTAAGTCTTAATACAAAGGCTTCTTTAGATCTCTGTAGCAATATAAGTTATGATAAATAAGATAAACGTGAAAAATTCCTACCTCAATGCCAGCAAAAATAATATTTGGAGAATACTGAACCAAAGCTCTGGTATTATAGGCACTGTCTTTTTTGTTCTTGATAGAGAGTTGGATGGTGAACCTGTCATTGCGTGACTTGACAATGAATGGAGAAGAGCTGTAAAATAAAGTATGATTGTTGGACATCTAAACTTTTGAATATTCTAAAGAATAAAAAGAAATATTTTTTACTATATATTGTTTCTGTTCCGGAAATCATGGCACAGCATTAACTTATCATACTAAAGATTTTATATTATACATTCAAATTTTGTACAGTTATCAAATAATACAATAAACCCAGTGTAGTTACCTGTCTCCAGCTATGCTTGCTTTTACATTCAGAACAAGATCTGAAATGCATTTATTTTTGGCTCCACAATCTTTTGTGAAAGGAATCTGCAACAATAGTATTTTTATTCTCAATTTTATTATAATGATTATTAAAATCAAATACTTGCATTTTAAATCTTCATCTAATTTTATATAAGATCTCCTGTCAGACATTCAAAAAAGTATTCCCTAATATTGAACAGTTTAACATGCTTGGAGAAGAGAAGGCTCTGGGGAGACTTCATTGCAGCATTCCAGTACATGAAGGGAGCTAATAAACAGGACTTTTAAGGTGATCTGATAGTGATAAGACCAGGGGAAATGGCTTTAAACTAAAAGAAGTAAATCTATTTTATATGTTAGGAAGAAATTCTTCACTGTGAGCAGGTGAAGCACTGGAACAGGCTGCTGAGAGAAGCTGTGGGTGCCCCATCCCTGGTGGTGCTCAAGGCCAGGCTGGATGGGGCCCTAGGCGGCCTTAGTTGGTGGGGGCAGCTCTGCTTTGAGCAGGGGGATTGGATCTAGATGATCTTAAAGATTTCCTCCAACCCAAGCCATTCTTTGAATCTGTGATCTGTCTTTGAAGTGTTGGGTGAAACATATAAGGGCATGATGAGGAAATCTAGGTGATTCATCTAAGTTAGAAAAATAAGCAAAAGGAAAAGCACAAATGATGCCAAGAACCACTAAGATATAAAACTAGTATTTCCCTGCCAAAGAAAAAACAAAAGAAAAGAAAACAAAAAAGACATTACAATTATTCTCTATCTTCATTTACCTCTCAACAGCTTTAAAGCTAGGGATTCCTAGATTGGTTCCCAAACACACTGAACTGAGTTCTCCACATTTAAACTTATTTAAAGGACACAACTACTGGATGGGCTTAAACAATTTCTCTTTCATGTCTTGTGTGGGATATGAGTTTTACCTCAAATATTTTGCTTATTAATACAGAATCTTGCTGACTTACATATTCAGATATTGAATTTGGCAGGTTACTGTCAAGAACAGGCCCACTCTCTGGATCAGAGAAATTGAACTCCAGCAAAACCTTTACAGAGTCCTGAAAATCAGGCTTGTCCTACAAGATAAAGAAAATTAAACTGCTGTTATGGACATTGTCAACCGTTTACGGAGCATTAACACTTTAACTCTCAGTGCACTACATGATGTTATGATGTGTAATACCAGTAACCAAAAATCATGAAACCATGACAGACACTCACTTTGACACCTGAGCTAGTTAAGAAGAAATAAAAGTAAAAAAAGAAGGCTGAGGTAATATTTTTCAGTTACACTGTCACCATCCTTGCTAGAGAAATATTTGAATGCTTGCAATTGACAATAATGCATTTAATATGCTAGTCAATCCTTCTAAATAACAACTAATACTTCTGTGTATGTCATTGTCCTAAAAGGAAAAGGATATCTCAGAAACATAAGCTGGTAGACTTTCCATTTCAGTTGTGTAAAGGATTGGTGAGACAAACAACACTGGTATCATCTTCGCTGAAGTCAAAGTGAGGTTGCTGCTAAGAAACATACTGCATACTCAAGCAAATATTAGCAGCTATTTATCATTAGTTTTGAATTATGCTACAGCTGTGAAGTTGCTAAACATTTAAAATGTGGGGAGCTTGCAATAAACACTCAGTTCACTCTGCACATTAGTTATAATCTGGTCAATTTCATTCTCATAGTCGCTAATTACATTTTGGCTTTTACAGTCAATTAGTATTCTCTATTCCCAAACCTAATTTGGGAGTTTTTGATTACAGTTTTATTAGAAGAAATTGCACCAGTAATCAAATTAAACTTGCAGCCCACGTGCTCCTACAGTTTTGAATGTGCCAAAACTACAACAGTTGCCTGTTTCAACTTAAATGTGTCATGCTCTTTTCTAAGACAGAGCCACACCAGAGACAAATGCAAACAGAGCATTTAAAAAGTAAATAGTTTGCATCTACGTGCATATACAGATATCTAAACAGTAAATGCACTTCTTGCACAGTTTTAGGGTTAATTTTGGTCCAGTTTACAACTAATGTAATACATCAGGTTTACTACAGTATCAACTAGAGAAAAACATAGCCACTTTAAATGATTTACTTGCCAACATGTAGAAGTTATGTTTAATACATTCTGACCCTTTGATAGTTATATTTTTTTGCATTTTCCTCTCATGAGTTTCTGTGAACAAGCTTCGAGATATTTGTCTTTGGGCATCAAGAGTAATCCAGTACTGTAGACCTGCAAAGGAATTAGAGATTAATACTCTCTATGATTTGACCTTCAGACATCCTTTTTTTACACTCTCTTTTTTTAAAAAAAAAGAGAGTTGCATTCAATTTTTTTTTTTTCCAGAAATGAACTAATGTGTTTTTTAACATTTTTGTAACATATCTCAGAGCTTTCCTACTTACTGGATTCAAATATATCTTCCTTTGACTTTAGTCTGGTCTTGAAACAAATGGTGGCGTTTATGCATATTGTTTTTCTTTTGTTTATCTGACAGTTTTGCTGTTGGATATTGATACTTTTGGGCATAAACTGCATAGAAACATTTACTTCAGCCACATCACGAGACCTTAAGAAAAATAAAACAACAACAAAAAAATGTTAGAGAAACGCCTTGAAGATAATATCAGCAACATTATTTTTTATAATTGTTTAGAATGAACATATGAGATTTGTAACTATTCTCTTACTACATATTGACAATAAGCAACATATTAAAGAAAAAATAGTCACAGGGTTTCTCCATAGTGTTGCCTGTACTTGTTTCAGACTGGATACCAGATGAAAAGAAACATCTCAAAAAAAACCCAAACATTTAAGCAACTCTAAAGAGCTGACTGCACTTCAAAAGAGACTGAAGACCCAAACAGATTCTTAAGGGCAAACTCAGGCAAACAAATTATTATACAAAAACAAGAGGGTAGCCTTGTCATTTTTCAATTTGTGAATAGATAAATAGGCTGGGGTTTACTACCATTTTTTTCCCCCACTTTTAAGACCCTCTTGCCCCACTCCCTTGCAATGCTTCTACCTTTGCTCTTTATCTGTTCATTCTTGGCCTCAAGATGGAATACGCCGGTACAGTAAATCAGGAGAAAATGGCAGAATAGCTTTTTTTTTTTTCCTTCCCCAGATTTGTGATTTGACATGACAGTGAAGAAGCAGGTGAACCCCATGCCCAGAAAATATAGGGATGACAAGAGTTATACGAAAGGGTTAGATGGCAGGAAGGAAAAGGGTAGGAGGTATGGCCACCAGCCTGCAGGTCGCAGGTCCTGGGAAGAGCAGCGTGGGCAGCTCTTGCTCTTACTTCCTCCTCATGGTCTTCCCTTGCTAGACAAGCTCTGCCTTTCCTCTTCCCCATCCTGCATGCACCCTGGGTCACTTAAAACAACAAAAGCTTTGATGCAGCTGCATGGTGACCAGACTGAGAAGCAGGTCAAAGTTAAAAAATGAACTAGGAAAATAAAGGGTGAGAGGGGACCGGGTGAGTTTTGTTCCAGTTGGATGAGATCCTGGGCTAGTTCACTGCACGGCTGCACAAACATCTGGGAGGAGAGCCGTGAGCAGTGGGACTGCTGAGCCAGTGCTACTCCAGCCCAAAGAGAAAGCCAAACTCTTCCATATGAAGAAGTATGCTAGTAGCCTCCCATGCATACTCTCATATCTAGCAACAGTATTAATTGAAATTTACATGAAAGAGTTTTAAGAAAAATTTTAGTTTAACTCACACTTATGATGATTATAAGAACTGGCTTAGCACTGCTGACCTGTCCACGGAGCATTTATCACCCTAGACTATACAACTCACAGAGAATAAGTGGAATTTATGTGGCATCCCTGTTCATCAAAAACACATTTCAAGGAACCTTTGGAAAACAGTCTTTTGATGCTCCCACACATAAACTGCTGAATTGAATCCAGAGCTGACAGAACAATAAATTACACTAATATAAATAAACAAAAGCTTCTGTAAGCATTGAAGACTGAACTGGAAGACAGAAAGATTCTTTTGATACTATCAAGACCTAAAATAGATTAGATTATGTGTTGCAACAAAATGGTGACAAACTTACAGAACATAGCAGTTCTCCCTGGGACAAATCTTTACTGTCATAATGTGAATACTGGGTATTCTGTGTTCTACTGTAGAAAACACTGGTTATGGAAGATTCCAGCTTTTATAAGAACAAAGAACTTAGCAGACATTATCCTAGATAAAAGCTGGAAAATGTCACCAAAATTGAAAACAGAAAATATTAATCATGAAATGCTATGATATTAAGTATAACTTCTTATTTTGTTCTTTGTGGGGTAAGGCAAATCATAACTCCTAAAGTCGTAAGCTATATTAATACTAGTAATAGAATCCTGATACTACAAAGATTTTGATGCACTCTTTTCTGTACTGAATGTTGTCCTATTAACTTTGAAGAACACTGAGGGAAGACAATACAACATGGAAAAAGTCAGAGGAGGAATAGTATAACTGAATGTGTTTAAAGAGGATTAAAAGCTTCTGTGATATTCTCCTGTGTTAGGTTGCAAAAGTTAGAAGTCAGGAAAACAGAAGCAGAAAAATGACTTTGCGAGGGAGCCTTCTGTAAGCTGCAAAATGAAATAAATTCTCAGAAAATCTATAGCTTTCAAGTGATTTGTGTTACACTCCAATGTTTAACACAGTTTTGCTAGAAGAAATAGCCAAGAAAGCCAGCAAAGGTGCAGCCTAGTGACACATGGAGCTTTTATAAAGACAAGTCAGCAGATGAATGCGAGGAAATCTGGCAGTTTGAGGATGGTAAGCAAGATCTGACAAACCAGATGGTACATCAGAATGGCAACAGGACAGGGAGCTGGCCTAGGAATTCCCTTGCCAGAGAGAAAATTGTAAAATAGCTTTAAATATTATCTCATTTATTTATATCACTGGCATTTTATCTTCTTTCTTCAATATACATTGCTCATTATTCTGTTGGAATTGTGATCTTTCATCAAAGAAACAAGTTCATTATTCACCTGATAGGTTTTCTTTTCTTTTAATTTTTTTTTTTTAATTTTTTTTTTATTATTTAAGTTTCGTTTGTAGGGAGTCAAACTGGAGTTTAATTAGTATGAGGTCAACCGACTTGCACCATCTTAGCAATTCCCCTACATCTGAACCTATCCTTCAAATTGCTAATAAAACAATATACAGTGTAAAAGAAAATGCTTTCTCCCATCCCCCTTATTTACTTTCTTCCACAAGGGGAATCTGTTTCTATTATGAATATGATCCATGAGGATAGCAATCACCAAATGTGAAGACCCTAGAACATTCTTATATCCATTACTATTATCTAGAATGCTTTATAATACTTCCAGAGACACATGAAAATATGAAGAGTCACATCCAGTGTAAAGTATGAGATAAAACCAGTACAAAATCAATATTCTCAAAACAGTACAAACTGTAGTGCAACCAAGTTATGTAGGTATTGCAAGACAAATGTCTATTTTCTAGCCGGAGAAGCTGCTGTGAATATCCGTACCAGAAGAGGGCAGCCCCACCAAGGCCTCCAATAGTGACATCAATCAGACCGTCATCATTTAAATCCATTTCTCCATGCACAGACTGACCAAAAAATTTCACTTTCTCCCCATCTCCACCGGATGCAATACGCTGTGAAAAGCATTAAGAGATTTATATAGTGCAGATTAATGGATTTCTTAGGAACATGCAACACACATTTGTTGGCAGTTAGATGGCTTTTAAACCCTTTAAATCTATTAAATTTTCTTTACAATACTCCTAAAAAGGTTACCATGGTGACAAATCTGCTATAAATATTCAAAATTACAAATATCTACTTTTCTGGCTGTATAGAATATACCAGGAGTTTTCAAATAAAAATATGCAAATATATCTTCTAACAATATTAGAGTCAAATTTGGTTAAATCAGACTAAGTTTAAAAGTACCGAACATTTTAAAAAAGAAATTACTGTGACAGGTGAAGTCATAATTTGATTCTGTGTTGGAAGTCTTGCAGAAATGAGAATTGTCCTACACAGACTTACAGAAGGTGCCAACCGGTGAAGTTTTATCTCATACCTGTGTATATTTTTTACTGATTGTGTTGCCACGGCCATGATAAATATAAACAGCTCCCCGATGATCATCCTCTAAGGGAGATCCTATTACAATGTCATTATATCCATCAAGGTTGAGGTCCTTCACTGCAGCAATTGCAGTCCCAAAGCGTGCTCCACAAGGTTCATTCTTAAGAACTTTGCAGGTGTCATGTTTTAATGGTGAGCAGCATGTTTGTTTTATAGGTTCAAGACTCATCTGATACTCAAACTTTGTCTGTGAATGGACAGATTTAGAGTTAGTGGATTTCCACAAACATTTTAGTGATGCAGGTTTTAGACCGCTCCTGTACGTAAGATAAACTGGTGAGTTAAATGAAACATTAATATACCATTTATAATAATTAAGTGCAATGTAGAAACTGATTCTGTAACTATAACTTTGTCTTTAAACAGGGCATGTGAAAGAAAATCGCACTCCCTCATTTCTGCATCTGCTTCCACTAAACTTATGCTTATGCCTTAATTACAGATTTTCAGGAAAACACAGCTTCATAGCAGTGTTTGGATGTTACTGTAAGTATTCAACTTGATTCTCAACATAGCAGAAAGATTTCTTTCCAAGTCAGTCTCTTAATTTGAGAAATAAGCCAAGTTTCAGAGGAATCACAGATGGCAATACTATTATTCCAAAACAAAATAATGCATTTCTCCAACATAGATTGAATTCTGTCCCCAGCACACACAAACTCCGTGCCCTCACACATGTACATTTCTGGCCAACGGGGCCCCGTGTGCATGAATCCTAGACCAAAACCACACATACAGCATGATATGTATCCAGTCTTCTCAAGAGATTAGCTTTAAGAGCTTAATGATGACTAAAAACAAACTGTTGCTGCACCTCCTTTGTCTGAAGATGGATAAAAGTAACAACGGGAAAAACAAATTTCTAACACTCACAATTAGAGGACACTGAATTCTTGTTTTCTAGCCAATGTTATTCACCATCAATGTTTTGTTGGCAGTACACGTAGAAACTGGAAGAGCTATTCATTAAAATAGATCCAGTCTATTCAGGCCCCTTTCCTGCCATGGCATTTTAGGAGATCATTATTTCTAGGACCTATTGTGGTATCTTTTATAACAATATGCAGTAATGTTGGACTAAACATCCCAGTTATACATAGAAACTGGGAAGGAGGGATTAATCAATTGAATAAAATTAAGTGTATCTGAGGTACTCCTTAATCTAGTTGTGATGCATTAAGAATCTCTTGCAAGTGTGAGAATTAGATGTAGGTTGAGGAGTCACAAAAGCATCGGTACAGACACTTTTAGGATGGATAAGCTCTACTTCTCCCTAATGTGTGACAGAAGAAAGAAAATATGAAGGGAAAATTAACCTCATAAATTTCTATCTATGTCTTGTTGCAGTTTAGAGGATACTGTTTATCTATACAAAATACTCTACTAGAGCAAAAGTGAAAAACAAAAGTTTAAGAAGAAGGTATTTAAAAACAGTAGTACACTCTCTGTTATCAGCGTGTTTCTCTGTTTTTCAACACACTGTTCTTCCCAGTTCAAGTTAACATATTTCTTTAGCTAGAAAATGAAAACAGAAAGGAACACAGTCTATTCCTGGTCAACAAATATAATCCTTACCTTGTTCAGAGCATACACATACACTTTCCCTTGTTCCTCTTTTTCAGTTCCCATATATGTAGGAGCTCCAACAAGGAGAAGGTCTGTAAATGAGTCTCTGTTAATATCAATTGTGGTAATAACACCACCAAAGTATGAGCCAATCTGCAGGAACATAAAGTTATAAATGAGAGTTACAGTAAGCAGCATCCTGCAACAACTCCAATTCCAAAACCTATTATACAGCTGTTTACAACAAAGCTATACGTCACCATTATGAAGACATTTTCTTTACTATCTAGAAGACCCTTTTGGTCAGTTTGCCTGAGAAGCTTATTTTCTGCTTTAATGTTCCTTGTTAGATTTTTTATTATTCACCCCAAACTGCTGGGCTTGAAATGGACAGATGGAGCCTCTTATTTGCTAAGAAGACTGGCAGCTTTCAGAGAGCGAGTTTGAATAAAACTGTCCTGGGGAAGCTAGTCACAACAGTAGTAAATAGAAAGAGGGAAACTGATGGTCTTAGGCTTGACAAGGGAAAAAAGTGGGATCACAGAATGATTTGGATTGCAGAGGACCTTAAAGATCACACAGTTCCAACCTCCAGCTGTGAGCAGGAGTGCCACCCATGAGATCAGATTGCCGAGGAAACCATCCAAATTGTCTTTGTCTCCTGAATGCAGCTTATTTCAGTGCCTCATCACCTTCTGAGTCAAAAAGCTCCTCCCAATATCTAATTTAATCTCCTCTCTACTTTAAAACCATTCTCCTCCCTTCTACCTATTTCCAAAGTGATATGTATGAATGTGTCACTTCCAACTATGAAGACCAGGCACAAGTTGTGGGATGAATCTAACATTATAGCTAAGCTAGACACCCTGTAGATATTGGCCTCAGATGGGCCATATCACTCAAACCTTAAAAATACCTGCTGTTCTTCATTGACTTTAAAAGTCTCCAAGACTGATTAGCTGAGATGCAGATGCCAGCTGCAGAAGATGAAAATCAAATAACCTGATTTGTCCTGATCAAAAATTGTACTGTAGCCTAGAGAGACTAGAGTCAGCAGGTCTTTCAACTTGTTTAAGCATGCTACCTTCTCTAATTACATACTTACATGTTATTTTTTTTCCTGGAGGAAGAGCTGCTACTCAATATAATGATAAACTATGATATATTCTGTGCTATACCAACTGAATCTCCCTCACAGAATATTGCTTATCACATCTGTTTCTTGACAATAACATCTTTTCCAGGAAGTGGATAAAAAATCGGCAGTCCAGAGATAGCTATAATTACTTTTACATCAGCAAAGGTTTATCCCATATACAGTAGATTTTGAAGGGTCTGCTACACAATAGATTGAAGCATTTACCTAACTTCTGTTTCTGATCTTGTAATCTTTCTGATTATAACTTACAGTTCTATTTGGTTCTTCTGCAACCGAGTTTTCTCATCTGAAATCATTATTCCCTTTTGTCCTGCTATCTTCATCTCATATATTAATCACGAATGCATACTTACTTGTTCTCCTTTTAACCTCTGAAGTACTTGCACCTCTCTTCCTTCCATTTTATAAATGATGACTTGACCAGTATGATTGTATCGTGGCTGCCCTGCTATGTACAGCACACCTCCAGGTGTCAATGCTGAATTTACAGTATAGCCTACAAAGCAGAAAGGAATTCATGATGCAATAGACACAGAATGCATCAGAAATACTTGCTGTGATTCAGAGGTTTTCAAAGACCTAGCTCTACAAGCAGATGTTTCCTCTTAATTATACTAAAGAACAACACCAGAGTCAAATCAAAGGGCTGAAGGTGAATTTGTCTACAGGCTCAGAGTCATGAGCACCAGCGTGTCATCAAACTTGTTCACAGGCTGGTAGTCTAAATTCCGCAGAATTTTTATAATGTGGTTTGCTATCCTCAGGTAGTATAAGAAGATGATGGTACAAGGGAAATAACCTGCAAATTGAATTATTATAATAGAATCATAGTATGGCCTGTGTTGAAAAGGACCACAGAGAACATCTAGTTTCAACACCCCTGCTATGTTTAGGGTCACTGACCACCAGCCCAGGCTGCCCAGAGCCTCATCCAGCCTGGCCTCGAATGCGTCCAGGGATGGGGCATCCACAACTTCCCTGGGCAGCCTGTACCAGTGCGTCACCACACTCTGTGTGAAAAACTTCCGCCAAATATCTAACATAAATTTCCCAGATCGATCATAGTTTAAAACCATTCCCCCTTGTCTTATAGCTATCTACCCAGCACCAGAGGTGCTCCAGCACTCTGATAATCTCAGTGGCCCTTCTTTGGACCCATTCCAAGAGCTCTGTATCTTCTTGTGCTAGGGACCCCAGGCCTGGATGGGGATCTAGTCCATCTTTCTAGCAAAAAAAGATGAGGCTTCACAACAGCTGAGTAGAGGTCGACAATCACCTCCCTTTTTCTGCTGGCCACTCCTTTTTTAATGCAGCCCAGGATACTGTTAGCCTTCTGGGCTGCAAGCACACACTGCTGGCTCATGTCCAGCTTCTTATACACCAGGACCCCCAAGTCCTTTTCTCCAGGGCTGCTCTCAAGAAGATCTTCCCCCAGTCTGTATTAATACCTGAGATTGCCCCAGCCCAAGTGCAGCACCTTGCATTTGGCCTTGTTGAATCTCATAAGGTTTTCATGGGCCCACTTCCCCAGCCTGTCCAGGTCCCTCTGGATGGCTTCCTGTCCCTCCAGTGTATAAACTACACCACTCTGCTTAGTGTCATCTCCAAACTTGCTGAGAGTGCATTCAATGCCATAGTCAATGTCACTGATAAAGATGTTGAACACTGACCACTGAGGGACACCACTTGTGACAGGCCTCCACCCAGGCATAAAACCACTGATCACAATAGCTGGTTGAAAAGAACAGTAATCACTGGCTGTCAAAATGATAGTGTCCTGGTCTGATTTTGAAACCATTTTGAACCTACCTCTGTTTAGTATTCATGACAGTTTAACAACTTGAGTGAAGACTAATAAAATTTTTGGATAAATAAAAATTGTAGTAAAACTGCAAGTATTCTGGCGAATAGGCCTGAATTGGAATTATTAAAAAAAAATAATAATAAAAAAATAATGGAAATCTGCAAATAAGGAAAAAATATGTTTAGGAGAAAAGATCAAATGATTCTTTTGGTGACTTTTCATTACTGAAGTTTTAGATGAAATGAAAGAAGGCAAGAGAGCAAGAAGAAACAGGAGGTGCAGAAAGAAGAACCCAGAGGAGTGAACAAGGCAATGGAGATACCTTTTGGTAGAAATGTCTGAAGGAAAAACAATAGCTTGTCAATATACAATACATTATTATAAGGAGGATGGTGGTAAGCTCTTGATATTGTCCACCATGTGAAGGAAAACAGCTTAATTTTAAGCAAAAATTCAGATGGAAATTATACAAAGCTTTTTATGAAGGCAGAGAAAAGCTTGAGAAGAGTGCAAAGGGAATCTTTGAGATCTCTGAACATGTTAGAGATCTCTATTAGAGAAAAGTCCAGATACAATTAGGGCTACAAGGATTCAGACTAACTTTTTGGTTGATTGCTTTAAAAAAAACAAAAAACAAAAAACAAAAACAAACAAAAAAAATCATAGAATTGACATGTCTATAAATTATACAATTTCACAGACTCTTAGAATGTAAGATAATAGAGAATATTTGTAAATGAGACTTGTGAGAGTGTTTATTAAAAATGTTACAATATGGGCTAATTTTCTTACCTAGATAGGCCGCCAGAGGTTCAATTTTTTCTGAATGTCTGTCACGAAAAGTGTCATTACTTGGTATTGAAATATCACTGTCCTTCACCATGACCACTGTGCCATTCCAGTCATATGCTCCAACCGCTCCAAGCATAACCCAGTCCTTGTGTAGAGAAAAACAAAAAGCCCATTCTCCATGTGAATCTTTTATAGACTATCATTCATCACAGTGCTTAGCTGAGAAATGCTTTCTGTATGTGCATCAGATTTAGCCCTGCTTTTCTTAAAATACTCTGGCCTCCAAATTAGAGGACATCTCACACTTCTTGATAAAAATACAGGCAATTAAAAACACATTGATCATTCAAGAAAAGTAACAGATTGAAATATAGCTCCTACAAGTTTAGCCCGTCATGATACACAAGATAGAAAGATGAAAGAAATTTAGCAAGACTAGTCAGAAAGTACAGCTAAATGCAGTCCACAGATGAACTTTCAGAAAGTTGAAATGTTCTCTGCTGAACTTGCATTTAAAAAGCTCCTTTTGTCAAGGACAAATGCTTTGCCTGAAGGTATGAATGCCATCTTCTTCATAAAAGAGACATCAGATGCACTGAGTCTGTCAACACAACAAGAACTGAGGACCCATTACTGAAGTAAGGCTCTGATGACAGCAGTTCAGTTTTATGGTAACTTCGATCATACGGTCTACCAAATAGACAACCTTATAAATCTTCCCTAGGCTCTCTATAAGGATAACACCTGCATGTAAGGTGAACTACAGCATTTGAAGGATAATGTACAATTACATAGCACACAGAATGAAAATGAACACAGAGTATTTCTGCAATGAAGTATTTATGTTAAATCCTGATGAAGGTCTGATATTCTTTGTTTTACAAGTGATACCTGGGTTGTAAACGGAGCTGTATAGAAGGTTTTCCTATGTAGGTCAGTTTGTCTTGGGTCACTCAAAATCTGCTCAGTTAAATCTCTTTCATTTTGTGTACTTTTCAACTATCACTACTTTTTCACATCTTTAAAGTGCAACTCTTTCCAGTTCCTTTGATCTCATGTTAAACTTCCATTTAATTTGTGTACATCAAGCATGGGTATTTTCTGATTTTAAAAAATAAATAACATATGAAGGAAGTGATTTCTTCTACTAATAAATATTCCCACAGATTTTGACATTCCATTTCATAAATATTTACCCCTTGAGAATTGAGGTATTCAAAATATTAGTGAGCTAATGATGTGTTATGTTATTAATTATTCAGACCATGTCAGTTACAGAAATATTCATTACATATGTATCTTCGGTCTAAATTTCATCAGTACCATACAATAACAATTTGCATATTAATATTTATAGAGAACAGTTTTACATTTAACATATAATAGAATATTTCCCTGGTAGAAAAAATACTATGGGAGCATTACATTTAGAATTAGTGTGAATAAGACACTTATTTTCCCCCACTGTTTAAAGTCCTTCTTCATGTACATTTTACAAAATACTCGATTATAGGAAATGTGGAAATATCTGACACCCAACAAGTAACAGGGCTGCAGAAAGAATTCTGGAAGCTCATTCAAAATTTGTGACATTACCAACAAAAATCTACTTTGTAAACTAACTTCTCTTTCCAGACAGCTTGTTTACCTGCGAGTAATGAGCACTGAAACCAGCCTGTGACATTTCCATTTCAAATGAGGCTGCTTGCTGATCTGTTGTTGCTATTAAACAAACAAACAAACAAACAAAAAAAGACGTGTAATGCAGATGCTTGCATGATAGCAAAGGATAACATAATTAACAAGACTATTTTGTAAATATAGTTTGCAACAGATTTTTACAATAAATACAGAAATTAAGATTTGCATTAAATGCTACCATTAAGTGAAAGAAACCACTTCTATTTTAAGATCATGTTTCAGATCTTGTCCAACTAAGACTTCTGGTCTAAAACTGAGATTTGACCTCAAGTTGATGTTAAATATGTTTGGAATGTTTGATTAATATGCTTAAGCCATTTTCCACTTGAGCTAAGTGAACAATAAAACATATCCATGTAACCTCAGCTCCATATCCAAGCAACTAAAAAATTGTAGGCAGCTGGTGGAACTTTAAATGAAAAACATTTGATGTTTGTATGAACCTTTGTTAAAAACAACATAGGAAAATCTCAACCATCCAAGATTCATAAGTGTTAGGGAAAGGCTTGGGAACAATAATCCTTCCCAGAAATTCAAATGAAAATGTTTCTATTTCTCTTCAGTGACCGAGTAAAAAAGCTCTCGTGATTTAGTAGTACTGTCAACATCTTTTCAGGTAATCACATGCTACGTACTAAACTGGTGGGCCTTCAGCAGGGTGCTATATGCTCAGGTACATAAGCATCACAAGTAAGTTAACTATATTCTGCATATTGATTCCTCCTTGAGAGCATGACATGGCTACAGGCATCAGAAAGGAACTATGATCTGTGTTTTGAGGCTTGTCCAGGAAGAACTGATAATTTGCTACCAGCTGAGCACTGAGGCAAACCTCAAACAGAGTGAATGAGACTGAGACATAGCTAGCTATGGCTGCACAAATTTCAGGCATCAGGACTACTAAATAATACTGAACTTCTGCTACTCAGCAGCTAAACCACAAAGACTGCTCACTTGTGTATGTCTTTGCTAATTGCTGGGATTTATGACTAGCCACAGTAAGCAGACGTGATCTCAAACACAAAATGTTCAGCATACAAACATGGGCCAGCATGTTTCACAAGATGTAGCTGCTTTGCTAAGTCTGAGAATAATTTGGTTCTTTTTGATAAAAAATATTTTCAAGTGACAGCATTAATCATGCAACAAAGGATGCTCATTAATGGGCTGAGAAAGACAGGACTCATAGCTTCAGGCAGAAGACAATACCAGTACTGTCAGTAAGTGCACTTCTGAATTTTGCTTAGATAATGGCCCCCACTCTAACTTTCCACTGTGTTTCAAACTGCCAAGCATCTAATAAAGGATGTTTTGTGAAAAAACATTTGTGCCTGCCTACAGATTGGATAAAACATAAAAATGCTGTTAAAATGAGAAGTACATGCCATGAGACACAGAGGCATATGAAAAAGATTATGTGTAAAAGTCCACTGGCTGTCAAGTGTGAGTTTTTGTTGGATTTCCTTACACAACTCTTTCCAAATTTTCCTCTGCAGTATTTTTAAAGACAAAGAAAACAAAATGAAAATAAGAAATCTACAAGAGGAAAAATATCAAATGTACTTCTACATCAGTTGAAGGCTGTTTAGATTAAGACTTTCAGCACTTTCAGATACAGAATTTCATGAATCAAGTTTCCTCTAACCTCCACATTATGTACAAAAATAAATTCAGCTACACTGTATAGGGTTAATTCAACTTCCATAATGCACACACCCAGTGAACTACATTGTCCCAAGGAAGCTGTGAGGGAAAGAATTAATCTGTTGTGAGGGAAAGAATTAATCTGCTTTTCTTCCCTTCCACCACAATGAATCCATAGACAGATTTGCAAATCCAGAATAGTTCCTGCAATACTCTACAAAGTGAGAAACCATGCCTAAACTATCAACATGCCTTAGTCTTACTAACTCATAGAAACTCTTAATGACTGACTCTCCATCACATTTTTGTATAAAGCTATTATCTCATTTCAGTTTTCACCCTAATTTGCCTTGAAGACAGTGGAAGCAATTTTTGAATGTTCCACAGGTAGAGGAAGTTTCATTTCACTGGGGCCTTATATGGAAATCTTGGAACAGACTGAAGTCATAGTGAAGATTTGGAATTCAAGGAGTACTTTGGGTGTGGTGAAGTTATCTAGAACTCTTACAGGTTGAAAGAAATAAGAAATAATTTTTTCAACCTTTTTTTTTTTTTTTTTTTTTGGATACAGCCAAGTCCATCTGAAACAAAATTTGAAAATAATGTAAAAATATATCAAAACACAAGAATACTAATAGTTTGTAAGTTTATCCTGAATACAATGTTGTAATATTCAAGAAACAGATATTTGCCTCTGCATATTTTGCAGAAGATTAAAACTGAATTCAAGGAGTACTGCAGAACTTGCTGATACCTAGAAGAGGTGTAATATGCTGAAATTGTCACGTTACCAAAGAAGATCTATTTACCATATAAACATATAAAAATATAATTTTTAAAAATTTTTTTTAATATAAAAATATAAATATTTTACAATTTATTAAATATAATTATTATAAATGAATTACTAATTTAATTACTAATGCCAGTGGAGGGGCTAGAGCCTGATAAAGAAAGCGTTCTCTCATCAGCAGAAAGTTGAGGCCAGCACAGTTAATTCTGCTCTTTGCATTGTCTGGGGTTCTGTGTGGTAGCCAGGCACTACCTAATGGCTACTGACTGCTGAACAGGACTAGGTGGAGCACAACAAAATGACACTGTCTCTTCTGGTTACATCTGGTTGTTCAGAGGGTTGTATTATACTGTGAATCCTTGAATCTTAGTACTCCAAATGTACTGATGTCCAGTACTTCGTGTGTTCTTGCATCTTATATCCTTCATCCTGCCATGGGCTAATAAAAGCAGTTTATTACATTTTTCATTAAAACTTCATCATATATGATAGGGGTGATTAACAGATTTCATTCTAATAATTAGATACATTGTTTTTTCTCATGTCTCAAAAACTCATGGAGAAGTTTTCAGCTTCCCTTTGAAAATCTGTTTTGTAACTGAAAGTGTATTCTTCCTATCAAACGTAAACTTAACAAAAGAGCTCCTATTCCCTGAACTTTAAAGTACTTAGTAAATTTCAGTAAGCTAAACTTACATCTTCAAAGAGATTAAATTTGCCTCAAGTAAATGGGTTTTATAAGTGAGGAAATAAAATCCTTCAGAAAGTGAAAAGATAGGAATATACAAAATGGAAAAAAAAATATTTAGTAGCAATCAACTGAAGAAAGAAATGCTTAACTCACACTAAACAATACACTAAAAAAATACTTAAATGTCTAAGAAACATTAGCTCAAAGAGCTTTAAAATAATCTCTCATATTTGTATTTTTTTCTTGACATTCAACTCAATATTATCTTTTGTTCCAGCTATAAACTACACAAATTCTAGCTACTTGAAAACCGGAATGTTGAAAAAAATAAGCCCAAACAGATGGATGTTGTTTTTGCATGACACTAAGCCCTTCCGAGTTGGTCACTGTAGTTTATATCAAATAAATTTATAACTAATAAATAACTGTACTTGAAACATAGTTGGCTGGTGTTGCCTAATTTGGATGGAGAACGTGAGGAGACATTAGGAGGTGAATTTTCTCTGCTAAAATCTGACAATCACAAACATATCAAAAGGAAAAAAATATATCTTGCCAACTTTATACACCAAATTCACATTAACTTGTACAGCAAACTAATACACTGTAGTTAATAACTAACCATAAAGAGAATTTAAAGGCAAAGGCAGACAAACACATGATCTTGGGGCAGTCTAGGACATGCTCTTGCAACACTTTTACATAAGGGAAAGCAAGTTCAAGTTCAGCCAGGGGTAAAATGGTAATGGTAACTATAGTGACCCTTCTTACCCTTTTAGGCTACTGTCTCCATCTGCTCTTATCCATCTGAACATAATTCAAACTATTATCTATGTTTTTGATGTGTACTGTAAAATATCTTTATGATCAGCTAAAAAAACAGTTGCATAATGTATTTTATGCAGCATAGTACACTGCAAAGGACGATAAAAGCAAGTGGTCTTATGTTTGCTTCAGCAGAAATGCAGGCATAAAGTAAAATTTTAAATAATGTCCTACCTTCAAGGGCAAATATTCTCTCTCCAAGTGCTTCAACAATAGTTACAAGAGCCAATTCATCTGAGACATTGAAGAAATGCTTTTCAGTAGGCTTACTGGCAATTGATTTTATTTCCTCTACAAATTTCTCAGTACTTAAATTCCCTCTGCTGTAGCTGCCAAGAATCTAAAGAGAATTAAAACAACAACAACAATAACAAAAAAGAGTCAAGGTTATGTTTTAAATCCTATTTTTAAAAGGCACCTTTGATGAAGGTTGTCAGAAAGTATTGGAAAATCATATCTAACCCTCATTGTTCTATTAAAACCTCCCTCAGATTTATAGCCTTCATTGATTAAAAGCCATTATTTTGAACAGAACTGTATGAGAGCCCACTTTTTTTCTTTTTATATGCAAGCATCATAATAGTAAGCAAAGCAACTGTATGCTGTAATATTTATTATCCTCAACTGCTGCTTTCATACTTTCTTCACAAAATTATTAGAATTTGTCAAACTAGACCTTGATTTAGAAAACAAACAAACACCCTGTCTCAGGCAGAATATATAATTGAACTGATTTCTAAATATGTACCACCAGTTTGTGCCCCAACACATATACAAGCAATTAAGGAGATACTTATTTAGGCACAGGATAGTTGTTTTTTTTTTGTCACATATAACTTTGTCCTGTAAGTACGTCATGACTAGTTGCTTTCAGTATAATGGTACAAGACTTCAGATTTGGCTAATAGTTTCAGTACTGCTGCTGTAAAAACTTAGGATGCCTCAGAAAAAAAGGGCTCATTTTTCCAATTCCCTGACCAGTGCTTATTTTTCATGGGAGAAATATATATATACGCATATATATATATATCTGTACACTTTCTAGCTTTGAGAGGGTAACCCCAAACACATTTCAATGTTCTAGCATTCCTGGACATCGAAGACATTCAAATTTGGTTTTAGACAGGGATTTTAGCTGAAAATTACTGCATAATCAGCAAGGACATTTTTCTTCAGTGCTCTCTAGCTTTATAAATGCTTTTTGTCATACGGTACCAATGCATCTACTGGTCATTCTTTAAGATATGAAGGAGAAATGAAAAATCTGCACTTCATCAGTTTTCAATATTTCAGATCATTTAGTCAGTACTCAGAACCAGAAAGTATTATAAGAAAGGTTGTTCTTACTAAGAAAATAAAAATAAATGAGAGTCAGGGACAGAGACAACTCAAAGTATCTTAAAAGTTAATAAGAAAAAACAGATGATTCCAGTATAGAATACACACTATAGCAGAGGTTACACCAAATTTATCATTAATTTTTCTGCACCACCCTTCATGAGGTAGCTTCTATCATATTCATTCTCTCATCCAGCTACTGAGATTGCTCAATGTGAAAATGATAACTTTAGTACCCCAGAACACAGTGCAGCCATAACACACCTTTGCTCTTGGTTTTTGTTTCTAAGTGGATAGCGTGTCTACACAAACTGTTCTGAGACTGGAACTAATCCACTCTGTTCACTTTTAAGAAGAAAGATTATATTTTATACTGCCCCTCAAACTCTCTCTTTTATCTTCACAGAAAACCCAAGCCAAAACAACATTAAAAAAAGAAACAACCAAACCAAACCCTGTCACATAGTTTTTGTTTTTTTTTTTCCCTACATGCTTTAAAATCAGAAAACAAATGTAAAATGTTATTTTAGCTTCTTCTTTCTTTCTTTTTTTAATTTTTATTTTTTAAATCTCTGAAATAATAATATTTCCATCAAGATTCTGTGACATGAACTTTTTAGACAGATGTTTGAAATGTCTGAACGTTTTTCAGACTCCTACTTTTTTTTTTTCCCACTTACAGCAATTGCAAATCTCTGAATGTTTTCATCTTCACACTTATCAATCACTTCTTGTAATCTATAGTTGTCATGTGATTCCCCATCAGTCACAATAACCATTACTTTTTGTACTCCTCTTCGTGCACCGTGAGCCTCAGTAAATGCCTCTTCCCTAGAGGGTTTGGAAAAAGGTGAAATCAACATTTAGCACATGCACCATTTTTGTTTAGTCAACTCTGATATAAAATACTTTACATTAACTAGAACAGTGGAAAAAAAAAAAAAAGAAATAAAAATTAACCAGGAATAAATACAAACAAGACCAATTGGAATTTAGATGACAGTTTGCAGTCAGAGTTTCACAAGGATTCTTTCAACTGTGCCAGAAGAAAAGCACAGTGTTGGTTGGTGAATAATTAATTTCCTAACTGATTAAACTGTCACCTTAAAGCAGTTTTGGCAGCACAAAAAACCAACCAAACAACAACAACAAAAAACATAACATCAATCAACATTCTTCCCCCAAAACCTACAACTGAAAAAATCTGTTTCCACACTACAAGCGCACTTTGAGTGGCCAGAAGTATTTCTTCAGTTGCCAGCATACATCCACAGCAAGACAGGATGTTGTAGATTTTTTTAGATGTTTTGCAGAAGTAGGCTACCAGTGAGTGATGGCAGGCATGGGTGACTCAATGAATACCACAGATGGGGAAAGGGACACTGAGGTTTCAAGAGGTGTTCATGCAGGCTGGGCATGACATGGTTCTGCATGTAACCATAAAAGTAAGGGGTGGATGAGGTTTCTAGAGAGGATGGAAGGAAGCAAGGCTTCCTCTTTTTAGGAAAATATCATCAAATTTAAAGACTGTCCACAAGAATAAAGGCTAAGATTCATCTTGGATGACAACCAAAAATGTAAGTTAGGAGGGACCGTAAGAGCTGAGGAAAGTTGTTGATACTTCCTGTATAAACAAGCCTGCAATTGTTTCTGGTACACAGGGACTTTATAAACCACAGTTTCTCAATATTTGCTAATTGATACTGCATGAACTTTCTTGGGTTCCATTCATTCCGTACTTGCAACTGAGTATTTCTCTAATATTACTCCTGAAAAAGTAACAATGTTGTTGAGTTTAAGACATAGTATCAACAATGAGATAAATAGTTAATCAGGAAGATGTTGCAGATTTAAATCAGAAGAGCCATCTCAGAGTCTGATCACACGGCATGTGCGGGACAACCAGGGTGTCAGGCCTAGTCAGCATGGAATCATACAAAGTTGGTCCTGCTTGGCCGACTCAGTCTCTTTCTATGACCAGGTGACCCACCTAGGGGATTAAAGCAGGACCAGAGGAGGATCACAAGGATGGAATACCCCTCCTGAGAAGACAGGCTGAAGCAGTTGGAATTCTTCAGTCTTGAGAGCAGAAGGCTCCAGAGGGATATTATTTTATTTTATTTTATTTTATTTTATTTTATTTTATTTTATTTTATTTTATTTTATTTTATTTATCAGAGAGTATAGTAGTAGGACAGGGTAGAACGGTTTTAAACCAAAAAAGGACAAATTTTGATTAAATGTTTGGAAGTAATTCTTCACTGTGAGTGGTGAACTGCTGGATGGAACAGGCTGCCCAGAGAAGCTTTGATGCCTCACCACTAGAAGTATTGAAGGCCAGGCTGAATTTAGCTTTGGACAACATGATCTAGAGAAAGGCACCCCTGACCAAGGCAAGGATGTTGGAATTAGATAGTCTTTAAAGACCCCAAATCATTCTAAGCTTCACTGAATTTTTAATTTCCCAGTGCTCTAGAACATATAAAGACTTCTGACCTAAAATTTCTAGACTTGCTGACAAATGTGGACTTTAATCCCACAATAATCTTAAACTCAGAAGAAAGAAATTAATACTAAAAATTCCATCATTTCCCCTGAAAAACTTGATTTCATCTATCCCTCTGCATACACAGTTCCTACCTAACCTAATGTGGACATCCAAGCTAAGCAAAGTTGCCTTTGCTTAGGACTACAAACTTATTCCATGTATTTTCTTTTTCTCATTTCCTCCATTCAATAAATAGTTACTGCCACAAGTAACTGTCATTGAGGCCTTTTTATCCATCCTCTCCTTAAATCTCATTTAAAAAGCTAAAATTAAGTCAGCCACATCTTATTTTTGATAGTTGTTAAACTTGTTCCAGTCATGTCTAGGAAAATATTTTGTGAACTTACCTTGCTGTATCTATTCCAAGGGCTGTCATAGTTTGTGTGCCACCCCTCTGACGTATTCTTAGGGCTGCAGCCATCACTTCTTCTGTTGTTGAGTAGGAATTCAGGTAAAATTCATGGACTACAGTTTGCCCATACTGAACAATTCCAACCTGAAATACACCATTCATACTAAAAATCAACCACCATTAAAGAAAGTAGCTGCATCTCTTGCAGTGAGGTAAATGCTCATCCATAGTTGAAGTCAGGAAAAACAAAACAAAACAAAACCTAAACTCCATGTCTTTACCCCAAATATGAATCAGCTATAAGCATTTAAGCAAGACAAAGTGGAAAACAGTTAATGTCAATTTTATTATTTTTTTTCAAGTTTCTAAGTTGTTTCTTTATTAAAAACATGAACAAAGTAAAATGCATGCTCAGCTCTTTTTTCTTCCTGACACAGAGTCGTCTGAGATGCAGACCTGCTCACTTCTAGGACAAGGCACCCAGTGCCCTAGGAAGCAGTCATAAGTTTTCATAGAGATTTCCTTAAAGAACATGAGGCTGAATTTCATGTACAACTACTAATTCTATCAAAACATAAAGCTCCATAAATAGCTCCCAGTTGCGCAGTGGTAGGAATGCCACGTTGCAACACTGGTGGCCTGGGTTCGAATCCCCCCTGTGACGTAAGTGGTAGAAGTGCCGCTCTGCTACACAGGAGGCTCGAATCCCAGGGGGTTGGACTCGATGATCTCTAAGGTGCCTTCCAACCTGCATGAGACTATGATACTATGATGATGATGATAAATCAATAGACTATTTACTCTTCACGCAGCCTAGAAACAACACTCTACTGATATTTAGGCCTTTGGGGCAGAAAGGAAGACCTAAGTACCTGTATCTTTATGAAGACAAAAGTGCATAAGCATTATTACAAGAGGAAGTAAGCCAAAGTAATAACCTTGACAAGTGCCAGAGGAAAGAATACAAAATGGTGGCTCCTGAAATGGTGGAATGATGCAAAGACTCAAAAAAAAAATAAAATAAATCCAACAACCTTTCACTGAAATCAAACACAAATGCTCGAGGGAACCTGCTGCAAAAACAAAATGTAAAATGAAAAGATAAGCAATATCCTTAAATACTAATTAATTTCCCTCATTCATTTCTGTCACTTTTAATGTTTTGGCAGGTACTTGACAGCTTTTACTGGGAAGAACCCACACAATGTTCCATTAGCATATTTCAATTTTATGTTACATATGGCTATTTATAGGTATTATTTAGGATAATGCAGTATTACATGGCACATTTATGTCTCACTCATCTATTTTTAAAAGCACTCTAGCATGTAGATACTAAGCACCATTATTTTAGAGGTGGCTTAGTATGTCCTTTGCAATTGCTTTGAAAGTGTTTTCTGAGGTACTTTCATAGCCTCTCTGACTGTGTTTGATTGCTGGCATTCGTTGCTCATATCTAAATAAAAAGGAGATTTTGTCAAATATTTGGTACTAGACATAGATATCACAAACATTATGAAACATTATCTACATATCTACCCTGCAGCTTCTCCTGGGCAGCAGGGCATTAATTCTGCAGAGGGCTTCCACAGTTGGTTGGGCATACAATGTATTACAGCTAAAAGCAATCTTATGGCTCCAGATGCAGAATCTTACATATCTGATGCTAAATACAAACATTTTAACCTTTTTTCTCTAAGGTGCTTTTCTCTCTAAGATGCTTTGCAGCATCTATCTGTGAGAGTGACAATGAGAAAATGCTGTAATTGTTTCTGTTCTGTAGATAATACTACGTTCATGAGTGAGTTTTCTTTCTTCTCCTCCTTTTATTTATTTGTGCATGTGTGTGTATGTGTAAGCAGCCAATAAACTCTTTCTAATAATTATTTTATTTTGCTAATGATTATTAGCAAGTTGTCTCCTTCATATAACCTAATCTCAAAGGGATGCTGCTGATCATTTAAAATTACGATTTTAAGATTACTATTGACTGATGAAAAACAACCGCTTTTCATTATGTTTGGCCTTTTGGATCAGGAGGAATGCCTCAGTTATTTTAGGACCATGCACAAGAAACGCAGCCAGAGACTTCTGTTTGCCAGTGAGACTGCTTCTGTAGATTTAGACTTCTGCACTGAGGATTTTATTGACATTAAGGGTTAAACTGACCACTGACTTCTGCCAAGATCAGGGTAATAAGGATCTGCCTATCTTTCACTGTTCTAAAGATCCATGCTAATGTTGTCTTTTTCCTAAAAAAAGACACTGGCTTGTCTCATTTCCTACTTGAGAGGAAGCACTGTCCATGATCACAGCAAATAAACATTTTGAGCATTTCCTTCTCAGGAAGTGAATAGGAAGAACATCTGAGTCTGGAGAACTGCACTGTGTTGCGTAGCTTGAAAATCAGGAAGGAAAAGGGGCATGTGGTTATCTTGTGGGATACAATTGTTCTGTGAGACCCTTCCTTAGCGGTAACATTGAAAAAACCAGTCATCAAGTTTTACGCATTTCATAGCACCAGTAATGAGCCGCACCTCACAAAATGTAACCTGACTTCTCAGAATCCACACACAGTTTTAGGCTGCATGACCTGGTCTCCTGCAGGACCTTAAATTATAGTTCAATTTTTAAAATTAGAATTTTATTTCATGAGATGGTAATGAAGGTTTGAATCTAACAGAAAACCACTGAAGAAACACCATCGTTATGTGATAATAAACATCTTTAAACTGTACAACTTCAGAAAATACAATAGTGTTATGCTGATGAATATTAATTCTGCTCCACTCCAGAAAAGCCTGCATTTTTCCCAGCATTATTGCCCATAATCTACTGAAAATCTTTTTAATTCCTAAGTTTTCTACCCTAGCATACTACAAATTTTATGCTATACAAGGGAATAATTCTTTAGTTGTCCCCAGTTCCTATGAAAAAGGTGCTGCAAGAGAGAACAGGCAAGTAAAAGACTCTTCTACTTTGGGACAAAATGTTCTAAATGACAATAACTTACTGTTGTTCTCTCTGTTAGTGAATGCAGACTCTCTTTTGGAGAGAATATTCTGGCTTTCCTAATCAATTATTAAACCATGTAGTACATAGAAATTATGTGATGGGATTCACATCAGCGGGATGTGGGAAGTGCAGCCAAATCCAGCTACAATTTGTTTGGTCTAAAATACTCATAAGGAGTCAGACACAAATTACTTTTTAAGCCACTGAAGGTTTCTTTCTACAGTATTATTCTTTTTTTTTTTTTTTTAATGTTTCTTTAAAACACTTCTGTTCTTGTGGATGTTAAGATATGACACAACATGATTTACTAGTCCACTGATACAGCCCCTGTGGATATAATAAGATTCAGGCCAAATACCTATGGTTGTCTATCTCATGTATTAATAGAGAGAAAAAGCATGTTTTAAAATTTCTGAAAGCCATCACAATAGTGCTATGAATTTGAAACTGAGCATATCAAAGTTGTTTTGTTTTGTTTTTAATTTCTTCTATGAGAAGGCTGCTCATATAAAAAGGATTGAAAAAAAAACCAAAACACATATTCTCATATATATATTAAAAAAATAAATAAATGTTGTCTCCATAGAATTTAAAGGAGAAAAAAGTATTTCTCTGCAGTAGCATTAAGATATGGTATAAGGCAGAGAGAAATACTTCTGTCTTCATGCTATTTTTCACATTTAATCCATATTCCATTTCCTCTTCTCTGCTGTCATTTTTTCTTTACAGCCTCTATCCCTAAGCTTGGGATATGTAGCTTAAATATCAGTAAGGCATTATTTTTTAGAGAAGGGAAAGAGGAAAGAAGTATTTCTGAAAAATATTATAGTAAATTTAGTCTTTTTTATCTGAATCTTTTAGCTTTCACTTTCAAATATGCCAAATGGGATACTGAGGAATTTCTGTTCTGACTTGCCACAATCCTAATGGCTATTGTTCATGCATGGGGTAAACGAGAGTGGAAAATAATTCTTCTAAGTTGGTAATCAAAACATAGTTTTGAACAAGTCACACCCAAGCTAAGAAGTTATTCTGTAATCACTTCATTCCTTTCCTGAATGAGAAGAAAACAATCTGAAGTCAGTGAAAGTACACCGGATTTCAACGAGCTCAAAAATCCTGAGAAAATGAACATGGGAAAAAATGGTTAAAACAGAAAGTAAACAACTGCTCATTTATTTCTATTTTGTGTTCCTAGATGAAGTAAAACAAACCAGCCCGCTCTGCTGTTTCTCCTCCTTAGTCAACACTAGTTTAAATGCAGCTTCTGAGAAAAGAGACAGCATGGGTGGAAGAAGCAGAATAAGCCTCCTACTGCCTGTGGTTATGAGTGAGGTCTTAGGTAGGAAGCAGGGAGGAAAGAACAGGGCTACCTAGGATAAAATTATAAGGAGGAAGGGAGGGGAAATGTAACAGGTTCTCCCCAAATTCCTTCCATTTCCTTTCACCCCCCCCCCCCCCAATCTTTCTCTCCCTTTTCCTCTTCTTATCTGCCTCTCAAATGTTTCAGCTCTTTAGTAATCAGATGCCAAAGCTGACATTCTTGAGTGAATAAGCATACGTGTGAGAAGAAAGGGTAGCTATGCCAAAACTTGGAAAGAATGGATTTTGCAGGTGGAGACAGCTGGCTGCTGGAACATGAGCAGGAGATCAGCAAGGGGAAATTTTGTGCAGGACAAAGCAGGAATCAAAAATGAAGTAGAATAGGTGTGGCAAAAAATTAAGTATCTCAGGGTGAGGAACAGGGCGAGGGTGCAGTATCATTGATTGCCCTATGTATTTTTCCCATGAAGCCCTTTGGACACAAGGTAGTAATGATTTCCATACAGCTTTTGATCATCAAAGGGAAGTCTAGCTTTAAGTATTCTCCCAAGACACTATGTGTGCTTGAGTAATCACCACTTTAAGGACCACGAACATTTTTTTTCCCCTTCTGTTAAATCTAAAAGTGTTTTTCCCTCTTCCTCACACTATCTGGGAAAATAGCACATATAAGATAACAGGACACAAATGTAAAGGTGACAGTTTATACACAACAATTTACCAGCTAGCATTCAGCCCAGCCAACGGGGAACCTGGATGTTAATCCTGTTAACTTGGAAAATGACAGAGATACTCTCTATGGACAGTTGTATCCTTGACATCTGCAGGAGCTGATCAGAAGTAGTAAAAAGTCTGATTTTTGTTCTACAGCATGTCAAATACCATAAAGGATACTAAAAACTCCTTCACACTGGGAGGAGGGAGTGTGTCAAGTGACAGGAGATTCTTGTCAATCAAACTTTCTGTGTTAAAATATGTTTGCCCCTTCCTTGTGGTATGGTCAAACTGCTGTTTGCATACGCTGTTGAAAAGACTGTGAAACACATCATGTCCTCAACTGTGGTATTGGTTTTAGCTTCATGAATTCTGATGAAAATGTTCTGATTTACTGCAGCAGGGAATTAGGGTCTGTTTAGGAAGTGATGAAACTTCTGCCATTAATAACACGCAGCTTTAAAGCCATCTGTTATGTGGATTTCAAACGTATACTCTTGGTGCTCCATAGCACAAAATTTTGAACACTGCTCCAGAAATCTTACAACCAACGGTCTGAACTAAGAAGGCCTGTCTTAGAGAAGCAGAAATGTCCTTTGTGCTATAAAGAAGTGACTGTGAAAAGGAAGGAAGTAGGAAAGGACAAATCTCAAACTGCCTCACTTAAAACATGTAACTTCTTGTCACTCAATTAGAAAACTGAGGCAGCCTGAAAATAGTGAAGGAAGAGATAGCCTCCCTGACATCACTACTTAGCAGCAGAGACAGACTTAGTTGCTCTTTTCAGCTGCTTTCTTCTTGCACTTCATTAGAGTATGGTGTTATAATTACAGAGGATTCCATAGACGATGCTCTTATTTCCTGTGAATTCTTTACTTTGTCCTGCAAGTTAAATAACAATAAAATGCCTATTATTTTACCTGTGTTTGCTGAGGTCCTATATCCATGTTTCTCAGGAGACTGTTAAGGAAGGCTGTGACACTCTCCCATGGATAAATGCTATTGGACCCATCAAGGACTATGACTATGTCCAACTGGGTTTTACATTCTGCAACACAGATAGCCACATAACAATTGACTTAAATAAGGTGAAAATATATAATTGCAGCTATAATTATTTTTATGGTATACTAATAAACATATATCCCTCTATAGTCAGTCTGACATGCTTGATGCAAGCTGTAACTCAACAACTTTTCCATGGTAGTTCATGTGGTTTGGTATTCCTTTGAATAGCAAAGCACTGTCTTGCAAACTGATGTTTAGGAATGGGATCAGAAGATCACATAACTGGAATATTTACTGGTGAGCCTTCCTTATTAAATGCCATTTCCTTTCTGATATGTCAAGGGACCAGGCCTTTAAGATTTTTATATTACTAAACTGGGATTGTATTAAGTCTTAACAACATGCTGTCATTGTTTAACAAGAGTTTTTTGGCCTTAAGTAAAAAACACAAGCAACTATTTTTAGTAATTGTGTTTGGATGTTACGTAGCCCTTTAATAATTGTTTATACGAAGATAAACTCCAAAATTAGCAAGAATTTAGGTTATATACTGACAGTGAAAACATTTACTTAACTTGGTAATGCTACTAGCTAAGGAAAGGAGTTTGTGGTATGCCAGTGTGTATACATTCATCTTGTTTGGCACTTTGTATTTTCAGACACACAAGAGAATTCCTGTGGCATGCATACCTTGTACAGATGGAGCAATTGCTCTCACAGTTTCAAAAGTGGAGCTGACATTGGAGCAGACTCCAGTTGTGTAATGCAAACGCCCACATTTATAAGCATAGAGCGGTCCACATGCCTTTAAAAGATGAAAAAAAGTGAAATATTTGGTACAGTACCTAAGAAAAACACAGACTTCTTTTGAAATTGGCAAAAAGTTCTTTCTTACCAGAAAGCCTCCTTTCGGGTTAGTGACTAAGGTTGTTCCAAGAGTCATGTTTTCTTTTACTTCCATGACGTTAGGCACTGAAGTAGAGTCTATAAATAGATTAAAATGTTAAGTATTTGAGAATGTGAAAACAAAATGTTAAAGTATATATCTGCTACCATAGGGCTTCCAGCTTCTAAAATAAAACAGACTGACACTGATTCCATGAAGCATTTTAGCACCCCTTCATCCTCCTTTTTCAGTTGCAATGAACAAGAAAAAAATTCTGAGACTGGCCTTTATCCCAGAAAATTTGTCTGTGTTACTGTCTCAAATAGTTTTCTTTAACTACAAAAATAATAAAGTAAAAATAACAACGCTATGAAAGCAAAATATTATTGTTCACACAGTTTTGTCAAATAGAACACAAACATTTTTTTTTAATGTTGTCTTGCTATAAATGAATTATAGCTTTTATGTTTGCAACGTTTTAATTCTTTTTTTAATTATTTTTTTTTATTACTGACATCAAAATTTTCAATGGAAAAGAATTAAAAAAAAAAACAAAAAACAAAAACCCAAGGTGACAGGCATATTTAGGAGAATTCTTACCAAGGGGAAATCTCTTTCAATCTGCAATGAGTATCTCATGACACAAGACAAAGAAACAGATGAATATTTCTTCACCTTGTTTATGTACTTCAGTATGGCTCTTGCTAGTTAACGTGATTATCAAAATCCTACTGACTAGGCAATAGGAAGGCTCTCATTGGCTCCAGAGAGCTTTGGAAAGGGTGGCCCACGAATCAATGCTCCTCAGTCTTTCTGCCAGAACTGCGAAACCACAGTCAATCAGTGCCAGCCATAACAATATTTGGATAACACAGCCGGTTCCCATTTTAAAAGTATCTGTATGTTTTCCAAAGGCCAACAAGAAGCTTTAAAATAAAAATGTTTTTGATGTTGCAAACAGAACTTCCTTTGCATTTACTTCTGGAGTCAAAAGTAAATTTTCTCTATAAAAATTACATTTACTTCTTAAATAAAAATCTTTTAAGATTTGAACCTCCACATATCAGCTTCATTTGCTTTCATACCTGGTAAGTTCAGCTTTATGCAGGGGGATTGGCTGTCCCTTCCTACAGGGCATTTGTAGACATCTCCTGTTCTTTTCTCAGGTTGGCCAACTAATGGAGAACCAATAAGTACCCTGCAAATGAAATATGTTATATGAAATTTCATCTTCCACTAAAAGCAAGAAAATTGTTAAATAAAATGTATGTACATAACACACCTGCAGCAAGCTCTTCACAAAGAGTATAGGATTGAAAATAAGAGAAGTAACTAATATTCCTCATTCAGACACTATTCTGTCTCCTCTGTACAAAGGGACATGGAAAGGAAATATTCTTACATACCAAATGCATAAATAAATAGTATCAGTGGGTGGACAAAACACCTTGTGAACAGTATGGAAGGGAAGATATGTTTTATTTGTCTCATTCTTGATTGTTAATGTATTTTAGAGTAAAAATTCATTACTGAGCAGGGATCAAATTCAAAAAGAGAGGCTCACAAGCACCAAGCAGAATGTGAGTCAGCAGCTCAAAATATATCGCAGATGGCTTTTTATGTAATTGAAAAAAAAAAGATTATACGATCAAAAATCTCTTTTATAGTATTTTGTAGGCACTAAAAGTTAACGTTCACTTCATTTTTTCAACAGGAAATACTTTTTATAGATGGACACTGTTTTTATTCTCACATCTTTATCAGCCACACTACCCAGTGAATGTCTAACTCCATTAAGTAAAAGGAAGATGTCAAGTTAAAATGGAATTCATAGCACATGATGGAAACAGAAACCATGACATTAAGAGTAACAATTACGTAAGATTTGTTCCTGGACACTTAGGTGATTATGAATAACTACTGTCAGAACTAGTTTTGCCCTTAAACATAAATTAATGATTTCAGGCAGAAGATATCTGAACCAATTTCCAAATACAGGTGAGATGTCATCAAAGGATTTTAAAAAGAAGCTGAAAGGAGAATTTAAACCCAGTACACAATCCAGCTTCCAAATGTACTGAAACATCTCATTGTGATCCAGCAATATCTCTTAATATTGAAAAGCAAATTAAATGGTCTGAGCACATACAATATCTGACTGATCTTTAAAGCAGTAAAAAGCACATTACAGCATACGCCAAAACTTAGAAGCATGCACAACAATCTCTTGTGCACCTTTGACTTCCATTTAACTGCAGAAAAGCTGAGTGTTCTTGACATTGCACAAGAGGTGATCAATCTCAGTAGAACTATGCCCACACATAGTGTTTTTTTCAGAAAACAAAGAGGAGCCCTGTGAACTGAGGTAAGTGGTTTGAAAAGCCACTTTATCTGTTGGCCCAGTGGACTCTACTTTTTCTTTGAGAAACAAGTGCAATCAGGTTTTAAGAACATCTGTTTCTGTTGAAAAATTCTACCTGTGGTATCTAGGTAGTGTTACAGCAGTTGACAATGCACCACAAAAGCTTTGTATATTTAAAATACCAGCCTGCAGCTTTCTTGCTTAGCATGTTGTTACACAGCAGGAAGCTGAAAGCTTGAAAATTTAGCAACAACTTGGGAGTTTAATTTTCAGAGGTGCGGACACTCACTGGCTTATACTGTGGTCCTCCTTCAGCCAAGGGGATAGTAGTAACTTCTGGTTCACATAGCTTTTGCATGTACAGGGTTTCAGGACAGTCTATAGCAATATTACTTACTGCATAAAATACCTGCTCCCAGAATGAACACCATTTCCTAAAGGTCTAAATTAGCTCAAAAAAAGGTTGCTATTTATATTTCATTTTCTGAATACAGATGGGTATTTAAACATTCTGCAACAAAGACAGTGCAGAACTAGCACTTTCAAAAGTAGGCTTTGTGATTCCGTTTTAGTGAGCACTTCCCATGCTGGGCAGACTCTAAGAACCAAGCAGGCCTGATGCCTGAAGAAAGGAACCACAGAGGCACTGTGGATCAGAGTGGCCTGGCTGTCAAACAGCCACATGTCCTTCGTCCCAAGCTGCCAGCAGGAGTCCCTGGGGTTTATCAAGAATGTCAGATTGCTGGCAAAGCTTGTGGAAAAACAGAGATATCAGCTAACAACAATGCAGACCTCAGGGTTCCCAAACCTTTCACCATTCAATTGCTATTTCAGTCCTCCAATCCCATGATTTTCTTGTAATGTTAGTTCTTATGAGGGAAGAGCATAAGCTGCTTATCAAAAGACTGACAAGTAATAATAACAATAAGCACACCAAAATCAAATTTATAATTTGGGAGAGTTATGATAAGGAAATGGTAGGTGAAGATGTCCCAAATGACAATATATTACCAACTGAGAGACACAATTAGGCATCCCAAGAGAAGCTAAGAATTGTATAGCTAAACATTTTGACAGATAAGCTTTCTCTCCAGTCCTATCAGAAACTCTGAATGCTTCTTTATGATGGTTCATCACATTAAGAAATCTAAGACTGACAGAAAGAGATCCTGATTAAATACTGGGCTTAACGAGAAACCAGACTATAAAACTTGAGTCACTCAATATCTGATAATTTGAGGTTTAAACTTAAGAAAAGCAGCTTACCATTTTCCTTCCTCATTTTCATACTGTTGAACAGTGTATCCAAACATGTCTTCAAGAGACCCACTGAAGGTCATTGCATTTTTCACATCAACATTGGATGCGCTGATGAGGTGAAAGAGAGCTTAAGGGAAAAAAAAATAAAATAAAATAAAATAAAAGTAGCTATATGCATGAAAACCAAGACTTTAAGATAACAGGGTTTGGTTACTGAGGGTTGAAAATGGCATTTTAAGCATGTTTACCATAGCTACTAAGAGACTTAGAATGTACTTTCTCACACATACATACAGAGATATATATTTAGAGACAGACTTCTGCAGCCAAAACCTATATATTATTTTGGAAAGTCAAAATTACTGAATTACTAGTCAACATTCCCACATGTACATAAAAATAAGGCTTTTTCACTTTTCTATATTCTTAAATTCTAGCAGTGATTTCTTCCATCCTTGTTATGCTGAAGTCAATTTCAAATCATTAATTCATCTGCAGTGACGCCTTTATTACAGAAGAATCAAAACTTAGATTTATAGAGCATTAAGATTAGTTGAACACAGTTATACAGAGATTTCATCTGAAATAGGCATGTCACAATCATCTGCTGAAATTTAATAGTTAATTAAAAATATCAAACTCCATAATGCTTTCTGCATGTCAAACCATCCTAATAATGTCCAGTTACTGAAATACTTCTGTTACTCATTACTGAGATGATGATGTTCTCACAGAATGCTTGTTACTATAATTAAGTTCCCAAATGGTGAATACTAATCTGTCTCTCTCAGCATTTTATTTCCTGCTTAATGCAGTAAAATATCACAAAAGACTATTTATCACTTAGTAGGTATTTCCGGTTTCACTGGACAGCAAAAAAAGGAAAAGTTTATTCTGTGTTATTTCAGTTTTATTTCCTTCACTTAGAGCCAGGAAATACAAAACAGGGAACACACTAAAACAAATCTTACTTTTATTCTTATGAAAAGATTAATTATAAGCATTAAGAAAAAAATTAATGGCTGACAGTCTAATGGGAAAAAAAAATTGCAAGAAAAGTAACTCACACATCTTCTGTCTTCTCTAACCATTAAAGTATAGTTAAAAAAATGCTGCTGTTTCTCCTTATGTGCAAGGGAAATTTTCCTCCCTCTCTCTTGGTAATCAAAATGTAACTAAATCAATAAAATATCCCTTTAAAAAATAGTGAATTATTAAATATTTTTAATAGTGTTTTGAGAATAAATAGAATCACTTTTTATCCCTTCACATACCTTCCCTTCATTCTGCTGACAGAGGAGTTTCTTCACAACTATACAACTCAGAAAACTACCGTGACTTTTGCAATGTATTCGATATACATACGGTCCCTGAAGTTTTCTGAGTCTGAGATGTGGTCCGCTCAACATTTTTAATTTTAAAGAGCATATATTCCTTTTTCTATATTCCAATATAACAAGGACTGAAAATGTGAAATGCTAAACAAAGTAGAAGACAAGAAGAAAACGTCAACTATTTGCTACTCATTCCCCAAAGTCTCCTAATTCTCAGAGAGGTCAATTGAGAACTAGAAATACTAATAATATGTAGAATATATAAGATGTAGAGTTAGAAAAATTAAAAGTAGCTAGGAGGGGTCAGACTGGTCAGAAATAAAAAGGAGAAAACTCCAATGAGTAGGGAACCGGCCTGTAGACCTCAATGACAAACTGTGTTTTGTATGCTAAACGGTATATATTCAGTGGATAACTAGGTTAATGGAAGATCAAACTATAATTCACAAACCATATAGGAAGTGCATCTGGTTCAAAAACTGTAGAAATATTAAAAGGCTGGAAGAACACAAAGGAGGAACAGCTATCTTTTCTTTCTGTGTATCAACTTGCATTTACACTTGAAGATAAAATGCTACCCTAAAGACCTGATTTGACCCAGTAAGGCTACCATTTTCCTCAACTTCCAACTTCAGTTTAGCTAGAAATCAGATGTTCTGAAGTTTGATTTTGTGCATGTATTGTGTGGGCTATCTTCCTATACAAACACACTACGCAACCTCCTGTGGCTTTCATGTTCATCATAATATATCACGAGTGTATTGAATAATAGTGAAAGTGCACAGATGGCAAACTGAAGGGTAGAGTTTGAAGTGATCGGTGTTACACTGCCAACTAAGAACAACTTCATTTCAATGGTTTTCAAGGTTTTTTTCATTTTTTAGTATAATGTTGTAAGAAACTGGCAATTCACAGCTCTACAAAACTGAAATTGAGACTGTGAAAATGATGCTTTATAAGTATTACATAATGCAAATACTCATATAACAATATTTAGCGTGTATTCTTCCAGGTTTGTAATTTCCCTCTAGGTTTTATGCACTCTCACCTGATTCAAGAAAATTGGTGTTGTAAAAGTGAAAAGAGTACTGGCAGAAGCAGTGGAAAAACAAAACTACAGTGAAGTTGGAGAGAGTCTTGAAAGCTACATGGAAGGAGAAAAAAAAACCAAACAAAACAACAAAACCAAACCTGCATGTTTTTGAGACATATCGTACTTGGCTACATACATAGTCATAATCAGTGTACGCAAATTAAGATTCTGAACGATTCTGTGACGTGTTAATAGAATGACTAAATGGCAGGTCAAAGTACAGACCACAAACGCGCAACATAAATGTTTATCAAAGGATAAAACTGAAGTTTAAGCTTTATGTTCTCATTTTATAACAAATGAGGCACTGCAGAAGAACCGAGACAGGGACCATCTCACTGCTAATTTGAACAGAGTACGTACACTTGCTAGAGCACATGGTATTCATAGTTGAGTACAGTCTGTACCTATGCACGAAAGGTTAACACACAGTCACCAAGACAACAAGCCAAATATTATTGTAATAAAGTACTGCAAACCTAGAGTAGTAGCTCATACTTGTCCAGTAGCCACTAATAAGTTTTTTCCTTCCTTCTGTTTTACTTAACAGAAGTTTTAACCAGACTTTCATGCTGTCTGCCTGGTTGTTCTGTTAAACTAGACAAAAATGCTTAAAATAGATTTTCCCGGCACTCGTCTGTTTGTCTACTGCCTGGACCTCTAACATCTGCAGACGACTGCAGAATAGGCACCCATATTTTCTCAGAATAGATGAAAGTAAACATAACCAGAATGGCAGTGCAAACCTTAACACCTGGCTCTTGACTGCTAAAAAAAACACATTACCACAAATCATCCACACTAGATGACGCCATGGAAACTAACCAACCCAAGAGAAGAGACCAGCTTCAGTTTGGGCATTTTGACTTTGTATTGTCTGCAGCTAATAAAAATTGCACCATCTATAATCAGAGGTTTTTCTTGGAAAGGACAAGCTTGTACACTACAGTCAACAGGGCTTACCATGTTGGTTGCACACCACTTCTCTACATCAGAATGTGGCCAGAGTCACTCAGGTAGTCAAGCATTTCCTGCTATAGCATTTCAAATGCCCTTGTTCATTCCTCTGTAATTTTCTAGGAGAGCTTTAAATAAAGCAAGTCTGAATGCAGCCATGGAAGAAAAAGTAGAAATATCATGGGAAAGATGCACAACTGGAAGATAGTGGGAAAGTCCAAAAAAGGAAAGTCTGTAAGAGAGGAGCAGTCTGCATCCACCCTTCAATAAATGAGAAGTTTAAGACGAAAATTAAAATAACACTGAAATATCTTATGGACTTCTCTTACAAAAACATACAACAACAACAACAACAGCAGAAAAAAGGAAAATACTGCTTTGGTGTCTTGTAATGATATCAGAATGGTATTTTAAAGATCTACAAGCAATATAAGACTGCAATGTGGAGCAATATGTTTGATAAAACTGTTATGAAACCTAGGTGACAATAGGAAGGATGACCAAACTTATAAGGCAACAACTGACTGCCCCATTACAGTATTTTATGCTAATAGTTCACAAGTCTACCTGTCTCTACAGTACTCTGATAAAGCATATGGAGAGAGCAGCCTAGATGGAAGTTGCTGGGATGCATGCCAATTAGCCAGGGAAGCAGGACTGGGAATTGCCTTGGCCTCCCATGAAAACGTAATATGAAAACAATTGAAAATAATATAATTCTTCACAATTAGACTACTCCTGACTGTTAGAAAGAGAGGATTAAACATGCATTTGTTAGCAAATATAAATAAATAAATAAATATACACACACGTTTGCAATATGATGGCTCTAGTATACAAAAGCAGATTATATGCAGGTGCACTGGAGGAGAATCCTCACATTTTACATTTTACTTTATGTGTAATAATGTCACTGCAG
The DNA here is from genome assembly GCF_054131305.1 of Coturnix japonica. Classification (NCBI taxonomy): domain Eukaryota; kingdom Metazoa; phylum Chordata; class Aves; order Galliformes; family Phasianidae; genus Coturnix; species Coturnix japonica. The sequence goes on along the minus strand of NC_140702.1, from coordinate 54,864,562 downwards.
CACTATATACAACTTATGAAATAGGGATTCAGTCACTGACATCCCAAGTGGAATAAAAGTCTATGTGGTACAATCATCATCTGTGATCTGGAAGGCCAAAGTGCTTTGGCCTTAATGCTGAAGGCTACAGAGGCTGTGGCAGAAGCCTGTACTGCATTCAGTTCTGGCTGACTAACTATCATTGTATTTCAAATAAAGCTGTAGATTAAGAAGAATAGAATGGAGAAAAGTTTAACTTCTGGAAATTTTTCAGTGGAGCTTAAACAGAGCTTTTTATTTTTCAAGGCTACAAAGAAACCTTTGTTTAATTTTGCCTCCGGCCTTTTCTTTAATCTTTAACCTTTGAAAAGCAAAGGACTTACTTTCTGGAGTAAGCCCATATTATTAAAAAAGGACTTATCATTAAATGTAGATAAATATAAAAAAAAAAAGAAAAGACAAAGAAATGCATGTTCATAAATGGTTCCAGGTTCAGTAGCCATGAGCTTTTCAAAGCCAAATTTCAAACTCATTAAATAAAGCTTCCTCTGCCAGCTTTCATACCGAATAACTTGTACTGGAAAATAGCTTTAAATTGTGGTGTCAAGCCTGAAAATGTAATGAATCGAAGCTTTGTAACGTGATCCCAGATGAGTAACTCAATGCAACAGTTAAAACTTGAGTGCATACAACAGTAGAAACCAAGAATATCTGCTCCGCTCAGCAGCCATCAGAATAAAACCATTTTGTCCAAAGCGTGGAACCTTTAAAATCATGCCTCTCACTGGAACATTTCTTAGCATTTTACAGTTTCTCACAGAAGGGAGAAAAAGTCTTAGAAATATGCAGTCACTTACAAAAAAAATGTGAGGTCAGCTACTAGTATACAGGCTTTTGGATATTCATCTTCCAATAATACTTAACAGTGTTCAAGAAACTAAAGTTCGTGTGTCTGCCTCTAGCCACATTCTTTTTTGTTGTCAAAGACCATTTCTTCCCACCACATCTGCTTCTTAACTTCCAACTACCTATCTACTGAACTTTTAAGATTAATGCTATTTATAGTCATTTGCAAGCAGTTCAAATTTCAGACAAAAGCACGGTTAAAAGGTCATGCATGTTATTTTCTGGAATGAAAATCAGAAGTTTAAACACAAGCAAAATATTAATTTTGTGCAAAAAATATAACTGAATAAACAAGGATTTCTTATACTAAAAAAAAAAAACCAACCAAAAAAACACAAGAACATGTTCTGCACAACACTCTCTAAAACTACTCAGAATCTGCACATTTTCTTCAGTGCAAAATTTCTCTAGATTGATAGGAAGGATCAAATGTGATGTTTCAATTGATTTTCTTTGACTTTCCTATATATCTATTTATGCTAGACCTTAGTTTTGCCAGCTGATGTCCTGCTTCGTATAAGAAAGCTGTGTAGCCTTACAGAGACCAGCACGAGAAGTCAGGTACAGCTGTTGATCCAGGAAACACATGCTAAAATCTTTAGCAAAAGTAAAATCCTGAGTGATTTTTCACCTGTCTTCATATTGTTAACTGAACTTCTAATAGGCTTATTTCCAGACTTCTTTTTTTTTCTGTTATGCTAATTAAAAACCCAAGTAGATTCAGTAAGAATATTTCACTTTCTTTCATACAAGTATAGAGCTTTTGAGTACCCAGAGCCTTATTACTATTATCATGCTAAATATTTTCTAAATATTTCTAAATATTCTTTCCAGATTTCTAACAATATTAACATTTATAACATGTTTGGCAGGAGGAAGCAAACTCAATTTTTCAACTCAAACAAGGAGCTCCAATATCTTTTATAACTTATGATATCACAAAAATCACTTCAAGTAACAGATTATGCTTACAACATTGTACTTATGACTCAATCTGAAGATATAGCCAGACTGTACAACAACTGCTTCAAGAAATGGTTATGGTTATGGTCAATTATCAGCATACATTTTTGAACCAGAGAATTGCTTTACAACACATCAGAGCTGAAGCTCACATGAAAGACCTTAGATACATACCAGAAATTCTGAGGCAGAGATGTTCATGTGTGTTCAACTGCTAGCATTATGTCTATTCTCCACCCAAAAATGGTTCATTTTGATAGAGTGATGACTTAACTGCAACATGCTCATTATCTTTCATAATTCATCATACTAATATACAGTTTACTATAGGATCAAGGAAAGACAAAGCAGTGAGTATGATTTACTGGTCAACAACATAAAGTTGGAGTAAATTACTAACTGTTAGTATTCAAATGTAAATGACAAATGTAATTATCTGTATTTATAAGTTTCTTATGAATCCACCATCCAGGTGGGGAAATACTTCAGAGTAAATTTCAGATGTGTACTATTAAAAGAAAAGTACTTGCAAACTACTGTGAAGTGGTAGAGAACACCTTTCTTATATTTCTGATAATAAGCCACCTGTGATAATTTTCACTGGAATACCTAGCACACTCATTTTCTTCACTTGCATCATTTTCTAGCAGAGGGAACTACTATGTTGCTCCAGTTTCCTATATTATGACTGCTTAAAGATAATAATTCCATTTTACCCTGTTCAAAATATTTACTTCAGCAGAGAACTGAAAACTCTTAAGAGTCCTTAGCAAAAGGACTTTCACATCATTTTTTTCAGACAATGTTGCTGTATCAAGGGCAGCTAACTATGAGTTGCAGTAGCAAAATGAAAAACAAGACAATTTTTATAACTCTAAACTCCATTCAACCTGCACAGGTTGATGCTATGACAGCCCAATGAAGAAAACACTTTTACTAAGTTAAATATCCTAGTCAAGATTTTTTTGGTTCAAACCTTACTACTGCTCATTGGTGAAAGGGAAGATAAACCAAAGCCAGTATGTTTACTTATCCTAGCTAAGTAAGAAATCTTCCCTTGCACTGAGTAGTTTTAAGAATATAAACCAATGTTACCATAGATTTTTAATTTTAACTGAGAAATCCAAGCAAATGACCCACAGTAGTACTTAAGTCCAACCACCCATGATCATAAATTACTTTCCAGTGAAGAAATGGCCACAAAAACTGCCATGGATTTATAAAATTGAGTATCAACATTGTGAATACTTGATGCATAATAAGTGTCTCATAAATAATTTCTGCTATTTTTAAAGATTAATACAGTCTGTAGAATGCAGTACATTTTGCTGTGTTACTGGTGTAGGGATTTCATTAGCAAGCCAGCTGAAAGCGTCACAGAATTAATGCTAGCTCTTTTTACTGCAAATGTTCTTTTTTTACTGGTCAAGAAATAAATCAAGAAAATTTGGAATTAGCCATTCAGAGATTTTAAGAGGAAGGTTTGTGTCCCTTCAAAAAAACATTAAAGCTAGACCCTAGCGGGAGTAGAACGAACTGCAGCTAAAAATCGCAGTAAGAGAGAGCTTTCTTTACAACCTATTTGGTCTACAGCATATCTTTACAGTTAGGAAAGGTTGGACTTATAGTTGCCAGTATACACTAATCAACATTTATTTTGTCATTTCTGAACTCTTAATGGGATTTTTGTGTCAAAATAGAAATAATACAGGATCACGCAAATAGATTTGCATGAAACATGTAGACAGCTTGCAATTGCTTAAGCAACCATAAATCTCTTAATCGAGAGGTTTTTACACTTGACTAGGCAAATAAGTGATTGCATATTATTATATTTGTAATAACTAATGTCTGAGATATAAGTGAAAAAGCACAAAGTCTTGCAATTTAGTCGACATAATGTAATGGTCTGGTTAATAAAACACAATGTTTCCATTGAAGCATAAGTAGAAATACTCAATAAAAACACCTTTCAATATAGTAACTTTTCTGACTTTTGACTACAGACCATGCTGAATGCCTTTGTCTTTCACAAAACAAGAAATACTGCTTTTGTACTTGTCACTCCATATGTGACATTTCTCCAGCCATCCCATCAGAAATTGTACTGAGTAGATAATGAAAGGATGAACAAGTTCTCTTGAGCTCTCAGTATCACAATTCCTAGTCCCAGGCTCAAGGCTCTTCTCCCTTGGATACAAGATTGACCATATTAACTTAGTCTTAGAATAGAATAATTCAGTTGGAAGAAAATACAGATGTTTCTAACATCCACTGCTGCTGTTCTCAAGGATGAAGAACCTTACCCAACACAGCATCTCACACTTCTGTTATACTGTAACTTTTCATTCTTCTCACTGCGCTGGTATTTGGGAATACTCCCTCATCATGCAGCTGCTCCTTTTCTGCCTTTTACTACCACTGCCCTGAAGTACCAGCTGAGAGCAAAGACAGCTGCTGCTGCCCCCAGGTCTGGCATTTCTGTCAGATAGCAGTTGTTCTCCTAGTAACAGTAAATAGATATATATCTGCATAAGCTCTTCGCCTCTTACCTACCCCATAGCAGTACAGCAATTTTGATTCAGGAGAGGAAAAAATTATACATGGATAAAATACTCATCTTTACAGAAGGGACAGAAGTGGTTTCACAGCAGCTATTTGAGTAAGACAAATGACAAACAATAATCAATTTTTCATACACACAAATCTGAACACTTATACCAGCATTAAATACTTGAAGTCACCAGGCTGAATGCTCAGGTCAACAAAAAAGGTAATTATCTTCAGCAGAACCTGTTGCAAGTTTCAGAACTTCAGAAGATTGTAAAGGAAAAGTTTGTGAGCAGTTGATAAACAACCATCAGACATCTTAAATGCAGCACTTGTTACCTAGCAACTGTAACTGTAATTTTGAGATCTGAAGATAAGGTTCAAGCCTTTGTGGTTAAGTCAGTATTAGCTACAAAACACAACTATAAGCTAAGACATTATCTTTGTCATGGAGATAGACTCACAGAATGGCTTGGGTTGGAAGGGACCTCAAAGATCATCAAGATAGTACATTCTTTGAGGATACCACATTTTCACACATACAGCTACCTGCCTTCATACACTGCCAGTGTTTCAATCCTTCTTTTGAAGTCTTATAAGTAAAAAGACAACTTCAATCACTTGTGCTTAGAAAACTAAGGATTTGTTACAAAGCTTTATGAGGAATTGTCTTCAAAAGCAAGATTTGTTTGACTGCCGTGAGATAGCTAAATTTTTTTTATTTATTTTTTTTTCTTTTATTGGAAAAACAAACTTTATTCAGGACTATTTTCTGAATCACAGAGACTCTGGTTGTAGCATGTTATGCAGCTACAGTCCCAGCTTTAAATCAGTTTTCCTTCCTATCATCCCCTACATGCCAAGAGATTCAGCACCTGAGTAAGTGTGTAACACTGCTTCAACATATGGAACAGAGCTTCCCAGAGATGTTTACAAAAGAGGAAGCACTTTTAGCCTAGACCAACAACTTATCAGAAAAGAATCTTAAGTTCATACCTTCGGTTCTGTATTACTCCTTAACCCTTAGACTCTTTCCTCACTATTCTAGGCTTGTCTTTGATTAGGAATTGCATTTAGGACCAGGGGAAAAAAAGCTTCCATAAAGTCTGGTATGCTCATTCCTGAAAAAAAGGACTGGCTTCAAACAATTAATATTCTCTAATGGAAAAGCTACTTTGCCAGAGAATTCCTGTTCATCTCTAATTTGACTCTGAGTAACTAATAAAGCAATATGAAAGTAATTACATTAGCTATGAATACAGCATTTCACAAACAGAAGGCAATAAATTAGAGACTGCTGCAGCAAAGCCTGACAAAAGCTGGCAGCATTTAAAAGTCCTGCTTCATGTTGCATTTCCCAGAAGACACTGATTATTTTCAGAAAACAATCAAGTATCGTTTCAGAGAACTTTTCCTCACGCTCCATTTTTGGTTAAAACATGACAACTTTTGACAAAAACTATTCTGCATTTCTAATTCCAAGTTCATAAGCTTACAGAGAATATACTCTAAACTTTGTATTCTGGATCACAGCAGTTATTCACAAATCAAAGTCAATGCCCTGCATTAGTCAAGTATAAAAAATGCGGTAAGACTAAGTATTATGCTTATTAAGCAATTCTTAGGGCAACTGTCACAAGAAGCTACACAGCCAATGTTTACTCTTTCCTCTGCTGAAAAAGCCCAGGCTTGACCCATGTCAGAGTCTGAATTAAGAACTGTAACAAAAACCACAAGATCTAAAAGGGTAGGCATTTTCTTAACTCTAAACTAGGAGTATAATAAGCTTGTAAAATATTCTCCTAGAATAAACTTTAACACAGTGGTTTCTAAATCCTCTAAATGTGGCTGTTAAAAGAATACCAAAGACACAGCATAATCAACTACTGCAACAACTTCATTTCTCTTTTATACCTATCATCTTAAAGCAAACAGAAAAATCCTAAATCCCAACAGCACTGAAGCACTTATCCTAACATTTAGCTTTTTAATAACTTGCAGGCATTTTACAGGAACTGAGATGGAACAGAACACCCACAGCTCTGCCATTCTCCACATTAGCACAATTTATGGCAGAAGAAATGTTAATAGTCATCCATCCGAGCCACCTCAACAGCACCTAGCTCAGCATTAATACCGCCATTCCAAAATAAAAATTTTAACTGTATCTTGAAAAAGGGAAACATAAAAACATCAGAGATCAAGAAAAAATATCAAGTCTGAAGTTTTGCTGTATTTAAAAAGAAAGTAGATTTCTGAAGAAATTCCTTCCTTTCTTTATGATACAACATGAAGGAAATCAAATTCTGAGTTATAACAAAGATTCCTATTTGCTGACCCTCTAATTGTTGTTTCATGTCACTAAAACTGCTTTCTTTGATGATCTGTAGAAGAAATAGACCACACATTGGACAGATATGGCTTCAGATAGAACAACAGTGAACATCTTCGGAACATCTTTTGTTCTGTAAAATAAGAAATGTGATCTGCCAAGACAAAACAAAAACAACCAAAACCCTATAAAAAAAAATCAAACACACAAAATTCCACCACGATCCCACCTTATCTTTATAAAACAGCACATTTTCTGGATGGATGACACAGCACCCATACATCAATTAAAGAAGCTTAACTTATACATAAGTCAGAGAAAGTGGCTATAATACACTTTCATAGATAAATGCAAAGAAGTGTCCGCAGCTGAGAAGATAAATTAAGAAATTTTGAAAGGGAAAGTTTTTTTACATTCGGGGGTACTTAATATTTGCAAAAATAATATAAAATGATGAAAGTTACCTCAGATTATTACATGTACATTAAAGCTTTAATGAAGTTACATCACATATTGAGCTGAAGCACTACCTGGCTGTTATGATTAGGACAATAAGAAAATAGTCACAAGCTCATGTGTATCCAGTTCTCAGCTCAAAGAGTGTGCAGTGGTGAATGCATGAGAGCTCCCTGGGCCAAATACTATTAAGTGGGGTGTAATTTTTAAAAACATTTATCTTTTATTTAACTTAATAACTAGGACTAACAGACTTTATCCAACAAGCAATGCCCAAAATTGGTATAACTGGACAAAAATGCCAAAGGTTACAAAATTAATAAATTGGGGCCTGATCCCAGCTAGTTTCTAAAAAATACTCTATGAAGTAAATAAATATGTTCATTATCAAGACAATTTCATGATATACTTTAAAGTCTTCTTACCAGCAAACACAGTATTAAAAGTTCTGCAATGTGTAATCACCTATTTTGAAAATCAAAAAACTGGAAGATAAAGCAAGCTACTAGCTCAAAAATTTATGTCTCAACACAATATAAAATCAACCTGGGATAGTGCTGAAATTAATAAATTACGGTGTTAAAAAACAACAATAATTTACACATTGTGGGCTGGTTTTCGTGCATATTTAGTTCAAAAGAAAAGACTTGAGTAAGTGCTAAAAGAGCAGGAAAATAATATCTGCAGATAACATGCATCTACTAAGTGTTATCTAGACGCAGACCTTAAAGTGTTTGTTAAACAAAAATCTTTGTCAATATAGACCTTCCAGCTATTTAAAATACTTTTAATTTTAAAAGATACTAACATCTCTGGAACTGTGCCAGGTTAAGCATCTGCACTACTGAATATAGCCTACTTTCAAAACTAAGCCATTAGACTGTTTCCTGAAACAGGATGCAGTTGTCTACAGAGTGCATGTATATTTATTTTACTATAAAAATGCTTATAAAACAAGAAATCCCACCCTTCCATACTTTGGACAACTAAGTCTTTTAGAAAGTTAATAACATGGATAGCAGTAGCTAAAAATAGCCCAATATCCCATTGTTCATGTGAAAAAATAAAAACGTGGCTTTCATTGAACAAATCAAATAATGGGAGAAGTGGTTTTACTTTTACTGTGGTCACTGTCTTAAAATTCTATTTATGTCTGTAACTTTTATCTCCATATTGTAATGCATGTTCTTAAACAGGTAACAGACACCAGATTATTGAATCACTTCTATTGTTTGTTGTCAAAAAAATTCAAATGAAAACTAGGCACTTTGTTTTATAAACCTTACTCATATATTCATATGGCTCCTAAGAACTGAAATAGTTTCCATGCTAATTCATCAGAACAGTCATTGGCAAGACACATACCTTGTCACCCATCCCATCTTCTTTCCCCCACCCCCCAAATCCACAATTTCCCAAAGAGCATTTGGAAAGACAACTGAAACAGACGCACTAAGCTTCACAATCTGTCAGGCATCTACTGTCACATTAGAGAGAAAACTGTTACTCTAAGGAGTCAAGTTTCTGAAAGATTGTTTCAAACATTTCACAGAAAGCCTCTAATAGATGACCCCATTTCTCAACCCTTCTTTTTAAGGCATAGTAAATGAGTACCTAAGAAGACCAAGTATAGTTTGGCTGTCTTGCATGGAGGATTTTCTATCTGTAATACTGTTTTCAAACATTTGAGCAAAAATAAAGAGTCTGACATAGTTTTCTGCTTATTTTATTAGCTTTTTGTACACATTACAGAACATTAAGCTGACAATCTGCCTTAGCATATAGAATAAGCATAAAGAATAAGCAGCTTCAGGGACTGAGAACTGTTTCTGGTACTGCTGGAGGTCCAGGGTGTAACTTGCAAAACCAGTCAGCTCTAAATCTCAGCATTCCATTCATGTCATTTTGATGTCACTTGGAAGGGATACTGTGAAATGAAGCCACTGTTGTCAATCTTCTTCAGAGCTAGATTCATCCTCCTGGTCGGAGAGCTCAGCAACAGGGAAGCGCAGGATGGCTGCTACCCCTGTCAGCTGGCCAAGCTGCTCACCAGATACATGAAGGCTGGAGAAAATGCGCACTGTGCCCATGTTCTCCCGTACACTATCTACCAATTTAACGTATCGGGCACGTGTAGCCACATCTTGGTGCCGGAAAAGCTCATCACTGATCAACAAAGTATCAATGGCCATGGCTTCATTGGCCTTTTCCACATGTTTTAGGCCATAAAAAGCTCGGTCAGGCTCATGCTGCAACATTTTGTAGAAGTCATCTAAGGCTTTGACCTCACCAGCAGCCTTAGTGTCAGAGAGACGGCTAGTTACAGCTGGGTCACAAAGTGCCTCCTTCAGTGCGTACTTATGTCCTGATGATGAATGTACCTGGAGTAAACAAAATCAGAGATTCCTTCTTTAATACAAAGTACAATTGTCTTGATTAGCCAATCACAAATAGCTTCCACAATACATATTTACCTTGATAATAATCAATTTATCTCTTCCTTCAAGTCTTTTCTTAACTCTTCCTCCTTAACTTCTCCTACAATACAAACCTCAACCTAAATCTACAAACTATATTTTAAGCTTATTAAAAAAATTATTTTCTTTAGAAACAACCCTAAAAAAACAAGCTGTTATTAACAGCACCAAAGGCAGAAGCATCTCAAGCTACTAAGAAAACTTAAGAAAACTTAACCCTCTTTATTTTACAACATACAAGAAGAATATGACCCTTTATGATTGAAGTCATACAGCACAAAAGCATTAAGTCTAGTCTAACTGCATATTTCTATGCTTGCTTTCACACATTATCATTTTCCTGTATATGCAAGAGCAGGCTTCTTAGTGTAATTTAAGACTACCAAATTTTATGACCACTAAGAATTGGACCGTCTCCATTCTGAAAGCACAGATTAGGCCTGCAACAATTCTAAAGTGACAAAAGCATCCTTATGAAAAGGAAAACTTACTTTTCAATTTGTCTTTGCCTATTTCAATGGAAGGCAAAAATGAACAGACAAACATAAACAATAAAAAACCCCAACCAATTATTAGAATCAAGAATAAGAAGAACTGTTATGGTCTACACAATCTATAACTAGCAGCAACATTAACTAAACTATACCACTTCCCTTCCTCTATTAAAACCTTCAGAAAGCTGCTACTAAACGTACATATTATATAGCATGGCTGTTTAACACTACAATTGAACTGCTTTTCAATTAATATTTCACTTTTAATAGTACATTAAATAGTTATTTAAAGCCAATATTTTCTCTACTTCATGCCAAATTATCCAAGGAAAGAAAAATCCCCGAGTGTTGCCTAACTACTTTATAACTTGAGAGGCATGAGAATATGCCTTTCTATTACAGCATCCCCTATGAAGCTGTAGTAGAAAGTTAATTTCTCCAGTAATGGTATTATTTCCCCATCCTCCTTGTATTTCTTTTCTATTAACATGGAAGGCACCTCTTAATCCACTTTTTAAACTTTGTAAAAAACAATGTATCCCCTTACCTGTAAAAACTTGGATCTGTTCTCCAGTAAAAGCTTGTTGTCAGTTTTAACTGCCTGCTGGAACATGTAATCACAGAACTGCTCTCGAACAAAGCCTGGGCTGGCCACCAGTACACACTTCACCACCTCAAAGTTGATGTGCCGCTGTATGGCCTGCACCACCTGTTCATAAAACCTCTCTAGGGCCCGGTCATGCTGGCTGCAGTTTCCTTTCCGTTTGCGAGGGATATTCACTTCCACCTTGGCACGAGTGAGTGTCATGCTGGGGGTAACCAGGCAGACATGAGCCAACCCCTCCTGCATGACCACGGCTGCCACATCAGCGCTCCATGCCGGGTCACAGGCTTGCTCGATGCGCTCCAGCACCACACTGTCCCACTGTTTCTTTGCCAGCGTGAACTGCCGGTTGGGCTCCAGCTCGATGGTGTGGTAGGCCCCCATCTTGACGTACTCATTCTCCTGGATGTTGGTGCCTTTGACCCGCAGCTGGCAGGCCTGCGTGTCGAAATCGATGGCCTCCACGCAGAGGGTAAGGGTGGTGCGGATGCGGTTGCTGCCCACGCTGCCCGTGGACGACTCGGTCTGCACTTTGCGAATGGTGGAGGCCCGCAGGCTGTCACCCACCTGCAGCAGGTTGTAGGTGTGCCACATGTCCTCGGGCTCCTCGGGGATCAGCGTCACCTGTCCCGCATTATCCTTCTCCAGGTCCTTCCTGACCAGCTTCATCCTGCCGGCGCCGTCCCCACCTTCTCTTCAGCAGCGGCCCAGCCTGTCTACTCACCCCGTGAGCCCTGGTGGCGGCGGGGCCAAGCGGAACGTACTGCCGGCCGATCAGCCAGGGGCCGATCCCCGACCGCGGACGAGACGCGGCCCGGCCGCGAAACCAGAGCTCCGGGAACCCGACTCCTGTAGGCTCCTGTAGGCTCCTGTAGGCCGCTCAGCCGCCCCTCCGCCTCACAGCCTCCTCCCCAGGCGCATGCACCGAACCCGTCCGACGGGGAGCCAGCAGCGGCCGGCAGCCCTTCCGCACGGCACGCATGCGCAACGCCCTCCACACGCCGCCAACTCAGCCATTAGGAGCTGGCGCATGCGTACGGCGGAGCCTCTGTTCTGTGGTGGAAAAGCTGAAGCGAGAGTGGGGGTAGTTGCACTAAGTTCCACACGCATGTAGGTATGGAAAGTCATGGATACAGATAAAGGAGATGAGAAAAGTACAGCTAAATAGCAGATTTCCTTGCTGAGATAAGTGAATTCTGTGATACTTCAGAATCACATCGAACAGGCTATGATATCTAACGTGCTAGGGCATGAAAGAGGTGACTAGAGAGATGGTATTTACAGACCACAATGAAAACGAGTCCAAAGTAACACTAAGCCGTGACTGTTAGTTTGACTTTACTCTTAAAAACAGCTTAAAGGTTTTGGTTAAACTGTTACTAATATTTTTTTAATACAGCCTACCTTCAGTTGTACTCAAACACACCCAAAAACTTGAGCTCCTTCCTGAATCTCCTGTTTGTGGTCAGAATGAGACAGCTCTGAGAACCATCAGACATGCAGTATAAAAAGCTCCGTGTTCTGATGTTGACAACTCAGTTTGCATCTTGGATGAATTTAACAAACCAGAAATAATATAAAAACTGGTGATACAGTCGTGCAAATTCTGACAATTTTGGAATTCTGACAATTTTGAAATAGTGTCGTGATGCTGAATGCTGTTTTCAGAAGGAATGTTGCAGATTTGTTAAAAATGAGGGGAAACTGAGAAGGATGGAGACTAAAAGGATGTGTTTGTATGACAAAGAGATTGGAAAGTGAAAATACTTCATAAAAGAGAGAAGTTACTTTGCTTTCTAAGTTTATCAGGGCAACTGGAGCAAATAAAGTGAGTTTTGATATACCTCAGCCATAACTGAAAAGCAAGAAATATCCTCTTGACAGTTTTAAACTTGCTGCCTTCCCCTTGGTTAAGAAGAACTTTATGGTTTCCTGTAGTTTCTTAAGAAAATGTTTCTAACAAGGAAAATAATTTGACTGAAGGATTTAATGAAATACAAGATTTGTGTTAGCAAGTGATATCTCCTATTGTGGTGAAATTCATGTGAATAATATGAATTTCCCTAAAGTGTCTGGCACTGGTCACTAATTAGAACAGGACACTGAACTCATATCTGGCCCGGTGACATGTATTCAGTGTTTCTAATCTTGATGCTGATGTAAAAACAACTTTATCAGATATTACATAACAGGATTTATTTATGAGACCTCAGACTCTCTTCCTATGAGTACACATGCCGAACTGTTAGCATGAGTACTTTCACAGAAGGAAACTGGACCACCCAAGGGAATAAAACATAAGCACACACATAACTATTTGTTTAATTTGGGCTTGTGCATACACATAATTTGTATTAACATTTTGTGGCTTAGGTGGAGACTGCATTTAGCTTCTCCTCAGGAATTCATTTCATTTGTCTCTGTAAATGCTATACTTATGGTGAGTTTTATTTACATTCTTTGTAGTTAGGAAAAAGCAAGGGTAGACCTCATGCAATTCTTTCAGTAAAAATATCTATAATGTATACTAGCATTCCACATTGGTATTTATTTTTCTTCCTTTGCCGCCTTGTTTTTACAAACTTTTTTCCACTTGTTGGTTCTCATTTAATTTTCTCTAGCATCCTTACATCCTTAGAAATGCCACACATTTCAGAGTTTGTAAGTTGGAACTTAGTACCTATAAAAAGTAAGTGTTCAGATCATGGTAGCAGGTGACTTATTGTCAAGCACAAATGCTGCATAAAAGTAACAACCAAACCAATAAACAGACAATAAAGTTACCTCTCAGCATATTGATTTTTTGCTGTAGAGGCATTTTGAGATGAGCTGAACTACCTTCTCAAACAAATGATGTGATTTTATACAGTTGGAAACAATGTTCCACAAGTATTTAGTAGCAACTATAAACTTAAATGGTGCTCTCCAAAATGAGCAAGCCCATTGTCACTCAGAAAGGAAAACATTTATTAAATGAATATGCTTTGCCTACTCTGGTGAAAAGTAATTACTGAATACTGTTATTTGTTTGAGTACTAGAGAAAAAGCAGCAGAAGAAAAACAACATCTCCAAAAGTTTAATAACATATAACTAGGTTTTAAAGTGCATACTAATCTTGTTCATATTACAGAGAGCTATGAAGTTAACCTCCCTGGAGTCAAGTTTTAAATTTTATGGTGTTTTTCCAGTCTTGGTAAAAAGCTAAGTCTTGATGTCATGTCCGAGTTCTTTCTGTTTATCACTTTAAAAAAGCAATAACGCATACTAGTAATTGCAGCAATTTGTCATCCATTTTAACTGCCTTTCTGAGTGCAATGCGAAACAAGAATGGTGGCAAGCAAATACTTTTACAGGTATTATAAGGCACTGAAAACATTTGAGACACACAGTCCTGTATCTTCAAGTTTTGATCATCTACCTTATGAAGAAGTATTTTAGTCAATGACACACAATGTTCCTATGCCACCCAGCCCAATTTACCACCTGCCCCCACCACTTTTCATTATAGGCAGAATCATGCAAAAACATTAAAGTCAAAAGGACAAAAAGAAAAAGTGACAAAGGTTATCCAGTTCAGGGGAAACTCTGCTGAGGGATTTATGGATGCTACTGTAAGAGCAAATGAAGATGAATGTAGAGAGTAAAACTGGTAAAAATCAGTTTTCGTTCTTTTCCCTCATACAATGTCCTGCTTATGCAGTTTTAGGACTCCTTCCTTTTCTGTGGAAATGAAGTTCTACAGTTGTGTACTGGTCTTTTGAATAAGAAAGGCAAGCATAGTCCTCTTACTTAATACCAACAACATGATTATCACCAGTGAGCAGATAGCAAGATAAGCATAACTGAAGAAGTATCAAAAGTAATGGAACTCCTTTGGCTAGGCTTCTTCCTTCATCTTCTTTTGATCAGAGCTCATGGAAATTGCAGCAGTTCCCTACTGAAACCACATACACTGAAGCCCGGTGAAAAAAACCTTAATCAACCCTGACAAGTGTTAGTCCAACTTCAACAGTACTTGCAGTGAAGGAGATTATGGAGGTGTTTTTTAAGTAGCCTACTTTAGCAATTCTGTCAATACCTGATGAGTGCTAAAATTCTTCTGAATGTTCCCTTATTTATTTATTTTTTAATAAATTAATTAATTGGTTTTTTAACCCAATAGGTTACCTTGTTGTATGTTGGACATAGAAAACCAACTGCATAAAAGCTTTATATTAGTTTTTATATATTGGATATGTTGGTTTATAGAGTGACTGCTCTCACAAAAGAAAAGAAACACTGACATTTGGAAAAATATTCTTATATAGTAGTACTCTACAAAAAACATAGATTTGAAACACTCAGCAGCTTGTCCTTTTCTCTCTCCTGCATAAATGAGCCTAATTTGTTCAGTCTTTCTTCATTGATTGCATTTCCTCAATTCTTATCACAGAACTATAGGGACTGGAAGGGACCTCTGGTGATCACTTACTCCAGTTCCATGCTAAAGCAGATTCTGTACGTAGGAAAGAGCCCAGGTGGGTTTTGAATATCTTCAGAGAAAGAGATGTCACAGTCTCTCTGGGCAGCCGGTTCCAGTGTTTTAATGACCAAGTATAATGACCAAAATAAACAAGTTTTTCCTCATGTTTGTATGGAACTTCCTGTGTTCCAGTTTGTGCCCACTGCCCCAGGTCCTGCCACTGAGCACCACTGGAAAGAGCCTGGCACTACCTGCTTGACACTCACTCTCTACTCTATAAGGATTAATCACATTTCCCATCAGTCTTTTCCACTCTCAACAGTCCCAGGTTTCACATCCTATCCATGTAAGGGTGGAGTTACTCCAGGCCCCTGATCATTTTTGCGGCCCTTCATTTGACTCTTTCTGTAAGTTTTTTGTCTTTTTTGAAGCTCAGATCTAGACACAGTATTCCACATGTAGCATCATAAGGGCAGAGTAGGGGGAGGTGGGACGGGGTGGAAAACTACCTCACCATGCTGACCATGCTCTTTTAAATACCCTAGGGATGCCATTGGCCTTATTGGCCACAAGGACGCATTGCTAGCTCATGGTCAAGCTGTTGTCTACCAGGATTCCCAAGTCCTTCTCTATAGAGTTCCTTTCCAGCAGGTTGTCCTGAAACTTGTTCAGATACGCACCATTATGCCACCCCAGGTAGAGAACTTCCCCTTGTTGAACCTTGTAAAGTTCATCTCCACCCAACTTTCTAGCCTGTCCAGCTCTTGCTGAATGGCAACATAACCTTCTGGTGTGTTAGCCACTCCTCCTAGCTCCACATCATCATCATACTTGCTGAGGTTTCTGTCTTTCTTCTCATCCAGGTCAGGCTTGTGCCTGTTTATTTTCATTTCTCTGACTTCCTTTTCCTCTGGTTTTTTAGAGCACTGGGCAATACTGAGTTAACTAACAACAAAGTCAGTATGAATACACAAACATACACTTTTATACTTTTCCTTTATTCTAGCATGGTTTTGGCTACTAGTGGATGCAAAAGGAATTGGCTTGGATGTTGGCTTTCAGTGAATTGTTGTCAATGGCTTAGTGCCCAAGTGGAGACCTGTGACGAGTGACGTACCTCAAGGATCGAAGTTCAAAGTTGTGTTATTTGTCATCTTTGTAGGTGACATGGACAGTGGAATTGGGTGCACCCTCAACAAGTTTGTAGACAACACCGAGCTGAGTGGTGCAGTTCACACACATGAGGGAAAGAGTGCCATCCAGAGGGATCTCGACAGGCTTTAGATGTGGGCCCATACCAAACTCATGAAGCTGAAACAAGGCCAAGTGCAAGGTCCTGCACCTAAGTTGGGGCAATGCCAAACACAGGTACAGGTTGGACAGAGAATGGCTTGAGAGCAGCTCTGAGGAGAAGGATTTGGGGTGTTGGCTGATGAAAGACTAAACATAAGCCAGCAGTGTGTGCTTGTAACTCAGAAAGCCAACCATACCCTGGATTGTATCAGGAGAAATATGATCAGCAGATTGAGGGAGGTGATTCTGCCCTTCTATATCCTCTGTTCTCGTGGGACCTCACTTAGAGCGCTGTGTCCAGCTCTGGAGCCCCCAGCACAAGCAAGACCTCAAGTTATTGGAACAGGTCCATAGGAAGACCATAGGAATGATGATCAGCAGCCTGGCGCACCTCCCCTGTGAGGACAGGCTTAGAGAGCTGGACTCTTCAGCCTAGAAAAGAGAAGGCTCCAAGGAGACCTTATAGTGGCTTTCAAGTACCAGGAAAGGGCCCACAGGAAAGCTGGGGAGGGCCATTTAAAAGGGTAGGTAGTAACAGGACGGAAAAATGGCTTTAAACTGTAAGAGGGTAGATATTAGGAAGAAATTCTTTATTGTGAAGGTGGTGAGACACAGAAACAGGCAAGGCTGTGGATGCCCCCTCCCTGAAAGCATTCAAGGCCAGGCTGGATGGGGCTTTGAGCAACCTGGTGTAGTGGGAGGTGTCCCTGCCTATAGCAGGCAGTTGGTACTAGGTAATCTTAAATGTTCCTTCCAAGTCAGATCATTCAATGATTCTATGATATCATTTGCTTTATTTTTCCCCTTCTAAGAAATAACATGTAATTAATTTGTATTTCTTATTATTCTACTATAATCTCCTTGTCCACATTTCTCTGACATTGTTTCATTTATATATGATGTTCTCTCTTATTTACCTGAGACACTTTGAATCCTGTTCCTCATACCTGTAATGCCTTCTCCTTTTTTATAAGTGTATTCCCTTTCACAACAGCTTCTAACAGCTTTGGACAGGACCCATCCTTGAGTTGAACTCCCATCTGACAATGCACCTCTTTTTTTTTTAATCTTTACTTGTAAATTATCTATTGGTACTACCAGAGGCAACTTTGAAAATCTGAAAAAGAAGTGGCACACTAAATTGTTGCTAGTGAATAAAGCAGACCTCTTTAAAGAATGACAAACATACTTTGGTGAATATTGTTTTGTAGTACTAGTAATGACATCTATGAACGAGAGCTAAATATCGCACAGTGCAGAACGACATTCAGTTTCCCACATGTTCACATACCAGTTATTTCTTGCACAATAAGCACAGTAAAGAGGAAAAAAACCTTGTCTTGCCTTTTCCCCACTTGCTGCTGCCTGCATTTTGATTATTCTTATGAAATGGATTTCTTCCTCTGTACTGACTCAGGTTCACTGTGTTCTAGTTGCTAGCTCAAGAGCTGCTGGGGAGTTCTGTGTCAAAGTTTGTATGCACATGAGTCCCAGTATTGCCTTAGACTGTTTCCCACTCCTTTGATTTCCCTGATTTCAGTTCCAAAGCATTACTACAGACATAATTACTGGGGGGTGGGGAGGAGGGGAAGAATCCTTTCTTGTCATACTTGTTTTACTAAAAAAGAAAGTAAATCCTTAACAATAAATGAAACCCTAAAAGGCGATATTACATATTTCAGTTCCGGATGAACTCATTTTTCCTCAAGTTAACTGGACAGTTAACTGTTTCCTCTCCTTCCCCTTTACCACACATGATATCTTTGAATTTAATCGGAGGAAAACAGAAAAGCTACTCAAAAAAATAACAAAATAAAATAAAATAGAACAAGTTTCAGGGTGCATTTCTTTTACCAAGGCAGTGCCAATTACACTATTTCTTCACACCCATTCATCTTCATCTAGCAGCACTTTTCCCCACATGTCTGCATGATTGTTTTAGGAATCAAAGTTCCCAGAGAAAAAGCCCGAAGTAGTACCTCACGAAGTCCTGCAGGAGGGCTGGATGAAGCAGAGCATTCCCGGGGTAGGAAGGCAGGGAAAAACCGAAGGACGGGGAGCAGGGGGAGCTCGATCTCTGGAGTGCCAAAACCCCATATTTTCTTCCCCCTCCCGAAGAAAGGAGGACTACTGTCCGGACCAGGGTTTTCAAAGTAATAGAGGGGCTTTTCTCACCTGTCAGCATCCAGTAGGAGGCAGCCATGCCTGGGCTCCTGCGAGCCTGGGGCCGGGAGCCCGGGGCCGTGGTAGGAGCGATCGACGGGAGCGATCTTGCAACCGGCACGCCCGGCAGTGGCTGTGCTGCGAGTGGAGTTCAGCGCTCTGCGCCTCCCGTCCGCCTCGCAGCCGAGTTAGGCATTTCCTGTTTGTTATTCAGTCTTTAAGTTTTTGTTTTTTTTTTTTCCTTCACATCAAGAGGAATTTTACTTCTCCCCCCACCAGCGCTACGCACAACTTTCCTCCCACCTAAGCCACCAAAGACCTCTGGGCGTTGGAAACCACCCCCCTTCGCTTAACCCAGCGCTAAGATGTACAAATAAAGCCAACCCTATCCCTTCTAAGCCTCCAGCTACAGCCGCTGGAGAGCAGAGCAGACCTTAAAGGGGCATCTGCCAGCTTGTAATTAATTAATAATGCCTCCCAATAGCCAACCCACTCTCAGTAGGGCAGGAGAGACCTGGGCGTGCTTCACTGTCACCTCTCTACCCCTGCTCAGCAGAAGAAAAGCACTGTTGATGTACAGGTTGTGTTCAACTGGTCAAGTTTAATTTTTCTTACAGCCCTCCTTAAAAATGCCCCTTAGGTTTGGCTTTTTGAGTACAAGAGGAAGCCAACCACCCCCTCCCCATTCTCTACAGCTCTGGATATGCAATAACTCTTCCGAGGACTGTTTTCCCAAATCTTTATTCCTCTCTATACTATGCAGCAGGGAAATACCAGGCAGCTGCCTTTGCCCTTGTCTACTGGACTTTTGAATGGCATTGCATTGCATCAGACTTCAGTAGTAAAGACTCTAGCCACATCACCCAAGTTGCAGAAAGCAATGTTAAGAATGTGAAGGAATATCTACCCACTCTATGTAAAGATCAGGTTTGAGACCATTTAAAGAATCTGAAGGTGCACAAGTCCATGGGACCCAAAAAGGTCCATCCACAGGTTCTGAGGAAACTGGCAGCTGAAGTTGCCAAGCCGCAATCCACATTTGGAGAGTCGTGACACTCTGGTGAAGTTCTAACTGATTGGAAGAGAGGAAACATAACCCCCATTTTCAAGAAGAAAAAAAGAAAATCCAGGGAACTACAGGCCAGTCAGCCTCATCTCTGTGCCTGATGAGATCATGGAGCAGATCCTCCTGAAGGCCATGCTAAGGTACATGGAAAATAAAGATGAGATGATTGGTGATATCCAGCATGGCTTCACCAAGGTCAAGTCATGATTGAGAAAGCTGGTGACCCTTTTTGATGGAGTTACGTCATCAGTGGGTAATGGAACAGCAAGTGATGTTTTCTACATGGGCTCATGCAAAACATTTGACACTGCCCTACATAACATCCTTGTCTCCAAACTGGAGAAAAATGGATTTGAGGAATGTACCACTCACTGGATAAGGAATTGGCTGGATGGTGTCACTCAGAGAGTTGTTGTCAGCGGCTCAGTGTCCAAATGGAGACTGGTGACAAGTGGCGTACCTCAAAGATCAGAGTTTAAAGTGGTGTTATTTGTCATCTTTGTAGGTGACATGGAATGTGGAATTGAGTGCACCCTCAGCAAGTTCATAGATGACACTAAGCTAAGCTGGACAGGCTTGAGATGTGGGCCCATATCAACCTCATAAAGTTGAAACAAGGCCAAGTGCAAGGTCCTGCACCTAAGTTGGGGCAATGCCAAACATAGATACATGCTGGACAGAGAGTGGCTTGAGAGCAGCTCTGAGGAGAAGAATTTGGGAGTGTTGGCAGGTGGAAGACTAAACATGAGCCAGCAGTGTGTGTTTGTAGCTCAGAAGGCCAACCATATCCTGGGTTGTATCAGGAGAAATATGATCAGCAGATTGAGGGAGGTGATTCTGCCCTTCTATATCCTCTGTTCTCGTGGGAACTCACTTAGAGTGCTGTGTCCAATTCTCCTCCCTTCTCTGCTACTTGAATGACTTCACTAAAAAATTATAAAGATCATAATCAGCCAGGTTTCAGCCTGTGAGTTTTCAGGGTTCAATAATCACTCAGTAAAATACAACTTTTAGTAGGTATTTAGTAGAACTTTATTTTCATATTTACCAAATTATGCTCAGTTGAATTGACATCCCTTATTCGCTGTGTGAGTTCTTACATTGGACCTACTCAAAATTGACTTAATTGCTCATAGAACAAGAGGAGCCAAGGTCCCTCAATCAAGTGAAAGAGAAGTCAAAATACTCTGAGGACCTGGGGAGCTTGATGCTACTAGAAATATCAGAGAACAAAGAGTTTGGTGAATAAGTGGAAGGTTGCGGAATTTTTCTAAGTTCCTCTGAGACTCATAAACTACAGCTGTTCATAATCATTACAATAGTTAAATATGTCTTCCAACTTCTGTCTTACGTTTTATGAGAACACACTGAGTGCACTTTTGTTTGTAGTCTGTGGAAATGCAGATTTTAGAAAAAACTGCACAGTTTCAAAGCTGGATTTAAGAGCTAGGGTCTCAGTTCTGGAACAATTTATGCATATGCTTGCCTTTACAAATCATATATCTAGTTTCCACAGTGGGACTACTCAGAGTCAATGAAATTAAGCACCTGTGTAACTTTTGCTGAATGAAGACGTTATATCTGTTGGCCTCAATTTAAGGAAGTAAACATGTTTTTCTAGTTGAAGTTTTTAGGCCTAAAACAAAAGGAAACCAAAGTGGAATTCAAACAAAATGGAAAAAAACCTGTAATTTCAATTTTTTAAAAAAATTGAGTTATATTACTACTTCTAGTTTTAGACTAGTTTCAAGAAGTAATATATTGCATTGTAATTTTAAAAACAAATATTTGTATTCCCTCTGTATCACTATACGTCAACTAAATGCATGTGGAGAAGTTGAGCTTGCTTCAAATTACTGTGAAGGATTTCTGCCAGCAATGCTGTCAGCTACTCCAGTGGACAAACAGGGATCCTAAGTGCTTGCACCATGGATTAAAATATTCAGTTCAATCCTGTTTGAACTACCTGTAAATGACAGTTGGTACATATGTAGGGAATGTACATATATAAAGAATGGTGGAGGGTAAGACTTCTTGAGATTAAAAGCAAACATTCCTGATGTTAGAATGCATGTAAATCCTTCTAAATTCTTTTTCAGTTTTTGTATTTCATTTTCTCATATACATCTTGCATTAGACAATGTCAAAAAGGAAGGCAATAGAAGAGATGAACTGTTGGAGTGAGGTAGAATTTCTTACTACCTGGAACATATTCAGAAAAGTAAATTTCATTATAGGTCATTATATTTTTCAATACCAACTAATTCAGAATGAAACAAACTCTTATTGCTTGTAAAATAGCTACTGCCACTGTTCAGATTATATATTTTTTTACTTGAGTGCATTTGTTGAGTGCATTTTGTAGATACTCTGAGTTCTAAGTTTTATAAAAGGGTTGCTCTTCTAGGCAGCCTGTTCCAGTGCCTCACCACACTTTTGAGTGAAAATTTTCTGTGTAAAATCCAATATGATTTTCCCCTCTTTTAGTTTAAAACCATTTCCCCTTGTCAGACCTTGCACAATGTTGGTATCCTTCCTGATTATAAGCTTCCTTTAAGTACTGGGAGACTGTAATGAAGTCTACCCTGAACTCTCCTCCAGACTGAACAAGCTCGGCTTTTCACAACCTGTTTTCATAGAAGAGGTTCTCTAGCCTCTCCGTGGTCCTTTGGACCCACTCCAACAGCTCCACTTCCATCTTGTGCTGGGGACCTCAGGCCTGGACGCCATACTCCAGATATGGCCTTAGAGGGACAGAGTAGAGGGGGCAACCACTTTCCTTGCCCTGCTAGCCACCCCTCTTGATATAGCTTGGGATACTGTTGACCTTCCAGGCTGCAAATGCACACTGCTGGCTCATATCCAACCTTTATTCACCTGGACTGCCAAGTCCTTCTCTGGCAGTACTGCTCTCAGGTTCTTCTTCCAGTCTGTACACTCATCTGGGATGGCTCCAACTTGCACTTGGCTTTACTGAATCTCATTATGTGAGCCTGTACAGGTCCCTGTGGATATCACCCCTTCCTTCTATTAAATCAGCTGCGCCACTTAGCTTGGTGTTGTCTGTAAAGCTGATGAAGGTGCGCTTGGTCACGCTGCCTATGTCACTGATAAATATGTTAATGCATAACTGAGTGCAGTAGCAGTTCCATTGAATTTGACAGAAATATTTAATTTAATTAATAGATTAAGATTAATTTAAAGGCTTTGAAGAATTTGACTATGAAAAAACAGGGGGGGAAAAAAAGTCAGGAAGACATACTTCTAAGGGGTGTCATTTCTGTGAAAAACAGTAAAAATGCTTTCTGTTCCAAAGGTGAGAGATGAAGGAATGGGAACCAAAGCTTTAGAAATGGTTTTAGTGGTAGACTCTTCTCTAAGTGATGCAACTCTAATATACACAGAATTGATTTTCTGTTGAAACTGTTCCACCATTTTCCTTTGTTTTGATTTTTAGGTGAAAGACAGTAATCTGTAGCACAAGAGAGCAATGACTTTTGACTTCATATAGCCAAAAGTATGCTTAACTTCCATTAAAGGAATAGTATGACAGAATCGGTGAATGTAAGAGAGATGTAATGTGTTTCTGCAGTGTTCACTGTTGTTTTTACAGGATATTATGCACTGCTTGGAAAATGGTGCAGAGCTTGTGCATATAACTCATAAGTGAAGATTTATCATTGAAAGCTCTTATTATCATCTGTGATAGTATACACTGTACTGTGGATTAGTGATATTTACATTTAAACTTTTTTCTTACACTTGCTTATTCACAGTTTCCAAGATGTCTTTCACCTTGATTACTCTGTTGTTCATTTTCATAGTCTCCATTTTTTCCAATCTGATTCTACGACCATGTCAGAATTTACTTGGCAAAACTTCTGGGACTATAGTCTTGTTTTTATTATGTCTGATATATTCAAGGGCTCCTTTTTCAAGTACCAGAACTAAGATGTTGTAGGATTTGGTATCGTTCCAGCAATACTCTGTGCATAAATCTTTTCATGTTTTACAGCTCAGCTTTTAGCAGATACTTGATATTCTTGGAGAATGCCCATGTTTCTGCTCCATCTGTATTAACTAAAGGTAACAAATGTGCCAGGAATCCTTTTCTACTGTACAAAAGGATCTTCATAAAATTTTTGTTTTGCAGCTTGTGCTAGTTTAATTAATGTTGGTAGGAAACACTGTGGAAAAAGCCTTTTATGTTCTGTTCTAAATTTCTTCTCTCCAGAACATTTTACGTTTTCTTAATTTATCTTGCAGTATCTGTCAACATCCTCGAACAAAATTAGTACGCGATCTATATTCTTATCAAAATAATCTTCTTTTCCTACTTAGCAGATTTAAAGTATCTGATATCCTCAGTCACACTGCTTTTCTTTTCTGCATTTTCTCAGGGCATTTTTTTTTTCCAATATTCATCCTAAGTTTGTAGAGATTGTCTTCATCAAAGCTGCTGCATCATAGTAATACAGGCATCTCAAATGCGAATAGTTTGCACATGTGAAGATTTTAGAACAAGAAAAAGTAAATTTATCTGGTATGTTTCACTTTATTTATTTATTTTCCATTAACCTCTCCTTTTTCCATCACTTCCTGTGCTACTTCAACTTCCTTTGATTCAGCTTCCTACAAAGAAAATACATTTAAATCCTGATTCTGAGTTTTCTCTTGCAATGTGATTTTGATTTTCTGCTTGCTTATTTACTTACTTATTATGCCAACAACGTATCTTTGAGCTCTGTAACAAATTATGTACTTTACCATAAATTTTTGTTTCTCCCCTCTTTTCATGATGCATACACACACTCCACTTACATTTCTTTTATTTTGTTAAGTTAGTTCAAAAACAACATTTAAATACAGAACACTGTCCAGGTTTTCATTTAATCTTCATGATCTGGAAAAGAAATTTGCTTTTATGGGAATGTGAGCCTGGTCATGATGCCATTGTATGCTTTATTGCACAGAGTTAAAAAACAAACAAACGACCAATGAGAAAAATATTTCAGTAGTGCAGGAACTTCAACTCTTGTAATTACTGCTTTTTTATTTTTTAACTGTGTGATTTTAAGACAAATTATGAGTTTTCAGCAATCCTCTCTAACGAGCAACACATTGCTAGCTTTTTAATGGATGTTGCAAACCAGATGCCTGCAGGGATTCCGTTTTCTGTAGATAACTGTAACTCTTTGTTTCAAAAGTACTACTGAGGCCCATAATCTAAATCACAGCACTCCACTTGCACTTTCATGTGAATAATTTGTTTTTGTGGTCTGAAACCCTGTGATGGTTTTATCTTCATGGTTGGGTCACTCTGGTAAGGCATAGTCCTGGCATTCATAAAGAGGACTGTACTGAGTTTTACTGTCCATTGTTGGGTTTTACAGAAGTAAGGCAATATCAAACACATGGGCAAGTCTGAAATCTCACTTATTTTTGAAACCTATGTATTTTAGTGCATGACATAGATAGATAGGCATCTCTAGCTACCTTCAGGCCAGTGTCTGAAACCTTATGAACATGAATTATGTAGAAACAGTGGGCTGTTGACAGAGAAGATAATATACATTATTTTGTTAGAAATTAATGAGACACCCACTTTCAAATTTAGAGTTATAACTTGGTGTTCTTTTTCAGGTAGAAAGATTTTTTAAACCACATCTCCAGTCTCCAGAGTTACATCAAAACTGGCAGGCTTATACCAGGATTTCTTCAGGATTCTGTTGAAACTAATGATTGTACTTAAGGATTATGACTTCTTCAGGCCAGAAAGGTTTAGAATAAGAGTATAAAACAGATGTTCAACTGGCAGGGATCTTCAAAGATCATCTAGTCTTAACTACAAACTGTAAGGAAGTAATGCCTCCTATTTTATTAGAGAAGAAGAGGAACCTAGGTGTTCAAGTAGAACAAATGTTGGCCATGAGCCAGCAGTGTGCCCTTATGGCCAAGACCAGCGGTATCCTGGAATGCATTAAAAAGGGTATGGCCAGTGAGCCGAGAGGGGCAATCCTCCCCCTCTACTTTGCCCTGGTGAGGCCACATTTAGGACACTGTGTCCAGTTCTGAGCTCCCCAGTTCAAAAAATAAAGGGGTCTCCTAGAAAGAGTCCAGCAGAGGGCCACAAAGATGGAGCATCTCCCTCATGAGGAAAGGCTGAGTAACCTGGGTCTGTTCAGCCTGGGGAAAAGAAGACAGGGGGGATTTGATTAATTTTCATAAATATCTAAAGGAAGGTGGGAGGCAAATGGGTAAGGCCAGGCTCCTCTTGGTGGTGTATAGCAATAGGACAAAGAGAAGAGGTTTAAAACTTGAACATGGGAAGTTCCAAACAGACATGCAGAAGAAATTCTTTACAGTAAGAGTGATGGAGCACTGGAATATGTTGACCAGAGAGGCTGTATAGTCCCTTTCCATGGAGATGTTCAAGACCCATTTGGATGCCTACCTGTGCAACCTATTGTATGTTACCTGCTTTAGCAAGGGTTTAGACTCCATGATCTCTTGAGGTCCCTTCCAGCCCCTACAATTCTGTGATTCTGTGATGTTTGTCTACAGTGCCAGAGGTGCAGGTTGATTGATATGGCAGTAGAGACTGAACCTTCCCACCAATACTACAGTTGTTGCTGTATGACAGATGGCAGCAGAGAAGCAGTCTAACAAACTGGCATCTGACATGGAAGTGCATATAAAGCAAAGGTGTGTCATTGAATTCCTCCATGCAGAAGAAGTGGTAACCACTGACATTCATTGATATTTGCCTAACGTTTTTGGGGTCCAAACAGTGGATGTGAGCACAGTGAGGCAGCGTGTGGTGCTTTATAGCTGTGGCAACAGTGAGAGTGGTGATGGACACCTTTACTGGTGCAGTTTTATTCAAGTGCTACATGCAGGTTTTTGTTTGTGGCTGGTGAAAATGCATAGGTGGTGTTTGCAACTATTGAAAAATCATGTTTTGTAGCTAGGACTTCGCTCTATTAAATAGTTCTATTGTGCTCTTTGTATCTCCTGTAGTTTCCATTGCAATAGCTAGGAGGCATTACTTTTGGGGTAACCTAAGTGCACTGCACATCATGAATCATAGAATTATTGAAGTTGGAAAAGACCAAGAAGGTAATCTATTCCAGCCATCAACCAGTCACCACCATGTCCACTAAACCACATCCCTCAGTGCCCTTTTATTGAAAACCTCCAGGGATGGTGACTCCTCCACTTTCCTGAACAGCCTAATTCATCACCACTCTTTCTGAGAAGAAAGGAAGAGTAAAATTAGATAAGAAACCTGTGATGAACACTTTGACAAATCTCTAGGAACTGCCATTGCTTCCATCAAACCAGACTGATGCATTATTTCACAAAAACAAGGTCAAATATCCTGCTAGTTTTACATCTGTGTTGCTCTCCTTTTTATGTTTTAATGCAATTTTTTTTATTATTATTTCATAATTATTGTTTCCTGTATACATTAAATTTATTATATATTTTATATGCACCCCGAGGCAATTTCTCTTCAGTCAGTGCAGCCCAGGCAAGCTGAAAGGTTGGACACCCGTGGTCTAGATTATTGGGCAAACAGAGCTTCTGTCTTAACAAGATAAATTTCTCACAGTATTTTAATTTTATAGCAGCAATCTTTCCTGATGCAAAAAGTAAGCAGCTGTGTTTCATTACTGTAAAATAAGCCTTGGGTGTAGCAAATGTAACTTCAGTACTTCCTAGAAATTGTTTAAAGTATATAGTCACAATGAAAGAGGAAGTTCTGCTCTGACAATAGGAGATTGAGATCAGTAGCTGTTCATTAGTCTCTAAACTCATCCCCTGAGAAACAAAGTAAGGTTGAACCTACTGCATTATTCTCCTTTCCAGTTTACCAGCCACAGAGCTAGAAATTAACAGAAGTTATGCTACATATGTGTGATTTCTTTAAGTATTTTTTGATTGTTTTTAAAAGTACAATCTTAAAAAAAGAGAAGAGAGCAAGTACTTCCTTCAGCTAGCAGGAAATTCTTACAGGTTTTAGTGACCAGAGCTTATTTGAAACTTAAGAAGCAAGGAGAAGGAAGTTCTCCAAACTGGTGGTTACTACTGTCAAGAAGCAGTAACTTTATGGACAGATGCATGCTTGTTCTATTACAGGGTAATACTGACTCAGGTGATACACCATTAATAGAAGAAGTTCCAAAGTCTCCTTTTTTGTAAATACGTGAAAGTTAAAAGAGGTATTTTCTACACATTTGTCAGGCTGAAGTCAATTATTTCCTTTCATTCTCAAGATATTCCCCAGTATAGTAAGCATGGACAATCATGTCTGTTTCTCTAGACAATATCATGTTCTTTAGGAATAACTTGTGTCACCTTCCTCAAAGATGGTTTATTAAAATAAAGCTGAGTCAAAGAGCTGAGTGACAACAATAGGGTTAAAATAATTAGTATGTGTGCTAGAACCAGAATTAATTTCATTAATAAGAGTGTGTTCATTGGTAAGTCAGTAGATATGAGTGTTATGCCTGGATTAATTTGTGCTTACTTCTATAGCACTCTTGTTTCTTGAATGGCGATGGGCTCAAAGCCAAGATTCTGGTTCAGGTCAGCACCCTTTGCAGTTGCAGAACCTTTAAAGCTGTCTCAGCAATCCTAGTAAATTCTCGTGGAGCAATTCAGGAGAACATTGCCCCCTGCGCTCTGCAACCTTTTTGACCTTGTCCAGAACAGGTTGCAGCTTCTTCATTAACTCAGTCTGGCACCATTATCAAATATTTGTGCACCTAACAGGCAATTCTCTGCCTGAAATCTTCAGCTTTTTTTTTGAAACCTTCCAGACTCTCATGTAAGGTCTTGTGTCTCCAGGACACAGTTTAATTGTGTCTGCTAGAAGAAAAGCAAGTTTATTTTCACAAATGCCAGTGTTAAAATAGGGTGATTTTACCCATTACATTTGTTCACATTCCCATTCCTATTCAGAGGCTTATGACCTTTTCTGAAAATATTTTACCTAGCCAGTGAGGAGTACATATCACACAGATATGATAACTCCATTTCTTCTAGGAAGCTATTGCCTCAATTTTCAGCTAAACCATTTGGAGTGCAGTAAAGCTGATTGAAAAATAGCTCAGAAGAAAAATGTTTCTGGTAGATCTCTGCTGCAATTTCAAAATGATATTGAAGTGTTACTTCTTCCAGGGATGATCCAAAGCTAAAATCTCACCAGCTTGTCCACCTGACATTTGCATTAAAAAGCTCAAGGAGATGCTATTTGTAGATTCAGGGATAGAGAGAGATAATAATCCCAGCTTCCATGTTTACCATTTTTTATGTGACATGGATAGTGATGTGTACAGATTCATAGTAGCCTGCTAGGATGTTCTATCATTCTATGATTCTGAAGTCAAGTCTGTCAGAGTATTGTGAGATGAGCTTGTTTGTGTAAATAGACTGCCTTGTTTTGTAAAGGAGGATAAAAACTGAGCAGTCAATCTGAGCAAACACTGTGCTATAGCCATTCCCATACCTCATGTTTTCATTGTTTTATTAGTTGTATATAGCTACACTGGTTTGTTCGTGCCATATAGCCAGCTAGTTACTTAGAGCAGCATGTAGATTCTGCTCAGTAGAACAATGAAGGGCTGAAGAAAGAGAAGTTTAAAAGTGCTGTACCTTATAGACATAATACTTAGTTTAAAGTAAGCCAGCCAGCTTAGCTGTAGGTATGGCAACAAGATTCATAGTGGTGATTACGATGCTGAATCAGCGTTGTGTGCTTTATATGGGAAAGAGCAAAGCTGCAGAGAAGAGAGCCTTGAAAATTCACAGACTTGTTAATCATAAAGATCAATTAATCCAAACTGAAAGGTAAACTGTAATTAGAGACCAATTTTTTTATGCTGTTATTAGCCATATAGCCACATGGACAGCATCAAAAAAATTGGGCAGTTAGGCACATAGTAGCAGCATAGGTACTGTGTAAGATCTTCTAAATAAACAATTAATTAAGAAATTAAGAACTTTCTAATTACTGAAACATAATTTTCTCATTGCACATGGTCAGTGAACCAATAAAACAATGGGAATGAACATCAAGAACATTCTGTACTTGCTTATGTTTGGTTTTTTTTTACTGTTACCAACTTTTCCAAAATTTATCTGCATAATGTTGGGGAAATTGTTAAGTATTGTTTCATGAGCTAGACTGATCGTAAATTCATTCATTCAGAGAAGTTAAAATAAGTACTAAAATAATATGTTATTTAGTGATACAATTACTACGATGATAACATTATATTATAAAACTGATTGAATATAATTTAGAATCATAGAATCATATATTTGATTTAAGTCTTCATAGTACATTATTTTTGTTACTCTCTTACACTTTAAGTTCTACTTGGTCCTTAGAGACTATTTTTGATGGAAAAGAAGGTTATAATTCAGACAAATGATCATTTTTGTGCTTTTCTTAAGGTATCAAAACCAAATAATACTTATAATTTTCAATCAGTTTAAGCTGATATTTCACATGCCACTTGTCTTTGCGGTTGTGAGATGCTGTTAATTTATGTTACATAAGTAAATTTATTGCATGTGTTTCAAGACATTATATTGAATGTCTTCAAAATGTTAGGCCTGCAGAATGCTTAAGAAAACCTGTCAAGTTGGCCAAAGTTTTTTTCAGGCTAAACAGATTTGAAGGCCAAGGGAATTGTTATGTTTGTTTGGTCTGACCTACAGGAACACATAATTTTGTTTTAATATACTGTTTTTGTAAATAAAAATGCATTTCTGTAGTACTAGAGAAAATAAAATAATGCCTGTTTAATAGACAAATTTCATTTCTTTTATTTATAGATTTATTCAACACACTGCCTGTTGTCTTCTCCAGAATAGCTGAGAATTTTCAAATAGGCTTGAAAAATCATTTATACCTGTTTGCCAAATCCTTGTGGTGAACATTACCAGCAGCATTTATCTAAGATTATCATAAAGTCTAAGCTTGCTTTTTTTTTTTTTTTTTTTTTTTTTTTTTTTTTTTAACTCTTCAGAAGAACAGCATCAGAATTTATGAGAGAAAATCTATGCTCAAAGATACAACTGGGAATGATGCATTCCTCTTCATATGCAGCTTCTATTTGCATAAGATTACTGCAAGTAATACACAGACAAGATCACCAGATTTCATGCTATTAACAAGCTCATTCAGCCATAACTATATATTTTTTTCCTTGTGAAACAGAATTAATACACTACCAGAGAGAATGTGGAAATAAAGAATAAATAAATAAAGTTTTAAACAACGTGATTTTTATTTTGAAATAATTGCATTTTCTATTTGAGAAAGGTTTGCCAATAAACACCAGATATCTCCTTAGGGGTATAATGTGCTACTAAATCTCTCTCACATACTGACCAGGACTGAAGAAAAGTCTACACAATAGCAAGAAAGCAAAGATGTTATTTATACTTTTTATCACCAGCCTTATTGGATCATTTGTGGTCTATTTCCTGCTACAGAGGTCAGTATAAAAACAGATGCTATAATAATTAATGGATGATGTTCTATGAAAGGCAGAGCAGATTTTTATACAAAAATAAGTTGAATCTAGAACAGAAACATCTGTGGGAAAACTGTATACTATAGCTTTTAGGAAGCAGAAACATTGGTCAATGAATATTCCTGAAAGAACTGTGTTTAGTAATAAACAGAATGGATTTAAGAACTATAACAAAGCAAATTCCCTGTAAACATAGCCTGCAGGAAATGTCGTATGCAGGCTATCCACGCCTTTTCCTGACAATGCATTGTATGGTATCTAAACTTCTTTATCCCAGGTCTAACACTTAGAAGGAGTTATCTTAAACAAATGGAGGGTCAAGGTTTAGTCTTTTTTTAAATATACAAAAATTGCTGAGGAGATTTATTTGAAAGATGGGTTGATTTTAAAAAACATGATTAGACAATTACAGAGAGCTTATTGAAGTTTGGTGGTATTTGTTTTCTTAAACAAATCACTGAGCAATCATTTTAACATTGCATGCTCCTCATGTAGTTCAAGTTTACACCCTGACTAAAGTAAAAAACCACCAGTTTCTTAAATTAAGTTCATACAATATCTCTCATGAGAAATAGAATCAGTGAACTGAAATTTCCTTGGCTTTGTTTTTTATTTTTTTACTTAGTCAGATAACATTTTTTAAGTCATACTTCCCCAAAATGATATTTTAACATTCTTTTAAAAGGTTAAACAAATTTTTACCTTTTAGGAATATATTATCTACAAACTGTGCACAGTTTGATTGTTATCAAGACTAGTCTGGATTATTTTTTTATTTGACAAGGTGAAATTCTTTGACAAAAAATAGAACTGGCATACATAACAAGATGAAATAAAAAATTATCTTTTGAAGGCTGGAAAAGCGGCATAAAAACTGAAAGACAGATGCAAGAGAGGCTTGGATAAAAACTGATGTATCAACTAATTCTAAATAGGATGTTTTTGGTAATAATTTTTGTAAATTTTCTATATTTCTGACTCTGAAGTTCAATATTAAAGTGAATTCCTTAGTAAGTTACCTGACTATGTTTTGTGGTAAGATATGCCTTATGAAATTAAATTGTGTCTGTCTAACCAAAGCCATTCATCAGGACTTGTTTTACTGTCAGTTAAATGAAGAAAGTTCCCCATAGCCAGAATGACTCTATCTTCTCATAACAACTATAGAGTTCTCTTTTACTTTCTTTTCTCCATCAACTCTAGAAGGAGCATACTTGCCATCTTTGAGTGTAATGTTCAGTTATTAAAGTTAGGGGAAGTAAAGTGCAATTTTAATTGGTCAATATATAATACGGAAATATTGTCTGTTATTATTAGGAAAATATCTGCTAGTATCAACTAGATCATAATTTGATATATATAGGCATTATTGTTTATTTCCTGTTTCCTCTTCTTCTAAATCTGTAGCTCTGGAATACCTTTCTTCTGCTATTCAAATCCTTTGTTCAATTTCAAATCTTGATTAATGTTTTCTCGGAAATTGTTCATAATTTTGGGTGTGTTTTTCTTTGCAAGATAATTAAATTGGAAGTGAAAATAAGAAAACAATACATGACCTTGAATAAACTCACATAATTTTAACATAGAGTGAACACTGTATCCAAAATAAACAATATAACAACTTACTGAAATGATATAACACATTCCCTTAACCTTTGAAAAAGCCCTGTGTGAGTAACTGCACGCCTATTCATTCAGCATGAAAATGTTCACACCTTTTCCCAGGTGCTTCAACACTGTGATGCAAAAATACATTCAATTTCTTGTCTTCCAGCAGGAGAGCAGCAGTAATTTATAAAATGAAAGCAGAGCTTGTATTTACTGTCATATTTCTTCTTCCCAGGCAAACAGAGTGAAGATAAAATGAAATATGCAGTATATGTACTGAAGTTTTGACTGCAACTGTAATTGGTTGTTTAGAAGTTGGAATGCCCTAAAATAATGTACTGTAGAAAAGACAAAGAGATTTTCAAGCAGCTGCACTAGAGACCCTTAGTGGAATTAGAAGAATCTCCTCATTTAAATGTAAAAAAATTACAGTATTGTAAAATATTGCAAAAACAGTGTCTGTTTTTGATGTCCGTCAACATCTGATATTGATATGGTAAAATACTACATTCCTTCAACCTGAAGTTTGTTCATCCTCAAATTGACTCCAGGATTTCATCTGCATTTTGCTATAAATATGGATTAATGACATCCAATTTTTGACATCTGAGAATGAGATGAAAACTGATTATTTATGCTTATTAAGGAGGAAGTTTATTCAGGAACTGATTCCTCCCATCTTAAAATCCATGTTATGAGTGCCCCTATAAAAGCTCTCTCTCTGAAGTGTGTGTAGAACATGATTATCACATCAGTCTGGACTCTGAAGATTCATGGCTACCATTCAGGCCATTCCTGTCTCTGCCACATCTTCTGAAATCATTGCGCATGACTACACAAAAGGCAAATTTCAGAGATGTAATACCTATCTGTGAGTGTTCTCATGCAATAGAGGAGAAAACAATGGTTCCTGAATACTTCCATCTTCAAAGAAAAATATTCAAATTCTAGATGGGATTTTCCATCTTCTGGGACAGAGCAATGCTGGAAGCCTAGGGACTGGGAGCAGCGCAGGACAGCAGGTCCAGTATGACCCAGCAGAGCAGTGTGCCTGGGCAACCAAGGGGCAAACTGCATTTTGAGGTGTTAAAATAGTGTTAAAATAGCAGAATCAGACAGCAAAAATGTAACATTGGTATGGTCTTACCTGAATACTACATGCAGTTCTAGGCTTCACAACACAGAAAGGATGTTTAAGTGCTTGAAAGCATCCAGAAGAGGGTAACAAAGATGATGACGGGGCTGGAAGGCATGTCCTTTGAGGAGAGGCTGAGGAGACCTGGGTTGTTCAGTCTGGAGAAGTCAGAGGCAACCTCATTGCTCTATTCAGCTCTCTAAGGAGGGGAAACTGGCAGGCACTACACTCAGAATAGTAGGGTAGGAATGGCACTGAGCTGTGATAGAGGAGGTCCAGACTGGACATTTGGAAAAATGCCTTTATCATGAGGATGTTCAAACAGTGGAACAGACTTCCTGAGGAGGTGGTTGATTCTCCATGCCTGTAAGTGTTCTAGAGACATTTGGATAATGCCTTCATTAATAAGCTTTATCTTCTGTTGTTGTCAGGCAGTCAGACTAGATGATCTTTGAACATCCCTTGCAATTGAACTATTCTATTCTGTTCTGTTCCATTCCATTCTGTTCTGAAGTAGGGCTTTAAGACTGGAATAACAGGTAACTTTTTTAAATTTACAATTTGCTTCCACTCTAACAACCAAGTTGTGTCTGTGTCTATAGTGGTATTACTTCAGATAAGATCATCCTTTGTGCTTTACTTCAGTAGCCCATATTGGCTGTCACAGTTTCAGGTGGAATACCTTATAAAAGTAGGGTGAAAAGCATATGAATTTGCTACATTTTGAATGACGGTTACCTGGTGATTTATTCTGGGACTTGATAGGAAATTCCAATGGTTGTAAGGACCGCTGCCATACTAAATATTGGAAATATTTACTTTTTGATTGTCTGCGGTGGAATAGAATTTTCTCAAGGACAAATACATTCAGTTTGGTGGGAAGTCAATCAAACAAACAACAACAATCAATCAAACAAACAAAAAGATAACAACTGCAAATGCACTTCAAGAATTCATTTTGCCATTCCTGCCAGTATCACTGCTGATCTGAACCTTAACTAATTGGACCACGAATTGTTTTCTACAACACTGAAAATAAATAGATTCTGCAAGAATAATAATATGAAATTGTATATGGGCTTTAAATGAAACGGTTTTGCTGACTCCAGCATAATAATCCTTTCTGCTGACTCAAGTAATGACCTCTAGTTTCCCTTTAGATGAAAAGTTCATAACAAATTTTTGCAACGCTAGTGTGAAAAAAGACCATTTGCATTTCAAGCATGCTTACTGTCTAATTATTTTATTTGTTTCTTTTCAGAGCACATATACTTGGAATAATTACTTCTAACCTATACAAGCAGTTCTTTCAGACTAACTGGATTTATTCACATGAATTCAATTTGTTTCAGTAATCAAAGACTACAAACCTGTTCTTAAAATTTACAATACTTTATTTCTTATTTTGGGTCTATACAAGATATAAAACAAGCATTTGCTTACAATTATTGAAGCAACACAACATTTTAAAATTTCTGAAATTTAAAACAATTTTTTTCCTTTTTTATTTTGATATTTTGTATGCTTACTACAAAGGCTTTCCTGTACCATCATTTTCATCCAAAAGAAATGAAACAATTTACAATTTAACTTGATTCCCATTAACTTCATGAGGTTATGTCCATATTTAAGGCAGAGGGCAATATTAATGCAACATGATAAATCTTAATTCTTTATTTAGGTGGCTACATAGGCTACAGTGAAATTTTCCTGCCCTGGGTGAAATTTAGATTTGTATGGTGCTTAGCTATTATCACAGAGATTAATTTCATTGATTGTGATTTCAACAGAGAAGCTTATGGAGGAAGAAGTAGCAAAGCTTTAACCAAATACTGTGATGAATCTCTTTTTAGAGTGTTATAGTTTTTTTCTCAGACTCATATCTGACTTGAATGCATATGAAAGCTGGACTTATCCTCACCTTGTCACAGTTTATTTAATATATTACCTCAAACCACCACTTCTGTTTGGACTACTTTTATTGTACTTCTTTGTCAGGATGTGCATATGGATGGACTTTCTTTAACTTTGATTCTTGCTATTCTCCACCTCGAACCCATTAAAACATCAACAGTGGTGACAGAGGTAATTTGTTCCTTGTTTGAAGTCTGAGTTCTGTGGCAGTGCATGGTAGGAAACTGTATTCCCCAAATGCCTGTAATGATCTTAGCTGGATTTAGGGGGAACTACGAAATATAATTTAGTATGGAGAGAAGTGCCTGGATGGAAAAGCAACTTGAGAAGTCTGTTATTTTTTGTTCTAACATGAATTGTGTAGTTAGAGATATGAATCAATACAGACACTGCACTGGGAAGAAAACTAAAGGCAATAAAAAAGTATCCTAGAGTCAAAAGTGAAACCTTCTGTCATAACAATCGTATACACTAGGGAAAGAGAACACAATTGACTAGAGCTTCTGTGCAGAAGAAGTAGGATGATCTTGGTCTGAGACTAGTTTCATTTTGCTGAGAGAACTGATGAAAAGTAGGATGAGAAGTCTGTAGGAAAAGTGTCAGAATGCGTGAGATCTTGGGAAGAGACAGAAGAACTTTCTCTAAAGAAGTGTTGCCTGAAATCCATTCAGTAATCTGAATATCACAAAACATAAAAACACTGCTATAGACATGTTATTCCCTTCCCCCTTTTCTTCTTATTTCTTTATTTAACTGGTTCTTTTTGCTGCTTTTTCTTGACATTTTTGTTTTGTTTTGTTTTTTTGTTTGGGGGGAGGGTAGGAGTGAGGGGGTAGAATGTGCTTGTAATGTTCATTGACAGAATGATTTATTGATTTCATGCCCCTTCATGGAGGCAGTTTAGGGACTTCTCTCTCCCAGTTTTTCCTTCTATTGTGCTCTTTCCTTCTGTAGCCTCTACTCTCTGTTTAGGTTTGCTTTTAGGTTTAGCAATTACTGCTATGGGAAACAATGAGCATATGAAGGGTAGACAGAACCTTGAGGATGGTCAGACTTGTCATCCTCTTTCCAGACTCTCTGCATACATAGACTTCCAAAATGTTATATCTGCTTCCACTATCCTAGAACCTGAAGAAGTCATGAAAGAGCAGATAAGACCTATAGAAAATCCTATGTTAGACACGGGTGGTCCAGAAGCAGTGTAGAAGCATGGAATAAGAATAGCCACCAGTTTCACCAAGACCATGCCATTGGTGTGCTTGTAGGTGCAAAAACTAAGCAGTGATGTACTCCTGATGTAGATACACTGCAAAGTTAGGCAGTCAGGGCTGAAGTAATGGAAATGAATATTTTCTTTGGGATCTGTTCAGTGCTGAACTTCCAACTCTGCTGCTTTCTGCAGGCACTGTCAACAAGGAGTCAGCAGGACAGCAGCAGGAATGGCAACTCCTCTAAGCAATCCAACTGATTGCTTTTGCTAGCTGTGCAGTCTTTATTCTGAGAGTTTGTGTGTGTATGTGTGTGTGTGTTCTTGAGAGAGAGAGACAGAGAGTAGTTTGCTTCATTGGTATTGATATTTGTTACTTTTACATGCAATTTTATTTCTGGGTAGACACTGGCAGAAATAACACAGCATCAGCTGGAATGGTGGAGTATTTAATTAAAATGATTCTGAAGTGAACTGCAAGGACAGACAGAATCATATTGGAAAAAAAAAGGTGTAACAAACAAACAAAAAAGTGTAGTATTCATTCATTAATGCTGTGCATAAATTTGAAATATTACTTCCTGTCTTCCCTAGTCCATTTCTCACAGCACTGTAAAACTCAAAAAAAAGTTAAATATTGCCATTGAAAAATTGAGGTCTGTTTTAATCAGAAGATGTCATAAATCTAGGATTTAGTTTCCAAGGAAGCACACTGAGAACTAAAGAACAAACAGGCTGGTTCTAATTTAACTAGATTTAAAATAAAATAATAATGTAAAGCTATTCTGTCTCTGTCCTTTGACAGATATGACTGAGAATATGTCAAGAAAATACCACTCTGAATGGAGTAGAGAGTATTTTCTCTCCCATAAGAAACAATGCAGGTTCCAAGCCTGAGAAGTCACATTGTGCCAGCAGTGGAGGAAGCCAAGTTCCCTGCCTTTGGTTTCATGAGAAGAACTAAAGCTGTACTTCCAATTAGAGATGTTTGGAAGTCTGTGTCCTCCCTCTGACTTTTCTACAGATCAGATATGTGATTTTTTCCTTTGTCCTTTAGCCTAGAGTATTGTCACAGCTTAAAAAGTGACATGAGTTTCTACCTGATGTTTTGAAGCAGAAATATGAAGAAGAACTTCACTGTGTATGTTTACTGTGAACTGACAAGACAGTTATATAAAGCCACAGTGAAATCTCCCCAGGGTGGACCTTCTCTTCTACAAGGTAATCATTTCCAGATCCCACAGCTGGGATATCTCTCTACATAAGAGAGATATTCAAGCCCTTTGATAATCTTCATGGCCATCTTCTGAACCACTCCAACTGTTCCACGTCCTTCTTATGCTGAGGGCCCCAGTCTTGGATGCAGTACTTACTGATTGGGCCTTACAAGGGCAGAGCAGAGGATGACATCGGGTGTTCTCAAACTTACTTTTCTCTTGCAGTGGGAGGAATTTTGTTCCCCAACTCCTTCCTAGAGTTTAAGGAACATGAGAAACTTGGGAAGCCTAACTCCTAATGAAGACTGAGCTAAAAAACTTGTTGAGTACCTCATCCTTCTTCATGTCTGTTGTTGCCAGTTCTCTCATTAAGGAGTAACACTCTCCTTTGCCTTTCTCTTCCAATCAGCTGTAGAATTCCTTCTTGTTATTTTTCACATCTCTTGACAAATTCATAGAATCATAGAATCATAAAATCATAGAATCCCCAAGCTTGGAAAAGACCTAAAAGATCATCCAGTTCAACTGTTCACCCATTACCAATAGCTCTCACTAAACCATGTTCCTCAACAGAACATCCAGTCATTCTCTGAACACTCCCAGTGTCATTGTCTGCAACACCTCCCTGGGCAGCCCATTCCAGTGCCAGACCACCTTTTCTGAGAAGTAATTTTTCCAAATGTCCAGCCTGAATCTCCCCTGCCACAGCTTGAAACCATTCCCTCTAGTCCTATCACTAATGACACAAGAGAAGAGGCTGTACCCCAGTTCACTAGTCTCCCTTCAGGAAGTTATAGAGAGCAATATGGTCCCCACTGAGCCTCCTCTTCTCCAGGCTGAACATGGGAGGATTGGTTGACACGCCTGAAGGCTGTGCTGCCATTCAGCGAGACCTGGACAGGCTGGAGAGCTGGGCAGTAAGAAACCAGATGAGGTTTAACAAAAGCAAGTGTAGAGTCTTGCACCTGGGTAGAAATAATTGCATACACCAGTACAGGCTGGGGGAAGACCTGCTGGAGAGGAGCTCTGCTGAGAGGGACCTGGGCGTCCTGGTGGATGACAGGTTGGCCATGAGCCAGCAGTGTGCCCTTGTAGCCCAAAAAGCCAATGGCATACTAGGGTGCATTAAAAAGAGCGTGTCCAGCAGGTCGAAGGAGGTGATCCTCCCCCTCTGCTCTGCCCTGGTGAGGCCTCATCTGGAATATTGTGTCCAGTTCTGGGTTCCCCAGTACAAAAATGACAGGGATCTCTTGGAAAGAGTCCAGTGGAGGGCCACTAAGATGGTGAAGGGCCTGGAGCATCTCCCCTGTGACGAGAGACTCAGGGAACTGGGTCTGTTTAGCCTTGAAAAAAGAAGGCTGAGAGGGGACTTGATCCAGGTTTATAAATACCTGAGGTGTGGGAGCCATAGTGGTGAGGCTGGTCTCTTTTCAGTAGTGTGTGGGGACAGGACTAGGGGTAATGGGATGAAAGTACAGCATAAGAAGTTCCGCACAAATGTGCGGAAGAACTTCTTTACAGTGAGGGTGATGGAGCACTGGAACAGGCTGCCCAGGGAGGTGGTGGAGTCTCCTTCTCTGGAGATATTTAAGACCTGCCTGGACGCTGAGCTGTGCGACTTGGTGTAGGGAGCCTGCTTTGGCAGGGGGGTTGGACTCGATGATCTCTGCAGCTCCCTTCCAACCCCTACAATTCTGAGATTCTTTGATTCCCAGTTCCTTCTTCAGCATCTCCTCATAAGGCCTGTGCTCCAGACCCCTCACCAGCTTTGCTGCTCTTCTTTGAACACATTCCATGGCCCTGATGTCTTTCTTGCAGCGAGGGGCCCAAAACTGGACACAGTACTCAAAGCGTGGCTTCACCAGTGCTGAGTACAGTGGGACAAATCACATCTCTGCTCCTTCTGGCAACACTGTTTCTGATGCATCATGATGATGATTCAGTTTGTTCTGTGCCTTTGCTTTCTCGATTCTATCTCTGTATCACTTCAGGGACAACCAGAAGTTAAAGCATATTACTGAGAACATTATCGAAAAGCCTCTTGAACCCTGATGGGCATGGGGCATCAACTACCTCTCCAGGAAGCCTGTTCCAGTGTTAGACCATTCGCACTGTAAATAAATATTCCCCAGTGCCTGATGTAAACCTCCCCTGGCAGCATTATGCTTTTCCCATCCTACCATAACTTCTCAGAAGTAGAACCTGTCAGCTCCCTCTGTTTCCCCTTCTCAGAGAGCTGCAGAGAGTAATGAGAGATCACGTCTCAGCCTCTTCTTCTCTGGACTGGGACACTCAAGTTTCCTTAGCCTCTTCTCACAGCACCTGATTTTCATCCCTGTCATCATCATCATTATTCTGTCCCAGTGCAGCACACAGCATTTTTTTATTTTTTTTTTTTTGGTTGAACTTTATGCCAACATGAGTGATATTCTAATGCTCCGATCTATGTAAATCCCTCTTGTCCACTGATGTCCTTACTCCATATCTAAATGTCTTAGTGTGTGATGTGAATAGAAGAGTTTTTCTGTCTATTTTCTAATATAGCTTTCCTGATGATATATCACAGGTGTAGCCCTACACTGATACAATTACAGGTTTATTATTAAGACACTTCATCATCCAGCATAGCATTAACCTGTTTATCTCACAGTTGGACAATTTTCCAACTGCCATTCAAAGTGAAGGTAAAGAATGAACAGACTGTTCAAATCACTCGAGTTAATGAAAAAAGGTTGTTTTTATATTCTTATCCCACGTTAACTTGTGTTTCAGATACTGTTTTCAACAGATTATTTGTTTTCTCTTAAATATACAACACTGACGATTAAGAAGAATCTGGAAGAAGGTTCAAAGCAATGTTTATTGTTACTCTTAGGAATATCTCTCAAGCTGCTTGAAACTGTCCCTTACTGCTGTCAACTAAGCCTTTACCCTTTTAACCTGCACTTGCCAACTGCAAACCATCTTCCTTCTTTAAGAAACAGTTAGTAGCTCCCTTAGAATTGCTGACTTTGTATTTTGAGTTTGTTTGTACAAAAAGCAGCATGTAGCTTTCAGTGCTTTTATGTAAGTTAGAAAGAATGTTATCTTCAAGAAAGAAAACATTCTCCACAGTTTCTTCCAGAAAAAAAATGAGATCATTTTAAAATGGATTCTGTGGGGCAACCCTTCCTACAACCAACAAGCTATCAGATCATTAAAGGATTCAGCAAGAGAGCATTCTTCAGAAAAAGGAAACTGCGTGTTTGATTCTTCTTATGCAGCAGAAACAGCTCAAATTTGGTCTCATATCTTTTGTCTGAATATCTTAGAAACGTAATGCAGGGATGGGACACAACTGTACTTGGTACACTTGACTGGGAGTGCACAAATGTCATTTGAATTAGGTGTGTTAGAACAAAACACTGAAGGAGACAAAGCACCAAACATGGGAGTGTTAAGAAACGTTTGGATGTTGTGTTGAGGAATATGATTTAGCTGGGAAGTATTGGTAATGGTTGGACTAGATGATCTTCTAGGTCTTTTCCAAACTTCATAATTCTGTGATTCTGTGATTCTGTGAAATACAAAGTGAGTGACAAATGGGAAAGGAGAGAGCCCTTCAGTATGTTTCTTCTTTACTATCTTATTCCTCATGGCCAAATCTCACCCTGTCATATCTGGCTGTATCATAATCTGGGAAAGTATTATTGTATGCTATTGCAGAGGATCCAAAGGTAGTTGAAAAGGGCTGACAACAAATCTTACTAGCACTAGCCTTTTTGAAATTTCCTTTTTTCAAGTTGATATTGAGGCTATAATCTTTGTTCCTATTCAACAAAAAATTAGATTAATGGCCTCTAACATTTTTTCTTCAGTTTGGTCAGCAACATGGCATGTGTCATAGTGACTTTTCTTGACGTTTTTTTAATGATACAAATTATATTGCAGGTAATTCTCTGACAGTACTTTAAACAAAAACAAACAGGAAAATAAACAAACCCCACAGTTTAGATCTACCACTATAAATAAGTAAGTAAGTAAATAAATAAATAAATCTCCAACTCCTAAAATAAAATACTTTTCTTACAGGGAGGCATATAATATAATATGCTAAACTATACTATACTATGCTATAATATAATATATAGACCTTGCCTCATGAATCATTAGTATAGAAAAAACAGACATTTAGTTCAAATAGCCTCTACTACTTTTTATGAATATTAAAGAATTATGACATAAAGACAGAAAAGTTAGCTACAGACAGTAACTCGGTGTTTCTTGCTCACAAATTAGAAATTAGAGACTATGCTCAGAGGCTGAACAAAGACCTTTGGCTGGAACTAAAGAACAAAAGGAAAGTTTATGGTCTCTGGAAAGGTGGGCAAGCTACTTATGATGATTACAGTTACACAGTGGAGCTGTACAGGGAGAAAATTAGAAAAGCCAAAGCCCAGGTAGAACTGAACTTGGCCACTAAGGTAAAGGGCAACAATAAATATTTCTATAAATACATTGACAGCAAGAGAAGGGCTAGGAAGAATTTATCCCTTGTTGGATGCTGAGGGCTACTTGAATAAGGCTGAGGTACTTAATG
Source organism: Coturnix japonica (assembly GCF_054131305.1). Lineage (NCBI taxonomy): Eukaryota > Metazoa > Chordata > Aves > Galliformes > Phasianidae > Coturnix > Coturnix japonica. Next base: position 54,821,604 of record NC_140702.1, on the reverse strand, counting down.
CCTTCTTTGCCTTAGTCTTTAATACTAGGATCTGTTACTTCCTGGGAACACAGCCTCCTGTGCTGGTAGACAGGGATGGGAAACAGAATAAACCCTGCATGATCCATGATGAGATGGTTTTGGACATGCTGGATGCTCACAAGTCCATGGGGCCAGATGGACTGCACCCTAGAGTGCTGAGGGAGTTGGCAAATGTGGTTGCCAAGCCACTCTCCATCATCCCTTGGCAGTCCTGGCTAACTGGTGATGTATGTCCCAGCAGACTAGAGACTGGCCATGTGTGATGCCCATCTTCAAAAAGGGAGAGAAGGATAATCCTGGTAGCTACAGACCTATCAGTCTCACCTTGGTGCTGGGGAAGGTTATGAAACAGATACTCAGGGGCCATCATGGACCAGTTAAATGTCAACCAAGCCTTCAGGCACAGTCAGCATGGGTCACGAATGGTAGACCTTGTTTGACAAACCTGATATCATTCTATGACAGGGTGACCTGTTTAGTGGATGAAAGTAAGGCTGTTGATGTGGTCTACCTGGACTTCAGTAAGGCCTTTGACACTGTCCCCCACAACATCCTCATGGAGAAGCTGGATGGCCATGGTTTGGATGTGTGTATGCTCTGCTGGGTGAAACACTGGCTGGATGGCTGGGCCAAAAGAATTGTGGTCAATGGAATTAAATCCAGTTGGTGGATGGTCAAGAGTGGTGTACCCCAGGGCTCAGTAGGAGATAGTGACAAAGGCTTTGCTGAAGTCTAGGTAGATTACATCAACAGCCTTTCCCTTGTCCACCAGACGGATCACTAGATCATAGATGGAGATCAGGTTGGTCAAGCAGACCTGCCTTTCATGAACCAGTGCTGGCTGGGCCCGATGCCCTGGTTGTCCCACACATGCTGCATGATTTTTCTCAAGATCATCTGCTCCATAATTTTCCCTGGCACCAATGTAAGGCTAATAGGCATGTAGTTCCCTGGGTCATCCTTAAAACCCTTTGTGTATATAGGAGTCATACAGGCAAGCCTCCAGTCTTCTGGGATCTCACCAGTCAACAAGGAGAGATGATAGATGATGGAAAGTGGCTCGGCTATCACCTCCACCAGTTCCCTCAGCACTCTCAGGTGAATCTCATCCAGCCCCATGGACTTGTGTCAGTCCAGTTGGAGTAGTGGGTCTCTGACTGTTTCCTCCTGAATAGTGGGGCGTTTAGACTGCATTGAGTCACCATCCCTGGAGGCATACAAGAAATGTGTAGATATGGTGCTGGGGAACATAGTGAGTGGGCACTGGGGAGATGAGTTGGAACTGATGATCTTAGTTATCTTTTCCAATCTTAATGATTTTATAAATAGTCAGACCCAGTTAGTACTTTTCATGCCAGTTCCCCTACAATCAATAGTAGAAAAGAATATTCAGGAGTACACTAATTTTAATCTGCTTTTTTTCCATGCTTTATAGCACAGAAACTGGTTGCAGCTAGAATAGTTTGTGCTTCCTCTTCTCTACCTGTTGCAGGAGATCTTCAGGGTTATAGATTTAAAAACAAAACCAAATAAAATCAGACAGCAGAATAACACTTCAGTGGTGTTGCATCACCCTGGAATGGCACTAAGGAAACTGGGGTCTCTCCCAAAACTAAAACTGTGTGTATATTTAAGTCTGTACATATCAGACCTGCTATCTTAGTATTCTGCCCTTGTTTTCAAATAAATTCAGTACTCAATTTGCAAGTCAAGTACTTAGAAATGAATTCAAGTTTCATTTCCTGAGACTATGAAAATATCTCTATTTTCATAGAGATATGAAAGAGAGAGATTCTATTATCTATCTACACACTACCTAGAAATCAGAAAGATTCTCCTCTCATATTTAAATGCCTTTATATTGATATATGTTCAGTAGTATAAGGAGATCCTCACTGGCTGTGAGTGTTTTGTGTTTCCCTACAACCATGTGGCACAGATATTTCCCTTTCCTACTTCCTGTACCTGTTGTTACACACCAAGGTGTTGATGCGAACTGTAAGGAACAGCAGGTTTTCAGACTGGAAAGTTCATAAATCAGATTGATAGAGAATTTTTACTTACTGTTAAAGTGGTTTTATTTGTTTGTTTGTTATTTTCCCTTTAAATAATATATTATATATATATATATATATATTTAAAATTATATATATATATATATATATATATATATATATTTGTTCACAGTGATCATACTCATCATTCCTTCCTGGAAATATCAACCCAGGAAATGACAGATGTGTCTCAATTACTCATTGGTCTTTCAGCTTTGCATGGTTGTCTAGCTGCTAGCTGTCTACTTTGAATAGGGAACAGACTAAAAAAAATCTTGACTATGAAAATACTTAGGACAACTACTGAATATGTCTAGGTTTCATACTAAAGTACAGTGTATATCTAAAAGGCTTAATATAGCAGAACTAAGGACCTTGAAGTAGTCCTTTTCCACACTGGCATGAGTTTAAACAAGGATTTGTTTGGATGAAGATTTTAGAATTTAACCGGAACCATCCCTTGAAGATTCAGTGCCAATGTTAGACCTCTGTTGTTACTCTTTTTTATGGTTTTTGTTTTGTTTTTCATTTCTCAGAAAGAATTCCAATTTTTCATAGATTCCATTTAATTCCTGTATTCTATACATGAATCACATTATGTGGGAAAAATGATACTAATAAAAATATTTTGTAAATATTATAAGCATTCCTGATTTGTCTTGTTATATGTCATTGTGTCTATTTTTACATAGAATCCTTGGAAGCTTCTACGTATTTTTACTCTTGGCCTTCCCGTAAGCCAATACATAAATAAAACAAAATAAAACAGAACAAAACAAAACAAAACAAAACAAAATAAAATAGAATAAATAAAATAAAATAAAATAAAATAAAATAAAATAAAATAAAATAAAATAAAATAAAATAAAATAAAATAAAATAAAATAAAATAAAATAAAATATAAAATAAAATAAATTTGTGGGAACCATCACGCTCCATCAGACCAGTGCTTCACTTAAACCATGATACTAACATCTGTAACCACCTAGTTCAGAGTAATAAAAACTCCAGAAGACTGCTGATGAAGACTGTACACATCTTCTTGACTATTAGTATATGCCTGGACCTCAAAACTCCTTCAGTGTTAACTTCACTAGTCTTTGCTTTATGTCCAAAGCTATACTACTGAGAGAGTGATAGTCAACGACTTAGCATTTGAATGTAGATCAGTGACGAATGGTGTCCCCCAGGGGTCATTGAGGGGATCTATCCAGATGGCATCTGTTTGAACAGCCTATGAGTTCACATACAAGTACTTGGTATGTATATCTCTACATCGCAAAACTGAAGTTGATATTTCTGGTCACTCAATGAAGCTGAAAATCAAATGAAGATGGTTTATTTAGATACAAGTATCCGTATAATATTTCCAAAAAGAAGTACATAGACAGTACAAATCATTTTGTCACTCACTGGTTCTCTTGTTACTTATGAACAAATTCATTATTTATTCATTAATTATTATTCTATGCTTTTTCTATGTGATAATTTACAAAAGTTGCCATTTTTACTTGGTCTATAATATATATCCAATCTGGTCTATAAAATTCTGAAAAATTTTATTTTATACGATTACTGATATAAATATAATGGTGCTCTGCTAGTGAACTGAATATTAATTTCACTATTTTGCGTACTCATTGACAGTACTTTATTATTAGCTTTATCTTTAGAAGATTATTACTTTAGAAACTTTGTCATGCACTTTTCTAACAGAAAATGGATCAGCAATTACGTAGCATCAAATGATATAGTAGTAAACCTGCTTTCTATCCTGGCTGAAATGATAATTTATGCAGTGTTCTGACTGCATGAATAAGCCTTAGAAGAGAGAGAAAGAAGGAGAGAGGAGGGAAAGAGAGCAGCCAAAGCCTATTCCAAACATCAGACAATAATTGCAGCTGCAGACAAGCACCTGAATTTTTTCCACAAAGGGAGAACAGTTTTGCCAGGAGCATTGCAATGGCTATTTGGCATTTCAGTTGTTGGTCCTGCAGCATATAATCACAGGGTGTATTTAAATTCTTGAGAAATTGCAAGTCTACTAAAAATGTCATGCTCTGACACCCATCAAGCCAAAGGAATGACAAGTAAAAAATACGTATGAATATAAATTGCGTTCTTCCTGAGGGTGCTTTTTGTAATAAAAAAATGATTGAGCTTGCATCTGAGTGAGGTTTTTCATTTTTCTTTGTTGAAATCCTTGAACTCACTTGGTAGCAATAACGTAGTGTAATTATTTTATGAAGCTATTTTGAGTATTTAGCTTAATAATGACTACTTATGTACTTTAGGTAGAGAGAGAAATTTTCTGCTTCTCCAGTACAAGACTAACTGTTCTTTTGAAAAGTGCATGCCATTTCTCTCAACATGTCAAACAGTTACAGGGACAGATGTGATCGATCTGGAAATCACAGCTGTCTTTTCTTGTTCCTTTGTAAGATATCACTACTGAGAGCAATAACCTCTTCTTCCTTCATATGATGACATTCCCAGAAGAAATATATTTTATGCAATGGCTTCATAGAAAAGAGTCACTGAGTGGCCTGAAGACATGGAATAAGATACCAGTGTGATATGTTCAACTCCAGCTTACCTCTATCATTGTGTTCTTCTGTTTGAAAGGTCCTCTTCAGGAGCTAAGAGATTATGGTCACCATCCAACATAGCACTGGCTCATAGGATTAATGTTAATTCTCCTTTGTCAACAATACTCTTCCCATCATACAATACTTTTCTGTTTGGGAGTCTCAAGTATGTGGCACAGTACAGGCAGAATGCTGAAGGGTAGAATAAAAATCATACTTTGAAACTAATGAATAAGTAACATCCATTCCTCTGTAATCTGAAAAATGAGTTTTCTCTTTCTTGTCGAAATATTTCCCTGAAACATATTTTTCTTGGATCCATCTCATTAGTGGGACAGAGAAAACTGGAAGTTCATCCCTTAAGAATATCCTTTATTTCAATACTTACAAAAATACTGAATAAATCAAAGTCGTGCTGCATGTCAGTCTCCAATTTGTAAACACATGGAAGCAGCTGAATAGCAATACTGGGTGCAGCCTAAACACTGTAATGTGTTAATTCTCTCAGAATAAATATGTAATGAGTACATACATGTAATAATATGAATATTTCTGCCCAGTATTTTGTTGGACCTAGGAGCTATAGTTCACAGTGTTATATTTTAAATCCTTACTCAGTTCATTGAAAGGTGTGTCAAAATAAAATAATGCCTTAAAAATAGTGCTCTGTGTTTGGACTGCACACTCAATTCAACACAGAAACTCTCCACTCAGCCTGCAAATTGGATTCAACATAACAGTCATTTAACTGAATTTACAAGCAAATATACAGATAAAATAATGTCTCCATACTAAACTACAGCTGCAAGCATTATGAGAGTATCGGCATCAAAGCATGCCATAATGATGACTCAAGACCATTCACTGTAGCATTCTACTTAAAAGGCAAGCAGACAGAAGCTCAGCCTCAACTACACGCTTTAAGAATTGTATAATGAGAGGAGCTTTTGAAGGCTCAGAGGATCTGGGGATTAATTAAAGTGTGAATAGAAGACACATCTTATGTCCTGAAGTGCATACAAGGTAGAGCTTGAGAGCAGCCATAGCTATCACAGATTATGACTGAGACTAGGTTTTCAGGTTGAATAGGGTGAGAGAAGTGTTATGTCAGTGTTTCAGCTAGAAAATCTATACAAGAAAGGCTTCAGTTGAGGCACAAAAGGAATTTAAACCTGCTTCCCTGATATATATATATAAGAATACTGAAAGGAAGAGGATATTAAATGCAAGAGGACAAATTTATTCACACAATTATTCCTGAGGAGAAAGTGGGAAATAAAAGCCCATATGAAGATATGCCCTGAAATTAGTCTTCAAGCAAAAATCTGTTGTGACTGCTGATCTGACATAGTTTATTCCCCATCTCTAGCTGTTAAGTTTACAAATCTCAGCTGGGCCATTTGGTATTTATCCTTTCTCCAGGGAGAGAAGGGAAAAAACAGTGTACAGGCTTCCCAGTCTTTGAAAGCCCAAAATAATAGCTGTTACACTTCACATTGGCTGACCTTTGCAAGTGAGGACATGCCTCCAACTGGCTCAACTATTTTCTCAGTAGAGATGTCACTGTGCTGCGCATACTTCATGTTACTGGAGGAAACTGCAGGCACATCTTAATAATCAGGATACCAGTGAAAGCAGCTTTCATTTCCATGAGAAGATTCTTTCCAAACTGCACCTGGCAAAGGAAGATGATTAGTGAGGTTAGATTGTATGACACTGCTAAACTTAACAAATTGTATTACTTCATCAAGAAAGCATATATTTTATTATAGTAATGTTTCACTATAAATAGAGCAGCTTTAGCATTGCAGGCATACATTTTAGCAAAATAACTGTTATACACCAAGACAAAATTCAGTTTCTGGATCTTTAATCTTAAGACCTGGAGAATTGTGTGGATTCTGAAGACCTGTTACAACTTCAGATTCACATGATGCCTGTGCACTGAAGATATTTCACTGTTTATTTACTGAAAAGGAATGGTACTCATAATGTTCATAACCAATCATGATTTGATGTGTATCAAGCAGGATGAAATTGAATGACTTTTAGACATTTAGGGAAATGGAATATATTCTTCAAAAAGAAAAGGTTATAAGTTGATTCTTGTAGACTACAAGGCTTTTCCAGGTAGGATCATAATTTTCTTCTGTTTGTCTGTGTTGTAGAGCTGAAGAATTTTGGCCCCATAGTCAGGGCTCTTTGGAGCTCTAGCAAACAGCAGCAGCTCCACATGAGAACAAAATACTGCATGTGGCAGAACTACTGTTGTTGGATGACTAGACATTTAATTGAGAAGACAGTAAATATTTTCCCCAATATTTTCTTTATTCTTTCCTTAAATAAAATGAATGGTATGACTGATGTGGGTATATTAAAGTAGCTGTGCTGAAAGCTTTTATAGCCAAATTCACATCACAGACATGCTGTTTAGGAATTGCTTGCATTATTTTGAGAGAAAAAGCTAAATGGAAACTGTGTTTATTGTAATTATTAGAATGATAGCTGGAATCAATTCAGTTACTAATTAATGAGTGAGAAAGGAAATGAAGATAAAAAGGTGTATTATAAACAAGGTATGTACAGAGGAAAGGAAAACTGTCTAAAGTATGCAAATGTTTGACAGAAAGGAAGTTGTATTAAGTAATGAAAAAGACAGCTCTCTGAAAACAAAAAAGGAAAGAGAGGAGCTATGTAGGAAACAAAATCAGGAAGTACAGCCTGTTAGGCAGCAAATAAAGTCAATCTTTAAAAATGCTTAAGATGTCTGTCTTTCAATAGAAAACACTGACATTGAATGAATTGGACATGGAGTACACTGGTAATCAATTAAAGGAAAAAAAAAATCAGGATAACAAGATATTATTAAAAAAGAAAGACAAAGGGGATTGCAAATAAAGAAAAGGAGAAAAACTTTAAAAACGTTTAGTTCTTTATTGCTAAATGTAAAAGTTGTACAAAACAAAAAATATTGATGGTATCTGAAGCACATTGAACAAGTATGAAATGTGTTACTCAGAGAAATGTCTTTCAGTACCATATTTGATTTCATGGAACACATGCATTAATACACAATATTCAAGCACCCTCCTTTGAAAGAATGTAATTGAGATTTGATCTAGCATTTCTGTGAAAGGATATTGATATAAAAGAAGGAGGATGATAAAAAAACAGTGTTGATATTCTGCCTAGCACTCTCTGTTCAGCCATAAATCCATTCAGTTCAAGAAGTGTAGAACAAGTAAAGAGTAATAATTTCTCTATATGGGTGTAATGATATGGATTATTTTACTGGCATAGTAATGCTCCTTTATTCTCAGTTACTTTCCTAATTGTGTTTCTGTTTCATTAGGTTGTAGATTTTATTTATTTATTTATAATTTTATGTTGTGCCACAACCAATCACTGAGTAGACAGTTTTCAGATAATTTAACTTTGTCCCCGTCTGCTCAGCTCTTGTGACCTGGAGTACTGCACCCAGGTCTGAGGTCTTCAGCCCAGGAAGAACATGGAGCTTTTGCAGTGGGTCCAGAGGAGGGCCACTAAGATGATCAGAGGGATGGAGCACCTCTCCTATGAAGAAAAGTTGAGGGAACTGTGATTGTTTGGCTTAGAAAAGAGAAGGCTCCAGTGGGGCCTCATTGAGGTCTTTTGGTATTTGAAGGGAGAATACGAACAGGAGGGGGAACAGCTATTTATGAGGGTGGACAGTGATAGGACAAGGGGGAATGATTTTAAACTGAGATGGAGGATGTTTGGCTTAGATATTAGGAGGAAGTTTTTCACTCAGAGGGTGGTGATGCACTGGAACAGGTTGCCCAAAGAGTTGTGGAAAAAAAGTTGTGGAAAACTCATAATGGCACTAGGAACAGTGATTAGTTAAAAGAGATAACAGAACCTAGGATGCAATTTACTGATAGAAAGAGGTATACCTAACTAGACTTATCAAATGAATTAACTCTTGACTCCTGAAAGAATATGGGGACAGACAGTAAAAACAGCCATTTCCCAAGGGAAGAATATGGGATACTGAAGAATAATAAGAACTTGCCAATGGAGCTGATAAAAAAATTAGAATGTCTGAAGCCTGTGCAAATGTCAGGACAGACAGATCCATTCCAGAACTCCCAAGAAATCTGCAAGAGAGATAAGAAATGTTTTAGCAGATACATAATAGGAAAAAGACATTGTGAAAGAGACGGGGAACAAACCACTAGTTTTACTTAATATTTTAGAAGGTATTCAGTGAAGATTAAGATGACAGCCAACCTCTGAAATTAAGTCAGCAGGTTGTACAGCTGGAAGGCAGCACTGACCAAGATTAATAGCACACTTGGTGTTAATTTATCTTAGGGTTATAACAAGAAGTTATTGTTATGTACTGGAAAATCATTCATGCATCAGTTTATCCATATAGAAGTTGAGATATTGTTATTTATTGCAATTAATTCTAATTGCTGCTAGTACATTATTTACAACTTGATGTTACTTCTTAGGAAGAATGGAAATCTCCCATTAATGAGGAATGGTCTATCATAATTTCATGCACTTTGGAGAATCCCAGCATTTGCTTCTAAAAGAAGTTAAGTATTGCAATCAACATCTTTTCCATATGATTCCACTATTTATACCCTCAATTAATGATTCATATTGCATGTGATGTTATGATGTAGAATATTGACAGCAACAGCACCAAAACCATGACAATTAGTAAGGTTCAAGTGCCCTGAATTGAATAGTATCTATGCAAAAGGAAAGTATCCTCAGTCTTGCTCTAATCCAAATCACTTCCACAGACTTAAATATTGTTTTTTCATATTCTAGGTGGAGACTTTTATTATGATCAAACAGTGAAGATGGTTTCACTGATGAGGTGTTAAAAGCTGCTTCCTTCCTGTGCCTTCCACCTCAGTTCTTCTTTATAATTCTGTTCTTTTCCCACATGAACCCTCATGCTGTTTTCTGGAATAAAAAATGCCTTCATTTTCTGGCCTTCAAAACAGTGGAGCATATTTCTGAACACAAGGAAAATTATATTGTGCCCCAGTGGCACAAGTATTAGGAATGCTGCGTTGCAACACCGGAGGCCCTGGGTTCGAATCCCCCCTGTGGCACAAGTGGTAGAAGTGCCGCTCTGCTGCACAGGAGGCTCAAATCCCGGGGGGTTGGACTCGATGATCTCTAAGGTCCCTTGCAACCCGCACGAGACTATAATACTATGATATATAGCCAACATATTATGAAGCTGAAATTGCCCTGATGCAAGTATTTGTTGTGCAGCAATTCTGTAAAATTCTTGCAAACAGCAACATAAATTTATGGGGAAACAAAGAAATAAAATGGTCATAGATATCTGGCTGGCACACATTGACTCAGTGTGGTAGTGTTTGAAGTCTCCAGCCTCTGCAGCAAGCAGTATATCAAACTAGAGTTTTTGATTTGGAGATTTTCCCACTAGACCACAGGAGGCAACACTAACATTAATTAATGACTTTCCAGCTTCTGTTTTGTACGGTGCTGTTCCTGTGAATGACTGAGGTGGAGGAGTAAGATAATCCACAGTATTGTTGAGCTTTTGTATAATGTATTATGTACTCAGAAATAGCATTTTTATTTATTTATTTATTAATTTTAATATGTATATATATTTGGAGAGGGAATCAGAAGTTTTCCTGACAAAAGGGATACATAATTTCTTCACCGTATTCTTTATAGGTTATTGTGTACTCGTGGATTTAAAAAAAAGCCAGTTTTAGGAACAATTGCAATGTTCATATATTTACATTGGCATAAAGTTTATCTATCTTGGTTTCTATCTTGGTCTCTTAGAGAAGAGGCCATTTAAAACTTAGCTGACATGTATAGTAAGATCCTGTGCTGCAGTTATGCTATTACCAATTCAGTTTTGATAATTCTGTCAACTATGGATGCAAAAGGAATGATGGAAGGAAGGAGAGAAGGTAAAGAATAACAACCTCAATATACCTTGCTAATCTTCCTGGCAACCATAGTTTAATTAGCAGGAAAATTTAGATTGAAGGTCTTTAGAAATGGGACTGGATTCTAAATATGAACAAATGAAATCCCTCCACCTCCATCTGAACGCTTTCCAAACACAAAACATGTGTTCAGCAATTCATCATTTTGGATGCCTTTTTGATAGCATCCCATAACCCTGTTAGCAGTCTGCCTTGATATGTTAAACAGTGCCACACATTATGGGGTGAGAACTCCTTGATTTATAAGCATTTCAGAGCAGCAGAGTATACATATTCATTTGGCATATGCAAGAAGAGATTCTAGGAAAGCTCAATTGTTTATTATTATTATTATATATCATACTATAATAATTATATTATTTAATATAATATTATAATATGATATAATATTATATTATTATAATATATAATAATATTAATAATATAACGATTATATATATAATAATATATATTATTATAATATTATATATTAAAATATTCTACTATATAATATATTATATAATTATAATAATAATTATTATTTTATTCTGTCACATTACAAAATATAATTTTATTATTTTAAACATCAGGGAAAATAAACAGAATATGTTTATTAGTACTGAATTGTGGTCCACAATTCCTTTAAATCAATAGAAAGCTTAATTTGATTTGTATTGGTTCTGTATTAGCCTTTTTGTCACCATAAAATAAAGAGGTTATATTATCACAAAACCTCATATTCAATGCTGTACAATCAGATTATGTTGATCTCTTTTAAACTGTATTTTATCTTACTGTTTATTTTGCATGTTAAAATGGATTCTTTTTGATTCTCTTTTCAGATATTCATTTCTAATTTCTATTAGGGCTCTCCTCCTTCATGACCCTAATTCCTCTATTTATGATTTATTCTTTTCTTACAAATAGTTATTCTTTTTTTTTTTTTTTTTTTTTTTTTTTTTTTTAATCCTTGTAATACCATGCTCAAGTGTAGAAACATTTGTAGAAGACTGAAGTTATTTCACTGTAGTATTTTTGCATGAAGAATTATGTGGCAATAAAGTAAATGATGAGTGGAAGGAGGTCATATCTTTACTCTTTTCCTCTTTACAGCAGGATCCAGAGGGTGTGATTAGCAGCCACTTTTAGTTCAGCATCTGCATTTAATCAGAAGTTATTTCCCCATTTCCTAGACTGCTTATTGTAACACTTCACCACTTCATCTCTCTTCCCTGCCAACCAGGCAATAAAAGAAAGATTTCTAACTTTCTCCTCTTGTTTTGGCTAGCCTTGATAAAACTTAAATATCTGATTTTTGTAAGTAAATAAGTGCTAACTTGTGGAAAATGTATGACTAGATAAATATTGTCAAGGCTCTTCTGAATGTTTTGCACTGAAAGTCTACATTAGCAGGAGTCTCTCAGCAGCAGAGAATGGAGTTAAAATCTCAGCGTAATTACATATAACTTCAGCTTACTATAGGTAGAGATGTAAAGAAAAAATTTGTTTTTCTTTGTTTTCTTTTTGTTTGTTTTCTTGCACATTAGAGGCATTGTTCCCTATACCCGGGTTCATAAGTTTGCATTAAAGAATTTCCCTCTCCCCTAAAAAGAAACTTAATTAACTATTCCATGTAAACTGTTAATCAGAAGTGATTTTTATAACCAAGACAAAGCACATCCAGAAACAATTATTTAATTGTATAAAGTTGAAAGAAATTTTAAACTTTTTTTTTTTTTTTTTTTTTTTCCAAGAGAAGAATCCTCTTTAGCCATGTAAGGCTCATAGCTGCAAAATCACTGGCCTTCATTGTAGGCAATCACAATGTGAAAATGACATTTTGTTGGTTTGTACCTATCTTTTATCAGGCATCTGACATAAGTTGTATTAAAACAAGTGTATTTTTAAGTGATCTCTTTCATGAAAATATGCCGGCAAGTTTCTATAGTACTAGAAAAAGAATTCTTTTACATTATTTGATCTATTATCCATGTAAGATTCATTAAAAAATTCTGTCACCCTTATTTTCATACCTTGTCTTTGTTTGCCATAATGCCAAAATAGATTTCTATGTTGTATACAATAAATATAAAATATCTTCATGGAAAATATCAGCTATAGCCAGAAGTTGCAGATCATAAACAATCAGCAAAAAATCCCAGCAACTTTTACCTCCTACAGGTGACTCATGTGCCCTTATGCAGATTTATACCATACTGAAGCTAATTGCTTATTCATTTCCAGATCATGGGAATGAAGGAAGATTCCAAGCAGTTATTGAAGTATGGAAAGTAAATGAACAAATTTACAAGTAAAGCTCACAATCAGTTGTTATAATCTTAATGGATCTGTTGCTGAACTGTATTTGGCCAATGAAAGTGAAGAATTTTAAATTGTTTTGTGTGGAGTCTGAAATCCATCTCAATACCTGTGTAAGATAAATCCTCTCATCTTAGAACCTAGTTATATTGGGCCTTAATTTATTTTGGCAGTTAAGTTCCTTTAAGTTCAGTGATGTGAAATAAAATACAAGATAAAAAAGAAAAAATGTCTTTTTCACTGTGCAGTATAAGTAGTAAGGCAGTTAATATTCTTTAGAACTTGATTATATTGATAATTATAATGTTTCTCAGTTCCTCTTAGGAGTCTGAAGAAAGATAAGGAAACGTAGTTCACAGGCTGTGAAATATAAATTGTAAGTCCTTTCCCTTAATGAGATTGTGTTGCACACTATTCAGATTTTCCCATCATTGAACTCCCAGGCATAGCTGAATGTTACCATTTACGTCATTAAGGAATGTCTGGGGGCAGTTTGTTAAGACTGAAGGGAGGCAACTATCTTTATATAAATGTATGTATGCTTTTCTTGTCTTTTTGCAGATGTGTTACACTGTGTACATGGTTCAAATTAAAGTTACTCTGCTACCTTGTGGCTGTAGCTTGAAATACCATCTCCTTACTGGTTTAATTTATAAACTGTCTATTATTTATCATGTTATTTATTCTACTTGGTACATGTAAAGTTGCATCTAGGATACTGTGTTTAGTTTTAGACCTCTTCCCAGTGGAAGGGAGAACTCAGTGTTACAGGGATTAGGCTGCAGAGATGATGAATTCCTCCTTTACCCTCATCCTGCTTCTGTCTTGCTTTAAAATCATAGAAACAGAACATGGAAGAAAAATCTGCCCTGCTGCTGTTCACATGCCTGATAAAATGGTATACATTTGTGATAGTGGTCCATGGACAATGAAGGATGTTGGATAGAATCCAGAAAACTGAAAAAAAAAATAAATAAAAAATGACATCATTGGTGCTCAGAATACTCAGAAACTTCATGTCTTCAGGGTAACAATCTTATCTACATTAGTATTAGCTAGCATTAGATTTACCACATTGGATACCCATTTTTTAATCTCTTCCCGTTTTTCTTGAATGGCTCAAAATGGTATACATAGTGTCAGAATATCTTCTTAATAACATCAACTTTCAGGTCATATTCTAGAGCAATAATTAGTTTGTATGGTGGCCATAATTAATTATAATGAATTACTATGTCAACTACACAGAGAGGCCATTTCTTCACAACCTTTAACTGTGTTAAACTAAATCAGATTTTCTGAGTGAACTGGCTTCATTATTATTTTTTATAAAAGCACATTAACTAAACTTCTCAACAGTATTTTTTTCTGAAAATGTTTTTCTTGTATTAACAGATATCAGGTGTTTTGCTAGATAAAAAGAGAGCTTTAGAAGTTCTTGGATTCATATCAGAGAAATAAAAACACCTTTATTAGTGAGTTATCAATTCAAAATACCACTGGAGCCCCAGATACTAATTTCATTGTTTCACTATGTTGAACTTCAAGCACCGAATAACTGTTTCCTTTTAAAACAGAAGGAAAAAGTACCACTGACTGTAGACAGAAGCACATCTAGCACAGAAAGAAATTTGTTTTCTGAAGTGTCTGGAGAAGCTTCCAATGGAGACAGCGTATGTCACTGTCAATTTATGTTTCAGGAGCAACAGTCTTACTACACACATTATACATAGTTTTCTCCTTCATAGCACCTGCCCTGTTATGTACAGGGCTCTATGTTCTTCACATTACACTGCTTTGCTCCTCCTATGCTGACTTGTGCTGAGAGCTGTTGTGTAGTGTTCCAGGATGCTACTTGGTACTTTTTTCACCCCATTATATTTCAGCCATCACCACAGCTTGTCCAGGTAGGGTTTTATAGCCCCTTACCTTCTTGTAGTCCTTTGTGGAGACCTGAATGAGAGTACATAGACTATTTTGGTTTTTCAAAACTGCCCTAATTGTGACAAAGTTGTGTCATAGACTGTGAACAGCATTCTTGACAGTAGCTAGAAAAAAATCACTAAATTGCTCTGTGAAATAACCTATGTATAATTATTTCCCACTGAATGAAATTTCACAATATCAAAAATCGTTTCCAGTGTGGGAAATTCTTTGCTTGGCCTTGAGCAAATTATTGGATAGCGGGACATTGTGGTGTTCTTGAAGTGCAGGTGGTGATTTTACTGAATTCCGGTTTGGGGAACTCTGAAATACAATCAATTTTTACACGTATTTTTAGAATTTAATTGATTAGTGACTTCAAAAATGTTTAACATTTGTAAAGTTCCCAATTTGTTGTATATACTTGACCTTGTTCAATTTCATGAGGTTTGCATGGACCCACCTCTCAAGTGACAGGTATCTCAGCCTTTCCACACAATTAAGATGCTCTGGGCATGCATGCATGCAGTTGTTCCTTCCCAGGTGTGGGAATTATCATAATGATGCCTATCTGTGAGAAGGGTCTGAAGAAGAATTAAGACAGCTAAAGGTCTGTCAGCCTGACTTTGGTATTTAGGAAGATCATGGAGGAGATTTTTTTTATGTAATCACGTAGTGTGTGGGGGTCATCTAAGATATCATGGCTTTATGAAAGATAGATCCTGCTTGACTGACCTAGTCTCCACATGTGACAAGGTGAATCACGCAGTGGATAAAAGAAGGGCTGTAGACTACATGGACCTCAGTAAAGCCTTGGACTATGTCTGTGACAGTATTCTTCTGGATGAGCTGGCAGTGTGTGGCTTTGACCAGTGAATTTTTGACTGGGTAAAAAATTGACTGGATGTCGGGACCCTGAGAATGGTCATGAGTGGAGTTAAATCCAGCTGGTGACAAGCCATGAGTGGTGTTCCCCAGAGGTCAGAACTGGGGTATGTCCTGTTCAATGTTTACTGGTAATCTGGATGAGGTCATTGAGTGTACACTTGGTAAGTTTGCAGATGACATCAAGTTGTGTGGAAGTGTTGATCTGTCTGAGCATGGGAAGACCCTACAGAGGGATTTAGACAGGCTGGATTTTTTTGGCTGAGGCCAATTAATTTGCCAATTAAGCTTTGGCAAGGTCAAGAGCTGGGTCCTGCACTTTTGTCACAACATCCCCATACAGTACTACAGGCATTGGGCGGAATGGCTGGGAAGATGAACAATGAAAAAGAATCTGGCGATGTTAATCAGTAAGTGGCTGAACATGAGCCACCAGTGTACCCGGGTGGTCATGAAGACCACTTACATCTTGGCTTGTATCAGAAATACCATAGTGTCATGGTTTTGTAATTTTGCTATCAGTATTTCACATCATAACATCATGTAAAGCATGGATAATTTTACTGAATGTGCAGCTCACAAAAGAAGACTACATATCCCAAAGAACATCACGGTCAGGGATAAGTCATGGGACCAGGACACTATATAATCTCACTCCCAGGCTGGACTGATCTCTCTTGAATCCTAGCAGCCAGGGGGGAGCGTGTGGGAGCCTTCCATCCATTTTGCCTAGAGCTACAGTAGGCCTCTTGGTTTTGGGACTCACTCTCTTATTTTGCTTGATTCGTTAGCCTTAATTTCAATTATATTGTATTATATTGTGTTATCCTGTATTTCGATATAGTATTTAGTAAATAAGTGTGCCTCCTTAGATTGTTGCCGCTGTTTTCTTTGCTAATTTCCTTTTTTCCCTTTCCTTTTTGGCTAGCGGCCCTGCAGGCCAGCTACACCCCTGTCATGGGCACAGGTAAATTTTCTCTTAACCTGTGACACATAGTCAGCAAAATTAAGGAAATGATTGTAGCTCTGTGTTCAGCACTGATAAGGTTGCACCTCTAGTGTTGTGTTCAGTTTTGGGCTGCTCAGTAGCAAAAAAGACATGAATGTACTAGACTGTGTCCAGAGAAAGGCAACAAAGCTGGTAAAGGCTGGGGAGCACAAGTCTTATGAGGAGCAGCTGAGGGAATGGGTCTTGTTTTGTCTGGAAAAGAGGAGGCTCAGAGGAGACCTTATTGCTCTCTTCAACTACTTGAAAGTGAGTTGTGGCAAGATGAGAGTCAGCCTCTTTTTCTGAGTAGTGAAAGGATGAGAGCTTATGGCTTTAAAAGTTGTGTTAGGGGATGTCTAGACTGGTTATTAGAGAAATTTCTTCTCAGAAAGAATGATAAGGTACTGGAACAGTCTGTGCAGGGAAGCAGTCCTGGAGATTTTCAAGAAAAGGGTGGATGTAGTGCTTAGGGATATGGCTTAGGAGGCATAGTGGTGATGGGCTGATGGTTGGGGTTAATGACTTTAGAGGTTATTTCCAAACTTAATCATTCTACGATTCTGTGATTCTATAACTGTACACTTGTCCTTCTTGAACCTCACAGGGTTCCTCTCTGCCCAGCACTCCAGCCTGTCCAGATCTCACTGAATGGCAGCTCAGACTTCTCTGTTTTGATACATAAGCCACTAAAATGGGAGACAAAGAAAATCTCATTCAGATTTTCATATGCATCTTGTTTTAAATAACTGAACAAGTGCGTTCAGACCTGTAACTCTCTTTTATATAGATCATGATTTTCTTATCAAATTAACTCTCATTCCTCAGCAGGGGAAAAACACAACTGCTACTGAAAACTCCCATGTTCTTCAGAAGGGCTTACTTTCATGAAAAATGTTACTGAGTTCTGTTTCTTTGCCTATAGAGGATAGGCAATGGAAAAAATGTAATAACTGGAGGGATTTCTTAGAAGTCTGTGGTAGTGCAAAATTCTGTGACCATTATAGATGCAAACTTTTATTTTATATAGTTTTTTTATATATAAGCATCTAATTTCTGTGAGAATAATGCATATTATTCTCATTCATACATATTTTTCTCATTCATTCATATTCATGCAGTGTCATTATAACGAGTTGAATTATTATTTTGCTCATTAAAAAGTAAATTTTTTTTTGCTCTCATTAAGCAGGATGGGGATTTCTTCCTTTGCCCTGGTACCATCATTTATCAAAAACAGACCAATTTCTTTTCAGCCAGATAACATATATATATATATATATATTTCTGTTGGATGTAGGACTGTCACTAATATTAGAGTCTTGGTCATTATGTAATGCACTCTGAAAGTAATATGTCCAAGCGACAGCTGGAATAACTGAGTCTGGGACAAAGAATATGAAATGAAGACCACCGGTTTGGAATATCTCACGCTCAAGGGACTGGTTTTTCTAGATAATCCTGGAAATCTTTTGTAAATTAGAACCCAGACAATGCTCTCAGATAAGAGGTGGGAAAGAAGCAGGAAGCAGGAGCTAACTAGAGACTGAAGCTGGCAAAGCAGTTGCAATCATAGGTTAAACAGACCTGAACAGGTCTTATCAATGTTTTCTAGAGTTCTAACTAGTTCTGAATTTTTGCATTAAGGAGATCAGCTACACAATCCAGTTCCTTCATACCTTTTTTCTCTTCTCAATTGTTTAATGTAATTTCACCTTTCTTTGTTTAGGTTATCCTTTCTGTATCTAACCACCAAACTGAGAAGTACATACGGAGTGTGCAGTGTTATAGTGAATATAGCTTTTATTTATTGATTGATTTGTTTCCAGTTTTTCACTTGCAATGTTTGTGTGGAGGTGATGTACGGATTGTCCTCCTCTTTTTCCTATTGCTGTAAATAGAATTAATAATCATGCAGAACTTAATATGATTGTTCACACATCACACAAGATTAGGACAGTGCATACTGTCATTTTTTCAGTTGAAAGGCTCAGGCAGGAAGAGAAGCAAACTTTTAGTATTTAATAATTATAGCACAATTGCCACATTGCATAATACAAAATTACTTAGTACAAGATTAATATGACATTCACTTGGACAATGGAAATTATTAACTAAAGTTTCCACAATGTGAAGGGTTCATCTGGGAACAGATGATAGATATTTGCATCCAAGCTACTCTATGCTCTGTGAAATGACCACAGAAGAATGTGGTGGTTAATATTGTTCTAAGCTAGATGTCTACAAATGGTCAGGTGAATAATTTCTTATAAGTGGCTGATGCTCCCCATCAACTATATTTGTAGCTTAGAAGGACGGGCTCAAATGTAAGATCTATATTATAGAATTCTGAAGTTAGATGACATTAGTCACACTTGTTATATAAAATATAATGCCACAAAGATGAAAAGATACTTTTATTATTCATGAATCAGCAAGAAAAAAAAAACAACAAAAAACTAAAATATCAGTCTCAGCAATCCTTTTTAGCACTGCAGAGTTTATGTTGCTCTCACATATTTGAAATTTGTTGGATTTACTTAGCAATTAAATTATATTTCTTTCACAGTATAACACTTTAATAGCATAACTCAGCAAACTGAAAGCCTTTTGGTTTTCTGTACTTGTAGGATGGCATTGTGTCTTAATTCACTGTTTATTTACACTCCCACTTGGCATCTATATTTTAACAAGAGAAAGAATAGAAATACTTGTACATAAATTTTGAAGATATGACCTCATGAGCTCCTTGGGGCTGAAGACCATTGCATTGTTACAGATAACAGAAAACTTACTAACCCTAAAAATAACAGTTACATCCTAAAAGATCTATTAATCTGCTACATAGTACAGCTGGACAATATTTTTCTGATGGAAAGTCTTTCTTTTGAAAGTATCACAAAACTTGTGTTTTCTACATTTATCTGACAAAAACTTTAAAAAATGCGAGGAGATAATAACAACATTCTGGCTTTTCCTGGTCTTCTTTCAACGTTTCTTAACTATGTGAAAGGGAAATGTTCATCAGTTCTAATTACTTGTTAGTTGAAATATATCTCAGGCTACAAATACAGCTTGCCTGACCCAGAGAAACAGTTGGAAATTTTCTGTTTCATAGCATAATGGTTTTGTGTTTTGATTTCTGATAGTAAAAAGTTAATGGTCAGGATTACTAACAAGCTGTCTTTTACCTGTTCTTTTACAAATGCTAGAATTAAGATCAATATAATATTCATATTGAAACTATAGAAAAAAACATTGAGGCCATGGAGAGTGTCCAGAGAAAGGCAATAAAGCTGATGAGGGGTCTGGAACACAAGTCTTAAGAGAAGCAGCTGAAGGAAATGGGATTGTGTAATCTGGAGAAGAGGAGGCTCAGGGAAGACTTTATTGCTCTCCACAACTACCCAAAAGGAGGTTATGGCAAAGTGAGAGTTGGCCTCTTCTCCCTCATAATTAATAATAGGCCTGGGAGTCAAATTGCACCAGGTTCAGGTTGGACTTTAGGAAAATTTCTTCTCCAAAAGAATGTTCAGGTGCTTGAATGGAATACCCAGAGAGGTGGTTGAGTCACCATCCCTTGAGGTGTTCAAGGAATGCTTAATGTGATTTCAGGGAGCACACTTTCATGGGAAAATATTGGTGGTAGGTGGGCAGTTTGGACTGGATGATCTTGGAGCTCTTTTCCAGCCTTCGTGATTCTGTGATTCCATGAAAACAAAGCTTGTGCTGTCAACTGTTTGGTTCTACACTCAGGATTTGAAATTACTAGCTAGTTTCAATCACTTTTAAAGGAGGAAAGAAGTCTCAGCAATAACTCTGTCTCAGTAAGTTTTACAACAGCTGGATCCCAGATGCTGAATGGAACATAGATCACTGTGTCCCCAGAAAAGAGGAGACAAAACTCAGCTGCAACAAATTTAGTTTAGCAGCAGATGGCTGCCAGCTAGGTCCTTCAGACCAGCCGCATATTCCACTTACTGAGGATATGAAGGATGTTTACTGAATGATATGAGAGAGCAAAGAATGCATATTCTTTTGAAATAATACTTCCCAAGTTCCACTGACTACAAAAACAGCTTTTGAATTGTTAAGTTACTATTCTTAGTGTTGTAGTTAGCAAATAAATCTCAGTTTACTTGTGCCATATATCATTCTGGAATAGGGTTATCACCAAAGATATGATAGATGACAAAGACTGAGACACAGTGTCTTGTTCTTTTCAGTATGTTTTGAGGGAGGTTGTCACGGTATTATGATTTTTGGTTATAGGTATTCCACATCATAACATCATGTATTGCCAGTTCCTGGTATTGTCCCAGAAGCTACATACCCCAGGGGATTTTGCATTATTTGTGCCTCCATTTTCCGCTCAGAGGGAACGATAGAGGCCAGCAAATGTCCTATCCTCATACTGCAAGGATACACTCCTCATTTGTTTGAAAATGGCAAACATTCACAGAATCACAGAATTGTAGGGGTTGGAAGGGACCTCCAGAGATCATCGAGTCCAACCCCCAACATTCCTCATGCTGAGTTTGTTATTGAACCCAGTTTTCATAAAGTAAAGAATTTATACCTCAAAGTTAAACCCCCTTTTGTCTACTTAATCTAAAATATACCCACCAACTGAAACACAGAAGTTGTTAATCTCTTCAGGATATTTTGACCCATGTGTTTGCAAAGTAGTGTACAAGAGTTGAAGACATTGTTATTATTGCTGATGTTCTTGTATCTACCTCCCCTTTTACAGTCAATGAATGCTACATTTCATTCATCAGATACTGGCATGCCCTAGCCTTATTCTTCAATTCTCTCATAACTTTACACTACTTTGGGGGTCTGGTTTATAAGCAAAACTGCAGATAGAAAGCTCCATTCTCGTGACTAATTATAATTCTTGGGTTAAGAGTCTTAGAGGAACATTTCTGTTGAAACATTTTTTCCAGCAGACTTGTTAGGGAACTGTCAAACCCCTTCTGAATGATATTGGCTGTCTTTGAAAACACACTTAATGAATCTTCTGCTTTGAAGCTCTGAGCTCTGGCAGAGCTCAGATGGTTGTGATCAACAGTACTGGAGGCCTGCTGCTAGTGCCACACTCCAGAGGTTTCTGCTACTGCATCTAGTGTTGTCTACATTCACCAGTGACCTGCATGAATAGAGTGCAACCTCAGCAAATGTGCTGAGGACACAAAGCTGGGAGGAGTAGATAGCACACCTTTCCTACCCTCTTGTTAAACCTGGACAGATTGAAGAGCTTAATGGAGAAGAATCTGGTGGGGTTCAACAAGGGGAAGTCTAGATTCCTGCACCTGAGGAGTAGTAAACTCATGAATCACAACAGGCTAAGGGGTGACTCACTGGAAGGAAGCTCTGGGGAGAAGGAAATAGGTGTCCTGATGGACTACATGTTGACCATGAGCCAGCAGTGTGCCCTGGTGGCCAGGAAGGCCAGTAGTATCCTGGAATGCGTTAAAAGGAGTGTGGCCAGCAAGCTGAGGGGGGTTATACTCACCCCTCTAATCTGTCTTGGTGAGGCCACATCGGGAGTAATGTGTCCAGGTCTGAGCTCCTCTGTTCAAGAAAGATTGAGAAGTACTGGGGAGAGTCCAGAAAAGGACTGCAAAGACAATCAGGGGCCTCAAGTAACTCCCTCTCTTATGAGAAAAGGCTGAGAGTCTTGGGACATTTCAACCTGGAGAAGACTCAGGGTGGATCTTATCAGTGCTTATAAATATCTAAAGGAGAAGTGTTAAGTGAATGGGGTCAGGATTATTTTGGTAGTGCCCAGTGACAGAATGAGGAGCAATGGGCACAAGCTGGAACACAGGAACATCTGAATGGAAGAACCTGCTATAGTAGACTAGACGGTCTTCAGATGTCCCTTATAGCCCCTACAATTTTCTAATTCTGAAGTTCTATGATTTTATGATCTACCATGTCTGTTGACCTCTGAGCTTGTTTAATATATTTTCAAGTAGTCCCAGTCTGAAGTTAGTAGATTGGGCCTTGGTCTCTTTTCAATCACATGGGAATTTAGGTGAGAAAAAAACATGGTGCATGTAGGTTCTTTCTTAAATATTCCAATTTCCTTGTATACTGTGTCCTAGCATATTTAAATGACACCCAAGATTCCTTTAGAAGGTTTTTTCTTTCCATATTTGATTCTTCTCATTAAGATGATAGTGCCTGATTCATCATCTCTATAATCATGTTATCATCCACTCTAACCTTATAACCATGCTTCCAGCTGTGCTTCCACTTCTGAAATTATATGCTTGGCATTTCCTGGGAATTGACTATGTCCAAAAATTAAGGCAAATAGCTGTTACTGAAACCATTCTGAATGACAGTGCCACTGTATTCCAAGCAGCTATCAGTTCTGAGGGACAGGAACACTCATGCATTGGTAGTGGCTTCATTATTATTGTTGTTTTTATTTGGTACTGATAATCTAGGATCAAGATACATTCTGTGTTAGGATCAGCTCCTGAAATGATGGAGGAAATAAGTTTATTCAGCAATTATTTTTGTAAATGATTAGGATTCTTGGTACCTTATGGGATGGATCTTTTAATGAGGAACATAAACCACATCCTCACCATTTCAGCCTTATGAAGATATCTAAAAATATTTATACAATAATCCATTTGGAAGACGTAGAAAAATAGATCTTTCCCCCCCCTGCTTCTGAGGTTTGTAGAATAGTAGAAATCAGACTTATGGCAGTTATATCCAGATGCAGTGTATGAAATTCTATTTTGTTCTCTACCATCTACTCCCAGCATGAGCTATTGCCAACTGGTCTTTGGACTTTCAGTGTATTTCTTCCTTCATCCAGTAGTCACTGAATTCAATTTTGACATCCACCTTTCTGCCATTAGGAAATTGCTACAGAAACTCTTTGTCTTGTGGCATGAAAAAAACCTGTTTCCTTCTCTAAAACCTTGGGAGCTATGAGATCGAAGTTTAATTATGATATAGAAGAAAAATTACATCTGTGTCAGTTTTCGCTTAGAATTCATCTACATAAAAAAATCTTACTTATCTATGTGCATTTTCTACATCAGCCACAAGATGGGAGTATTGACCTTTGAGGTTCTTCTATTTTTTTTTTCCTTTTTTTTTCTTCTTTCTTTCTTTCTTTCTTTCTTTCTTTCTTTCTTTCTTTCTTTCTTTCTTTCTTTCTTTCTTTCTTTCTTTCTTTCTTTCTTTCTTTCTTTCTTTCTTTCTTTCTTTCTTTCTTTCTTTCTTTCTTTCTTTCTTTCTTTCTTTCTTTCTTTCTTTCTTTCTTTCTTTCTTTCTTTCTTTCTTTCTTTCTTTCTTTTTCTTTTTTTTTTTTCTTTTCCATTTTTTTCCCTTGTTCCGTGCCACAGAAAGACTTGAAGAAAATGTTTTGTTCCCTTCTGAACAAGTTCTGTGCAATGAATTAAATGAGTTTCTGGAAAATGTTAGTCAGCCTCTATCACAATATGAATCCAAGGGGCAAATGTCATGCTAACATTAAAAGAATTTCTTATGACTAAGCATCACATTTCTCTGATACAAAGCTCCAGAGCAGTTCTTTTTCTGTTCTGCACTGACCTGACACATTCTGAGATAATGGTTTGCCCTTAGCACCCTCATCCCTTTGATTTAGAACAGCTTTCTTGCTAAAAAATGACCAACTCTGAGTAATTTTTGAAACGAGGACTCATATTTAGGAGGTGTTAATAAACTGATTTATCTGTAAATTTTACTACATGGGGAACTGGAAAGCAACTCTTTCCACTTCTGAATGATTTCTGAAAGGCGAGATCTTGTCCTATTTGTCATGTGATGCATAGTGAAATGTTGCCTGTGTAGGCATGAGAAGAAAATGGACCACTCCCAAACTAGCAATCCGAAAATTTCTCAACACTAATGAAGTTTGTATAAGAACCTCTTTGACCTGTGGTCAAAGCATTTATAACTTTAGGGAGACCTTTATAGTCCTACAAGCTATGTGAATTATAACACCCTTATGTCTGAAACACAGCATCACCTAAACTGCCCTTGTTGTTTGTTCAGTTTATTCAAAGAAGAGAGGGAACAACTGAACTTTTATGCACTGTATGCAAGTATTAAAGCAAGACTACTCAGGTAACATGTAATTTATAACTTGACTCATGAGATTAATTTTATAAGCAGGAGTTGATTAATGCTTTTGATAGGTAGTATTCTAGTACATTTTTCATAGCATTTGTCTCCTCTTTGATAGGGAGGAAGAAAAAAGAAGGAAAAAAGCACATTCTTTCAGAGCTCGAGTACTTGCCATTGAGAAACTTTAAGTTGAACTACAATGTTCACTGTTGGTTTTTTTTTGTTTGTTTGTTTTAATTTAAAATGCTAAAAATTTGTTCTATTTTGTTCTTTCCGTGACAAGCTCTTAAAACTATTCCTATGTTTAAATAACTTATTGAAGGTAGATGTAGTAGGAAAAAAAAAAAAAAAAAAAAAAAAGGATTAGCCATTGCATTTTTCATTTTCCCATTTTTTCCAGGCTTATTAACTATAGCTAGTTGTAATAGTTTAGCCAAATTTTGGCTGCTTTTGAATGAAATAAAAACCTGAGTCTTCTTGCTTGTCTGTCTCAGACCTGCTGAAAAGGAAAGTTTTTTTCCTTCCAGAAGAGAAAGGCTGGGTTGTCTTGGGGCAAACAGTAATAAAGCTGCTGGAAATATATTTGTGCTCTCCCTATGTGCTCACATCTCCCGTTGAACCTGAAACATTTTCTCCTCTTACTGTGGTCTTTGCTAGGAATTTGATGCTATGTCCTCTCCAAGGGTAAAGAGACTAGTCATAGATGCATAAAAATGGCTAAGGAAATATGGCCTTTGGTAAAGTGCTACGTTTACAGGAACAAACAGAAATCTCACTAACAGAAAATGAAGAATTCTCATGGAAAATATCTTGCTATTCGTTTGGCAGAAATAAGCCTGGAAAAAAGATACTTTCTGCTTCTGTTCACTACCTTTTTGTTTTCTCCCTAAGTGCAGATTGAAGATGAGAAATGGCTGATTTCTTTTTGTACCATGTCCTTATTTTTTCAGTATGTTCATGATCAGCTCTTACAGTCAGCAAAACAGTTTGTTTGGTTTTCTTTTTCTGTTAACAGTATAATTATACAGCTACATAAGAATTTTTATCTCAGTGTCCATTCAGAACATTTTACTTGCAGAGTATTTAATCCTTTAGAGCTTCATGCACCTCTTTAAGGTAGTTTTTGATGGAAGAGCCCAGAGACAATTAGTTTCCTGAGAGAGTACTCAGAGCCTCCTGAATGTAACACTGCAGCTATTATGCAGTATGGCCTTTCACGCCTTCTTAAGGCCCTCCTAAGCCACCTGCTGCATTCCTTCCTTCCTTCCTTCCTTCCTTCCTTCCTTCCTTCCTTCCTTCCTTCCTTCCTTCCTTCCTTCCTTCCTTCCTTCCTTCCTTCCTTCCTTCCTTCCTTCCTTCCTTCCTTCCTTCCTTCCTTCCTTCCTTCCTTCCTTCCTTCCTTCCTTCCTTCCTTCCTTCCTTCCTTCCTTCCTTCCTTCCTTCCTTCCTTCCTTCCTTCCTTCCTTCCTTCCTTCCTTCCTTCCTTCCTTCCTTCCTTCCTTCCTTCCTTCCTTCCTTCCTTCCTTCCTTCCTTCCTTCCTTCCTTCCTTCCTTCCTTCCTTCCTTCCTTCCTTCCTTCCTTCCTTCCTTCCTTCCTTCCTTCCTTCCTTCCTTCCTTCCTTCCTTCCTTCCTTCCTTCCTTCCTTCCTTCCTTCCTTCCTTCCTTCCTTCCTTCCTTCCTTCCTTCCTTCCTTCCTTCCTTCCTTCCTTCCTTCCTTCCTTCCTTCCTTCCTTCCTTCCTTCCTTCCTTCCATCTATCATCCATCATCTGTCTGTCTATCTATCCGTGCATCTATCTATCATCTATCTATCTATTTTTATGAGGAGAATAAGGATTAACTCCCCAGTGGGAGGCATATGTAGCTCGAAGAGTGCAGACAGTTTTAAACTAATTGTATTACGGGTTACTTCCCATGGGAGGGAACTCCTGATGAAAATTAGAGTTGGTTTGTTTTTCTTTCCTGACATATTTTTCTGAATGTTAAGCTGATAGGAGGGCAGCCAATGAACTTTGCCACTGTTAAACTGTTTTCATAAAATGGGAATTCCTTTGTTGCAATTGTGGAAATAATTAATCAAGAAATGCAATATTTTTTGCCTTTTTAATGTTACCTGATTGAAAGAACCACTTTGTAATATCAGACTCTGTTACTTCTGTGACAGTCTGAGTGGTTTTAAGGATCTTCACCTATAGTGAATCTGAAGGTAATCATGAAAATCACGCTTGTGTATGCCCTGAAATGCTGACCTGAAGTCTATTATCATCCTCAGTGATAACATGAGAGCTAAAAGACAGTCACAAGCTGGATGAAAAGGGAAGAATCCCAAGTCTCAATGCACGCCAATGTCTGGATCAATAAACAGCCATGAGAAGCTCCAGTGCACATCTCAGTCATTTGAAGATCTATTTAGGTGTTTCCCACTCTCTTGTAGGAGATATTATACTGGATAAGTTTGCTTTTGTGGATTGTATTAGAAGGGAAACAATTCTGAACAAGCATTTTTTAGAGGTCCATAATCATCCTCCTCAGAGGGACACTCATGAAGCGATTTAGCTTCATGGCTAGGCCCCAAGCAAATCAATGGCTCTTGTCGCGTGTACTTAGGTGCCTCCTCCTATTTATTTCCATGGAACTACAGTAGACATCAAAAGCATAAGAACACTATTTAATAGAGCAAATTCTCAGCTACAAAGCATCATTTTTCAACATAGTCAATACCATTAGCTGTGTGTTTTCACCAGTGATGAACAAGAACCTGTATACTGTACTTGTAACAGTTTGCACTAGCTGAGATGACCCACAGCTGTTCTTGCCAGTGCTGAAATGCACCACCCACCACTTCACTGTGTTCACATCCAGTGCTTTGTTATCACAAATGTTCAGGAAGCAGTCGGGGCCATGTTTTCTGTGTGGAGGAGTTCAGTGGCTCACCTTTTCAGTGAACACACTGTCAAGTCAGACACCATTCTGTCAGGCTGCCCCTCTGCCGCTATCTGATACAGTGCACCAAAACCTAGTGGAAGGCTGGCAGGAACCAGCTGCCATGCCAACAACATCCACCCTGACCCTTTGGGCCAACACAATAAAATCATGAACGTTATTTTTGAAGCAGCTTTTGTACTTTTAAAACTCGTGTCTGGAATGCTTTTCTGTGCTCTTTCCTTAGACCTTATTCAGGTGAAAGTTGTTTTTTAGAGATTACTTTGAAGAATTGTACAAATCCCTCTAGCAGTTGAGTTTATCTACTCTTATTTAGTTGCTTTATTTGAATTTCAGCATTTGTCTGTGGATTTCTTTTCGGAACAGTGACAGAATATATTAACAAAGCAGTGTCACATATGGGTGAAAAAGAGAAAATATTACAATAAAATTTCCAGAGGCATTTCAGTTTCTCATATGCAACAGTGATCTAAATGTGGAAAAATAATTTTCCTCAGAGACCTTTCAGGAACTGCAGTATACTGGTATAAAATACCTTTAACATATTTAATTCACTGAGGGCTTTGAGAAAACAAAAATAATTCCCATACCTCGTGCAAGCTCCAAAAGTGTTGTGGAACAAATTCATAGAGCTAATCTTGTAGAGGTGGAACAGCAATCCAGTGCATTTATGATCTAAACATTTCCTTTGCAATGCTTTTTCTTTTGTTTCGACTGTCTGGACTTTGCAACCTGGCTGTAGTGCACACAGAATCACAGAATCACAGAATGACACGGGTTGGAAGGGACCTCAAGGATCATGTAGTTCCAACCCCCCTGCCTAGCAGGGCCACCAAACATACACATTTACTAGATCAGGTTGCCCAGGGCCCTGTCCAACCTGGACTTGAACACCTCCAAGGATGGGGCATCCACAACCTCCATGGGCAGCCTGTTCTAGGGCCTAACCACTCTCCTAGTAAAGAACTTCCTCCTAACATCCAACCTAAATCTTCCCTCCTTCAACTCGGATCCATTTCCTCTAGTCCTGCTATTGTCAGCCCTTTCAAAGAGTTTACTCTTAGTGCACCGCCCAGGAAAATGTTATGCATAGGGATTTGACATCTGTGTCAGGTGCAGCATGGACTGTCATCTGAGCATGGTCCCTGGAAAAGCCTAGATAGAGAAGGAAGGAAGAGATATACTCGGGGCTAGAGTGGCACTGGATTTCATTCAGAGTAATACAGAGTCAAACCTCGTCATAAAAACTGGCCTGACAATTTTAGTTTTAATGATCCTTATCTGAACTTTCCTTGATATTGAAGATGGGTTCCTTTTATTTCTCTATCCTGTCAAATTGTGGGCAAGCATCACTAAATCAAGCAGAGAGATGCAGACCTTTCAGGAAACCTGGATGTGGAGTGAACAGTTTTTTCCAGCCCTTAAAAGTACGTGGGATTGATCTGTTTGCTGTAAAATCCCCAAGCCTCAGGCTAGGGATAAAATTTCTTAGAAGAGAGGCAAACTAAATCAATTCTCTTCTGTTGCTGGGGTAAAGTTGGTCAATAGCTAATATTTTAAAGCACCTCCATCAACAATTTATGAGATTTATTCAGTTTATGCGAAAGAGCACTCCATAATCATCACTACACAGTGATGGCCCAACAGGGTGTTGCTAACTGTATATCATTTAATAAAAGTTTTTCAAGTGCTCAGCATGCTTTCATCAGAGGGTGATTTTTGTTTTTATCTTTGTTTTGTATGAACATTAGGAGGTAATCAAGAAGTTATAAAAGTTGATGATTTATGAAGCTTTTGAAGTGGTGGGTGAAATTGTAAGCTAGATATAATGCTTATATTGATCACACTGCTGGTAAAAGCATGATAAGACTGTTGACTAAAACTACTGTTAAAATGAATTTTATGACAGGACGTTAAATAGAGATTTAGTATTATTTTCATAACAATTTTTGTTATTAGCAACCTTGGTCAACTCTGGTCAGTATAATTTTGATGAGGGAACAAGCCCCACAGATACTTACAGGACTGGTGAATAGGTCTAGAGCACTTTCTAGTCACATAGTTCTCAAATTACTCCTACAACTTCTCTTCAATTTCTTGTCAGTTTCCTTGTCTTAAAAAAATAATTTTTGAAATTTTTGTTTCACAGTCAGGTGTTCGTCCCAGTCTCCTCTTTTGATATCTCTGTTTCTTATTGCTTTTTGTTCTTTTTATAAAAATTTCTAATTTTTCAGTCCTTTTACTTTTGTCTTACCTTAATAGTACACTGCGTATTATCTTTCTTGTTCTAGTTTCAAAAGAACAAGGGAAAAGAAAGTCATGATTTGCCTTTTGCATATGTAATCCCATACACATTGCTTGCAATTCACAACAATCCGTAGACCTTCTCTGTAAAGTTTTATATATTTGTCAGGTGTGTTCCTTCATTTTAGCTTTTTACTCTTTCACTACTATACTGTTTGGTTTTTTTTTGTTTGTTTTTTGTTTGTTTGTTTGTTTTGTTTTGTTTTTGTTTACAGCTACTTCTCTTTTGCCAAGAATCTGCATTTCATAGAATCATATTATGATTCTAGAATCTTAGAGTAGATCATAGATTTATAGATCATTCACATAGATCATAGAATGAATAATAAATTATGTGACCTGGAATCATAGAATGATGGTCTGCACTTATTTTCCTCTTTCTGATAAATCACTGTATGATTTTTTTCTTGATTCTCAATACTTTGTATCTTCTTCTGTTATTTACATTCTTTTTCACTGCATCCACTGGTATCTTCATATCAGTACCCTTTTAAGCTGTTAGATTTTGGTTATGAGAACACAAGAATGTAAATGCTGATTTTGGAAAGTCACCTACTTCTAGCTTTTAGGACTATGCATCTTCCTTTTCCATTGCTTTTGTGCACATATTTTTCTATATTTTTCTGGTAATAGCACTGACCATATATTTATTGCTATATTTATTTCCAACAGACTCATATAATATACAGAATTTTTAAGATAAAAATAGAAATTCACTTTTGGAATGAACTCTAGTTTCTTTGGTTGGTTTAGTTTATACCAAATCTACCATGTAATCTAATGACAGTATGAGAATGTCCAATGATATTAGGAAATAAGTTCATTCTACAGCAATACAGAATGATGTTTTCAAAATATAAAGTGGTAAATATGATAGGGAAAACACTTGTCAAGTACTTCATCAGCTGCAGTCTGCATTTGTGGATGACCATGTGAATCCTCACCATGCCAGTATGTGCAGAATATCTGTTGTGCTTCTCCTAAAGAATGATTCCCCTTGAATCTAATCCATACAAAGTACATTTCTGAATAAATGTTGCCGGATTTAAAATAAAATAAATAAAAAGTAATAAAATAATAATAATAATAATAATAATAAATAATAACAAATAATAAAATAAATAAAACCTGAGATAAATTCTTCTTTGACATAAATAAATGGAATAAAACCCACTAGAATAAATTATCAGTATAATAAAATGAATCTGAAAAGGAATTACTTAATCATTTAAAGTTAAACCAGATATTATTTTTACTCTCCAGTCTTCTTTTGACATAAAATAAAACTTACTTTGGTTTTGTTTATCTCCAGAAGCACGTCAGAGGCAGATGTTCACTGATATTAGTAATTCTTTTCAGTTATAGTAGCTAAGAAAGAGCTTTAGGAAGAAAATCAGTCAAGAAACAAAGTGTAATAGCTGGAAGTTTTTTTCAAATTAATTTAGAAATTATTGCCAATAGTAGAGGTTTTATCTTTTTCCTCTGTCCAAAACCACCAAGGTATTTATTTATGTCTCTGAAACTAGGAAGTTCTAGAATGCATTAATTTTTATTTTTTCCAAATCAACAGGTGTTAGTAGTTCTTTTCTGAAAATTTTGCTTCCAAAATAACAACAGAATATAGGATCTGACAATATCACTTGTATGTGGCACTACAATGAGTGAAGAAATTGCATCCAACATTAAAATAAAATTTAGACAAAATTTATGACTGTACAGTAAGAATAACATTTACATCTGATTCTATTACACTGAAAATATATCATGCAGTCTTTCCTGAAGCATGTAAAGTAGTACAGAAGATAAAGAAATAAATTACATTAGGAACGCTGTTGGACTATTTCTTCCACAAGATAAAAAATAACGAGCATTATTTCTTTGATTAAAAAAACAAATTGAGTTTATAAGGAACTTGGATTTACTTCTACTTAACGTGAAGTCATTCCTTTTTGAATAATGAAGAAATAATATTGAAGAGGAACTTAAATTGAAAAGGCAGTAGATTTCTGGGGTTTATTATAAATCTAAAAATAATGTTTAAGTTTTTGGTTTTACTGTGTGAATATTAACAAAGAGAAAAAAAATAATAATTGTAGACTTCATAAGAAAGTTACAAACACAAGAAGGAAAAGAAAAAGACAAAAAAAATGGGGAACATTAACATAAGAATGACTTCCCTTAATATTCACAAATATGAATACGAAAAGTCTGGCTGTATCTGTGGGCATCAGACAAATGTACAGTTCTGGAACAAATTATATGAGACTTCATGGCAACATTCATACATGGCAATGTAAATAATAATGATGTTGATAATTTAAATATTGAGCAGAAAACCTGGAAAAAGTATTGTATTATTTTCCAATTTTGTTTTATCTGAGCAATTAACTGAATCATCCTTTACAGATCAAGGTCAATGTTGCCTGGTGAAGAATTATTTTGGATTGAATTTTTACAAGTAAAATGCCTAGCGAGAGACTTGCATCTCATTCTCCTCCTGGAGGTCCTTATTTTCACTTGAATAGATGTGGGAAAAATCTTTTATACTGTGTTAGAAAATTGGCACAAACTTTTCTATGTTTATGCACTGGACACTGATGTTTTTTAGCATGGATTCCCACACGATACAAGTCAGAACAGCTCAGCTGAAGGCAGTGGAGCAAATCAATCAATACTGGCTAAGGGTTTTGTCGCCAGTCAGTGTTTTGATGGGAAGACAGAAAAGGGACACTTCACTGTCATGTACTGAAAAACATTGTGTGTCTTACTGGGTCAGGCTAAAGACTGCCCTTTGGAAAAGAAAATAAAATCACTGCCTCTTGGCTAAGCAAAAGAATTGTGCAGTTTTGAGTACAAACAATAGAGCCTTTGAACTAAAGATGTGCAGGCATGAAACTGTTTATTTATAGGGAAAAATGACCCACTTCTCTGGGAACATGACCCAATTTAATCTGCTAGAAAAAAAAATTGAAAAGCTATTTGACCTAAATTTTCTGAAGCAAAAAGGTGTGTGGCAAACAGGGAACTGTCCATAGAGTTCATGAGGCAGCATCATTTACAGGTCACTTGCTCCATGAGTCAGACAGGATTTTGTTTCTTTTAATAGGCTGTGATTAGAAACATTACCTGAAGAACTTCCACAGAGCTTTGATCTGTCATGTCACTCGCTTGCAGCTGTCTTAGGGATGCAACTACATTGTAAACACCAGTATCACTTAAGTACAAACAGAATCTCAGGACTGCCCAAGATAACATTTGGTGATAATAAAGCACCTTACTGAAACCAGTTTGCAAAGACAGGAAGACTTTGATTAAGAATTCAGTTAAGAGATTAATTTCAGTATGAACTTCTCAAGAACTCCAACTACAATACCACAGTCTTTAGAAATAGGCAGAAGAATTATAATTTCATTAGCTTATTTGATCATGAAGTGGAAATTTCATGGACTCACTAGGTATGAAGAAATTCATGCTTTTTTAATTCACTTTTTAAAATCTGTTCTGAGAAGAGACCTGCTTTGACTTTGACCTATTTGATGTTCTCTCCGTGTTTATTAACATATCGAATCACCAGAGACTGTCAAAAGTGAGTCACTGCAGAAATACTTCTTTACAATACTCCAATGGCAAATCTTCCTGTGCACTCTCAATGTGAATATCAATGCTACAACTTTAGAGAATTGTATGGGTGGCTTGTAGTCTTCAAAATATGTTGGCATTTTTTGTAAAAAGCCCAGACATTTCCATGTCTTTTCTTGAGTAAATCAAAGCTAGATAAAGAAGGCTTGGTGGACATCTCTATTTTCAGTCTACAGAAGTGCAAATGCAGAATGAGTCATAGTTTCCTTCTCTTTTGCCCACAGAGTTATGAAGGGAACACAGATTTGGAACAAAGAACAGTATGAGAAGACTGTCAGCCAAGTTAGCAGTAAAGCTGAGTATATGAGAAAACAAAAGAAAAAAAAGGCAGGTAATGATACCATCACACTGAGATCTATACATTTGATAGAGATGCATTCATCGTCTTGGCCATTTCAGCATTTACTCAATGATCATTCCTTTTTATAAATCTGTGATAAGTAGAATTTTTTTTTTCTTCTAATTAATTTTTTTGCTCATTATTTTGGTGACACTTTACATTATCTTGATTCGACACTCTGCAATGCATCTGGATGGGTAGAAAATAACTCACTGGGAATTTGAGAAGTAACTACAGAAAAATACTGGAAAGTAAATTAAGACTGGAGAATACCCCTATAAGGACGTGGTATTCAGAGGTGTGTTGACTTTAAGCTTTTATTATGTCCCAGTAATTCTTCCTTTCTCAGCAGTTTACCTTGCTGCATTTTTCCTTGTGGTATCATAACACTTCAGCTTTAACTGCTTGGTTCAGTGGGTATTATTAGGATTTTCACTGCTGTAATACTGTATAGAATCATAATCTCTCCTGTGGAAGGCATGTAATAAAATACAGCAGCATGCTAGAGAACAACAGATTTTTACTTTGTAGAAGTTTTCTTTAATGGAGAATACACTGTGTGATTCATTCAGCCACTGAACACAACTTCAAATTATAAATGTATAATTGTGTTTATGTGGAATATACGTGGCCTGGGCTGGCTTTAGCGGTTAACTCCACTCTATAGTACAGAAACTCTTAGAAGTCACACCAGTCTGTTGAGCAATCTGGGACATGCTTACTTATCCAGATCTTTAAAAACTTGCAACATTGGCAGAACAAGATCGCACTTATCTCAAACACGAAAATAGAGAAAAGAACAAAATGCTTCCAGCCCAGGTGTGCATGTCAAAAGTAAAAAAAGACTTATGAATGTCATCATATCAAATTTTCTCCTTTCATTTGCAAAGATTTTCAGATACAAGATAGCTTTCAGTATCTGTCCAACCTGTCTGACTGAGATGCTTGCTCATTCTGATGAGATAATTATCTAGTAGTATCAATTTTGACAGTAATTCTCGGCAGAGAAATGGTTGATTACAGAATAATTTATTTTTTCAGCATCTGTAGTGAATATAAGATTGTAATCTAGGTACAGAGTTTAATACTCCTAAACTAACAATAGCTCTTTAACTAATATTTGAAGTTATTTGTTGTTTTCTTCACATTACTCATCTTCAGATTTGCCCTTATACTATCTGGGGTGCTAAGCACTACTTATATGTCATAGTGACAGATTTACAGCCTTGATTACCCGTAGCTTTCCTAGTCATCAGCAGTGTGCATTTGAATATGAACCTTTCACAACAGACACTTCTTATTTACAGACAGCATGTGGCTTAACATGGCCTTTTTAATCTGAGGAATTTAACATTAGAAATTGAAGCTAATTAAGTAAAGATAAGAGCACTGCTGGTTATTATACATTTGGAAATAAATGAGACATGAAATTAGTGTAATATTGGATTGTTGAAACTAAGTTTTTAGTTTTAAGGTAAAGTAAAACTTTAAAATGAAGAATGTAGCCAGTGCAGAAGCTAAAAACATGTTCAGACTTTCTGCTGACAAACACTAAAAACAGAGAGTCTTGTGCTTTTAGAGAAGTTTCTTATTAAAGAGTGGTAGTTAGAAGTGCTTGGCTGACCACAGCCTCTGTCTTCAAGGTCACCTGTACGTCCATTCCACACTGCTCTTCTGTCTCTATGCAGGTAGTTCAGCTTTGTTTGCTGTTGTCATTATGGTACTACTACCTGCATCACCATGTGCTGCCCAGAGACATCCAAATTGCAGGACAAATATCTGAGTTTGAATTTGGCTCTGAATTTTTATTTTATTAAAAATAGCTATTAGCAATGAATAGCTATTCATTTCATTGAATATTCTATTTATTTGAAATTGAAATTATTTTTTATTCATGTAAGGTGTGATTATTTTAAAATTATTAGTGAAAATAATCAATTTTATTTATTTATTTTTTTAAACATACTGCCTGGTAGAATTTATTTATATATAACTTTTGTAAATGAAGCATAAAATGTCGTTTTTGTTTCAGAGGAAAATAAAAAATATATATATATACTGAGTACGTCTGGAATAGAGTTTGTAGATCCAGTCTTACAATGCTGCAAAATTTGTCAAAGAACAGTGATTCAGCTCTCGGCTTCGTAGCATGGAATTAAATAAAATTATGAATAAAAAGATGTTCTCCCTCTATGCGTGGAAAACATAAAAAATAAGTTAACATTCTGCATGTGTTCTAAATTGCCTTCTAGAATCTAATAATGTCCTTAACGACATAACAGTATGACTGCTTAACAGCACTTATTTTCTGTTGTTACTTCACTGTTCAGTTTTTGGCCAAATGCTGATTCCTGAACAGAGTGCAGATAACACTGCTTAGTGTGGAATTGTAGTAAGTTCCTTCCCACTCTCATGTTTGGGAAGAGAAATACTGTAGATGCTGTGGGAATCTTTTAGCAAGTTTCACTAGTCTTAATTTTTGTATCTTATTTGATTTGCTTGGGGCAATTAGCCCTTCATCCTGCTGAGTCCTGACTCTCTCCATTCTTCTGAAAATAATCACTTGTCTTATGGTAGTTAATTTAGATTTTGTCCTGTCTGTCTTTGGAGCTACTGTCTCTTTGAGCACTGAATCATCAACAGCCAGTCTCCATGACCTCCTTTTCAGTGCAGAGGTTTACCTCTTCATTCCAAACACATCCCAAGCTTTTCCTCTCTGATTTTTTTTTTTTTATTTTTTATTTTTTTTCCAAATCCTTGTTCCAGGACAGAGCCCTGAAAATCAACAATTCTGGTCATTGTTTATTGAGGAGGAAATGAGATCCTTTCCCCTGCTTCCATCTGGAAGGAGAGGTGCTGTTGGTTCCCCAAAATTCTTTT
Organism: Coturnix japonica; assembly: GCF_054131305.1. Taxonomy (NCBI): domain Eukaryota; kingdom Metazoa; phylum Chordata; class Aves; order Galliformes; family Phasianidae; genus Coturnix; species Coturnix japonica. The sequence goes on along the minus strand of NC_140702.1, from coordinate 54,784,621 downwards.
AATGAATATTCCAGCACGTTCCATGCTTCACAGACAGAAATCCTTTTTACTTAACTGTCTTCCTCCTTTCCAATCGGCTTTACTGTTATCCTACTGTTTACCGTTTGGGCAGCTCTCCCAGATGACTGGTCTGAAAGCAGAAAGAAACAAGCACTGATTCTGTGGTTTCCAGAAGAGGCCAGGACTCCTTATTGCATATTTCATACAGCTGTGCTTTCTTGGCTATCTCTCTCACTTCCCTAGTTAAATCCCAGTCTTTTTTTCTCCATTAGCACATATGGATTTCTGAGATGATCAAGTCAAAGGCTTGTACTCACTTGTTAAGAGGAAATAATTTTGGAAGTACTTTGCAGTGAGTTTGTAGGTTTCTGAGTTTGTGTGCATGGGGACTCAGAATTCCCCTGTCACTTGAAAGAATAGATGCTTCTATTTTATGCCTTCTTCATTACTGATAGGCTGAAATTCACACTAAAGTTTTAAAATAGATTATCAATACCAAAATTACACCTATAACTATTAAGATATGTAGTATTTTTCTGGGCTCTGCAAAGGCAATATGGGTTTTACCTATGTGACTCTGTACATACCTGTGAGTAGATGTCTGAGTATTTTGATTCATAAATTTAAAGATACTGATGCCTTAATATATATGTATTTCAAGCCATGAAATTAATTATGAGGATGAACAGCCAATCTCTGCAATATCATTTCCAATCAGACCTTAAATCAGTCTCAGAGTATGTTTGAGATTGAGAAATCATGTATGCATGTCTGGTACATTTTTCGGATGAGTAGCTCAAGTTTTATTTGTATTGTCCAAGGAGAAAACAAGAGGCTCTCAAATCTGTTTGCTTAAGTTGTAGCAGTGTAATTCTCCTTAATAGGCTCTAAGAGAAAATAAGACATTTTGCTATCATTAATACTAACAGGTAGATGTTCAGTTTCAGAATTCTTGTGGATAAAATTAGACACTATAATCTCAAATGTATCAAAGAAGAATTTTAATGAAATGTAGTTTTGTTTTTATAAATATATCTTCCTGTGACTTTGCCATAATTCCTCAATTTGTTTGCACAAAGCAAAGGATTTAGAGCCCCTTACCCTACATTTGGAAGTGCATGGTGAGCAAAAGAAAAGTGTTAAGGAAGACTGTAGCTCTGTGAATTCTCACAGTTGCCTGCTAGATATCTCTGAAAATTCTTCAGAATTGAGGTGTTTTATTTGATAATTATGAGCATGTACTTCAGAAATTAGAATTCTGATTTCACCAAACTTACTTCATGCAATGAGGAATTGTTAGTGTGACTTAATTTCACAAGATTTTTTATTAAGAATGAGGCGGCTCTCCCTGTCTAGATGTCTGCCCCCATCTCATCCCTACCTTCCAGCCTCTTTTGTGTGCAGAAGACAATCCAATTGCATCTCAAGACAATCCAATTGCATCTCAAGACAATCCAATTGCATCTCCTGACACCTGATAGCTGCGTTTAGCTTCAGTTTCTAGATCACTTATTTTTCAGTGGATCCAGCAAAAATAGTATAGGAAGAAAATATGATTTGAATTATACCCAAAGTTTGCATTCTAGTTGTAAGAGGACCACATTTACTATGAACAGTACTGCATTAAGAGAAATAGGAGAGCAAAGAATAACAAAGTTTTGAACTGTGAGTGTAGGTTCCTTCTATAGCACTGACCATGGACTGACTCTCCCACACATGACAACAGCACTTTTTGTAGATTAGGCTGTTTAAGGAGGCTCCATGCTGGACAAAATCAGGAAATGTTTTAATACAACCTCAGCGTTTGGTATTGGATGATCTGTACAGGCATGCCAAGTTCACACCTGTTCTAGTCCTGGAGGTTGAGAGATGATGACAGAATTAACAGAGCTCTGTGCAGCTAATTGCCTGCTCTGAATTTATCTTGAAAGGATGGTATATACAGCTTTACTATGACTATGTGAGAGAGTTTTACAAAACATGGATGACCTTTTCTTGGCCACCTTGCTGTAAAAAGTTTCCTTCACTGCAAAAAGTCACAGTTAAAGTTCAGTTCATAAAATGCCCCAGAAGCATCACCTAAACGGTTACTTCGTACAGCTGTATGTGTTAATAGCTTATGAAATATTTAATGATACATTTTTAATAAATCAAAACTTTATTGTAACTGAAAAGAAACAATTGTCTTACTTTCATTTATAGTATGATACCCTACATGACTTGGGAATAAATAGTTCTTGCATTGTGTAATTATCTAGTTACGTTAGGGGTGAAAGGGGATTTGATTTCCACTGAAATTTCAGGTATTAGCTTTTTCTGGAATGCGATGATAACTAGATAAAGTATCAGTCTGTGCAAGGATGTAGACAACAGTTCATGGATTTTAAGTCCCAAAAAGGATAATGTACTCTGACCTCCTCTATAACATAAGCATTATAATTTCACACTGCAGTACTTTCTCTGAGCCTCCAACACATCCTTGTGCAGTACTGAAACTGCTTTAATAAATTCTGAAGTCTTTTTTTGGCACAGAACAGAAAGTGGAAGTTAGTAAGAGGGAAGATTACCAGTCCTTTCACTGTCTCACTGAAATAAGTGACAATTTTGTCTAATAAATTACAGCCAGTATCCAATTTCAGAGCAGAGCTCCATGTAATATTCTGAAATCCTGAGTGGTGTAGAAGGTATGTGCAAAATATAAATATTGTAATTTATTTTAAATTAATGAGAAATATTACGGAATATTACAGCTGAGAATCCTTGCAAGTGATTCACTAACATTTTCTTTCTGTATTGCTTCTAACACCATGAAGACAGAGCATACCTGATTTACTGGTAGCATTCTACTTGTGCTCTAAATGTGTGTTTCTATTTGATATTATTTGTCTATGCCAGAGAAGGCCTTTTAGTGTACACGATGTCTCCGGAATGTAATGATGACAGCTGATTCAGCTTATCTGCTGGGTTAAGTTACTCTTCATGAGCCTGAAGAGCTCCATGTTTTTTCTTGATTTCTGTCTTGCTTATTTCTCAGCTGTTAACTGACTTGAATTCATGCACTTGCTCCCAAGCATTCATACAACTGGATTTTACTTTTGTTTTCCGTCTGTCTTCATTTCCTCAATTCTTTCATCTTTATCCTGGAACAGGGAGTTGGTAGAAGAGAAGACTTGCAATAGAATGTGCAATGCAGGCTAACAACTTTATTCTGAGTACTTTTTTCCTGATGAGTGATGGGTACATCTGTCTTAGTTGCTCCAGGGACAGCACAAGTTACCTGAAAGATAATTTAGATAATTTCAGAGAAAGTGTTGTTTGTATCCCTACCACTCAGTCTTATCTTCCCTTTGGTAGAACCCTTCCTCAAAGGCATTATCAACTACATTCAATATGCTACTTTGCTTTTAAATCTTCATAGAATATGTGAAGACCGAACAGACAGAAGATTGTTGTGGCAAAAAGTAATTTGCCCATAAACTTCCCTGGGAGAATCTGTACATGTCTGTACTGTGTAGAATCAATTGGTGTGATTCTGACAGAGGCCAGTGATGAAAAAGTACTATGAACTATAATGCTCAGATGTGTCTGTGAATTTAAATGAATTTGGATTTGGTCTACTGCATCATTAGTCCCTAACATCTTCTCTTCGTTCTGTTGGTTCATAGCTATCCATGAAAAGTACAAGGGCAGTCTGTACCTCAACTTTATCCAAATATGAACAAAATTGAAGGGAGGTCTGGCAAACTGACACAGTATTGATGCTCATATTTCTCTAGCGTAAAAATTTGTAGGTGTGGACAAGCTCACCTGAGTGTGACTAGATTGCAGGCCTGCAGATAAGATATTAGTGGCTCAGTAATATTTGTAGATGATGGGAAGTTTCAAGAACTCTGAATGTACATTGTTTTAGAAAAAGAACTGCTCTTTGAAGAAAGGATTCTCATCTTAGAGGTTGAGATCCTCAGGCAAATTGCCAGCTGAATACATCTGGTCTCACTACTTCCAGAAGTGATTTTTTTTCTTTTTCTTTTTTTTTTTTTTTTTTTTCCCCTGGGATATATTGAGCTCTGAAGCATGCTAAAAATAAGTTGGAAGTGTTACTATCCTTCTCTTAATTACTATCTTTTCTGGACCATATCCCCATCCCTTTGCATTTTTACACAAGCACAGAGTACATAAAATGCATCTGAAATGTGCCATCAATCACTGAATAGACTAAATTCCTTCACTCACTAGACTAAATTTGGACACAGGCACAGAACTGGGGATCTGTAAAATATAAGAGAAGGACTTCTGAGTAAGTTACAGAAGGGCAACTGTGTTCTACTGATACCCATTACCATGCAATTACACTCTAAGTTCAGTGTGGTTCTATTGTAATTTTTATATATTTTCATTACAATTAGTTAACAAATTCATGAGGATAATAGAAATCCTATTTGTAATTATGCTACCACATAATAATTAGTATACAATTATTCTGAAATTCTAGTACATTTGCTTCAAGACATTTGCTATAGCTTTTTTTTCTCCCTTGAGTTGCTACATCTGAAATAATTAACAGGAGAGAAGACAGTCACAGGAATATTTCTGTGTCTGGATTTCTTAATTTCCCCATCAATCCAGGTTCTTATCTCTGAAAATGAATACTAATGTGCTATGCTTTTACTTTAGAAACTCCACATTTTATCCAATATTCATCTTTGTTATTTTTATTTGCATTTCTGACTTAAGAATATGTGTTAATTTGTTTCATAGTTATTTGGGCTTTGAAGACATTTATAAGCAGCATGAATTATAGGAAGTGAAGAATTCAGAATTCTGCCTGAATTAAAGAGTGAAATGCAAAGTTGAGATATTTATGAAAATGCATCCTCCAGGATTTAACTCAGAAACATATTTAAACAGGATGTAGCAATTATTTGGAACTATAAATAATAAGTTTAAATCCTGGTTGCTCTTGTACATCCTAATTCCTCTGCAATTAGTGAATGTGTATTAGGAAATATAGCTGGTTAAACAGAAAAAAAGAAAAAGAAAAAGAAAAAAAAACCCTCATCCCCACAGCCAAACTTTCCCAAGCATAAGAGAAGGAACACCTAAAAATTAAACTCTAAAAAAAGAAGCAATCTTAATATTTAGATATCTCTTGGCCATTGCTGTCAGAGAAACATAGTTACAAGCCAAATAATTTCCCATTTTATCCTCTGTCTTATGGTTAGTGCAGGATTAGCTACCAAAAGGAAATACCAGTCTGCTGAGACAATGAAACTGAGGACAGCCTGTGTGAATACTGTGGATACTTCAAGATATTCCCTACAGTTATGACCCTTCTGTCATATTTTCCATCTTCCACTGATTCTTCTCATTCTGAAGTGAAACAGTCAAAATCATGATGGCACAAAGGAGCGCTGAGCTGAGGTATCTTTATTTTTCTTATCTCTTTCATATGTCCCTGTCTAGCATGGGGAAAAGCCATCTTCTGAGTTCCTAACTTGTCTGTGTATCCTTAAGGTGAGTGGTATGAGTGTTGCGAAAGGCCAGCCTAGGCGAGAACAACAAAGGATGAATGTATTCACACTCCAAAGTGTGTCATTATTGAAAAATGAAGATGAAGGATACAGCCTGTAAAATACAGGTACATTCTGATGGAAACTTAACCAAATATGTTTTGATTTCTTGAAAATGATTGGTGCACGAATGAGGGCAAATGGGATGGGAATTTAAGTCCTAAAAAAAAAAAAAAAAAAAAAAAACCACTAATAGAAGAGTTAAAAAAAAATAAAAATTGTTCCCATTTTAAATTTTTATTTAAAAAAATCTTCTATGTTGATTGAACAATAAAAACTTTAAAAGTGCATAGAGAAGGAAAAGATGCATCATGTTTTAAAATAGATGTTCTGCTCCCCCCCCCCCCCCAATTTCATTGAAAAGCAGATTCCTCTTAAGTAAATTGCACTTTGAAATCTAAAACTTTGCTAGTAGTATAACATCCATATTCAAGCTACGTGGTTCACCTTGTGCTGGGAAAAGGTGAATTTTAAATCATGAAGCATATTGTAAAGTATCCTCATTTGTTTAATGTGTTTTTATCTCTTATGATCACATCATCCCTGATTCAATTAGCTCAATGATGACTCCTGGGTTTTCTTCAGATTTACTGCAGTAGGGCTTTTCTTTCTGGCATATCTGATATGCAGAGGAGTTGCCTCCTGTCATTTCATTCAGAGACGGATGGAAATGCTAATTTTCTAGGGAGGAAATCTTTGTCTGCAGTTTTATTAGTAATATGACTCCACATTATCTTACAGGTGTTTTTCAGTGGTGAGGTTAGACTCCATCTCAATCTGATAAGGCATTCCTAATAAGAGCAAATTAGGCCAGTACTCACAAAAAGAATAAAGTGCCATATGTCCTGACTTTTCATAGTGATCATTAAGACCTAGGAGAATATGTAGACAGTGTATTCAGTGCTGAGGAAAACAAAGAAAGTCTTCATGAAGCAATTACAGTTTTCTAACAAACAGCTAATTAGGACCAAGATATTAGGTAGTTTGGTTAATATAAGAAGAGAAAGAATATGTCTGTAAGCAGAGAACTTTGTAAACTGATCTCTGTTCTCAGTCTGGGCAGTTTATTTTTATGCATGATCGTAACCAAACATGATCTGTCTTGCTATATTCAGAAACAATTATATACCTTTAATTACCTCCCTCTGTTTTTCAACACTTTGTAAAGATTTTGTGAAGGATTTATTTCATTGTTTGTTGCTTTTTTCTTTTTGTTTCTATTATTTTTTATTTTGTATGTAGATTGAAGCGTTCCCCATCACACAGACCTTGTTTACAAGCAACATGTCAAAAGGCAGTTTAAGCCTGTGAGCCATCCATTATTGCTTAAAACAGAAATCTGAAGGAAATAAATATTCAAATCATACACTATAATTTCATAAACATGAAATTGTAAAACACAAACACAGTGGTGCTGCAGATAAAGATGTAAAAATTTATTCCAGTTATTAATGACACACAATTTGAGAGCAAATGCTGCTGCCCCTCAGTGGCTTATCTATGAAACAGAATCGCCATTATCAAATGTCTTCTATACCAGAGCTTGTGTTCAGTCAATGCGTTTTGTTTAACGTTTCTTACATGTTAGAATTTTATTTTAAAAAATGAATAGAACACCCTTTTTTCTGAAATGCAGTTTTTTTTTTTTGCTCTTTACATTGACTGCTATAAAATGGCACAACAATTCAACCTATAATATAAAAAAAAATGGACAGAATATGGAAATATATTTTTGTAAGGGAGTTCCGTTCCATTTAGTTTTCTCAAGCAGAACAAACAGTAAATAGTAGAAAATCTTTTAAAATAATTAAATGTAAAAACCTTGCAAACACTGGGAATATTCGTTCCTTTCAGGCTGCAGTGGAGCACAAGGACTACAAAATGTGCTATAAATATAACTTAAGAAAAAGGTAAATGCAGGTTGCAAAAGTCAATTATTTCAGTTTTCAGCAGGGGAGAAATTTACTAACACAAGCATTAAAAACAAATGTGCGATGGAATATATGCAGTAAGCTGTGCATAACACAGCTTTTGGAAGGCTGAGGGCTAATGCAGACACTTAGAATCAGAGCAAATTATTCAGAAGCACAGGAAAAATAGTGGTTTTCTGAAAGAAAAGGCTTTCTTTTTGGAAGAACTGTTTTTCTGCTTGGAAAAGAAAACACATTTAAATGAAGGATGATGGTGCTATTTATCTTTAATTTTTTTATTATGAGAACATTATTCAAAGGGAGATTTATTAACAAAAGAATTGCATTTCTCCCCTAATTAACTCTAGGGACAGATTAAAGCTTAGTTTTATAGCTTCCAGGAAAGTACAGCATATGTGAGAGTCAGTGTGATCTTGTGGTACCATTATTGTTTCTATTTAGATCATTACTTCCATATACACTCTAGTTAAGAGCTGAATTATGAAAACTTGTTTAGAATCAGATGTGACACAGTTCATTTTTCAGATGTTTTATATTCTAGGCAACTTACTTGTTCTCTAGCACTGAAATGCTAAATTTTAAATTTGAAGAAATGGGGATTGTTTTTACACTTGTTGTAAGCACCTTGTAAAAATGTTAGATATGGACAAAGAAAGTAAAGTGAAAGGAAGTAAATCAATGAAGAACCTCAGTTTTGAATCTGGTCTCTGACTGTGGCTCATTCCCAGAACTGTTTTTTGAGAACTTTAGCAATAGCATTAGTTATACTTGATTCAGATGAGTACTCACCAACTTTCTAGGGTAACAGTATATGTTCTCAGCAAATAAAAGGTTGCTTTATTACAGCAGAGCAATATAATTGGGATTATATATGGTCAATTAAGGTGAAGTTGTAGAGAAAAAAGACATACTGCAGGAGCTTACTGATTCTTTAGGAAAAATAGATGAAAACTTACAGTCCTCTTAAGTTTCTCAAGCTTCTATCTTTTTGTCAGCTCTGCAGTGATCATTTTCTAAGCAATATATATATATTTTTTCACACGGTCTAAAACCAGTGGTGTGATTAAGCACTGTTTATTCATGTACTGGATAACTGAAGCCCGAAAATTACTGTCCATGCTCTTGCCAAAGAGCTAAAAAGATATGGTAGACTTACAGCTTTAAACATCCATTGCCCTGTTTTGGTGAAAATTTTATCAGTGCTGACAGGACTACTAAATTCCAAAAACTGCTCAGGAGAACTGCCCCCTCATCAAGGCCATTGCTCCAAACTCAGTTGTTCTTCTCTTTGCAACCCCTGTGGCATATTATTGGATGAACCTTCTCTGACTGTGAGCAATTTTTGCACTTTGGAATATACTGATTTGAGCCCCAGCTTCAGTCATTGATTTGAACTTAATCTGCATGTTGCATCTTTATTGTATTGCCATGATTCATTTAAAAGCAAATGCTTTAGAGCATGGCTGGCTGGCATTCACTGTAGGGTGGGCAGCCAGAAAATGAAAACACTCCAGTGCTGTTTTTTAGGGCTTATGTCTGGAAGGGAAAATGGCTAAAAACATTATAATGTCTCCCTGCTATTCAGAGTTTTGACTGCTTTAGCTAGAGGGGCTGGATTCATGATCCATTTAATGTTTCCTGGCCAGCATCTAGTTGGTGCATTATGTTCCATGTCTCTTTCCATTAGCTGAGCTCTATATGATGTCAATTGAGAAAAGATGTAGCTGTACATTATAAAGTCCTCGTCATGGTATGACAATGGCAGTTATGGGGGCCTTTTACTTTCTACCAATGTATATTTTACCATTATATTTCATGCCTTTGGCTCAGCTGCAGTGATAGTAAAGAATTAAGCTATAGTCCAGTTTGAATTTTAATTTTTCTCCCCAAAAGGTTACATAAGGGAGCACTTGATAGATGGAAAATTCATTCCCTTTGATTTATTAAATGTAGGACAGTAACCCCAATAGCAGATTCGACAACTTCATGACTATTTCCCTTTGAAATAAAAAAGAAGTAAAACTGAAATATTTCAATAAAGTAGAAATCATATATTGTCAGAATGATCTTTTTCTTTATTTAATGGTGTCACTGAGAAGGCATTTCTGATGTTAGCAAATTAAAGATGGTAAAAAGTGAAGGAAATAAAAATCTTCTGATATACATGGTTACTCCTGTATTTGGAAATCCTGTAATGTGATGTGGGAGCGTGGAAAAGTAGTATCTCTTTTGATAAGAACTGAAGGCTAATTTAATGAATTGGATTAAACATAGATTAAAAATGCACCAGAAACAGGATCACAACAGCTGTTCAGTTTGCAATACTATTTTGTGCTCATATTTGTTAGCGTGGATATAATGTGGATTAATAATCATAGCATGTGATACAGACAAATCTGAAAGAGAAGAAAAAATAATTTGGATGAGATCTTAAAGTCTATGCACACTGGATGACCTACATTTGTGCAGGATGGATAAAACATTATACATAGGGATGCCAGGCAGCTATGGTTCTGCTGGAGGAGCCAAGCAAAGTGCCTTAAAAGATATCACATTTCTCGCCAGAGGAAACTAGAACCTAACTTTAAAGGACAAGAAATTTCACCTGAATTTGGAAGAACAAAAAATATTTGTTCATACTAGTCTTCAAAATGTTATGGAAATAGTATGAGAATTTTTTTTATTGATCAAATCCAAAGTCCTTTGTGAAATGTACTAGGGAAAGAACATAGTAGTATCTGTTTGGAGTTAAAAAAGTTTTTACTCTGAAAGGCTGGTTTCAGTTCACTGCAGTTTTGTTTGTCCTTTACCTTGCAGGCTGATACTTTGCAGACTCATGTGCAGAAGGCAACAATTTTGTTTAAAAATTAAAATAAAATAAAATAATAAAAAAAGCCAAAGGGGGCAGAAATACTGTTATATGAAAAGAAGAAACCAAGCATTTCTTAAAGAAAACAGGCATGCCACAGAGGTAGAAAGAGCATGTGTAGGAGAAACAGTTTTACAGGAAGGGTATATGTGGAGAAGAGGAAGGTAAAGTAAAGCTGCTAGTAAGGTGTTCATAAAACATTGGGTCACTCTTCCTATCTTGCATGTAAACATAATATCCTGTGCACATTTGTAATTATATGAAATGTTTTGAGAAGGAAATGTCTCACACAAATCACTACAAAGGCTGCTTAATTTCATTTGTTGGTTCATCGGCAATAGTAAAATACTGTGTTTCTAAGAAGTTCATGCAAAAAGTTATGTCATAGAATTCTTTAAGCTTTTATATTTCCCCACTGCTTTTTATTTCAAAATAAAATGAGATCCCTATTGTCTCCAGGTGGAATAGATGTATGTAATTAATGACTACATTTTTCTCCTCTTATTTATAACTTCCCACAGATTTGCATGATTATAGCAAAATAAAGCCTCTAATTAACTCTTCAGAGTTAGTAGGTTCTAATTTCACAGTTTCTTTGCAGGTTGGTCTCTCCTGTCCAGTCCAAGTCTGCAGTTCTTTAGTAATGCTCTGCCTTTATGTCTGAGCTGAAGCTCATGTGAATCATACAAACAGCTGGAATTATTCTGAATTAATTCTGAAAATAGATTATTAGCCTCTAAGACTTTTCAGAAGATCTGTGCTGTTACTAGGCTCTCCAGCTATTATCTTTGGGACAGAAGCAGATTGTTACAGAACTCAAAAACTCCTAGTATCAGAAAAGATCCTGCAAATCCAACAGGAAAATTTAAAATGCATGTAAGAAATGAAAAAATACTATAGTAAGATGCATACCTGAAGATCCACGAAACTGTGAAACTGCTGTTACTGTGGATCTTAAAGAATGTCTATAACTGTGAGAATGTTTACTTTAAAAAAGTAACCTCATTATCAGTTAAAAGAGATTATGCATTCCCTCCTTCCAGGTTTTTCTTGTGTCTTTGGTATGGAAGCATTCTCAGCAGCACAGTATTTTCTAAAAGTAGTGGACAAATGAAGATTTAAGAACAGTTAGCTGCCTTGTTGCCATGGTTACCATGAGTAATCGACACTGATTGCTGAATACAGTAAAATAGAAACAGAATGTACCATTTTAAAGAGGGTAGGTCTATAATATTTAAAAGTAAAGAAACACTCAAAGATTTTAGATTGATTTCCTTACTCAATACAATTCCCTGCAAAATGTATACTCTATAGGTAATGAAAATATGAAAAAAAAAATGACTCCATCATTTTAAAGTGGTTTTAGATAATCTTCAGTACTTTAGCTGGATGTGTATGTGCATGTGTGTGTATGCACATGTGAGTGAATACACAGACACTGTTATAAAGTAGTAGACAAATAATGTCCTTTATTCCAGATACTGATAATGGCATAGAATTTCATCTATATTCTGTGTGGTGAAATGGCTTGGTTATTATTCTGGATTATAGGTAACTTATGGAGCCAGGTTATCTGTGTTCAAGAGTTCTGCACCATGCTGTCATTTCAGATGAAACATAAATAAGGTGATTTACTTAAATATAACAGAAGTAACAAATGGGGAAATGTGTATCTCCATATAATTTGAATATCAAAAGCAACAAATTTTTGAGTTTGAGAAAGTAGAATACAGAGTGTGATTGAATTTTCAGAAGAACAGCACTTATTTTTGCTGTTTTATTGTTTCTTTCTTTTAAGGTTTAGAAGGCTTGGACAGAGATCAAAGTAATTTTAAACATTTTACTCTCTAAACTGTATTTAACCCTTACAATTTATGCATTATGAACTAAGCTAGAGCTGATTCTTATTTAAGGCTGAGAGATGGGCAGGTACAATGGACTTGCACCTCATTTCTCTATGATTTCCTTCAATGATAAAAGGTTTTGCAAGAGCTATTTATCCCCAAGTCAAAATGCAGGTTCCAGTGAGATTGTTTTTGTACTTGGTTAGTGCAGAATGTGGATTTCTGTAGCACAGTAATCTTTTATTAACTGTTAACTTACTCACAAGTGAACAATAATAAACAAATAATATTTGGTCCAATACTTCTACTGAGGGAGCTCAATTTTCTAGGCTTGTGTGACTGTTTTTAGGTACTGAATGTCTGAAAGTTCAGCTCCTGGAAAGAAAGAAAAAAAATATTATTATTATTATTTTAAGAATGGAACATGCTGGCTTTTGGGTAAAAAATCCAGCTTCTTAGGTGACAAAAATAAAGCATCATTAGTGGGTGTAGAAGTTAAATATCAATAGTCTTATTAAATAAAAAACATAGTATGGATTCACACTAAACCACGCCATTTTCTCTTGTTATGTCATGCACTTGGCACAAGTTAAAATGCAGCTTTGGCAAAATATATTTCAGTAAGAGAACTCAACATGAAATAACAATCAATGTGGGCAAAAAAAGAATGAAGTGTAATCACTGAAAGGCAGCTACTCAGAGCCAAAAAACAGTCAAAAAACTTAATTTTGTTAAAATGGAAGTTTTTACCAAGAACGGGGATGTTCATATGAGATACCAGTGAAACAATCAAGAACTAATACAAGTTAATATTATGAATTGCCCTGACAGCAAGTAAAAAATAAATACATTTAAAGAACATTTATATTAATAGTATTAATTTCTGGTGAAAATAATTACATGTTAGGAGGAAATTCTGTATTCAGAGGGAGGTGAGGCACTGACACAATGTGTCCAGAGACTGTGAATGCCTCGTCCCTGGGGTGGGGTGCTGGGCAGCCTGATCTAGTTGCTGGTAACTCTGCTCATGTCTGGGGGTTGAAGCAAGATGGTCTTTAATTTCAGTTTTCAGACAAGCCATTCTACAACTCTACGATAAAAATTTACTCATATACTCAGTGGAATAGGACCTAAACTCTCTATCCCTCAACTGTAGTGACTACACAACTTTGAGAGTGAAAGCCTTCACTTTGTCTCTTAGCTTTCTGTTGAACATGGATAGTTATCACAGCTCAGATTGGACCATATCCATGTCTTTTTTTCTTCAGTATTATTGTGTAGGAGCCATGAGTGTGACATATCTTGACCATTTTTAGACTAGCATTGAAAGGACAGCTTGTTTTGCCTGTAAATCAGTTCTAGTGAAATATTAGTTTTCATAGTGAAAAAATACCTCTGGACTGATTTTTGTTTTTTATTTTTTTAATTGCAAGCAAGAAATTGTCACTTCTGAGCTGCTTTCCACAGTATCTTTCTCCATGCAAGTAGTAATTGAAAAACACAAGGAGATGAGAGTGAATCCTCTAAGGAAAATGGAAAATTCTCTTACTCTTCAAAGGCAAAGCTGAATTGAACTGCTACTGTAAAAGCTGCACAGATAGAACCTCGGCTGGTAAGAAGCCTGTGGGTTTTTTATTTTGAAGTTCTGTGTACGTGGTTATTTTTTTTTTTCCCCTTAGTACAGATGATAGCATTTTCTGCCTATTATTTTCCTGATTAAAATTATGTTTGTCTATCATGCTTCTCAGTCATATATCTAGAAAGTGATACGTACTGTTCAAAAAAGAAATACTACAGTTGTTGATGGGTAAATTTGCATTGAGTGTCCTCTGTCAGTGGGTGTTTAATTCCAGATAAAAAAAATAAAACAACAAAAAATATGCACAGTCTCACTGTATTATTGCTTTTAGTTTTCTGCCAAAGATGCCTAATAAAAAAGGTCAAGGTATCATTAAAGCATAGACAGAATTTTGCTGAATGACATAAAACTGTCAGAGATGCTGAGCTTTGATGTTCCATTAAGTGATCGATGTAGATTACTGACTTTTGGCTAAATGCTGCTCAGCTCCATAAGGTCAATATTTGTTAGTTCATTGGTAGAATAATTAATCAATCAATACAGGATGCTTGAAGTCAGGATTTTTTTATTTTTATTTTTTTAATTTTTATTTATTTATTTATTTTTTGCCAAGACTGCATGCCTGGTATTACTAACTAAAATTATTTTACAGCATCTTTGGATCCCTGTATACAGAATTTATTTGTGACCATCAAATTTCAAGTAGAAGGAAGAAAAAAATAATAATCCAAGTGAACAGCACTTGTAACCTTGAGCTCCTGGAAGGAATAACCTCTAACAAGCAGAGTGCATCATCATTAGTTCTTCCCTTTCACATCATCACATTAAGTTTGGAAAATAATTGCATGCAATTTTCCTATTTTACAGTTGGGCCACATGACACAGTGCTCCTCCTTTAGAGTTCCTACCTCAGTTCTCCCATTTTGTCTTTTACTGTAGTATGTAGAGGTACCAGTAGCCTTTCAAATATCTTCATTGGAAGATTTTATGGTACTGCTTGTACACAGCCTTGCACACTGAGGCTCTCTACCATTAGCTGGGACTTTTAGACCACAGACTACTATAATATGGTTAGAGACAAAAGGGCTTCTGCAGATACCCTGCATATTTTCCAGATCTAATAGCTATAAAATTCAAAATTCTTCTTGAACTTATACTCTAAAGCATCTTGCTTTCTCACTCACCTTGCATGTCCAAAAAGATTTCAGACAGTACAGACTGAAAGGAAGACATATTTTGTAGTGGATCACAGCAGGACAAGTTTACAGCAAAGGATTTTGAATAATTTTTAATTTATTTAATGTTTTTGTCTTTTTTTTTGTTTGTTTGTTTTTTAAATTTGAGCATTCTCAAATATCATCTTTTCATAATAAAATTCTGCAGTCTCATACAGAGTAAAATCTCCTGAACTGTGTGTGACAATATAAAATAATAATTCAGAAGGAAAAACTCCTTTTAAAATAATTGCATTTAATAGATGCTTGCATTCAACAATGGATATGACAGCTATGTCATTCTCATTATTCTCATACAGTTATTTATAATATACGTCAATTGGCAAATATAATTTCATTGATTTTTAGGAGATGTTGTATTACATAAATATTTGTTTGTGATTTGCTATAGTGGATCTCAGAAAAGATAGACTCGGATATTCTATTTCATGTTATTTGTTAGTTTGAAGGTTGTCCAAAGTCAATCTAAGACCACAGTTTACAAGAAAATTCTCTGGCTTCTCCAATCAAACACAAGTTTTACTTTCACTTTCCAATAGATTATGATTTAATTTTTATTTATTTATTTATTTGAATATATATTTATGTTCAATTCGAGATGTTCAGTTCTTTTCAAATCCTTCAGTAACAAACATTTGCCTTCCACTACCATTAATTCATTCTTTCAGATTGGGAGGACTCAAGGAATCAGATGGTCTGATCTTTACAGAAGACTAAAGGACCACTTAAGTTTCCCATATGCTATGTTTCACTGGATTTCACCGTCTTACTGTACCACTACTATACCTATATTACATCATAACTAATATGTCATGACAGAAATAAGTCAATGAGGACACAAGTTACTTTGATGCTTAGGTCTAGGAAATGCAAACCAGAAAACTAAATGATTTTGAGATAAGAATTGTACCTCAATTATTATTTCATTTTCACCAACAGTTTTCTCACAGTGATTCCAGGGTATTTCCTCATTCAAAAATTCATCATGATCCAAACTGTGGTTCCAAGAAGGATTTAGAAGAGTCTCTGAAAAGAGATTCTCTGAGTAACAATGATTCAGAAATCAAAAGTATTAAAATCAGTTTTCTTTCCCAATATGGGACTGCAAAAAATTATCTAAATTTAAATACTATTGTTATTATTCACCCTGTTGTACTCCATGCAAACATCTCAATTCTACGTACTGTATAGATATTCAGGCAAATATAGTCGTGAAATCAGAACGTGTATTGAAATGTGGGTGAATGTTGGTTTTATTGAAAGTCCCTAAAGCTGCTTTCACTGGGAATCAACAGGAAATGAATCAGATTTTGATGAGAATATGTTACAACAAAACAGTTTCTTTACCATGAAGAGATGCTGTAGAACTTCTCAAAGGAAGTAACAATATTGTCATGGTTTTACAGAAGAGAATAAGGAACTGATGTGTTCAGTATGTATAGCCAATGGTAGACCACAGGCAATGCTGTCAGAGAGGTGAATATATACTATTTTGTCTGATTCATGGAGTGTCCTCTGATTGGTGATTCCCTTGGTGATTCTATGATTCTATGATTCTATGATTAAGAAGCTTTCCAAGGAATAACAGGATAGCTAAGGTAATAAAAGTCACCCAGATGAGAAACATGCTAAAAATTTGCTGCCTGTTGTCTACTACTTTTCAAGATATTTTTGAAGAGTATTTTTCAAATTGATGATATTGGTAAAGTGTCATACTGTTTGTGTGTGAGCATTCATAAGATCCACCTAAAGTAAATATTTCAGTGAACAGCTGTGCATGGCTTGTCTTTCATCTTACTGTCACGACTTTCTCACTGTGCTCAAATCCACTGTCTGGTCTCCAAAACTGTTCAGCAACCACTGATTCATATCAATGGGTACTATTTTTTCAGCCTGGAGGAATTCAATTTCACACCTTTGCTTCCTATATGCTCTTGATGTCAGATGCCATTCTGTCAGACTTCCCCTCTGCTGCCATTTGACACATGGCAACAAAATATAATGGAATATTGGCAGGAAGATTCAGCCTCTAATGCCATACCACCATCCTCTGCCTCTTACGTCTGGTACAATGTAATAGAGGACATTAATTTCAGAGCAGCATTTGTAGTATCTTGTAATATTCCTTAATATTACATATTTTCATGTATTTTTGAAGGACAGATGCAGAACAAAAGTTTGTATGAGAGCTGATGACATAGACATTTGCTAAAAAACATTATAGACAATAAGGAAATGCTGTACTGATGGAAGTGATAGGTAACCTCTATGATATGAATTCTGATAGGAGGCACTAGACATGAATTTGTTCTCCTTTGGTTGCCTTGGGGCTATCTTAAGTGCTAAGCTTTTGTTCCTACTGATATCTTTAAACCCCTTAAGAAAACTAGAACTGAGAATAAAAAGCTGTCAGCTGTGGTTCACGTCTCTCTGTCTCTCTTTGCCTTCCTATTATCCTAAACCCTTGAAGATCTCTGGAGAGAGATGCAGCTCATACCGCATGTGTGATGAAACAGCACTCATCATGTGTCCCCTGCAAGTGAACTATGTATGTCCTTTTTACCTCTGTTAGGCTATTGCGACTACAAAAAGGCATAATCCTCAAGATATGAAAACATTACTCAAAGACCTATGGTACGACAAACTTCTAGCTCATATGGCATGCTCATGTGCACATTAGTTATGAAATCCATACTATTTATTTCCTACTGAATGAAAATCAGGCAGCAAGTAATTTTTTAAATAAATTGTGAGAACAACTAACCTATTTGAAAAGGAAAGCCCACAAAATCACAGTAAAAATATGTCTTGATAGGAGCAGGAAATTATTAAGATCAGAATAAACAGAAAAAAACATAATTTGATAATTATTAGATGTAATAACCAATAACCAAAAATCATAAAACCATAACAACTTTGTAAGAATATATTGTCCTATGTCATCAGTTCTGTGGCTCCTAAATCCTCTTTCCTATATATCACCTTTGAAGACATCATAGTTTCTGTATGGTAGTGACTGATTACATGTTAGGAAGCAACAGTGGCAGAAATTACAGTCCATTTATGATGGAGAAGGACTTCAAATTTCTGTAATGTGGGGGAAGTGGAATTAATGAGGTTCAATAAGGTCAAGTACAACGTGCTGCACTTGGGGCAATCCCAGATACATGCACATACTAGCAGAAAAAATCCTCGAGAGCAACTCTGTCAAGAAGGACTTGGGGGTCCTGGTGGTCAAAAGGTTTGATATGCATGTGCCATGTACACTTGCAGCCTGTAAGGTCAACAGTATCCTGGAGTTCATCTAAAGAAGTATAGCCAAGAAGGAGAGGGAGGTGATTGCCACACCCCTGTTCTGCCCTTGTGTGGCCCCCATTGGGAGCACTGCATTCAGGCCTGTGGCCCCCAGTACAAGAAAGGTGTGGAACTGTTGGAGTTGGCCCAGAGGAGAGTTATGAAGATGATCAGAGAGCTGAGACACCTCTCTTGTGAAGATGGGTTGTACACACTAGGTTGTAAGGGATGGTCTTATTTTGCTTGGATAAGAAAAAATTCTGGGGACACCTAATTATGGCCTTCCTGTACCTAAAAGGAACTTAATGTCAGGAGAGAGACTGACTTTTTGCATGGTCTGACAGCAATAGAATCACAGAATAATGGAACAATCTGTTCTGGAAAAGACCACTAAGATCATCCAGACCAACAATCCATCTGAAACCAACTGCCTGTTAAGCCATGTCCCCAAGTGTTTCTGGAACACCCCCAGGGATGGTGGCTTCACTGCCTCCCTGGACAACCTGTTTCAATGCCTTACCACTCTTTCAGAGAAGTTTTTCCTAATATTCAAATTGAACCACCCTAGCACAACTTAAGGGCATTGCTTGTCCTATTGCTAGTTACCTGCAGGAGGCTGGTCCCCAGCTCACAGTAACCTTCTTTCAGATAGCTATAAACTCCCAGCCACTCCTCTGAAGGCTTGTGTTCCAGAGCCGTCATCAGCATAATTGCATAACTGCTCTTCTCTGGACATATTTTAGTGCTTTCATAACTTTCTCCTACTAAATGGCTCAAAACTGAACACAATACTGGAGGTGTAGCTTTACCAAAACTGGTACACAGAGTGGGAAACTACCTCCCTGATCCTCTTGGCTACAATATTTTTGATACCAACCAAGATATCACTGGCCTCCTTGAGCTCCTTGTAGGTCAGAAGGCAACGTTTTTAAATGAAAAAATGGGAGATCTAGACAGAAGTTAGAGTTTCACTCAGAGGTTGGTTAAGTGCTAGCACAGACTGCCCAGAGAAGATGCCCCAGCCCTGGAGGCATTAAAGGCCAGGTTGGTTGAGGCCCTGGGCAGCCTGATCTGGTGGGTGGCAGCTCTGCCTGTGTCTGGGGTGCTGGAAGTGTGTGGGCTTAAGGTCCCTTCCAACATAACTCAAGACTATATGATTCTATGATTCTATGATGAACATGTGCAGGCTACAAAATAAGCCAAAACAAGCATGATAAAATATTATTAAATCTGAAATAAATACTAATTTTGTCAGAATAAAAATGACTCTCTGTTCATGAAGATATTCTGCAGTGATATACTAGATACCCTGTATTGGTTTTGTATAGTGTATCAGATACATTAGATTTTCCTATATAAGCTTATTCTACTACTTTTTCAGAGAATTTCTTGAAGAGTTTTCATGACAGATCATCTAGCATTATGGAAGCAATGCAAGAATCAATGATACGTTACAGCCCTGAACTGCTGATGAACTTAGATATTTTGGACACAGTTGTGCCTACATTTGTGAACACACTCTCAGAGACAGCAAATAGGCACAGTAAATAGTGATGCAGTAGGCATTAGGAACATTCTCCAAGTTTTCTGAAACAGAATCTTAAAGATATTCTCAATCTGAAGACATGTTCAAATTTAATTAAATAAGTTTAATTAGCTGCAAAAAGCAGACTGTGGAAAAAAAAAAACAACACAAAAAACAAGTGAAAAAGATGAATAGGTTCAAATATTTTAAGGTAGACAAAACAAAAACAAACAAACAAAAAACACTCCATTAATTCCACTAAGCCCAGAAAAATGTTGGAATTTTGGACAGGGTTGATCCAGCTCCTTTTTGTTTTTGTTTTTGTTTTTTTGGTGTGTGTGTGGTTTTTGTTTGTTTGTTTGTTTGTTTTGAGTAAGCAGTGATATATTTTTAACTGCAAAAACATGTAATGTATCACTTTAATTTTGTATTTTATGGCCAAGAATTTCTAAGACTGAAAGATTGATAAACAGGTAAGTAATGGAGAATGAGTACCTCAGTAGCTCCCTCTCTCTTCCATTCATTTAATAAAGGAACTATGTGTGTATTTTGCTTAGTTCTGTTACCTCACCGAACTGAGACTGTGGAACCATTATACATTTAACTCCACATAGTTATCTTTCAAAAAATTCACAGTTATTTCAAATCCTTTCTCCATGTGTTGTATAATATTAATTAGATAAACAGTCTCAGTGACTGAAATCACGCCAAAGAATATACTTCATTTTAGGCTCTTAAAGCCCAGTAATGTTATTCTTTAACTCCAGACAAGCCAGACCATCCATGACCATCCAAATTTTAAAATTTCTCTCAGACTGTATCTTAGGGATTGATAGGTACTGCATGAAATTCAAATTTCTCCTACCTAAATGCAGAGAATACCAAGCTCAGGATCTAGTCTCAGGGTTGGCATATTTTAAGAAGTATAAAGAATTAATTTTAGTGAAATCTCTTTAGGATTACCTTTACAGAGGATCTGGTAAAAACTGAAATTGCCCAACTCTGTTTTTAACACGTAGCATGTCCATTAATGCATTACATTCAAGCAGTTGTCATGTATGGAAATGGTATAGGACAACATTTATGTAGAATTAAATTGGGCCATTTAATTTGCTTGACGTTTTTCTGCCCACAAATTTAAATGGCAGAGAAAATTGTATTTATCTTTTATAACAGTGATTAAAAAAATATCCAGGAAAATACATTGGTACAGGTTAAGCTATGTGTACAGTGTTTGTTTGTAGTGTAAATGGACCTTTCTTTGTGCATGCAATAATGTTATCTTTAGCAACCTGCCCTGCTTAGCAAAATCTCCTTAATTTAGAAATGTAACTGCTTCAAAACAGCCCTCCATGCTTTCTTTTCAAACAACCAATTTTTTCCTTGTAGGTTTCTGATGACCTTGATGGGTATTATATACTGTTTCTATTGTCCTACTGCCCCAGTTAGGCTCTCTGATAGTTTGCTGATGTTTTTTTCTGAGCTGTTTTTATATGTGATAAACATTTTGATGAACTACATATATGTCTACAGTGTTACAGGTTAAAACAACTCATTTAATTCTTAGTTTATTAGTTCTAATATTCATGATATGACTGGCAGATCAAACTGAAGTCAGAATAAATAAAAAGAAGAAATAATAACTAACAGTTATTGCTGATAAAGAGATATTTTCACTCTTTATTCATTCTTCATTCTATTACAACTTAAAGAACAAGTCTATTATTTTTCCAAGGATTCTTCAAACTTAAAATACTGTCATAAAACACCTTTTATTAAGATTTTCAGAAAAAAAAAGTAATCTACTAAAAGAAATGACAAATTAGTAACTAAATGGATGTTTTCTCTTGCTCTAGAAGAATCTATAATCTCAATTTTTTTTATTTTTTTTTTTTGTTCTATAAGTTTCAGTGTCTAACACTAGGATGAATTTTTAATTCAGTAGGCCAAGTAGCTGACTAAACATCAATTGATTGCAAACAATGTGGCAAACGGAAATATTTTATGAAATCAAAGCATTAAACGATCTGCTGAATCTTCACTTGCATGCTCCAAAAGAGGGCAGCAAATGTCTGCCTATCGGGTGCTCTTCAGTTCTGGTCAGCAGTGGTCACTGGCGGCAGCTGTGCAGGCCTTTTCTATAGCCATGTTTTAAAAAGCTTGTTTGGTTAGAAAGGAATTTAGGGAAATGGATGTAAATGGATGTAAATGGATTGACCATCTTTGCAGTATAAAATATTAGGATGTGGAAGACAGTGTATACTGGATTTCATCTTATTCCACTCTGGCAAAATACAACTCAGAATATCTAACAAAATAATGAGTGCATTTATAATCTCCCAAACACTCTGTCATGCCTGTATTACATTTCCTTCAAAAATCTAGTATAAAAACAGTCTCCCCTTTCAAACCAAGGATTCATGCAAGAAGAAAAGAAAAAGGTATGTTTTGCAGTATGGATTTGAATTTCTTACAGTACATAGAATGGGATTTAGAACAAATGTACAGCTTCAGAAAGGTTGCATTAAAAAAAAAAAAAGGTCGGATTAAAATGTTCTAAAAAATTTATACACTGAGATAAAAATGCTGCTTCTTCACAGAGGAAAACATGAAAAATAGCAGATATAAAAAAAGACATGGAATATTTTACTGCTCACACTACTCATTTTTCTAGATAGTATGCTAACCCTCGCCACTGCAACTGTGTATGGTCATTTTTACTCTTGCTTACATGCAAGCTTTTGTAAATTTCAGCTACTGCATTTTCCATTTGTTTGCATAGATACTCAATACGAAAGTAGTCAGTCTTTAGAAGAAAATATAAGAAATGAAAAAAAATACAACAGATACAAGGAAGTAATTAAAAACATCTATCTCTGTGTCCCTGTTTCCCTGGGGAAAATGAACAAATAAATATACAAACAAACAAATGAAAACAAAAAAGAAACAAAAAACAAAAATAGAAGGAAAAATTTGGACTTTTAAAACTCTGTTATATTTTGGATTATTTTTATTTCAAATTTAGAGTGGTTAGTTATAGTGCAATCTTTTGAAAATAATAACAATATTTTGAAGATGTTTTACCTCACTTTGACTGAGAGACATTTCATAGAAAAGAGTGTAGGAATGGCTTGCAAGGATAGAAGCTAACGTCAGAAGGCGTATTGTGCATTATGAATAAAACACCTTGAAATATGTATATGTTGGAAAATACTTGTAGTGCTGAAGTGTTTGAATTTTATGCTTTTGTTCAGTTGCCTGACAATTTATTTTACTACTGAACTGGAATATAGCCTAAAAAATGTCAAGGATGCTATGTTTAGCATATTAGAAGGCTCTCAGTCTATCCATTTTTAGTTTGTTTTCCAGTGTATTAATATTATGTGTCTCCTGTAAAAGCATTTGGATTTTTTGAAAGTTAATTCACTTGTTATTTGGCTGAAGGTTTCTGGAAGAGCCTCAGGTTTCTATCTAAAATCTTCAGAGTAAGGCTAAATTCAGACTTAAAACAGGTCACCTGGGACCTTATCCAGCTATGATTTACAAATGCATAGGAATGGAGACTGCACAGTGTGTCTGGCCAACTTATCCCAGTTTTGGGGAAGAATTTCTATATGCCTATCTAGGAGTTCCCTTGTTAGTTTTTTATCTATTTTTCCTTCTCTTACTGTGCACTTCTCAGAAGAGTCAGCTTATTGACTCATCTTCATGTCTCATGAATTTAAGTAATTTAGCAAAGAAATCTGTGTTCTTTACCATCTTAAATGAAGCTACCTAAAGGACATCTGTAATGACAAAAAAGATCCGTAAGATTATTAGATATAACAGCAAAGAACAGTTTTGGCTTTATCCATATTCAACAGGGAAAATAAAAATATTACTTCAAAAAACTGTAAACACAATGATTTTATGTCACTGATCCTCACTAAAAATCAAGTACCTGCCATGGACGTGGATAGGCTAAAACACTCACAAAGTTCTTTATTTCATATCAGTTGAACCTGAAAACTTTTAAGAGTTGGCAAATGATTTGAGAGCTTCTAACAATTTGAAAACCCAAGCAGAAGAATAAAGACTATGCTGGAAAAGTAGAAAAGTGAAAATGTGATGTCTATATTTCTAAACTAGAAATTAACTGATGCAGTTTTATGTACCTGAAATGCTGACTTCAATGCATAGGATATTCCTAGTACAAAAACAAAATGCATTGCATGCATTTGGAAGCAAACAAACAAAGATTGTCGCAGGTTGGTCAAGAGCAAATTGCATCAAATCAGTGTGATGTTCGGTCCAGAATTAAAAGGACCTTACTGATATAGAGAAGCCTACATATACCCTATATTCTGACTCTGGTGAGGCTTATGTTACATATAGCTTCTCTGTGTGCAGACTGGGAATCACAGGCAAAGTGAAAACACTCTATAGCAGCAGCTGTCAGTTGAAATTAAAGAATTTTTGGGGATAGAAGAGTTTTCTAGAATGTTAACATTAATTTTTAATTTATGACCTGAATGATGAAATGGAGAGGATGGTGATCCCATTTGCAGTTTTCTCTGAGATGGGAAAACTGCAAGTATGCTGCATTACAGAATTAAAACTCAAAGTCATCCTGAAAGATTGGATTAGAATATTATTCAGTTGGGAAAAAAAATCCCCAGGTGATCAGAAATGTTCAATTACATGAACAGAATGTGGGGAAAACTAGGCAGAAATTATTTCAAAAACTCCCAGGGGTTACTGTGGATCACAAGCTGAGTGTGAGTCAACAAAATTATTTTGACAAAAGACAAATACCATATGTAGATGTATAAAAAGATGTATGTCGAGCATGAGAAAATTCTTCTGCTCTGTTTAGCTGCAGTTAGACATCCAGCTAAGGACATGGCTCTTCAAGAGAATTGTGGACCATTCCAGTAGGGGCTGAAATGAACTTTGAACATTAAGAAAAGATAGCATGAACTGGGATTACTTAGTTTAATGAAATTTGAGCACGATGACCTTCAAATATACACAGAGAAGGAAGAAATGTACTGTCTGTATCCACAAGGAATAGAAAAAAGAGATCATGGCCTAAACTGCAATAAGAGAGATCTAGTTCAGATACTAGGGAGACAGGTCAAGTAGTAATGAGGGTGAAGCACCTAAACATTGCATTTCAAACAACTGTGGAATCCTCATCATTGGAGGATTCAAATGGATTAGGCAAACTTCTAGCAAGAAGGACATAGAGATGAATGAGTATGTTCTGGGATAAAAAGATTTGGTGAAGAGCAGCAGAGAGATCCCCCAAGAGCAGTTGTGAGTGGGACTAAAGGCGTTTGTATTCAGGCTGATTATCCAAATGATGGAAAACTTCTGAAATAAGTGTACATATTTAATTTATACAGAGAACAAGTTTAGTTTTCTAACAACTAGGTTTAAGTTGTCAACAAAACTTAAGCTAAAACAAATGGATCCTCATCCTGTTGTTTAGAAATTAAAACTATTTTACTTTCCTCCTCCATTTTTCATTTATAAAATGATTGATATTTCTTTCAGCATTATTATTTTTTTTAATTCTCACTCTGTAGCAAAAGAAATGTGAACAATTAAAATGCTTATGTTTCTACTGCAACTAATTGTAATATTAAATTGTCCCTGTGAATGGAATTTTAATTTTCTTGGTGGCATTCTGTCAGCAATTTTCCTGCTGTTTAAAAGATCAGAGTCTAATAGGATTAAGGTAGATAATCAAATCTCAAACTGGAATCTGGGTATGAGATTTGGATGCCTTACTGAATATGAATGAAAGATATTCAATGCTTTGAGTACAGAAAAATAAATAGAATATTTTATTATTTTTTTATTATTTTATTATTTTATTATTTTATTATTTTTTTCACACTGTGACTTTGCCTCAGACTTCTTGATAAGGAACTTGTATTTATTTTATTTTATTTTTTAAATTTTATTTGGGTCATTAGAAAACTATAAATCCAGCTCATCATACAGTGTCTGAGATTGAAATTCAAGGGATAAAACAGAGCAGAATAAAATGGAATAGAAAAGAATAGAATAATTCAGGTGCAGGGGACATTCAAAGACCATCTATTCTAAATGCCTGACCACTTCAGGATTAACTGGAAGTTAAATCTTATTAATGAGGGCATTATCCAAATGCCTCTTCAACAGTGTCAACCATCACTCCAGGAAGACAGTTTTTAGTGTTTGAACTCTCTTGTATTAAAGAAATGTTTTCTAACACCCATCCGGGACCTCCTATTGCACAGCTTTCAGCTGTTCCTGTGGGGAGCAGGGTTTGGCACCTCACTCTGCTTCTACTTCTCAGGGAGATATAGGGAGCAGTGAGGTCACCTTTTACACTTTTCTTCTCCAGACTGGACAAATTGAGCCTCCTCAGCCTCTCCTCACAGAACATGACTTCCAGACCAGCTACTCGCTTCACTGTACTACATGGCTGCTTTCAAGTATCTCAGCATACTTTTATGAACTATACATGCCGTGTTCAAGATGAGGCCACAGCAATGCTAAATACAGTGGCTCTTTTGACCAACTAGATGTGCTGTGTTCAGTACACCCCACCCACCATTTTGCCTTCCTGCCTATCCAGATACACTGGTGACATGCTGAGCCTGCTGTCACCATCACACTCAGATTCATTCTATCTGCACTGCTCAGCCCCTATCCATGCTTGATTCTGGCACTGATCTGTCCTTGGTGCAGCATCCGGCAGTTTTCCTTTGTTGCATTTCATGCTGTTTATTTTGTGGCAAAGTACATTATTCTGAGGATTATAGAATCGTAGAGTCATAGAATCACCAAGGTCAGAAAAGACCTACAAGATCATCCTGTCCAATGGTCCACCTATCAAGATGATGCAATCTGTACCTGAAATTCTTAAAGTAGTATTGAATACTTTGCTGTATTCTTTTGATTACTCTTAACGGTATTAACTCTCTCATTTAAAAGAGAATTCTGGGCTGTCAATGTTATCCTGTCAATCACTATCAGAACTGGTTTTAGTGCTGTTTGTAAATTGGAACAGTGACAGACAGAAGACAAACTTTGGAGACTGTAGGCATCTGGAAACTGTCTTTGTGCTCCATTTGGAATGCTCTTTAAGCAAGCTTTCTGTAATGCTGTCATGGTTTTGTGGTGTTGCTGTCAATATTCCACATCATAACATCATGTGCAGTATGGATCATTGGAGAGTTCATGCTCCAGTTCTGTGGAATGGCGGCATCCCGAGTACTCAGCTCTCAGAGGAGAACTACATATCCCAGAGGATGTCACGGCCAGAGATAAGTCACAGGAAGAGGACATACATAATCTTGCTCCCAGGCTGGAGTTCTCTCTCTCTCAGACTCTCGGGGAGTGGCAAGCATTCCAGCTGTGGTGCCTAGAGTTCACAGTAGGCCTCTCAGCTTTGGGGGACTCTCTCTCTCTGTTTTGTTCGATTTATTATCCTCAATTATATTGTGTTATCTCGTATTCCAATAT
The DNA here is from genome assembly GCF_054131305.1 of Coturnix japonica. Lineage (NCBI taxonomy): Eukaryota > Metazoa > Chordata > Aves > Galliformes > Phasianidae > Coturnix > Coturnix japonica. Next base: position 54,757,274 of record NC_140702.1, on the reverse strand, counting down.
CGTATTTAGTAAAATAAGTTTTTTCCTCCTTAGATTGCTGCCGCTGTTCTTTTTCCCATTCCCCTTTTCCCTTCCTTTCTGGGCTGGGGGCACTACGGGGCAGCTGCCCCTGTCATGAGCACAGGTAAATCTAGGTAACCCATGACAAATGCATCTTCCACAGCTTCTTCACTGTTTTCTCCCAGTAGAAATATAAATATCAGTAAAAGAGTAAAAGCCTTCCATAATTTTCACAGAGAGAAGGACATAGAATACTTGTTCTTAATTCTTTAAATGTGTTTTGTTCAGAATATCTGCAGATTTACTCAACGTAATTTTTTTATTTTCAGAGATAGAAACCTTTATGAGCAGACCAATTGGCAACAACCTACTGCCTGATTACAGTGCCAGGAGCACAACAAAGAGCAGAGACCATGTCTATGCAGCATTTGAAGATCTCAAAGAAGGAGGCTCTACAGTCTCTCTGGGCAGCTTGTGCCAGTGCACTCTCATGTGCACAGCACAGAAATGCTTCCTGATATGTTGATGGAACCTCTTTGTTCCAGTTTTTTTCTGTTGTTTCTTGTCCTGGCACAGAAGAGTGTGGTTCTATCCACACTGCTGAGATTTCCCTGGTCCTCATGCAAGCTGAGAAATCCCAGCCCTCAGCATTTCAGCACAGACAGAAATCAGTTATGTAAAGTCTTCTGCAGATATTCAGTGTGGTGAGTCTGGTGTTTACTATTATTATTATGAAAGTAGACACATTATTTCTATTCCCAGATCATCTCAATCATTATGAAGAGGATCAGAAGAATGGAGATCAAGGTTTTTTTTCATTATTATTTTTTTTTAACTGACCTTTTCTTACCCTTTGTGCATGTAACTTTTTACCAGAATCTATGAGTAGACCATACTAAGTGATCACTATATATATGGACATTGACTAAAATTTGGGGTACAGTTTTGACATTATGATACTACTTTCATTTTCTGGCTATGTATTTTAGGTTTTATGCATAGTATAACCTTTTGAAACTGCTTTTGTTGTTGTTGTTTTCTAACTTCTTCATCGAGGCTCACAGTAAACTTCCTAGGAGACAGCACAGGCTTGCTTTTCCCTTTACACAACCTTTTATAACCTTTCAGTTTTTCAGTCTCATCCCAAATTGCATGGAGATCTAAGCAGTTTTCTTTTTATATTAATAATTTATCCATTACAGCTTGTCTGACAGATGCAGGCTCTCAGCCTCTCCTCAGAGGAGAGAACCTCTGGTCCTATCACCATCTTTTTGGCCCTCTGTTTTACTTTCCAGTATATTTTCATGTCTCTTTTACACTACCAGGCCTGGAACTAAATAGTACTCTAGTTACAGACTCATCAATGCTGACTAGAGTGAAAGGATTACCTCTCTTGACCTACTGGTGATACCATGCCTGAATTCCAGTCTTAGTGTGGAGTAACATGATGTATTTCAATTTCAGTAGAGTTGCTCGTAATTTCCAACTGATGTTCCTTTCACAGCTGTTTAGAACTAATGCAATTGTTCTATAACTATGACTTTTCACCTGAGATGCAGTGCTGTAAGAATATACAGCATTACAATCATAGAATGCTCTTACACAATCTGCTTCCAGCAGTTTTGCTGTGGGCAGGGTTGCTACCCAACAGAACAGGCTGCCCCAGGACTTGCAACCTGGCCTTCAGCAAACCTGGGGATGGGGCATCCACAGCTTCTCTGGACAACCTCACCACCCTGATGATTGATTGTTTGTTTTTTTTTTTCTGAAAAACATGATTTATTTTCCTTGTCTAGTGGCCAAATAATATTCTTACTATAATCTTCTCGGTTCATTTTTTTTTATTATTTTTCCCTTTTTTTTCTTTTTTTTTCTTTTTCTGTTTTTTAGCTGGCTCTTCTTAGAACTGTCCCTGTGTCAACACAGACTGCCTGACACTCATCAGAAGATAAGATCTACCAATGAGAGAAGAAATACAAAAAATAACACATGATGTTCTTTTATATAAAAATATAAAAATATTTAGATATAAATATATATTCCATGTTAACAATAAGGCTTCTTCTCATGTTTTTCATTTTTCCTCTTGTGACTTTAAGATTTTGTACTGACTGGATGCAAGAGAGTATTACTAAATAAAAGTAAAGTTCACAGACAGAATTCAGGTGAAGTTCCTGACAGTGAATCCCACAAATCTAAGTAGATATGAATAAAGTTATATTTCAGTGATCACATACTTAATCACTCAGATGTGAGCCCAGTTCTTACAAATCAAGAGAAACTCCACTGATACCTTTGGAATGTTGTGTGTGCTCTTAAGATATTTCATACAGTGTAATTTGTGCAATAATAGCACTAAGGCAGAACAAAGGGAAGATCAAATCAATAACAGAAGTGGCAACTGTCAGGAATTAAAACGTGATTTAAAGTGGGCTAGGCCTCAGGGGAAGAAAGGCTGAGTAGAAAACTTATTCTGTCACTTTAGAAATAATGCTCCACAAACTAAAGTTTTGGGGTGATTAGTATTCTTTACTTTGTAGCCTTGAGACATATATAGATCTATACTGATGAATATTTTCTGAGGATATGACCTGTTCATTCCACAGTTCAACAACCAAAAACTGCTGACCACATGCAGTATAACTGTGCAGGATTAAAATGCATTGACTTGCCCATTTTCCACATTGCCACATTTGAATAGAGTAAAAGCTGGTCTTTGCAGAAGTGGTAGAAGTGCTTGGCTTCACAGTAGTGTAAGGAGGAAGAAAAGCTGTGCAATGGAATGCTGCTCTTGACATAAAATTCTTGCTATAAAATGTTACGCTCTGTGTAATATGTTTGCTCAGGATACATGTATACAGAGCACACACATTTACCACGTACAGGAAGGATAGTGAATATAGACTTTATTTAATACTTATCTCAGTAAGATCTTATACACACAAAGCTAGAACTTAGAGATAGGACAGACATACTTAGTCCATCATTAAAAGAAACTGAAATCTCAATCCCAAAAATATCAAGTCATTCATATCACACAGTGGTGTTATTCAGATTTCCATCAGTTATCTCAGTGCCACGTGTGCATGGTAGCAGTTTAAAACAGTGTGTGTCTTTTGTACCTGTTCTGCATTTTCCAACAGAGCATTTTATATTCAGTATCCTTTGGGTGCTTGTTGGGATTGCATATTACCATGGTTTAGCTGTGGCTCCTGTGAGCATTCCCCTGCTGATGTACACAAGACAATTGATGACAACAGTCTTATTGCACCTTTTAGTGGTGATATTACTGATTGGACGATCTCTTTCTGTTTTTCACCTCCACCTTTTTCCTCATCATTTTGCAGCCCTTTTCCCCCTTTCTTGTTTTGATCCCAGCTGAGCAGTCCCTGATTACAGATTAACTCTGGTGAGTCTTCTGGAACATAGGCAATTTGCTCAACTTTGAATGTCATGTGTTCAGATTTAAAGTTATGATGATGATTGCACGTTTAGTTTGAAAGTATTTTGCACCCCCTTTCATTGCTTATTCAAGTCCTATAAATAAGAAATTTTGAAATGCAGCTCTTCTCTTCTGCTGTTGATTGACTGAGCCCCCTAAGGCAAAACTGTCTCTCCAGAGGGCTTAATGAGATGACAGACTGTTCAGCCTTATGCCTGTAGCAGACATGTTATGAACATCAGCACTGGATGCATAGTTATAGTCCATAGATGTGATAACATTTACCATTTGTATGAAGAAGCAGAGTAATTTATTGAAACAATGCAGGTAACAAGGCATTGTATGTAGCACATCTCTCCCTTTCATTTCTCCACTTTTAATGTTGATTGCAGGATTTCAACTAACCATTGGGCCAACAGTAGGTCTGACGCATGCTGTGTGTCCTTTTTAGGAAGACTGTCAATGACAGATCTTAGCTATTTCTTCACCATGTTCTCAGTCTCACTTTTGCTTACTGACTGACAAGTCTGCTGCTTTCACTGAGATAGCTGGCAATGTAAAAAGTTTCAGCAGCTAAGTGAGATCCTTTCTTTGTTTCCTTGCAGGCTGCATCCCCAAACATAATAATGCATGTATGAGAGAGGGTCCTCTGATACTTATTTCTCTACAGAATCTACACAGGAGAGTAAACAAATGCAATACCCTCCCAAGTGTGGGGTCTTTACAAGGGATAGTCTGTGATAGTCTTGACATAGTCTTCAAAGTAGTCACATTTATTATGAGTTTTAATAAGGTATACTATTATTAGAACCACTATTATAGAGGATATTCAACTCTAGAAACTAGATAAAACTGAGAGTTAATATGGAAGACTGAGAAAGCTGCCATCAGCTGAAAATGAATCCTAATTGTTGTCAGTTTAACACAAATTCAAGCAAGCACTGACCAAGAGAGAGTACATGATGAAATGAGGAATTAGAATCACTGTGCACCAAAGAGTAGCAATGTATTCTCCTTGGAGGCACCACTTAAATATAGCAATATATTTTGCTGATGGCTATGTTTCTTTCTTACTTGATTATAAAAATCAATTATAAAGCTCAGTTTCATAAAGTGCTTAGAGATAAGTTATGCTCTGTCATTGCAGTGCAAGTCATTAACAACATTAACTACCCTTACCACTCCAAAGCTATATTATTTTACATCAGTTACAGACAAAGAGCAAAACAGGGCATCAGAATAAACTAACACTGTAGACTCTAATAGTGGTAGAGAAAGCTTTATGAAGACCTTTAGACTGAAGGACTTATTAGGCGTCATTTTAAGGAGGACATCCTTTAGAATTCCCTCAGATTGATGTCCTTCAGTTTGTAGCACACTTCTGTGAAATGAATTTCTACCCTCTTTTCTTAGTCCTTCACCTCCATGAATAAGAAAAAGGAATAGAATTTGGAAGTAGCATGTTGGAGAATTACACCATATAAGATTACATGTAATAAAAATGCTACTTTTATAAGAAAGATTTTAAGAAAGGCAGAACAAAATTGATGTAAATTCCTCCAAACTACGTTTGTTTTTTGTTTTTATTTGTTTGTATGTTTGGTTATTTTTTTGTTTGCTTGTTTTTGTACATTTCAAGAGATTATAAATTCTACAAGATATTTTTGTACTTGGAGAACTGTCATTTAAGAAATCACAGCATGTACTTTTGTTTCACTTTAATTTATCTTAAAATATATCTGAAACCTAAACTTTGTGTCTTTGTTGATCTTTAATGATAATTTTTAATCTTCAACAATCTATCATTTCATAAAAGAAAACAGAATTCTCTGCAGTGGTAAAACTTTTGATATGGAAAAAGAATAATAATTTTTTTCAAAATCCCTAGGAACCCCCATCAAACTTTACTTGGTGGACAAAGTGCTGTTCTCACTGATACCTTTATTAACACTAAACTGCTTCACTGAAAAACACTTTATTCTTTACACCACAGCATGGGGAAAGGCTTACACTGACCAAAAGCACTACATCCCATTTAAAGTATTACATAGCCACATTTGCAGCTCAGTATTTATATTAATAAAACAAGAGTATGGATTATCTCAGAAAAGAACAAATTCCTTTTACTTTTATGAACTAATATCAATAAGTGCAGTACTGGAGGAATTGATTCCTTCCACAATTGACTGCAATTTCAGTCTGTGCCATGGCCTATTTCACCTTTATTGCACAATGTAATCTGACCCCAGCTGAATTTCTTCATCAGTATTGGATTTACTGACTCCATTCTTTTTGTCAGGGTTTGCCATGTGTCCATTCTGTCTTGAAGAGTTTTTTGTTGTGGTTTACTTATTATATTTTTTAACTCTGCTTTGTCTTACCTGTTTGTGTTTTGTTGCAATTTTCCTCACATATTGGCACATGCTCCTCTCCTCTGTCAGGCTTTGCCTGACTGTCCTCCAACTACGTGTTATGCTATACACCCTGGCAAGGCATAAGAACTCTCACTATTCCATTTTAGAGTGCTGGAGAATGCTTTTGTGCTGTTCAAATTGCTTATTCAGAACCCACATTTTTACCCACATCACACAGTTTAATATCTAGCTTTTTTGTGAAAATTATGCAAATAAAATTTGTAGTGAACAGAAGTATCTCAAAAGAATGCAGTATAACTAAAACTCTTAAAAACCCTATCAATCCATGACAGAGAATATGCCAGCAATTTTTTTTTCTTTTTCTTTCTTTTTTTTTTTTTTTGGTGTAGCATACAAGAAATTGTAAGTCAAATACTTATCTTGAAATGAGTCCTAAAATCACAAATGTAAGTAAGCAGCTGAACAGTTTCATATTTTGCAGTGTCTGAGTACTTGTATAATATATGATGACTGCATATAAAATAACATTTTAAACTAAGCCTAATTTGGAGATAGTAAAAACAACTTCAGTTGTGTATGATTTTCCAGTGAAAAATGGATTGTATTCCCCATAGTGCTTGCACAATAAAGACATTCCAGACCTTGTGAACAGCATCAGCTTTTTATCTGTTCACTCCTGCTTCTTTTCCATGCTCTTCACACTGTACTCTGTTCAAAATTTTGGTTTTGTTTCTGCAAACCTTCTGATGCCCTTAACATGGAGTGGATTAACCTGCTATCTGTCAGCTGGCATTTCAGTTCACAGACTAAATACATTCTTACGTTTTTACACAGGATTTACATACTGGCTGTTTCATCTTGACCCCTCCTGATTGCTGGCTCGTGGCAACAACACTTTTGTAACCCACCAAGCACTATGCTTGGGTTTGGTATGTCTTGAACCATCATCTGGCATTGTGGAATTCTGTGGAGACTTTAACTAACTTTTTAAAATATCAACACAATAATTAATAATTATGTTCATCAAATTTATTTATATACTGACATAAATATTTAAATGTACCTCTTAATTTATCAATTAAATCACAGAATCACAGTATCACAGAACTGTGGGGGATGGAAGGGACCTCTAGAAGTAATCTAGTTCAACCCCTCTGCCAAAATAGGCTTCCTAGACCAGGCTGCACAGGTAGGAATCCAGATGGGTCTTGAATATCTCCATAGGAGACCTCACAGCCCCCCTGAACAACCTGTTCCAGTCGCCATTATTGTGAAGATATGGTTATGATTATTAGTATTCTTGTAATACCTGAGACTCTTTTGTGTTGGGGAAACTCCATAACTCTTAATAAAAGAATATAATCTAAGGGGATATCATCTAGATTTTTTTCTTTTAAAATCTTTGAGAAGGCTGCTTCAGTTGATTAGAGCTGCAGTACATCGCACTGAGAAAAAGACCAGAATTTTGTGTCTGTTATTTCCTCTACACTGGAAAACAAAACAGAACAAAACAAAACACAAAACAAAACAACAACAACAAACCACTTACACTTGAACATCTGTATTTTAATACATAAAGGGAAGCAAAAATATTGTGTCACTTATAACATCTTCTCTGTGGTGTTTTACTGAGCTTGTTTCCTAATTTTTTCATACAATGGTACATTAATGCTGTGAAAAATTAAAAAAGTAATCAGGTATAGATACTTCTACTTTTACTTCTGCCCCTGCCATCAAGTCTGTGATTTGTGATTTGCAGCCCCCGCTAGCAGTTCATGAATGTACCTTTGTGGTGTTCTTTTTTCCCATGACCAGAAAGTGTTGCCTTGGTCTCATATGATCTCACAGCAGATTCTGCAGTCTCTAGATGGAATAGTGAACAATCAGACTGCCCAGAAACCAGACCTTTTTCAAGTCTTATGTTGGAAACCTAAAAGTTTATGCATCCAAAAATGATGACTGCTTCTGAAAAGTTTGCCTTCAATTGCCCTCATATATGAACAAAAGATTACTACTGTGAGTACTGTGAAACTTTGGTCAAGTTTATAAGGGTGTTTTGATGATGAGTAGAATAGTAAAACACCTATAATCAACACTATGGTTCTAAAAACACCTCTCTCTTTCTCTCTCTCTCTCTCTCTCTCTCTCTCTCTTTTTTATTGTATACTAATAGTCTATCATTTATTTCCTAAGATATTTCCCAAAATTAGTTGTTTATTTAAAAGTTATTTTTCTTCCAGTTCTTCACATTTATTCTTAGGGAGATTAGAATATTAATATAGTTTCTCTCTCATGTTTTTCTCATCTCTTTTTTTACTAGTGACAAGTTTTCTTCAGGAACGAAGCTTTAATATCGTTTAACGATGTATCATTTACAGAAGAGTGCTCTGGTTGCAGCATACCCACTTCTGCTTTAATTAGAGCTGCTCTTCTGGGTTCCTTTCATCTTTTAAAATATATCTCTCCATTCTCTCTTTCTCCCTTGCATTTCCTCTTTCTGGTTTCTAATTTTCATGAGAGTTGAAGGGCTTGCCTACTTTTAATGTTATTTGGCTTGAGAGAGCCTGTCTTCTAAATCACGGAAAACAAGTGCTGGTAACAAATGCACATGCACACTAAGCTCAGCAATTTGTTTTCCCACAGAACAAAAGAAACAAGAAATGCAATAGGAATAAAGGAAAGGTTCTTTATAATAAACCCTGATATAAATATTCTGAATTAATTAATTTATTTTCTTGGTAGTCCATTCATATCTACACTTACCATACTTTATCATATTTATTTAACCCTAATGCATAGTCATGTGCTATAGCATTAATGAGTTTCTCCACATTTTTCAGCGTTCTTTGAAGACAGTGTTTATGCTTATCTCCCAAGTGTCTGTTGATCAGGATGTTCATTTACTTAAGAACATCCAAAGCCACACTTTTCCATTTCTTTCATAGACAAGATGAAGCATCTGCTGCCTGCCATCCTCATTATCATCACAAAGAATGAGAGCTAGAGGGCTAGCAAAAGTGTGCAGCATGTACTTGAGAGATAAAAGTCCTGGAAAACTTGCAACCCATGCACATATGGGCTTTTCTGGTTTATCTTTCCCCATTTTTTTAATTTTTTTTTCCTTCACACTATTATCTTTACCAGTTGTATTTTACAACAGATCAGTGAATGATAAGCATATATACATGCATATGTGGATATAGGAAATGAGATTTTTTATACTATCTTCACTTTTTAAAAAAATCAAAGGTTTCCAAGGGAGGTGGAGAGCAAGTGGTTTCAAGGCTCCAGTTCTTCAGAATTCTTGGCTGTCTGGGAGAAATATTCTATCTCGCACATTTCAAAGGCTGGTAGCATTTCTTAAGGTATTGATTTCACTTTGCAAATGGGAAGTGGCTGACTAAAGGAAGGCTTGAGCGGTGGAAAGCATAACAATCATAACTGCTCACACAACAACATTAATCAGAGGCTCATACTCAGTTGAAAACATTTTACTTGAAACACATAGCTTTTTTTTTTGCTTTTTTTTTTTTCAGCATAGTAGGGAAGATTTAACATCCACAGAACTGAAGGTTTTTACTTATTCTTAAATTTTTGACTTATGATTAATCTTCATCTCTCTCTCTCTCTCTCTCAAACAACATTGGTATAACGGAATTACTGGATTAAATGTTGCATTTCTGGACAGTTGTGTGCAGTGTTTTGTCCATGACTTCAAAATGTTCTCTTTATGTCATGAATTCATGACTTCAACTTCTTAAAAACATAGAGAAGAAGGTTGTTTAGGAATACATTGTACCTGGAGAAAAAGAAGAATGAAAGTAGACTTTGCTTCACACAGAGGGAAATGAATCAGGGATGTAGTGTTGTACTTAGAATTATTCAGTCATTAACAAAAAACACAGCAAAGTCATGCATCTCAGAAATATGAGAGGCACTTGGAAGGGAAATGAAAGCCTAAAAACTGTGTCAGATATATTTTTTCTTGGGCCTTAGAAAAAAGAAATTATATTCCAACACACCACCTCACTTTTTATCCTCTGGAATTCTAGAATGAATTCTGCATTATTCTTGTATTTCACTGCATTGATTTCATTGCATTTAAGATTACATTCAACCAATCTTTGGCCAGATTTTTTTTTTTTTCCCCCTAAAATTGTTAAAACAATTTCTAAAACAATTCTATCAGTTTCAATAACAGTTTCACAGATTCAGCAACACAGAGGTTTGTTTCTGATAAGTCACAAAGGAAGAATGTTGCTTTCTACATGCACTCTGTTCACAAGTAGATAGCTGTCTGAACTAAGGTGGATTGTTCCCAAAATATCAGTTTTATTTAGAAGATTGTCATGCTAATTATTACATGTGAATTGGGTATAAGCAAACTTCTTCTTGAGCTTCATTTTGAATTACTGATGATAGTGGCCTGCAGAGATTTGAAAAAATCAGTCTATAAAATGTTGGATTTTATAAAATTGTCTTATCAGTGCTCTAAGATCTCAGCAGTATTTATTAAAAATAATACACATACATCTTTTCACATGATTAAATTAAAATTAATATTTGTAATCCATATTGTTTTTGAAGTGTTAAGAAGTAGGTTGGAATTGAGTAGGAATTTTCTAATTTTATGTAAAGGTATTGCATATACTTTCTAAAATATTCAAAGACTAGGAAATTCATTTCAGCAAAAGCTGATTTATATCAGTCAAGACATAGGACAACTACTTAGTGCATGTACTATGTTGTAGATTACTATTGGTCACAAAATTTCACTTACATTAATCCAGATCCAAGGTGCAAATGAAGAAAACATACATCCCTTCTGTCTCTCATATATTGCGTTCAGCCAAATTCAAGAGCAAATTAAAATAAATGACATTAACATAACCTGCACAAATAAGAATAAATGATTATTCCACTTGTGATATATATATGTCTTAGTAAACCAGACTTTGATTTGCAAGTGTATTTCTTTAAAAGTACTGGATGACAGGATGTGTGCAGATGGCTCTGTACGAAATGTCCAGTGTTCATTAGTCATATGTGATGACGACCACTCAGTGACACAAGTTTTATGGCAGCCGAATATTAATAGATAAATTCATTTATGATTCCTTTTTTTTTTTTTTTTTTTTTTTTTACTCTATTAGCACTTTTAATTTTGCTTCTCATGATTTAGGAATGCTGTTTCCAATGAACACACCTGTGTAGTGTAGTGGAGGGTAAAAGGAATTCACTTGCTACCACCAGTACTGCCTGGTTTGATGTGTTCACTTGAGATTACCACTTAATCAGCATAAATCAGCTTAAAAATGCGGTCACCTCGCATGCACAGACAACATATTCCAGTGTAGTGAATCCAAGAAAAAGTATGCATTTCAAATACCCTTTTTACTACTTAACTTGAAATATAGAGATTGGAAAGAACTATGCATCTTCCTCTGTTTTTAGTGCATTAAAAATATCAAAGAAGAAATGTTGCAATTTGGAAAGAAATGTACAATATTCTGGTGCATAAATTAAAGTTATTCTCTCCTTATAATGTGATATTCTAATAAACTGTAGATGATTTACGTAAATCTTGGATCATCAATAAATGATATGAAGAAGATGGATGTTTCGTCTTCATAGAGAAACTGAACAAAAACAATTAGCTTTTAGGTCATCCATATCTCCTTAGGATAAAATCATGTCTTAGAGGACTTTTCTAAGCTTTTGATTTTCAGTGATTATAGAAATGTATAGAAAACTATGTGGACTCCTCATTGTTCCCTCATGCATCTCCTGAAACAGTTTACCTCACATCACTCAGTGCAGAGTTTTTCTCTGTTTTCTCTTTTAGCATAACTCCAAATTAAATTTTATCATATTTATGAATCAAAAGGATATAAGACCTAGTAGTTGTTTTGAATAGAATTATTTTTATATAGAGATAAGAAAAACAAGTACTGCACAGCTGGGTGTTCTCTCACTTTGCACTAAGTAGAAAACTGTCAATATTAGTGAGAACTGGATCTGAGCCATTATGTGACTGTCTTTCAGTCACATATGCTCATTAGAGCAGGTAGTGATGGCTATGCAGTCTGCACTTTTCAAAACTGCAGTCAAGAATAACTGGAAACTAAGAAAAATTCCAGAAAATAACACAATGATATTGGAATAGATAACACTCTCTATAGAAGTGGAGGTCCTGAGAAAGTTTCAAAAACTACAGACTGATTTTGCAAATCTAACACACAGAAATTGTATATTTAATATATTAAAAAACTGATTTATTTCAGAAAAAGATATCTAATTTGAATAAAATAAAAAGCATATGTTAGAAAGTTTATCACAAAATGGTTGAGTAATAGTTGCAGATTCAATGAATTCTTTCCTGTCTTTTTATTTCCCAAACCACTTTTTTTTATTTTGTGTCTACTTCCTGCATATTCTCAGTCATGTTCCTACTCAAGACATTATTAATCTATTAGCACAACAGTGCCTATGAGAAAGTTAGTGCCTGATCAGAAAGTTAATTTAAGGACTAGGGTCCACATTTTCCCTTTCAACAGACATTCCAAAGAATTTGGTCAGATCTTCTATTTGTCTGATTTCTATGTAACGCCATACATAAGAGTTTGCAGAATTACTGAGTCATACTTTTTGTCTGTTTTGAAGGCCATTTGCCTGAACATCATTGTTTGCTTGCAGGGTTTTTAATGTTCATGCTGAGAAGGAAATTGAACCTGCTGCTACCCAAGTTGAAAATTTAAGCCTCTGGCTTGTTCTATACACTGCTACGGCCTTGGCTAATCTACAGCATACTCCTTGTTTTGAGCGCTTTTCTAAGATGAAGACCTGCAAGGGCAAAAGAAAGGGTCATTCATCCTGAGAGACTGGTCTTCAGCTCAGAGGTGTTTAACTGCCAAGGCTGAAACTTTTGAAAGTAAGAGATAAAGTTGTATTTCCATGCTGAATATTTGGACTCTATTTTAATGCTGTTAGGATTAGATGGTAACTTGAAGATTTAAAATTTATATAATTTCAGACCTATTTAGTTATTCATTATTATTAATTTATTAGGGACAAATAAGGAAAGGGATCAGGGAGAAGAGGTTTTTCTAGGAGTGCCTTTCAATTCACAAGTTTTACTAAATAAAAGTAGAAATCTGTTTCTCCATTTCACAATGCTAGTATCCCTAGGGGACAGGTGCTTACATAGAGTGCTCAGATCAGAGGATGCTGTATACTCTTGAATGCGTTTCCCTCCTCATACAAATACCACTGGAGTGTGAACTTGTTTGTTTTGTTTTTGTTTTTTTTTTCCTCATCCTTTCCCCATTTTGTTGTCAGTTTCTATATTCATATCTGTTTTTATCATTCCTTTTCCTGACTACTTGATTGTTTAATTTTTTCTAAAAGCCCAGGGACTGAAATATGAAGGCAAAGTGTCCTGCTTATGAGTGTGTGGTGTTCTCAAATAACTAGCACTGCACTTATGAATAGAGCAATGGGAGACTTCGTTTGGTGTATGTACACACTAGACCTGTTAAATGCACTATATGGTTATAGCTCACAAATCTGAGGGATGAGCAGAAACTAATTAGCTCATAATGTGTTATGAAACTCAATTATATTTCCTCTTGTGGTAAATATTTACAAAATGCCATATGACAGGCAGGCTTACTGGCAATGGAGCTTCAGTCCGTTGATCTCTTGCTAAAGGTTGTGAAATCAAAACTAATGGAGGCACGAAAGGGCACGAAAGGGAAACAGGTTATTATTTCATGGATAGCTGAATGTGGAAGTAAGTTTCAATGATTTCTGACTTATGGGAGATTTGGAAGGTCACACTCAAGGGCAAAACAAACAAACAAAAAAACACCCAAACACCAAAAAAAGGCAGAAAAGAATGTACTACAGCAAATGTCAAAATTCTGATGTAGCAGAAAAATTGATCTAAAAATCACACCAAAAATATACAAGAAAAGTATCTGTCAGAACTTTTGTACAGAGCATTGGCACTACACCTCAGAGCATGCACCATGGGCAATTTAGGATTTATCTCTTGAAAAGCAAAAGACTATAATCTTGCAAAAGGTTTTCATGAGGAGCAATACTAATATGCACTATCCCAACAGCTCATCAGAGACTGAGTTGTTACTCACATCCAAACAAGGATTCATCTGTCCCATTTCCACTGTGAAGATAGTTATCTGTGTGCCCCTAGGGAACAGCTCAGAGCATTTCTGGCCAGTGAGATATTGTTTTCTGTCTACTTGATCAGTGTGGATGAGATCAGTCAAACAATCATCTTCAGTTTGGTGAAAGAGTAAAATCAAGTGTTTAGTCCTTATTGTCTTTACCATCTAGAAGTTGTCATCTGAGATGATGGAAAATATGTTACACTAGATCTTACCTCAGTGTTGACTAACAAGGTTATTTTTAAGCTACTAAGCTGGAAACACCCAATTTTGCAGAGGCATGATTATCATCCACACAGTACCCGCTTCTCACTGAATAAGCTAAACACCCTGAGTGAGAAACTGTCAACTACTTTTTGTCATACCAAACTCTACACTTCATTTGAACAGAGGCTGGTGTCAGTTCCAAAATGTCATTCAGCCCACTGCAGTGAGAAACTTGACAACAATGGTAGAATGAGAGGTGACTGCAGTTTTGTGCTGCGAATGCTGATATGGTAGCAGTCTGTGGCACATGAACAAGTTTATCAGTCGCAAGATAGGCATCGTGAAGACAGTCTTGGGAGCTGAAAGAGCAGACTGTGTGCCCAAGGAACAACTGGAAGCATGCTGCTATTTGCTTCTGCCAAACTCTGAAATGATGTGAGCACTATGGCTGCTGTACACTGGAGATACAGCACAGAATGCATTCACAGCATATTCTGAAATTAGAAGGTTGAGCCACGGTTAAAAATCAGGTTGGACTGGGCTGTAACATCCCGTTATATCAGTTCTGCCAAAGTGCATGCCTTTTTTGTTCTACTGGGGAACTGTGGGTGCAACCATTTTGGAATAATGGTATAATTTCCTGGTAATGGTGATTCAATTCCAATTCAATTGTTAAAGAACCATGATTCCAAAGACTTTCTCTAACAAACAAAACTATCTCAGTCATGCTAACCTCCAGAAAAATGATAATATTTATTAAATAATATGTTTTAAAAATCTAAATGTAGTAGGTTTTATAACTAGAATAAAATTGGAATTACCAGTTTGTCAAGCTCATTGGAAAAGCAGAAAACAAAACCCAAATCCTTGAAGTGTAAAAGCAATCCAATTAAGTACTGTACTGAATGTGTGTGTTTGGCAATCTTAATTGAAATATATTAATTTTGGTTCCTGAATCTGTCAGCCTAACTGAGATCCCTCATATAGTGAGGGATGTAACAGAGATTGAATAAATTAAGAGTACCTCAGACACACAGAGGGCACTGCTGACATAAACTGTTAATAATGAAAATATGGACCAACAAAGGAAGCACACTGATGTAGTGTGTCTGAAAGCGTATTGATTCTCCAGTACATTAATCCTTTACACTGAAGAATTACTGTCAAAGAATGAGTCACAAGACAAAATGCAAGACTTATGTATCACTGTTCTCATTTAGAATATTTTTAAAAAGTGATTCATGGTTGTTTTTGGCTTTTTTTTGTTTTTGTTTTTGTTTTTTGTTTTTTAAATTTATTTTATTTTAACACATTTAAGTCCAAAATATATGATCTTTCTCAGAAAATATTTATCTACAGATCACTGTGATATTAAGTGTAAAACATTTAGCAAAACATTTGTTTTTATGTATACATAGATATAAATACATATAGATAAAAGAAAGAAAGCAACAAATGCCCAATTATTAGATGCCACAAACAAATTTCAATTTATTTTAAGTATATAGACAACTTAAGAGTTGCTTAGAAAAGAAAGCGATGCTGTGTAACATGAACTGTTTTAAACTGGAAAAAAAGAAAAAAATATTGAGACTGAACACACCTTCTGAGTTTGAAACTTTCAGTTTTGCTGTTTTAGTTAGGAAAATAACTTAAAAAAAATAGAAAAAAAAATAGGATTATTGTGAGGATTTACTGTTCTCTGTCTTTTGCAAAGATTTAATGAAAACTGCTAATAGTTACACCTTACCTTTCATCACTGCCATTCAGCCATGGAAGAAAGCACTGTGTTGGATTACATTTGAGGGAAATAACAGAAATGGCAGAAAGAATAAAAGTCATTATTAAAAAGAAAATAACAACTGCAAATGCAAAATATGTTGGGATACAAAAAAAATTCTCTCGAGACCTTTAGATATTCAAGCTCACTCCTCAAAGTTTTACTGCATTCCAGACATCCTTCCTGATTAACAGCATTGACCAAACACACTGTTTCCTATTTTGAATTCAGTTATGGTAGTTCTCCACATGATTCAGAAAGCCAGAACTGGAAGATGTTCTAATATCTCCAATATATTTTGAAGGGGCTAGATAGTAAGCAAATTGAAGGACTGAGTGTGCAATGTGCCTTTGAAGCCCAGAATGCTTACCATTGAACATTTCTGGAGTCCATAGTCAGATATTCATTTTCTGCCTGTAATTTCTTCCCTTTGTTTGAGTGAAATATTTTAACTGATCTGTGTGGAAATACAAAATGTGACTCAACTAATCTCATGGTTCTCATAGATGAAGGGTAGAAGTCTGGAATTCTTCCTAGCTGTGAACAGAGAGAAAGTCATTTAACTTTTACATTGCAACAGTGAGATGGTGGTAGGCTTACTCGCCATCCCTTGTCAGCCCAAGCATTTTCTTCTACTTAGGTGAAAAATGTAAATGTTATCTGAAGCCAAGTACCACTGGCTGACACAAGGACATATGAGACTGTTTTTCGTCACTTCTGTGATCAAGTTTAAGATTTTATGAAAGGGATGACAAAGAGCCCCAGAGTTATACATTTGACTTTTTTAGACTTTACATACAGCATCTTCAGATACTGGTACTTCTTGTGATTTTTTCTTGTCTGAAAATACATACTCAGCCTTTTAACCTCTTAAGCTTTACAGCCTTCAGCCACCTGCTCTGACTCTCAGGATGAGTCAAAGTAATTATTCATGCTGTCTGACAGTCTGCCATAGGACAGTGTCAAGATTATATATGAGTAAAGGTTCCCATTCTATAAACAATGTACAATAGTACTAGATATTTATGGTTATGATGTACATTAATTGATGTGGGCTGCAGAAATCATGAAAGTTAGTTACAAGTTTTTAAAAATAGTTTTTGAGCTGCAAATTAAAGAATTGTTTCATACTGATAGTCTGTATTTTTGTATTTGGTGGTGATGGGAATTTCCTAGCTGCTGCTTATTCAGTCTCTGATTTAATAATAGCAGTTAAAAAATACAGTTCCTAGGAGGACTGCATCTTGGAATCTCACAATTCTCTTGTTATCTGTACTAAATAAAGTTAATTGGTTTAAGTAAGGTAATGATACCCTAGTATACAGCTATTCTTCATCAAGTTTGGATGAATAATTATTTATGAAGCTTGTTACAAATCATTGTAACTCCACATTTGACTGCACGGGGGTTGCTGGCTGGGTTTTACATTTGAATTTACACTTTTTATGGGCTCACTGTAATTATGTTCATATTTTGGTGGTCTATCCATCAGTACTGGATCTACATATTAAATAATATATCATATTGTGCGCTTTCTTGGCTGAAGAAATGTAAAGTATTGTGACCCATAACCGATGATGAAAATGAACTCTTGAAACATTCAAGGTCAGGCTGGATGGGGCTCTGAGCAACCCAATGTAAATGTGGATGTTCCTGATCAGTACAGGGGAATCAAATGGCCATTAAAGTTCCCTTCCAAATAAAAAGATTTTACAGTTCTGTGAAGTGAAACATGGACTTCGTTAGAACAAATCTAATTTAGGTACATAAACAACCTGCTTTCTCAAATGTGACTTTTGAGAAAATGTATAGAATCAAACATATCAGGATTTAACAAAAGCAAAATTTTGAGATCAAAAATATTGTTTTCTCTCATAGTGTCGAGGGAAAATGTTTTTCTGCATTTTATACTTTGTTTGCAGTGTTGAACCTCAGAAGGACCATAGAAAACTGTGTAATGAAAAATTTTAACCAGTAACATTCATACTATTTTAATGAACATGCTGAGTTGGAAATGACCAGTGTTATGAATTCACTGTTTTGGGTTATCAGTATTCCACACCATAACACCACGTAGTGCACTGTGAGTTAAATAGTGAGTGATCTAGTTCTGTGCACCTGTCCCAAAAGAGAAGAACTACAGACCCAGAGGACTGTGCGTTCAGAGAGGAGATAAAGCCCCTGGCGAGATCACAAGACTTGGCTCTCCTCCCTGCTGCTTGACCCAACCACAAGCCTCGCCATAGCATTAGAGTAAGGCCTGCAGTTTTCAGACATTCTTTCTCTTATTATACTTATTAACTACAGTTCTAGTTGCATTATATTGTATTATCGTATATTATAGTGTGTTATCTTGCATTCCATTGTCTTATTTAGTAAATCAGTTTGTTTCTTCTCAGATTGATGCCACTGTTATTTTTGGGACCCATCTCTCCCTTTATTTTCCACTTTCTGGAAGCGTGGACCCACAGGTCCTTCAGCCCTGGTAGACATGGAACTTAGCCAAATCAGCCAAAAAACCATTGACAGCCAGTAAGATAATGAGTCCAACTCCTAACTCCACACAGGATCATCCAGAATACAAACTCAATGTCTAAGAACACTGTCCAAACATTTCTTGAACTCCAGCATCTTGGGTTGGTGACCCAAGTGAAGAAACTTTCCCTAACCCATCCTGACCCTGATGCAGTGCCATTCTATTTACCTGGGTCCTGTTGCTGTCACTGGAGAGCAGATCTCAGTTTCCCTCATGAGGAGCTCTAGGCTGCCATGACTCCTCCCCTCAGCCTCCCCTTCTTTGGACTAAACAAAGTAAGGAACCTCAGCCACACCTCATGTGTCTTACCCTCTGGACCCATCAGCATAATTGTTGCCCTCCTTTGGGTGCCTTCTAGTAGATTTTTGCACTTCTTGTATTGTGGTCTCCACTGCCACTCCACTCACCTGGTGGCAGTGCTGAGCCTGATGCACCCATGGTTGTGGCTTGCCCTTTTGGCTTCCAAGGTACACTGCTGATTCAAATCCAGCTGGTTGTCACTTAGAACTCCCAGATACCTTTCCACAGGCTTGTTCTTTAGCTTCTCACCTCCTGGTTGTACTTATATCCAGAGCAGCCCCATTCCAGGTGTGAAATTCAGTCCTTGTTCTTATTAATGTAGTTTGTGATTGTCCAGCCTTCCAATCTGACAAGATCTCACTATAAGTCCTCGCTACCCTAGAGGGAGAAAGCTCCTCCCAAGTTACTACTGTCAACTAATTTACTTAGTATGCCCTCAACTATACAAGTAAGTGATTAAAACATTTTTAGTTTCTTAAATTGAGCTATATTGACCCCCAACTGCGAATGGCCACCAGCCTGATGCAAATCCATTTACAATAACCCTTTGTGGCTGAGCTGTCTGCCAATCACACTATATTCTTGTCACCCTACTGTAACCTGAACATATTTATCTGCAGAATTTTGCGAGAAACTATACAAGTATTGAAAGCTTTGTTGAAATTAAAAAATAATACACTAACTGGCTTCTCTTGGTCAAGTAAGGGGATATCAGTGAGATAAAAAAGAGATAAAATTTGTCAAATGAGACCTCATAAATATGTACTTGCTTTGATCAGTGACTGCATTGTCTTTCAGATGCTTTTCAGTAACTCTCAGAATTATCTTCTTAAAATGTACAATTTATGAATTTTCAGGTATTGGATGATCTTAAAATGGCGGCTGCATTGAGAACAGGATTTTTGATTATTGAGGCATCATAAAGACACACACTGCTTAGCACAGGCTACTTTTAATGTCTTGAAACAGATTCTGCAGTGTCATTCTTGAACTGAAGCAGGCATGCGGTTTCTTACTGGGTCCTACCAGACATCCTGAGTCTATAGCCCAGCTCAGCTATTGCCCTTCTGATAACATCTCCATCTTATTCATATCTCTACGTCAAACAAGATCATGATAATGGCTCTTTGGGATGTTATCCAGAATCTGTGCCTAGAAGCAGAAAATAAGGTACTTGTGATATTCTTTATTGCACAACTTACAGATATTTCATGGCCAGACAGGAGGGGCTGACCTACCAGTTGAACAGAAATGGAGTCCGTACTGTTTTAAAACAACCTCACATATTCTATGGCATTATCTAATACTTTTAGATATCCTTGGTCTGACTGAGATGTTCTCAACACAGAGTGACTGACTGGGGAAAGCTAACAGTCCCACTTGTGGTGTGGAATTCTCAGAAACTAAGCAACTGAGTTATCATCAACACTGAAAAATGATCACACTGATCACTGAAATGATCACAATGATCACTGAAAAACTGATCACATGAAGGATATTATTATTCTCCCTTTTGCCCCTGAGAGATTAAGTCTTACAATGTCCAAATAATATTTTGGCTTTATTTTTATGAGAAATAAAATCTAAACTGCATGCAGATATATCAGGCAGCAATTTGCAAATATTAGAATACCTTTTTTATTTACAGATGCTGTACATAATAGGTACTTCAGGTTTAGCAAAGTGCATGATTGCTTTTTAAATTGAGCATTTTTTCATAATAATGAATTGTAAATAAATCTTTATACTGTAAAGCATGACCACTCTCTCACAAGCCTCTACAGTCCATAAATGCACTCACTCTTATTTGGTTTTTAAAAACTAGCTATTAATATTTGCATTTGTGACTGTGCACAAATACATAAAATCATTGTAAAAGCCAGAGGTTTAAGTGCCTGCCCTTCCACTCACCAGGTCAGAGAGAACTTTTAGATCTGTCTCAGAGGATTTCTTGCTATTACAAATATGAAAGTGGGATGTTAAAATGAAAAAGAAGCAAATTTAATAATAATAATAATAAATACTTGCAAGGGACAGTGCTCAGCTTGATGGCTCCAGGGAGTGAAAGGAGATTATGTTAAAGCATAAATGGAGTTTTAACATTTTTAAATCCAGAAGGTCTAATCTAATCTAATCTAATCCTTTTCAATCCAATTTTTTTAATGCAGCCTAGACATCAGATTAAAGCTTGCACTTTTCTTTTTTAGGCCATTGCAAACAGAATCAGCATCTGTGTTATCTTTCCAATATACAATGTTTCAAAGTAGATTTTAAAGGAATCAAATGTAAAATAAACAAAGGAAAAACTAGATATTTGATGCTAGATATTCTATTTTTACTTCAAAGTGAAACAAATTGTAATTCCTCTTGGTATTTTTTTCTGTTAAAATAGCTAACAAAATACCAACAAAAACTAAAATAAGTGTATTCTTGAACTCAGATAAATCTACAAACATAAATTCAATATCTACACAGAAAGAATTCTTCTGTATAGCAATAATTTTTATTTTTTTTCCTAAATGATTTCATGACAATAGCTCCATAAAGTAAACAACCTGAAATTCATTTGCTGAGTCTTCCAAAAACGATTCTATTGAAACATACTAACAGAGAGCTTTGCTTACTCTCCTGCTTACTCACATTTTGTGTTTTTTCCCCTGATTGATACACGTTGTTGTATTATTACACGTTTTGAATTTTAGTTGAATCTGTGGTTATTTCACAGGGCTAAACAAAATTCCCTAATTTGCCATGTCCTATAGTGAGTGTAGCTGTAGCTTGTCAACTGTACCTTTATATGGTGAAATACTCATTGCTGATGTAACAAATATATCTTGTTGAGTCATTCTTCTTTTAATATGGTATTTTCTCTACAGAAAATCCATGACATTCTGTCAGAACTTGTCAGTTCTTAAATGTTAGGAGAAAAATTAGACATTGCCAGAAAGATTATCACAATGTATGTATATGAGGATACAATTCTGAAAGCACTCAGGGAAATGAGTGACAAAAATCACAGGTGGTTTGTCTCCAGCAGGAAGTCAACACAGAATTTACTGAATATTTGAATATCCTATTTGTTAATATTTAAGTTTTCCCCTGTTCTGAGACTTGTGTACCCGCTAAAATTTCTAATGGCAGAGCAGCAATATTTATAAATCCTATGAGTGTAAACATGATATTTATTAATTTTTTAAACAAGTTCAGAAGGTCTTCTATAGATAATCCTTAGACTCCTTGCACAGTTCAAATCCAGAACTTGTTTGAATTACACTGAGTGTACAAGTTTATTGAAAATAAGAAGAAAAACTCCAAGTCATTTCTAATCTTTGTGTTATCGTTTTTATTTTATTGCCACTATCTCAGACTAGTTTTGTTTAAAAGAAGATTAGTGAGCTATGGGATAGAGAGTTATGGAAATGGCTTGCATTGTTCTGAATTAGTGGATAAACAAAAATAACAGGAACTAATGTGGACTCCAGATGTAGTTAAAGTAGTATGAATAAATGCTTGTATGATCTGAATGTATGCACTACACAGCAGTATTAAGCACTAATGTTGTTGAGAAAATAAAAAAAATAATAATTGCAAGCGCAGTTTGGCATATCTTAAAACAATTTATTTCACAAAGACCAAAAATTTAGTTTATTTAGATTGTCATGTTGGTGTCAAGAACCTTGCTTTATGTCAAAATGTATGACACTCATAGAATCATAGAATCAAAAGGTTGGAAAGGACCTACTAGATCATCTAGTCCAACCGTCTTTCCTTTATCATTCCTACAGAAAACCACTAAACCATATCTCCTAGCTCCCTATCCAGATGCCTCTTTAGCACTGCCAGGGATGGCGATTCCACCACTTCCCTGGGCAGCCATTCCAGTGCCTGACATTCTCTGAGAGAAAAATTTCCTTCTTATGTCCAGTCTAAAACTCATCTGATGCTACTTGTGGCCATTTCCTGAGGTCCTGTAATTAAAGTACACTATCTGTCACTACAAGCTAGTGCATCTAATGACAGAACCTTCAGTGCCTAATTCCACAGCAAGACTGGACTAGTCTTGATGACTACATGAAGTAGCCTTCACCTGAAGTATTTGGCAGTATTTAGAAATGCACATATGACAATCAGGATGTCTCATGTTCTCCATCCCTTTTTTGTACATAAAAAGGACTACTGTTGAACAAAATTTAACCCGTGTTTATACGCTTGAGAGAAAATATTTCATATCACTTTGAAAATCTCAAAATTGATCCTTAAATTCTCTCCAAAGATGACATTTTCACTTGATGACATCAAGTAGTTTTAGGTTTGTTTCATAAACTACTATTTACTCTTATGCCCATGTGAAACATGTAAACCTTCACAGACAGAAATAATGTAAAATCTACCAGTTACTGAAATTCTTAGTACTGACTGACTTATTCTAATAATGATATTGCTGGGCACATGAGAGCAGTTATAGCAAATAGTAATTTTATACCTTTCTGTAGTTCATTTCCTTTCTCTAACATAACATGTAATATACAAGTACTATATGATAATAATTAATATATAATAATAATTGATAGCTGTTATGTAATATAATGTATAACATATAGCATGTATTTATAACTTATATATAATTCTGGCTAAATAAATACTACAGCTTGGAAGCAATGTAATATCTGCACCACAACTTACTTTAACTGGAAGAAGATCTGAATAGACAGGGAAATAGAAACTGTAATGCATATGAATTTGTCCTCTGGCTGGGGGAAATCAAGTGACCAAGGATTTGGACTTGAGAGCATAAATCCATCCTACAGCATAGACAAAGCTCCTATAAATAAGGTTGTGGTAATGCTATCATAGCAGTAAGTTCTATTACTATTGAGGCTTGTCAAAAGCTAGCTCAAAATCAGTCTTTTATTTCTGAGCTTATGCAATATGGAGTTTGTACTGACATACTTTTAAAAACAATGAAAATGATCTCTACACCATTGTACTTATTGCACAAGAAAACAAACTGGAGCTGGAATAATAGAATAATAAAATAATAGAATGGCTTAGGTTGGAAGAAGACCTAAAGAGGTTTAGCAGGGTTGCCATCCACCAGATCAGGCTTCCAGGGCCCCACCCAGACTGCCTCCGGAGATGGGGTCAACTTGTTCCAGTGCCTCAGCACTTCCTGAGTAAAGAATTTTCAGATAACCACTAATTTAAGTCTTTCCTCTTTCAGTTTAAAATGGTTTCCCTTGTCCTACCACTATCAGACTCTGAAAACAAAGTCAGTCTCCCACCTCTCCTCCTAAGTTTTCCTCAAGTACTGGAAGAATACATACAGGTCTGTCCAGAACCTTCTATTCTGCAAGGTAAACAAGTCCAGCTCCCTCAGCCTGTTCTAATAGAAGTGCTGCAGACCAGTTATCATTCTCATGGCTATCTTCTGGACCCTCTCCAACATCTCCACATCCCTCTTGCACTGGGCCTTCAGGCCTAGATGCAGTTCCAGACACCTGTCCCAGAAGAGAAGAAGAACTATATTGCCCAGAAGATTTTTTGCTGTGCTGTTGTCATTTCTGCTCCTGGTAAACAGACATAGGGCCTTGGTAGGTCATCTCATATCCCTCTTCTCAATCGTCAGCCTCTCCTCCCTGCTGCTCATCCCAACCACACACATTGCCTCAGTGCTAGTGTGAGGCCTACAGCTTTCAGATATTCTCTTTCATTATATTTTATTTATTTGCTTCAGTTCTAATTATATTGTCTTGTAGTGTGTTATCTTGCTTTCCAATAACATATTTAGTAAGTTAGAATGTTTCTCTTAAGGTTGTTGCCACTGTTTTAATTATTTTGGGGTCCCCTCTTTAGAAGTATAATTTTGTGTGGGGTCCCAAGCAGCAGCAGGATTTTGAGCAGATTAAACAGAATGCTGTGGCCCCCTGGCCAGTATAGATGGGACAGGATGTAAAGAACATCTTCTACACTGCTGCTGGAGAGAAAGGTCCTACTTGGAGTTTGTGGCAAAGAGCCTCAGGAGAGACCTGAGGCCGACCCCTGGGATTTTGGAGTCGGGTGTACAGGGGATCTGAAGAGTTTTACACTGCATCTGGGAAGGAGATCCTAGCCACATATGAGGGAGATCAGGCTGCTTCTGAAGTAGTCAGTACTGAAATGCAGCTCTTATTGGCACCTGAAAGTGAAAGGTGCCCATCATGCTACTGATGCCACTTGGTGCCAGTGGATTGCACTTATTACACAACAAGTTCAGATGGGGAACCTTAGCCATCCATGAATCTTAGAGGTGATCATTGACTGGCCAGAAGGTAAAAAGTTTGGAACATACCAGCAGAAGTGCTAAAGAGGTCCCACCATACAATGAACTACCAGAAAATGAAAATAAATCTGCCCTGTTCACAGATTGATCATGTCATACTGTGGGGAAGCATCACAGATGAGCTCTGAGTTGCAGAGGCCTCTGAAGGTAAAGGAGAATCAAGTCAGTTTGCAGAGGTAAAGGCTGTCCAACTGGCCTTAGATACTGCCAAATGGGTGAGGTGGCCAATGCTTTATCTTTACACTGATGGTGTCAAATGCCTTATGGGGGCAGTTACAGCAGTGGGAACAAAATAACTGGCAAAGAAGAGGTAAACCTATTTGGGCTGCTGAACTCTGGAAAGGCTTTGCTGCCAAAATAAAGAATATGGTTGTAAAGATGCACTATTTAGATGGTCATGTGCCCAAGAGCTGGGCTACTAAAGAACAACAAAATAACCATCAGGTAGATCGAGCTGGCAAAATTGAGGTGGCTCAAATAGACTTGGACTGGCAATACAAGACTGAATTATTTCTAGCTCAGTGGGCCCATGAGACCTCAGTCTATCAAGGAAAAAAACGGAACATATAAATGGGCTAGAGACTGTGAGGCAGACTTAACTATTGATGCTGTTGCACAGGTTTTCATGACTGTGACACATGCACTGCAATTAAACGAGCCAAGAGGATGAAACCTCTCTGGGGAGAAGGTTGATGGCAAAAGTATAAATATGGGAAAGCATGGCAGGCTGACTATATCATCCTGCCACAAACTCACAATGGTAAGCATTATGTGCTTATTATGTTACCTAATGGTAAGCATTATGTGCTTACCATGGTGGAAGCAACCACTGGGGGGCTTAAAATATTTGCAGTACCCCATACTACCACCCAAAGCACCAAACTGGGTCTTGAGAAACAAGTCGTATGGTGACATGGCACTCCAGAAAGAATTGAGTCAGACAATGGGACTCATTTCAAAAATTCCCATGTAAATACTTGGACCAAAGATCATGGCATTGAGTAGATTTATGATATCCCCTGTCATGCACCAGCTTCTGGTAAAAATGAATGATACAGTGGGTTGTTAAAAACCATGTTGAAAACAATGGCTGGCAGAACATTTAAGTATCGGGAGAAGCATTTGGCAGAAGCCACCTTGTTGGTCAACACTTGCTCTATCAATCACAATGGTCCTACTAGCTCCCTACATATTGTCAAGGGAGATGAGGTCCCTGTAGTAAATGTGAAGAACAATTTGGGTAAAGTGGTTTGAGTATTCCAGCTTCTGGGAAGGGTGAACCACTTCGTGGAACTTTTTGCCTAGGAACCTGGGTGCACTTGGTGGGTGATGCAGAAAAATGGGGATGTTGAATGTGTACCACGAGGTAATTTGATGTTGGGGAAGTGCAGTCAGTAATTCCATGTCTACATAGAAATATGTGTGTGTGTTTATTGTTTAGTAATTATGGTTTATTTGTATTTAAATAGTAAGTAAACTAACTTACATAGTAAGCATGATGTAGTGATGTAGAATAAGGGGTGGAATGTCATGGTTTTATGATTTTGGTTATCGGTATTCCACATCATAACATCATGTAGTGCACTGGGAGTTAAAGTGGTAATGCCCCAGAACTGCATTCCCCAGAAAACTATGCTGTTATCATTTTTGCTCAGGGTGAACAGATATAAGGCTTTGGTAGGTCTTGTGAAATCCCTCTGTCCCACTAGTCACAGAACTGGGCTGAATCAACCTGTAAACTGTTGACAGATGCCATCACTCCACAGAAAGACATAGTATTGATTAAGTCATAAACAATCTGTTCTTGGTAAATATATGCAGGCTGTCTCAAATCACCTCCTCATCTTGCATGCACATTGGCATATCTTCCATGAGTATCTGCTCCATGATCTTCCAAGGCACAGATCTAAGGCTCACCAGCCTGTAGTTCTCTTGGTCTTCCTTTCTCCCTCTGTAGAAAATGGGAATGTTGCTTCCTTTTTTCCAATCAACAAGTACTTTGCCTGATAGTCACAACTTTTCAAATATTTTTTTAAGAGTGGTTTGGCAATTCCATCATCCTGTTCATTCAGGATCCTGAGATGCTGTCTGTCTGTATAGACTTGTACACATTTTGTGAGGAAGTTTTGGACTTACTCTTTTCTTACAGTGGGAGTAGTCTTGCCCAACTTCTTCCTAGAGGTTCATGGATGTGGTAGACCTGGGAACCTTGACAATCAGTGAAGGCTCAGGAAAAGAACTTGATGAGTGCCTCATCTTTTTTCACGTCTCTTTGTTGACAGTTCTTTCTTCTCTTTTATCAGAGTGGGTATGCTCTCCTTCCTCTGACCAGTATACTTGTACAATCTCTTCTTGTTTTTCACATCTCTTGCCAAGTTCTGTTACAACTGTGCCTTGGTTTTCCTGATCCCATCTCTGAGTGTCCAGATGGTATCAACATTTTCTTTTCTGTCCACTTTTCCTTTCTTCCAATTATGGTACATTTCACTCAGCTTGACCCACAGATCCTTGGTAATTACTTTATGGATCAACATAAGACCCTTCCACCTGCCTTGCCCTTACTGTGCACATCATCCAAGAACGTCTCCTTACTAATCTGGAGGCTTTGCGACATAAGGAAAAATACAAATTGCATTTATTTCATCCAAACAAACTACGAAGGCTTCATTCCAGACTAAAAAATGTACAAAATTTTCTTGATAATTTCCTCTATTACATACTAATGTAGCCAAAGCATGGTTGAAACCCAAGCAAGTGTAATATTAATGAAAAATAAAGTTTACTGATAAATGTAGGGTGAATCAGAAAGTTTTCAATTTATTACTTTGGGACAGCTTATTTTTCTACCTCCCCACTCATTCTGACTTTCTGTTGACATTGGTGCTGCTTATCTTTACCAGCTTCCCACACATATTGATTGCCTCTCAAGATGATGCCCTCTGTTCTCCCTTGACTTGCTGCTTTATCTAGATCTGCAACACTTGTACATTTTTAGTTACTTCTGTTAGTACACATGGGCCAAATTTATCCTTTGTTTACTGCCAAGGAATTACATCAGGTATAAATTTGTCTCTCTCAATCTGCCTTACTGCTTCTGAATTCAAGTTTCCAAACATAGTTGAGGACTGGTTCCTAATAATAAAAAGAGAATTTACAGCAAAGGATTTGACCCTGCACACCAAAAGAACAAACAGGTCCCCAATAGAAAATACAGCTTCTTCATAAATACAAGCATATCATTTTATCTTTTTGTCAAATTCCTTCTTTTCACCTCATCCTCTGTGTTTTATTCAGCTGGCAGGCAAAAGAGGATTAAAAGACTCTTGGGCTTACAAACATATTTCTGTGTTGCTTGCTAAAATGTTATGTTAGGCCTATGGCTATCTATACATATATGATAAAACTATATATAAGTGTAGAATAAAACTTCTGAGAATCTTTCTATTTTGATCCTTTGAAATTTTGTGTGTCCACATATGCCATAAAGTCAATCTTTTCATGTATGTAATTCAGTATGCAAACAAAAAACCCATATTTTTTTATTATTGTTCCATACATTTATTTCCTTTTATTTATTGTAATGATTAAAAAATATTAAAAAGAATCCAAAAAATAATCCATTTCATAAAAGCAAAATTATCAAACATTTTAAATAAGTTCATTTTACAGAAAAGAAACATGCATTTTTTTTTCTTTTTAAATATCTTAATCTTGTCTTCAGTAAGTATATTTCCTTACAACTACATACCTTTTTTTTTTTTTTCTTCTTCTTCACATCGAGGATTTCCTCCTATCCTCTCCTGTTGTAAAGTTTTCCATTTCTCTGTGATGTGCATCTACTTACAGTGGCTCTCCTATCACATTTCTTTCACAAATATGAGATTTATGAAACTCATAGGAGATCTGTTTAAAGCAGACTAAAGACTTCTTTATACAGTAGTCTAAAAATTTCTGGATCACCGAGGTTGAGGGGATGAATGTTAATAGCAAGTTTTGCAAGAGTTTAGGCAAATTTGCAATAATAGATCCTTAAAAAGATAACAAAAAAATTAAGCAGAGCTTATAATTTCTATAATTTCAGGAAACTGGGAAATTATTAGAGGAATGGAACGTTGGGGCTCACATGCATGATTGAAGTGACCACCACTGCCATTAACAGACTGAATAGTGGGTTAGAAGAGGGACCACTGCTCTGATCCAGCAGGATGTTTTTCTTTATGAGCATGACACCTCAGAATCTTTTCTGTTTGCATGAAGCACCTCTCCTTTAGGTCATCTACTCTCAGCTATAGCATGTCACAGTAGTTTCAGAAAGCCCAGGCTCAGGCTTTGTGCCTAGATCAACTTTGCAGTGTTAGTCTGAGAGAAGCCTGAAATGGTAGTGTTTGAGGCTGACCATCTGACAGCATCTGGAAACATTAGGGATGCACAGGGACAAATGAGAGCTAAACATGGGCTGCCACAATGGCAAGGTCATGGATTGTTTGGATATGTTCTGAGCAATTGATCTCAAACTGCCTTTACCTCCAAACTTAAGGCCTCAGCCCTTGTGAATGTAGGAATTCTTTGAATTCTAATAAGTTTT
Organism: Coturnix japonica; assembly: GCF_054131305.1. Lineage (NCBI taxonomy): Eukaryota > Metazoa > Chordata > Aves > Galliformes > Phasianidae > Coturnix > Coturnix japonica. The sequence goes on along the minus strand of NC_140702.1, from coordinate 54,727,541 downwards.
ATGCCAGAAAAATCCAAGGATTGTCACTGTCTAATTCTGCCTGCTTATGCAAACGTGTCACTCTAGTGACAGTTTCTTTCATAGCTGATAAAGCTCTGTTCCTTATTCTTTGCCCACAGATTCCTGCAGTTAAGCTACCAGGCACATAGCTTTTGTTTTGTATAATTACAGTGCTGTGTGCATACCTCTAAAACTGATTTGAAGCTTTCTTTGTGACCCCATGATCTTAAGCTGTCTGTATGCCACTAAGACCCTCAGCACAAGTTTGAGGAGGAGGATGTCCCTGGGGGACTGCCACAGGAGCTGAGAACTTTGTCATGTTCCAGCGACACTTTAGCAGTGCCCTGCTTCTCCTGGGATCGATACGGAAACCTCTGTGACAGCTTTACACCGAGGTGAGTCTTCTGTGACTACCAGGCAAGTGTCACATCCAAGTAACACACATCTCTTGGGTCATAATGTAGTATAAGCGATAGAATAACATTTCATTTCAAACCACAATTCTTATTCTTCATGTGCAGGAAATATAATAGTTCCTTTTAACAGAAGAAAAACAATTTTCTAACTCTCTCACTCTCTCAGAATGGGAAAATGCTGTTCAATTTGAAGTCATCTGAAACACAAACAACAGTTTTCAAGTGAGATATAATTAAAAGATTTTCTTATCTAGTTATGCCTTCAGCGTTTCACAGACTTTTCCTGAACTTTTCTTATCTTTAGGTAAGGCCAGCAGAAATGGACAAACTTATAGTGAATTTTTTTTGCGATTGAATATCTTTATTTTCACTTCTTATACATGACTTTTTCTCATGTATTTAAAACACGAAAAACAAAACCAAAGCAAAAACCTTCCAAACAGAACACAAGCTACTTTTTTAAGCTTATTATATTAGAACAGAAATTGTAAAAGTTGTTAATCACTTCACCAAAGCACTAGCAGGTACAGTACATTCAGTTTATTCAGTTGTGCCATGAAGTTTCTTTGCTTTTGAAAGGTAAAAACTTAGAAATTGTAACATAATCATTACTTGGTGTTACAAATTCAGTAGGAGTTTTGTTTCAATTAGCTTGCACTACATAACATTTAAAACAGCTTACTAATGTTGGTATTTTTAAAGTTGTAGAGCCTTTCTCCTCTCATTACTATGTTTACTGTGATGCAAAATCTTCTAGTTTCTTTTTCCAGAAGTAATACATAGAAAATTATATATCAGCAGAGATATAAATATTACATGTTATGTTTACACTAAATTTTGTATATGTTTTCAACTTCTTAATGTAAAGTTTGAAAACAGGGTTGCATGCGTATGAAAATTATGACTTTAATTTACATAATTCCTATTACAGTAACTGAGAAATATTTTCTCTGATTAGCAGATGTAGGAGGCAGAAAATAGAAATCACCTTTTAGAGACATTTCTATACTAATGTGCAATAATCTAATTAAAATTTTGTTCATTTTTGGTATAATAATCCATGATTGTTCCTTACTTTCTTTAGGAGATTTATTTTCATCATAAAACATCTCATTGGCAGATTCTTCACATTTATATTGCATTTTCTTGTTTAAAAATATTGCTTTGTTACACCACTGTAAAACTTTGTTTTTCTGTACTGTATGCTTTCAATGACAATCCAAGTCTCTTTTATCAGTAGCTGTGAGAATCTGACTACTATGTTATTGAAAACTTGTGATTTCCAGAGCACTTTTGAGTCTATCAGTGATAAAAAAACATAGATAAGAAACAGAACTTATTGAAAGCAGGACATTCTGGTACACGTTGTAATACATTATATATTGCAGATACTGTTGGTACTGGCACAGTTGTACCAGGATAAGTGGAATATATTTGATTTTCCATATTCAAGTAAAGTTTAGCCATTATTTTCCAAGCAAATGTGATTTTAATCTGTTTTTGAAGTAAATTATCAGATATGAAGTGACTGTAGAAGTAATGACATGAAAAACAACATCTGAAAGCTTGAATATTTTGCTGACTTCTTTTTACAGCAAGGACTCAGGAAGATATATATATACTTTCATAGCTACTTTTATTGTGTCTTTGGTAGACACTTGGCATTTATCTCATGCTATACAAGCAAAGTCCCATTGTCAGCAGCTGATTACCATTTTAAAGTAAAGAATCAGAGCACAGAGATGAAAAGTCTTGTCATCCAGCCTCACCCATGTCTTGTCCTTGGGAAATACAGCACTACATACATTTCCTCTTATCTCTCATTTTACTGAGTTTTAAGCAGACCCATTGCAATGGAATTGCTTAAACTGTCCTCTCATTTATGCTTCTTTGCTCACAAGCAAAGATATTTTCTTTATCACTGAAGAAAAATATCAACAAGAATAAATTTGGTGAGCCTTGTACTACTCGCCTACCTTTCCATTGTAATGGAGAATAAAATATTTGTTTTACAAAAAAAAAAAAAGTTCATCAGAGTATAACCATTGTTAATAGAAATTTGATGTGAAGAATAAAGTTCAGATATTAAGAATTTCACTGTGCTATTGTCCTGCATGGTATCTACTGAGACGGATCACTAAATCAGACGGGAGTGCAGTTTGCCATTATTTCTTTGTTGTTCTCTGCTGTTCTCTTAATGAATGTGGTATTTGCTTATTAAACCAGGTTACAGTTTCAAATGGAAACAGAAGTGACTATTAAAAAATGTATTGCCACCATAAAACATAAGATTACTACTTTCAATGATAATAATACACATAGTACCCAGTTTAAAATGCTAGGGATATTGAGCCTGCCTCTGTGAATAGAGCAAACCAAAGCTCAGACACTGCCCTTAATCTTCCTTAAACCTAGTGTGAATAAGATACAATATTCTGCATATGTTTTGTAGATGTTATGTAACCTAGAGCTAAAGAGGGTGAACCTCTCGAGTAACTATGTCCTGGAGTAGTACAAAATTAAATTAGCTAAACTTCCCTCACCAAAAATGTATCTTCTCTTGATAATTCTCACAGCAGTCACATTCTTGCCTGGTAGTTATGAGTTGAAAGTCATGCCAAAATAAAATGAATACCAGTGATACTGAAAGGGGAAGTGCTGGAGCCTGGCTTTCAAACACTGAAGTTTGTTACTCTTCTGTATTACAGTTTGGGAAAGTTCTTGAAATATTTGCAAGAAAAGGATTTTGTTAGTGATTTTCTTTTACATACAAGTTTATTACTATACAGTCTCTTCTACAAAAATGGAAATAATGCTTATTTTGACATGATTATTTTGACATTTTTTTAACATGAAATATTTTAGCAGATTTAAATGATTGATTTTCATGATTCTCCGTTATGTGCAAGTGTCCACACCTAGTTGTGCTCATCTTCCCACTACTTTTAAATCTTATTTCCAACTTTTCTGCAGAATTCTGGATCACTTGAAAAGTTGCAGTCTGAGTCATATTTATAGGCCCAGCACTCTGCAGAAGCAAAATCTGTATGGCAGAAGAAGCAGCAATTCATGTGAAACAGTGAAAACCTCAGAAAACTGCAGGTTTGGTGTGTTCCAGGAAATCACAGATTGAAAGTTTGAAGCCCCAACTTACATAGAAACAGAGAGAAAGAAGGAAGGGCTTTGCTGAGAGCTTATGATTCTCTCCACCCAAAGTGTACTGTGAAATTAAAAATAAACCATCAAACTCTGTAAATATTTTAAATTGTTGATAAATTTAAGCTTCCCTGTGGTAGAAGTGACATCTTCATATTAATTCTAATGGTTGCCTTAAATGTGAAATATGGAAAATAATCTGTCCACAGTGGGAAGAAAAAAATATTATGACCCTTGAAGTTCATTGTTCTATGCTTGTACCAAAGCACTGGCAACTCCTGCTGGCAGACTGACAGCAGTGTAAACTGAGATCTACTAATTAACACAGCTGTTGAATTCTCTCAGAAATTATTTGACACCTGCCCCATCTTTTTGTACCAAAGTGTGAATTACAATAATGTCTAAAGAATTAACTGACTGGATATTCCATGCTCCTAGACTTGGAGTAAATCAGTTACAAATCATTTTATAAGGTTATGTGTTTGAGAGGCATATCTAAGGAAATGCTACTTAGTCTAAGGGCTAAATCTCAGACAGGTGTTCTGGGCACTTGAGCCCCGCTGGGTTCCTACAACGTGGCCCTAGACAAGAATGAAGGCCATGGCTGGGGCTGTTGTGGGACAGGAAGTGGATGGGAGCCTTAAGGGGGCTGGTTGGGTCAGAGAAGGTTCAATGATTCCCCCAGGTCGTTCATGAGAGGATAAATTAGAACTGTTCAGAACATCATCAATAATTCAGTCTCCCAGGTGACATTTCTGTCTCCATTTAGACTGCCCATGGCCACCGAGCTCCACTGTCCTTCAAGTCACAGCACCATGCTCTTTCCTTTGTGCTTTGCTAGTTCTGCATGGTATACATTGACCATGGATTATCTCCTTGTCCAAATTGGGATATATATCCCATATAACATGCAGAACAATACAACTGTTTTTCTTAATACCTTATCTGTAGAAACTTTCTCAGCAGCAGTACAGGAATTGACAGAGTAAACAGTTTTCCTTACATATCCCTCAGGAACCAGCAACACTGAGATGTTAGCAATTTGCTCTGGTTGTAATTTCACAAAGTGGATGTCTAATGTACGTGGCACCAGATGTATCTGAAGGAGAGGATATGTTCCTCAGGGAGAAACTTGTTTTGCTGACACACTTATCAAACAACTATCTCGACCCTGCAGGCAGCATTTGTTACCACACTTTCTGTCCCATTTTCTAAAGAAAAAATAAAAAAAATGTCACCTTTAGAAGAGTGTCAGAACTCTACCAAATGGCTGAGAAGATATTCATTTTCTTTTCTTTCTTGGTTTCACAGCTTCCTACTTAGTCTAGCAAACCACTCCATGTATAGCTGCACAGACTTGTGGTGGATACAGGAAAGGAAGTTTTGCATTTGCCATGAAGTTGTATGGGAGAAATGAGAGTTGCATTTCTAACCAAATTAGAAATGAGGGGAGATGAGTTGTTTTCTAATGGAGAAGTGCTGGTCCTCTTCCTAATCTTCAGTAAGTATATATAGGGCAAATCAACCGATCCTGCAGAATCTCTATACTACTGAAAAACAGAAAACACTGAAGACCTGTATTTTTCCTGCTGCATGGGTAGGTGGTGGGTAGAGGAAAATAAGACAAGATCCTTAAGTTAATGAAAGATTATAGTCAAGATGCTAAATACTGAATGTATGAAAATAATAATAATTTAAAAAGTCATGGTTTTGTGATTTTTGGTTTTTGGTATTCTACATCACAACATCATGCAGTGCATCAGGAGTTAAAGAGTTAATCGTCCAGTTCCATGGACTGCTGATATTTCTGGATTCCTGGTTCTGAAAGAGAACTACATACCCCATGGAACTTTATGTTTCCCTCTTCTGGTCAGAGGGAAAGATAAAAACTGTTTGCAGATCATAACACTGTAGTCAGCAGAGAGGGGCAAGTGATTGTCCCACTCAGCTGTTGTGAGGCCCCATCAGGAGTACTGAGTCCAGGCCTGGGGCCCCAGTGCAAGAAATACACCAAGCTCTGGAATGGGTCCAGAGGAGGGTGACTAAAATGATCAGAGGGCTGGAGCACCTGAAGGAACTGGGATTGTTTAGCATGGAGAAGACTCCAGGGAGACCTCATTGTGGCCTTACAGTACTTGAAGGGAACACATAAACAAGAGGGGGAAGGACTGTTTACAAGGGTGGATAATGATAGAACTAGGGGGAATGGTTATAAACTGAGACAGTGGAGGTTTAGATTAGATATTAGAAGGAAGTTTTTCACACAGGGGATGGTGATACACTGGAACAGGTTGCCCAAGGAGGTTGTGATGACCCATCCCCGGAGGCATTCAAGGCCAGGCTGGATTTGGCTCTGGGCAGCCTGGTTGGGTGGTCAGTGCAGGGGGAATGAAACTAGATGATCACTGTGGTCCTTTTCAACACAGTCCATTCTGTGATTCTGTATTATATGATTCTATGATTCTGTGGTTCCTATTCAACTCTGCAGCATGTGTGTGCTCCCTTGCTGTCTTGCATTCATCATTAGACCAAGACCTTTGGTTTTCAGACACTCTCTCATTTTATTTGATTTATTATATTGTATTATATCGTGTTATCCTACATTCTGATACCTTATTTAGTAAATTAACTTTCCTCCTCAGATCATTGCCACTGTTTTGTTTTTAGGGCCATCTTTCATCCCTTTTACTTTTCCCTCTTTCCCCTTTCCTGGGGCTTGGGTCCACTGGTCACTCCACCCCATTAATCACAGAGCCTGTCTGTACCAGCCCATAAACAGCTGGCCGTTCTGTTTGCATTACAATAGCTATTCAGTGTATCCCATCCCCCTAGAAGGGTTAGTATTAGTTTAAGAAACTTATGATTGAACAATGAGGAAGAGCATGATTCAGAAATATGGAAAACTGAAATCTGTAGTGACATTTATGAGCCAAGGACCATTTCATACTTAATTCTCTTCTCATCCTTTATTATTTTTTAGTTGAAAAATACACAGTAGTAGTTGCTAAAAAACAAAAGTAAGAATAATAAAGAAATAAGCAAAATTTTACACAAAGCCAAACTGAACAAAACCAACTAAACAAAACCAAACCAAAAAAAAAAAAAAAAAAAAAGGAAGTCAACATAATACAGCAATGGAAAACAAACACCACATGACCACAGGAAGAAATTTTTCTCCAAAGGCTAGTGGAAGAAAGGCAAAATATAGATCCTAAAATAATGCATCAATTAAATAAATCTTTCACTCCAAGGACTTAACTGTAACAAGAAATGCATCCTCGAGCTGACTGAAATGCTCTGTTTTAACACTGGAAACTGTTTGTAATTAATGATTTCTATCAAAAAGCTTGATATTTTCTTTCGTAGACAGGAGAAGATAAATAGGTAAATGCCTAGTTTCAAACAGCATCAAATGATGAACAATTGAAATGATTTTGTATGTTCCAATAATAGGTCCAGTATAAATAAAGTATAAAACTAGTGCAAAGATAATGTAGTTGTACTGTGAATAAGAATATTGCTCAGCCATGGCTTTTAACTACTACCAGATGGATACTGTCTTTTTGCCTCCCCTGTTGATTCTATAGCAGTAGAATGGAGATGAAATGCATTCACAAAACTATGTAAGCAAAGAAATCAGGAAGATAATAGGGATAAGGTCAAAAGCAGTTGAATTAAATGTGTGAGGTTTTTTGTTGTTGTTGTTGTTGTTTTCAGAATTCAGATATGCATTGTAGAGACATAAAGAACAAGGAGGGAGAAGGTAGTCCAGTAGTTGTACACATCTTTAGCACTTCTTATTGAATTATCCATGCACCAGGTTCTGTCAAACAGGAGCATCCACAACACTCTGTACATCCCCTATTTAAATATCATCCAATTTGACCAAACAATATTTTTTTTATTTGAATAAGGAGTACTTCAGGAGCAAAACAAAATTTTTGACAGTAAAATGGCAGTTTTGTGAGACAGTCTGAGATGGCATGACCTGTACTTCATCCTTGGAGAGTTACACTAGTGAGGAAGGAATGTCAGGACAAACAACATCTTCAAGCAGACAAAATTCCTTAGACTTTAAAACTTACCTGGAGCCTGCCGTTTCATTCTTTACACAGGTACAATATTCAAGCTGTTACTGGTGTTTGCAAAAGGGCCGCAACCTATTTGTTTCTTCAAAACCTCTCATTTCCCTGTATTTGCCTTCACTAATGTGTGGTAAATGTGGCATGGTAAAAGCACATAGGACCTATAAAACATACTTCCTTTTCAGCTTGGACATTTGTACTCTATACAGAATTTAGGTGTTATCACCCACTCACTGGAGTCACACATGAATGCACAGCAGAGATTTCTCATTTGGTTGACCATTAACTGTAAAACCTTATGAACCTGGACACCAAAATTTGTGGCTTTTACAACTTAGTCATCATCCACCTTGAAGGAAATGAGAGGACCTATAAATCACTCCAATTAATCACACCGCTCCCCCTTAAAAATGTAGTTGAAGCACCCCTGAAATAAAGCCATATGGCACAATCATGTCAGATCTGTTTATATAAGCTGTTCCTAGAAACAGCGGTACTGTAATACCAGATTTCCATATACTGAATCAATATTTGAATGTTTGAGACCAGATGTTTTATAAGATGCCATTAAGTGCACAGAGCACATTAACAGGTTCAAAACAGGCTGTGGAGGGTTGCTCAGATCCTGTGTCTCCACTTGCATTCCCCTGTCTCACAGCACCAACATACACTCTCCAAACCATTCTGATTGGATTCAGCAGACCTAAACAGATTGTGACTACCGTGTCTTGTTTTTTCTTGAAGAGTTTTATACATTTAGGACCAGCAATAGCAAACTAATGAACTGCTTGTTTATTTGAACTACAGCTCCTGGTCAATGTGATTGTTGGATTACACAATCTTTGAGAGGTCTCATTTTTGCATTGCATTGTTTCTAGGCTGCGATGCAATGGCTTTAGCTGTACCTTAACGAACATCTGCATGATTGGTGACATTTCTCTGTCATTCTGCTTAAGACTGAAAAGCATAGTATATACTGGCTGAAATACAGTTTATGCAAGCATTGAAGAGGGTATATGTTTTACCATATTGTTTATCAGTCTGGTGTTTATCTTATTCAGCAAGAACATATCAGATATGGAGTTAAAATTATTCTGTGTGTTGTAACTCCATTATGGGACATTGCATATGACAATACACATTTACACATTTTTACGTCAATCAGCATTTTAAGTCTCTATCTGAAAAAAAATGAATGTTTTACAGTCTACTGAGAATTACATATCTTTTTAAATTGTACTGTCTTGAATGAATAAAATCCGAGTTACCTATGTCCCTTGCAAGTGCAAAAGGCTGAATTCATTGAGAGAGAGCAAATGTTAACTCTTTGAATATTTTTCTGAGACAAAAGCAAGTAATGCATATCAGGAACTTGCTTAAAACCGTAAACTGCTGGAATGACAAATTGCATAAATATACCTTTCTGTGCTGTGAGTTTTTATTTTGTTTGTTTTAGTTTTTGTTTTTTTCAGATTCTCTATTGTCTTTTCTCAAGACAGCTGGTGCCTGCTGCCTGCTGCCTCCAGATGAATATCAGTTTTTCTTACTATTCAAGTGGATTAGCTGCTTCCAATATCTTTGATAATATACAATGTAAGTTTTGTGTATTGTTAATCATATTTTGTAACCTGTAAACAATAAAAATAATCATTATGCTTACGTCAACTTTCCTTTTTTTTTTTTTTCTTCCCTTTGCAAACAGGCATTGGTTTATAGGACAGTCTGTAAATGTCACAATACAGATTTGACTGGACAGCTGCTCTTGTTTTGTTTTTAGTGTTTCCTTTTGGATAAATAATTTGAAGTGTGGATCAAAGTCTGAAAATGAAAACTGTTTGTTACTCATGACAAGTAGGATGATTTTCTTTAGGCTTTAGTTTTAATTTGTGAAGATAACATCATTTAACTATCACAACATCCTGAGGTAACTGTGCCTGGTTAGTCCTGTGGCAGGGGGGTGGAGTGGAGGCATCATAACTCTCTGCAATTGCTAACTTATCCTACAATCAGAAAATTGTAAAATGTCCCAAGTTGGTAGGGACCCACCAAGATCACAGACTCCAACTCCCATCTCCACAGAATCACATCATCAAAGAATCACAGAATGGCATGGGTTGGAAGGGACCTCAAGGATCATGAAGCTCCAACCCCTCTGCCTGGCAGGGCCACCAAACTTCCAGGTTTTCTAGAAGTTAGTACCCCATCCAACCTGGCCTCATTTAGTACCTCAGCTTTCTCTTCATCCGTTGAAGCCAGCTCTCCTTTTAAATTTACCGAAGAAAGTACACCCATTTTGGCCTATCTCTTCTGGCCAATGTGCCTGTAGAATGTCTTATTGTTTTTCACATCCCTCACCAGGTTCAGGACCTCCACACAGGACCTTCCAAAATTCATACTCTATGTCTGAGAGAATTAACCAAACTTTTCTTGAACTTTTGCCCTGGACAGCCAGTTCTGGGATTCGACCACCTGCTGGTGCAGAGCATTTCCCTGACTCCCACCTGACCCTCCCCACGCAGCCCCATGCTGTTCCCTTTAGTCATGTTATTATCACCAGAGAGCAGAGCTCTGCACTGCCCTGTGCTCCCTTTGAGGAGCTGCAGCTTCTATGAGGGCTCCCCTCAGGCTTCTCTGCTCTGGACTGAACAAACTTGAGGGCCTCAGCTGCTCCATGTGCACCTTGCCCTCCAGACCATTCACCATCTCTGTTGTCCTCATTTGGACACACTCTTAAGCTTTGTATATCCTTCTTACATTTTGGTGCCCAAAAGTGCATGTCCCTAAGGTGGGACTGCCCAAAAGAAGATCATAGTGGGGAAGGTGGCATCTTTTTTCTAAGTTGCTAAGAAATAGAATGTGAGCAAATAGCCTCAGTTCATGAAAGGAGCATTTAAAAGATGTATGGATGTGGCACTCAGGGATGTGTTGTAGTGGTGGACTTGGTAGTATTAGGTGATGGCTAAACTTGATGATTTTATGAGTCTTTTGCAATCTAAATAATTCTGTAATTCTAAGATTCAAATGAGAAATTGAATAATATTTCATTGGTAGCCAGTAGGCACCACTTATTAGAACAATTTTCCTGTAGATTTATGATGATAATAAAATATTTTTATTATTTCATATCATATTATAAACTGGTTGTGGAATCCCTTACTATTTATTTCCTTTACAGATCTTTTAGAAGTGTTACTGATGCAATGAATTAAAGTAAATAGTGCATTTGGCATTCAGATGTCACAACAACAATGCTGTGAATGTATTAGAATAAAACAAAATACGTGAAAATTTCCTCCCTTCAATACATGATTTTGTACAAGAATTATGTTTAGTCACTTTGTTTTTAATATATTTTAAAGTTTAAATGTTCAGATTTTAGGTTTTAGGTATAGTATGTTATGTATGTAACAGTGTGATTATTATGGCTATTAGAAGAAAATACATTTTCAACTTGGAAAATGCAGAACAAATTATAAAATTAACTATTTAATTTGAGATATTTTACAATAATAAATGAAATACAAATTACTAAATTGTTTTATAATGAAAATAAGGTATTTAATTTCATGTCAGTTGAAATTTTAGATTCTACCATGTAGAATAGCAAATGTAATATATTTCAACTATGCTCTCATTCTCATCCGTCACTTGCGGGTCTTATCTTCCCCTCTAAATGCAAAGTCCCCTGAGGTATGTAGCTCTTATTCTCTTCTGAGAACAAGGTATCTGGAAGTCAGTCCACAGAACTGGAATATTAACTCTTTGATTCTATGAACTTTGCCTGATGTTATCATGAGGAATACCAATAAAAAAAGGGTACTGATTGACAGTATTAGTATGATCTCTCTACTCTCCTTATTCATCTCTCCTTACTGTATATTTATTGT